>NC_090843.1:63188235-64592735 GCF_028021215.1 Eschrichtius robustus | reverse complement strand
TGGCTCCTGTTTCAGCACTTCCTGGCCTGCTGAGCTAAAAAGCAGATTACAGGGCCGCACCGGGCCCTCCCGAATCAGAATCTCTGGGGCCGGGTGTGTGTGGATTCCAGTATCAGTACTTAACCGGGGACTTCTGGTGCCACCAAACTTCGAGGACCTCTGGGAGTCAGGGAGACGGGGGGCTCCCTTCTTTACTGACCCAGGCCGGGCAGCTCCCACTCGGCTCCGAGGCCCTCCCTGGGGTCACGGGTCAGTGGGAGTGAAGTTGGAAGTGTGCTGGGGAGGAGGGGTCTCCCTGTAGAGGCAGCGGTAACCGGGGTGAGGGCCAGGAGCTGAGGCCCGCCTCCTACCCGGCACGAACAGGGCTTGGACTCGTCACCGGTGCCCCAAGGCTCTGACCGAGGCCCGCGTGGTCTGCCGTGGGCACGGCTCGAGGCCGCAGAGCCCGCAGCCCTACGGCTGCCCAGCTGTCAAGGCAGATACTGACCCGGGAGCGTTGCAGGGAAGGGGCGCCCGAGGAGATGCCGGAAACGAAGACGAGAACCTGTGCCGACCTGACGAGGAGGCGTGTCTGCCTGCACCGGGCCCTGCCCCGGCCTCAGAGCGGGGGGCATCCACACACAGGAGGACACCCGCCAACTCCAGTTCAGGTCCGCGCGCTTCCTGATGCAGGCGCCGGCCGGGGGTCCAGGCCCAGCGGTGCTCTCGGGGGCGGCAGCGAGGGGCCGGGCGGGGGTGTCGGCCCGCAGCTGCTCGCTCAGGCGTTTCCGGCGGGAGCCCTTCCTCCTCCCTAATCTTGCCTGTCAGCCGCACCCCAGGCCCCTGGAGTGCCCAGTGGGTCCCCTCTGCCTGCCTGGAGGCTTGCCCTCCCGGCTCCTGGGCCCCGTTTCCCCTGCACTGCGCTGCTGAGTGTCCGCTGGGGGCGCTGGGCTGGCTGGGCGGGGCAGCAGGATGGCAGGCGCCGTGTCCGTCTGTCCCCGGCTGCTCACCCTCCCGCCCCTTTGCCGCGTGGAGGCGTCTTCTCAGAGCCTCCCATGTCCAGTGTGGGCGGGAGGTATTGGGGACCACTTAGCAGGACTGTGTCTTGGGTGAGAAGGTGGCCTCCACTGCGCTCTTTGCAGGTGACTGGACTGTAGGGACTTGGCAGGGGGTTTTGAGTGTTCTTTTATTTTTATTTTTTTACTTTTTTTTTAAATTGAGCTACAGTTCCCGTACAATAAAATTCACCTGTGATGTTTTTTTTAAACATTATCTACTTTTTTTTTTTTCTTTTGGCTGCGTTGGGTCTTCGTTGCTGCGCACGGCCTTTCTCTAGTTGTGGCGAGCAGGGGCTACTCTTTGCTGCGGGGAGGGAGTAGTGTCAGCCGCAGCTTAAGTTCGCAGCGCTTTGTTACCGTGGCCCCAGGGAACCCCCATCACTCTCCAAACGTGCAAAACGGACCCTCCCTCGCCGCTCTCCCCACCCACATGCCGGCTGTTCCTTGGTTTCCTCGCCAGGAAGCTTCTCTGACACGCCGTCCAGCCTCACGGCCTCCACTTCCGTTGTCACCGCGTCCCCCCCGTCAGGCCACCCCTGCAGGGCCCCCTCTTGGTCGGATCCGAGGGTCCCTCCTGGGCCTCGTCGCCTGTGTCCTCTGGCAGCTCTGGACCAGCTCCTGCGGGGAGCCCCACCCCACCCCCTCCTGCTCCCCTCCGGCCCATCTCCAATCCGGAGGGTGCCTGGGGTCCCGTCCCCTCGCTGCGGGTAGTGTCCAACCGGCTGGACGTTCGTGCAGGAGCCCCTGGGGCAGGGGGAGGTGGAGGCGGAGCCCCGAGCACCTGGGGGGTGGGGGTCGGAGGAGGGGGTCCCCTGCGACCTTGGGCTGCCCTGGACCGTGGTGACCAGGAGCCCCTCTGCGGAGGAGGCTGCGGCCCTCGGGCTCTGATGCTGGCGCAGCAGCCCCGCAGGGACACGGGGCCCGGCTGTGCGGCTCAGCAGCGTTTGCACAGGATTCTGGAAAGCACGGGTCGCCTTTGATCACGTGCAGAAGAAGTGTGTGTCAAGGGGCAAAGTTAACTGCGTTTGCACAGGCAGATGAGCTGTGACCGCGGGCACGCTGTCTCCACCTCGCGCTCACCTGCCGGCCGGGGTCACGGCGCCGGGGCAGGGACACGTGGGCGGACAGGTGTGCTCCGGACACCCCAACGCGGGACACGTGGGCGGACAGGTGTGCTCCGGACACCCGAATGCAGGGCACGGCTGTGAGCAGCAGCCGCTCTTTGACCTTTTCTGGGCCCCGCACACGCCTCACCTCGGTGAGCGCCTGCGACAGCCTTGTGGGGGCGATCCTGCCGCCTCCAGATCCGCAGGTGGGGAGGACAGGGCGGGGCGAGCCTGTGTCCCCGGGAGGGAGAGGCTGCAGCCTTTAGGCTTGGACGAGGGGCGACCCCGGCGATCGTGAGCCGGACCCTTTAAATGTCACCAGGACAAAGAGGACACAGCGGAACAGCGCCGTGGCCAGAGGGGAAGGGGGCGGAGGTGCCTTGGCAGGTGCGTAAGCCGTCGCAGGATGTGACTCAGCTGCCGGGACCGCGGGAGCCTCCCGGCCACCTCCTCCTTCCTCAGATGCGGGAAGTCAGGCCCAGCCTTTTCTGACGCTTCCGCTTCATTACTGACCCCCAGGAGCTGGGCTTCAGTGTGGTTCTTACCCCACCCCCGGCCCAGGAAGCCCGTTAGCAGGCTGTGCTCTTCGCCTCTGAGGCTGACAGGCTGGAGACACTGCCGTGGGCAGCAGGGGCTGAACAGCAAAGGGCAACTGTACCTTCTTTGAAAGAATTGAAGTTAGCAACAGACTGTCACGGGCTGAGGATGGCCTTCCAACTCGGCCCGGCTGACAGGGGGCGGTGGTCTTTCTGGAGGGCTGATGCCAAAGTTTCATGTGGGAGAAGGATGGGAGGATGGAGCGTTTCGACGCGGTAGGGATTGTGTGGGAGCAGCGGGCTTGCCGGGCCTCAGGGTCGGGGTCCCAGCACAGCGGGTCCAGGGGGGCCCGAAGGCTTGCTGAGCAGTTTGGGTTTTGTCCTCAAGGCACTGGTAAGTCCACGAAGGACTTGGTTTTGTTTGTTGTGTTCTACGTTAGAAATCAACTAGTGTGAAGAAGTAGGTATTCAGAAGCACAGAGGGTTCCAGAGGGAAAGGCCGAGTGGCCCACACCAGCCCCTCTGCCTGGCAGCCCTCCCACACCGGTTCCCAGGGCCACTCCGCCCTCCATGGTGACAGCTGGGTTTGTGCTGCCATCTTTAAACAGAATCTGTTGACTGCCTACCACGCAACACTAGCCCTGTTCCTTCCAATCTGTTATATTTTGATTTTTTCCTGTGGATCCTATTTCAGCCTCTATTTCTGATTCCATCACATGTAGGCAGTAACTGTTAACTGTCAAGAAAAATGAGGAAAAGTGTACCACCCTCCCTCCCCCGTCTCTCCACCTCTGCTGTCACCCTGTCTCTACCTTACTTTGGACAGGTAGGAGGTTTTACTTTCCAAAGGTGATCCATGCGGTAGTAAAGAGAATGAAACCATATAAAAGGGTAAACTGGGGGAAGTCAGTCACCCAGTCTGACCTCTGATTTCCCATTTGCCTGTTAGAGGCAACCACTGCTTCTTAGTGTTTTTTTTTTTTTTCTGCACAAATTACGTATTGAACACATTTATATTATACCATTGCTTTTACAGTGTCAAGGTTAATATCATTTGCATTTTATTCTGTATCTGTAATAAAGTTTCCTGCACTTTGTAGAGAGTTTCTGAAAAGTGGAAACCGATACCTGGCGCGTATAATGTTCTGCGTGCGTGTTTCTCACTCACCCTGAGCAGAGCAGGGTGACTGGAGCAGAAATGCCCTCCTGTCACTAACTGGAGCAGAAATGCCCTCCTGTCACTTAAGTCCATCTCCTCCAGGAGATGGGTCTCATGGCAGGTCACATGCGTTCTGTCTGTAGGTGCCGCTCACTGCTCAGAATTACGCCCCATTTTAGTCAGCCTTGTGTTTGGATCATGAACATCCCACCTGGAAATTAAAGGACAACCCAGCTCCTTCACATTCTCATTGTGGAGGGTGCATGGTGCCGCGCTGGTGTCATGCTGGGTCTCCCCATCATACTCTTGGGGTGCTTCTGCCATTTCTTGCCCCCCTCCCGCATGTTTTCTTTCCTCTTTCTGGGATTTCACATGTTTATCTGTATACCATCCATAGGTAGCTTTTTCAGGACGTGGGTTCTTTCATGCCAGCAACGTTTTTCTTTCTCACATGTGGTTGGTGGTTGGACCGGATACGCTCAGAGGCTTGAAGGCATTGCTCTAACACCCAGGGTGCCCAAGAAGTCCGCCGTCGGTGTGATTCTTCTTTGTCACTCTGTTTCCTCGGAAGGCTTTGGGATCTTTTGCTTTGCTTGGTGTTCTGAAATTCCGCGAGGTTGGGTCTAAATATTGACTTTCAGCTTTTCTCCTTCACCTGGGGATGACGCCTTTCCAGTCTGAAGACTTAGGTCTGTCTTCAGTTCTGAAATCTTAAAAAAGAATTTTCCTAGAGTATTTCCTTATCTCCATTCCGTCTGGTTTTCCTTCTGGGATTCTTGATAGGTAGATGGAGACTTTCCCTCCTTGACTGTTTCTGTCTTTTAAATGTACTCTTACATATAAGGTTCCAATACTTTAGTCTTTTGTTCTCCCCTAGAAGAGTTCCTTGACTTTTTCCCCCTAGTTCTTCTCTTTTTGTTTTTTTTTTTTAATTTTAGCATTCATATTTTTACTTTTGATTTAAGGTTAAATTTTTTGGAGTCAATTTTGAAAAACCACGTTTGGATTCACATGGTTCGGATTCTTGCTGTGGCATAGACTGTATATAATCAAAACTCTTCCTCCGACCCCATCCTCCATCACTGGGTCTCGAGCTTCAGCTGGGGAAGGGTGGGGACGTGAGGGATACGTGCCCAGCTACAGGGGAAGTGCGGGCGTGATGCCTGAGGGGTGAGGCCGCCCCAGGCTGGTCAGCAGGCAGCCTTCCTCTTGATTTCTGCTCCTTTCCTAAATCCCGCCTGGACCCTGCTGTCTGCAAGGCTGGGACCTCTCTTCCCGGTCGACCTGTTTCTGGCTTAGGGCTCCATGCCCCATCCTGATGAACCCGTCTGCCTTCTGGCTTCTAGAAACTCATCAGAATCTCTGGTTCGCTGGATGTCACCTTCCACCTATGTTTTTAGGATGATTACGAATTTATTTCCTTTTGTGTTTCTCAGGGTCCTTTAAACGTGATTTTCTGAGAGGTGGCAATTAGGTGGGACCTGGAAGGCCAGGGGAGGATTTTCATCAGGAGTTCCTGCGGTCAGGTTTGCATCATAGAGCGGCCGCTCTGATGGACGGCAGGGGCGTGGACTGAAGGGCAGCCTGCTGTTATCCAGGAGAGAAGGAAGGACGCGTGCCTGGGGCAGAGGCCGTGCGGGCAGAGGCAGAGTCTAGGGAGCCTCAAGGCGGTAGCGCCTGGACTTCACCGGGGAAGCAGGCTGACGCGCCGTGCCAGCCAGGAGGTGGGGCAGAGTCTGCAGCAGAGGGGCCACAGGGAAAACCGTGCAGCCGACCAGGAGACCAGGACGGGAGGACCCCCGAGACCAGAGGTGGGCCCTGGGGGTACAGTCGGTGAACGGGGACCAGAGACGCGGCTGGTCGGGGCCGGGTTGGCGTCCGCCTGGACCCCACGCGCTGAGCGGCGGGCCCGCGGCGGGGACACGGGGTCGCAGGGGTGACGGGTTCAGGAGGACTCACTGACTGGGCAAGATGCTGGGCCCGAGGAGAGGAAGAAGCCAGGTGAGCCCAGGCTTCTGGGCCGCCAGGTGGCCCATCCCAGAGGCACGGGGGCTGTTAAGGCGCCCGCGTGGGGCGGCGCTCGGGGAGCTCCAGGCTGGGCAGCCCTTCCCGGCTCTGGATCCAGCCCCTCCTGACAGCATCACTCCAGACCCAGCGCTGTTTAAACGTCCTCAAACTGCTCTCTCCTCTCTCAGCCCCACTGGCTTTGCTTTTGGCCGGTCTGCTCCCGCCCTGCCCCCCACAAGGCTCCCCAGAGCCGCTTTCTGTCCCACATCTTGATTAACAGTGCTGATTTTGACACCACCGAGGCCAGCGCCGAAGCTGCCTTTTTTTTTTTTATAATGTAGAGTCTCAAGCGCTAGCGAAAGGCATCACAGACCAGGTGCTGTTGGCTGCACGTCTTCAGCCCACCTGCAGCCAGGTCTCTTTGGTCCCCCCTCTGCTTCCTCCCTGTTCCCAGCGCCAGCCCTGCATCCTTGCTGCCCCTCCAGCCCTCTTCGCACCTGGCGGCTGCTCCTTCCTTGACCTGACGCTCCCGCGCCTGGGGACAGGGCCGGCCTCTCCCCGGCTCTGGTCCTTTCTCCCGCCTCCCCCGCCCCCCCTCTCCCCTTTGTGTCTCTGCTTTGCTTCCCAGGACCCCCTCGATTCCCTGGCTGAGGTCAGGCCTTGGCACGTGCCATTCTCCCTGCTTGGGATGTTCTGCACCTGCCGACTCTTGCCGATTTTCACGACACTCTCTCTGGGAGGCACCCTGGATTCCCTTGCAGCTCTCTGCATACTTGTGGGTATTTTCCAGTTTATTTGTCATTGGTTTAAGGTTGCCTTTCCTTCTTCTTTATAAGCAGGGCTCACGCTGCTCCCTCAGCATCTCCAGTAGGCGGGTCCAGTTACTAGCGTGTGACGGACGTGCCTAGGGGTTGTCAGTGTGTGTGCACATGTGTGCACACATGTGTGCTGGGGGGACCTGCCCTGATAGGGATGGACCAGCTTGTTGTTGAGACACGACAAGCCCGTGGAGGGTGTCCTCAGGGTAAAGCCGGGGAGAGTGGAAGACTGAGAAGGAGAGGGAGGGGGAAAGACATACTGGCATCACCTAGAGGGGTAAATAGCTTCTAAGTTTGGCGTTTTCAGAAGTCATGAGAAACGTAGTTTTTTAATACATACACAAGCACACACGTACTGCATTCATTTTGTACTTTTTAAAAAGTCCCTGCTATTAAAAGATATATTTGTATATATGTTTCTATATCTGTGTGTGTATATATATATATATATATATATATATATATATATATATATATAGTTATACACACACACATTTGTATCCATTTGACTAATCTAATGTGGTCTGTGGTTTCAGAAAGAATGAGTCATTCTGAACTAGTGAGTTTTTTTTCACAACTTCTAAGTTGCAAAACTAAGACAAATTCCCACATTGTTCGTATTTTGCTACATTCGCTTTCTCTCTCTCTCTCTCACACGCACACACACACACACACACACACACTTATACTCAGGAGCTTTAACATTGACATGGTACAGTCTACAGTCAGATGTCCCCATTATCCCGATCATGTTCTTTACAGTTTTTTAAAAATTCAGATTCCAATAAAAGGTCACACGTACATTTAATATGTTCCTTTGGTTTTCTTTAATCTGGAAGCATTCCTCAGTCTTTTTTTCCCCCCCCCTCTCTTTCAAGGCAATACCTTATTTTGAGTTTGGTTGTTTCCTTATGATTAGATTCTCAAGTTGAACATTTTTGGTGGGAATACCATCTACCTGATGGTGTGTCCTTTTCAGCCCATCACATGGGACGGCACATGGAGTCAGTCTGTCCCACTGCTGTTGTGTTAAATCTCATCACTGCTAGGGTTCATCACTGTAAAGGTGTGTTTTCCCCGTTGATGATTCTTGCTTGGATCAGTTATTACCATGTCAAATAGTAATTTTATTTTTTCTCATTCCTTCCGCTGTATCAATTGGCCTTCTTCTGTAGAGAAGAGGTTTACTTTTCTCTGCTCTTCCTTAACTTATTTTTTTTACATACCAGTGGACTTAAGGAATTTTATTTGCATTTAATGTGTTACAATCCATACCTGTTATTCACTTTGATGCCCAAGTTTGGTGAATGAGAACCTGTTCAAGCTGACTTCTGTTTGAGCATTCCATCACGTTTTTGAGCACTTCTTACTTTCTGGCACAGAAAGGTTTTTCAGGCTCCATTGTATTTTCTGGCTTTGGAATCAGCCATTTCTCCAAGGAGCCCTTTTTTCTTTCAGTGGAGAATGGTATTTAGAAACCAAGATTCGGCAGGAGCGCTCATGGCTGCTGGAGTGTCATTTCTTCTAGGCCCTCGTGATGAACACAGCTAGGAGAGCTTTGTTTTGTTTTGTTAAATAACGACTTGGAAGAACTCTTGCTTGCAGTAGAATGCCATCTCACTAACGAGTAGGGATGACTGAGTTAAGCAGGTCATCACTTGGCGACTGTCATCATAATAACTGGTTCAGGGAAGAACAGTCAATAGGTGATAAAACTCACTGGTGAAAGTTTGATGAGGGCCAAGATGTTTACAAAATCTCAAAGTCTGTGCACCACAAGGTACAGCTGATCACAGAGGGATGGGCAGTTCCAGTGGAGAAGCCTGTGGACGTCCCCATGAGCAGTTATCTTCAGAGTTACCATCGCCAGTAGCGGGATGCCGTGTCAGCCGATGCCGCGTGTCCCCTGACGTCTAACCGGTTGTTAGTGTGCGTGGTGTCTGACGCTTTTGACAATTAGCGGTGTATCTGAAGCACAGTGTGTTTCAGCCCCAGCCATGGGAGGAGGGTACCTTTGCGGGGAGAGAAGATGACAAGGTATCCTCTTTCTTCTCTGGTCTGGGTTCAGGCAGTGGGCTTTTCTCTCGGCGGTTCTTATTTCACGTCAAGGAGACCAGAGTCTGGAGCCCAGCGACCCTGGGCTGTCCCCAGGTCCCACCCGATATAGGAGACCAAAATAGCAGCCTCGCCAAGAACCAGCCTCAAAGGCGAGCTCTGGGGGACCTGGTCCTGGCCACTACCCTCCATCTCTGTAGGCCACTCTGGACGGCCTCCTCTGGCCGTGCTGACCGGGTGTGGACAGCTGCCCACGTTCTTTCCTGCACTCTTCATCTGATGCTCCCGGGTGACCGTGAAGGACAGGTGGCATCTCTTCCACCCGCCTGCACCTTGGCAGTGGCTCGGCTCAGGCCCCCACCGGGACTCAGGCATGTCTGAACTTGGTGGAGGGGATGGGGCACCCTCGGGAGCCAGAGTGGCTGAGGGTCCTGGCCTCCTGGGAGGAACTCAGCCTGAAGGGCAGCTCCGGCGGCCAGAGCTTGTCATCCGGCAGGTGGGCAGGCGCTGTCCTGGCCTCCGGCGGCCCTGCAGGCTCCAGCCGTGACCGTCTCAGGCCGTGGAGACGAGGCGGCTGGCCCTCAAGACATTTATTTACCGTAGACGGTAGACGGGAGACCCTCCTCCCACCCCTAGACCTGAACTTCACGTAAACAGAACCAAACAGGTCTTTTTGTGTAAAAATTGTTTTATTTGTTCCTTACATGTTTGCGAGAGTTCCTCAGTGAAGTCACGTGGGTCTTCGGCTTTCTTTGCGGGAAGGTTTATGGATCCTGGGTCTTGAATGGGCGCAGTGCAGAATTGCTACTGCTTCTGTCCGTGACAACATCTGAAACCCCCGTTACCTTGGTGGGAAGCAACTCTTCAGCCTCAGAAGGTCCCTCTTGTGAGCTACAAGCTGGAGCTCCGGACACGTCCACGCGCCCCGCGGCTTGTTTGTCTAGAGCTACCGGGTGGGTGTTAGGCGGGTGCGTGTGCCGAGGAACCAGAGCTCTGTTCCTTTCTTACAAAGTCAGGCTGGCGTCGGGGCTTCGCTCGCCAGGCCCGGTGCGAGGCGTTCTGGATGCGAGCGTGAGTGAGGGGGAGTCCCTGCCTTTGAGGAAGTCTCGGCTCCGCGGGAGGGGACAGCCCTGCAGCCCCCGGGGAGGCTCTCGCGAGGGGCCCTGGGGACGCGGGGCTCCTCGGGAGCCCAGGGCTGCGCTTCGGGGGAACTTCTGACCTGTGAACGGGACGCACGCGCCGGGTGAACGGGGCAAGGTGTTGGGATGGCGCGGGCACTGTCTGGGTTCATCTGTGCTTCTGCCCGGCCGCGGGGAGCAGGAATAGTGGCGTTCGCCTGGCCAGCGTCAGCGGGGGAAGGAAGAGCCCTCGGTGTGAGTGCTGTGCAGCCCAGGGCGGCTCCCAGGACGGGCGAGGGAAGCGGGGCCCGGGCCTCCTGCGTGGGCACCCGCTGCCCGCAGCCCTCGCAGCGCGCGGCCGCAGCGCCTCGTCTGGCTGCGTTGCCTCGGCACCCGTCGGCCTTGCTCTAGCTGCACTTTTGCAGGATTTCCGTTAGACTTTCTGGGGACTTTTTTAATACTCACCGCGGCAGCCTCTCCTCCCCGCGGACCTGCCTGCTGGGGGTCCAAGTTATTTTGTTAGTGCTGTAGTTATAACGCTTGGTAGGTGTTGAGTGGTCCGTCCTCACCCCATTTTCACGCAAGTCCCCTTATTGTTCGTGTGCGATTTTAGAGAATATGACGTTTTCTGAGAATGTGTATGTTGCTTTGGAGCAGAAGTGTTTCTATTACAGAGAAATGAAACTTGGGAGCGAAACAGAACATAAAGAAAAAAGTCCCTAAGGGAACAATCAGCAATTTTAAGAAGCAGAACAGAACTCGGGGTGTATTTACTTAGTGATCTGCGTTTATAAAGTGCTTTGCACACACGATGTCTGTGTTCAAAGGCCCCGCAGGGGCGGGTTCTGCAGCCACCACTGTCCCTGTTTTTCTGAGAGCAGAGCTCAGGCTCTCCCCAGCCCCTGCCTGGACTCAGTGTCACTGCCAGGGTAGCTGCCCTTGGGGATCTGCTGCACTCAGAATACCCGGAGCGCTGGGAATTCTCATTTCCGAGGCTGAGCGGGCGGCCTGGTCTGAGCCGAGGGCTACAGAGCCAGAGGAGGGGGGACCCTGGCCCAGAAATAGGCCAGCGCTTGTTAAGCAGCGCTTGGCAAGCCCTCTGTCATGATGTGAGCCCGGGCGTCCACACTGCTTCCTTTTGTTGCGACTGTCTCTGGATCCGGCTCCTTAGCTAATGAGCCTCTTGCATGGAGAGTGGGTGGGTCCAGCACAGCAAGGGGCACAGCCCCTTCCCAGAGGGTGGACTCTCCCAGGACACCCCTTTTGTGTGGGCTGGAATCGTTCCTGCTTGCTTGGAGTAATAATGCCGCCTACATTTCCTCTGTTCATCGCCTTCCATTTACTCCTCCTGCACTCGGGGCGGATGTAGGAAAGGACACGTTCCCACCGTTCAGGAACGATGTGGGGGGCACGCACAGACACACACACACACACACACACACACACACACACGAGGATGCTCTGAGAGGCCCTGGTGCATGGGGAGCAAAGGAGCGAGGGGCGGGCAGGGTGGGAGCCGGGCGCTCAGGGAGAGGACAGAGGCCCGGCCGGAAGTGGGAGACGAGAGGGTATGGGGGAGGAGAGCGGAGCCCACCACCCCCCGTGAGATGCCAGAGACCCCGGGGGTCGTGCCCCCAGCCTCCCGCCCGGCGCGGGGACACCGGCCTGCTCTCCCCGGCATCCCTGGCCGTCTCCCACCCGTGCCCGGGTCCAGGCAGCGTCTCACGGACACGTACTGTTCTGCCATCGTGGGGCTGCAGCTCCGGTGCTAAAAGCGCATCTGCCTTTGGAGCCCACGTCCTCCTGTGGGTCTGGCTGTGTCCGCCAACAGAAGCGTCTCGCTGCCGCCTTTTAAGGACTGCCTGCCGAGCGGGCAGCAGAGGCCTCTGCCGCTTCCCAGGTGGCCGGCCACGGAGTTGGGGGCGGAGGATCCCTGGAACGGCTGGCAGCTTTGGCCAGGGCAAAGGGCAGCAGAGCCGGGGCTGGGGGATCGGGCAGCTGGGAGCTGTGAGAAGAACCACGGGGTCCTGGGCAGGAAAGTGACTGCTTTGGGCAAAACCGGAATCAGATCGGGTCGGAGGGTTTGTGTCCTGACTGCAGTTCAGGGGCAGCAGGCCAGTCATTTAACCGTGGGCGCCTCAGCCCGCACACCTGTAGCTGGCGATAGTGCTCTGACCTCACGAGACGGGGGATGCGCGGGCCTGGTGCCTGCAGAGCCGCGCTCAGGCGGGGCGGCCACGTGTCTGATATGCCCTGTGCAGCTGGGGGTGGGGGAGTGTGTAGGCACGTGTCTCCCGCAGCCCCCAGCGTGTCGTGGGGCCGTGTGGTTCAGAGCTGCTAGGACGGGGGCGTCTGTGAGCCCTGTCTTTGCTGTCGTCCTGCTCCACGCCAGCACCTTCTCTTGAGTTAACCACGGAAGTAGTTTCCTAACTGCTCTGCTTTCCTTCTGGCTGCCCGAAAACTCAGTCTCCACAGTGAGCTTTACACAGCTGAAACCAGTGCCGTCCCCCCAGTGTGCCTCGAGAGCCCCACGGCATCCCGCGGCGCTGGGGTATCTGAGTATCAAGCTCCAGCCCCTTCCCCCGGCCTGGGGACGGGCCCGCCTCACCCCTCTGCTTCTCTAGGAAGGTGAAACCCTTTCCTGTCTGGAAGCCGTGCACATTCTGTTCTCTCTGCTTAGAACGCCTTCTCCCCGCTTTCCAGAGCCTCCATGCCCCCTCCACCTTCGGCTCTGCTGCCTAAGAGGCTTCCCTGACACCCTGTGTCCAAGCTCTTCCTGGTTTTCTCTAATCTGCACCCTGTTCCTTTTGGTTTGGCCAAACTCCTTCTGACCTGTGATTGTACCTTTTGAGTGTTTACCTGTTTATTTTCTGTCTCTTCTGTTAGCTTCACAACCCACGAGGGCTGTGATTCTGTTTCCAGTGCCAGCGGAGTGTGTGGTACAAAGGAAGAACTCTGAATAAAATAATGAACCAGTAGGGGAGAAAGGCCCTGGTGCAGGGGGTCACGGAGAAGGCTGGGACCAGCTGCTCCCCGAATGAAATCAGCTGCTATTCCTCATCGAAGACGATTTAGCATAAAAGTAGTTTTTCATATGTGCAGGATCCAGCAGTTTTGAGAAGTTCAGATGTGGGTGGATTCTGGTTGTTTTGAACTCTGCCAGGAAGCCACCCCCTGGGACCCCTCTGTGTACAGAGGACTCCGTGTCTAATATTGCTTAGGAAAAAGTCACGTAAAAGAAGCAGCATAGGGACTTCCCTGGTGGTCCAGCAGTTAGGACTCCGTGCTCCCAATGCAGGGGGGCCCAGGTTCGATCTCCGGTCAGGGAACTAGATCCCGCGTGCCGCAACTAAAAGATCCTGCATGCCTCAACGAAGATCCCGTGTGCTGCAACTAAGACCCGGCACAGCCAAATAAATAAATAAGTAAATAAATAAATATTAAAAAAAAAAAAAGGCAGTATAACGTGGTGTAAGGAACAGAGGCCTGAAAGTCCTGACTTATTGGTATTTGGTTCTTGTATTGCCTTTGTTACTTAAAGACTTTGTATGTCTGGTTCCTCATTTGTAAAATAGAGAAGTTGGACTAGAAAAGATGAAAGTCCCTTCCAGTTTGTATGAGCATGCTTTTGGCTACAGGTAACAGTGACTTAAGCAATCAAGACCATCAGTTATCTCTTGAACTACAATATGGAGCCATGATGGTTCTAGGGTTGGTGTAGTGGTTCAAAGACACCATCAAGGACCTGGACTCTTTCTTTCCTTCTGCTTCGCCATTCGCTTTGTTTTCAGGCTCATGCCTCATGGTCACAAGATGGCTGCTGCAGCTCTAGGCATCACAGCCTCCCATAAGAGCATCAAAAGCAGAAAGGGATGAGTATGGGGAGGAGCTCTCCTTGTGGGTCTCTCTCCTTTTATCAAGTAAAACTTTTCCTGGAAGTACCCTAGCAGACTTCCTTTAGTCACATTGGCCAGAACCACATCCCTTATCCATCCCAGACCATGACTGACAAGAGAATATGCTAATCCCAGATCTTACTCATCCCCCGGGGCTGGTCTGTGTTCAGCTGTACACAGCTCAGTGCAGTTGAGTCTCGTGAACAGTGGAGGCATGGCTGCCTCGTGGGCCTGAAGTTTTGTGACTCTTAAGTGCTTGGCCTTCAGGAGGCGGTGGCCTTGTTACCCTGCAGGGACTGATTGCATTCTTCACGTCTCTGGCAAGGCAATGGCCAGGAATAACATTTTTATAAGGAATGGCTTTACATTCCTGCATGAGGGAAGCAGAAAGGATTTGGAAATAGATGGATTTATTGGCCCAGAAAAGTTCAGCGAGCAGCTGCACCCAGCAGGTCCTCTGTGGTCAAGACCCCACAACTGAGCTGCCCTCATAGGGAGCAGAGAAGGTGAGGGGTCACTGTCAACATGGGGCAAGACCTCAGTTAACTGCCCCGCAGACTGGACCAGTTCCGCTGCCTGGCCAGGCCACAGCATCACGCATTCCCAATAAGCAGAATCCCGTTTTAAAGCTGTCTGGTAACAAGCCAGGAATGCGTTTGTAATGGCCACCTTACTAAGAACCTCCTATGTGCCAGGCACTATGCTAGCTCCTGGGGACACCGAATCAAAGGGACAAGGTCCAAGTCCTTAAAAGGTTGAACACCGGTAAGAGATAAACAAGCTCTATGACAGGTGTGTGTCTGGGGCCAGAGAGTGGGAGAGGCCACCTTTGCCTGTGAAGTGAGCAGGAAAGGAGGTGACCTTTGAGACAGGAGCGCGGCCGGGCCAGGACGCAGCAGCTGTCGGGAGCAGCAGGCAGGGGCACTTGGGGCTGCGGCCTGAGGGCTCCGTGGTCCACGCTGAGAAGTGTGAGCTTAATCCTGCAGGCGAAGGAGATCAGACGCTTCCCACAGACGAGTCTTAAGATAATGTGTATCCAGTTATTTCCCAGTTTTCTTCCCAGAGGTTAAGTAAAGATTTTATTTCATTTTTTTCAATACGTTATGTTAAATACGTATTATGGACCAGTTATGAATAGCAGAGTTTATACCTTTGCTATAAACCATATATGGACTGCCTTGTAGCAAAAAGTCCAGAATGTGTATTATGATTTCTAGATTTTAAATAAGATTTAATGGTCTAAAAATTACTAAAAAGATTTGATATCTGCTAAGTTCTTTCCTAATTTTTATCAGCTTCGCCGCTAGCCGAGACAGCCAGGGACGCTGCTAGAACTCTCGTTCTCCAGCATCTTACCGGGGAATTCAGGGGGATGACTCTTCCTAGGGTGTTGGTGGGAGACGGACCAGAAGGCTTCTCGCCCAGAGTCACCAGGTGAGGCTGCCTGACTCCAGGGGCCTCCGGTCCTCACTTGTCGGGCGTTTGTTCAAGGGCATCTTATCAATGAAGCCTCCCTGCCTGACCTCTTTAACACTAGTCCCTGCCACAGCTCACCTTCCTCACTCTGCTTTTTCTTTTTTCACACTACACGTCTCCTTCTAACATACCGTATAATTTACTAACCTATGCTTGTTGTTTATTATGATCTGTCTCCCCTGCTAGAACGTAAGTCCCTGAGAAGCAGGGGTCTTGTGGGTTCCGTTCCCTGGTGTATCTCGACCCCCTACAACTGTGTCTCATAGGAGACCTAGACCCAAGGTCAGTATCTGGGTGATTAGAAAGCAGCCTTTAAGAATTCTCCACTTGTTCTCCTTGACCATGATTTGTCATTAGACAGAGGTGAGTTATTAAGAATGAAAATCTTATTGAGCTTGTTAGAGCAAAGCTGTTTATACCTGTTTGCAAGCTGTTAGTGTTGAGGGTAAAAGGCCACGGTGCCCTCTGAGGCTGAACGGTAGAGGCTGTTAGGGGTAAAGGAACAAAAAGCAGAGGTGGGGTCCTGGACTTTGGTGGCAGAGCGCTGTAAGCTGACGGTAACAGCTGATGTTCTTTTCAACAGGTATAAGAGTTTGGTCACCGGGGCCCGAGCAAGAGGAGTCATTGCTGTCCTCTGGGTCCTTGCCTTTGGCATCGGCCTGACCCCGTTCCTGGGGTGGAACAGTAAAGACAGTGCCACCAATTGCACGGAGCCCTGGGATGGGACCACAAACGCAAGCTGCTGCCTTGTGAAGTGTCTTTTTGAGAACGTGGTCCCCATGAGCTACATGGTGTACTTCAATTTCTTTGGGTGCGTCCTGCCCCCGCTGCTCATAATGCTGGTCATCTACGTCAAGATCTTCCTGGTGGCCTGCAGGCAGCTCCAGCGCATGGAGCTCATGGACCACTCGAGGACCGTCCTCCAGCGGGAGATCCACGCGGCCAAGTCCCTGGCCGTGATTGTTGGGATCTTTGCTCTGTGCTGGCTGCCGGTACACGCCATCAACTGTGCCACGCTCTTTCAGCCAGCCTGGGCCAAGGAGAAGCCCAAGTGGGCCATGAACACGGCCATCCTCCTGTCGCACGCCAACTCGGTCGTCAATCCCATTGTCTACGCCTACCGGAACCGAGACTTCCGCTACGCTTTCCACCAAATCATCTCCAGGTATGTTCTCTGCCGGACGGACGTCTGCAAGAGTGGGGATGGGCAGGCAGGGGCGCAGCCTGCTCTCCAGGTGGGCCTGTGACCGAGGCTCTGGCCTCCTTGAGGAGAAGGCACAAGTTCAGTAACAAAGGGACAGGGCACGGCTGGCGGAGTCTTGCTGGAAGGACAGCTGCACCTCGCAGGCCAGCAGGTCGCCTCTTCGGAGCGCTTCCCCGGGGGTACCATGTACCCAGTTAATATGCACACGTTACTAGTAGGTTCCGAGGGTCGACAAATGTGTTTATGGTTCTCTGGCTGCTCTTGTAGATGATGCTGACGACTTGAATGGATTGTAAAAGAAAGTTTTGTTTTTTTAAGAGTCTAACCTCTTTCATGGTAGAAAATGACTGAAACTATTTTACTGTGGAACACTGTGAACTATTACAATACAAATATTTTTTAACTTAGCAGGCAATGGAAAAAGTTGGACATACTAAAAATATATACTTGTTCTGAGGAAGGTGACCAGGAAAATTAAAAGTATAATTCTTCAATCAAGACACTGCCATATTAGGGAAATGATAGTCTCATAAGTTCTTAAGTAGAATATCATCAGATGACAGGTTTGATAACAATCTTTTCCATGTACAGCAAACCACCCTAAAGGAAGAAACTGGAGAAGTGGGATCCCTCTGCCACCAGATTCTGTGTCCCCCTTCCAGAGCTAGATAAGTGAATTTTACTTCTCTCCTAAGTTCAAGTTTGGCCAAGTTGCTGGAATCCAAAGTGAAAATTTTATGAAGGAAAGTTAGAGAATTGTGTTTATGTATGAGGTGAAATAAAAGTAAAACTTAAAAAAAGAAATATACAGTTTAGGGTGCTGCGCCGGCTTGCTGTGCAGAGCTCACCTACCTTCTGTTTTTATCCTGAAATAAGTCTATACCCGAGCCCAAGTTTGCCAAGTAGCACAGTCTTGATAGGCTTTATTCGCCACACCTCGACCTAAGAGAAGGCCCTGCCACCGCAGAGCCCTGTGCCATCTGGGGCCTTTCCCACAGTGATTCATTAGCGCTTCATATTTCGGGGCACAGGGCTGGGGGGTGTCCGAGGCTGCAAAACCATCTATTTCACCTGTCTGGTCGCTGACTCAGTTCCTTCCGCAGTAACCCTGCGAGGATGCTGCAGGCTCACGAACCCCTAGAGAGACAGGGAAAGCCTGTCCTTCTAGGACCCTGTTCCAGCTGTGGACAGCCTTCCCCGAGAGAAGTTCCTGTCCTGTGCCGAAATCTGTCTCGTGTTCCTTTTCATCCGTCATTGCTCCTTTGCTCTCTCTTGGGGTCCAGATGAGTCCCGTTTATCTCCCTCCCAACATCCTCCTGGGATCTCTCAGCCTTTTCTGGCTTGTTACAAAGCTCAGAAGTGCATGCAGAGCAAACCGGCACTTCCTTGTCCTAGGTACTACCTTTCTCACAATACAGCCTATTTAATCAGCTATTTTGGCCTCAACACCATAGATTCTGCAGCTCACTGAAACCAGAACCCCGATGTCTTTTTATCTTTGCTGCCATTTAGCCACATCTCCGCTCTAACCTTTTATTGCAGAAAAATTTTCTGGACCCAAGAAAAAGGACTGATGCTTATTTATCTAAACTTCAGCTTGCTGTTTCACCCACCGTTCCAACCTCTTAAAAATGACTAGTACTCAGGCTTCCCTGGTGGCGCAGTGGTTGAGAATCTGCCTGCCAATGCAGGGGACACGGGTTCGAGCCCTGGTCTGGGAAGATCCCACATGCCGCGGAGCAGCTGGGCCCGTGAGCCACAACTACTGAGCCTGCGCGTCTGGAGCCTGTGCCCCGCAACAAGAGAGGCCGCGACAGTGAGAGGCCCGCGCACCGCGATGAAGAGTGGCCCCCGCTCGCCGCAACTGGAGAAAGCCCTCGCACAGAAACGAAGACCCAACACAGCCAAAAATAAATAAATAAATAAAGTAGGTGACTTAAAAAAAAAAAAAAGTGATTTAAAAAAAAAAAAATGACTAGTACTCTTAGTCACTTAAGAATCTGACTGATTATGACCACGACATGATGTTAGGCTTTGGAGTCTAAAACGCTTGATTCCATCTGGAAATTTTCTACCCAAGGGGCTTGGAGGCTGGTTTAGACGTTTCACGAGGGCTTCAAACCATACACACGTCCTGGGCCCAACCCACAATGCCTCCTGCAGCCAGTGGGGACGGGACGGCGACAAGAAGCCTGGTTCACGTCCCCGCCGCGTGAGTCACGCGCGACAGGTTATGTGCGTCTCTGGACAGGATCCTACGTTGAAAGCCAGTAATGCTCCATCTGCGCCAGTTAGGACGCTTCTTGTGTCTTTTCCATCAATAATACATCAGTCAGTTGCTTGTCAGAGACACTCAGCTGCTGACAGGTCCTCATAACCTGACTAAGATAAACTGCCAAGAGGTGCTTGCACTGGAACGCAAAACACACAAACCAGTTAGAAACTGGAGGGGCCGGGCTAACCCAGACCTCTCACCACCATCCCATGCAGCAGGAAAGGAGTGGGGCACACAGACTGTGCACCTCTAACTCACTGCCTGAAAGTGCAGACAAAGATGAGACCTTCTAGGAGGCAGTGGGGACAGAGGAGGTTTTCCTTTGCCTGTTGTTTGGGGCAACAGTTTAGATCCAGCTGGTACAGGTAAAACCAAGGGAAAACCGAGACAGGCTCTTTATTTTTGTCCTAAATTATATTTCTTTCTTCCTCGCCTTCAGAAAGCTGTTAATAGCAATGGCTAACGTTCCTTGAGGTACTGTGCTAAGTGCTTCTTAAAGATTATCTCACTTAAGAGAGAATTATTTAATAATGAGATAATAAGATTATCTCATTTAACCCCCCAGGGGGACAGGTCTTATCCCCATCTTACACACACGCTCAGAGTCTACAGTGTAGTCCCTTCACCGCTATTAGACTTCCGGGGCACGGTGTCGGGGGCAGGGGCAGGGGTGGCAGGACCCTCACATATCTCGGCCTGTAACACCTCTGGGGAGAGGATCTGTGCTGGACCTTGTATCATAGCACACACAGCTCAGGTTACTGGAGGGCCTGCTTGAACCCTGTCATTTTACAGGTGAAATCAGCCGTGAATGTGGCTTCTTGTACAATGGGACATTCAACCTGCCACCCAGTTCCCGAGGTGTGTAATTAACAGTGTAAAAGAAAGGGGAAGAATTCAGTGGGTGCTATAATTTTCTTCCTCGGCAAGACTTAAAAAATAGCTACCTGCTCTTGGGTGGGTAGTGCTTTCTCCTGTAGAATCAGGAGTTTTGTGAGTATGTCTTGTTCCTGCTTGATGCCCTGGACTCTGTGAAATCAGCAGAGGCACCGATGTGCTCTCCTGCCCCCGTGGAAGTCAAGCATGGCCAAGTGCCAGGCTGTCTCACGGGGAGTGGGAAGAAACACCTCAAGGCTGGACATGGAGTTGGGGGTATGCAAAGTTGCCAACAGCCTATTTAGTTCATATTTTTATTGGGCCAACTAATTCCCCAGTTGCCAACTTTGGGGATTATCTGTCACCCTCCCCACAGCTTCATCTGTGACCTTTTAAATTAAAATGGGAAATTGGTGTAGTTCTAAAAATGACACTGCATTTTGGGAGGGTAAACCCAAAAGAGATGACTAACTGAAGTCAAGGACAAGAAACTACTATCTGTTTCAACATGTAGTAAAATCCCCATTTTGTGCAACTCTTAAACGATGCAGCGAGGGCTCACAATCTCTCTCCTAGCTCAGCTGCAGCTGGGGGGGCCCTTCCCATCCTCACCAGGAGGCTGTCACTCTTCCGCAGCACTGAGAAGGCAAATGCCGGACACGAACAGTAATGACAAGAGGCCAAACACACGTATGTTCTACCGGAACTTCCAAGTACCTAGAAAGGACAGGACAGATGGGATCAGACTTGGAAATGTGTGCTGGAAACCACCCCCTTCCCCTGAGTTCATCTGCCTGGTGTCTCAGAGCTGCTCTGCGCTGGGAAGAACCGCAGGAACATCTTCCGCAGAAGTGGAAACTCGACTTCCCTGCCTGCGGGACCTTCCCGCTGCCTTAGGGCTCTGCCCTTGAGGACTCCACAGGACAAAACAGAAGTGTTTTGGGTGGGTTAAACCATCCCTCTGGCTGGTGATTCAGAGGGCCCACTCCGTGGGTTGACGATAAAGAGGCAGAGGAGAAAGCCCCCCCATCTGCACTTCATCGTGGTGTTTCTCAACCTCTGGTGTTTCACAGCATGTGTGTAAACGTCTACAGCTTCCACCACACGTGTGAAGGGAGTCTGAAATGACAGGTGAAGGCTTAGCGGTGAGGCAGAAAGACAGGTCTTCAGAAGAAAACGGGCAAGGGCTTCTGAAAAGCATCTGAGAACAGGAGGAATGTAGAAAGCAAGAGAATCTTTTAACGCGGTGACTCAGCTGCTCGGGCGGCTGTCTCGCAGCGCGGCAAGCCCAGATCTGCCTGTTCCCCAGCAGGATGGAAGGAGCGCACAGATACGTGAGGGCTGGGAACACGCCCATCCAAGAGCAGACGGCCTGCTGTCAGTCAAGTGGTGAGGAGGAGCCGTCCAGGGAAATGACGCTGCATCTGGAGCGTGACCGGACAAACGGAGAAATCGCCTGCTTACGTCTCCACCACAAAGCAGCCAAAGACACAGCTGAGGGCTTCATTCCTACAGTTAAATCTGCAGGGCTTCCCTGATGGCACAGTGGTTAAGAATCCGCCTGCCAATGCCCGGGACACAGGTTCGAACCCTGGCCCGGGAAGATCCCACATGCCGCGGAGCAGCTAAGCCCGTGCGCCACAACTACTGAGCCTGCGCTCTAGAGCCCGCGGGCCACAACTACTGAGCCCGCATGCCACAACTACTGAAGCCCGTGCGCCTAGAGCCTGTGCTCCGCAACAAGAGAAGCCACCACAATGAGAAGCCCGCGCACCACGACGAAGAGTAGCCCCCGCTCGCCACAACTAGAGAAAGCCTGCGCGCAGCAATGAAGACCCAACGCAGCTAAAAATAAATAAATAAAATAAATAAATTTTAAAAAAACACTCTGCAAACTGCTGGCGAAAGGAGCGTCCCAGGCACGCGGCGCCACCCCGAGGGCTAGCTCACATGAACTGCCACTTAGGGATTGCCACAGGGCTCCCACGTTTTTGCAGGCTCTGAGGTGGCAATCTACATGAAAAGGCCAGGACTTAAAAAAACAACAAACGCCAGAGCTCCTCTTTCTCCTCACAAAGAATAAAGCAGCAGATGAGGCTTCAGCCGAGGAACAGCAGTGTTCAGGCACGTGCCGTGCCCGTTTGTCAAGTGTCCTGGCATTCACATGACGCAGCCGTGTCGCTACGGTTTCTTGACCAAGTCAGGAGAATTCCTTGGGGGCTGCAAGATTACCAGAAATGGCCCATGACTGGGTAAGAAGTTGCCTACTGTTCCCATTAAAAATTTCAGCCCCAGTTACAAATCAGGTGTGAAGAAAATCACATGTTACTTATTTCCAGTCCTGAGGCGCTGACGTGTTTTCGGTGGTGGACGCTGGGGATGAGCGCAGGAACCTCCCCAGTGTCTGGAAAACATAGGCTGAAGGGAGAGCATTAAAGCAGATTGTTTCCCACTGAGTCCTGCAAGAAAACCCATCAACATCCAGCAGTGACACCAACAATTCTTGGGTCTCCAAACTGTCACCAATGAATAAAAAACTTCAGATTTTTTCTTCTCTCTGGATTTACATTTAACTAGGCATAAGCCTCTGGAATTCTACACTGACAAGTTCCTTCTTACGGTGGGTCCCCAGCCCATCAGAATACTCTCTGGATGAAGCTGAGTGCCTGGTAACTCAGGAACGGGGAGAGGTGCCCTTGCTGATCCTTTCAAAGGCTGGCTAGGACTCAAAACCTTCAGCCGCCCGAGACAGTGAATACTGTAAACGAACAGTCAATTCTGAGTTTGCTTCCTCTTTATCTAGCAGTGGACAACTAAGGAACCCAATAATCAGGCAGAGATCTGAGTTAGATAGGTTTAGAACTAGAAATTGCCCTCAGGGCCCATCTGATTCACTTCCTTCACCCTTCAGTGGAAAAACCGCCTCCTCTTACGGGAATTGCTCCCAGTTTACCCACTCAGAGCCTGGAATGTTTATCCCCAGAAGGAGAGAGCTTTTAAAAAAAGAAATGCAGGCTTTAGAGGATACTCAAACCCAGGCTGGACTTGCGTGCACCTTGCCTGGAGGAAGTCTGCTAGGTTTCAGCAAGGTTCTAAGGTGACTGACCCACCTGGATGGTCATCCACTCACAAGGACGGTTTCACTTTATGGCTGCTCCAAGCCTCTTAGCATCCATCACAGTGGTGAACTGTGTTATTTACTGTTGCCCGAGTTCGGTGCCTCTCTCGGAAAGCGGATTATACGTTCCTGCCCTATTAGATACGGGCTGACTGTGTGACCTGCCTTAGCCAGTAAAATGTGAGTAGCCAAGCAGAAACATTAAAAATGGGTGCATACTATGTCCTCTTTTCTTTCTGCTGTGAGATCCGCAATGTTCCAGACAGGGGCTGCCCCATCGACTGGGACCCTGAGTGAAGACGTTTTGGAGCAGAGCTGCAATTGACTCTTAATAGAGATGTATAGTGAGTGAGATATAAACTTTGTTTTGAAATTTGGGGGTCATTGTTACCACAGCCTAACTTAGCACCTCCTGACTGACGCACCCCCGTTCCTGGGTGGACCAAAGTTTATCAGAAAGCAACTCAGGTGACAACGTAAGTGTGACTTTAGGGTAATTTCCACTACACCTGGAGGAAGTGAGAGTATTAGAAGGTTGCCCTATGGAACGATAACTAGCAAGGTCGAGAGGCAATGTCTGACCCAACTTCTATCATCTCACAGGACCTCTGAATTAAGCCAACTTCTTTCTGTGTTACTGTATACAATGCAACCATTGAGGTTAATTTGAGGGTGTCTATAAGACTTCTACAGCCTCATTTAATTCAAAGTCCAAGCTGACAGCCACAATTCTAAGAAGTTAGCATTTTTATGACGAATAAAGCAACATGATATAATACAGAATGGGAATGACGAAAATTGAACAAGTCACAGTGATCCTGGGAGGAACAAAAAAGTCAACAATAACTGAAATATTTCAGAGTGTTTGAGATTTTAACGAACAATGAGATCCCAGAACTAGAGAACAGTTAGGACTCTGCTTTCGCAGGTCAGGGGTTCTGCTGACGTTGGAACCAGGACAAAAAATCTGAAACTAAAAGACATGGGAAAACTCAGAGGCCCTCCCCGTTGAGGGCATTTTAGCTACATAAAAACCCAAAATAAATACTCTAGAAAGAAGACGGAAACGCTTCCTCAGGTACAAACAACGTCACTTAAGAGTGCCGATTATTAATCTATGAAGTTCACCACGAGAAAATTCTAATCAGCAGCCTCTTTTAAGTAAATACAACCCGAAGTTTTAACTGCAGCCTTCAGCACTGATCACCTCGGCTTACTTCATGCAGAAATGCAGGAGGACGTGCCGGGTTGGCTGCACTACCCTACCGTGTGGAACAGCAAGTAAGTTCACTAGGCAGAGCCACCCATGTACCCAGGAGGCCTTGCCCAGTCACTCACTCACTAAAAAGGAATCAACACGGTCTTAACTCTGAGAAGGTCATCATAAATAAACCAGAATCCAAACACTGAAAAATCCCTTCCTTCCTGGTCTTCAGCAAGGCCTGGATTAAATACAAGAGCTGACAGCTTCTTTTTCACGCCTTCCAAGCCAGACACAAAATTTTGGAGACCACTGCTGATGTTTTAATTTCATTCACAAGATTCCCTTCGCTCAATCCCAGCGGCAGGTACCACTGTCTAATGTAGCTAAACTGGGGGTGGGGAGTGTGGCCCACTGCTGATGGAGGGACAGGCAGTGCAGGACGGCCGTTACACATCCCCGCTGCCAGAGGTGACTGTTCATTTTCTGCATCTCAGTCTTCGGCACAGTGAATGCCTTTCTGGGCTTTTGGTGAGAATTATCAATACATGAAAGTAATCCGGAGTCTGATAAGAGTCTGATCTGTTACTTTACAAATCTACCTACCTTAAGCTCCAGTGGGCAAAACTAAGGTCCAAGTAAACTGCCTGAATTCAGCACAGTTTGGCCTTCATGAATACTTCTTGACAACAATTTTGACAGATCATTTCTATGAGATGAATCTGGACATGTGGAAGGACCTCAAAATACATTTTGGTTTTTGCTCGTAAGCAAGAGATAATGTAACAAGGTGACGGTGTCGGCGCTTTTTGGAGCGTGGCGGGTGGGAAAGTACCTCTAGTATCAAACGACAGGAAGGCAGAAGTTGACTGTGCTCCGTTGGACCTGAGAAAAGAGCCTCTCTGCGTCATTGCTGGTTCTACACATCGCTACCAGGTAGAGCTAACAGGTCACGTGTATCTCATTTTAACTACTCATACTCTAATTTTACTAGGTTGGGTCAAATGCTTTTCAAAAGCCCAGGAAATACTCAGAGCTGTTCACCAGCTTTCACAGAGATTCATGAAAACAGTTTGTCCTAAGGGGATCCTGTTGAGATAATCCCCACCTCTAGGTCTCTACCTGGTAAACACGCCTCCCACTGGGTGATGAAAGTAAGGTGACGGACTGGCGATCAACGAGGTCCAAGGCCTGGACAGCTGATGAGCCAAAGACAAACTTCAGCCTGGGGAGCAGAGAAGCTTCAGATTAGACGGCTGGACTCAAGCCACCTCTGCGACTTGACCTGAAGGGTCACCATCGGCAGTTTTTAAAAATCCAGTTCATTTTAATTTGGAAGAAATTTAAAAAGGTGATAATACAGCAAAACCCCATGTAATCAACCCCCCAGAATAAATGTTAACATGTTGTTTGGGTAAAGAAGTCCTCTTTATACCTCACAGTCCTTCCTGTTCGTCCCAACTTCCTTCATCCCCGAGGCAACCACATGCATTTGATGGTTTCCTTCCTATTAATGTTTTTACATTTTATAATAATAGTACATATGCGTGTGTGTGTACCTATATATACACACATACATACATACATACATACATATGGTATCGTTTTTAAGTTTTAAAACATAAAAGGTATATGGTAGGCTTTTTTGGCAACTTTTTTTCCCCACTAAGTGTACTTCTGAGAATGATGCATGTGTATATGATGCATTTGTGTATATATATATATATTTTTTTTTTTTTTAAACTTTTGAAGAATATTCTATTGTATGTACATAATACATTTTATGTTTTAAATACTCTATTTTTTTAAAAGTACTCTATTGATGGACACTCTGAATGTTTCCATTTGACACTATTATAAATAATACTCAGTTACCCCGTACATGCCCCTTGGTGCACATATATGAGAGTCCTTCCTGGTTATGTAAGTGAAAGCGGAACTGCTGGGTCTTAGGATATGTGCAATTTTCAGTTTTAATGGGCGCTGCCAACAGCTTCCCACCGCGGAAACAGTGCTCCCCCCAGCGCCATATGAGAGTTCTATTTCCTCCTCATCCTCACCAACACCTGTATTATCAGGCCTTTTCATGTTTGACCATCTGATGGGTGTTAAATTTGTTCTTTTTGGATCAGTAATAAAGGCTATCCAGCTGTTAAATGATGTACCAGAAAAAATGTGATATGTGGGAAAATTCTTACAATATGTTAGGTGAGAAAGGTCGGGCACCATATTTTATATCTAGAAACTCTCCATCATGTTAAAAAATTTTTTCTTAAGAAAATCTACACTTACCTCAAAATAAAACATTACACTGAAAAAAAAAAAAAGGCAATAAACCAAATTGTAACAGTGATTATCACTGGCTGGTATGATTATTGATGCTTTTGACGTTTTATTTTCCAAGGACTTTATTTATTTATTTATTTTCAAGTTTGGGTTATTTTTATAAACCGGAAGATAAAATGGCTGGGTTGAACTAAAACTAAAAAGTTAATGTTTTAAAGAACCCATATGATTTGACACAAAATAAGAAGACAGCACTACTAAGGGCTTTAAAATTAAAACGTTCAACTTCTTCATTTTCTAACAAAGTAGTCTCTGTTACTATAACAAACCGTTAGAATGGGAAAAGTGTTTAAAATTAAACATAGGATGATTGTCTATGGGCAAAGAAAACTAAAGACATAAAATCTGGTAATAACTTTATCAATCAGAGATAATTCTAGTTAACTTTAAAAATGGATCTAATAAGAATTTTTTTAACCTGCCTTGTCTACTTTATAACATATGGTGAATATCTCAATGCACTTTTAACCACTTTTAATGGTTACAAAGAATTCCATTGTAAAGATCAATTACTTTTATTTTCCCCAAACTCTATTTTTTGGATAATTAGAGTTTATTAAATTTAATTTGAATAATTAGATTGTTTCAAGGTGTTTTTTCTTTTTGCTACCATAAACAATAGTGGATGAATGTGCTCACTGTAAAGTCTTTAAACATCCATGATTAATTCCCTGAGATACAGTCTTGTAAGTGAAATTTCTGGGTCAAAGAATATGTATATTTTAAAGCTCCTGTTCCCAGTTGCCAGTTTACCTTCCAAGTTACACTCCTACCATCAGGATATCAGTTATCCTTTTCTCCATGTTCTTGCCAACATCTGGAAGATTCTTACCAACATCTTTTCTGTGATACCCAGGTTTTATAGATGGGAAGTTATCTAATTATTTTAATTTGTATTTTTTGATCACTAGTAAAATTTACCTTTTTGTCATAGCTTTTCGTAACTTGAATTCTTTTATTATCTGCCTATTTTCTTTGTTTTAAATGTAGTAATTTTTTTAATAATTAAAATCTTTGTAAAAAATTTAAGAAATAGAGAAAAAGTTAAAGCCCTTTTCTAAACTGCACCTCCTTCCTCCCCCCTAAGATAACCTCTGGTATAAGTTGGTGTATATCCTTCAGGAGTTTTTAAATATAAGTGTTTATGTGCAGTTAAATGTTTAGTTATTCCTAGGTAGCTTTCACTTTTTTCTTGCTATTGAGAATGTAATTAATGTTTGAACTTTGTGTATGAAAGAAAATAATTATTAGTTTCTGTATTTAAAAAAAAATAACTTTATTCTCTTGGTGTTTAAAAAGTAGTTATGTCCCCTACAAATAATGACAATTGTCTCTCTTTGCAAACAGGCATACGGCTGACTCTTGAACAATACGGGGATTAGGGGCGCTGACCCCCTGAGCAGCTGAAAATCTGTGTATAACTTTAAGCTGTTCTCCATATCTATGGTTTAACCAGCCTCACATGGTACAGCACCGCAGTATGTATTTACTGAAAAAATCACAAGTGGACACACATAGTTCAAACTTGCGTTGTTCAAGGATCAAGTGTACTTCTCATTTTTTCATGTGTTCGTGTAACAGCTACAACTTTTAGAGCAATGTTAAAGTGGCAATTAGGACAATAAGGGAATGCCTTGTACTGTCAAATACAGTGTTGGTTATTCACTTGAGACAGATTTTTAATCATGTCAAGAAAATATTGTTCCTAGTTTAGTAAGAATATTTTTTAAAAATCAAGAGTTGATGCTGAAAGAATTTGGCCTTTAAAAAACACATTAATGATTAAAAAAAGAAAACCCAAATACAACAGGATATATACTTACGATAATAGATGCTCATCAGGAACTGTAAAACAGGAATGGAAAGAAAGTTCATTGTGTTAAACCAGTGACCACAGACAAAAACATCTTAAAAAGACTATAAACAGGGACTTCCCTGGTGGCACAGTGGTTAAGAATCTGCCTGCCAATGCAAGGGACATGGGTTCGAGCCCTGGTCCGGGAAGATCCCACATGCCGCGGAGCAACTCGACCCGCGAGCCACAATTACTGAGCCTGCGCGTCTGGAGCCTGTGCTCGGCAACGAGAGGCCGCGATAGTGAGAGGCCCGCGCACCGCGATGAAGAGTGGCCCCCGCTTGCCACAACTAGAGAAAGCCCTCGCACAGAAACGAAGACCCAACACAGCCATACATACATACATACATACATAAAAAGAACGTAAGCAGACAAGAATAGCATTAAAAAAAAAAAAAAAGACTATAGCCAAAAAGACTTTTGTGTAAGATGGTGAATTGAACATAGGCATCAAATTTTACTCCTTCCCAATATTCTGCTAAACAATAACAAAAGGATTTTTTAAAAAAGCATAAACTCCCCAGGATGAGGACAGGGAGAAACACAGCTGGAAAATAATTTACAAGACCTGAGAACACTGAATCCTGAGTGAGCAATGGGAGAGCCGAGTGTAAATCAGAGCCTGAGTTACCCTTCAGAATCTAGTACCCCCTCCTGCTAAAAAAAACCTCAGAAACTGGTGGCACCAGATGGCTCTGGAGTGGGAAGGAAGCAGGGGGCTAAAATAAGACTCTTTGAAGAAAGTTTAAGAAGCTAGAAGATAGAAGAATAATGCTTTCAGATGTCTGAAGAAATGGTATTTCCAACATATAATTCAATACCTAGCCAAACTATCAATTAAGTGTGAGGACAGGAAAAGAACTTTTTCAGGCATGTAAAGCCTCAAAAAGTACATCTCAAAAAAAAAAAAAAAAAAAAGTACATCTCGTGCTCTTCTTCAGGAAGGTACTAGAGTACGTGCTCTATAAAATAAGGTAGTAAACTGAGAAAAAGAAAATTGTAGGGTGAACTAAATATAAGGCTCAACTTAGGTAAAGGGAATTCCCCAGACAACCATGGTGAAGGGAGATCTCAGGAGACAGCCAGCCCATACGAGAGCACCCCTGAAGGCTCTAGGAGAGACTCCTGCAGGAACGTGAAACTGATAAAACATCTCATTCACCTGAACATCTTGAGTAGAGATTTAGAACACTGGTAAAAGAGTTTGAGGTTGAATTAGGGATACATAAAAAAGTAAACAAGCAAACGCAAGTATGACAGTTTTAATTTGAGAGAAAGCAGAAAGTTACAGGAAAGGAAACATAATCCTAGCTTCCTGCATGGCTCAGCTGTGACTCAATTTTACATCATCACACAAGTGTAAACTCAATATTGACCTAAAGAAATTATCGTTGAAGGGTGGGGGTCAGGAAGAGTGTATGACTATCTAGAACAAAGATTTTTAAATAGCAGAAGACGGTTTTGCTGAAAATAAACGTGAGTCAGTGGCAGTGGTCGCTCTGAGTCCTGAGCATCAGGGGCACCTGCAGGCCCCCTTCAAGACTCTCAGTGTACGGATTAATCCATTCAGACACAGAGCCCATATCGGGCAACCACTGTTTGAGCTGACAACAGACTGGCTTTCCCCCCACCCTTTCTGGGATCAGAATATGTTTGAATACCTGGCTGGCCTAATCTTTTATGCACATATACTGCTTTAGTTTTAACTGAAATGAGAAAAGTTGGCTTCCTTTTCTCAATTCTTTAAAAACAGTAACTCAAGATAAATCCTTTTCAAAGTTTGGTCCTTTTCCAAGAAAAGCCATCCAAGTGAACCAGCAGGGGCAGTTCTGAGGTCTAATCTATTTATTCAATGACCATTCGGACGCTGGTTGGGCAGTTCTCATGCGGATGCACTTCGATCAGGACCCTCTCAATACCGGTGTGTGCTGCGAACGCCCAGGGATGCGGGAGCCTGGTCACAGAGCATCCTCTGCTGCTCAAAGGAAAACAGGTACAGCCACAGCGTCCAGAACCGCCCCCCTCCCCCAACCCCAAGTCGCTGCGCCTGCAGCCGGGTTTGCGGCCCTGAAATATTCGCTCGTTGAACAGGGTGTAGGAGAGGATTCGTTTAGAGCGAACACAGATTTTGAGAAGGAAGGGCTACTGACGAGGTCAACAGAAACCTCCCTCGTAGGGGCCAGCAGCCCCGCCCCGGTACCCCGGGTTTCCGCCCCCGCCGGCGCCGCCGCATACGCCTCCAGCCCGTACTCGGCGCGCCGTCCCGCGCCGCCTCCGCCATCTCGCTCAGCAGCTCCTCCACCACTGCCGGCAGCGTGAGAGCCCGCGCCACCACCGCCATTGCCATGACCGGTCCCGCGCTAGCCGGGGCGCGGCGGACGCGGTGACGTAGCGTGCGTCCCGGCCAGTCGGCGGGCGCTCGACGCCAGGGGCGGGACTTCCGGGGGCGGGACTTCCGGGGCCCGGGCCGCAGTCCGCAGTCCGCAGAGGACTCGGGCAACCATGTACCGGCTCCTGGGTGCGGGCCTGGCCCTAGGCCTCCTGCGGGTGGCGGGGCGGCGGGGTCGGAGCCGCTCGGCGCGCCTGCTGCCGGGTCCGGCGGGAGGCCGAGCGCCCGCGGCGGTCGTGCCGCCGTGCCGAGAGGCGCCGCGCGGCCTGGGCCCGGGCCTGCTGCCGCTGCTGGCAGGTGAGGGGCGCGGGCCCGCGGGCTGGGCGGGCCGGGCTGGGCGGGCCGGGCGCGGTGACCTCAGCGCCCCTTCCCGCAGCGCTCGCCTGGTCCTCGAGGCCCGCCCCGGCGGAGCAGGAGCGGGAGCGGCAGGGCGCGGGCGGGGCCGCGGCCGGGGACGCCGAGGCCGAGATCATCCAGCTGCTGAAGCGAGCCAAGGTGAGGGCCTGCAGTGACGGTGACACCGGTGGACGGAGGCCCGGCGTCTCCAGTGCAAGGTGGAGGCGGCGTCGGGGGCAGCGGAGTTAGCCAGCGTTGGGGGTGAGAGCGCTGGCCGGGAGAACTGTGCACACGTGCGGCGTCCTGATAGTGCAGTTTAATGCGGGGCGTGCGCGGTTTGGTCCTTCTCTCCCCCTCCTCGGGTTATCGCGTCTCTTCCATTGGGCTGACTGCCGCCACCTGGCCAGCAACGTCCACACTGATGCCCGCAGACTGCGGGGTGTGCCGACGTGCCAGCTCCTCTTTGGGGCTTCACCTGCCCCAGACTAACCCCTGATCTTAAGTGCCCCCCCGCCGACACCTTCCTTCACCATCTCCTCTTTACTGCTCCCTACCTAGTTTTCCACCCTGGACGCTTCATAGTCATTCTTAAAACTTGTGGTCCCTAACTACCACCTCCTGATATACTTAGAGTCCAGCAACAGATCCTTTTTGGATTTTGCCACCAAATCCAAAATATTTCTCAGATCTGCCCCCTTTTCTCTGTCTCTCCTGCTGTCACCTTGGCCACGCTGCTGCAGCCTCCTAACTCCGAGTCTCGTCTGCCCTATTGGCCCCCTGCCACCCAGTCTTCATGCAGCAGCCAGAGTGATTTTTTAAATGTAAATCGGATCGTATCACTTCCTTGCCCATAAACCTTGAATGACTTCCCACAGCATTTGTGATAGAACCCAAACTCCCTGCCGTGGCCTGTGAGACCCTACACGATCCACCCTGCGTTGCCTACCTATTTGGCAATCATCGTCAGGCTCGCCATCCTCCCTTCACATCTGTTTCCTTTCATTTTTGAGTTGTTTTTTTTTTTTTTAGAAGGAGTTAATTAGTTCTTTTTATTTTTATTTTATTTATTTATCTTTGGCTGCGTTGGGTCTTCGTTGCTGCACGTGGGCTTTCTCTAGTAGCGGCGAGCAGGGGCTACTCTTTGTTGCGGTGCGTGGGCTTCTCATTGCGGTGGCTTCTCTTGTTGCAGAGCATGGGCTCTAGGCACGCGGGCTTCAGTAGTTGTGGCTCGCGGGCTCTAGAGTACAGGCTCAGTAGTTGTGGCGCACGGGCTTAGTTGCTCCGTGGCATGTGGGATCTTCCTGGACCAGGGCTCGAACCCGTGTCCCCTGCATTGGCAGGTGGATTCTTAACCACTGCGCCACCAGGGAAGCCCTTGACTGGTTTTTGAAGAACCATTTTCTTCAGCCTGTAGGGCCTTTGCTCGTTCCCTACTCTCTGTTTGGGTCATTTTCCTCACAGTTCCTTGTTTGGTTGACTCTCTTCCTTCTTACCTCAGTTTAACTGTCACTTCCTTGGAAGGCTTCTCTGACTCCCATTCAGGGGGACCCCTTATTGTTCCTTTCTGTTGCTTTTCTTCCTAGCTTTTATCATTAGTTGTCATTAAGCTTACTTGTCCTACAGGGTCACTTCCAGCCTGCAGGAAGAGAGAAAGAGGATGTAGGGCCAGCAGCTTCCTTATAAGATTTGATAAAAAGTGCTTACATTCCTGCTGCCTGCATTTGTTGGCCAGAGTTTTGTCATGTGGCCAAACAGAGCTGCAGGGGAGGCTGAACTCCCTGTCACCATTGTAGACATAATGCCTGGTGCATAGTAGGGACAGTCAGTATGTGACGAATGAATGAATCACTTCCTTCTGTGTGTTGGGATATGTAGCTGTACCCACCTCCGTGTGGTAGCACAGGCATCTGCTTTCTTTATATTTCATTTTCTGTTATTTTCTTTGTTTTCTCTTTTCAGTTGTGCATCATGAAAGATGAGCCAGCAGAGGCAGAGCTAATTCTGCATGATGCTCTCCGTCTTGCCTATAAGAGTGATAACAAGAAGGCCATCACTTACACTTACGATTTGGTAACTCCGCTCACCAGTCTGAGCCGTTGATGATGAAGGGTGGATGCAGGAGAAGGGTGTTAGGCTCCTGACTCATGTTCCTGACCTGCAGCAGGCCCTGAAGCTCTTTGGTTTTTGTTTTTACTAAGTTTTCTTTTGGTTTCAATTTTTATTACTCTTGGGGTGTCACTTACAAGACGCCTCAATCCCAGACAGAAAAGAAATGAATATCACTAATATTTGTTTCTTCAGTGAAGAGTGGATCTAGATTTGGTTTGTCATCATCAAAGTCTGTGCGTGTATTTGTTCTCACACCATTGCTGTACTTTGCTATTGGCAGATCAGTGACATACTTTTCTCTCTGGACTATTTTTTTAGCTAGAGGGTGAAAGCAAAGGGGAGTCTTCAGCTTAAAGGTTTTGAAGTAAGTAGGAATACAATGCTCTAAACTGAAAAACAACTTGTAATTAATTTTCAGATGGCCAACTTAGCATTTATACGGGGTCAGCTTGAAAATGTAAGTAAATCACTTTGTAATGTCATGAATTTGTGAAGGGGTAGCCTGAAGGAACCTCTGTTAGTAAGGGTACAGGCTAAGCTGCTGTAACAAAGAGACCCCAAAATAGAGTGACTCAAATAAGAAGGAAGCATATTTCCCTTTAATGCATTAGTCCAGAGGTAGCTAAACCCTGAAGATGGGCAGGTACCTCTGCTCCATGAAGTGGCCCAGAAGCCCAGGTTCCTTCTAAGATGTGTCCTCATCTGCATAAGTGAGCTGGCTCACCTCCAGCCTGCAGGAGGGAAGAAGGAGGGGATGGAGGGCAAGCAGCTTCCTTATAAAATATGATTTAGAGACTGTTCACATTCGTTCTGCATGCATCTCTCGGCCACAGCTTCATCATATGACCACACCTAACTGCAAAGGAGGCTTGACCTGGTAGAAATTGAGGAGAGTCTAACTAAAAAGACGGAGAGGAGGGTGAATATTAGGGGATAGTTTCCAGTCTCTGCCACAGTGGGTTTGGAAGGGAAGTTAATTTCTGAAGTTGGTTTCTACTCATCACAGAATAGTTTTCAAGGTGCCCAGAGGATGTGCAGTCCTGGTATTTTAGTCTGTTTTCCCACCACAAGGTTACCTTTCTCTTTGTATATGTGAGTGTCTGTGTGTGTGTGTGTGTGTGTGTGTGTGTGTGTATGTATATGTATGTGTGTGTGTGTGTGTGTTGTGTTTTTCAAGGAATGGTACATCAGACTAGTACTTAGAATCCAGGGTCATCTGGATAGGGGACCCAAATAAAACAAAAATCTTTTCCTTATGCTTTTAGGCGGAAAAACTTTTTAAAGCAACAATGAGTCACCTGCTTGGAGGGGGCATGCAACAGGTAAGGGCGTGATGTAGGATTGCTCCCTAGCCGAAGCAGTTTTCAGAAGTCTTACTTCCTGTAAATTCCACCCAGCCCCCACGTGTGCTTTGGCCAAAGAGTTGGAATTCTTTTTCCCTAAGACTGGTATAAAAATTGCCAGTCTTTCATTCATGCAAAAGCATGGTACCTGAGGAATTCACAGTTGCCTGATTGCTCCAAAAGTCTAAAGACTATGGCTTTCAGGTCAAAGTCAGTCTAGAAGTTGATCTGAAATATTCCATGAGGAAATTTTACTTGTTATGAATTTCCTTCATTTTCCTTTTCCCAACAGGAAGACAATGCGATAATAGAAATCTCTCTAAAGCTGGCCACTATTTATGCTGCTCAGAATAGGTAAGTATAGTCAGAATCTAGGCGTGGAAGCAGCCAAGGAGTAGGGCTGTGGGCAAAACTTTGACCCTGGGATGTTGCATACTTTTCATTTACCTGCTAATCACCTGGGTCTCCAAAACTTAGGTGTCGCACTCATAGCGCTCCGTCCCTCATCTTTGAAATCTTGAGTCTTTTCTGGGTTTGCCCCTGCTGTTTCCATTAGCCTGCTGAGCGGGACATGCAGCCCTCATACCTTTGGCTGCACTGTGACAAATCTAGTCAAGTTTTCTGTTCCTACTTGAACTGGGAAGGGAAGTTGTACTTAGAACCTTAGTTTAGCTTTTCCTAGGAGAGGAGGGAGCACTGTAGAGGCTGCTGGGGATAATGTATTTTGCTGGTTTAAGGATCAGCAAACCAGGAAGTTAGGTATAAAGTTAAATGATGAGAGAGTTGCTATGGGAGTGTCTTAGTGGCTAGCTCAGCAGGCAGCTTTTAAAGCCCATAGAGATTATCTGGTAGCTAGGTTTTAGGAAGCAATACCTAGGAGTGGAGGAGAGACCTGCAGGTGGGACCAGAAAGCAGTGCTGAGTTAAAAGTGTTAGATGAGTCTAAGTTGTTACAAAGAAGGAAGAGTCTGCGGGTACACAGGAAAGGCTTTAGAGGACAATCCGGGTGTGTGCCATGGATGAGAGAGGCCTGGTACCTTCCTTCTCTAGGTGGGGTTCAAAGAAGAAACCCTAGGATGTAAGCAGAGAGCTCCTCTAGAGAGTTATATTTTGGGGTAAATTTAAGGAAAGACCTAAGTAAGCCTGGCTTTTCCTTTGCTTTATCGTTGCTGCAGAAGGTGGGTACCAGAAGTTTGGAGTGATCTCAAGCCTGGTGCTGTAGGAAGAGTGCCCACTGAGGCCGGGGGCCCTGGCGCTGGTCCCTGCTGCTCTAGTCAGCAGCTCCTTCATTCTCAGCGGGACCCAGTCCGTCTCCTGGCATTTGGTTGGGCACTAGATGGGCCAGGGCCTCTGAGGGGCTCTGACTTCGAGTCCTTAGAGGAGCTTTGCGGTTGGTCCATGCAGGGGAGCGTTTCAGCCTGGTCAGTCTCCCTGGACGGGTGACCAACAGGACTAGCTACGGGTGGGGTATGAACTCCCAGGGTAAGAAGCAGCCCAGAGTAGTAACAGTGGAGGGTAAGACACATCCGTAGTCTCTGAAGAGGTGAATGCTGTGTAGTACCCACTAGTAGTTCGCCTGGAAGTTACTCAAAAGTGTTTTTTCATTTTGATTTATTGAGAAGCGCATGAGACCAGGAAATGTGTGGCCGGGTCCTGAGGCTGAGGAAGGCTGATGCGAGTTGGGAGGGGTCGTTGGTACAAGACATTTTGCCGTGACTCAGGATGCCTTGTGGGCAGCCCCCCCCGTTCCATGCCCTGATCCGATAGGGTCCCTCCTGCCAAGGTTTGGTTCTTCTGAGAACAGTAGAACAGCGGGGTCATCTGGCAAAGCACGAGAGGAGAAGAGGTGAGCTTGGTAGTGCCACCTGTGGTGAGAAGCTAAGAGCCAAAATGGAAGAGCAGAAACCAGGGCTGAGCTTGTGGATGGAGTCAGAGTTTATGTCGTGTTTCTGTGCGTCTCTGTAGATACCAGCAGATGACCCTTGTTCTGTCCAGAGTCAGTCTCCCTGCTGCCTGGGTGCCCTCTCCAGTTGACTGAGGTCCTGAGAGTAGGGCTAAATGCCTTCTCGTGCCCTAGCTAGGAGTTCCATTTCTGTAAAGGAAACTTGCATCAGAGACCTGCAGCTTGGGAGGACTGTAGAGCTAACAGACCTCCAGAAACTGAGTGAGGTCAGCAGTTAGAACCCTTACTGCAGGGGCCCTCGCCTCCGTTGGTAGCACATCACTTTGAGCAGGGGTGAGGCTCTCACGCGTGGAGGAGCTGACCCCTCTGAACCGTGTTAGTGGGAGGTGAGGGGACGGCTGCTCATGTCGGTTATTGAAACTCTGTCTTAAGTTAACGTTAATTAGGTGACCAGAAAAAGCCCAAACTCTTGAGAAAGGGCAGATTGACACCTCTTAGAGACTTTAAACAAAATTCCCTCTTCCCGTCTTACACTTGATAATGTAAACCTGAGCTGGAAAAACGAGGACAGAAGAGCGCTTTGTGAAAGGTGTACAGCTGATTGATGCTCTTTGCTTTACAGGCAGGAATTGGCTCTTGCTGGTTATGAATTCTGCATTTCAACTCTAGAGGAAAAAATTGAAAGAGAAAAGGAATTATCAGAAGACACTTTGTCAGGTAGGGAAACCTGACTTTTTTGGACAGTTGCCTTTTTTGCCACAAAGGGCTTCACTCTTAGGCTGCGGTAAAGGAAACAGAAAGGTATCTGAATTGGGGGAGGGAAAGTTACTCATTTTGGAAGTTGTGGCTGTTTCTAAGGTCTCAGAGGGTTTGGAATTAGATACTTTCTTTTTTTTTTTTAATTTTCATATCAATATCAACCTGTTGCTTTCACTTATTTTTTTTTTTTTTAAGATTTATTTATTGATTGATTGATTGATTGCTATGTTGGGTCTTCCGTTTCTGTGCTAGGGCTTTCTGTAGTTGCGGCAAGCGGGGGCCACTCTTCATCGCGGTGCGCGGGCCTCTCACTATCGTGGCCTCTCTTGTTGCGGAGCACAGGCTCCAGACGCGCAGGCTCAGCAGTTGTGGCTCACGGGCCTAGTTGCTCCGCGGCATGTGGGATCTTCCCAGACCAGGGCGCGAACCCGTGTCCCCTGCATTAGCAGGCAGATTCTCAACCACTGCGCCACCAGGGAAGCCCGGAATTAGATACTTTCTTTAAATGACTTGACCACTGGTTGTTGTGGTTTTTTTTAACCCCGTGGTGACGTCTTCATAATATATCTGTTGATTTTTATTATATATCATCTCTGGAAAATTGGGGAGCAGAAAGGGAAGTTTTTTCTCTTGTCTCTCGGTTCAGCTACCAGTCACAACGCTAATTAAGTACCGTTGGTCCCCAGTGTCCACCAGATACGAGAGAGGAAGCGAAGCTCATGTTTTGCCTGTTTGTCCTCATTGCGGAGGGGAGAGCATGAAGAATCATGCTGGGAACAGAATGGGGTGGGCGGGACGCTCTCTGGCTCTCAGCCATTTGGGTTCCTTCCTCCCTCCCTCCCTTCCTTCCTTTGTATCGTTGATTTACAATGTTGTGTTAATTTCTGCTATACAGCAAAGTGACTCAGTTTTACACATATAGACATTCTTTTTTAATATTCTTTTCCATTATGGTTTATCCCAGGAGATTGGGTATAGTTTGCTGTGCTCTGCAATAGGACCTTGTTGTTTATCCATCTAAATGTAATAGTTTGCATCTACCAACCCCAAATTCCCAGTCCATCCCTCTCCCCAACCCCCTCTCCTTGGCAACCACGAGTCTGTTTCTATTTCACAGGTAAGTTTGTTTGTGTCAGATTTTAGATCCCACATATAAGTGATATCATATGGTATTTGTCTTTCTCTTTCTGACTGACTTCACTTAGTATGATAATCTCTAGGTCCATTCATGTTGCTGCAAATGGCATTATTTCATTCTTTTTTATGGCTGAGTAGTATTCCATTGTATACATGTACCACATCTCCTTTATCCATTCATCTGTCAATGGACATTTGGGTTGTTTCCATGTCTTGACTATTGCGAATAGTGCTATGAACAGAGGGGTGCGTGTGTCTTTTCGAATTATAATTTTGTCTGCATATATGCCCAGGAGTGGGATTGCTGGATCATACGGTAGCTCTATTTTTAGTTTTCTGAGGAACCTCCATACTGTTCTCCACAGTGGCTGCACCAACTTACATTCCCGCCAACAGTGTAGGAGGGTTCCCTTTTCCCACACCGTCTCCAGCATTTATTTGTAGACTTTTTAGTGATGGCCATTCTGACTGGTGTGAGGTGGTAGGTACCTCACTGTAGTTTTGATGTGCATTCCTCTAATGATGTTGAGCATCTTTTCATATGCATTCGGGTTTCTTAATGTGGGTTGACGTATTGGGAATTTTCAGATTTGACATTCATTCAGTAGCTCTGATTTCACACTTCCTCTTTGCCTAGAGCTAGCATGATGCTAGAGTTAGAGCGGCCAACTCTGTTGTTCCTAAAGCAGTACATATGGCCTCAAAGAGTTTTCTGTATGCACGGGTCTTCCAGCTCTCACTTGCACATAACTCAGTTTTCCTCCTTCATACGCCACCAAAGCCGCCCTTATTAAGGTCACCAGTTCTCAGTCCTTATCTTACCAGCTCTGCTTACTAGCAGCTCAACCTGGGTGATCACTGTCTCCTACTGGAAACCCTTCATTCGCTTGGCTCTGGGACACCTCACTGGTCCCTTGCCCTCCCCGAGTCACCTGTAAAGGTAGCGGGCCTCAGGGCTGTCTTTGGCCCACTTCTGTTTTCTCTCTGCCCTCACACACTAGGAGACAGCAGTTAGTCCCATACCTTTAAATGTCGGTTTTACATCTTCAGCCCCCGCCCGTACGTGAGCTGCAGACTGGTGGGTCAGATTGTCTACCTGACATCCTGATCTGAATGCCCAATGGTCGTCTCACACTTAACATGTTCGAAATGGGTCTCTCTCTTTTTTTTTTCCTGCATTGATTTAACTTTTTTTTGTTGACGTATAGTTGATGTCTAATGTTATATGTTACAGGTGTACAGTACAGTGATTCACAGTTTTTAAAGGTTATACTCCGTTTGTAGTTATTGTAAAATATTTGCTATATGTTCCCCATGTTGTACAGTTGTACAGTATATCCTTGTGGCTTATTTTGTACCGAATAGTTTGTACCTCTTACCCCCTACCCCTATAAGTGCCCCTCCCCGCCGAAATGGGTCACTTGATTTCTGCCCCTCACAAACTGGTTTCTCACAAGGCAGCCCGTTTTGTAAATGGCACCGCCATTCAGCCGGTGCTTTGGCCAAGAACCTAAGCATCATCTGTGATTTCTTCCTCATTCCCTACGTGTAATTCACCAGCAAGTTGCACTGAATCAGCCATCAAAATGCATCCACGTCACAGCCGTCTCACCCTACCGCTCTGGTCCAGGCCGTCATTGCTTCTTGCCTGGACTCCTGTAATCGTCTCCCCACAGGTTTCCCTGCTTCCCTTCATTCCCTCAGAGGATTTACTGTCCACCCCCACCTGCCTGTTTGACACCGTCCTTCCACCTTCACCACCCGGCTCTTCTCTCGCTGTTGTACGTTCCCAGCTCAGTGCTGCCGCAGGGCCTCGTACCTGCTCTAGTCTCCATGGCCAGTGGTCTTCATCCAGGCCTCTGCTCAGGCGGCCAGCCTGCCGGCCGGTCTTCCCACCTGCACGCCTTCTGAACCTCTGTCCTCCCCTGCTTCGTCACCCTGGGAAGCAGGTGTGTGTGTGTTGTGTGCTTGTATCGCTGCTAAAGTTCATTTTTGTTCAGGCGTTTTTAGTGTCTGTCTTCCCTATCAAAGAGGGAAAGAGCCTTCATCTGTTTTGTTCACTGCTAAATCCCTAGGACCTAGAGTAGTGCCTGCTACATAATTGAGGCTCAGTAATAATGGCTGAGTGAAAGGGCAAAAGGCCCAACAAACACTGACAAATGTCAGTGCAGTGGAAGTGCTTTGAAGAAATTCACAAAAGATGTAAAAACAGGTTCTAGCTGTCAAAGAAGTCATTTTTGAACTATCCACACCCTTGCTATGTTTCATTTATACATTGACTGTAGACAGTTGCTTAAGAGTATAAAGCAGTCTTTTCTGACTCCAAAAGCAATACGAGGGTGTTGAAGAAAATTTCAGACAGCATTAAGAAGAAAATAAAGATCACTCATAATTGTATTAAGAACTCCTGTTTATTTTTTGCTGTATGTCTTTCTAGGCTTGTTTTCCTCTAGCTATTTACATCTTAATAAGCAAATGAGGAGTCACACTGTACATGACTTCTTTGTAACCTGATTCTGTTTTTTAAATTGGGCCTCTTTTTTTTAATAAATTTATTTTATTTATTTATTTTTGGCTGCATTGGGTCTTCGTTGCTGCACACGGGCTTTCTCCAGTTGCGGCGAGCAGGGGCTACTCTTTGTTGTGGTGCACAGGACTCTCATTGCGGTGGCTTCTCTTGTTGCAGAGCACGGGCTCTAGGCGTGCGGGCTCAGCAGTTGTGGCACGTAGGCTCAGTAGGTGTGGCTCGCGGGCTCTAGAGCGCAGGCTCGGTAGTTGTGGCGCACGGGCTTACTTGCTCCGCGGCATGTGGGATCTTCCTGCACCAGGGCTTGAACCCATGTCCCCTGCATTGGCAGGCAGATTCTTAACCACTGCGCCACCAGGGAATCCCTGTAACCTGATTTTTTAAAAATTTAGTAGCATATGGTGAAAGCACTTCCTTTTCCTAGGTGAAGGGAGTCTTGTCAGAGCAAACTAATTTCTATTATAAACATGGTTTTTACCTTTTACTAGTTATACAGTAAAGAAAACATGTTACATTGTTTTGGGTTTTTTTTCCGGCCAGGCCACACAGCTTGTGGGATCTCAGTTCCCCCAGCAGGGGACTGAACCTGGGCCATGGCAGTGAAAGGGCTGAGTCCTAACCACTGGACTGCCAGGGAATTCCCATGTGCTACATTGTTCTTAATTTAATTTTTTTTCTAAAGAAATATAGTCCCTCTCAGTTTTTAAAAAAATAAATTTATTTATTTTTTTATCTATATTTATTTACTTTTGGCTGTGTTGGTTCTTCATTGCTGTGTGCGGGCTTTCTCTAGTTGCGGTGAGTGGGGGCTACTCTTCGCTGCGGTGCATGGGCTCTCATTGCAGTGGCTTCTCTTGTTGCGGAGCACAGGCTCTAGGCACACGGGCTTCAGTAGTTGTGGCTCACGGGCTCTAGGCACACGGGCTTCAGTAGTTGTGGCTCACGGGCTCTAGAGCGCAGGCTCGCTAGTTGTGGCGCACGGGCTTAGTTGCTCCGCGGCAGATGGGATCTTCCCGGACCAGGCCTTGAACCCGTGTCCCCTGCATTGGCAGGTGGGTTCTTAACCACTGCACCACTGGGGAAGTCCCTGGTAACTGCTTTCTTAAAGATAATAATCTATCATCATTATGTGCTTATAATATATTAATTAGTATATACTTGGGTCTCTTTTAAGGTTTTCCATTCTGACTTATCATCTGATGACTCATAACAGTACATGTTGCCTGAATGAGGTGATATCGTTTGAGTTACACGGTGATACTGGTCTCACACATACTTCTTTTGCAAAATTTTTTCCCATTTGGTTTTCACTCAATTTCCACATGAATTTTAGGTATTTTTCATGTGAATTTTAGATCTTTTTGTTCACTCCCCAAAGTGCTTTGAGAATGAATTGTTAGATATGTGTTATGTTTATAAATTAGTTTGGGGAGGTTGCCATCTGAATTTAGTTAGCATTTGACTACAAATAGCAAAAAGTTTCAACAAAATTAAGTTTAGCAGTGAGGACACTATTAGGTCATGTGACTGGCAGTCCAGTGAAAGGGGGCAGTGCTTTATGGCTCACTGAAGTCCTGAGGCATATGGTCTCCCCATCCTCACTGACACTCTCAGTGTGCTGGCTTTCTCTTCACGCTTTCCTTGTGGTTGAAAAGTGACTGTCAGATCCCAGGAATCTCATCCAGAAATGACAGCGTCCACTTTGCATGTTTCTCTTAGAATCAAGGTAATTTTTCCTAGAAGCCCCCCCCCCCTAGATTTATGCTTACTTCTTGCTGGCCAGATTGGGTTATATGGCATTTCTAACCCCATCCTTGCCAAGAGAAGTGGCATTAGCATGATTGGCTAAAACTGATCAGGACCCATTCCTAACAGAAGTTCGGAACCCCGTCCACTTGAATCATGTGAGGAAGGTGGCTGAGACCGACGGCAGCTCTGCTCTCATCACGCCGTCTTCCCATTCGGGGGCGTGGTCTGCTTCTGCTTACAGATCTTTTCAGGTAGATCTGACAGCTGTTTTGTTACGTTTGATTCTAAATGGACACCTTACTAAACTTATTTGCTTTTGAGTTGATATTCACACTATTTCCAGGTATATAATTAAAGATTTGGGAGGTCATGATAATTGTCTTTTTTCAGATAGTTATACTTCTGTGTCCCTACTCCCTGCCCTTATTAAATTTAGTTCATTGGCCATAACCTCAGAACATTAAGTAACAGTGGTGCTGGACAACTTTGTCTTGTATCTGATTTGGTGCGAGACCGTGTGAGAAGATGTATTATTATGTGTGGAGCAAGTCAGGCTTGCCGGTAACTGGTTAATTGTTTGGTATGCTGCTGGGTAATAGTTAATGCTCATATTTTATTTAGACTTTCACATTTATTTTGTTTTGTGAGATCCATAGTGTATTTCTTGAGCTTCTCATCACAGGATTGTATTAATGTGATAAAATGAATTGGCATGCTTTCTGTGTTTTCTGCAATAGGTGTGGGGTATTACATGGAGTGATCTAGTCCTTGGAAGCTGTAGGATCTATGAAAGCCCATGGCTCAGATCTCCTTTAGAGCTGATTCGCTGGCAGCTTTTTTTCTTCTTTCTTCGGTTACTTACACATTTAAGTTTCTTCCATTTTCTTGAGTTGATTTCAGTACCTAGGACAGTGCCAAGAGCACAGCTTAAATAAATACCTGTTGAATAAGTGAATGCATGGGTGAAAGAATTTTGGAGACCTGTATTTTCCTGGAAGAAACTTACTTAGGAATTATATTTGTAAAGCATAACTTAACAATATTCTGTCATGTATTCAGGATCATATTCCTTTCCCAGTTTTTAACTTTGCGGATTTATTTCCTTTTTTTAAGAGAGTTTTCCCACTGATTCCTTCCTCCTCTCCTTGAGATGAGAGTTTCATTCATTTTCATAGTTTCAGTAAAACACTTCTGGAGAGTTGAAGTATTTCTGGTGGCATATTTGGTTTCATGAGTGCCTGAAGTCTGGCGCCTGGTTGGAATTCCGGCTTTTCCACTTGGAAGGGCAGTGGGACTAGACAAGTTACTCATCCCTCCTCAGTCTCCTCATCCGTACAGTAAAGAAACAGCACAACGTGCCACAGCGTTGTTATGGGGACTGCATGCTCTAGGACTGAGACCGGGGCTCACTGAGGACCCTGAAGAACGCTGCTGGAATGCGGTGCATCTGCTAACCTGGTTTATCAAGTGGTTTAGCGCCTCTGTGTTTACCGCTCTTAATTATGAGGGGCCTTCCTGACTCTTTTATTCATAGTTTCTCCTGGTTTTTGTCGATTTTGTTGACCTTGTCAAAGAGCCACCTTTTGGTTTCATTTTCTCTAATTTTTTTGTTGTTTTCGACCTCCCTTATTTCCACTCTAATCTTTTATATCTCTCCTGCTTGCTGTGGGGTTTATTTTGCTCTTTTGCTAGTTTCTTAGGTAGAAGATTAGGTTGTTGATTTAAGATCTTTCCTAATGTAGGCATTTACAGCTATAAATTTCCCTCTACTGTGTTAGCTGCACCCCATAAATTTTGGTATGTTGTGTTTTTATTTTCATGTATCTCAAAATATTTTTAAATTTTTCTTGTGATTTCTTCTTTGATCTTTTGGACATTTTGGAGTGTGTTGATTAATTTCCATATATTTGTGAATTTCCAAAATTTCCTTCTGTTGTTGATTTTTAAGTTCATTCCGTTATGGTCAAAGAGCATGCTTTGTATGATTTCAGTCCTTTTACATTTTACTGAGACTTGTTCCATGGCCTGGTACGTGGCTTATTCCGGGGAACGCTGCGTATGCACTTGAGAAGAGTATGTCCCTTAGCCGCTGGGAGACGTGCTCTGGAGACGTCTGTCAGGTCTGGTTGGTTTACAGTGCTGTTCAGCTCTTCTGATTCTGTCTAGTTCTAGACAGAACTTTCGTTTTTGTGAGTTCTTTCTTTATACATATTTCTATGTTGTATAGAGCCCCGGATATATATCTCTTCATTGTGAATTATCCTTTCATCAGAAAAGTGATTTTTTCCTACTTAAGGTATTTGTCACAAACTTTAGTTTTACATTGTTGACTGTATTTTACTCTTAAACTTTCTGAGTAATTTTGTTTTCAGTATGTGTTTTGTAGAGGGCTGTGTTTGGATTTTTTTAACCTAATCTGAGTATTGTTGTCTTGTGGTAGAGAATCTTAAAACCTATTTAAAGTTAGAATTGAAAGTGATATTTGGTCTAACTTTTTACATTAAAAGCTTTCCATTTTTGTTATTTCTTTTTTTTTAATTTATTTATTTATTTTTATTTTTAAATTAATTAATTAATTTATTTATTTTTGGCTGTGTTGGGGCTTCGTTTCTGTGCGAGGGCCTTCTCTAGTTGCGGCAAGCGGGGGCCGCTCTTCATCGCGGTGCGCGGGCCTCTCACTGTTGTGGCCTCTCTTGTTGCGGAGCACAGGCTCCAGACGCGCAGGCTCAGCAGTTGTGGCTCACGGGCCCAGTTGCTCCGCGGCATGCGGGATCCTCCCAGACCAGGGCTTGAACCCTTGTCCCCTGCATTGGCAGGCAGATTCTCAACCGCTGTGCCACCAGGGAAGCCCCTGTTATTTCTTATATTTTCAAGTCCCTCTTTTTTTAAAAAATAAATTTATTTATTTATTTATTTTTGGCTGCATTGGGTCTTCGTTGCTGCGCGCGGGCTTTCTCTAGTTGTGGGGAGTGGGGGCTACTCTTTGTTGTGGTGTGCAGGCTTCTCATTGCGGTGGCTTCTCTTGTTGCAGAGCTCGGGCTCTAGGCTCACAGGCTTCAGTAGTTGCAGCACATGGGCTCAGTAGTTGTGGCACACAGGCTCTAGAGCGCAGGCTCAGTAGTTGAGGTGCACGGGCTTAGTTGCTCCGCGGCATGTGGGATCTTCCTGGACCAGGGCTCGAGCCCGTGTCCCCTGCACTGGCAGGAGGATTCTTAGCCACTACACCACCAGGGAAGCCCCTTCAAGTCCCTCTTATAGGGACGATTTTCTCACTAAACCTCCATTTATATTTTGAAAGGAAGGCACATCTATGGTCTCCAGTTCTATTAAAGGGTAACCTAAAAATTTCTAAAAGACATATTTGACTCAGAAAAAAAATTCTGTTTTCAGTTTCTTCTGTAAGATGAGGTGACTACAATTTAACATTCTCCTATCTCTCCCCACTTGTTTTTTCTCTGTGATCTGGAATTTTAGATCTAGTGGGACTTTTTGCAGAGAATTCTGAGGTCATCTTATTTGCCTTTTTATTTATTTATTTATTTATTTATTTATTTGTTGGCTGTGTTGGGTCTTCGTTGCTGCACACAGGCTTTCTCTAGTTGCCGCGAGCGGGGGCTGCTCTTCGTTGTGGTGCACAGGCTTCTCATTGTCGTGGTTTCTCTTGTTGCAGAGCAGAGGCTCTAGGCGCGTGGGATTCAGTAGCTGTGGTAAGCGGGCTCAGTAGCTGTGGCACATGGGCTCAGTAGTTGTGGCTCGCGGGCTCTAGAGCGCAGGCTCAATAGTTGTGGTGCACGGGCTTAGTTGCTCCATGGCATGTGGGATCTTCCTGGACCAGGGCTCAAACCCGTGTCCCCTGCATTGGCAGGAGGATTCTTAACCACTGCACCACCAGGGAAGCCCTGCCTTCTTTTGTAGATAACCTGTTTTCTCCTGCCTGGTTACTTTGTAGGTGTCAGAGGCTTTTTAGCATAAGGTTAGGGGGTTGGTCTCTATGAATTTTGTCTGGTCTGTGGTGACCCTTCATTTTAAAATCCAGTTCTCTTGAGCTTCTGTAGTGCACCTTTGATTATTGCTACAGTTCTGCTTTGCTGTGGTTTTTTATTCAGGAGTGTCGTTTACCTGTATGTTGGACTCTTTCTTCTCTGTTTTGTAGTATAAATATATTCTCTCCTCTCAGGTTCTTGTCTGTATTTTGGGAATTTTTCCAGTGTGTATTCCATATTATTGACTTATTCAGAAAAGTCAGTTCTGTCCTTTTCTTCTTCTGGTGCGTTTTTTTTGTTTTGTTTTGTTTTGTTTTTTTAAGATTTCAAGCAAAAATAAAGAGTGGAGACTTTAACAAACACCTGTACACTTTCCCCGTAGCTTTGTCAAGTCTAAGTATTTTACTATATGTGCTTCAGGTGATGATTGGGGCAGGGAGGGGGGAGTTTAAACCCCTATGTACTCCTGCTTGATGTAACTAGCAGGTAAACCATCTATTTACTTGGTTTTGGTCTTTATCATTCTTATGCCTGTTTATTGTATACATCAATAAACAATATGTTTGTTTTTAAACTTTTTATGGACTAATATGTTTTTAAACATTTTATGAATGGCATCATACTGTACAATTGTTTCTGCAGTTTATTTTTTCACTTATCATATTGCAGAGATTTATCCACATTGATACTTACTTAAAGCATCAGGGTTTTTTGGCATAAAGGCCCTGTTCGCTTGCCACGCTGTCTGTCTGTCCAGAAGGGATGACTTTCTTTACTTAGTCCCTGGGGTGGGGGTGAGGGGTGAGGTTGTGCTTTTTTTCCATCCTGGAAAGGAGGGATACAGCTAGAGGTGGCCCTGACACCCTTGTGGGCGTGTACTCACTCCTCCTGTTGATGGACATGTAGGTTCTACCTGTTTTGCTGTAGAAAATAATGCTTGGACCTGTGTCTCTGTGCACACATGCAGGATGTCCCCTAGGGGTATACCTAGGAGTGGAATTGCTGGGGTGCAAATACTAGACATTACCAGATCGCTTATCAGTGTGCTTTTACTGGTTTACATTTTCAGTGGCAATGTGTTAGCATTCTTGTTGCTCTGTATCTTTGTTATTATTGGACTCAAATTTTTGGATGATCTGGTGGATATGATGGAGTGGCATTGTGGCTTCAGTGTATGTTTCTCTGATTACTACTAGTGAGATACAGAACATCTTTTCATGTATTTATTGGCTATGCAGATTTCCTGTTCTGAAAACTGTCTCTATCCCCTTTGCTTATTTGTTTGAAGCGCTGTCTTTTTCTGAATGATTTGTAAGAGTTCTCAGCTTAATGTCTTTGAGCATCTTTTTTTGAGCATCTATTTTGTTGGTTACATTATCTCTTTGTGACCTTGTCTTTGCACTTTAGGGCATTTGACAGAGATTGAATGATTAGTTCTATTGAATGTAATAGAATCTTTTGATATTTTCCTTTATAGTTTGTGTTTTCTGAGTCTTGTTTAATAAAATCCTTCACTCTTCTAAAGTCAGAAAGATAGTCTCTTCTAAATATTTGGCTTTTTTACATTTAGTCTTCAATTACATGGAATTTATTTGTAATATGGTGTGAGGTAATGATATGATTCTTTCCCTCCATCAAGCATGGATTTTAGCTCAGGACTGTTTTATTAGTGCATCCGTTTCTCACTGGTTTGTAATGACATCTCTGTAGTGAGCTTTCAGAGATATATGCCGTGTTGTGTTGTTACTTCTGTAATTAAAACTTTTAGTTTTATTGTATCTTCCATATTTAGTTCAGTACCTTCACGTTTCTAGTCATTTCTTTTTATATATGTTCGTTCATTCAACCAGTCAGTCAAGAAATAACTGATGGAATTGCCTGTGACATGCCAGGCGTATTACTAGGCACTGAGATACAGCTGTAAATAAAACCTGAAGGACGCCTCCTCAATTTCTAGTAGAGGAAGAACACACAATAAACACTATCCACTAACTTAATAACATATCCAAAGATGACGAAGGGCTACATAGATAACTTTATGAGGAAATATGTATTTAGGGGGGAGGTGGGGCGGTACAGTATTTTATAGAGGGGTCAGGAAAGGCCCGACTGGTAAGAAACCTGGAGAATGGGAGGGAGTAAGCCAAGTGGTCATCGCTGAGGGAGGAGAGTTACAGGCAGAGGAGGGGCCGGTGCCAGGCTCTGAGGTGGAGCATACCTGGCGTCTGAGTCAGCATTTGGCCCTACTTAGCTTATAGTCTGGGATCACTCAGTTATCTGGAGGGCAAGATCTCCTTTTTATTGTCTGCTGATTTCCATTTCTGATGCATCTTCAGGCTTACCTACTTGGGGTTATAAATTCATCTTCAGCGGGGTTCGAGAAATGAGTCTCCAGGCTGGTTTTGTTTGTTTCTTCCAGGCGCTCGGGTCCGAGCCTAAATGGATGGTATAGATCTGGACATCACACTGCGTGTGCACAGGCCTGTGATACAGCTTTCCCCCGCAGTCACTGTTCCCTTCTAGATCCCGGCTTGGCCATTCAGGCTTCTCTTGCAGCCTCTGGGGAACATCCTGGTTTCATGCAGGGGCTTCACATCTAGTTCTCTGTTCTGCACAAGGTGAAGAATCCAATTCTGGATTCAGAGACACTCAGGCCACCCACAGAACCAACCAGAACTGGGCTTCTCCTGCACCAACACACATGCTTTCCACTTCGGGTTTTAGCTTATTTCTGATTTCTGGCCCTTGGGATTTCCTTCTCTCGGGAACTCAGCTGTACATGTAAAAGGATATTTGTTATAATTTATCTAATATTTGAAGCAGAAGGGTTTTCAGATTATCAGTCATGTTACTGGAACCAAAAACTCCTTCCACTGATCCCATTAGTGGTCTCAGGAAGTGCCGATGGGGTAATCGGTTAGGTAATGAGAGATTCAGCTTAGCAGAAATTCTAGGATGTTCCTCGAACATGGGTGGCAAACACCTTTAGGTTCAAAGACCCTGTAGACTTGCCTAGATTATTATTGGTGGTGGGTGGGGGAACTAGATGCCTGTGCTCACGTTTTCGTAAATTCGAGATGCTCCTTTTCTTACTGATGGGGAGTCCCTATTCCTGTTTTTCTAAGTGCATATAATTGTTCCAGTAACTTACCAAACTCCTTTTAGTCTGCATTTATGCAAGCCTAATTTGATACACTGATACGTTAAGTAGACTGAGCCATTCTTGGTATTCCTGGAACAAAAACTGCTTGGTGCATTTATCCTTTGTGCATTTGAGAATTCAGTTTGCTTATATTTTGAGTACAGATTTCTGTGATGAATCTTGTTTGTTTCATAGACTGCTTTTCGGTAGCTCATCTTTTTCTCCTAGGAATAATTTGTGAAAAAGAACTATTTACAACTAAAGTTTGAAGAAATAAGTATGCTTCCCTCCCCCTCAGATTCCAGTAATCCTTTGGGGGAAGCTCTGTATAAACGATCCCAATTTATTTCTCAGCTGTTATTAGGTTATCTGATTTGTTCTTGTCTAATTTCTAACAGTGTTTATATTAATATTTCAAAGAACCATGTTTTAATTGTTATTAGTTAGAAGAGGAACTCTTTTTGGTACTTTACTAAAGGTATGAACTTTTAACTTGGCAGTGTGCTAAAGGTTTTATTATGGAGTCTTTTTATTTCTCCCTTGGTCCTATTTTTAGAGAAGTATATTGTTTAAAAAATTTTTTTCATTTTTTTGTTAGTACGATTTGAATGTGCTATGAATTTAAAATGTATTTTCTTCTTAACAATGACAAAATATTACAGCTAAAATTTTACCTCATCAGTTATTCTTTCTAAAAAAGCTTTACTATCTTTTCTGCCATTCTAGTTTAATTTCCATTACAGATATCAGGGGTAATTTTCTACTAGAATTGTCACTTTATTCTTGTACTTTTGAGTTACAGTGTTGAACATATTTTCTAATTGTAAAATGTAAAAAGAGCATGCTTTTGTTAATGTAGAAATATCTAAAGAGAATTATTAACACACATTCCAGAAATATGATTCAGCAGTCACGTTTGAAACATACAGTTTCCAGAATTGGAATAATTAATTTATACATTGTTTTGTGATAGTTTTGGTATATGGTAAATATTTTTGTTTTTAAATGTTCTCCAAGAACATGGATTTTAGTGTATCTGTATATTCTCAGTCTGTTACAAATAGCTTATCTCCTTGGACCTTTGTTAGTAAGTGAAGAGAGCACAGAGGTTTGTCTGTCTTTACCTGGACCTTTGTCCATTACATTATCTCCCAATAGTGTGGATCTTAAACTGCTGCTGATTTTATAAGCTTTTGCTCAGCATTTTAAAAAGAGTGCTCATAGTGAGATATATTTTTCCGTTTCAACATTTCCTTTTAATAAATATGGTATCTCTACATGTGGTATTTATTTGGTGCCATCTTACGTTTTGCTTTTTTATATTGGTTATATTTATCCATAAACTTATATATACTTCCTATATTTATAAAAATAATTTTCATCTATATTTTTTGAAAATAAATTTGTAAGGTGATCTATTTAAAACTACTCCTAATTTGATTTTAAGAAAATGATTATCATTACCCTTTGTATATAACTAGGCCAAAGTAATAACTTTGGATTTCTACTTGAAGAAAAACATTTTTTTTTTCACTTTTACCTTCAGGTATTATTTCAGTAGGTATTTTTATTTGCATTGTTTTATGTAAACTGTCTCATCAATAACTGGTCGTACTGTTACTTGGTAACATAGTCTTTCAATTCTCTATCCCATTTGTAAGTTTTCTGAAACTTGGATGATATGGAAGGAAAGGTATTTGGTGTGAATACCTTTGCTGGTAAAGAAACCTGTCTGAACCCTTTCATTTGGGTGTCTAATAATGGTGTTACATGAAGATTATCTGAGGTAACCTCTTTTTCAAGTCCTTTGTGTAAACATTTACTTTCAGCTGAGCTGTTTGCAAAATTTCCTTTGATCTAGTTCATCACCGTTGCCACATTTTTTTGTGTCATCTCTCCTGAGTCTTTACTTGTGCAGGTTGCTTTTAGATACTGGTCCCTAGGTCTGTTCTCTGGTTCTTCTCACACGGCATTAGGTGTTTGAAGTTTGTTCTTTTTCAGACGTCGTGTAGTCAATTCTTGCGTGTGTTGGGAGGTGCCGTATCATTGCAGCCTTTTACTGTTCTTCAAAAAATGGATTAGCTGTTCTTTAAATTTGGCTCGTGACTTTCCATTTCAGGATTCTGAGTGTTCTCTGGTTCCTTTCTGTATGTATGTAGCTATTTTCATACCTGCAAACTTCTTCATTGGCCCTAGACTTTTTCTTGTTGTTAACTTCTTCTTCTTTGAGTTTATCTTCACCTGGTTCCGCTAAATAACATTAGATTAAAATTTGAAACTAAGTGTGGACTCAGACGTCATTGAATTGGATATTGCAGTATTGTGTTTTATAAGAAATATGTATTTGGTCATTCAGATGACGAAAAATATTTGGTCTTTACTCATAGTTTCCCAAATCCTTGGAATTTCCTAGGCGTTGGGAGTGATTTAAAGTGTCTTTTGTTATGTTAATGAGGTGACTTGGACTGCACCTAAGGACGGGCTGGTTGCAGGTGGAGCCAACCAGGAGATGAGAGGGTTGGAACCTTCAGTCTCAGCCCCGACCTCCGGGGCGGGGGAGAGGGACTGGAAAGTGAGTCATTGGCCAGTGACTGAATCATCTGTAATGAATGAATGAAGCCTCTGTAATGAAGCCGCTATCAGCATCCCAAAGGATGGGGTTTGGGGCGCTGCTGGGGCAGTGGCGCCTGGAGAGGGCAGGGAAGCGCCAGGCCCCTTCCCACACACCTTGCCCTGTGCCTCTTCCATCTGGCTGTTCCCGAGTTACAGCCTTTTATAAACTGGTGATCTAGTAGTCATCTGTGAGCCACTCTCGCTAACTAATCGAACCCGAGGGAGGGAGTCCTGGGGAACCTCTGATTTACAGCCAGTTGTTCACAAGCACAGGTGATGACCCGGACTTGCGTCTGAAATCGGGGGGGGGGGGGGGAGGGTTTAGCCTGTGGACTCTGGGTGGATGGTGTCAGAATTTACTTGGATTCTTAGATACCCTGCTGGTGACCAACTGCTTGTTGGTGTGGAGACGCTCCACCCCTTCCCCAACACACACAGGTGGGTCCAGGAGCCAGTTTAGATGTTAATCCACCTGAATTGTCACCTTTGTGTAGCAAAGTATAAGGTTAGGAGTACTTCTTTAGTGACGTGAAACAATCAGTGTGGGTCTTGGTAATAAGAAAAATGATCAGGGCAGCTTGGCCACGTCTCTGCCTCACTTTCTGCACTGTACTTGTTACATCCCAGCACTGCTCTTATTTCCTTCCTAGTGGAAGAGAAAGCCAACACCCACCTCCTCTTGGGCATGTGCCTAGACAGCTATGCCCGCTACCTTCTGTTCTCCAAGCAGCCATCACAGGCACAAAGGATGTATGAAAAAGCTTTGCAGATTTCTGAAGAAATACTAGGAGAAAGACACCCACAGGTAAGGGAGGAAAACAGAAGGACTGTAAGACAAGGTTTCAGAATCCAGAAATAAGAAATGGGGACAGATAGTCAGCAGGTGGCCCAGGTACATCCCCCTCCTCGTGCCCGACCACCCCTCCCCTGCGCCCAACTGCTTGTTTCTAGAAGGATTTGAGGCTGCTGCTGAGTTACTGGGTCTGCCCAGCAGGGCTTACGTGAGGATTGGTTTGCACAGCACGGTATTTTAGGTACTGAATCTTATGAAAATCTTACGAGGAACAGGTTAACACATGCAGATCCTCACCTCCTGAGCCCCACCGATAAAATGCCAGGGGAACATAGGGGGAAAAGGACGGTGGGACTGCATTAAACAAAAATAAAAACCACTGACATAGAATTTAAGCACAGCATGCAGAGCCTTCTGTTAGAGCGGTAAACACATCGAATTGAAATCATCTGTTTTGTCTTAAGAGGTAAGAAATGGGTCACTTTGTGAATGCTTGGTACCCCCCAGCCTAGGACATGAAAGTTCTAACTGGACTGAACATGCCCCAGGGCTGCGAGCAGACGAGCAGGGCAAGTTGCTGGGCTGTGAATTATCCTCAGGAGCAGGGGTTGAGAGCACCCCTGCACGGGGTAGCGCTGAGAAGTAAGAGCACGGCAGACATGGAATTCGAATCACCAGGTAGTAGAACCGGGGCCTGAAGTGGAGGCGGCGCTGAGGCCCGCCGCGCTTAGTGCCACAGCGTTTTGTAGACTCGGTGGGAACTTTTGCAAGAGCAGTGGCGGGCCTCTTCTTCCTGAAGGACAGGAGTGACATCGTAGTACAGTACGGCTCCGAGGCCGGCTTCTCAGGGGTGCTGAACCTTGAACAGAAGGGGAATCAGATTCTGTCACTTCTTTTTGCTGGTATTGTTCATTTGCTGCTTCTCCTTTGATGATTAGTTAGCTTCATAAGTAATATTCACCCTGTTACCTAGTGTCTAGATTTGTATCATTTTCCAGAGGGTCAGGCTGATGCTGTGCAGTGGGAATGATCAATGCACCTGACTTGCTGACGCCCTGACCTTTGCTGGACTGCCAGGCAAGGCGACCCCTTCAGTGTGCCCACCGTTCGTCAGACTCCACGCTGACTCTTGAGCTGTGGAGGTGTTTGCAAGCAGCAGCTGCCTGTGTTTCCTCCCGCGTGTAGACCATCGTGCTGCTGAGTGACCTGGCCACCAGCCTGGATGCGCAGGGCCGCTCCGACGAGGCCTGTGTTCACGCGCAGAGGGCCTCAGACCTGGCGAGGCAGGGGGAGCACCCCGAGCTCCACGTGCTGCTCCGTAACCTGGCTGCGGTGCTGATGCACGGAGGTGCGGAGCGCGGGGCTGGGCGGGCGGGCCGGCCTCGGGAGGGGTGCGTGGTGTTGAGGGGGGCAGCGAGGACAGGATGCTCCCGAACCCACGGGCCAGTGGGGAGAGACGCAGGGGAGGCGCCGTCGGGCCCAGCTCACGTCCCGCCTGTCGTCCTGCCCTGCCGGCCTATCAGGCACATCGAGGTGGAAACGTCTGCCGTGGCACCTTATTTCTGCAGCGCTTTACAGGTTTCTAAATGTTGTCTCACGCGCAGCTTAATCTGTTCCTCACGGAGCTCGTGCGACAGGGCACGGCAGCTCGATGGGCATACTCTGCCATTCTGCTCAGAAACCTGCAACGACAGGTCTCTCACCCGAACCACCGTGGGCGAAGGCCTTAGCCACTGGAGTGTGCCAGGAAGGGCTCCGTGAGGTCCCGGGTGTCACGGGGTGAAACGAGGCCGCGTGCCATGAACTAGACTTGTCCCATCACTTGTGCTTTCTCTTCACAATCTCTTTCAGAATCATGGCGAAACATACATTTTCTTTACTCTTCCTTCTCTCCGGGTTATTTTAGAGCGATACGCACAAGCAGAAGAGGTCTACCGAGAAGCGCTGAAGCGAGCAAAGCTGAAGAGAGATGAGGTCTCTGTGCAGCACATCAGGGAGGAGCTGGCCGAGCTGTCACGGAAAAGCAGGCCTGTGTCGTAACCTTCCCAAGCTCTAGACCCCTCTTTCTGTGTTGTGGGGAATTTACAGTAACAAACACCTCTCATTCCTGTCCCAGTGGCACCCTAATCAATGGCTTAAGTCCTTTGTCCTTGATACTCAAGTCCCCTCAACTGAGCCTTGCTGGGGGACAAGCTGTACACACTGTGTACACTGCTGCGTTTGCTTTGCGAAGAAAACTTGCCCCCCCCCACCTGACTGATTTTGCTTCTGCGGACGGGTGTCGGTTAATGCTTTCCGTTGCAGCAGACGGCTGGCTGGTGAGGTGCTGTCCATGTTGGTCCGAGAATAACTCTAGGTTGAGAGGGGCCAGTTTCCCTCTGGGGTGGGGTCTGCTATTTCAGCCAGGCATCTCTCCCATAAGATTTTTGTCCACTGATTGATTTGCTGCCTTCTCTCATCAATACCTGGCAGACCAGAGCTACCGGTCTCATGGCAAAGGGGGATGACGGTGAGTTATTTTCTGTTATAATCTAATCTATCTCCTGAAGCCCAGTGTGGGATTTAATGCGTAAAAAAGTAGTATCTTGGCTTGCCAGCAGCATGAAGTTTTAAAGTGGGAATTAGGCACTTGAAAGTATAGCGCCCATTTGATTATAAATAAAAGCGAACTGTATGTTTTTGTATGTACCATCTGGTTATATACGACTGTGAAAAAAGGAGGGCAAGGAGTGACGACCCCCTGCATCCCTGCTCTGTGAGCATTCACTCCTCTGCAGCCGGTCACGGGTGTCCCCAGGCCCTCTGACCGAGTGGGGCCCTGTAGGCGTAGCGCTGAGACCCTCCCAGTCGTTGTGACGTGTCCCACTGCTGCTGTAGAGGAACCAGTGCCCTGGACCCGAGCTCAGGCTTTTGGAGTTTGGGTCTCAGTATCCTCGTCTGTAGTGAGAGTCTCTCTTAGCCCTGGGAGCATGCATTTGGCGGATGACCTTACCTGGATAGGCCGCTGTGTTGAGAGCTTTATCACACTGCCTCAGAGTAATGTAAAGTACACAACACAGGGGGCATCGATGGTGTTTGCATCCCAGCAGTTTTGCGGTTCTTCTAGGTACCACGAAGGAACCCTGTTGTTGCTGGTATGCCGGTGGCGGTGCCGGTGGCGGTGGCGGGGAGGGGTGGGGGGGTGGGGGGATAAACTTGACAGTTGGGTTCCTGTGTACATACTGGGAGAATCCTTTCATGATTAAACTAGACACTCTGCAATAATAGTGTATGTATTCCATAATCTTTGAGTTTCTCATAAAAAAATAATTTACTAAAGAGTTAGTTAATAAAAGTAAAATACAGGGATTAGACTAAAACTATCATCTTAACATTGCGGATGTATCCATCTTCCCACTTTAATCACTCAAGTCTGACTCTGGAGAGACCAACTTTAACTCACGTTGAGTTTCAGTGCAACCAGTCTTCATTTATTAGTGACTTTAAAAAATTGTCAACTACTCACCTTCTGCACTGAGAACGTTTTTACCTTCTCACAGTTGCAGGAGTTACTGAAAGGGAGGTTTTTCGCTCCAGGTTTTACTGAGAATTTCTGAGCCTCCTCAGTGATGCGGCTCCCGGTCCCGGAACACCTGTGGGAGTTTTCAGAAAGCTCCTGTGCACGCGCGGCGGTCACTACAGTACACTGCACTGAGGCAGCAAAACGAGGAGGACTGGCCTGCCACTGACGGGGCTGAATCCAAAGGTGAACCGTTCACAGTAGCATGAAAACTTGAACTATCTCACTGGAGCTTTCAGGGCGTGGATAGTTGAAGATAGAAGAATCACCCGGCACACCCACATTCAGGCACGACGCATCTTCTCCTCATGAACACACGGTGGACACCGGCTGGCTGTCACAGTTCTGTGAACCGTAACTTCGTCCTGGGGGCTAAAAGAAAGCCACTTGCCAGGCTGTAGCTTCAGAACCCTGGGGTCTCAGCCCGCAGCGTCCCACCTCGGTTCACAGCTGACTTGGCCAGGTCACGTCACGCCGGGGTGGGCCTCCACCTCCCACACGGTCTGCCCCCTCCGCAGGCCTGCACTCCGTCCCGCCCTTGTTCTGAACCGAGGCGGGACCGTGGGTTTTGTCTCCCGTTGCGGGATCTCTTCTCCAGGTGGCGGCAGGTGAAGTAAAACAACTTGCACTGTGATGAGGAGGGGGTGAGTGGTCAGCAGCCGCTCCCTTTGGGTCCTGAGTGGAGCTGCACAGGTGACGCACAGGGCTGTGATCTGACGTGTTCTCAAGAACTAGTCATAGAAAAATACCAGCATCATCTCTTTGGGACTGTTGACAAATAATTAAAATCTAAAATATTCCTAGTACCTAAACAAAATTTTAAGCAAAAACCTTAAGTTACTGTTTTTCATTCACATTAAAACTTTTTATGTATTTATAAAGTCGTACCAGCTTTCCAGGTAGTAGGGATTTGACCGCTACACCTGATCTAAAGCTTACTTTGAGGACCTCAAGCATACGCAGGTGTACAGTTCCCTTGGCTTCAGACTAGTGTTGGTCTGTGGCCCTGTCTTTGTTGCTTATTTAACCATTGTGTGGGCAATGTACCGAACCTGCATCCACATCTGTAAAAAGGGGACAAGGTCCCCTCCACTACAAAGGAGGCGCCTTAGTCAGTGGTTGTCGGACACCTGCTGTCTTTAGAGGCTTGAGTACTTTTGCTGAAAAGCTCAGGTCTACTTAAGAGTCTATGAAGTGCTAGTTTTTATCATCCTGAGAGACCTCTATCTCGGTGGCATTCCCCCAAAACCATTAGCATCCGTGTGCTACAGAAGGATGCTTCAATGCTATGTTAAAGTTGTATGAAAAAAAATGTTTAATTCAACAAGCAATTATTATTGAAGGGTAAGACTGATCCTCTAGTACCATAATGGGTTTAAAATTCAGTCTTTTAAGTTATTTGCTTCTTGAGAGTCAGTGAAATAAAAACATCTGGCAAACTCTTGCCCACAAGGAGTCAAAGTGAACGTAAGCACAGGGTGGCACGAAGGGGAAGGACCGGCTGCTCCCCACGAGAGCTCAGGACGTGCGGCACGAAGCAAACCTGAAACACTGAGGCTCTGCACAGATGGTAACCTTCTGACTCCACCAATAACAGACACCAAACTAAAGGAAAGTGTAAGTTTTTCCTTTGAAACCTGAGACACCAAAAGCCTTAAATCACAAATAATCTACTGTAGCTAATGGACAGGGCAGTCAGATTTATTTCAAAACAAAAGCTTTGTTGGGCTGCATCAAATGCAGGAGGAAAGGAGTTCTTGGGCGTGGTTAATTACCAGTGTGCATAACAGTGAGGTATGCCTCAAATAAGCCTTTAAAACTTTAAAAACTGAACCATAACGATACCCATGCAGTACTATTTTTTTTTCAGTGCTTCTAATTTTAAAAAAATTAAAGCCTGCACTGGAAATTTACAGTATGGCAGAATTTTGTTTCTCCTTTTGACCCTAACACGTTAACGTACAGATTTTATGACAGGGTCTGTGTTAAAAATCTAAACATTTATCACAAGATTTTAAACATCACTGGGAATCTGAGTTTGGAGGAAACAAAATTGGATAAAAGTACAATGCCCGTGACAGCCAACATTGTGTAACTGGGCTGTATGAGGTTGTTTAGAAGGCAAAGGTTAAAAAGACGAGATTTTTAAAAATTACCCCCCGAGTTGATGCGCTGAGTTGAATGTAAGTACACGAGATACTAGAGCGAGGGGAAACACTGCAAAAAGGTCATCTATTTACAGAAGAGTGATTTAAAGACATTCTTTACAAACAGATGTAAGAACAGGAATTATCCACTTTTTAAAAACTCTACATTCCAATCCTCCACTATTATAATAATCCACTGAACTGCCTATATAGCAGGGCAGCCTTTTCCCCTCATTTGACTCTTGAAATAAACTTCCATCATTTCGTCGTCGTCAGTGGCCCAGGCTCTCCTGAAAAGTCTCTGGGCACAAAGTCCTAGGAGGGCAGGCTTTTGGCCTGCAATTAAAACTGAAACCACCAGAAACTAGAGCCCCTCCCCCGCCCAGGGGGCCCCGGCACCCCTTCCCGCAGGTCAGTCGCTGTCGGACAGCGTCTCATACTGCGCGGAGAGCAGCGGGGCCGGCTCCCGATCCCAGATCCTGCTCGGCTGGTGAGGGGCGGCGGGGCTGGCAGCGGCGGGCGCGCAGGCGGCGGGCGCGCAGGCGACGGGCGCACAGGCGGGGGGCGTGCCGCTGAGCATCCGCATGGTCAGGGGGTTGCAGGGGAACTGCGTCGAGCCTGCGGGGGGAGGGGGGGAGGTTATGCGCGCTCGGCCTCCGTTCCGGACGGTGGAACCCCCTAATGAGGCTGTGATGGAAGCGGTGTTCGAAGCCGCGCTAACCGAGGCCCTGACGTCGGCTGCTTTCAGACTCCCAGCAGCTCCTCACCTGTCGAGGAGGGCCTGTCCTCCCAGGCCCAGCCTGGCGTCTGCCTGTGGTAATCCCCTTCTGAGTGCACAGAGGAGGCCGAGGAGGGCCGTTCAGCTCCCAAGTAGCCCTGCCCCGGGATAGGAGATTTCGATTTTCTGCTGTTTGACTTGCTGATCAGCTTTGGTTTGCAAACTCCTCCTAAAAGTGAAATAAATTATTACTGCTGATATTTAGTAATTATGTTCTCAACTTTAAAATCTACCAAAATGCTGATGATTATCTAATGCTAAGTGAAGGAAGCAAAATGGTAGCATGAAGAATCCAAATCCTAGTGCCTAATGAAGTAAAAAAGTAATTATTTAAAAGAAAGCCAGCATTTACTTATAGCAGCTAAAGTCAAAAAGGGGTATGTCCTCATGCCATAAACTCAGAAACATGTAATGAAGGAACTAGCATTTCTGGAACATCATTTCTTTCTTGGCCTTGGAGCACAGAAACTGCTTAAGGAAATGAAAGCTGCCTGACAAACATCTTAAATCCTCACTTTTTCTCCTCCCCCACCAGTTTACAGAGGAAGAAAACTGTAGAACAGAAGCCCCTTCAGGGCACTACTGGACCTCAGCAGAGCCTGACAAGTCAAGGTGGCCCTTTCTGCTTCTCCAGGCTGTACAGCTGATGAACTCAGCAGAAGTTCGCAGGAGTGGGAAGCCCCAAGTGGGCTCCAGAACAAAACGTTAAAAAGATCTCAGAGGAGATGAGAGTCCAGGTCACCAGCACTTGTCTTCCTCAGCCCGAGCAGAACAGTTTCGCCCTGCCCCCAGTCCTCCGAGGCATAGAAAAAAGGGAACAGGAAGCAACTTTGACCCCTCCAACTATCTGGAAAAAGAAGAAATGCAAATCCTTGATGATAAGGAAGAGAATATAATAAAGAAATGGGCGGGGGCGGGGGCAGGGAAGGTGATTCAAACACTGGAGAAAACTTCAGAATACATGAGGCCAGTTTAAGAAAGCAGCTCAAAGAATAGATAACCAAAATGAAAGGGGCGAAAGGGCTTAGGAAACAAAAGACAGACAGCAAGGGTCAGAATAGACACGAGGGAAAGGGAATTATTAGTGCAAAGGAAAAATCTGAGAGACTCGCAGTAAAAGCAACAGAAAAAGATCAAGATGACTAAAACAATTAGAAGGTTAACAGATACAGAGGACAAAGACTATCCGGCAAAAAGGTAACTGTTTCTGAAATGGAGGGCCCCAAAAAGAAGGAGAAAATAACTAAGAGGAACATAGGATAGAACGTTTCCCTGAGTGCAGAAACCAACCTGAAGGGGCAAACGCCCTCCTGTGATCAGGAGATCTGATACAGGATGGGGAACACTAACACACGCATGATAACATTTATCGAAATCGAGGGAAAAAAAGGATTCTTTGGGCAGAGAGTCACCACCAAAAAAAGGTGGGGGCGCGGGAGACATGTGGTCTTATTTTTTATACAACAGTGAATGCCAGAAAAAAACCTAACAGTGTCTACGGGATGTTTTGAGAAAAGTACGTGCTGCGTATTACGACCTGCCAAACCGCCGTCTCAAACATAAAGGCAGCAAGAAGACACTGCCGCGCATGCACCTCAGGATACAGCAGCCTTTTGGAGAAAACGGTGTGAAAACTTTCCCAGAAAGAAACACCATAATAGAAAGATTATGTAACCAGGATAACTGTAATTGTGTAAGTCACCAATACTACAACCTTAAAACACACACACTTAAAATCAGTAAAAATCGGAAGGTTAGAGCAGAGATGGGAGACAGTGGCTCATCTTTTAGAGCAGGAAGTAAATTCATATTGTCCTAAAATCAACATATATATGTAAAAATAAATAACTAAAACCCCTAATCTCGTTTTCTTAACCTTAGTGAGATCGTTTGTTTGACCATAACAGGAAAATAAACTAAACTTGAAATGTTGCTGACCTTCAGGTAGTTTTTAAGGTATAAAAGATATTCTCAAAAGATTAAGAAGAAAGGTTATATATACATATATAAAGAGTAGAGTCCTGGTTTTTGTGTGCTTGCTTTTACTAGGATGCATAAATTTATCTCATTCCAATAAGCTGTCCTTTTATGTAAACAACAACACTAGCTTTCTAGACGATGTGATCTGGTTTTTTTCTCTTACTCTTTTCTGTGGCTTAAAATTCTTTTATACTGAGCCTGTCATTTTTATTACAATAGTAAGTTACTTTGATTCAAAAGCAGAATATGAAATTGCACTTGTATTACAATTACAGTGTATGTATACAGATAAGGACTAGATGCAAGCAAAAATAAACACTGATATGCTGGAGGGTAACTTTCTGGGTAAAAATTTTCATCCTTTTAAATTTCATATTACTAACATGTCTGAGCAGGTTAAAAAAAAGACTTGGTTTAAGTAACTGAAACCTTCAGAGGTGACTCTTGAGCACATAAGTGAAATCTCTTAGTGATCCGTTAGAACTTGGGGTATGAATTGGCTTTTTCTTGGGAAAGGCGGCAGAAGAGCACGGAAATGAGCCCTTTACCTGAATGAGGTGACGGGTCCCCTTCCTCTCTCCGGGCCTCACCGCTGGTCACCACCGAGGTGCCGGCGCCACCAGGCACCCCCCCCAGGGGCTGGGGCATGGCGACCCCGTGGTCCTCCACTTTGTCTTCAAAGCTCCCCATGAGCGCCTTCCGGATGATGTCCTCCAGCCCGAGGTTGCTGGCAGGGTCAGCAAAGGAATGACCTCGGGAGCTCACGGAGCCTGCAAAAGACGAGCACGACGCGTCCGCCTGATTCCGAGGGCAGGTCGGGAGACAGGAGCCCCCCCCCAGGACACGCAGCACCTGGCAAGGTGCCTACAACGCAGAGCCCACACGGAGGCCGGCTAAGTCCAACGAGCGTAACTCACAGGCAATGTGTTTTTCTTTGTTAAATCAGGCACCCACTTGTGTGAGAGTTACGCGACGGCGGCTTTCTTCGCTTTTCAGCTAATAGTTTTGATTCTCTTTCTTCATTTATCTTTTCAACAAGTACTTACTGAATCTCAACTCATTACTTAACGCCGTTGACTCCCTCCCTCCCTGACTAAATGATGAGCTTTCCTGGAGCAGTTTCCTGTATGCAGTCGGTATTCAATACCTATTTGCTGGACTGACCGCTACTGTACCAGTTTCCTATTGGCAAACAATGTCTTTTGAACCTTACCTGAGGTGGTGACTGCGGGCAGGTTAAAGATCTCAGTTCCTGGCTGAGCAGCTGCTGTATTTAAACAAACATTCAAGTTAACTGAGATGTGACAATCACATACATCGAAAGAGATAAAGTCTCAAAAAAAAAAAATCCTGCAATAAAACTAACCATTTTATTTTCCATGATCTCAACTTTATTTTTCACCCATTAAGTGAAGATAAAGTGAAAGAATTTTTTTTTTTTTTTTTTTTTTTTAAGAAATCAGAACAGGAGTACAATATAGCCCAGGAAGGAAAGGAACTTTTGCAGTGCTGGAGAAACACACAGAGGGAAAAGCTGCCCTCAGAACAGGAACCCAGGCTCGCCGGGGAAGAGACGGTGACTCTTAAGAAGACCCTGCGAATATCCGAGTTTGAGATTAGATCCGGGGGAAAGACGCCCCGTGAACGGCATGAACACGACTGCGTGTGTCCCTGCTGTGGTTACCTGGAAACTATTTTTTTGATCCCAGGATGAGAGAAAGATTCTGCCTGTTGGTTCTGTTCATTCCTGCTAACTGTGCACTTTGTCATTTGCTCAGTTTGAATGACAGCAGCTGGGACAACCTGGGAGCTACTTGTAAAGCACTGTGCCAGAAATAGAAGGAATCTGGGAACATAAACGGTGTTTTCATCACGTCTTCCAGCTCGATGCTGAGACTTTTAAAGACACAGGATGTAGGATGTCAGTCGGTGGCTGTAAACGCGCGGTGTCCCAGGGAAGAATGTGCGGTTTTGGGCAAGACCCCAGAAGGGGGCCCGTCCGTGCAGGTGGGGAGCGCGTGGGAGCCCAGACGCTGACTCCTGGGATCAGGGAGCACTGCCCGGGCGGGAGGAGGAAGCTCCGGGAAGACTGCACGGCAGGGACCACGCGGCCCAGGCTCCTCCCTTACAGGTCAGGGAGTGGCAGATGAACTGAACTTGAAACGGCACAGGGTGGAAGGGCCAGCCTGGTAATTACCACAAAACCTGGGGAATAGGACTCACTCATTTCACAAATACTTACTGAGCGATTATTTGGCTGAGCAATAAAATCACCTTCATATTGATCAAAAATGGTCATATGAAGACAATTTCGTATTGTTCAACCAACGATAACACTAAGATACTGGACTTAAAATACACCCCTTCCTTCACCTGTGGAGCTCACAGGTCAGCGGGGTACTTTCTGAGGCCATCAGGTCAGAATCACCTGGGGAGCTTAGTAAAGTGCCGGTTTCTGAGATTCCTGCAGCCCTGCAGGCACCTGTTTTAACAAGCCCTCCAGGTGACTGTGATGGGTAGTGAAGGTTGAGGGCCCCTGGTGTAAGACAGATGGGCAGACTTAACGAGAGGACATGGTAATTACTCAGAAATGAGGGAAACGCAGACAGGCACTCAGGAGCTGTTGAGGCTGACATGACAGTAGGAGGAAGTAGCATCGGGGTGAAGACCACGGACAGGACCCGGGGGGAGCGATTTGTGGAGCCTCGGGAGGGAACCGTGGAGGAGGAGGGGGAGGAACAGAGGTCTGTGTGTGGAGAGCTAGCGTGGGAAGTCATTTTAGACATTTAAGGAGCCAGTAAGACATTCAAGAAGCAATGAGGGCAGCAAAGATCTGTAAGTAGAGCTTAGCACAAAAAGCTGAACTCCAGATACAAGTTTGGGAGTTTTCAGCACACAGTGCAAACCGCTAGAGTGGATGAAATGACTCAGAATACACTGCAAGGGGAGAAACTGAAAAACCAGCATCCAAGGGCCAGGCAAAGCAAGACCCAGCTTCTAAGGAGACACAAGAAATGGTCAAAGAAGTGGAGGAAAAAACAGGAGAAAGCAGTACCTGAAAGCCAAGAGAAGAAAGTATTTCTGGAAGAGGGAAGTGGGTCACTAATGTCAACAGCGGCAGAGAGATCGGATAAAGTACGTTTTAAAGCATTAAGTTTTTTGCAGAGTAAAGGCACTGATGTCCTCGGTGGGAGCCCTGAGGTGAAGTGAAGCTGTCTTGGTTGGCCAGGGCTTGGATTTCTCAGTTCTACTTCCTGGTGAGAACCCAACGTGCCTGGGGTCCCACAAGCCCACTGGTTCCTTAGTACAACCCCTTAATTGTCCCTTTCCACAATCAGAAATCCCAAACTAAAGCAAATTTTGTTAGTACTTGCCTTACGACCTTAATAAAATTTATCTTCTGTTAAAGTTAGATACTTGTTTCATTACACATTTTCACAGAGTAGAGACCACCTGTCATTCTAAAAGCACCCAACAGAGCACCCCACTCGATAAATGATTATTGAATGAATGAATGACCGAGCTGCTGCCTAAGGACAATGGAAAACATTAGAAGAGAGAAGAAAACTATAAAGTAGGCTTCTTCAATTCATACATGGCATTTTCCTACCAAGAAGAATTTCTTCCCGAAGAAGAAGAAAGAAAGAATATCTGTAAGCCTGAGGGCAACTCTGGTCAGCCTTCTGAAGTATTTCTTTTAGACGGTTTGTTGCCATTTAAAAAGTGAATCTAGTCATCAAGAGCTAGAGTAACTACGCAAACAACAAGTGACACTGCGCTCCTCTTTTTTCTCTGGGACGTTTGGCCTTTATTAATCACACAGTGTCGCAGATCCAAACACACCTCCACCTGGCAGTTTACAGCAGGCAGCCCAGAAATAAAACAGATTGTAGGAGGCCTGGATTCTACAGGGCATCCCACACAGCTTCTGCATCGCTGGACACACGTGAGGAAAGGACCACGAGTAAGCCTGGGTGATGGCACGAGTGCTGAAAACAGCGGGCACGTGCATATCCACCCTAAGGAAAGGCTTGGATGCCCCAGAGCTCTATCCCAGTGGACGTTTACCAGCGGCCTGGGTGAGGATGCCGAGTGCAGAACTACTGGAAGCATGGACTCCGGAGCTGGAATTCCTGAGTCTGAACCACAGCCCAAGTCACTAGTTATGTAACCTGCAACAGTTACGAAACCCGAGTCTCAGCTTCCTCGTCTACAAAGCGGAGGTGAGTCCAGCACGTGGTGTGTAGGGTTTGTTATGAAGATGACAGGAGTCTATATACGTTCCCGCTTAGAACGGTGCCTGGAGCCCAGCAGTGCTGCACGTGGAGCTGCGGCGGCTGCCGCTCCTCATGCTGGCACCGTCCTAGCTGGCGGGTTTAGCAGATTCGCACGCCACCCACAAAGACACCGGCAGCGCAGAAAAGGAGCCAGCACAGAGGGCCTCGTCCCATGCTCGGCGCGGGGCACACAGAAGGACAGCAAGGGGAGGCTCAAGGGCAGCTCATCTCAGGAGGCCTGCTATCTGTACCGACATTAAGTGCATTGGAACTTAACAGCACATAGGTTGTCAAAAAACCCTAATACGACCCCAGACCCCCTTAAAATGATGAATGTGGTGTGGGTCCTACCACACTACTCAGAACCTACTGAAAGGCTAAGCCGAATAAAGCGTTTTTCGTGAAGAACACTTGGGACGGCAGGAGTGCTCAGAACCAGGCCACCTGATGGACAACCACTGAATCTGGGGTGCGTGTAAAGAAAAGACTGGAAGGGCACGACCTGTCTGCAGACAGCTGAGACGGCCCGCACGGAGGAAACTCAGACCAGGGCAGAAAACACTGGAGGGCTAATCCCGCCCCACATGAGAAACAAACGTCCTAGACCCGGCACTTGTTCCAAGAGAAAATGGAGGGCTGCGGAAAGAGGCAAGTGCCTGCTCCCTAACAGGAAATCCTCTTCGTGCCCACAGACATTTGGGAAGGAGCTTCAGGATCCGCTGTGCTTGGACAGATGCCTGTAAGAGCCTTCGAACTCAAGGATTACACAAGAGGCAACACTGGAGATACCATTATGAATGCATATTTTATTGGGGGTTCATGAAAGAAATCCCACTTACCCATATCAGAGTCACCTCCACCAGAGGAGTTCAACTTACGAAAGATCTCCTGCTTCTTTGATTTAACCATGGGTGAGGTGTTTTCCAGCTTGGTGAAGAATGAAGGCAAGTAGCTTATACTCCCTGGTGATCGGGAATCATTCCTGTCACGGACAGTTACGTGTGTTACCATCGTGCACTCCTACCCCGCCCGTGCTCGTACCAGTCCCAGAGTCCCTCCCCGTCTGTCTGTGCTGACAGCCTAAGGACAGTGTGTGACCAAAAGCCAGTGAGGACATCACATCTGAGGACCCAAAGATGACATCAGAAAATGAGGACCGGAATAGAGATAATCTAGAACCAAGATTCCTAACAAAGAGTGAATGGACATCAATGGGAACGCTCGTCATGATTCTGTCTGCCCAACAGCACAGGCACTGATGTATTTAGGGTTACTATGTAAGCTGGGAACTATTTTACTAGCAGAATTACTTTGAAGTACAATAAAGTTGTAACTACTAGCACACCTGCCTATAAAATGTGAGCAAGCACTCACACCTAAGCAACAATTAGACTTGAACAGAATAGCTACAATGTAGAAAAAAATTACCTATTTATTAGAATCTTTTCAAGCCTGCAACCAGATGAGCTGAGTTTCACATAAAGACTTCCGTTCATATTTCATCGGCAGCTTCCTATACTAACACATTTAGAAAAACAAGTTTCCTCTACCAGTGCAGGACTACCCAGGATCTAACTAGTGCCAGAGACAGTAACAGAGAACATATGGAAAGGTGCTGATAATTTAATCTGGTCCATCACTCAAACATGAGAACACCTACTGTATCCAAGGAAGACAAAGAGAAATGACTAAGACGTGGTCTCTGTCCTCAGAAAACTCACAAGCTTAGGGGAAAACATGTAAACGTATAATTAAATTTAACATCATTCCCTTTCCAAAAATGGATTTCGTCCTCATTTCCTTGAAAGGTACGAACCTCTATTTGGTTGCCTATTAGTATATACAATAAGTAAATAACTATGACACATTGTTAAGAAATGCACCAACGGTTTGGAGTGAGACAGACCTTGGTCTAAAGCTGGACACCCTCTCACTTTATTTGATCACCAGCAAATCAGAGCATCAGGGGAGGGTGTTCCACACCAAGAAAACAGCACGAGTTCAGATGAGGGAAGTCAGGGCACAGGGAGGGAAGCGTGAGGGCGGAGTGGCAAGCGGGGTGAGGAGCGTGCACCTGGCCACAGAGAAGTTCAGTGCCACGCTCGTGACCGAGTAAGTGCTGAGTCCACCTGAGCTCTAGACAGATCGCTGGTGGAAGTGGACCAGGCAGGGGCCAAGTCAAAGGCGTCTAAACCAAATGGGAATAAGAATCTAATAATTCCTAGGGTTGGGTTAGGGTCAGAAACTGCGAAGAGAACACACGGCAAGCAGCCCAGCCCAGGGGCTCACTGTGACCCCCCCCTTCCACTCACAGCCCAGACGCCGGGTGCCTGGCAAGCACTCAAGTGGGGTTCAGCGACCACACAGACAGAAAGCTTTTAAAAATAAGATCTAGGACGACTTAACTTCAAGAAGAATAATGAACAGTTATGTTCTATGACCTATTTAAATATTACAATTTTTTCATTAAAACCCACTGGCATTAGGTCACTAGGAAAACAGAAACGAAACGATCCTCCTGACACATGACCCGGAAGAGGGAAAACGCGCTGACTTCAGGAAAACGAAAGGCATGCAGCGCGCGCACAGGCACCTCTGCTCCGCGGGCTCGGCTCCGCGCTGGGCCAGGAGCAGCACGCTGTCCTGCTTCTCGTGCACGACCGGAACCTGGGGTGGGGAGATGGGCTCGTAGGGCTCGCTAGAGACGTGACTCCTCTCTGGGGACTTTCCAGGCCTGATACTGGAACATACAAAACATTAGACAGTCTTCCCAGGGCTCACCTGCGGCTTACCCTGAACAGGAACTGGTTACCTCGTTACTTCAGTCATTTCAAGGACCAAAAGTTGGCAATACGTATCAGAAAAAAGTGGCCTCATATACTCACTCTGTACCTAGTTATTTTGAAAAAGTCTGTTACTGTTGCTTCGTCCAGGCATACGGAGTCGCATGACAGACGGTGCCGGGGACGGGCCGCAGCCCGAGCTCTGTGGGGAGGTCACTGCCCAGCACCGGACCCCTCCTGCCCCTGGCCAGCTACTCCGCTGAGCCCTCCAGGGTCTTGTTGCTGATTTCGAGCCACGACCTACCAGGTTACTTCCCCATTAAGTTAAAAGACAAAGGATTTGAGCGCCACACTGTCACCTGCAATTTAATGTTCTTCCTCTGGACACCATGTTGTAAGGATGGTGTGAGATAAACACTCTTTGGGCCCAAAAAAGTTTTTGGCTTAGTGACTGTGCATATTAAAAGCCATCTGTGACCTTTAATATCTGCTTTTATTACTATTATAGATAAGTATAATTATATATATGTATTATTTGTCATTTCTTTCCCCGATCTCACCCCATCCAATTCTTAGAGGTGGCCATTTTTGACCATTTTTCTTTTAGTTCTTTGGTGGTCACCTCTAAATCATCTAAATAATCAATCTTATACCTTTCTTGATGTATCAGAACTTGAAACAGTATCTATCAGTTTCCTTCCATGAAAGATGAAGAGCTTGACTACCTTCTCTATGTCGATGCCCATTTTATTTTAATCTGTAGTTTGTCTACTTTAACTGTACACGTAGCATACTCAGCCATTTTTATGTGATTTACAGCATTTGCATTCTGTTCTAAAACTCTAGAAAAACTCCTCTGTGTTTTGCTCATAGATTGAAAGATCAGTTAATGGTGTTTTACAACACTATGGATTTTGTAAACATTTTAAACTGTAAAACCAGGTAATCCGACTAAAACCAATGAAAGAAATGTAACGTTCCTCATTCAAATGTACAGGTGTAGTGATGCAGAAATTACAAGTGAAAAAGTCAAAAGGATTCTTATCAAAAATGCCATCAACTGCTCAAAATCTACGTAGTACTTCGTATCAAGAATGTACCATGGGGCTTCCCTGGTGGCGCAGCGGTTGAGAATCTGCCTGCCAATGCAGGGGACACGGGTTCGAGCCCTGGTCTGGGAAGATCCCACATGCCGCGGAGCAACTAAGCGCGTGAGCCACAACTACTGAGCCTGCGCGTCTGGAGCCTGTGCTCCGCAACGAGAGAGGCCGCGACAGTGAAAGGCCCGCGCACCGCGATGAAGAGTGGCCCCCGCTTGCCGCAACTAGAGAAAGCCCTCGCACAGAAACGAAGACCCAACACAGCCAAAAATAAATAAATAAATAAATAAAAATAAAAAATAAAAAAAGAATGTACCATGAATGACTCTGCTATACCTTTCTGTTCTTCTTTGATAACAAGTTCTCTTGTTTTTTTTGTTTTTTTGTTAAAAGAGAATGGGTTTTCATCTTATCCTTAAGATCAACCAGCTTCTTGAAATGACTACGTCATTTGAGATTTGTTTCAAAACAACCCGGTCTGAGGGTAGGGCAAGTGGGGATAAAATGAAACAAACTGGTCCTGTGCTGACGATCTTAAAAGGTGGGCGATGGATGCACGGTGGCATCTTACACTGTCCTCTCTACTTCTGTGTGTTCAAAAAGTCCCACAATAAAGTTGTTGTTTTTTCCCAAATGAGCACATTCAGCTTCTTAAACACGTTATTCTTCCTCCCTATGTTCTCTGCTAACTTGGGGGGTGTCAGAAGGCAGACTGGAGAACCACCTCTGCTGCAAACTGCATTGTGGCTTCCGCTGCTCTGGGTCGTCTACCCTGCTGTGTGTCTTCCAGATCTTTGCAGAATCTTTGACCTGCTGACACCCCAGTCTTGTCCTCAGCATTTTTATGAACTTCATGAAAGTTCATGCTGCTCTACATCAACTCACATGCCCCAACACTTAGTCTACTACCTTGAACGAACAGCCCTGCGTCCATTTTAAACTTCCAAATGCAGAGCACTGGGGGAGAAGACATGCTCTTTACCAAGTAGCCCTGCATATAAACGTGTTTCCTCTCGTGGTGCCTCTCTTGGCCTCACTTTCATTATTTAATGTCAGCTTCCTAAACATCTGAACATTCTTAGGATTCTGAAGAACCAGGCAAAGTGTCCTGACATTACCACCAAACCACACATTCTTCCTAACTGTCTTTGCAAACCCACAGAGTAGAGCAATCAACTTGTGAATACATAATAAAAAGGTATAGGACCAAACTGCCCAGTAGACATTCCAAGAATATATACAGAGGAAAAGCCTTCATTTACACTTTCCAGGGGATGAAGGTAAAATAACTTTAGGTATAAGAAATGAATCTCCTAACTTGGAGATACAAACTGCTTTACTGTTGGGAAATTTACATATGGCTTAAAATAAAGACCATACCTTCCCCTGGATTTGTCCACAAGATTTTCTGGAGAGACCCTTGAACCTGGTCTTTGATGGTGAAGAGACTGAGACTGGGATTCTGGGCTGTAACGGTTTGATGTTTTAGTCCTCACGGGTGTAGACACCAAAGCAGACGGCGAATTTTGGAATGTAGAAGTGGGAGGCTGCTGGGGAGGCTGTGAGGGAACTTGATTTCTAGCAAAATCTTGCGTGATGATTTGCTGTGCGTGAGAGAAGAAGGAATTAGTTAGAGCCATTGAGTACTTTCAAAAAAGCGTAGCGTAAAAAATCTAGACAACTTTATTGTGATTCTACGTGGAATGTGCCTCCTACATGATCTTTCTTTAAAAAAAAAACAAAACTAGTAAGAAGAGTGAGAAACTTACACAGATGTGATCAGCAAGTGTGATGAGTCGGTGTGTCCTGGGCACCTGCCCCACCCCCTCGGCCTGTGAAGACGGGGGCGGCGGCGGCGGCTGCGGGGAGGGCGACTCCGGCTGCGGCCGATAGTGGTGCAGCGGTCCTTCGTACTGCCTGCAGGCTTCGTCTAACGGGGACAGACAGATGTCTTACTCCAGGGAGGCCCGCCTTTCACTCATGAGCAAAGATTAAACATAACGCAGAGAAACACATGGAAGGGAATTCATATCTTAATTTTGAAGAAAAAATATTTATTCACCGAGAGAAATCAGAAGACTAGCAAACAAAACTAATAGCAACTATTATCATTAAAATATACACAAAAAAGTCATCAATAATGGCTTAAAAACCGTTTTCCATTAGAGCAGTTTTAAAAGTTTTACATGCTTCTAGACTCATACAAGATTACTCTCAAACAAAACGAGCTATTTCTTAACGTGCTCTGGACAGGCAAGGAGAAGGAAGCGTGAAAACACGCAAAGACCCACTTTCTGCCTGGCTCGCCTTCACGACCTCCGGCTGGTAGGCCTGCAGCCTCTCGGGGGGCGGCGCGGGGGAGCTGGCAGGGCTTATCACCTCAATGGCATCGCCAGGTGTTTCATACCGGTGAGAAGATACTTGAAGAAAAGAAAAGAATCTATTTTAAAACTAATCCTATGAAAAGTCTCGGAAGTCCAAGCTCTTCAAACCTATTTGCAAATTTTCGGTTTTTACTCTGAGAAATGTTCAATGGCACCTCAGGTCAATGGGAAAAAAAAAAACAAACAAAAAAACGAGGTCAATGCACGGCGTCAAAGGTCAGTAGGCGCTTCCTCAGACTCCTAATCCTGGCAGGGTACGGAGTTTCCTGAAAGTCTGTGGGGCTCTAAGACCTTTAGGTGAGGCAGAACAGAAACAGAGCTTGACGTTCTCCTGGGGGCTGGAAAAGAAAATCACCAGGAAACTCATCAGAAGGGATTAAACCCACGAGAGAGCAGATGTCAACAGTCCACTGTTGCCAGTCGTTTCCATTCTGTGGGGCAGTCAGCTCTTGTTTACCAGGACGACTTTAAAGCTGTAGGTTAAGTAACATCACATCATGATTTTCTCAAATCACTGAGTACTGCTGACAAAAATTACTCCCATTTTTTAGCACCACGTTACACTGTGAAGATGAACAGAAATGGTAGGGAATGTCTGCAGGGAAGCAAAGTCACTCCGCTGGGTTAGCAGAAAGGGAGGATGCACACGCCAGGGAAGGGCCCTTCTACGATGCGGTTCCCAAGGAAACTGAGCGTCTACGCTCAGTGGGGGTCCAGGTCCTTTTCTCAGTCCTGCCATGGCCTGAGAGCCGAGAACGGGGGCGCTGGGGGGCTGTGACCTCCTGCTCAGGAACCGTCTGACTCGCGAGTGCTGTGTGCACCTTTGAGTGCACTGAAGCACCTGAGGAAACAGTCAGAGGCCCAAAGGGTGTAGGACCCTGGCCAGACCAGCAAGCGTGGCCAGGCGATGATGGGTCCTGGATGCAAGCAGAAGGTGGGAATGAACGCTGCTCCTAGACCACCACCCACTCCTCCAACCTCATCTCAACAGCCCTCTCCTGCCCCCCCCACCAGGCCACGGAAGCTGCAGTAACCTGGGTCTAGTACACTCAGGACAGAATCCTGGTAACTGGGGTGGAAATTGTCTTTGGAGAACTAAAATAAGTCACTGTATTCAAAGTAATTGATACTGCTTTGCAGTGGGTATTCATCACTGTTCATGTGCCAGCTCCCTCCTAATCTGCTCCCCACACCCAACGCACAGTCACGGGAGGCCTGGCACCATTCTGGGAGCACATTGCTCTTGACGCCTGAAGCGGGGGCGGGGGGGCTCTGGGGAGGAGACACTGGAGGGCGCGCTGGTACCTGTGAAGAGCCTGTGGGCTCACGCAAGGAACTGACTCAGTGGCGAAAAGATAAACACTCACAAAAGCAGCCAGACTCTCTGCTCTCAGACGTTCTGCGACGCAAACTGAAAAGAAGTGTTGTCGGGTGATGAGCGAGCATTCGATAGGCCCCAGGTCGGGTCACCAGATGTGTGCGGGTGACTTCCCTCCAAAAGGCCTAGTCACAGAACTAGGGACCTTCCAAATTTTCTGCATGGATAATACCTATTGGGCTGATCTTCACAGTCCAGGCTAAAGGATGCCTTTCATTTACACAGCAGGCTACCAAGCTGCCCCCCACTTGTCTCCAAGAACCTCAGCAATGGGGTATGTACCCAAATAGGTTACGACTAGGCATGGAACTAACTAAACTAAACAGAACGATGCATCGCATGCTGGTGCACAGGGACCACAGGTCATTGTCTCCAACGCTACTCAGTTCATTACTGGAAATGAGAGGTTACTACGTATGGTTAAATTACTTCAGTATTAATGGATACTCGTTTAAATACTGGCCTGTTCCTTCAGGAATTCTATATAGAATTTAGGCTATAGTTAAAAATAAATTTAAAGTAACTCTTCTAGCATTTTACTGTAGATTTGTGAATTCTTACACTTTGTTAGATATCAAAGTGACTAACCAGACTCGGTCAAAATCCAACTTGCAAGAAATGCCAATTACCAATAATAATAATTACCAACAAGGTGGTCTCGCTTTTTAAAAAACCTGTATCCTAGAAAAAGAATACTAGAGGCTTTGGGGTATCGGCCTAAGTACTGAACCACATCCTAGGAAACGTTTCTTGAGGAATGAGGCCTCGGTAGCGCTGCGCTTGATGACACATCCATCACCTTCCAGAACCTGAAGATGTTAGCGAGCTCCGCCTCTATCTCCCTTCCAACCTTATCTCCACAAAGGGCATGGCTTCTCATGGAAAACACCTTGACAGGTATACTTAAGACACTCTGATATTTAAAGAGTCATAACAGCAGAAGAGACACTTTGCACCCGTAACCCACAAAACCTTTCCATTACATTTACTACCAAGATTAGAATTTCTTCACACCGTATGGTTCTGCTTTCCCTAAAGAATCAAGTAATTCCGTACTCGGTACCACAGTGCGAGGTCGGGTTGAGATACATACAGCTACCGGAAGAGTCTGAACTCTGGGAGCCACGTTCCCTTGCATCCTTGTCCGAGGCAATTTGCCGGGTGATGATCACGTCTATGAAGTTAGCTGCGGTAATGGTAGTCTTCCCTCGGGTCCTTAGCTCTTCCTCATATCTGGATTTTGGAGGAGGCCCTTTCTCTTTCCCAGCCTCAGAGTAAACTACTGCAGAATGAGGCTGGGGCTTGCCACTCGGCAGGGCTGAAGAAGTGTACAGACACTGACCGGGTCTCTTCTCCGCCTCCAGGCTTTTCTGCTCTAGCTGCTGTTCACTAACTGCTGCTGACCTGCTCCTCAAATTTTCTTCTAACCTGGCAGCTTCATGCTTACTCTCTTTTGTTTTGGACACGTCCATCTGGGGAGCAGACGCTGCGGCGTCCACGAGAGCAGCCAGGGCGTCCGCAGCAGTATTGTAACGGGAGGCCGGCAGGCCCTGGCTGATGGAAGGGCCCCCAGCAGGCAGCGGCCTGAAAATAAAACCAAACCAGAGGTCTGTGAAGGGGAGACGCTCCCGGGGGGAAGGGGGTGGGGGAGGAAGGGAGGGAGGGGAGTGTGTGTGTGTGTGTGTGTGTGTGTGTGTGTGTGTGTGTGGTGGGGCGGGGGGTGGGGGGCACGACGGACGGACTGCAACAAACACAGCGTGCAGCAGGAGGAAACATCACTCTCCTTAAACTATTGCAGTCACAGATTTAAAGGCATGTGCGTGGAAGACGGGGATTTTTGGTCCAAATGTACACAGAGACCTACATGATCCGTAGCTGTGCGCTCGGGTCCAAAGGTGTGATCACACTGGTTCCGTTGGTTCCCTGGAAAACGCTGGGTCTCTGCTGCAGCAGGGTCTCCTGAGCTCTGACTGAAGGAGACGGAGAGCGAACGTAGCCGTGGCTGCTGGGCCGGCCGGGCTGTTCCGAGCCTGCAGGGCAGAGGCACAAAGAAACAAGCCATAAGGAAGAGGCTGGACGGCAGCACTGGCGGATCGTTGCCGTCCTCATATTCCTAAATAGGAGAAAGGACAACAAGGGAAGAAACTTGCTACCCTGCTTTCTGGCCTTTCTAGAAATAAATTCTGTAAGGGTTTTCCAGTAAACATGCAATAAAACCACACTAGTAACTTGAAACAAAATCATCAGCTACCATTTACTGTCATTTCCATCTTGGTGACAAGTTTCTATCTTGAATCCACAGAGAAATAAAAATAACACCAATAATGAAGCACTGATACAAATCAGATAAGTTCGTTTCTCAGATTTTTCCTCAAACTCTGGCATGTTTCTCATTTCCAAAATCAAGTCTGCAACAACTATCTAAGTATCATAATGCAAATAATGCACATCTGCTGCAGCAGGGCCTGAGACTGCCCACCCACCCACCCACAGCTCTGTGGCTCCCTCCGCTTGGCCGAGGCTCTTCCACAGCAAAGCTCCTTCACTCACAGGGTCTCAGGTTCCCCCTCATCACCCTCTCCCCCACCTCCTGGGGTTCTCGGCCTCACCCTGACTTTCCCACTTGAGCCAGCAGCTCTAGCAAACACCCCTGTCTTCACTTCGGAGCAGGCGCCTAGCACAGCCTTCTGAGCAATTTTCTCCCTTCTGACCTCACACTGGTACTGAGTGCCCTACAGGGCACATTCCTAGAAGTGGGGTTACTATTTCCGTTCTTACATCTCTGAAGAAGCTATCCCTATCTACACTGCCACTGACAATGTGTAAGAATCAGTGTTTCTTCACACACCTCAACACAGGATATTTATCAACCTTTCAAATGTCTGATGGAGAAAAATGGTATTTTATTGACTTAAATGTGCATGTTATTCATCAGTGGGATCACAAGCATTTTTAAGATACAGTTCCTAAAAAAATTATGTATAAGTTCTACTTGGCTTTCTTTAATTAAATCAATTCCCGTGGTTTCTATACAATCAACATATAATCAATATTATGGTGCTACCTCATGATTCATTAAAGCATCTCCTATGGTCAGACACTTAGTGATTCTTTAAATTATATACAGACAACAAGTTACATCTAAACGTACTTAGGCTTTGCAACCATTGACTCGTTTGAGGTAAATCCCCAGGAATGGTAAGAGGAAGTCAGAGGTGACTGCTGGCCTCGGCCCCCTCCTCAATCCAGGGGGTCTGTCGGCTGTGGCCACGGGAATGTGACACCCTCTGGTTCTGCACCAACCTCTCAGGCGGGTCTCTGGCCCCCTCTGCCCCCACCCACCTCTAGCAGCCCTCCCAGAAACATCTCGGGACAGACCTGCTCCTCCGTGCACACCTGCCCCCCTGATATCTCGTTCAAGCCAGACTCTCCACTCTCAGTCACCATCTCCGTGCTCTGTCTGTTCTCCTAAGTACTGATCTGAGTATCTGACAACATGGACATGATCAATGGTTTGATTTCACAGAATATAAAAAGACAACTACGCCATGGATAAGAACACACCTTCCAAAGACACGTCAGATTAGCTACGGCCAAAACAATCACTATCACTTTGCTTTCACTAATCCTGCTCTATCTGAAGTGCAGACCAATCTTGTTTCTCACCTCTTCCTCACCCCCCATATCCAGTGATTGTGAAGTCCTTTTGATTGACCTTAACAATATTCATCCAAGCACCTCCTTTCTGGCCATTCCCAGTGTCAACCTATCTCAGGAGATACAGGGACGACACACACGGTCTCACTGTCCTCGTGGCACCAGCCCACACCCGCCTCCCGGGTTCTAACCCATCTCAAGCTGCTCCCGTGCAAATGCCCCTCTGATCACGTCACCTGCCTCCTGCACTGGACCGTAATTCAAACCGTCACACAACCTTCTAACCATGCTGTCCATTCTTCCTTTACCGCCAGCTCAACAACACACCCGTCTTCACTTGTCTCCCGTGAGCCTCCACCTGGGCTACTTTCGGCTTCAATGACCCCCGTGTCCAGTCTTTGCAGACCCAACTGCTGGGGCCAAATGCACACGGCACCGTCATCGTGGAAACTCCACTTCCTCTGCACCACTCCAGCCCACACAGCACCTCCACTTAAGTGCCTTCACCGCCTTCTGCCTGATAACTCTTGGTCGCGAGATCGTGCCGGCGCCCCCTGCTGCACGAGCACGAGGCCCGAGGCCCGAGGCCCCCCGCCCACCTGGCCGCAGGTAGAGGTCCGAGGAGGCTGCGGCGAGGCGCTCCCGCTCCTTCTCCCGCTCCCGCTCTCTTTCAGCGTTTGCCGCAGCAGCGAGGTGTGTCGAGTGTCCTGGAAAACACACAAACCTGCAACTTGAGGACACAACGTCAACGTACAGGTGCGTCAGACAAGTTTTACATTCTCAAGTGACTGAAAGATTTTCAGAAAGTTCCAAAGCTGAGCTGTAGGAAGTGTGTTTTATTAAGAGTCTCAGGTGACTTCGGAGCATAACACAAGCTCCCAAGATCTCTCCCGAGTATCTAGGGACAGACGGCGCAGAGGAACGATAACTAATATTAAATGGAAAACTGCAGACCAAATGTGGGAAAAGGACCCCAAACACCTCCAAGGGCTCTGCTGCCAGCACATGAGCACGTCGCTCACACCAGCAAGGGGTGAGCGCGGACCCACCTGGAGACATGGACGCAGAGTTGTACGGCCGGGGAGGGAAGGTGACCTGTGTTCCAGGAATGTAAGTGATTCTGTCCATTGGGGGAGTGCTTGTTCCCCCTGGATGAGGCACTAAAATTGCTGGGGGCATATTGGTCAGGTCAATGATTCCTGTTCAAAAGAAATACAACAAAATTATGTTTTATTTGTTATTCTAAAGATACAGAACTATACCCGGCTTTTTAATTTTGTTTATCTCTAAAACCCAATGATAATTTGCATACAGTAAGACCATCTCCATCTAGAGAAGGATATGAAGTACTGCAGCCCACACCAGCACCCAAAGACGTGGACAGAGGAAAGAGGGAGGGAGACTGGTGAGACCATGGCTTCAAACCCCGGGCACACTGGTCTGGTTTCAATATCTCAGTACTGCCAAAACAGCCCACCTCGATGGATCACTTTGTTTGCCTTCCTGGGCTAATGGCTATGGAGAGAAGGAGCGGCCTGCTTTCCTTCCTTTCCATCACCCACCCACCAGGCATCTATCAGAGTGCCTAGGAAAGCCTGCGCGCGCACGCTCGAGTCTGCAGAGGCACACACCCCTGGTGGCTGGGTACGGAAGACCCAGCTGCTGCTCCCGGGGCGACAGCCCTCTGGCCACGTCCGGGCGCAGGCCCACTTGCATCTGCTGTGAGGTGATGTAGTCGTTGAGGATCGTCTGCCGCGTGTTCTCCATCGCATAGAGCTGGTACTGACTGGGGTAACCTGGAGTTGGTGACAGCTGTCTCTGGAACAGGTAAGCAGCAGCTGCTGAGGGAGAGAAGAGAGACAGGCATTTAGTTTAGTCTGGGTAGAACTCATTTGCCAAACATCACCCACAGAAAAAATAAGGAAAAAAACCATCTGTTGAGCTATGTGCACAATCAACTTCTAGCTGTCATGGGGCCGGGGGTCAGGGGAATACAGGATTTTGGTGGATTCCTTTTAGACCTTGACATATCAGCAACGTGAATATAAATATTCTAATGTCAGACGTAGTGGAAAGGGGGAAGACAGACTAGACAAAACAAGAGTATTAACCTTTTTACCACTAGAACAGTAGCTAAAAAAAATTCTCCAGTAGTTTCATTTTCAGTATTTGACGTGGAACTTTATTAGATTTTTCACCTGAAGTCTCCAAAAGCTGTGTTTGAAAATAAAATTATTTTTTATGTACCGATCATCTAATACAATTAAATGGAAATATGCATGAAAACACTTCGTAACAGATAGTAACTTTACTTTTCTGGGGCTAAGAATGATTAGTCTACAAGCATTTAATTAGCGTGTCTGTTTAAAGCAGAGATTAGCCAGCAAAGGGCCAGGTGGTCAGCATTTGAGGCTCTGTGGACCATTCCGTCGTACCAACTCAACTCTGCCATTACAGTGTGAGAGCAGCCAGACAAAATATAGACAGACAGGTGTGGCTGTGTCCTAATAAAACTTTATTTGCACCAGCAGGCAGCAGCAGGCTCTGGCCCGAGGCTGTAGTTGTTCTAACCCTAGGTTAGAGCGCGACACAGACGCTAGGAAGCTGGAGGTGTGGTAATGAGCAGACTACACACAAGGACCTTAGTGCTGTACGTCAATTCTATCCCAATAAAACTGGAAGAAATAAAAGAAGGTAATGCCTCTATCCTCAAAACACTGATCATCCAGCTCAAGCTCAAAAATGGCAAGCAGGGCTTCCCTGGTGGCGCAGTGGTTGAGAATCTGCCTGCCAATGCAGGGGACACGGGTTCGAGCCCTGGTCTGGGAAGATCCCACATGCCGCGGAGCAACTGGGCCCGTGAGCCACAATTACTGAGCCTGCGCGTCTGAAGCCTGTGCTCCGCAACAAGAGAGGCCGCGATAGTGAGAGGCCCGCGCACCGCGATGAAGAGTGGCCCCCGCTTGCCACAATTGGAGGAAGCCCTCGCACAGAAACGAAGACCCAACACAGCCATAAATAAATAAATAAAAATAAAACTAAAAAAAAAAAAAAAAAAAAAAATGGCAAGCAAATGAAACTGCTATGAAATAAAGGACTATGATAAACACCAAATGAAAGTATAAACATTTGCTTCTGTCTGAGAGCTTGAAGGAACTATCATATATATATATATGTATGTATGTTCTCCCTAGAAAAACAAACAAGCTTTCGGGAATGTCTGCGTCCCCTTCCTCTAAAACTGCCAGCTGAATGTGTCAGCTGACTGTGTGAGTGGGAACTTCTGCCTCGGTTCTGGAGACAGGCCCTGAAGAACTCGGCATGGGCTCCTCTGAAAGTGAACGTCCTCAAGCGACAACGTGATGGTACTGACGTCACGACAGCCCAGCGGAGACTCTGCACCAACCTGCTGATGGGACTCCGTTCCCTGTGCAGAGCCCACTGCCCGGCGCCCCCAGCGTCACTGTGCCCAGTGCAGGCTGCTCTCTAGAAAACCTACACGCTTCTACACTGACCAAAACCATGTTTACTCACAGTCAGTGGTGTCTGTTCAAAAGTTCCTTCCAGCTGTACTTGCTACTGTAATTGTGTAACTTAATGAAAAAATCTGTAAATCTATGAGAGAAGAACGAAAAAAGTGGTTTCTCCAGAAACTAAGCTGACTGCTTTGGAAAGACTCAACATAGAAGCTGAATTAGGTATGGACTAGATAATTTTAAAAGACTGGGGAAAAAATCTAGAAGGATTCTGTATTTAGATTGCTTTGAAGTGTCTTTAAATTCTAACTTCACTTAAAAAACCAAACCTGGAGGTGTATCATTTATACAAGAAAGACAGTGGTGAGGTTTAATCAGTGGCCCCTGACCTGAGATCAGAACACTGGTGAATGCATGTCTCTGTTGTAAATTGAAACATATAACGTATGCATGTGTCATTTAAAAACAGTTCTTCACATTAACCCACTTTTCCAGTCAGCTTAACCAAATGCCATCAGACAAGACAGCTTTCCACATACCTAGTATTTTTAGTTCTTTAAGGGGTGCTGGTAATATTTTGTGTCTTGATCTGAGAGCTGGTTACATGGGGTGTACAGTCTGTGAAAATTCACTGAACTATATACACTAATGACACATGCAACTGTCTGCGGACTGTACTTTAATAAACAGAAAGTCTAGAAAGGCACACAGGTATGTTATTTCTTTGCTTTCAGTTATTACTACACACGGTGCTTACCAGGATCCAGAGCCCGGTGAAACGGCATGGCTGGGTCCAGATGTGTGGGCAGGTGGCTCCGGTAAACCTCCCCTGGGGCACCGCCCCTGTGATGCGGCTCAAAAGGGCTGTGGCTCACTGCAGGGTCTACCCCAGGCACTGGAGACTTCGCTGTGATGCTTTCCCTCTGGGTAGGGGTCAGTGTCGATTTCCTTTCATGATTGGTAGGCTTGCTAGAAGAAATCGTAACTGCAAGAAAAAAAAAAAGGGGCCGACACCACAAATTCTTAAGCAAACTCGTTAATATTTATTTCTCAACCACTCAAATACAGACCATATTCGTACAGTATTTTGACCTTCTCTTCCCACTAAACACATAACAGTAATCTCGCAGAATATGCAAATGTGACGAACTGGCAGGCACCTCTGTGATTTGGAGACTGCCCCCTTTTGGATCACAGCCCAGTTTACCACCTAATGTTAAGACTGAAAATGACGTTCGACACTCCTCTTTAAACCCCACTACACCCCGTTTTGTTGTCTCCGCGACCTGATATTCTAATTTCTCTTGATCCTGCATGTACCAAACCTCAGCTTACTCTCCGCCTGCGTTACCAGCCCCCTGCTAGGCTACACTGTGTTTCCTCGCTCTGTACGTCCACAAAGACTTTCTTACCAGCATCGGTCTCCTCCCTGCCCCAGCTGCTTCCTCTCTACATGACGGTATCCAGAGAGGCTTGATCGTCCCATCAGTGCTACCAGCCATCACCCTCTATCGTTTTAATGATTGTGGTAAAACACACGGAACATAAAATTTACAATTTTAGCCATTACAAAGGGTACACTTCAGTGACAGTAATACACACACAATGTTGTGCAACCGTCAGCACCACCTAATCCTTCAGATTTTGATAATATCAACTTTGCTATGATCACACAAACCTGCCTGTCAAAACCAAGAAATCAAGCTGGTTTAGTACATCCCCTCACACCCCAACTTGCTCTAACTTGCAGAGCCTTTCCCTCTGCAGGGCACTTCTCCTCTTTCGTAACTAGAGCCAACAAGGTTTGGGTTCACTCCGTGCCCCCGAACAGGCACTTTCCTCTCCTCCTCCCTCCGTGCCGCCCCTCCCACCGCCCACATCCTTCACGCCCACAGCCTCGCAGAGTCCAGGCCGGGACCCTGCACAGAAGCCCAGCGATAAATGAGTACTGCAGTACAATCAAAAATGCTAGGTGGAAGCATTTTTAAGGGCCTTGGATTGCTTCAGGGACCACCTGGTAAAAACCATGCCTCTCAGCTCACTGATCCTACCTGCCAGCAGCATAAACCCCAAGGAGGTGTGGGGTCGTGGCGCTAACAGCAGTACCAACTGTAACAACAGTGCACAGTAACTGAGTCCTTCCTACACAAGAGGCACTATTCTTTCAAAGCCCTTTAAACCTATCACCTCATTTTATCTTCAGAACAATCCAATGAGGTAATAAGCCTTAGTATTACACCACCAATTCACAGATGAGGAAACTAAGGCACAGAAAACCTGAGGAACGGGTCCAAGTTAGTACAGCAAGGAGAACCCTGATTCAACCCGAAGCAGCCTGGCTCCACAGCTTAAATGTCCAACCACCACGCCAGACGGCGCCCAGGAGCCAGCAGTCCAGACTGACTTCCAGAAAACCTCACGGGTTAGCTGAAAATCTACTCTAAGCATTACTTACTCGAGCATTTCTGGACTCCATCATACTCTGCATTTAGTTAAAACATTAGGCATTTTACCTACAATTATGCCTATTTTAATCTGGCAGCCAGCCTTCCAGAGCCCTAGCATCAAGCACAACCGACAGCGCTTTCGACCACCTAGAGCCAACACTGGGATGTGTGCTGCTGGCGGAGGTGGACAGCACAACACAAACGATCAGACAAGGACACGAGAGGAACACACCATCGGGAGCTCTGCTCATCATGGGCGAGCCTCTGGATGCAGTGCTGGCGTAACTCCCCGGCGTCCGCCGTGCGCTGGCGTCCTCGTAAATCCCCGGGCTCAGCTGTGCTTTGGGAGCTTCGTGAAGCGTTGACCTGAGAACCGAGGGGCCAGAGCTTACCACCGACGTGTGCCGGGAACGCACAGGCTCGCCTGCTTTCACGTCCTCGTATTTTCCCCGTTCGACCGCTTTTATGCTCTCTGGCCTAATTTCCAGTGGAGGCAGCCCACGGGGCAGTCTGCTAGGCCCCGCGACCAAGGACTTGACGTTGTGCTTGATGGCGGATTGGCCTGAGCTGCTGTCAGACTTGACGGGTGTGCCCTACAGGAAAAGAGACAGGCGTCACAGGCAGCCACAGCTCAGCCGCTTCTCCACCGCAGGCCACGTCGGGCTCGCGGCAACGACGGCTGCTGTCTGTGTGGGTCTCCATCACAGGCCCACTGAGCTTGAGCGGCACACTCTCCCAACACCAGAACAGCTAAGGGTAAAGCACACACAAACCTTCATGTTTCCTTCCAAGAGACCTGACGCTTACAATGCTTATAAGAACTACTGATAATCATTAAGTCGCACTGCAGTCTGAAGCGGAATGGCTACCTGGGAGATGGAGCCCTCGACCATGGGCCTCGTGCTCTGCACCACTTCTGGGGCTTTCTGGCTTTCCTGAGTTAAAACATCTTGCCGTGGGATCTCATGGATGGAGCGCCCCATCTCTTTGATGGTGGTGATGCCATCGTAAGGTTTTCCTTTGGTAATGGCACCTTCAAACGCTCGTATGGGCGGACTCTCCCTTTTAATCTGTTTGGGGTACTTAAGGCCATCTTCAAAACTTTCAGTTGTCGCTCTTGGTGTGCCTTCAAAAAAGGATTCAAGAAACATGCTTATTAAATTAATGCCACTGAATTATACACTTAAAAACTGTTAAAATGGTAAATTTTGTTGCACAGAATTTACCGCAATATAAAAAAATGAATGCCTTGCCATCTTGCAGTTTCTAATCAATTTTCGGTTTACAAAAGATACTTAAATAAATACTCATCGGCCATTCTATTTTTTGGGGGGGGGCGGTGTTGTTCAAGATTTAATACATCACTCATCACAATCACAGAATTGTTCTTACATAATGAAGGTGTCTCTATATTCAAAGATTAGGCAACTATCATCTTCCAACAGACTATGTAACTCAGAGAAGAAGAGTTATAATAAGGATTTAAATATCTAATATTTCAAAAGGGAAGATATCTTGAAAAACAGATATCTTTTTCAGATATCACACACTGCACATTAATTTCAAACTACTTTGCCAGTGAGGCAGTAATGAATAAAAGCAAATGAGCAAAATGTTTACCCTGCATTATGGAACCAGACAGCACAGTCCTTTCTTTGAGGTCAGAGTGAGGGCTCCCCCTGGGTAATGCTCGGCAGATCAGCCCTTTCAAAACAAGGAGGCAATTTGGAGTTAGACACAACACGGATGTCAGTTCACGCGCACTGTTCTTAGAGGGTGTACTGTTGATAAAAGCTCCATGGAGAAAGGGGTACCATTTTAGATTTGCAAACTATTCAGAAGAATATCATGGAAAGAATAACAAAAGTTGGAAGTACCCAACATGACACCGCCCGTTTCTTTTTAAACATTTTCCCAAATAGAAAATGGCCACAGAAGACATCTATTATAGGTCAAAAAGTAAAGAACAACACTTTCAAAGCTAAATCTAAACACCCAGTACTTTTTGATCAAGGTGAGAGAAAATATAGAGGGATTGGAAATCATTGTTTAGCTCTGAAATATACCTGTGAGAAGGGGAAAACATGAAAGATGGATACCTCAAAAAAAGGTAAAATATATTAAACAAAACATGCAAATCAAAATGAAAGAGATGTAAATAACCTCCTAAGAAGTTTCATGTTATATTGCCAACAAATCTGAATCAAGGAAAGAAAAGAAAAGTGAGATTTTTTTTTTTTTTTTTTTTTTTTTACTACAGAGAAAATCCAGCTCTTAGAAAATTTCACAGGCCTTCAAGATTGAGGAGTCCTTACCCTGTTTTTAGTATTTTATCTAGATTAAAATAAAATAATTGAGGCAGGTTAAGATTTAAGGAAAGTGAGCCATTAACAAAACAAAACCACAGCTATCATTTGATGAATGCACGTCACATGCTCAGCACAAGACTGCACACCTGCCTCTAATCCTCACACAATGGTAGGTACAATCCCTTAATTTACAGAGCAAGAAACAGACACAGAGAAATTCACCAGGTAAGAGTGAAGTTAGGATCCAAATACATGTCTTTGCTCTGTCCATTATACCACTCTATCTGCCTCACAATAAAAACAAAGTTCTCATGATGAATTTCACATTTTTAAACTCACTTAACTCAAACAGGAATAATCTACAAATTATATGAGCATTCTAACAGTTACCTATGGTATGACCAATTATGTTTAATTTTTACTTCCCTCCACTGTCACGTAACCACTTGATTTATATGTAGATACGAACATAAGTTTAAACATTTATTAATATAAATTTCATGTTAATATATTAACTGTATATTTCATATTACGTGCATTAGTAATATATTAATATATTTATATGAGTTTCATTTATATATTGATATAAATACAAATTTCAGGTTGAAACGACAGAGACTGAATACAACCTAACTCAACAATGGAAATTTACTATACGAAATTCAATGTATCTGAACAGCGTTCTGGAAACAACACCTCACCCTCCAGCGGTGCTGACACAGGAGACTCCCTCATGGACAACCCTTGCTTTAGAGCTCCTTCCACTGATTCATAGCTTCTTTTGAGACTGATTTCATGAGCTGTTCTTGGACTCCTCGTCCCTTCTCGGGCATTCTTAATATCTGCAGGACATAGACACAAGAATTGCTCGGACAGAGCCCAAGGCCTGTTGTATGGTAAATAAGTTATCTTAAATTTCATAATCTCACACACAAAAAAATATAAAAACTGGTCTTAATCTACTATATACATCTGTGCAGATGCCATTTATAAAAATGTTTTCATTCACTCAAATATATTTATTGAGTGTCAGGCATAAACTAGGCTTGCAGATACGGTTAACAAATTTAAGTCCCTTCCCTCGTGAAACTTAGCAGTAGTGGCGGATACAGATAAATTACCAGGTGGTTACACACGGTAAGCGGTACTATGGACAGTGGGCTATATGAGAATGCTGGAAGGGGATCCTGACATCTGAAAGCTCAGATCAGGGTCACTGAACACAGCACTGCGGTTCACGAAAGTCACTGTTGACCGAGCCAGTGTGGACACAGTGGGCAAAGGGGAGATTCACACCCTAGGTGGGATAGCGTGAGATTTCATCTCACTACTCAGAACAGCATGCAATTTAAAACTGAAACTTAAGGATACACCTAAAGATAAATGCTTACATACAGACAGACATTAAAATAGTTATATTTAAGCAGCATTTAAATTCAATACTCTTTCTAGGATTATCAGACTATTATCTACTCCTTAATTTTTAACACATAAAACAGGTACCCCTTTAAAATAAAAGTGATTCTATTAAAGTTAAACAAAGATTCTTTTCCTAGGCTAAATCAAATGACCACAGCTGGCGATGTTAGCTACCACTCAGGGCACACTTACTATGGGCTCTGCACTGTTAATCACTTTTCACTGACTGTTTCAGTTAATTTTTCACAAAAGTTTCACGAGAAGTACTAGTATTAACCCTTTTTTACATTACAGAGAGGAAACTTGGGCTCAGGGAAGGAAAACTAACTTTTCCAAAGCAAGCGTGTAGGGAACCAGACCCATGTCCTTAGTCACACATTACAACACTGGCTTCAGTGTGGAGATGCAATACTTACTATCGTAAGATAAGATGTGTCCACTTTTGCCTTCATAAATAACATGGCCTTTGGATGCAGCTTCCTCTCGGCCTTTCTCAGGACTGCTCTCTTCAATGGACAGTCTAGAAATGGGTCCCTTTACCAAAGCCTCAGTTGGTATGCCAGCCTGGGACAGAGCCGGGGTCCCCTGTCATCAATTCAAACACAGGCACCACAAGCGTCACTCGAGTTTACAGGAAACACAGACGCTCAGAAAATGTAACCTGCCACACCGAGAGTCAGAGCAAGCCATGTCCTCAAATAAGAAAGGCCAGCACATGACGGGAAATCAGACACACGTTTTATAAACGTAAAGAAACACTGTACACCTTGGTCCTTGAACCCTGCCATACAAAACTTCTTAAAATGCCAACAGGTATATGAGTTGATGAAGCTTTCTTCCCCACCTCAAAGTCAAACCTCTACGAAGGTACTTAACTCTCAGAAACAAAATGTGTCTTAAGGCCTAAAATCACGCAAATGTAATAAACCTTTTACAAAATCTCTAAGAAAAATAAGTCAACAAATTAAGTTTTAAATTAAAGTACCACGACCTTCTCTCATATTGTGATAAGAGGGAAAAAGAGCTTTCAGTTACTAAACTGCCTGCTGGGTTAGACCTCTGGCCATCAATAAGAGGGGACAGAAAACTCAGATGCCCCCGTGCTGTGATGTGACTCAGCTTAGGTTATGTCATCCGCGTTTTCACCATCACTAGTCCTCTTCTGGGTTGCCTATGGCCACGGTTCTTGTTACCCTTCCTTCAAGGGAAGCATTCATGGAACCTAATGTGTAGAACACTTTGCAAAGTGAGCTGCCTGGGTTGCATGGGAGAGGGGAGCCAGCCCCAGCCCACACACACTCCGAAACTCAGTGTTCCCATAACTCCACTGACGCCACTCTGAACCCATGTGTCCCTGCAGGACAGTGACGGGGTCCACGCGGCTGCTCGTGCAGCCGAGAGGTGAGCTCGGTGGTGAACACCCAGAAACCCTCACACGCTCTTTGGAAGCGCTCATGTCACGCGGACAGACAGATTTGAAAATCGACAGGCAAAGCCCAGCCTCACCTGATCCAGTTCACTCTGTATCCAGTTTGGATACTGGAGCGAAAATGAAGAAGGAAAAATAAGATGCATAGGCCATTTATTTTTCTTCTATTTATATTAAAGTGTTTGCTTATTCTGAAAACTAACATCAGGGGACTGGATAACTTTGGTCAAATGTGAAAGGAGAGATCTGAGGAGTTAGTGTGTAACTTTCCAGATCACTACACACCACATGCTCTATAACCATGTTTCAGAAAGAAAGCACTGGACTCTTGTTAAAATGGAGATTCTGGGACTTCCGTGGCGGCGCAGTGGTTAAGAATCCGCCTGCCAAGGCAGGGGACACGGGTTCGAGCGCTGGTCCGGGAAGATCCCACATGCCGCAGAGCAACTAAGCCCGCGAGCCACAACTACTGAAGCCCACGTGCCACAACTACTGAAGCCCACGTGCCACAACGACTGAAGCCTGCGCACCTAGAGCCCGTGCTCCGCAACAAGGGAAGCCACCGCAGTGAGAAGCCTGTGCACCGCAACGAAGAGCAGCCCACGCACCGCAACCAGAGAAAGCCCGTGCGCAGCAACGAAGACCCAACGCAGCCAAAAATAAATAAATAAATAAATTTATTTTTTTTAAAAAAATGGAGATTCTGATTCCATAGGTGTGGAGCAGGGACTGACACCTCTGCGTTATTCTAACGAGTTCCCAGGTGCTGCTGCTGCCCTGGGGCACACTACCACTCGGTCAGCAGCGTCCTAGCGCTGGCTCTCGAATGGGCGCTCGGCAGAACCCCTGGAGGGCTGGAGAACACAGACTGCTGGGACCCGGCCCCCGTGGGTGAGACTGCAGGAAATCTAGGGCAGGGATTGAGCATTTATACAACTTCCCAGGTGACACTGCTGCTGCTGCTCTGCGGAACAAACTTTAACAACCACTGTCCTAGGGAACAGAAACACCAGTCAAGGAAGAGGAACAGATCAGAAAGCTTGTGACAGGCACACGCACAAAAGCACAGGATTCTGTTTACAGTGAATTCCCAAAATAGAATTTTCCTTTTCCAGATCTACATTAATAAAGAGGCTAAGGACTGTTTTACATTTCAAACTAAAATTAACATCTAACTGAGGAAAAGAAAGACCTTTTATTAATCAAAATTGGCACCTGAGCCTAAAATTAGAAGAAGATACTTGACTTCTGGTGCTTTTGTCAACACCATCCATATTTCCTGAGACTACAGACCTTCCTTTTCAGAAGGGGCAAAGCAAGCAAACAATTTATAATGATTTTCCTCTCAATTTCTATTTAAGCTGAACACACGGTAAAAGCTTTGCCAGGAAGACAGTGAGAGTTACATCAATTAGAACTTGTTTCTTCTGGCAAGTTGCAAATAATCGACCTTTTCAAATGAACCACAGTACAGATGATATGGCCTGTGGTCGAAATGATCACATTACTGTCTCTCTGCAGACGGTTTATAGATCTGAGGTTTATCATCACTGAGACCCTGTTCCATAACCCAGAACAACGAACAACATAGTCACAAAACTACTGCTAGAACAGCCAACACGCTCGAGACATCACTTCTGGTTTCCTCATGAATGAGCACAACTAACCTGGGTGATAGAGCCCCGGAGGGATGGGATGCTCTCCACAGAAAGTTTGCTGGAGGGAGTTCCCCGAGTTATACTTCCTTCTTGAATGGCTCCTGTGGTACCTGAATAAAAACAAAATCATTAGCGAATCACACCCCTGCACCTGCCAAAAAAAAAAAAAACCAAGCAAACAAAATCAGCCCCTACTTCAAAGAGCGGAAACAGCAGCACAAAAAGAATAGTTTTTGTTTTATTGAAATGTACTTTTAAAATAATTTTCCAATTATGAAAAAGGACTGTAGAAATATGAAATTTCAGTTTTTAAATCATTTTTATACAGAAAGAAAACTTACATTTAGAATTTAAAGGCTCTAATTTAAGAGCCCATCATCATTAAAACACATTAATGACTTCCTTTAACATATTTATTGGGGACCAGAGTTTAGTATTTCTGCCAAACAGCATATTTTACCTCTGACCACTCCTTCATGTTGGGCTCTGACCAATAAACCCTCAGGTTGTGAGTTCTGGCTTCGGGGAGAAAACTCTTCTTGCTTGATGTAGGGCACAGTAGCTACGGACCAAAGCAAGAGAAAGTGAGCTCAAGTGCTGAATCCCTGACTGTGACGCTACAAAGGCAGAGACGGCCACGTCCTCCTCACTGACCTGGCTTGGCGGCCTCCTGCTGCCGCGGCAGTCCCAGGGAGATGGAGCCCGCCGAGGGCTTCGCTGCCTCGGGAGCATAGGAGGCCTGATTAGGAGAAGGCAAGTAAGTGCCGGGTGTTCCCTAAAAATAATGTTAAAGGACTAGAATAACACTGTCTTTTCACAAGGTCAACTATATATTTAAGGTACACGTTTCTGTTTATAAAACTTACCACTCACCCCCCCCACCAAAATTAAGAATAGGTATTTGTAAAGCAAGAAAATCCCTGACACAGGATTGGTTTAATTTTAAAAGTTTTTAAAGGGAGCAAGATATGTCTTCCAAAATTACCATAAATTTTATGAAGATAATATGCATTACTAACAAATTACATAAATAAAAGCACTTAACCATACACGCAAAATGTAAGCTACTATTATTAACAACATTATCCCTCGTAAAAATGCTATGGGAGAGAAGCACCAATGAAAATGGTGGAGTAAGGACTTCCAAAAAACCCTCCTCCATAAAGGCAACCAGAAAACTAGCAAAAATTTTAAGAATCAGCCTTTTAAGAACTCTTTTCCAACCCTTTAACCAAAGGCTTGTAGAAATCTGGGAGCATTTATTCAAGAAAATTGGCAGAACCCAGGTAAGAACCATGAGCTCTGTGACACTTGGACTTGCTCTGCTGCCCGTCCCACGCCCCCCACCCCCCCCACCCCGCCAGCTGTGTCTCAGCCTTGAGAACCCACAGCCCTCAATCATGGTGAAAACCAGCAGTCCAGCAGACAGCACAAGGGAAAGAATGGGGTTATCATTCCCAGGTAACTGTCATTATCAGACTGGTCTGACGGTTCTCTGAGAGACCCACTTGCAAAGCTGTCTTTTCTGGCCTGACTGTGGTGGGGAAGAAAGTTCAGCCTTGTCAAAAACAATCAGAGTCAATGGATTAACCTCTCCACTGGCTGAGGCAGGAGAGAACAGCTAGGGCGAAAAAACAGGCTAACCAAAAACCTTAAGAGGAAAAGCTAAGGAAAGAGATATTCATTAAGGGATTTGAAAAGCTCCAACATCTTCCTAGGAACCTAGAAGGCCAAGTGCACGTGCAAGGCTGTGTACCTGCCAGGGAAGACATAAGAAGGCCATGCGTTCTCACCGCTGGCTGACCTCAAGGTTCTGAGAAAGCAGGAAGTGAAGACTAAGGCAGAATTGTCCGCTGCCTGGCTGAACGTTGAGGGCGTATCCCAACATACACACACAGAGCCCCTCAGTAAAGACTGGGAAACTTACTCTTTCTGGGCAATGAACTCTCTGTCCAATCACTAGCTGACCGCTAATTAAGCAAACAGAGACTTCAGTGGCCACACATGACACAAGAATACAGACTTTACTGAATTAGTTCAAATAAACAACAACAAAAGTATACAGCAGCAGCAGCAGCAACAAATCCTAGGGAGAAAGGAGAATCTGATTTCCAGAGTTCCACATTATGTTATGTGTTTCAACCAAAAAATTACAAGACATGCAAAGAAACAAGAACGTATGATCCATACACAGGAGGGTAAAAAAAAAAAAAAAAAAAAAGCAGTGAATAAAAACTGTCCCTGGGCTTTAGACTTGTTAGGAAAAGACTTTAAGTCAGCTATTATAAATAAGTTCAATGAACTATATAGGGAACCATGCATAAAGAATTAAAGGAAAGTATGAAAATGATGTCTCATCATATAGAGAATATCAACAAAGAGAAAGAAATCATAAAACAGAACCACATAGAAATTCTGAAGTTGAAAAGTATAAGAATTGGAGAAAAAGAAAAACTCTCAGCAAACTAAGAATATACAGAAACATCATCAATCTGATGAAGGGCACCTATGAAAAGTCTATAGTTAACATACCTACGAGTGAAATATTGAATGCCTCCCTCCTAAGATGGGCAACAAGCAAAGTATAATCTCTTCACCACTTCTATTAAACATTGTTCTAAAAGTTCTACCCTAACCAGTTTAATAAAACAAGGAAAAGGAAAGGCATAAAGATTGGAAAGGAAGAAGTAAAACCGTCTTTATTTGTAGACGACACGCATACAGAGAAAGTCCTAAGAAATCTACCCCCGCAAAAAGAACCAAAAATAAAACCAAAAAACCCTATCAGAAACAGTAAGTAAATGTAACAGGAGATAAGGTCAAGATATAAAAATCAACTTTTTTCATACACCAGAAAGAACCAGAAAAGGAAAATTTTTAAAATATCGCTTATAAAAACATAAAATACATTATAAATAATCAAATTAACCGATAGTAAAGCTAACAAAACATGTACAAAATCTCTACAGTGAAAATTACAAAATACTGCTGAGAGAAATCAAAGACCTAAATAAATGGAAAGACAAACATGTGCATGGATTAGAAGACTCAATTTTCTTAAGAATTAATCTACAGATTTAATGCAATACCAACCAAAATCCCAGCAGAATTTTTTGTAGGAACTGACAAACTGATTATGTAACTTATATGGAAATACAAGAGACACAGAAGAGCTAAAACAATCCTGAGAAATAAGAGCACTGCAGGACTTATACGACATGATCTTAAGACTTACTATAAAAACCACAGTAACCAAGACTGGTGCTGATGAAAGGACGGGCAAGTAGGTCAATGGGACAGAACAGAGTCCAGAAACAGACCCAAACATGCAAATGGGAGAGAGAAAAGACTTTTCAACCAACGTCACGGGAATGCAGATCCACATGGATGGATGAGGCCCATCCTCGCCTCACACTGTACACAGAAATCAGTTTCACATGGACCGAAATATAAAAGCCAAAACTATAAAGCTTTCAGAAGAAAACCTGGGAGAAAATCTCCACAAGCTTGAAACAGGCAATGATTTTATAGAGAAGAAGAACTAGTCATAAGAGGGAAAAAAATGTATATGGACTTCCATCAAAATTTAAAACTTCTACGCATCGAAACACACAAGCCACAAATAGAGGAAAAAAAAAGTATGTGTGTGTGTGTGTGTATATATGTATGTATATGTATGTATGTGTGTGTATATATATATATATATAAAAAACAGAATTTTCACCTGTGATGTATAAAGAACTTCTGCAACCTAATAACTAAAAGGTCCAATAAAAACAAATAATAAGACAGTCACTTCACAATCAGATGTACAAATGGCCAATAAGTGTATGAAAAGTGCTCAACATCATTTGTTATCAGGGAAATGCAGAATAAAACCAGAGTGGAACACTACATACCTACTAGTATGACTAAAATAAAAAAGAATGACAACAGCAAGTGGAACTCAGACTGTGCTGGTGGCAGTGGCACTGTAGAGCCACTCCGCAAAACCATGAAGTAAAACATACATCTACCCAGACATTCTGCTCTCAGGGCCTATACAAGAGAAATGAAACCACACGTCTACAAAGAGCTCAGTATAAGAGTGTTCATATCAGCTTTATTTACAGCAGCCAAAAAGCAGAAAACAGCTCAGGTTTCCATCATCAAGAAAATGGATAAACAAATTGGTATGTTCATCCAATGGAGTATTATTTAGCAATAAAAAGGAAGAAACTACTGATTACACAAAAACCTGGACGGGGACTTCCCTGGTGGCGCAGTGGTTAAGAATCCGCCTGCCAATGCAGGGGATACGGGTTGGAGCCCTGGTCTGGGAAGATCCCACACGCGGCAGAGCAACTAAGCCTGTGCTCTAGAGCCTGTGAGCCACAACTACTGAGCCCACGTGCCACAACAACTGAAGCCGCGCGCCTAGAGCCTGTGCTCCACAACAAGAGAAGCCACCGCAATGAGAAGCCCGTGCACCACAACGAAGAGTAGCCCCCGCTCGCCGCAGCAGAGAAAGCCCGCGCGCAACAAAGACCCAATGCAGCCAAAAAAAAAAAAAAAAAAAAAAAAAAATCTAGACGAATCCCTGAAATCATTAATGCTAAGTTAAAGAAGACAGACAAAGAAGGGCACACGCTGTAAGACTCCATTTATATCGAGTTCTGGAAAAGGCAGAACTAACCTACAACAACAGAGAGCGCTTGAGGCAGTGGAGGAAGAGAGCCTAGGAGGGGCAGAAATGGCCTCCAGCCCAATGGGGGCGCGGTCACTGGTGGTGAACGTCAGTCAACCTGACTGAGGCTTTACAATCAGACCACGTCAAGAGAGAGAGAGAGGCCAAGGTCAGAATAAACTAGGGCTTACCAATCATCTACAATTTAATATTAGAACCTTTAAAATAGTTATCCTCTAGTACTTGAACCTATTCCATCTCCTTTCATGCTACACTACACTTCAGGGCACACGCACCTTTCCCAAGCTAAACCAGACGGGTGCCACCGTCACTCAACCTGGGCACATGACTCGAATAAACTTCCTGTGTGTGGTATGGAATAGAAAGTGACTGCTGCATTTTCAGGTCACTGTCTCTTCATAAATAGACACATTTTTATTTATTAGGACTCTGACAAATTAATATGGGAAGGAGGGACAATTTTTACCAAAGCAAAAAACAACAGGCCATCTACTGGGAAGAGAAGCCCTTTTACCTGTGAGATGGAGCCTCCCAGTATAAAAGACGGTTTTTCTGAAGCCACTGTGGTTTTGGATGATGGGATGAGAGGAGGAGGTGGCCTCGTGGGTCGAGTTGTTGGAAGCCGAACCCCTTCAGGGAGGTTAGTTATCACTTGATGCGGAGCAGGCTGGAGGACTTTCAAAAGGGAGAAAACGTTATTTAAAATAGTCAATTTCCTAGTTTGCGACATTCCACCTATCTCAATTGTTTCTTCAATCACATTTAAACTATTAAGTGCAAGATGTAGTTGAGGATGAACATTTCTATTTTAAATTTCTTTCACTTAAATTAAACCTGTATCCATACTCAGGTCACAAATGGTATTTGTGAGGTTGAAATACTCAACTCCCTGGCAAACCAGAGCTTTCAAGGCTGACGTCCATTTCAAACTATTTCTGCTCAGCATATGCAAGTGGCAAACAATTTTTTCTCTCTCTCCATCACTCTGTGGACCTCACAATGGAGGTCAGAAAAAGGGTGTTTGTTAGGAACAGCTGATATTACAACTCTGGAGAATATACAGATTGACTGACAACCAGTTATACATCCTCTTTGCATCCTGCATAATTTGGAAACATTTGCTGATTCTGACTCTCAAAGACACTTGAATTTTTTTTAGGGGGGTGGATCTCAAGATTTTTTACAAAGTACATGTACTCTTAAAAGAAGGCAGTCAACATCACAGTACACATGTATGAACACAAACCTCCCAGTGGCCCAGTGCATCTCAACTGAATACAACTGAAGATGGAATGCAGAGAAATTCTGAAACAGCGAGGGCGCATCCTGGGAGTAAACCACCCAGGTCATCACGTGTAGGTCGATGGCCAGCAGCCACGGCACAGAGGAGCGGTATTTACCTGGTGGGACACTACAGCGCGCTGCACTCACATCGGGCTGTGGCGCGGCTTTACTGACTTCTCTCGGAGAGAGCCTACACGGTGGTGCTGACCTTGCTGCGGTACTGTGCACCTGTGCTTCCTGTTCTAGAGCACGTGTGACCTCAGCATAAGGCATATAGGCGACTGATTTTCCTATGAAAGTTAAAGCTATCAAAATAAGGGAAGAACCCTATATTAAAATAGTAAGTGTGAAAGGACCAAGCCCACACCATCCAGGGGCAGATCCAACTATACACTACTATCAACATCTAAAATTCCCGGGGGGGAATCCACCCACAGAGAGGTTTAAAAAAACCCTATAAATCTAAATCTTCTGTGTAAGCATCATTACTGTGACCTAATAAAATCCTCAAAAATTCAATTACAATTTTTTCTTTCAAATCACAAAGAACTTCTCTTTCCTCTCATTAGGAGAATCAAGTATTTTCACATGCAATAAAGACCACAGCAGGCAAACATCAGATTATCCAGCCATTCTGTGAATTCAAGTATGGCCTGAATTAGAGGCCAGAACTCTGAGGACTTCAGCTCTTATAATTAGCCTGTTGAAGCCCACTGCTTAATATTCAGAGAAATAAATGTAATCAAGAAATGGAAGAAGGATTTCAAAAGATACAGATCAAAATAATTTTTTAAAGGCTACACAAGCTTATAAAACTATGAATTTTACTGTAGTAATGCTGATGAAAATTATTCCACATAAAGTAAAAACACACATATATATAATTATATATATAATACACAATATTTTCTTTATTTTTAAGTGAATCGACATAGTGTAATTTTGGAAAATAAGAAAAGCACAAAGAAGAAAGTAAAAACTCATCTGTAATCCAAACCACTTTAAATTGTGGCATTTTAATGTCTGCCGGAACAAATTCCCATTCATTTTTTATTCTTTTGCTTACCTAGTCTTACCCATTTATTCTTCCAGATAAATCTAAATTTAAAATCATTTTGAATACTTCCTCCCCAAACAAAATGTCACTGGAATTTTCAGTGGACGTGCATTAAATTTATCTCCTGTATTTATAGGAGACTTGACATTTTATAATGAGCTGTCTAATTGAGGAACCTAGATGTTTTCATATAGGTCATTTTTCATAATTTCATAAAAAGTATTCATAGGTATTTTATATTTTGTTGTGAGGAAAACCATCTGTTTAGTATACATGGGAATATATATATATATATTTATATATACTGATTACTGCAGATATATAAGAAAGAAAGTCGTAGATTTCTGTATATCAATTCTTTCTGAGAAACTTAATGAACTTTCCTCTTAGCTCTAATAACTTTCTCAGTTAATTCTCTTAGGCTTCCTAGGTGAATAATCTTACCCTGTGAATCATAACTTGTCTTCTCCCTTCAGCAGCTAAACCTCTTGTTTGGTTCCTTTCTTTCTTCCTGCACTGCAGTGAAGTAACACTGGGCATCCTCACAGGCCCTTTCTAAAGAGAAGGTCTCCAGCATTTCACTTTTAAGTGGATGGTTTGTGACTGGTTTCAGATAGAGACTCATCAGCACAATTAAAACGTTCTTTAGTTAACTAAGATATTTTTTAAAACCAGAAACAACAACGGTAATGTCAGCTAATAGGAATCTGTACTATGGGCAGAGCACTGTGTATTACAGAAGTATCTCGTTTAGCCCTCATGACTAATGAGATCATTAACACCATTTGACAGAGGAGGAAACTGAGGCTCAGAAGAATCACACCTAACTGCCCAACCAAGGCTGGAGATTTTTCGAAAGCAGTGCAACTCCTGGCCCTGAGCTCTAAACCATCCTGAGTGCAATGGTGTCTCCCTGAGCAGTGGGTGTAGAAATTTCAGATGCCTCTGGGGTAACCATCAAGATGATGTTACCCGTTCCTTCTCTGAAGGATTAATATAATGAATTAGATTATTAAGTGTCCTAATACTGTGCAGATTTATGAAATAAACCAACTTTAAAAGAATATCACTTCTCCCTTTCTAGAGAATTTAACATGAGAGTGCATTGCAATATATATTACATATATTCAGTGTCTGATTGTTTTATAATCATGTGGAAGAACACACTTTGTCATAACAGTGCTAAAGAAAAAGGTGAAAATTTAGATGGTTTTAAATATAGCTATTTAAATCATCATGTACTCAGCTGAAAAAATTAAGAAACAACAACAACAAAATAAACTAGATTCAGTTGCACAGAGGCACTGACTCTTATTTTGACTGGATAGATTTTAAAACCTGCATTAGAATTTCACTTCTAACTCTCTCTCTACATGTGTAAAGTCTGAGTTCTTTCCCTGCAGAAAAAAGGTTTCCAACTAAAGCAGGAGTCAATGTGTGTAAACGTTACTGGAAAATGAAAACAATCTTTCTCTGAGGTTTTTTCAAGCTCTTCTACAAGTGGAAAGGCTTAAGCCACCTGTCTCATTGATATTAAGAGAAGGTGAACACAATCAAACAGGTGGACAACAGGTGCTGCCTGTTGCCTTCTAAATGAGCCCATGAAGGGAAAAGCCAAAACTGTGGTCCTACCTCAGGTGGACAATACCAGTTTGGTAATGGTTTATACGTAAATCCTCTTCTCACTATACTTACCATCTTATAAACTATTCATTTATATCAAACAGTCTACATACAAGCAAGTTAACTGCAAATATAGAAATGTTATTTGGGAGATTATCCTTTAAGCGAAACATAGGATAGCTATAAATTCAGGAGAGACTTCAGGCACTTGTTAAATAAATTACTGGATGAACATACTAGCTAGATTAGCTAAAACAAAAGTTAACCTTGGGATAAAATGTAATCAACCATCCCAGTTTGTAGAGAGTCACCCTGAACCAAACTGGTGTCTTATTAACAAACACCTTGGTGTCATATTGATCAAATATATAATGACAGTTTGGTTTTAAGACCACTGCATCACTATTAAAAGTAAGGGTACCATTCAGATCTAAACCACATGAATTAACGTGACTGATCACGGAGAAATGCAAGTCACAGTTTGGAGTCTCACAATTTACGGCTCTAGCCTAGTTCAGTCTCCCCAGCTACCAAATACAACCCATCTCGTAAAGGAGGTCAAGAAAAGAAACTGAGGTCCTAAAGTAACTATACAGTACAGACATATTAGAATGACCCAGATATTGTCACCTGAATAATGTTAAGCTTTAGCATGAGTTCAGCAAATACCTTTGAATGTTATTTTTTCTACATTTTAATTCTGCCTTAAATTTATTCTAAATCAATTATGTAAGGAATAGATCAAAAGACTTTTGAATTATTCTATAATTTATCATTCTCATAATGACAGATTTTCTCATAACTGAAGACAAGCACTTCTGCTAAATCCATTTTTATCCTACTTCATTTAATCATTCCTTTAACACGTAATTACTGAGTATACATTATGTCAATTACTGAGTTAGGAATTAAGGATTCCCTAGAGGCAATATACTAAAAGCCCAAAGGTTAACAATGTTTTTTTTTTACCTCCATTCAAGAAATATTCATTTAGCACCTATTATACACACAGCCCTGGTGGGTATTAATCACTCTGGTTCACATTTTTAATAGCATAAGATTTATATTTAAAACACTAACAATCTGACACGTGAAACTCTAACATAAGAGGTTCAGTGTGTCGTGTAACTAATAAGTCATTACTGGTGTGACAGGGGCGGGGAGCCGGCAGGGTCAGTTAAGCAGCACAGTTCCTCTTTTACATTAAATAGCCCTTGAAATGCATGGTGTTCTACAGCTAATAGCTCTTATCTATGTCAGGTACTACAGTCTTCTGAATCATTACAAAAACTGAAATCATCATCAGAGAAGACTTTAATAGTCTTATACACTAAGCATAGCATACTGGATAGTCCGTAAGTCATTATCAACCAGAATACATGTGCCATTTTCTTACCATGCCAGAAGAAGTTATGAAAATTTAGAAGTCGCTCCCTTTTTTCTTTTTTTAAAAGAAACTAAGTGTATCATGTACCAATTAAAAAGAGCACGCACAACTCAAATCTGTCACTTGAAATAACAGTGACGTACAACGCTAACAGTACCTTCGTGGTATCTGTCACACTATGCATACACGAATATACTACTATTACTTATTATATTGTACATAAAATGATGCTGAGCCATGTCTTATCAAGCAATACTGAATACGCTCATTCTTTCTTACAGGTTGTAATCCTGGCAAGGCAGAGATATAGCTAGATTAGACAGACAGATATATTATTTGCACTGTACAGATGAGAAAACCAAAGCTGAGAAAGTCAAGTGGCTTGCCCATGGCCAGAGCGAGGGGTAAGTCAAGGTCTGACTGGCTATATGCTACACAAAGCTGTCCCCTGTCGTATCCGAGATTTAGAATGTTACTCTGATTTGCTTGGAGGACAGGACAATTCTCACTCTGAAAACTCCGATGAATGTAGCGTAAAGCATGGCTTTTATGCAGTCATCCAGCATTAAGGTGAATATCAGAAAATTCACATTAACAACAAGACTACTGAAAATGTTACTGTCATTCCTCTGTGGTCAGTGATACTGGCCTTCTTTAGCTTAACTGAGGTCAACGTAAAGGTTTTACCTGTGAGGGACAAGCGCCATAAATCAAGTTCCTAAGCGCTCAGGACACTGCAGCTTTGCTTCCCACCAGGAAAGCCCCCTGTGGCGCCAGCGCCGCCTACCTTCCCACTCTCTGCTCGGGCTCTTGGGGGCGCCGCGCGGGCTCGCAGAGCTCCTGCGCTCCAGGTCCATCTGCTCCTGCCTCTGCCGCTGCTCCTCCAGAAGCGCCGACTCGTGCATGGCTTTGATGTGTCGCTGGTAGAGGGCGAAGCCGCTCACTGGAGTTCCAATCGGTATGTTACACGGGGTGCAGGAAACCTACAGGAAGAAGAAAATCTAAATATGCCAATGACCAACAAAATAGTGATTACCATCCGTGGCAAGTAATGCTTCTTTCTGTAATATGACTGCTTGAAGTGATTTTACCGTTTTTTAATCAAATCTTCAAGCATAATGCTTAAAATGCTAAACAATTACTTTCAGATCTGAACACAAACTAAATCCCAAAGTTGTGGTAAGAGAAATCAAAACAGAAATCACAATATTTCCATTTGCTTTTAACTCACGACGTTGAGTCCCTAGTGGCTCAGGCTTGGGTCCCACCCTCCTCTCTGCCCTCTCACAGGTGCTCACACCCACTTCTATGGATTTAAATGTCACCTGTATGTTAATGGCTCATAAACTTCTATTTCTAATACATTTTCCTCCAAGTTCCACACTCACAGACTGCCTACCTAACAACTCCACTTGGATATCTCAAAGCACCTCAAAACTTACATTCAAAACAGAACTTTTCATTTGCTAAACTCAATGCTTCTCCTACAGTGATCTCCGTCATACGAAACAGAACCACAGCAGCTTAGGCCAGAAACCTGGCAGCCACCCTGGACTCCATCTCCTCTCTTCCCACAACCAATTCATTAACATACCAACATACCAGTTCTCTTCAGGACGGAAATGAAACGTCACCTCTTCAGACAGGCTGTCCCTAACCATCCAAAACATACTGCAAACCCCCTCCCTCTCTTTCACAGGACACAGCACTCGCCACAATTTGCAATTAGATGCTTGTTTTCTCTGCTTCTTTTCTGTCTCTCCCACTTCATGAAGGAACCCAAGCTGCTTTGTCCAACACTAAATAAACATCCCCTAACTCAGTCCATCACTTCATGAACACTAGAGTCCTGGGAATAGCAGAGATCTGACTCTTTTAGAACCTATTATCTAAAGACTTCCAGAGTTTTCTCCGCTGCCATAAGTAGGGTTTTTCACTGCACCCATAATACACACATAATTTTCTTGCCTTTGTGCTTCGGCTTATATGTAAACATGGCTTTCTTCCTTTTGCTATAAAGCGAAATGAACTGTTTTGGTCCAACCAAAACATTATTTCCTACATGGAGTCTTCTTTTGAGTGTCTCTTTAAGAAGGAAGCTCTCCTTCCTCTGAATCACCCATAGTATATTTTTCAACCTAAGAGAGCATCACATTTTAATTCTTTTAAATTTTTATTATGATTTTTTTCTATGTCTTATTATCAAGACCAATCGCTAAATTTTCTGAAGTCAGAGATCATGATATTCCACACAGCATTAAAAATGTTATCTTGAACCAGGCAGACAATCAATAAATGTCCATTTGGGTAAATCAATGAATGAGCAAATGCTTAATGATTTTTTTGGTGAGCCTATTTATCATAAGCACACACTTAACTTTCACATATTGTCATGTGAGACGAAATAAATTTTTATCCTCTGAAATAAAGCAAGAGCTAGAACATAACTAAGTAAAAGATCAATACCCAAGACTGGAATTCAGGATCAAAAGGGAGTCAAACTCGTAGAGATTAATAAGGTAAAATGTAAATAAAATTAGATTTGGAACTCTATACTAAAGTTAACCATAACCTCTATAATTTATTCTAAATATTCAAAACCCAGTTATATACTTATTCTACTATGGTCTTATAGCAAAACAAAACAAACACAGAACTTACTAACATTTATGGCTAGAGCACTATATTTCTCTTTTTTCCTTAATTGGAAATGACCATTTCAATCAATTATCACGATGAATCCATTTGAAAAAGCAATGTATCCAACAGATGAATGGATAAATAAAATGTAGTCTATACATACAGTGTTAAAATGGAAGAAGAATCGGATATGTGCTACAACATGGATTAATCTTGAGGACATTACGCTGAGTGAAATAAACCAGCCACAAAAAATCAAATATTTACTGTATGAGTCCACTTATGTAAGTAGCCAAATTCATAAAACGGAAAGTAGAAAGGTGGTTACCAGGGGCTGGGGGAAGGGGGGGAAGGAGAGTGATGGTTAAATGGATATACTTAACCCTACTGAACACTTAAAAAGAGCTAAGACAGTAAATTTTATGTTATGTGATTTTTTACCACAATTTTTTTAAAAAACCAAGCACTGATTAAAGAAGAGAAGAAATGTCTCTAAAGGTCTTTGTTTTCAACACCTCTTACTCACATTGAAAACTTACCATTGGCGGGATGACAGCAGCTCGATGCTGAAGCTGTGGCAGGTCCAGTGGATTTGGTTTTATTGGGGACGAGACCAGTATAGATCCAGTGGGGTTTAACAATGAAGGTTTTGAATCCACAGGAAACATTCTGCAAATGCAATTTAAAAAGATAAACTAATATATTCTTATTTAAAACTTTAAACATACAATCGCCATAATTCCTTCTAAGTTAACATGTACACACACACGCACACACACACATCACATTAACCTTGCATATTTGAACAGTCAGGAAAAAAATCTACAGCGCTAATTTTCTAGGTAAAGAAGCCTAACGTTGCTTTATAGGTTGAAATTTATCTGAATTTAATCATCTGCATCTAACCAACAGAACAGTCTGAACAAGGGCCATTATAAAAAGTTAGGTCCTAATTTATCATTAACATAGGTTACAAACTACGTTACCTGTAACAGAGTGTTTTTCTAGGATCACAGAGTATTGTTTTAAAACATTTGAATAAACCACCATCATTTTAAAACCAAGAATTTCACCCAAAATCCCAGACTTCTGGTTTCTCATGAAAAATGGGAAGAAATGGCACTGCAGAGGCAGCACTCCCATGCAACAGCGGGCTGAACTTGCAGGGCTGCCCTCCCCACCCAGCCCGTGCTCCCCAGTCACAGCTCTGCCGTCTCACACTCCACCAGCTTCACTCATTTTCAGGACATACACTTGAGTTTAGGACACCCAACGTATGAACTGGGGAAATTATATCAATACCTTACAGGCTCCATCATATTTCCCAGTGTTGTCAGTTACTGGGGAAAGATGAACATTTTAAAAGGTATAAATTGGTAAGAAAATTAGAATGTGTAAAAGAAAACAATTTACATATTACACAAAGAATAAAGATAATATTAAAGATATAGAAGACAACTGAAAGTGTTATTTTAATAGTTTGGAAGTGAAGTAAACTTCAGAGTATCATCCAGAGACCACTATATATTTATAAGGAATTTCAAAATTTCACAACTACTGTCATGGTCATCTCTTAGGACGCTCCTCTCCTGTAAGATTACTGCCATCATAATTTTTCCTTCATTTATAAATTTATAAATAAGTTACTGATAAAAAAAAAAAAAAGGTTACTGAAACCAGCAGTGCGAAACACAGGTAACTCTTATTTTAGTTGAGATATTTCAATAAAGCAGGCTTAAAAAGGGACCACACAGCTTGAATACATTGATGTTTACTCTAAAGCCTGGGACAATTAAAATCTAGATTACTGTGACATGAGAAGAAAAGAGGGCTAGAATCTTCAATTTTCTGAAAACCAACGGTTAAGTAGGAGCCTTATATTATTTCAATTCTTGTTGATTAAAATTCTAGTATCTACCATATAAAAATCTCTTTGGAGAATCCATCACTGTTATGTTCAATATTATTCTAGTACCAAGTCCCATTCTAGAATATGTAAGATGCACAATATACTGGTTATGGACTGAAAGCACAGTGACACCAGGACACACTATGGAAGCTGAGCTCTGAGCAGAATCTGGCTGTCTCCTGCGAGCCTCTTTCTTATTAAAAAGGGGAGGGCTTCCCTGGTGGCGCAGTGGTTGGGAGTCTGCCTGCCAGTGCAGGGGACGCGGGTTCGAGCCCTGGTCTGGGAGGATCCCACATGCCGCGGAGCAACTGGGCCCGTGAGCCACAACTGCTGAGCCTGCGCGTCTGGAGCCTGTGTTCCGCCAACAGGAGAGGCCGCGATGGTGAGAGGCCCCCACACCGCGATGAAGAGTGGCCCCCGCTCGCCGCAGCTGGAGAGAGCCCTCGCGCAGAGGTGAGGACCCAGCACAGCCAAAAATAGATAGATAAATAAATTTATAAAAAAGGTTCGGTCATAAACTTGCTTCAGGAAATTAAAAAAAAAAAAAAGGGGAAAAAAAGAAAAACAAAAACAAAAACCAGAGCTGAATTGGGTTTCTGGTTAAATTACGTTTTAGTCTAATTCACTTCTAGAATTTGCACCAATCCAACATTCTACTGTGATTCTAGGTGATTCCATTGCTTTCAAGGAAAAGGAAACACCCAGGAAATTAAATATATTAAAGAAGTTGGCATCTACTCCTGCAAAATATGTATTTTTTACAGTAATTTTTATAAAAACCATTAAGATTATATTTGCATATTATTAATTTGACTAAAAGTACTTATAAGGTAATTTGTATTGTACCTGATATTTTGAATTGCAAATATGAATAACCTACAGTTTTAACTGATACAAAAAAGTGATCGTTATATAATGACCACTAAGTTGAATCTTGATTACGCTTTCTAACACACTTTCACTCCAGTTCCCATCTTCGCCCTCAGCATCTCTCACATGTCACGTGCAGGCCCCGCAGGCCCGGCTTGAGGCTGCTCGGTCTGGGGGCAAAGCTGGAGCCGGCGCCCCCCACCTCCACTTTCACCACCACATCACACGGCTCTGCCACAGAAGCGGCTCAGGCCACAGCTCTGTGAGCTGACAGCCCCTTCTCTGCTATCATATGGCACGCATGTAACAAGTGATGTAGAAAGAAATTAAAATCTTTCTCATTCAAGAATAATGATCACACAATTCTTTTTGGTTACTTAATCAGGTGAACAGCATCAGAACCCAACACTAAAAGCAGACAGAGGGACTTGCCTGGTGGCGCAGTGGTTAAGAATCCACCTGCCAATGCAGGGGACACGAGTTCGAGCCTTGGCCCAGGAAGACCCCACATGCTGCGGAGCAACTAAGCTCGTGCGCCACAACTACTGAGCCTGAGCTCTAGAGCCCGCGAGTCACAACTACTGAAGCCTGTGCACCGCATCAAGAGAAGCCACCACAATGAGAAACCCGCGCACCACGACCAAGAGTAGCCCCCGCTTGCCGCAACTAGAGAAAGCCCGCGCGCAGCAACGAAGACCCAACGCAGCCATAAATGAATAAATAAAGAATTTAAAAAATAAATAAATAAAAGCAGACAGACTCTCTCACTTGCCAGTATTTCTACAGGAGTAACCTCAGCAGCCAGCACCACCCTGGGGTTCAGTCTGCAACCAACAGAGTAAAGAGCAGGAGGAGGTCAAGGAGGGAGCCTCACCGCTGCCTCTCGGGTTCCCCGTCCACATCCTCGTCGGCACTGCATGTGGCGCTGGAGTCGTGGTCAGAGGGGAGCTCGGGCCTCGGGGCGCTCATCTGCTGGGCCACCCCTAGGTCGTCGTCTCCAGGCTCCGGCTTCTCGCTGCTTCTCTCCAGGTCTCTGTCTTTGGGGTCCCCTTCGACTCTGGAGGGACTGCTTTCTGGCATTTCAACATCCACAGCGTCAGCCTTGGCGGCCGAGGGGAGGTCCAGGGCGGAAATGCCTTCAGCCCTGCGCTCCTCGTGCTCCACATCCATCGGCTCTCCTGTGTCCACTGCCATGCTGTCGTTCGCCTGGGTCTCCACACTGTCATCCTCGGCTGCTTTTGTGCTCGCAACTGCCGGCGAGGGAGAGGCCCTGGGCACGGCGTCGGGTGTGGCCTCCAGCTCGGCCGCAGGCTCCGTGGTCCCTCGAGGAGGCGCGTTTTCAGTGCTGTCTTCGCCGGGCTTGACAGCTTCAACTGGTGAAGGAGAAGGAGCACTTTCTGTATCAGAACTATTTTCAGCACCTTAAAGATAATGATACAGCATAAAAATCTGATAATGAACACGTGTCAGGTGGTGACAGAAGCCATGCTTGAAAGTACTTGTTTAGGATGAATTATCCTCCTTTGATGACCTCACTGAAGTATTACAGCCATTGAGAAAACTAAAGTTTTTTCATAAGTAGAGTATGAAAGGGAAACATCAAATTGTCTTGGCCTTCAGAAATTGAAAGCGTAAAAGCTTTTAATGTCTAAAAATAATCCATATGAAATTTGAAAAACAAAGAAAGATAGAAAAACAAAACTAAACAAAAAACATTCCCATAAATGGTAACGTTCTGGTTTATTTCTACCAGCCTGTTTCTGTGCTTTTCTTTTTACCCAGGAGAGCTAACACTAGAACAGCACCATCCAATCAATAGTCACATAATGCACATTACATCTGTAATTTTAATTTTTCTGGTGGCCATGTTAAAAAAGCAAAAAGAGAGACAGATAAAATTAACTTCAACAATATATCTTATTTAACCCAGTATGTGCAAAATATTATCATTTTAAATGTAACCTAGTAATAAGATGTTTTACCTTTTTTGGTACTAAGTCTTCAAAATCTGATTGTATTTCACATTTCCAGCACATCTCAATTTGGACTACAGTCGTCCCCTGGTGTCTGCAGGGGACTAATTCCAGACCAACCCCCATGCCCCCACCACGGACACCAAAATCCACAGATGCTCAGGTACGAGATGTAAAACGGCAGCATGTGCATATTACCTATGCAAACGTATCCTCCCATATCCTTTAAATCATCCATAGATTACTTACAATTACTTGCAATACGTAATACAATACAATACCAATGCTGTGTAAATAGCTGTAAGTACAATGTAAATGCTATGTAAACAGTTGCCACTCTGTGGAATTTTGCTTTTGGGAACTTTCTGGAATTTTTTTCTGAATATTTTCGACCCACAGCTGGTTGAACTGCAGGACCCTCAGATAGAGGGAAGACTGTAATCACATTTCAAGAACTCAATAGCCACATGTGTGTCTACCACATTAGACAACAAAGCTCTAGAACAATATCACATAGATTTTTTAATTTATCGTTGTAACACTGGTCTTTCCCATCGTTTGTACCATTTCATAAATATACTTTTAATGCTTTTTGACATCTTTACCCAGATATCTCAAAGGAATCACAAATTCACTATGTCCTACTCTGGACAGGTATTCAACTCTCCCAAGTCCCAACTCAAGTTCTTTTTTAGTGTTTAGTATCCAACAAACAAACCAGGAACCTAGGAGTCACCTTTTAAACACTCCTCTCATTTGTCCCCATATCGTGCCTCAATGAGTCTCATAGATCTTCTCTCTAAAAATATCCCTCAAATCCAGCCATTTCTGTTCAACTTCACAACTGCCACTCAACTCCAAAACCGACTCTTCTGACCACCACCCCAGACCATTCTCTACAACAAGGCCAGAGTGAGTTTAAAAGCCAAATTTTACCAAAAGTCACTCACACCGTCTCCCCCTCCCTCCCTCTTAGAACACCTCATGGAACCTCACGGCTCCCAGGATAAAGTTCCAAACTCCTGAGCCTGGCCTTGCTGCAAGCCTCCAGCCTCATCTCGAGCCCTGCATTCTCTGTGTCCCATATCACTGGCCTTCTTTCAGTTCTGTGAATGCCCCATGCGTCCCCCACCACATACTTCATACGTTCTGAACGGCTTTCACCTACTTTTCCTCCTTTGGATATTAGATCAAATACCACATGCTTAAAAAAAGCCTTCTATCATTTCTTTAACAAAGTTGAATTTTGCTACTATGGCTCTTACAGCACATGTACTGATTACAGTTACAACTTTACATTTATTCACAATTATTTGATTCCCTGCTGTTGCTCCCACTAGGGTGTAAATACCATTAAGGGCAAGGATCATATGTTTTGTTTATCATTTAAGTCCTAGAGACAAGCACAAGGGCGAGTGCCTGGCACAGAGCAGACTCAAACATTTACTGAAGTAAGAAGTGAATGAATGGCTGTGAATGTGTCTTTAAATTTACTTCACCTTTCCTCTAATAGTGGATCCTTGGGCTACTTCCAACTTGACACTGCTATAAATAGTTACACAGAGATGTTCACTTCAACATTAAGTTTTCAATTATTTTCTTAAAATAGACTAGAAGACAACATAAAACTTTAAATCTCCCTAAAATTAATATACATATCTCCAATGGGAATCCCAGCGGTTTGTAAGAAAACTTCTTAAACTACATAGACCAATTTATAATTTATATGAAAAAATAAGTCCCTGAGAAAATCCAAGAAAATTAGAAAAAGCATTAGCGTGAGAGAGACTTGCCTCTCCAAATTCTTAAACTTACTATGAAGCCAATGTATTACAATGTGTTAGGAACTGCCAGAGAGACAGACAAAATAAATCAGTGGTACAGAAGATAATGTCTAGGGATAGCTCCTAAAGTATGTGAGAAATTAATATATGCCAAACGTGATACTTTAAATCATTGGGTAAAGGATGATATTTAATAAGCTAGCTTTCTCAGAATTGGTTCTCTGTCTGGAAGAAAAACTACACTATGCAGAAAAATAATTCCAAATGGAATAAAGATTTTTTAAATTCTAAGAAGATAATTTAGTACAAGATACAAATAACCTCAGGGGGTATGGAGAAATATTTTAAGCAAAACAGGAAACTCTGAAGCCATAAATGTATTATTTTTACATAAAAAACAGTAAAAATAAAAACTTAAATGACCATATGGGAAAGAATACTTTTCATGCATAACATAGTATTTAAAAACTCTGAATGAATGAAAGAGTGAATTTGTAAATATGTACCTAACATCCGCCATGCAGGGAGCTGTTTGAGGTCCTGGTGACACTGCAGTGGGAAAAAGAAATTACTCTAATGGAGCGGAAATTCTAGTGTGAAACAGACAACGAACAATAAACACATGACATGTCAGGTGGTAATTAAAGAACAAAATTGGGGCCCAGTGGGTAAGGAGGCATTAGAGAGCTAATGTGACATTTCAAGAGGCCCAAAGGAAGTGGGGAAGCTCATTCCAGGTAGAGAGATTAACACGTGGAAAAGCCCCTCAAGTGGGGGTTGTCTGCTCAGGAGCAGCAAAGAGGACAGTGCGGTCAAAACAGAGGGAGCAGTCACCTCAAACCTGTCAGAACGGCCATTGTTAAAAAGACAAGAAGTAACGAGGTTGGTGAGAACGTGGAGAAAAAGGAACACTCATGCACTGTTGGTGGAAATGGAAATTGGTGCAGCCACTATGGAAAAACAGTACAGGGGTTCCTCAAAAAATTAAAAATAGAACTACCATATGATTCAGCAATTCTATTTCTGGGTATTAATCTGAAGGAAAAAAAAACACCAACTGGAAAAGATACATGCACCCCAACATTCACTGCAGCATTATTTACAATAGCCAAGATATGGAAGGAACTTAGGTGTCTATCAATGGATGAAAGGATAAAGAAAATGTGTGTGTGTGTGTGTGTGTGTGTGTGTGTGTGTGTGTGTGTGTATCTTGCCATTTCTGACAACATGGATAGAACTTGAGGGCATTATGCTAAGTGAAATAAGTCAGACAGAGAAGGACAAATACTGTATGATCTCACCTACATGTGCAATGTTAAAAAAAAAAAAAAAAAAGCATAAACAGAGAAGAGACTGGTGATTGTCAGAGGCAGGCAGTGAGGGGTGGGCAAAGTGGATGAAGGTGCGAACGATACAAGCACCTAGTTATAAAACAGTAAGCCCTGGGGATGTGACATACAGCATACTAACTACAGTTAATTATGCTGTGTTATAAACCTGGAAGTTGCTAAGAGTAGATATTAAAAATGCTCATCATGAGAAAAAACTATGCAGTGATGAATGTTAACTAGACTTTTGTGATCATTTCATGATATGTACAAATATCGAATGATTACGTTGTTAACCTGAAACTAATATAATGTTGTATGTTAATTTTATCTCAGTTAACACCAACAACAAAGAACAGAGTGAGCAGGCAGAAAGGGGTTGGCAAAGAGGCCACAGAAACCTAAGGGTCCGTTCCCGCAGGGAGTCCTCACGCATCACCACAGGTCTCTGGCTTTGATTCTGAATGAGACGCGGAAAAGTATCAGAGGATTTGGAGTACAGGAGAAAATTGATCTGATTTATATTTTATAAGGTTCACTCTGGCTGTTCTTTGGAGGAAAAAAATATAATGGAACAAACAGCAGCAAGCAGACCAATCAAGAGGCCACTGCAATAGAGATGACAGTGGCTCGGAAGCAGGGTGGCAGCAATGGAGGGAGGGGGATGTGACGAGAGTCTAAATAATGCATCTAAAGACAAGTTGACAACCCTCGCTGATGGCCCACACGTGGGGTATGAGAGAGAGCTGGCATCATTTACTGACCGAGGGAGAGACTGGAGGGAAAGTAGGTTGTAGTGGTGGGGAAACACAAGTCGGCTTTGGATGTTAACTCTTAGGTATCCAAGTAGAAATGTTAAAGAGGCAGTTAGATGTATGAGCCTGGATTCAGATGAGACTTCAAGTCTCAAAAATAAAAACAAAGTCAAAAGACAAAAGCTCAGAAGAGCACCTCACACGTAGTAAGGTCTCAATATACAGCAGCAATTACTATTAGTGAAAGATGCTACCAAAATGTTGAAAGGCTAACAAAAAGCCTGACGTCATCCTCATTTCTACACATACAGTGATGGAAACCTCAAACCCAAGGAGAAATGAACAAGTCATTTATCTTCCAAACACAGGAGGACATGTTAGTCATCTGACATAAGCACTTTTATGATATCATCTGACATAAGCACTTTTTCAGTTATTTTATTCTTCCAAGCCACAAAAGAGTAGGAATATTTCCAAGGCACAGTGCTTCACCAAGCACCAGCCAAATGTTGAGTGCCTTTTTTTCTTTCCCCCGCCAAAACACCGTAAGGAATGATTTAGAACAAGAGAACAAGAACACATCAGAATTCTGGTAAGGTTTCGGTCTTTCTGATTTAACTCATCTAGTCACAAAAGACACTCCCACGGCTAGAGGCGTGTCTCAGGAAGCCAGACACAGAGGCTCTGCCTTCAGCAGATGCCTCCCCTCTCCCGCCGGCAAGAGCCTGACCCCACAACCAACAGGAGGTCTGCAGGGTCTACGGAAGCTGGGCAGTAAGACAGAGCATAGCTCATGGACACCGCACTGTACTTTCTTTTCTCTGGCACTTTCCAAATGAAATTAAGTCAAAGGAAATAAAGATCCCACAATTCTAGGGGCAAGTTCATTTCCTATTAATAGGAAACTATTCTAGATGTCACGACACAAGCATATGTATAAATGGGCATGACGTGACCATGCTACCCCACACTAGAGCCGACGGAAACATGATTTTAATACCTCACTTAACCTTAATCACCTTATCTGACAATTTGAAAAAAGCTTCACACTAAGACAAAGTAACAGGAGGGAAACAGAAGGAAAAAAGTCACTTTCTGGTGCTCAGTTTTTAGGAATCTGTTAGCCCGTGCACGGATAGGCTTCTCTGTTCTGAAATAAACACGTATATGACAAATAGGCTTGGCCCTTCTTATGAACTGAATTGTGTCCCCCCGCCCCCAAGATTTATGTTAAAGCCCTAACCCTCAATGTGACTGTATTTGGAGATAATGACCTTAAGGAGGTAATTAAGGTTAAATGAGGTCATAAGAGTGGGGCCCTAATCCAAAAGATAAATTTCTATTGTTTAAGCCGCCCAGTGTGCGAAATACAGGCTTCATGTACATTTATAACCCAGGGAATACTGGCTACCAGCTACAAACCTATTAAAATTAACAAACTCTGAGGACCTCTTTCGAAGTGCCAGACACACCCTCCCCGCCAACTGTCTGCAGGACCCTCATTCTACCCCAGGGTGTGCCTGCTCCAACAGTCTCTTTACTTTTGTAACAGCTGCCTCATTTTTCACAAAACCTCACAGAATAAAGTTTACTGTTCAAAGCCAAAACCCATTTCAAGACAAATTTTAAGTTGAAAACCCAGTAATGACAACTTGTAGGAAAAAAAATAATAAAACAAAATCTGAAACTCCTGGAAGGTGTAGAACCTCTTAAGCTTAAAATATAAGAGCCTACAAAGGAAAATGTAAATAGCTCTAATTACCTGCAAAGTTTAAACTCTGGTGATTTAAAGATAAAACAAAACAAAAAGCAAATGAGATGGAGGGAATATTTGCATACATAAAAACATGAACATGTTTAAGATATAATATATAAAGAGCTACTGAAATCACTGTGAAAATCCCCACTTCACAAGAGGACAGTTTACAAAAGAAATCCAGGGAAACTTTGAAAGCAATGTAAACTGAAATAAATTAGGTACCTTTTTTAATTAGGGAAAACATCAAGAAAATATTTACTTTTCCAGGAAGTTGCCATTAATTTGTTCAAGTGACAAAAAGGATTTTATCAAGTTATTTGGGCTGATGTTTCTTTCTGCCAGTGCCTCTGGGTCATGAATACTTTTTACGTGAAAACATCAATATGACGTGTGTAAGCCTGGTAAACACTGAGATAAAGCAAGGTCAACGGAATAAACTAAAGAGGGAAATGTAACCGATTATACCGACTGGACCAACGCGTGTGGCAGTGATCCAGACACACAGACATTTTACTGATGTCGGCACTCAGTGCCTGAGGCAGGACCACCGTCTTCAAGATCTTTTGGGTGTAGCACCTGGGCCGTCTTAGGAGCTACATAAATAAATATGTGTTGAGTGAACGAATAAATACATTGTGTTCACGTTTCCTTAACGAAGCAATTCCTAGATAGTCAAATGACTAAGGTACACGTCACGCATCTGGGCCAGCAGAAGCCACAACCAGATGGAAGATCTGAGATACCTTCACTGTCCTCGGGATTTTCCTCTTCGTTGGAGGCTTCGATGTCCTCGTCCTCCTGAGCAGAAACGGTGGAAGCTACACTTTCACACTGAGACACATCTCGCTCTTCACGAGGCTTTCGTGAGGCCTAAAGGAGTAAAAAATGTTGCTATTTGGGACGTAAGTAACTAAAAGGAAAGAAACAAACCTTCTCACACCTGAGGTGAGGCAGAACACTGGCGCGCACACACCAGACCAGCAGGCTGCGTGTCCGACAAGCGCTCTGGCTGGAGGGCAGGCACCTCGCGGACCCACTAACGGGCCTTTTGTGCAGGTGGACGGATGGCTTTCATCAAACTGACCAAAAGTTACATCCGAGCCGTTTCTGGAACTACTCATCACTATACGTGTACAAATAGCCAAAACCCACAAAACTCCTGCTTTTTATTTTCATGTATTTATTTTCTAATAAAAATAACGTGTTGGAATGTGGAAGACAGAGAATTATGTTAAGAAAAATAAGAACTGCTCATAATTCTAGCAGCTAGAGATTCTAAGTATATTGCTGCATTTCCTTTCAGTCTTTCACATGCATATACGTGTGTATAAATGTTTACGTACACATGTAAACAAAACAGGATGGCCCTATGTAGTTATATATCCTACCTTTTTTTAACAATATAATCATGAACTACACACACACCTACTTTATAAATGCTTCAAGGTTACTACTTTTATTAATGATTCCATTACAACACTCTACCAATATATATTTCAAATTTTCCTGTTTCAAGGCATTGAGGTTGCTAATAATGCTGCAATAGCCTTCCCTCACTAGCGTTAAGGATTATGTGATTTCATAGGCAACAACTCATCGCTGTTGTTACTGAATTTCTTTTACTATTAATGAGAACAAATTCCTTTTTTTTTTTTTTTAATAGGATTTTCCCTTCTGCAAACTACACGTTTACGTAAAATTGTTCATTCTTCTACTGGGGTCACTTGTCTGTAAGAGTATGTGTTTATATACATAAATGTAAGACATTAGCCATTTACTGTACTATCTATAGGGTCCCGGCCCTGGCAGTCCTCTGTTCTGTGCCTCCTACAGACCCTGCACATCACCAGGCATCAGCTGCCAGCCTCTCCCAGGGAGAGATTCCTCAGAGGTAATAGGTAACAGATTCCCACTACCATACCAACTGTGAAAAATTACCAATATTCTTATTCTTATTTCTTCTTATTCTTAGTTTAGATATGAATATGCTATTTAGGATCCAACCTAAAGCATTAATTAAGTCAAGAGAAAAATCCATTTTCTGACATCAGAGTAATAGAACTAGATGAAATTCTGAAGACCAAAAAAAAAAATCTATCCTTATGTTCTGAGCAAGAACACAAGGAAAGACTCCTCTGGCTACATTTTCTAAGAAGCCTTCAGAAGGTTCCATGAATGCTCTATTTTTGAGCATTAGCTAACAGCTACTCTATGGGTTTTCTCAGTGCCCAATCTGTACCCTCCTCTGGCAGCATCCACCCATTCTGTGGGGCGCTGTCCTGGACGGCTGCAGAAGAGACAGCAATTTACCATGACTGCGACATCCCTCTCTTCACACGCAGTGAGCTACTGTACCTCCAGAGCCCTTCTTCATTATATGAGAGTATTCGTTTTAAACGGAAATGTAACACCTATAAATCTTCCACTGAGTTTTAAAAGGTACTAGACATTTTGTCATGTTTTCCTGAAATCTTTTTAAAAAGGATAAAATGCTCTACTCAAGGTTAGTTGCAATGTGAAATCTGAAACGTATCGATACATTTTTGGTACTCTATTAAAATGCATTCCTCTATCTTGTACTTTGGTGTATTAAAGAACATTTTATGGATCTTTTATCCATACACAACATACATTGTGACATCATGAGTTGGTCACTTGGAAAATGAGTTACAGAGATTTTTTAAAATTTGGATACATTTCATTATATATCAAAATATCACATTAGTTATCATTACCACTAATCTCATCAGAAAAGTCTGAGTATTGTGAAGATGTTAATCTCACGGTGAGAGATACACACTTTCCAAAATTCTAGTTTTTGCCTGAAAGCTGGAAATTTAGAAGTGGCAACAAATACTAATGGCTGTTTTCTTTCAAGACAGGCTCATTCATTTTTGAGAAGATGTCTGCAAAATATTCAGGTCTGAAAAACCATATCTGTTCTGTCATTCTTTTAATTAAAAATAACATTCCATGGAAAAGGGGGGGCTAGTTCAGCTTGGAACTCAAACGACACAAGAGTGCCTTCCCTGAGACCCGCTGCACTGGGACCGAGCAGAGGGCCTGTAAGGCTCAAGATTTACCAAAGCCCATTTTTAGTGGCTTCATCAAGGGCATTCTTAAGGGAAATGGCCATTTACAAAACAAAGCTGCAAGTGCTTGGAGATGAGGAGGACGCTGAGCGCGGTGGTGCCCTTTGTGCTAAGGCCCCAGCACTCTCACTCACAGCTGCTTTGACACCATGGATGCAAACGTCCGGACAGTGGAAAAAGGAAACGTCTGAATATTTTTATGAAAATAGCTTTGACTTCATGGAACCCTCAAAGAGCTCTGTGAACTCTGAGAACACTGGAACTTCCTGGTTAAGGAATTTTCAATAATCTCTAATAATCTTTCAATAATTTTCAAAACTTGCCGGTTTTTAGTTTTTACCCCATGGAATCTTTCTCTCTGAGAAAATGTTTTTTAATATGCCAAATCAACTCAATCAACATGGTAAACAGAACTAGAGTTTTCAATTCAAACTCCAAAATGCTTATATTTTTCAAATCCAGCCCACAGAAACTCAAAAGTACTGAATCGCCATTAGTACTAACAGAAATTTTACTCCTTAGCAGTAAATAAACAAATCGTCAACGTGTGCCAAGAAACTAGCATTTCCCTTTACAGGGAAATGCAAATAAAAATACAAGATACGCTGATTCACTTTGTTATACAGCAGAAACTAACACAACACTGTAAAGCAATTATACTCCAGTAAAGATGTTAAAAAAAAAAAAAATACAAGATACAAAAATGTTTCCTTCAAAACCAATCTTTGAAGCTCAAAAAAAAAAACTAAGTAAAAAACAGTAAGTAAAAGACTCACCAACCCTGATATACTCACTTTCTGTTTATGCTGCTGCAAGAGGTTGTCAAGATTGTGTCGTCTCTTATAGTTAAAATAGAAGTTTTTACATTGGGCTTCACTTTTAGTTCCCACCATTTTGGCAATTGCTGCCCAGTTACGACCATGTTCTACTAGACCTGTATTTTAAAAACAGACCAAACATTAACTGAGTAGTCACCTGATAAAGCAAACAAGAAAAATAATAAAATCAACTTAATCCATTGCATTCACAATCATTAACACTAAAAGTGTTTTTTTGAATTATTTATTGATATACTTCAATGCTTGCTGAAATGAGATTCACACAAAACTCATTAACAGCTCTATTTTTCTACCCAAAGTTAAAACATGCTCATTAATGGAAGGACTCAACCTTATCCTTGTTATGTATCTCCCAGAGTACGAGGACAATGCTGGACACACAGTAAGAGCCCAAACACTGTAAAATGAGTCATTAGGTACAGTACTTCTAAATCTTTGGAAACAGTATATCAATACAAAGTTAATAAGGTAATCAAATGTAAGTGATTAACACAAAGTAAAGATATACTTAAGGTTCCATTTATAATCAGCATGTCTTCAGTCCATTCCCAATCAAGGATGCCCTCAAAAATATTAACCAGTTTTTTTTTCTTTTAGACCTGTTGTAATACAATACATCACAGGAACCTATGCAATCTGACATTTCTTCCAACAAATGATGCACGTATGCACACAGATGCATATGTGCAACGAGTATGGATATATAAATGCGTAAATACAGAGAGATATTTTAGACATAGGTGTATCCAAGCAGGAATTTCTAGTACAAATTCATTAATTCATGGGAAAACATCAATTTTTCAAGGTTAACACCAGTAGCTTCCTGCACAATGATAACTGGAAGATCACCTCCAGATCCTGCTGACGTTATGACTAAAAGCTGGAAGGAGTGGGGCCTGAGCAGTCACGTGCTAGGACGTGCACCTGACAAAAGCACGCTGTGGCAGAGCTGACACCTACCTACTCCACTGTGACGCTGGGATGGTCAGATGACAGTAATACACGGAAGCATGACAGTCACAGATGTGCTAACCATGGCAATAAACTTCAAACAAAAATATTCTGAAGACAGAACGCTCTAAGCTGCTGTATTTTTGGTAAGCTTGGTTTATATGATTCTTAAATGCATTACTCATTACCAGCTAAACAGAAAATAAATCTGAAATGTGTCACTAAAAGTTCAAGCTATTTGCAATAATTTCTCTTTAGAACTACAGGGTAAATCCTTAACCCCCAAAAGAGCTGGCTAATCTTTCTCAAAATTAGTTTACTCAAAAAATAATTTTTTATTTATAAACCAATTCAATTACCTATCCTTTTAGAAATCTTAGTTCAATCTCAAACTGTGTGACATTTGTAAGAAACAACAGAAGAACACAAGATCCGTAAAGTTCCAGAGTAAGATGAAGGCCACACAGCTAGGAAAGTGTCAGAAGCAGAATTCAAACCTTCATCTGTCTGGCTACAAAGTCCATGCTCTCTCCTCTGAATCATTTTATATCAAACTTAGCCCTACTAAATGCAAACTGAGAAAGTATTTACCATTCTATTAAATGCAACTTTTAAATAAGAGACTTTTTATATCAAATACCTACCAAAACTTTAATAGCATTTAATCACAACTATTCTGGAAAACTGAAAGTAGCTTACTTGCTCTCTAATAAGACATTCAAAACAAAATGAGAGAGAAAAATTCCTCAAAAGTGGGCCTCTAAAACAAGGCACACTGGGGCACCTTACAGGGAACCACACCATCAAAAAGAACTCTTAAGGGTACTTCTAAATTCTACTTACCATTGTGGAAGAACGAACTTTTTTTTTCAATTAAAAAGAAATTAGTTCCATCTCACTCATTACCAATAACCCTAAAAACAAACAAACAAAGAAAAACAAACCTGAAGAACCTGAACTACTATCATTTACCTTTTTTAGCAACTTCCATTTCTTCTTCTGTCCATCGAGAGGTCTCTACAGGTTCTGTAGAAACTGAAATAAAGACAGAACCCAATAAGCCAGAGAAAAATTAAGTCCTTCATTCACAGATTATATGGCACCAACCGTATAATCTATAGCCTAAATATTTATCTGACATAAAGCCACTTTAAAGCATTAGGTGAAAGAAACTATGGAAATAGGATGGTATCAGCCTCTCCTCTACTGTAATAGAGGGGAAAATCCCACACTCCTCAGCGCCATGGTCTTCCTCAACGTTCTTTAACATTCCATCCATGTCCACATGTTTGAATGCGGTGCCTCCCCACTTCCTAGAGCTCCATCCCTTCTCTCCTGAAGTGTCAAAAGAAGCAGTCGCCCTTCTGCTTCCTGCCCAGGCAGGCACAGTCCTCTCCTGTTCTCTGAACCCCCATCTCCCCCGAACTCCTGGAAGTCCCTGTGTTCAATCTCAGTGCCTGAAATCTAGCAAACAGATGGATCACAAACTGAACACTTTCTCCTTTACTTTAGAAAACTGAGACTCTCAGGCCTAAAATGAGCTCCTGCTATATTCTCCTTCTCAATTAACATTACTACCATCCACCCAGTCACTCCAATTATTATCAGGATCTTCAGACTAATTTTTGAAGCCTTAGACTAATTTTTAAATCTTTCCATCCATCTACCCCTCACATGCAATGATGTATGTCAATCCTAGTCTCCTGAATACACCCCCTCGCTGCCTGGACCACTGAATGCATAATGATGCCCTTCTAGCCGGTCCCTCAGCCTCCAGCCCTTACCCCAAACACACCTCCTCCACACTGTCACCAGAGTTATCTTTCTAAGACACCAATCTAATCACAACACTCCTCTGTTTAAAAAACCTCTGTAAGCTCCCTACTTTGTAAGCAAAGCAGTATATAGTTCAAACAAAGCCCACCATGATCTGCCCCCATCTGCTTGTCCAATTGTTTCCTTCACTTCATTCCTGTTCTTTCCAAAACTTGCGATTTGGGCTTCCCTGGTGGCGCAGTGGTTGAGAGTCTGCCTGCCAATGCAGCGGACACGGGTTCGAGCCCTGGTCTGGGAAGATCCCACATGCCGCGGAGCAACTGGGCCCGTGCGCCACAACTACCGAGCCTGCGCGTCTGGAGCCTGTGCCCCGCAACAAGAGAGGCCGCGACGGTGAAAGGCCCGCGCACTGCGATGAAGAGTGGTCCCTGCTTGCCACAACTAGAGAAAGCCCTCGCACAGAAACGAAGACCCAACACAGCCAAAAATAAATTAATTAATTAAAAAAAACAAAAACAAAAAAACTTGCGATTTCTTTCAGACTTCACGTTATGATAAACTTGGTACCACTGAACCACCAATGATGGTACTCATCGTTAATATGATCCCTTTATAAACTACTGAAGACAGTCCTTAATAAGAAAGAGAAAAATGCCTGTACTCTTAGACCCAGTATTCCCTTGTCTAAGAATTTATTTCCATGAAAACTAATTTAACAGAAAGAAAATGCCATGTGAATAAAGATTTTTTTTTTTCATTAAAGTGCTATCCATATTAGTTTTAAAGGCGGGAGGAGATGGCCAACATCTCAGAGCCACTGAAAGTGAAAATGAAGATCACTTAGAAAGTAGAAAACGTTCATGACATGTGCCCAGTCTAGAATATCAGGAAACAAGGTGGCACACACTCTAGGATTACAACTAAGGAAAAAGAAAAACAGCTGTATTAGGTAGTAAGGTTGGGGCTGCTCGTGTTCTTTTTCGAAAGACTTTGATATTAAAGTCTAACAAATTTAGGGCTTCCCTGGTGGTGCAGCGGTTGAGAATCCGCCTGCCAATGCAGGGGACACGGGTTTGAGCCCTGCTCCGGGAAGATCCCACACGCCGCGGAGCAACTAAGCCCGTGCGCCACAACTACTGAGCCTGCGCTCTAGAGCCCACGAGGCACAACTACTGAAGCCCACGCGCCACAACTACTGAAGCCCGTGAGCCTAGAGCCCATGCTCCGCAACGAGAGAAGCCACCGCAATGAGAAGCCCGCGCACCGCAACGAAGAGTAGCCCCTGCTCACTGCAACTAGAGAAAGCCCGTGTGCAGCAACGAAGACCCAACGCAGCCAAAACTAAATAAAATACATAAATTTATTAAAAAAAAAAAAATTTAAAGGCCAGAGTTTCAGATCAGCATTTCTAGGCCATCAATATCAGAGGTCCCTCCTGCCTCATCCCAGCACTGAAACAGAATCCCAAACAAAATTCTGGCCCGTTCGCTCCAATCTCGTCCACTCACTGGGTTCTGGCGGCGGTGGCAGAGGTGGGGGTGGCTCCTCGGTGGCTGCAGCAGCCGCAGCGCTGGCAGCCGCGGCCTCACTGGTCATGGACCTGGTGACCCGGCCCTTTCGGCGGCCCTGACTGTTGGCGGTCTTTCGGCCCCGGGGCGTGGCCTGCTCTCTCTCCTCAGTTTCTTCTGCCGTACTTTCTGTCTTATCCTTTTCCTTGGTGTTTTCTCTAGAAACAACAGCAAAAGAACATTTTGTGTGATTTATAAGTATACATACACCAAAAAGCTTACAGCCTTGAAAATTCTTTAAATAGAAACTGAATAAAACTTCCCAACCTCCCAGTTACTTGGAATAACCGCTTGGGCTTCCCATCAATACAAACTCAACCCGTCCCAAAACACGCTCACCCTCCCTGCCCTGCTTCCTGCTCCCTGGTCCCCTGACCAGCAGCTGTTAACAGCACCAGCACGCTCACGACCACTCAGTTTACAGCTCTGACTTCACCTTCAGCTCTTCCCCGTGTTCGTTACTTGTATGGGAACTAGTGCCTCGTTTTGGTCCTTTCCCCTCACTGATGTTTCTCCCACCAATCCCACCACCTCTGTCTCTGCTCCCTCTGCGCGTGTGCAGTGCCTCAGTAGCCCAGTCGCAGTCTCTTACAACAGCCTTCCTGACCCCTGCATCCCCATCCATTCTCTACTGCTCATGGACCCATATTCTAGCACAACAGCTTTGGCAATAATCCATTTCCTCCACTCTAATCCTACCTATTCCCAAACACAGCCATGCAGCCTCCTGAGTGAAGGCTACGCTTTAGCTTTCATTAAGGCTTTACCTAACTGAACCCCAACCTCCTTCCGCTTTTCTTCTTGAGGCGTCCTACGTTCCAATCTAATGAAACCACTATCTGCCATTTCCCAAAGAGGCCTGTCCATTCACACTACTCCCTCTGTTCTACCCACACTGACCACTAGCTTCTGCAAGAAGTCCTCCAAACTATCCAGGCAGAAGGAAACCTCAACCTCTTCTCAATCTGCCAGCATACTTTATTGACTCTGCTCTTTCCTTCCAGGCTTTTTTCTTTTCCTTAAAGAGTACTTGTATCTTGCCTAATTTTTCCTACTAGATCATAAACTACCTGGGAAGAGTACATATCTTACGTATTTCTGCATCCTCCATAAGACCTAGCTCACAGCAGTAATAAATGAGCGCTTGTTAAATAAACTAGGGATTTTAAGAACAAAGTCAAAACAAGATATGGCAGTAACATATGAGCAGAACCACTGACCATGTGGGAGGATAAACGTTTTACCTGAATAACTAAAAAAAAAAAAAAAAAAAAAATTTTATAGATATCATCTTCCTAAAGCACAAAATTAGAATGGCATGAGTATCCAACTCTTTAAAAAACACGGCAAGTGATTTAGGCTGCTTTAGCTGCCTCAAAATTAGATAAACCTTCAGTATTTCCAAGAGGATTATAGAAATAACAATAAATATTAAAAAGAAACAAACTACTAACACAAGCAACAACCTGTATGGAACTCACACTTATTAAGTAAAAGCAGCCACACAACAGAAGATTACGTACTGTACGATTCCATTTATATGAAATTACAGGAAAGGCAAAACAAATTAGTAGTTACCAGGGGCTGGGAATGGGGGGAGGGAAACTACTGCAAAGGAGCACAGGGGAACTTTCCTGGGGTGATGGAAATGTTCTGAGTCACAAGTGCGGCAACAGGTACACCAGTGCATACAACTGTCAAAATATATCAACGTATATGCTTAAAAACTGGTGAAATTTAGTCTATGTAAAATTATGCCTCAATAAAGCTGATCCTTGGAGGAAAAACAAACAAAACAGCTGCTAAGGGCCTCCCCGCACCCAACCCTGCCAAAACATGTACACAAAGATGTCAACGATAGCTGCCTCTGAGTGGCAGAATCACAGGTTAATTTTCTTTATATTTTGCTCTCTCTTCCTGATTTGCTGTAAAGAATAAGAATTATTTTTATAACCAGGAAAACAGCAACAGCAACCACAAACAAACCAGGAAATCTGGACTTCCCTGGTGGCACAGTGGTTAAGAATCCACCTGCCAATGCAGGGGACACGGGTTTGAGCCCTGCTCCGGGAAGATCCCACACGCCGCGGAGCAAGTAAGCCCGTGCGCCACAACTACTAAGCCTGCGCTCTAGAGCCCGCGAGCCACAACTTCTGAGCCCACGTGCCACAACTACTGAAGCCCACGCACCTAGAGCCCATGCTGCGCAATAAGAGGAGCCACCGCAATGAGAAGCCCGCACACCGAAAACGAAGAGTAGCCCCCGCTCGCCGCAACTAGAGAAAGTCCGCGCGCAGCAACGAAGACCCAGTGCAGCCAAAAATAAATTAAAAAAACAAAACAAAACAGGAAGTCTATTTTATATGAAAAATAAAATCCATAAAGCTGGAAGAGAAGGTGTTATATAAATGAAAACCATTTAGCAGCATTTTTACACTAATGTACACTACCTGAGGTTCAAAACACAAGATCCTGAGGTTCTTCCAAATCAAAGATTAAATTATACTCAGTGTATCTCAGTGATGGTGTATATTATTGTAGCTTATCCCTTCTGAAACAGAGTATGTCATGTCTGGCAAATAAGTCCATCAAGCCAAAAGTTATACTTACTGGAATATTCCACTCCTTAATTATGTCAAATAACTATTAGGTGATCAAAGCACACATCCCATTGATTCTTTTATCTAAAATTTTATACCTTCAATAGATTCAATCTCATTATTTAAAAATAACTACAACATTTAACTGTTTAACTCACTTAGAGTCCTCCTTTTCATCTTTTTCTTCTTCATCTTTCTTTTCCTCCTCTTTTTTTTCTGTTTTTTCTGCTTTATCTTCTTCTTTTTCTTCTACTTTTTCTTCTTGTGAGGGTCGGGCAATTTGCTGCTAGAATGAACCATCATTTGTAAAATTGAAAAGTAAAACAAACGGCTCCTCAAATCATAATGATGAATAATACATATCTATGCAACAAATTTATGATTAACTTATTCACCATCTACAATGTAACTAGGGGTCATGTATTAAAAATGAGTCTAATGCTCTTTAATGTAGTCTATATGTATTGCTTAAAAGGTCACACACACAAATGTTCATAGTGTCTGGATCCATCAGACAGGTGACAATGTTAAGATTCCACTTAGAAAGCCGAGGTTGGTACTCTCTTTTTGTAATTCCCACATCTAATCTGTCACTTACACATTTCAATTCTACTTGAAATTCGGTAATTTGTCAAACCATCCCCCCGGTATTAGATCCTTAATATGTTCCCAAATTTTTCATCATTATGGATAATACTACAAGAAACCTCTTTATGCTTTTACTCTTTTGGGGAAACATTCATTTACTGGAAGAGTAGACAGCCATGGCCATTATCAAGACTGAAGCGATTTAGGAAAATATTATGGATATAATAAACTAAAAAGTAAAACACTCAAATATGCCTAAACTGTAATTACAACTCTGTAATCGTAAATATGTATATAAACAAAGACTGGAAGAGAATAAGATTATGGACCCTTTTAACTCTGATGTCTCATTTGCTAAACCTGAGAAAAGTGAAATGAAATTGTGGTGTTTTAATTACGAAATCAAACAGCCTAACCGAATAGGACCGTACTCCAGCTCCCCCGCAGCATGCGGCCGACCAGCCCAGGTGTACCTTTGCCCACACGGTCTGTGCCCGGGCTGCCCTCAGCACACCCAGCATTTTCATGCCTTTGCTCAGAATAGAGTAAAATCTTCCTCAACTTCCGATAGCTTCTCACAGTCTTTTACCACCTCCCCAGAACTACAATCTAGCTTCTTCCTTAAGACAGCTGGCCTCTCCAGAAGGGGTCCTCTCCAGAAGGGGGACCCCTTCTGGAGAGGCCTCCTTCTACACAAGGAGGAAGAAGGAAGAATCTAAACCCTTCCTGCTCCCGACTGCCACTTCCAGAACACTGCTCAAATGCGGTATTTAAAAACCTCCTTTTACAAATTTCAGAAAATCTACCTATGACACCTTTTTTCCTCTTTTGGTGTTACAGATTGACTCTCAAAGACTCCCAGGAGCACAGAGATGATTTTATCACATGGCTCATTATGCCATGTCGTTATTCTTCAGATTTCAAGATGCCTGTCAATGCCTTTTCTATCAACACGATATCCTACGTGTGAAATACTTTCAGGTCACTGCCATTCAGTCTCCCACAGGGAGTCACCACCGCCATCCTCAGTGGGCACTGCCCCCCCCCCCGACCCTATAATCCGACAGTGTGCCCTGCAACCACCGCCACTCACATCCCTCCCAGCCCACATCTCCACTGTCGCCGGTCCAGTCCTGCTTTTTGTCCTCATCACCATCTACAATCCCTTGACGCTAGGAAATTTTCACAGCCCACCAAGAACGGCATCCACTCTTCCACTCTGACCCCAGCTAAATCGTTTCCATACCATGATTCCCTCACTTACCTTACCTGACCTTCCCAGGTTCTCACCCTGGCTAACTGCCAGTTTCCTTTTCTCCTGAGTATGTATTATTGCTAGAGAAAACTAAGAAATCAGGAAGATTTTAATAGATACTTTCCAAGAATGACTAGCTCTGCTTTACAGCTGGGAATGTTTTATTCATCCGACTCCCTAGCACATCACAGTGATCCCAAGATCTGTCTGAAATGCTAATAACCTCACCCTGCCCCCCACAAACGTAGCATTCATCTGTCATTCTGAACCAACAAAATGACATACCAACAACAAACTCTGCCCCCTGCCTAGCAAGTGGGCTGCGTAACCCAGAAAACGGTTTATAGCCCTAAGAAGTGATGGGGAGGTGTCAACTCAGCTGAAGATAAGGAAAGAGGTCTACTGTCCCTTAGACTTGAACAACACATATAACTGTATTCCCCGAATACTCTTCTGCTTCTAATGCTGACCCGGGTTTTGAAGTAAGCAAGCAATCCCCCATGTGCCCTGCTGCCTGAAACCGTCCCACAGCTGACGGGCCCCCTCCTGCAGTGCTGGTGGCTGAGAGGCAAGGGCAGCACCTGTTTCGATCAGTCAAAGGGAAGAAGAGGGCAGGATCCCTCCAGAAACGCAGCCCCCAGTCCTACAAAGTGTGTGCAAATGAGCCAAAGAAACTGCTGGGGCTGCCAGACAGTCTGCAGAAGCGTGTGCACCTCCAGAGCAGAGCCCCACACTGAGCAGCAGCGAGTGCAGAGGGATGTGACGGAGGCCCGAGATTGCGGACAGCACTTAACCCGGGAGACAAGCATCAAGACCCACAGCAAGGATGGCCACGGACACTAAGAAAGCAAGGAACAAACTCTGGTTTTCACAAGAAGTGGCTGGTACTGCTTCTGTTTCAGGCAGATCTGTAAAGAAAAGTGCCAGCCCCCATGGTCTAGGACGGAGGTTACAGGCCACACACCTCAACCCCTTCCAGCGGGCTGGCTGGAGCGGAAGTCCATGGTTTCAAAAGGAGACTCTTCAAAGGACCCTAGAGACACAGGCGCTCCCATGAGTTTCTTGTTCGGGTTCCTCCCTCCTTAAGCCCAACGCTTGACAGTCAATTAAAAAGAAGTCTCATTCTGTTAGGGAGGTTCTCCCAACATGAAACATTCCTGCCAAACAATAAGCTATTCACTCTGAAGGGCAGAGCACATTATAAAACAAGATAAAAATTCCAATGAAAAAAAGTGAAAGTTACATGTATTTCATGAAGATAAATGAAGAAGAGGGTCAATTTCAGCAGGGTCCTCTATAGCAAGATCAAATGCTAGGGCTTCCCTGGTGGCACAGTGGTTAAGAATCCGCCTGCCAACGCAGGGGACACAGGTTCAAGCCCTGGTCCGGGAGGATCCCACATGCTGCGGAGCAACTAAGCCCGTGTGCCACAACTACTGAGCCTGCGCTCTAGAGCCCGCGAGCCACAACTACTGAGCCCGTGCGCCACAACTACTAAAGCCCACGCGCCTAGAGCCCATGCTCCGCAGCAAGAGAAGCCACCGCAATGAGAAGCCCACACACCACAACGAAGAGTAGCCCCCGCTCGCCGCAACTAGAGAAAGCCCACATGCAGCAACAAAGACCCAACGCAGCCAAAAATAAATAAATTAAATAAATAAATTTTAAAAAGAAATATATTTTTAAAAAAAAGAAAAAAGAAAAGATCAAATGCTAGCTTATGCTGAGATTTATTACTACTACATCTGACTGGGTGTCTAACACTCATATACATTTGTTAAAATGCTCAGGTCTTTAGAAAACAAATAAATAAAGGAATTCCCACTCAGCAGACAATGAAGTTGCCAAGAAGTGAAATGACCAAATTTAAGAACAAGGAGCTAGTTAAATAACAATGTACAAGAAACAGAAAAAATGAAGTACTTCAGCCACTGAGGTTTTTTTAAAGTACTTCAGGCAGTAAACAGAAAATATCTTATGCCAATCTTATCAAAGTATATTAATAACTAATGCCTTTAAAGCAATTGAATTGGAGACTACTTTCTTGAAGAGTGAAAGCTGTCAATCACCAAGAAGCATGTTTGGTTGAAGGCAACAAAAGCGGTAGCTGCTGCCCTTTACTTACTGGGCGGTCCCTACACTCTGGGTACTGCACACACAACTAGTCTCCTATAAACCCTGCAAGGTAAGAACCAGTGCTCACAGATGTCACCAAGGGACACATCTAGAGTGTCACAGACACCAAGAAGCAGAGCATTTGGGGATCTAAAGCTCCTTCCATTATACCCAATTCTTTAATTGTCTAAATCACCCTTTCTAACTAGTGTATAGCTAATGGTTTAGTCAAAAACTCCTCCAACTTCAACAATTACTACATTTACATTAAGTATACGCTTTCTGAACACCTCTGGGGAATAAAAACACGCTGGCACAGTTAAAGGGGAAGATGTTGTCGGCATGAAGGGAGAGTACAAATTCTTGTAAGAGCCCTCGAAGATCTGGAAATGAAAAATGTGGTTTCTAAACAATGACTTGCTTTACTGCAGGTCACGAGCAGGTGCCACAGGAATCCCATCTGCACAGTGACAGACTTATTACATGGGAGTTTATGCTGGAAAGTGAGATGGAATTCTCACTTCTAACAAAAATGTTGCACACAGAATCAAGTTACTACTTGGCATGGTATTTACAATTCTAGATCCCAAACAGTAAAGCCGAAGAGGGGCTTTTGGTTTATAATTTTTGATAAGCATTCACTGCTTCAACTAAAATTGATAAAGAACCACACGCATTCTCGTCATGGGACGCCAATATGCTGGACTGTAACAATGGTTTGGGCAGTAGCTAACAGGATTTCTGAGAGAAGAGTTAAAACTTTTGCCAACAATAATCTCTGAACACAACTGTAACAAAAGTATGATTATCTCTCATTTCCCGATGATTCTAAGATTAAAACTCATTTTCTACGTAAATAATATGCAAGGTCCCCCTATGGCAACAGCAATGTTAAAAATCACACCTCACAGATGTGGAATCTCTCAGCCAACAGCACACTACATGTTCATGTGCTGAATAAAAATTACTTCCTACAGGTAAGCAGTTGGGAGTGGGGGAGGGGAGAAGCAATCAAAGCCTGAAAGGATGGAGTGCACACATCAGAGGAATAAATCCGGAATAAATCTCTAATCGCTCGGGATGACCCGAGGTAATTCCTACTCATTCAAACTTGACTGCATAATAGAGCAGTAGAGTGATTTTCAAATTAGTCACATCTCTATACCTGCCAGGGTAAAAATACCCATTTAAAAATTTTTAACTTGTAACTAGATTCTTTTTTTTTTTTAAAAAGTCTTCTGGGGGAATTCCCTGGCAGTCCAGTGGTTAGGACTCCGAGCCTCCACTGCTGGGGGCCTGGGTTCGATCCTTGGTCAGGGAACTAAGATCCCACAAGCCACGTGGCATGGCAAAAAAAAAAAAAAAAGAAGTCTTTCTGAACATTTTTCTATATAGAAAATTCTCTATTTCCAACCGAGATCTTCTTCCTAAATTGCAGACTTCTGTATCTAACCGCCCACTCTACATCTCCATGTGGACAAAGTCTAACAGGTATTTAAAATCTAGTACGTGCTTATTATCCCCCCAAATCTGCTCCTCCTTCCACCGTGCCCGTCACAGTCAACGGCAACTCCAGCAGCCAAGACAGCCTATCTCTGCTAACTGTCCTTGCATCCCCACAATCACTGCATCAGCAAAACCCGCTGGCCTTACCTCCAAAAACATACCCAGAACCTGACCAGTTCTCGCCAGCTCCCACGAGAGCCTGGTCCAAGCCACTGAAATTACTAAAATAACCCCTAACTGGCCTCCCCTACATTAGAGTCTCAACAGAGCAGCCAGAAGGCTCCTGTCACAAATGAAACCTGAGGTGACTCTTCTGCTGAAAAGTCTAATGGCCTCCCCTCTCTTCTGGTATCAGCGCCCATCATTCGGTTCCACAGGAGAGAGCAAACATGACCCAACACTACCTACCTCTGAAAAACTGTCCATGTATTTTGACATAAGCAGCTAAGAAACAGAGGTAAGATTCTTTTGGTCTGAGATAGTAGTTTAAGTCCATCATTTAACTCCCTCCCCTCCCAAGTTCCCAATGAATCAACCAGAGAAATATAAAAGTAGAGGGAAAATCTTCAGGGTGGCAGGACTAGACTGTCAGAAAGCCTACCCAAAACGAAACTGAGCCTAGCCAGGGGCAAGCATTCCAAGGTTCAGGTCCAGGTGAGGGTACACTTGGACCACCTTGGCTCTGCACATGCATCCTGAGATGTGGGAAGGGTGCTAGCACAGAGGACAAGTGGTGCAGAAGAAAACACCACCGTGGCTTGAACTGCACAGGGACACGTACGTCCCAGCAAGGAGTGAAATGCTGTCCCAGATAACTTTAGGATAGAAAGCCGACATTTCAGAGTAACAGAGACACTCCCTGTCGCACAAAACTTCCTGCTCTGTCATCACAAGCAACAGACTGCTAACCCGGCAAAGGTGAGGTATAATATAAATCAAATTATCCCCTGACTTTACCTGGGATTGAAGAAATTAAACAGTAATACATATAATTTCTAAAAATAAATGTTATAAATACTAGTTTGTAATTAGGAATAAAGCTATTGTTAAAAATTAGTAGCTGAGAGGACAGACAGCAGAAGCAAGAAAAACTACAATCCTGCAGCCTGTGGAACAAAAACCACATTCACAGAAAGACAGACAAGATGAAAAGGCAGAGGGCTATGTACCAGATGAAGGAACAAGATAAAACCCCAGAAAAACAACTAAATGAAGTGGAGATAGGCAACCTTCCAGAAAAAGAATTCAGAATAATGATAGTGAAGATGATCCAGGACCTCGGAAAAAGAATGGAGGCAAAGATCGAGAAGCTGCAAGAAATGATTAACAAAGACCTAGAAGAATTAAAGAACAAACACCTAGAAGAATTAAAGAACAAACAAACAGAGATGAACAATACAATAACTGAAATGAAAACTACACTAGAAGGAATCAATAGCAGAATGACTGAGGCAGCAGAACGGATAAGTGACCTGGAAGACAGAATGGTGGAATTCACTGCCGTGGAACAGAATAAAGAAAAAAGAATGAAAAGAAATGAAGACAGCCTAAGAGACCTTTGGGACAACATTAAACGCAACAACATTCGCATTATAAGGGTCCCAGAAGGAGAAGAGAGAGGGAAAGGACCCGAGAAAATATTTGAAGAGATTATAGTCAAAAACTTCTCTAACATGGGAAAGGAAATAGCCACCCAAGTCCAGGAAGTGCAGAGAGTCCCAGGCAGGATAAACCCAAGGAGAAACACATCGAGACACATAATAATCAAATTGACAAAAATTAAGGACAAAGAAAAATTATTGAAAGCAACAAGGGAAGAACGACAAATAACATACAAGGGAACTCCCATAAAGTTAACAGCTGATTTCTCAGCAGAAACTCTACAAACCAGAAGGGGGTGGCACGATATATTTAAAGTGACGAAAGGGAAGAACCTACAACCAAGATTACTCTACCCAGCAAGGATCTCATCCAGATTCCACGGAGAAATCAAAAGTTTTACAGACAAGCAAAAGCTAAGAGAATTCAGTACCACCAAACCAGCTCTACAACAAATGCTAAAGGAACTTCTCTAAGTGGGAAACACAAGAGAAGAAAAGGACCTACAAAAACAGCTCATAACAATTAATAAAATGGTAATAGAAACATACATATCGATAACTACCTTAAACGTGAATGTATTAAATGCTCCAAACAAAAGATACAGTCTTGCTGAATGGATACAAAAACAAGACCCATATATATGCTGTCTACAAGAGACTCACTTCAGATCTAGGGACACATTCAGACTGAAAGTGAGGGGACGGAAAAAGATATTCCGTGCAAATGGAAATCAAAAGAAAGCTGGAGTAGCAATACTCATATATCAGATAAAATAGACTTTAAAATAAAGAATGTTACAAGAGACAAGGAAGGACACTACATAATGATCAAGGGATCAATCCAAGAGGAGATATAACAATTATAAATATATATGCACCCAACATAGGGGCACCTCAATACATAAGGCAACTGCTAACAGCTATAAAAGAGGAAATCGACAGTAACACTATAATAGTGGGGGACTTTAACACCTCACTTACACCAATGGACAGATCATCCAGACAGAAAAGGAAACACAAGCTTTAAATGACACAATAGACCAGACAGATTTAATTGATATTTATAGGACATTCCATCCAAAGACAGCAGATTACACTTTCTTCTCAAGTGCGCACGGAACATTCTCCAGGATAGATCACACCTTGGCTCACAAATCAAGCCTCAGTAAATTTAAGAAAACTGAAATCATATCAAGCATCCTATCTGACCACAACGCTATGAGATTAGAAATCAATTACAGGGAAAAAAATGTAAAAAACACAAATACATGGAGGCTAAACAATAGGTTACTAAATAACCAAGAGATCACTGAAGAAATCAAAGAGGAAATCAAAAAATACCTAGAGACAAATGACAATGAAAACACGACAATCCAAAACCTATGGGATGCAGCAAAAGCAGTTCTAAGAGGGAAGTTTATAGCAATACAAGCCTACCTCAAGAAACAAGAAAAATCTCAAATAAACAATCTAACCTTACACCTAAAAGAACTAGAGAAAGAAGAACAAACAAAACCCAAAGTTAGGAAAAGGAAAGAAATCATAAAGATGAGAGCAGAAATAAATGAAATAGAAACAAAGAAAACAATAGCAAAGATCAATAAAACTAAAAGCTGGTTCTTTGAGAAGATAAACAAAATTGATAAACCATTAGCCAGATTCATCAAGAAAAAGAGGGAGAGGACTCAAATCAATAAAGTTAGAAATGAAAAAGGAGAAGTTACAACAGATACCACAGAAATACAAAGCATCCTAAGAGACTACTACAAGCAACTCTATGCCAATAAAATGGACATCCTGGAAGAAATGGACAAATTCTTAGAAAGGTATAACCTTCCAAGACTGAACCAGGAAGAAATAGAAAATATGAACAGACCAATCACAAATAAGGAAATTGAAACTGTGATTAAAAATCTTCCAACAAACAAAAGTCCAGGACCAGATGGCTTCACAGGTGAATTCTAACAAACATTTAGAGAAGAGCTAACACCCATCCTTCTCAAACTCTTCCAAAAAATTGCAGAGGAAGGAACACTCCCAAACTCATTCTATGAGGCCACCACCACCCTGATACCAAAACCAGACAAAGACACTACAAAAACAGAAAATTACAGACCAATATCACTGATGAATATAGATGCAAAAATCCTCAACAAAAGACTAGCAAACAGAATCCAACAGCACATTAAAAGGATCATACACCACGATCAAGTGGGATTTATCCCAGGGATACAAGGATTCTTCAATATACACAAATCAATCAATGTGATACACCATATTAACAAACTGAAGAATAAAAACCATATGATCATCTCAATAGATGCAGAAAAAGCTTTTGACAAAATTCAACACCCATTTATGGTAAAAACTCTCCAGAAAGTGGGCACAGAGGGAACCTACCTCAACATGATAAAGGCCATATATGACAAACCCACAGCAAACATCATTCTCAATGGTGAAAAACTGAAAGCATTTCCTCTAAGATCAGGAACGAGACAAGGATGTCCACTCTCACCACTATCATTCAACATAGTTTTGGAAGTCCTAGCCATGGTAATCAGAGAAGAAAAAGAAATAAAAGGAATACAAATTGGAAAAGAAGAAGTAAAACTGTCACTGTTTGCAGGTGACATGATACTATACATAGAGAATCCTAAAGATGCCACCAGAAAACTACTAGAGCTAATCAATGAATTTGGTAAAGTTGCAGGATACAGAATTAATGCACAGAAATCTCTTGCATTCCTATACACTAATGATGAAAAATCTGAAAGAGGAATTAAGGAAACACTCCCATTTACCACTGCAACAGAAAGAATAAAATACCTAGGGATAAACCTACCTAGGGAGACAAAAGACCTGTATGCAGAAAACTGTAAGACACTGATAAAAGAAATTAAAGGTGATACAAACAGATGGAGAGATATACCATGTTCTTGGATTGGAAGAATCAATTAAAAAAAAAAAAAAATTAGTAGTTGAAACTTGTTTAAGATGCTGGTGGGCTCTACCATCTCTGGCTAATGGACCCTGACTCCACTTTGTCTGTGGGAAGTGGGGAGATGCCCTGGCTCCTCTGGTGCAACAGAGTTTCCCACATCACCACCAACGTCCAACCTGCCATTCAGTTAGTTGGTTAGCCCTTCCTGGAGCTCTGCAGCCACTGCTCTGTCTCTGCAACACTGGCTGCTGCACCAGCAGGCCCCTCCCTCCCTTCTGATTCCCAGCAGCCCCGCCACCGTTCCTCGGCACCCTCTCGAAGCGAACCCTACAAACAAGGGGACGCCTGTGCTCCGCAGCGTGTCGCCCCGCACCCCGTGCCCCTCGCTCACTACGGTCTTAGTCCTGGCCCCTCACCCACCCACCGCAGCTCACTTGACCTCTAGCAGCGTTTTACACAGGTGACTCATGAAACGCTCTATACTTTTTTTGACCAAGAAATACTGCTTCTGATGAGTGTGCCATCACATCTTGTCAGGTGGCATTGTTTTGGAGGAACAATGACCACACATCATGAGAGAACCTGTATCTGGCGACCGGGGTGACCAGGGAAGGGAAGGCGGGGGACTGTGTGAGGCAACCAGAAGAGCGTTAGGAATGCTGAAGATGGCAGCAGCTGTCCACGCCCACACGTGCCACGCGTCCTGCAAGCGGTCTCAGGGTGTGGGGCGCACAGGAAGAACAGATGGGAGCTGTGACGGCGGCTGATCAGCTACTTGAAGGAAAAGAGTTTCTAAAGTACTGAACTGCGACTGTGAAAACATACTGCACTGCATTAAAAACAGTCTTTTGAGGTCAAGTGCTTTAACCCCAGAAATAAAGTTAACCTGAAACACAATCAGGTCCCAGGTATTTCAGTAAACAACCCTGTACTCTGGTCACCATGCTGTACTTCTCTTCTCTCCCTTACTCTACCTGTCCCCTCCACAGACAAAAGGACTGGTAAAGGTGGTATATTAAATAGGGTGTCACGGTTCTCATATTTAATTACATTATTATTGTTAACTCTGACATGCACAATTTCGACAGCATGAAAATATAAAACTTCTCATTAATTTTGTTATACTAGAAACTTAAAATGCATTCAAAGTAGAAAATATAACACGTTAAATATATGTTCAAAATAATCAAAACATGCTCATAACATTCTAATTAATTTAATAGAAACGTCAATTCCTAAAGTACACTTTATTACCTACAAGGCTCCTGTTACAAAATTTTTCATCTTCATATTTCCACCAACCCTGACATTGTTTCATACAATAATGAAACATACCTGGTTTCTTCCTCTGCGTTTTCCATAGTTCCTTCTTACTAGGGCTTTATAATTCTCATTTTTCTTGGTTAAGTAGTAATATAAAACACAATCAGGAACACTCTACAAAACAAAAATTATTTTTGAGGATCCAATGAAATAAAATTTTTTAAAAATATCAAGTAACACTTTCAAGGAAAATCTCTAGTGTTCTCAAAGTATAAAATGAGGAAAACCACAAATGTCTAGCTTTTTAAGGCATATCTAGGCTGTAAAAATACATATATATAGTGTCTACTATCTTGATGGACAATTACAGCTGTCTTAATACAAATTATGTAAAAGATACCAGGCACTATCAGAAACATTCAAGTACTTTCTTCTTTCCGAGTAACTAAATTCTCTTTCTTCCTCTATATACGTAAATATTCAAAATGTCTCACTTTGCTCACAAACCCAACATCCAATCCACTGTGAAAAAATTTCAGGGAAAATCAGGACTCTGAAATTTTAATTAGAAGTTTAATGAGGTTCAAAAAACATTGTAACCTATGTGTTTTTAGGGAAATATAATATCAGGTCATTTTTGATTAACCATGAAAACTAGTCTGTGTTCTGTGCTTAGAATTGGTCATCATATAATTGTAAATATCACTATACTATTCACATGAGAATCTTTTCTGTATCAAGCCCTTTGCAAAAATTCTATTTAACTACTTCTGTGCACTAGGCACAAAAGCTTCAAAGCAGCAACCATCACAAACCTACAGACATTCTCAATGCAAACCATTTCTTACCTTCCTTTCCAAGTAAGATGCAATCAGTCCAAAGTTTTTTGGATGCTGGATAAACCTGAGTAAAAGAAAAAAAACACACACACATTTTAACAACTTAAAAAGAGGGGGGAAAGCCCTTGAGAATAGAAATACAATGTAGACTAATTTCTAGCGACTCCTAAATACTAATGTCCTCTTAAGGGTCACAGATTCCTGGGCACCGTCCGCCAGGAACTGACTGGATTGGAATACAGTAGAGCACAGAAATCTGTAACTTTAAAATGCACCCCCGGGTGAATCGGACACCGCCCAGGTTTGGGTACCACTCTTAAAATGACTCCACAACCCTGTTCTTACCTGGTACCTGCATTCCCACCCATAAACTTACAGGAAGGTCATATCAAATCTGTCTTTTCTGACTTCCACAGTACCCACTCAAATGCCAAAATGGGGTCAAGTTTTGGGGGAAACAGTTCAATTTACAAGTAAATGCCAATACTTTTCACTAACTTATGTAAGCTTCTATTAGAGAGTAATTTAAAATTTAAATTACTTGTCCTTAAAGATCTCCTTCTCATGGTCAGTCCAAACATTCATGAACTGCCTATCTTTATAAACCTTCATAGGGTCCTCCATAAGCCCATTCATATTAATGAACTTGACCCTTCTCTGTTCTGCATCAAACATCATAGGTGGGATCACAGAGAGCTGTCGCATTTGTTTCTCATTATTCTGAAAAAAAAAAAAGAAAAAAGAAAAAAAATGCAATTTACAGAGAATAAAACTTAAAGAGGGCCACAGACCAACTGTCTTAATAGACAATGAAACACCACGTATGTACTTTAATGACAACAGCAGTGGTACCATAACATCTAACATACAGTAATTATACACATTATCTAATAAATACTCATTGCATGAATAAGAGAGGCAGAGAGTACAGGTATTATTTTTTTATAATCCACTACTACAATTTGAGAAGAGTTCTTTCCTTAAAGGAAGCTGATACGTCAAATAATGAACCTTAGACCTAAAGGACAGGTCACTGAAGTAGTGATCTTATGAAGCACTTACTAACATTAATATTGCCTCATTTTAAAAAGTCTTAACATCATTTTAAAGAATAATAAAATAGAAAAATAAGCAGACAGGAACCAAAATCTTAAGGTCATTGATTTTAAATTAACTAAACTTACTTAAGTATTAAACACTTCTTGTTAATCTTACATAATCTTTCCATTGCAAATTTAAGACTATTATCCTTAGAATTTCAACTAAAACTTGGTTACAGTTATACAATTTATTTTTCCCACAGTTTAATTCAGTAAGTTTATAAGCACAAACTTCCATGAAAAAACTTTTACCAAAAAGTATAAGTACTGGGCTTCCCTGGTGGCGCAGTGGTTGGGAGTCCGCCTGCCAATGCAGGGGACACGGGTTCGAGCCCTGGTCTGGGAAGATCCCACATGCCGCGGAGCAACTGGGCCCGTGAGCCACAATTGCTGAGCCTGCGCGTCTGGAGCCTGTGCTCCGCGGCGGGAGAGGCCGCGATAGTGAGACGCCCGCGCACCGCGATGAAGAGTGGCCCCCGCTTGCCGCAACTGGAGAAAGCCCTCGCACAGAAACGAAGACCCAACACACCCAAAAATAAATAAAGAAATAAATTTAAAAAAAAAAAAAAGATGCACAAATACATGATTCTGTTTAGAATTAGATTGCTTCAGTTCACATCTTAAAAAAAAAAAAAAAAAAGTGTAAGTACTGACCTCAATACAAGGCTAGGTTTTTTTCCTGAAACTCTTCTCCTAGAAGCGGACATTGCCTTAGAGTCAAGTCCTTACAAAGGTTCTAATTTTATGGGTACTCTCAATCAGTCTGAACACCAAAGTGTGGTTTGGGACAGACACATTAGCTTGAAATCACCTCACCTGATACTAGTTTTGGCTGTTTACAGATGCCCCCCTTATAGAATCAGTCAAAAAGTGAGCAAAGAAATTTAACACAGAGTTAGTCATCACTGCAGAGATTATGGCCACAAATTCTGAAATGTATAGCAATATAATAATTGTCTTCATTACTTAAGAGGACCATGATGTTCAAATAAGCATGCCTTTCAGAATTTAGAGACGAGGCTTTTTAAAAGCCATATTATAAAACCAAAACTAGCAAAACTCAATATATGGTTTTTGGACCGACCTTCAGAGATAGTTTGAAAACAGCTACGAAGATTCACTGTTAGGAACAGAAATTTACTCTTATTCAGAACCGATTTATTAATATCAGATCAGATCTCAGCTGGCTAGAGATCACACTCTGGACACCCCCCCGAACCTCAAGGTCCACCACCTGACATACAAACACCTGCAAAGTACACGCTCCTTTGCTCTTTTAGGAAGCGGCACCAGCAGCTCAGTCCTCTCACCTGCTCTTCCTTCTCACCCCACACTTGTCCTGTCCACTCTACCTTCTACAATCTCTCCACCAGGCCCTCCCTACACGTTTCCACCACTGTCGCCCTCACTCAGCTCCTTATTTTTATCATAACAGCCTCCTCACCTCTTTCCAGGCCTCCCTGCTGCCAAAGCCATCTTCGTAGAAATGGCAATATGATCACAGGGCGGCCTTGTTTAAAACCTTCGATGGTCGGCCACAAACTTTGGAACAATTCAAATGCCATAAGTGTTCCCTCAGTTATATACAAATAAACCCTTAGTTTATGGGGTATGAGGCTAAAATGCCTGAATAATTAATCAATTAACTTGAATTAAATCAATTAACTGTCTTACCTCCTGTTCAGAGAGCCCATCAATAATTTCAGAAATCTCATGTTCACTCCTAGCAATGGTGGCTGAAAGACCAGCTCCCCTCTGCCCAACTCTAAATATGAGGGAGAAATTATAGATATATTTAAAGGCCTTTTATAAAGAAGACATATCAGTTAGATTACTTTCACATCGATTTCTTTTCTGAATGGGACTTTTTAATCAACTAGAAGTCAGAGAAGAAACCTAAAATGCTACTGAGAAACTACTTTTAAGCAATATGTTTAAGCCATTTATCTATAAAATTAGTAACAATTTAAATGCTGAGATTTCTTTTTAAAGGTTACATGTCTAAGTTCCAATGGCAGAACTGTTTATGGGAAACTTCTGGAAAACTACAGTTATTGGTGTCATTTTCATCTCAAATAGCAGTCTTTTGTCTGCCTTCCAGAGAACAGGACAGCCGACTTAGAAAAATACACAAAACATTTTAAAAGGGATGGGAAAAAAACACAATCATCATCCCTGACAGAAACTTAACTGTGATTAACGGGGCTTTCATGAGACAGTAGAGAAGAAAACTAAAGCTTCTACCTTTGCAAAAGTACTTGGTCTCTAAAAGTAAAAAGAAATCAGAAACTACATACCAATAACAAAGACTCTCTCAATTAGCAATCAATTTAAGAGTTTTGATCATGTTGGGAGGTAACGAAGAACTGTGAGACGTTCAAGTCTATTCTTACTAACTCATTTCCAAAGGAATGAGCATTTTCAAGAACTGAAGAATTAATTTCAAAATATTCACTTAAATTTAGATTCAACAGCATGATTAAATATAAAAAATTAATACTAAATTCACTAAGGCATAAACATTGTTAGCTGATAATGAAGTTTTATATTCAAAATAAAAGTTCTTAGACTCAGAGACACAGAGAACAGACTTGTGGTTGCCAAGGGGTGGGGGAGGGATGGATTGGGAGTTTGGGATTAGCAGATGTAAACTATTATATATAGAATGGATAAACAAGGCCCTACTGTATAGTACAGGGAACTGTATTCAATATCCTGTGATAAACCATAGTGGAAAAGAATATTAAAAAGAATGTGTATATATATATATATATATATAACTGAATCACTTTGCTATATAGCAGAAATTAACACAACACTGTAAATCAACTATACTTCCGTTAAAAAAAAAAGAGGAAAAACATAATAAAAGTTCTTTATGAACTTTCTTAATGATTAGATTCAGGTAACAATAAATATCGTGAAGGATCAAAAAAGTATGATTCAAAGGAAAACAGCATAGCCATTAAACATCAAACCACTTACCGCTGAAACCGTTCTTGCTGTTCTCTTTGTTTTCGAATTTCTGGAAACTGCTTTTCATAGTACTCCCTTGTTTTGCTTTCTTTAGCTTTCCTCCGAGGATTATTTTCTATTCTGTCCACTTTTTTCTCCCATGCCTCCATGAGCTGATCATAACGTTGGCAGATTTTTTGCTCCTATTAAATACCCGTAGCAAATTAATAATTAAACTAAACTCTGTGATTCTGACAAACCTAATACTTTAAAGTAAAGGTTACTTCTTAAGGCTAAGTCAGAAGTACATGTGGCCTATGACTCAACTGTGAATGAAAAGCTGTCCTTGATCTGAAAGAAGAGAAAGAAAGGGAGCTGTTTTCTACGAAAGATCAACACATAGAGCCTATCGTGGCTGGATTTTTTAGTTAATATTAAGACTACACAAATTAACAAACTAAATGATGAGCCACTCTGATAACAATTACATCTTCACTGTCAAAAAAAAAAGGAAAATGAGAAATAGAAATATGTAAATAGTTCATAATCCCAAAGGCAAGCGGACTAACATTTTGTTGTTATCCTTCCAATACGTGAGAGAAAACCCTCACACTTAAACCATCCCTCTACTGCTGGACGTTATGGTTACTTGCAGTTTTTTCTTACTACAAATAATGCCATATAATGCACATTTTTGACAGTCTGGAAAAGGCAGAAATTGGTTGTACTTTATGATAAAAAAAAAAATGCAGTAAACTACATGAAATCGAGAACGAATGCTTTTAGAGAAAAGAATAATGTATGATCTCATTTTTTTAAACAGAGAAGAAGAAAAACAGGACCGTGCACTACAAGACCCGGACCGTGGGTGTGAGACAACGAAAGGGCCTGCCACACGGTCAGCTCCAGGAAGCAGCCGCGAGGGGAAAGCACTGCCTTCCCCATGCCCCGTCTCCTCATAGCCTGTCCACTCCTGGGCCTCCACCTGCGCTCAGCACTATGCCGCCCCCTCGGTCTCATCTGGATTCAAGCAACGGCCTCCTTCCTACATGACTCCCATGCACCCTGAATGGCAAAACCAGATGCAACTTCTTAAAACACAGAGCTCAACATTTCACTTCCTCAGCTCAAACACTTAAAAGCCGCCCTCAGGATCTGACCCAAAGCCGCCTCATGACCCCTGGGCTGTGCACGACCCCGCCCTGGCTTCCCTGCGCAGCCTCACTCCTCGCCACCCTCCCAGCTCAGTCCCAGCCCAGCCCTCTCCAACCTGCCACACTCCCTCCACTCCCCAGACCTTCCTGTGAGCTGCTCCCACTGCTTGTGGAAGTCTGCAGAGGAGTGGTTTTCCTGTGCAACACCCCTCATGATTCATATCTGCGCCAGCTGTCCCCTTACACGCTCTCATGCTCCTCTGTACATCCTGTGCCATCGTAAGACCACAACACTGTCATCGCCTGCAGCCTCACCTGCCCCCTTACTCCTCAGGCTCCCTAAGGGCTAAAGCCACATGGCTGCCCACTCCCTTTGTAGAATAATACATGGGACAAAGGAAATAGCCAATAAGTATTTATTAAGCAAATCAATGAACATATAAACTTCATAACTAAATACCCTGTGACGTATGAAAACAAAGTCCGTGCTTCTGTGTTTGTGTCTCCAGATAGCAAATTTAGCAATTACACCATAATTACAACAAAATTATCAGATAGAAAAAAATACTTTAGCTAATTTCTTATTTATATGTGTATGCTCTTGGCCAAAGAAAAAAAAAGATTCAAGACCGGTAATTTAAGAAAGTACCTGAAGGACTAGACTGGCAAATTAGAACGTTAGAAGTTATACACCAAATAAAAGCTGTTGACCCTTACAATTCATTAAACTGCCAGGTCCTTAAATACAAGGTACAAAGTTCATTTCTGATGTGACTCAAAGAACATCATTTATTCACTAAAAAACAATTTAAATGAATAGTCTGTCTAAAATTAGTAGGAACACACTATAAAAATAAGAATACTGGCATTATATTTTCTGCAACTTAATTTCCATGAAGATTATAACCACAAAATTTTTAGGCTGCAAGTCATATAATAAATATGAAGAACGATGTGAATTTGAAAAAGCTGAACTTTAGCTGACCCAGTTTCTAATAAGAAAGAACAGTGATGTCTTATCAGCATGACCACAACTTACCCACATTTGTTTGAGGGTTAAGAGACTAAATGTAGATCATCCTATTTCTCTTTCATATTTTTTTTTAACTACTCACCATTTTCTTTATTTTGGCTAGATGAAAATGTTATACACAGATGACCAAAGAAATTAATTTGATAATGATATTAAATGTGATTTATGACATCAAAATGTTGCTAGAATTCGTTTTATATTTACGTCACATCTATAGTTACTGTCTAAATCAGCACCTGTTCTCATGTGTGGTCAAGAACCGTTCTCACTACAATGGGAAAGCGAATGCCTGAAGAAGCGCGGACGGGAAAGTTGCACAAATTTCAGTTAACAAGGATAGGACCTCACCCTTTGTTTTCTTGCATGATTTCTTCTTTTAAAAAATAAAATGAGTTTTTTCCTCATCACCTGGTTTCTAGAAGAGAAAAATATGGTTGTATGACATTAAGAAAAAGTACAATAATGCATTCACTTTTTTGTTCTCAGAGACACTGAAAAACAAGCGAAGATCACTTAAGAATATATGATGTAATCAAAGTTAACCCTAATTTTTTTCACCCTGCAAAATAAGACTCCTGCAATAATTAGAACTGACTAAAATTCCTCCCATTCTATAGTAAGACTTTAATACAAGTAGTTCATTTTTAGTTATTACGTTCAATTGTAAGGCAAATATTATTTTCAAGTTCTGATTACACAGTTACTGATTCTCCTTAAGAACCCTCGTGAGATAAACACCTTGGCACACTCTCGGAGGGAGGGGGGCGTAAGAGAAGGCGGAGCTTTTAAAGTTATCTCCTCCCTCAGGTATGTGCTGCCCTCCCTCCTGTGGGAGTACACCAACACAGAGGCGGCTTCTGCTTTACGGAGAAACAACACAATACACTCTAAGACGCCACGGAGGCCAACGTGACAGGACAGGAAGACTTCCCTTATAACTTAGCGTAATAGTTTCACTTTTCAAATTGGAAGCACTGCAACCTTCAAAAACAATGACATGCAGGCTCAGATATAAATATTTATACCCCACCTACTTCCAGAAAGGATTTCAAGCTGATTATTCAAATATAAATACAAAGCCAAGGCAAGCAGAAGTAATTTTTTGGATTATCTGCCACTCAGGACTAACACTGACACCGGCTCCACTCAAATAAGCATGGACAGTCCGGAGCTGGCTATATGGAAAAGTAGCCGAGAGATGAAGAGAATTATTAAAAGGAACGTTTGCTATTTCATACAAAGCAAATGACGGTGATGAAAGACTAGCTACTGAACGATTCATATAGACGCATGCAGCTGAGTAAACGATATCTCACAAGGTGATGCACAGTAGGAGCGTTACCATATATTCAGTTTGCTCTCATTGTAATTATGTGCTACTCAAAAGCAAATGACAATCAATAAATATAACTTAAAATGTTTCCTAAGAACGTAAATGAAGAACCCCATCTCAGGACAGTGTGATAAGCACTGTAGTAGGCAATGTAGCTAACGTGAAATAAATCCGGGCTGCTGTGCAGCTAATATCAGGGAAAAGACAGAACACACACATAACGGAAGCTTTGCGGAAAAAAAAAATCATTAAAAGTAGCCAACTAGATTTCATCTGCTATTCTCCTTTGTAAAAATGTTAAAACAGCGAAACAGTTCCAAAACAAGGTATATTTTATATGAGTTTTGCCTAACCTGCTTCTAAGGGTTGTCAAGCCCACAGCCGCATCTCACAGAAGAATTCTAAGTATATGACTTTTATTATAAACCACTTACTTAACAAAAGTTAAAATTATTCAAATTTCAATTTTTGTCATGCATACTACCATGCAAGTTATATTTGCCACCAGTTCTGCAAAGTAGTCAACTATTGCACATACTCTCAGTAAGAAAATTTTTTAAAAGAAAAAAAAAAGATAGATAGATAGATAGATATATATACATATATATATATATATATATATATATATATATATATATATAAATAGCAATGTGCTCATTAGTAACGGTACCAGTAAATAAGTATAATGTTCTGGTTATACTTAATAAAACATACAAAGCAGAAATATCACATTTTTGTTACAAACTAAGAATACCTCATCTAAAATGCTCTTAAAGTACGATAATAAACAAAAAGATACCTATCTAGCTTCCTCTCTTACTTCAATCAGATCAGTAAATTAGGTTTTCTTTTCACTTATTTTCTCATTCCAAACTGTGCATCCATACAGGCCTGGTGTCTGGGATGAGCAAGGCTACGCAAACTACAACCTGGAGCGGTCTCCTCGCCCACATGAGGTGGCTGAGCGCTTCCAAGGCACCAGGACATGAAATGGCAGAAGGGTCTACAAATACCGTCATTAGCAAGAGTCATGGAAGGGATTTCCCTAGAATAGGATTTTGAATAATGATAAAATGATCCGTGGCACTTCTACTTTGCAATGGCAGATGTGGCTTGGTGGGGGACGGTGTCATCACTAGTCTTAAATGAAAAAGCTTCATTATCTTACTTCATCATGCGCCTTGCAGGTACTCCACTGAAAAAAAGACAAAACAGGAGGCAAAAAATTCAAGCCTCAAGGTAAGCCATTTCAATGTTAAGTATCCACCTTTTTTACTAGCAGATTATAAAACCAGCTAGTTTTATGCAATAATTTATTTCATTTTTTGGCCTCGGAAACTCAAAGCTGTTACCCCAACCCCCAAGAAGCCAGAGGAAGATAACATATAGTAAAACGACAGCAAATTACACAAATCTAAAACACACCTACACTATATTATACTACTATGTCAGCAGATAACATAAAAATGATCTCTTTATAGAATATACGGTCTTTAACTGAAGAACTCCAAAGATGATCAATACTTACGTCTTGATGTTCTCATGGTACACCTTGGTATCTGATGGCTGGTTATAGAGTGGCTATAAAATAAATCAAACATTTATATACAAAATGTTGTACATCATATGTATATGAAGAGACAAAGACACAATTTCTATCTCAATGGAAGCCGAGGTACAGTACTACTGGGTCTACACAACAGACGCCCTACCAAAACCTCCAGACTCAGGTTCCCTGAATAATTCTGTCCACCCCATCTCCTAACAATGCCACTGCTCTAAGAAAGTTCATAAATCCACTGTATCCCGTAATAAATTCACTCATAGATTTTTTTTTAATCTCAAGGGCAAAGGAGGATTTAACACCAATACCACCCTAACAGTATGATTCAAAGAGCTTTCTATTTCTGTTCTTACTTCTTTCTCCTTCTACCCGAGTGATTAAATGGCTGCTCAGGCAAAAACACAATCAGGAAAATGCTTCTGCAAAGGTAACCAAGTTCCTGCACATTATTTCAAGCTTATCACCCTTACTGCCCAGCTACATCACTCTCATCCCAAAGTAAGTGACTGTATTCCATTTTATCCCAAGAAAAACTGCTACAAAAAGAGCACTAGACATGAAAAAAGAAATTTCTTACTTACCAGTTCAACTTTTGGGCCAAGACCTTCAAATATTTTATGAGCTTCTTCTGCTTTTTTCTAGATAAAAACATTATTAAATTGTATAATTAAAAATTAATTACCTAAATGCAAAATCACTTCCAATTTAATATTTACCTAAATACTAATCTACAGTCAAACTTATCCTTATTTCCAAATATTCTTCTTTCATATGATAGCCTGAAATACTCTCTAATTTTATTTTCATAACTCCCTCACGAAATTCAGTCAAATCTGAACATTTGTATTGAAAGCAAAACCTAAAGAATTGATAAGTTCTTAAAAACAAATAGATATTAAGATTCCAGGGAGAGGGAACAGATATTCACTATTAGAAATGAATCCTTCAAACATTTTTAATACTTCAACTCAATGTCTTTATGGTATTTTATGTTTTTAAATTTTCATTAAAGTTGCCAATCTTTACTACGGTAAGCCAAGTTGATCTCTTTGAAGAAAAGCTTACAATGAGCATATTTTCCAATTATAAGAAAACCTTAGTAATAACAATAGAGAAAACAACTAGTTTGAATTACTCAAAGTATTCAGTAATAAATAAATGTTGAATTATATACTTTTACATGCCTTTTTCAAAAGTAAAATCATCTAGACCAAAGTGCTATCTAACAGAAATCTACCTTTAATAGACAAATGAAATATAACAAAATTCAATACTAAAGCTGTTTAAGCTGGAATTTGACATCCAGCAAATGTGTCGGGGGTTCTCAGATCTCTCTCTTGCCCCAGCACATGCTCACTAGTAACAACAAGGGCTCACTGCCCGCTGCCAGAGACTCCCACGTCCACGCACTGTGGCTGGGAAACTCTCCAGGGCTTCTGATGCAACACACAAATGGGAATGGAATCAATCAGTATCCCCAAGTGTAAAGAAAGATGTTCCCTTAAAATAAACATTATTCTTTTCATTTATCAATTACAATAGTTCAAATATTTATTTAGCATATATTATGTGAAAAGAACTATGTTTAATTACCAAAGGAAGCTCAAAGTAGTGTAATGCACTTTCCAAACTCCAAGAAACTTAAAATGTTATTAAGATGAGAAATAAACATATCAAAAATATCATATACAAAACTATAAAAAACCACTGAACTTGCATAGCTAATGCTATTTCTGTAGATAGTTTTAAGTCGATTTGTTGACCTTGGTATTATTAACATTTGGGCCAGACATTTCTTTGTCATGGGGGCTGTCCTGTGCACTGTAGGCTATTCGGTAGTACCCCTGGCCTCTACCCACTAGATGCCAGCAGCACTCCACCCCTCCCCCAAGTTACAACAATCAAAACAGTCTGCAGTTGAGAACAATGTTCTAATCTCAAAAAGCCAAAATGTAATTCTCAGAAAATTTATTAGCTTTAAGGTAATATGTTAAATAACACACAAACAGCATAATCACAGATGATAAATTTGGAATATCTAGCACCTACAGCTGATTCTCTCTAGACGACCTACACTCTCCAACGTTTAAACCTGCTTTCTTGAGGCACTCCACGTTACACAGAGTCTATGCCAAGAACAGGCAGGCTAAGTGAGGCTGTAACAGAGAATACTGAGAGACAAGGGGGAAATCGTATCATGACAAATATTTACTGGTATCCTATTATGTAAAGGCACTTACCTCTTCAGGGCTAATTTTAAAGGCTGATATTTAAGGTGTTTGCATATCCCAAGATTTAAGTTTTGCAAAATTTTATTACATATTTGACTTCATGTTGGCTTAACTGCTAAGAACAGATTAACCTATCGTTTGGCAGAAAAAAATTAATTTAAAACCTTCACATTTACATAATATAATTTTATTCTAAGTCTATAGATAGAAGTAATTAATGCCTCAAACATATGTTGACTATGTTCTATGTGCCAGGCACCTGCGAGACACTAAGGAAACAATGAATAAGATATCCTTCCTGGTGTAGGAAGATAAGCAGTCTTGAAAGGCTTCATAGAGAAAATGATACTTGAGCTGGGTCCTGAAGTCGAGTGCACTCAACAGACAAGAAAGGCAAGCCACGAGGATGCCTGACGGCAGGGGCAACATCACAGGGTAAATTACTAACGTCAAGGGAACATTCACACCTGTTCTGGTAGGGTATGGCTAAGAAAGGAGTATTGGGCCACAGGCCAGCCAGGCAGGCATGTAAGCACTGATGAAAAGGCTGGGTTACTCTGTAGAAAGGGGGAAATCATCAAAAGGTTTTACTTGGAGAACCACGTCAGGGGGCTCAAATATGAAGGATGGATTAGAAAGAAAAAAAAGACTGAAGGAAGGAAACTCAGCATCTGTGAGAGGTGAGGGCTCCAATCAAGCAACTGGCAAAGGAGGAAGAGAGAAGCAATTGACCAGACCAATATCCAGGAGGCAGGACTGAGGCTCTTCATTGATTAACCAAGTCTGCAGAGTGGCAAAGAGAGAAATCGATAGTTTCTAGGACGATGGCCGTGGTGACCAGAGGTTGTTGGCACTAAGTACATTCTCCACTGTCAATCACTTTCTTTCTTCTGGTGCCACGTTAACTTGCAAATCATTCAATCAAAATATAAACAACACGTTCCTGAAAGCTTCACTGCACACCCCCTCTTTTCTATACGTATTACAATGCCGAAATTAGAGCATTTACAAACATTTTTGGAACCTACAACTGGGAAGGGTAACAGCAAAGTGAACTGTTAAAAACAGTCCAGGAGAAGAGTCTGTTTGGAGACTAAATGAATCCTAGCCTCAAGTTTAAATGTGATACAAGGCAATTTTTCTCCCAGGAAGCCAATTTTAAAACTAACAGTCAGTTTGAGGTAGTTTTCTGCCTCGCACTAACTTTCTAAATAAAAGAAAGATGCCTCATACGAGATAAGGGCCCCTATCTCTTGGGCCATATTTGGCTTAATTGCCAACCAGTATCTGCCACTGTCAAACAAGGAACAAGAGGGAGATGTACTCCTGTTGCCCCCCATCGCTCTGTGCCCTCGGTGTCAAGATAGGTAAGGTCATTCATGACAAAAAGCTACAAAGGCAGTGAAGGTCTAACAAAAGGCAGCATGGTGAGGAGGAAGACACAGGCAAGGGGCAGTGGTGAGAAAGCCGGCCTGCTCCCAACACGCCCCTCGGGGACTTCTGCTACCATCCAGGGTCTACTGGCCTGCCTGCTCCCATCACGCCCCTCGGGGGCTTCTGCTACCATCCAGGGTCTACTGCACAAGCACCACCAAGGCAGACGACTAGCAGCAGGGGCTACAAAAAGAACCTATTTTTTGAAAGATATTTCTACGGTTACTGAATTAAAAACAATCCTCATTGCAAGTCTAATATTAAGACAGATTTCAAGTTTGGTTCTTCTATTCTTCACAGAATGTGTAACAAACTGAATTGTAAATGCTAAAATGGCAAGAAGAGGTCTAAAAGGAGCTTTCGTTTCTGCTGATGGGCATCAAGGAACATTTACCACACTAGCTAATGAAAAAAAAATACATATATATAAATTAACACAAACTGAATTCTCTATCAGATCTTGTTCAATAGTTTTCAGTCCTCACATCCTAGAGTCAGGCAACTGCAGAATTCACTAACATTGGAACTGTTTATTAGGCCTGTAAGAGAAGGCTAATTAAGAAACTCAATCAATTAATAAATATCATTGAATTCAATGTATTTGAAAAGTAACTCATACTAAGAAAGAAGTCCGTACTTTATAAGATCCTTTTCCATTATTATCAGCTCTAATCCCTATTTACTTTACCCCTGAAGTCACAAACTGGCCATGAAGCCTATCAGCCCTCAGAAGTACTTTCTTGTTCTCCAGTGTGCTTTTTAAAAGCAGGAGATTTCATATAAAACCCATGTACCTTACTTCTCTTAAACAAGGGAGCACCTGTTGACCTTGGGCCACATCCCTGCAAGGACCCCAGCGTCACTGCCCTCCAGGCATGCCCTGAGGGGTCCTCATCACTCATTCCACCGACTGCCCTTCACCCTCACTGGACTCATCTTCACGTAGGTTGTTCTGCCCAATAAATTGGACTGATTTTGAACCCAGTCAAGGAACTAGTAATAATTGCCCATATTTCTGCCTCTCAGTGACTTAAAATTCCTTAAGTATTGTATACCTGATGACTTTCGGTTATCTATCTACACACACACGAACACCTGAGTCCAAGATCATTCCTATACAAGTGTATTTAATGACTATCTCACAGCTGCTTTTCTTAAGGTCAATTTCCTTTAGGATCTGGGCTAACCTTGCTACAGGATGCCTGTGTAAGACTCCACTCACTACAAGGCAAATAAACTGAAATGACGATCCCCAACTTCTACCTTATGATCACCTTAAGCTGACAAGCCAATTCTCTACCACAGTACTTAAAGCATATAATTCTTTCTTGAACTGGGGGCTTCTGGAAGCCCAGTGTTAAGCAGCTCTGTTGAAAGGTTTTCTTCACATTAAGGTGAAATCAGTTTCCCTCTAACTGCTAGTTCCTGGGCTGGATTCTGGCCAAAAACCAACTTCAGCATCACAAAATTATTCATAGAATTGAGGCCTGGCTTTCCTAAATCCGGGGACACTTTTAATTATGAGTATGAAAGAAGAAATTATTTTAACAAACCTAAAAAAGAAAGTTGACCTAAAGGTCAATGGCCTCATACTTTGTAACTAAAATTCAAAGCACAGCCCAGCTATCAGTTCTGAAGCAGATAATGCAAGTCGTTTCCACGTCCAATGACCATCTCTACTAAAATAGTGTATTTGGCATTAAATGTTGCTTATAAAGTGAAAAACTACAGAATGGCTGTATTATGTGCTACACAATTGCTTACCACTCTTTATATAACAGGAGAGAGACTCAGCTGATAAAATTATACTGTCACAAAATAGTATTATATCATATAACATGCAAATGAAATATTAAATAATTTAAGACACAACTATCAACTTTTCTTCAGTACATAAAGAAAAAACACCAAGCTTCAGTCAAAGTTTAAGAACATTAAAAATTATAACAGAAAGCAGGTTAATACAATTAATATTACCACAGAATACACAGATGACTGGAAAAGGCATAGTCCAGTGGTTTTAAAGGCCTGTGCCGTCGGGAACGGCATGAACTTACCCGATTTTCATCGTAAATAATTTGGACAATACTGCGGTGTTTCTGCTCCACAGGAGGAGGGGACACAGGCTTCTCAGGCTCTGGAGGTTTAGCGGCTTCTTCTTCGAGCTGTTGCTAAGAGACCCAGAAACGAAGAGTCAGGCATCTGCTGCACATCAGCCCCACGAGTAATTAATCACCAGAGATAACACATGCTTCTGAGCAATGCTTTGCTGATTCTATAGGGTAATCACTTAATCTACTAGGGCCTAATGGACCGGACCCAAAGGCTCTAACGAACCCAATCAGATTTATTTTGACTAATAACCAAACAACATAAGTCATCATTTGAAAAATCCTTTTATATTTTAATTCTGATAAATTTAAAGCAAAATAGTAAGAGAATCTAAACATATGAAGGTACCCCATCTACCTCTATCACAATGACCTTTTGTGGCACTGTAATAATGCTTTTCTGTGTTATACATACACAGTATGTGTTAATGTCTGGCGGGGAGAGTACGGTAGAACATTTAAGGGTTAATCCTTAAGTCAGCACAGCACCATCCTCTACCCTACTCCCCTGCCAAACTTTATATTCTATAGCGAAGAGGCCCTGGGAAAACCAAAAGAATATGGACTGCTGGTGTGTGCAATCACAAAGCAGGAGCCTACCTGAATTACTGTGCCCAGGATTCAGCCTCAGGGTCGCCCTTTACAAGTGGTTTGATCCTAGGATCTCAATCTTGAGCAAGTATATAAACCCCTCACGTGTAAAGTAGGGATATTAATCCTACCTACCACATAGCTTTCTGAGAGATTAAATGACTCAATATATGTCAAGCACAACTATAAACAGTCAGTACCTATTACCTACAATTATTACTGAAGTAAGTAAGGACTCAGCTAGGTTCACTGCTTTTTGTCTTCCATCACCTAACTAGTGCCTGATACCTAGTAAATGCTCAACAAATAGCTACATGGATATAAGTTCACTGAATGAAATGATAAAAAAGACATTAGGTAAAGATGGTTAAGTCTACCAAAGGCCTAGCAGAAAAAAAGTCACCTATACTACCAAGTAAGACTGATAGTCAAGGTTCCTAGTCATTTAAGTCAGACCGTACCCAAATGAAAGGATAAAAATCCTCCAAGAGAGAAGCTTTGAGGACCACTTCCACTTTGGAACAGAAAGTACTCTTTCAACCTGCTATCTGTGTGAGCAAAAGATACTTGGAGTTCTGAGATCATTTTTATGGGAATGAGTTCTTCAACCATGCCCTTTTATTCCTTTGTTCAGAGGGCCTTCTTTTAGAATCCCCGTTAAGTAGGTGCAGAGAAAGAAATAAACAAGGAAATCACATTTTGTTCTTAGTAGCTAAGTAGCCCTGGGACAAAACCACAGTAACAGAAAGTCTAAAAACAACAAAACAAACAAACTTTCCTCACCTATTCTTTTACATTAACTTTACGATAATTTTGGCAAACTTTAAAAATAAATTTAGTTAGAATTTTTATTGAAATTGTATAAAATGTGAATTAACATGAGCTCACATTATTAATACTGTGTTTCTATTCTGCTGTATTTATTTACTCAAGTTGTCTTTTATATTCTTCAATAAAATCTATAGTTCCTGTATATCTCATAAGTCATACACTATGTCTCATTATTTTTAATTATTTTAATGGGTTACGTATTATTGAGCATTCACTATGTGACACATTATATAATACATTATCTCAACTCATACAACAATCTCATGATTCAGTTGGTGTTATTAGTATTATTACTATTTTATACATGAAGAAACTAAAGAAAAGTAAAAATATGACCAACCCAGAAGGATAAGACTCACTAAGACTTAAAAAAATTGTCAATAAATCTAATATGATTTAATAAATAAAAGAGGGCTCAACATATTAAAAAAAGGCAAGGGGGGGATATTTTTTAAATGACCAAGCAGATTTTTTAAATGAGTCAAATAAAAATTCCAGCAATAAAAACATAATTATTGAGGGACTTCCCTAGTGGTCCAGTGGGTAAGACTCCAACGTTCCCAATGCAGCAGGCATGGGTTCAATTCCTGCTCGGAGAACTCGATCCACATGCATGCTGCAACTAAAAGATTCCACGTGCCACAACTAAGACCCAGTGCAGCCAAATAATAAATAAATGTTTAAAATAAAAACATAATTACTGAAATTGAAAACACACTTGACAGCAGATATGCCAGAAATGAAGATACTGCACATAATGAAGCCTGAAGAAGGAAAAAACGGGAAAGAAAAGCAATTAAGAGACATGGAAGACAGAGTGATAAAATATTACATCTAACAGGACTTTCAAAAGATGATAAAGAAACTGTAGGAAAGGGTTTTGTAAAAAAGATAATGGCTAAGCAATTTTCCAGAACTCATGAAAAACTCTAACATATTCAGGAAGTCAAGTGAGTCTCAACCTGGAAAGATTAAAAAAAAAAAAAACACCCACTCCTAAAGAAATCATAGTAAAAACAACAGCACTCAAAGAAAAAGTTACTGAAAGCAGCCAGAGAGAAAATTCAGACTCTCCACAAAAGAACACAAATTAGACTAAGGGCTGATCTCTTCACAATGAAAGGAAAAAGACAGCATGCAGGGAAAACTGAGAAAATAACCACATTCCAAACAAAGATACCTTTCAATAACAGGCATAAGTAAAAGACAACAGTTAAGTTATAAAAACCAAACAAACACTGAACTCTCCAGCTAACAGATCCTCACTAAAGGAAATTCTAAAGGATGTTCTTCAAGAGGAAGCACATTCTCACAAATGGAAGAAGATCTGTGTTGCAAGAAGGAATGACGGGCAAATAAGATGACATATATGTGGGTGAACCGAAATGAAGATTGACCATATAAAATAATAATGTCTTTGGCAGTTTTAAGAAAATAAGAAAGAACTAAAATATATGACAACAATAGCATAAAAGTCGGGAGGAAAGAAAGAAATCAAGAAATTCTATGCCCTCCTATACTCAAGAAGATGGTTAAGATACTACTTAGTTTTAGGCTTCAAGTTAAACAGACTGTTAAAATTTCTGGGGAACCACTATAAACAAACAAATAACGTATAAAATCCAAACTGGTGGAGCAGGAGAAGATGGAATAAGACAATCAATCCAAAATAAGGGTTGGAAAAAACAAACAAGAACATCAGTATCAGCATAAAAAAGACAGGACAGGGACTTCCCTGGCGGACCAGTGGTTGAGACTCTGTGCTTCCACTGCCAGGGGCATGGGTTCATTACCTGGTCAGGGAACTAAGAGCGCACATGCCACATGGTGAGGCCAAAAAAAAAAAGACAAATAGAAAGCATAAAATAGTTTAAAAATAACTGAGATATTACCAATCATCATCATCAATTTTTTTTTCTTTTTTTAATAAATTTATTTATTTTATTTATTTATTTTTGGCTGCGCGTGGGCTTTCTCTAGTTGCAGTGAGCGAGGGCTACTCTTCGTTGCGGTGCGCGGGCTTCTCATTGCGGTGGCTTCTCTTGTTGCGGAGCACGGGCTCTAGGCGCCTGGGCTTCAGTAGTTGCATAGTGTGGGCTTAGTAGCTGTGGCTCGCGGGCTCTAGAGCGCAGGCTCAGTAGATGTGGCGCATGGGCTTAGTTGCTCCGTGGCATGTGGGATCTTCCCAGACCAGGGCTCGAACCTATGTCCCCTGTATTGGCAGGCGGATTCTTAACCACTACACCACCAGGGAACATCACTGTCAATTTAAAAGAACTAAATTACCCTGTGGAAAGACAGTTTGCCAGACTCAATAAAAAACAAAACCCAGATACATACTTATATAAGAGATATACCTAAAATACAAGCACAGAAAGTAAAGGGAAAGAAAAACATATACTAACCTATATCAACCAAAAGAATGCTGATCTAACTACATCAGTATAAGGCGAAGCAGACTTTATGGTAAACAAAGCATTGGCAAGGATGTGGAGAAAAGGGATCTCTTGTGCACTGTTGCTAGGAATGTAAATTGGTGCAGCCACTACGGAAACAGTTCCTCAAAAAATTAAAATAGAACTCCCATATGATCCAGCAATTCCACTTCTGGGTATTTATCCAAAGAAAAAAACATAAACAAGAAGATATATGCACCCCCATGTTCACTGCAGCAGTTTTTTTTTTGGGGGGGGGGTCATCATTAAAAGGGGTCAAAATGGGAAATGAAAGGGAGGATAACAGAGTTCGGGGTTGCTGGGGCTTCGGAGGTGCAGACTAGTTCCACAGTTTGATTTCCTCCTGGCCATTAAGGTAGGAATTTGAGGATTTTACAAGAGCTGAAGCAGCGCCACTTGAGAATGGAAAGCGGTAACTGGGAGGTTGCTGTCCACATTGTCAGAACCCAGTTTAGTTCACGAGCCTTCACATATAGGGTCAATTATAGTTTTCAGACTTTTTTGAAAGTTCAATACTTCTTGAAGACTTTCCAAAAAGCAGGCTTCCCAGGGCAATGTGAATTCACTAGCAGATTTGGCAGCTCACTCCAAACAAGCCTAGTTTTAGGCAAATAAAGTTTGCCTAAAAGACAGTTTAGCCCCAGCTCTTCCTTGCAAACACATCACCATTCCTGAGTCTCTTCTACAGAGAAATCTTGCATCTGCCACTGTATAAATTTCTTCAAGAGCTGGGCTGAAAGGCAGAAATCTTGGAATCCTAGCATGCATCTGAATTTAGGCTTGGACATACTTTCCTGGGGCATATTTTGTGTTTAGTTTCCCTTTCATGACAGAAGAGATGAAGAGAAGCATCAATAAAATCAGGGGCCCATGTTTCCATATTAATATGAACCTGCTGGTCTTGGAGAGTCTCCCAGAGAGGCGGGGGGGGGGAGGGGGGACCCGGCCACTGCTCACCCTTGGGACACAAGACACTGGCAGCAGCCACTCTTGGGAGCTCCCCCACTGCGTAGATGCTGGTACTAGCGGGCCCCACTGCAGCACTATTCACAATAGCCAAGACATGGGAACAACCTCAGTGTCTACCAACAGGTGAAGGGATAAAGAAGATGTGGTATATATACACAATGGACTATTATTCACCCATAAAAAAAGAATGGAATCTCATCATCTGCAACAATATGGATGGACCCTGAGGGCATTACTTTAAGTGAAGTCAGATGGAGAAAGACACATACCGGTGGATCTCACTTATGTGTGGAATCTTGAAAGAAAGACAGGAAGGGAAGGAAAGAAGTAAAGGAAGGTAGGCAAGAAAGAAAGGAAGGAGAGAAAGAAAGAAAAGGAAAGAAAGGAAGGAAAGAGGGGAAAGAAGGAAGGAGGAGAGGGGAGGGGAAGAAACAGGAGCTGGTAGATGCAAGAACAGACTGGTGGTGGCAGGGGCAGGGGGGAGATGGACCAAATGGGTGAATAGTCAAAAGGTACAAACTTCCAATTATAAAATAAATAAGTCATGGAGATGTAAAGTACAGCTTGGTAACTATGGTTAACAACACTGCACTGTATATTTGAAAGTTGCTAAGAGAGTAGATCTTAAAAGTTCTCGTCACAAGAAAAAAAATTCTGTAACTATATGTAGTGATGGATGGTTAACTAGCCTTATTGTGGAGATCTTTTTGCAATACATTCAAATATAAAATCATTATGTTATACACCTGAAACTAATATAACGTTGCATGTCAATTTTTTTTACCTCAATTTTTTAAAAATTGAGAACTACTAGGAAAAAGATACAAATCCAAAATCATAGTGGTAATTGATAAGTTACAGACAAAAATGAGAGAAGATATGGATGATTTTTTTTAAGTAGAGAATATATACTCTTCTCAAGTATGCCCAGAGTATTTTTATGAAATCGATCATCATCTAGGCCAAAATTCAAGAACCAATTATTTCAAAAGACTGGGTATTAGAGACCATACTCCCTGGCCACAATAAAGTTAGAAATCAAATAACCAAAAATAGTCAAGAAAACATTATATATAAGAAATTTAAAAGAACACTTTTATTAATACAGGAGTTGAAAAGGAAACCAGGATGGATAATAAAATGCATTATAAATTAAAGCTTGCTGAATGAAGTTAAAGTAGTGCATAGGGAGAAGGGGGAAGAAAAAACTGAAAAGTTAATGTTGACAAATTATAAAAGAGCAGAATAAAATCAAAGAGGAAATAAGAAGCAGAAACTGATGATACAGAAGATACAACTATATTCCCCAAAATGAGGGAAAAAACTATCTCCAGAAGAAATAGAAGTGAATGTTTTTAAATTGAATCACTAATTTAAAAATACTTTTTACACTGACACACCATTGTGGGGGCAATTATACTTCAATAAAGGTGTTTAAAAAAATAAAAATAAAAATAAAAAAAATAAAAATAGATGTACTAAAAAAAAAAAAAAAAAAAAAATACTTTTTACACAAAAAATACCCAATAGATCCAGCTGATTTTACCAAATAATTACAATCTTAAACTATTTCAGAGTTTAGAAAGGTTATGACATTAGCATGATCTGTTACCAAACCAGACAAGAACCATATAAGAAAAGAAAATGACAGGCTTATCTATCTCACAAATAAGATACAAAAATCCCAAAATAAATACTGGTAAGTCAAGTCCAGCAATTTATTAAAAATAGATAATACATCATGACTAAGTTAGGTTAAACGTAAAAATCCACAGGTGACTTAACACTAGAAAAATAACTGATGTCATTCATCCTATTAATATATTTTAAAGGAGAATAATTAGATCAACAAACTTATGCAGAAAAAGCATTTGGTGAACTTCAATGTCCCTCATGATTAAATTCTCAGCACACTGGAACAGATGGGAATTTCCCAATCTGAGGAAGGATGTCTATAATACTGACATCATAACCAGTGGTAGTAAAAAGTAAAAGGCATTCCTGAAAAAGCAGAAAAGAACAAGAATAACCACTTTCAATGTTGCACTGCAGGGTTTTTTTTTTTAAGTATTTTTGATGTGGACCATTTTAAAAGTCTTTATTGAATTTTGTTACAATATTGCTTCTGTTTTATGTTTTAGTTTTTTGGCTGCGGAGGCATGTGGGATCTTAGCTCCCAGATCAGGGATCAAACCCGCACCCCCTGCACTAGAAGGCAAAGTCTTAACCACTGGACCGCCAGGGAAGTCCCAATGTTGTACTGCAGTCTTAAGCAGAGCAATAAGGCAACAGAAAAGTAAGGAAAAGGTTTAAGAACTGGAAAGAAAGAAACAACTGTCTTTTTTTTTTTTTTTTTTTTAACTGTTGATACGACCCATTACCTACATAGAAAACCCAAAAAAATCTACAAATAAGTAATTAACATTACAAGGATAATTTAGGGAGGTTGCTGGCATATATTAAAAAAAAAAAAAGACTGCAGATAAACAACAAGGAGCTACTGTATAGCACAGGGAACTATATTCAATATCTTGTAATAACCTATAATGGAAAAGAATATGAAAAAGACCATATATATATGAATCACTTTGCTGTACACCTGAAACTAATGCAACATTGTAAATCAACTATACTTCAATTTTTTAAAAAAAAGTTATTCTAGCATGTGAAAAAAAAACTGCAACAGTTAGAAGAAATATAATTTTTGAAAAGATATTATTAACAATAGCATCAAAAATATAAAGCCCCTAGAGTTGAATCTAACACAAGGCATATAAAAGAAAGTAATAAAACATGAAAGCCCTCCTAAATAGACAGATATACCACAGCCACGGACTGGAAGACTCATTAACATAAAGGTACCGTCATCCTGGAACTGATTTCTGTATTACATATGATTCCGGTGAAAATTACAGAAAGATATTTTGGAAAACTGAAAAATATGATTCTAAAAGTTATATGAGATGGTAAAAAACTTTTAAAAAGCTAAATCATGCCCACAGAAGTGGGGTTTGCCTCACTGGAAAAAAAAAGAATAAAGCTCTAGTAATCAGAAGGATATCTATTATATTTCTGCATCAATACCACAAAGGACACAAAGACCACAAAGCCCAGAAATCAATCCATATACAGATGCAAACCTGAATTATAATAGAGCTAAAAGTGTAGAACAGTTGGAAAAGGATGAACTTTTTAATTATCAATACAGGGAAAAAAATGAATATTGACCTCTACCTTGAGGCAGACACAAAAAGTCAATTTCTGGTGGATTAAGAATAATGTGATGAGGGCTTCCCTGGTGGCGCAGTGGTTAAGAATCCGCCTGCCAATGCAGGGGACACGGGTTCGAGCCCTGGTCCAGGAAGATCCCTCATGCCGCGGAACAACTAAGCCCATGCACCACAACTACTGAGCCTGCACTGTAGAGCCCACGAGCCACAACTACTGAGCCCACGCACCACAACTACTGAAGCCCGTGTGCTTAGAGCCCATGCTGTGCAACAAGAGAAGCCACCGCAATGAGAAGCCCGCACACCAAAAACGAAGAGTAGCCCCCGCTCACCACAACTAGAGAAAGCCCGCGCACGGCAACAAAGACCCAACACAGCCAAAAATAATAAATAAAAATAAATTGTAAAAAAAAGAATAATTTGATGCGAAAACTATAAAACTTTTAAAAAGACAATATAAGTAAACTCTTTTAATGGTCCCAGGGTAGTCTCACATAAAATCTACAGAAATTCTGTTCACCAAAAATACTGACCTAAATGTAAGAGCTAAAACTACAAAACTCCAAGAAGAAAACATAGGTATAAATCTTTGTCACCTTGGATTATGCAACTTGGATTAAGGTGTTCTTAGATATGACACCAAAAGCGCAAGTGATGAAAGAAAAAATAAACTGGACTTCATCACAATTAAAAACTTTCTGCCCCAGTATGACTCTGTCCTGCTCAGCTGTCCTCTGAAAGGAAGTCACTTATCTCCGTCCACCTTCTCTCCCACCTAAGTGTGTGCCCCTGAGGCCCCAGAACTATCTTTTAGTTGTCTACTGAAGACAAACAAAGATTATCACTTCAAAGTGGAGAATGATGAAAAGGAGCGGTTATCTTTAGGAAGGGTCAGTTTCGGGGCTGGTGCAAAGGATGAAGTGCACACTCTTGAAGCAGAGGCAGCCTAAGCAAAGCAGCCCTGGCGAGGTTGATAACGTCTGTATGGCCAATGGCTTCCCTGGGGGGCTCTGAAACAATACTACGTGTGGTCTAAAAGTAGTTCAGGGCTTGTACTTATCAGTGGACAGCACTTAGAAGATGCAGAGTAAGAAGATGAAGAAGAGGAGGACGTGAAACCCCTAAGTATATCTGGAAGTGGTAGCAAGGTTCCACAGAAAACAAGCAAAACTTGCTGATGAAGGTGAAGAGGAAGCTGAAGAAAAAGCTCCAGCAAAGAAATCTATATGATACTCCAGCCAAAAAGGCATAAAATCAAACCATAATGGAAAAGACTCAAAACCATCAAATACCAAGAGCAAAAAAGTCAAGAATCCTTCCCAAAAACAGAGGGGAAAAAAAAAAAAAAGAAAAAAACCTCCTAAAACACCAAAAGGACCTAGTTCGGTAGAAGACATTAAAGTAAAAATGCAGGCAAGTCTAGGAAAAAGCACAATAAACAGTCCTGGTAAATTAAGACAGGGAGAGAGGAAAAGGAAAGACGAATACAAAGGAGAGTCCAAACTGAGTCTCATTAGCAATCCAGACGAAGTCTTCTATTTTAATCTCAATCCCCGTTCCTGACTTTCCAGCCACCCACACCCCTCTCCAGGCTAGAAGCAATCTCACTCTTGATTTCCTACAGCACTTTCGTTTGACTGCTGTGATTCAGCGAATCTTATACCTTGCCTTCTATTACTTATTCATTTGATTTACCTCTTTGACCATGTTTTAATCACTTTTGTATCTCCCTAGATGCTCAATAAATATTTGAATGAATCAAATAGAGGAAATAACGGTTTTGTACATCAACGAATACTATCAGGAAAGTAAAAAGACAACCCACAGAATGAGAGAAAATATTTGCAAATCATACATCTGAGTATGTAGAATATATAAAGAACTCTTACAACTCAACAATAAAAAGACAACCCAGCTAAAAAAGAAATGGGCAAAGGATCTGAATGAACATTTCTCTAAAGAAAATATGCAAATGGCCAACAAGCACATGAAGAGATGTTCATCATTGGTTACTAAGAAAATGAAAATCAAAACCACAATGAGATACCACTTCACATTTACTAGGATAGCTATTTTAAAAAAAACCAACAACAAATGTTGACAAGGAAGTAGAGAAGGTGAAACCCTCCCTCATACACTGCTGGTGGGAATTTAAAATGACACAGCCACTTTGGAAAACAGTTTGGCAGTTCCTCAAAACTTTAAACAGAGATTTGTCATGTGACCCTGCCAATTCTACTTCTAGTATATATCCAAGAGAACCAAAACAACATGTCCACACAAAAACTAGTGTGTCCTAGCAGCACTATTCATAACATCCCAAAGTGAACACAACCTAAATGCCATCAACTAATGAACGGATAAACAAAACATAGTATATCCATGCAATGGGAATTTTGTGCTGATACAAGATACAGCATGGATGACTCTTGAAAACATGCTAAATAAAAGGAGTCAAAATGTCACATATTATGATTCTATATTTATCTGAAATGTCCGGAATAGGCAAATCCATATATAGAGAGAAGAGGTTTATAGTTGCCAGGGGCTGGGGGGGAGAGGGAAATAGAGTAGCTGCTAAAAGATATGTGGTTCCTTTCTGAAGTGATAAAAATGTTCTGGAAATATATAATGATGACGCACAATTTTATGAATACATAAAAGCCACTGAACTGTACACTTTAACAGTGTACACTAAAGTGTACACTTTAACAGTGTACACTAAAGTGTACACTTTAACTGTACACTTTCTTAATTTCAAAAAAAAAAAAAATCCTCCCCCCCCACCCCCCCAAAAATTGAAATGACGAGCCACAAATTAGGAGACACGTGCTATACACATACCTGACAAGAGGCTTCAGGAAACACTAAACATAAGAAAATGACAAAGTAACCATCCACATAAGGCACACAACCCATAAACAAATGAAAACAAGCTCTGTCTCATTCCTCATCAGAGAAATGCAAATCAAAACTATTTCACATCCACGTGAAGGCAAGAACATGCACAAACTGGAACGTGAACACACTGCCAGTGGGAGTATAAATGGTGCTGCCATCTCAGCAGATGTGGTCTCATCTAGCACATGCGAACACATGCACACGATCAGGCCACGGAACGCCATTCCTGGGCACACGTCCTAGAAAATCTGTCTACACGTGAACCAAAAACATAGCACCATGTGTGGAATAGCAAGAAACTAGAAACAACACATCCAGTAAGAGCCAACACGGAACAGACAAATAAGTTTTGCTATCTGGAATCATAAAACCAGACAATACCACAAGAAAATGAATGGATGAAACTAAGGAAACTAACAACAAAAATAAGCAAGTCACAGAACATACAAGGCATGATTTCCTTTACGTAAAGTTAAAAATATGGAAAGTTCAACATTCTCTTGTTTAGTGAGACAAACATACATTCTGAGAATGTATTAAGCAGTAAAATCAAACACTTACTTGTTTCTTTTTCAGTTTAAGGATCTGCTGTTCTACTTTTGCAATTTCTCGATCTACACGATCCATACTCTGTATTAACTCTTCCTTTGAAAGTTTTGAAGGTGAAGCATTTTGATCATCTCCACATGGTTGCCCAGAGATTGGAGAGGAAGGAGCTTCATGTTTGACTCCAAATGCTGGATCCTTTAAGGAAGAAAATCAAGAACAAATGATTTCTCACTAACAGCCAATGTCAGCTGCAAGATCCTCTTAACTGAAGAAAGTGAATTTTAAAGCTTAGCAGAGCAATGTGTGCTCTCTGTAGATGGCAGTCCTATGGTAGCAATTTTCTCCCTCCCTCCCTTTCTCTCTCTCACACACACACAAACCCACACCACTGCTGTTTATAGTTTAGACATATCATTCACAATTTGGAAGATCCTAAAAGCTATCCAGAATGAGGTGGCTAAGTGGCTAACCAGCCTTTAGTACAACGATAACTGAGACTTCTAATTTCTGCAGAAATAATAACGCAATCACGGCAAAGGAAGATACCAATTCCTCAGCCATTTCCTCGTAATGGCACTCCAAAAGGTCTGAACATGCATGCCCTGTGTGCCCACCCAACGTAACAGCTATGATATGGCTGTTCCTATCAAAAAGTTTTTAGACTTTCCAAGGGCCAACAGTGAGGTACAGAAGTCCAAGAAATGATCTAGAAGTTTTGTTGCTACAGTCACCCAGGCCTACCTTCATAAAGGGCAACTAAGCCTGCCCACCCTATATCGCACATAACATCTCTTCAGCCTAATATATCATCCCACTCCAGCTTCAAACCAGCAGGGGACTACAACAGATTGAAGGCCCCTCCACCCAAAACCTATCACCCCGTCAACACACACATGCACGCATGCACACACACACATACAGCCTACTAATCTCCAGTCTAAAGTGAAGATATAAGCAACACTGTAGAGCACATCAATTTTAGGTTAAGGTACTAGTTTTCTTTAGGGTATAAGAAGCCTAGAATGAGCATAGTTCCTAGGACTATAGAGCCCTCAATGTATTAAATAAGATTAATTAACTGTGAGAAATCAGTAGTTCTAACCAAGAATGCACTTAATTATACCTGGATAGTTGTTCCAAAACACCTTGGAACAGAGATTTCAACTAAAACATAACATGTATATTCCTGAAAAGTCTGATATTCTGTAACAGTATAGTTAAATATAAGACTTCTGGGGAAAATAGGATTATGGTTATTACTTAAACTTTGCAAGCAGAGCATTAGCAAAAACAACAGCTACCCTAACAGAAGTAATAATATTGTTAAAGCTCCAAAATCATTTGCATTTAGACTACAGTCAATTCTTTGGTAGCCATAAACCCTATAGTTTACGCTTCCTTTGTTAATCCTTGAGGTCATTTGCTTCCAGTAGAAAATAGTATGTTTCATCAAAATAAAAATCAGATTTGGGGTATAAAGATTTTTATCAACCTTTAAAAACAAAAAAGTACAGGAGAAAATGTCTTTGCAGTTTCTTTTCAACATTCCAATCTTCATTAGTTAGCTTAACATTGAAAAGCAGAGCAGTTCATGAATTAACTAAGCCAGCTACTACCTGCACTAAATGAAAACTAAATGCAGACTTTTCAAATCTTTTTAAGGTCTTCATCTATCTCAAAGGCTATTTCTTAATTATGAGGCAGCTTGATCCTGAGAGCCTGAAAACATTCATGTGCAGGGAACAATCATTCACGAATCTTTAGGACTTCCATGTTATATTCATATCATTCTCTTACATATGCATATGAGCTAATTTGTGTTACATAACACGTGTAACAGCAAAACAGATTATATTTCGATTCAGCAGATTTTGAAAATGCTCCTCAGGTGATCTGATCCGTGCCCTAAGAACTACTATTACAAATCAGTATTTTCCACTGACTTCTTCTCTAGTTAAATATTTAACAAAAAACAAATTCCTTGAGTGCCTATTATATGACAGGCACTAGGTAGAGTGGTGAACAAAACAGGCATGATGCTCGCCTTCAAGGAGTTTATAATTTTGTATTGGAACATTCTGATAGTAATTTGAGGGAAGAAGCTAAGATTCCTACCTCACATCTTATATCACAATGAAAGCCAAATAACAGCAAACATTTATATGAGATTTATTAGCAAATCACAAGAAGCCTCAAACAAACAAAAAAAGGCATTCACATTATCTTGAGCTCAGGAAAGCCAACAGCAAAAGACATTTAAAAAAAAAAAAAAAAGACTGATGAATCAAAATAAAAAACAATTTTCTCTTCATCAAAATTGAAATAAAAAATTTAAAAGGCAAATGGAAAAAATCATTTGCAAAATGTGAACTCTAACAACTCAATATAAAATAAAAAACACACCAACAGAAAAATGAGCAATAGACATGAAAAAGCAATTCATAAAACAGGAAAAATAAACAAATGAAAAAATGTCAAATTTTACTAACAAGCAAATAAATGCAAGTTAAAAATTTATCAAACAATGACTTTTTAAAAAAACAGTAAACATGTGGTATCAGTAAGGGCACACAAGACCTGGGAGCCCTCATACCGTGCTATCAGGGACAAGAACTGGTTCTCCTGCTTTGCAGGGCAATCTGGATACACCCATGAAAACCTTAAAATATGCCAACTCTGGTCTCTAATTACTTACACTAACAGGAATTTACCTTAGGGAAATAAACAAGACTGTATACCAAAAAAATCAACCTAGGGGCTTCCCTGGTGGTCCAGCGATTAGGACTCCGCACTTTCACTGCCCAGGGTGAGGGCTCGATCCCTGGTCAGGGAACTAAGATCCCGCAAGCCGCAGAGCGCAGCCACAAAAAAAAACAAACACAAAAATCAACCTAAAGAAAATATGTCATTGTTCTAATGAGCAAACAGGTAACCTACATGTGTGGCAATTAAATAAATTACTTTATATCCATATATGGAATATGACTAAAAATAAAATTGTAAACTTAACGACACAAAAAGTATGTATTTAAGCAAAAATAAAGTTATATACAATATACAAAGCGAGCACATTAAAATATGCACAATTAACAACAATTTCTAACTGGTGAGACTGTAACTTTTTCCTTCAAACTTATCTAATTTAATCTTTCTATAAATGATATACCTGGGCTTAACAACATTAAAAAAAAAGAAAAAAACTAACAGATGCTAATTCTTTCAAAATCCCTACTTCTAAAAAAAGGAAAGTCACGATTTACAACTTAAGGGGGTGGGAAAAGAGCAGGACTAGGGGTCAGAGGTCATGGGTTCTCATTCCAACTCAGGAGGCTCGACCTAGGTCACTTAATTTTTCTTAACATCTGTCTTCTCTACTATAAAATGGAAATCAGCTGTACTCTGATCCAACATAACACATTATTTAAATGGATGAAGTTTTAAGATCTCTTTCTGCCAAAAAAATCTATAGCTATAAATTACCTTTGTGGTCATTTATTCAGCCTTGGAAGAAGACCTTTATTCACTGTATTTCTTTCTTTCTTTCCTTCTTTTTTAAATGTTTCAAACATTTCTTATAAACCCATAGACTATAATACAGATACTTCACATAGTGAAGCAGGTCTCAATATTCCTAGAAGCTTAGTTCATTTCTAGCTTATCACAAAGAGCTTTCCCTACCCAACTTATTATTTTGAATATTTTCAAATTTACATAAGAGTTGAAAGACAAGTATAATGGACACTCAATATCTTCATCTAGATTCACTAGCTGTAACATTTTGCTGTATTTGCTTTGTCTCTATACACATGCACACACCTACCTTTTTTTTTTTCCAGTTGATCTATTTGAAAATAAATTGCAAACATATTCACTATCTTTTAAATCATTTCTCACTGCATAAAAACTCAAAGAAAATGTGTATTTATTTATCTGATATCAGGGTGGACAGGGCCATTAGCCATAAAGGCAAATAAGCTTTATGGGAAAGATATCTGATAACAAAAAGGCAGGGGTAAGAGATATGAACATATGATAGTAAAGGGGTTAACACTTTATTGTTAAAAGCGTTTTAAAGAATTAGTTTATTCTTTCTAAAACAAATATTTATTCAGTACCTACTAAGTGCCAGGTACTTCCTAATCTGAAGATTTAATGACAAGCAAAATAGACAGTTAAATATGATAAACTCAGCAACAAAATAAGGGCATAATACAGGAAGATGCATTTCACAAAAGAAAGGCAAATAACAATAAACATAAGAGAAAAAGAGGTTTGATCTTAATAGAACCTTCTCATAAATCCACAATACACATTGTTTGAAATGTCACGAGATATAGCTACATATTAAAAGTTAACAGTTACCTCTAAGACAGAGAATTATAGATAACTTTTTTCCTCTGTATTTGCAAGAACATATTTTTTACACAAATTAGAAAAAGAAACTTTCTTTAAAAATTATAAGCACAATTAAACCTTACCTAAAACGTGTCTTCTCCTATGCAGTAAGTTAATAAACTGCAACTGAATTTAAGGGTATTATTTAAAATTTAATTTAAATTTAACAGAACTGTGGTAGTCTTGAGTCTGACCACATTTTACAGCCCAACAAGCCGATATAAAATGCTTGAGATTTAACAGCAATTGAACGTCATTCAACAGCAGTTTTTCTTTACAGCAGTCCTCGGATTGTTTTCATTTACCAAAAAGTTAAAAGTACTGACTTTAAAAGTCTGGAGTATTAAGTCTGTGGTTTTTAGTTTTAACAAAATTTTTACTTTCCCATAGCACTAACCTTTAGAGACTGGCATAACTGGACTTTCTTTTAGGCGCTGTGCCTGAATATGGCTAAACAAACATTTCAGACCGACAACTCCACAGGGTAAGAGAACAAATATTTACCTTCTTAGCATCTGCAGAAGACCTCAACCCTTCTGGCAGCGTGTGCACTAAAGGTAAGACCGCAGCGCTGACCCGCTGGAAATGGGAATCAGAAACCTGCTCCAGACGTGGGCGCTTGGATTCCAGTGAATCATGATCCACCGGGGAAGGGCCTGGGTGAAACTGCTCATATCCAGTTCTCCTTTCTTGAGGCCTAATACATACAAAGAAAATAATCACTTGAAAATGTTTAAGTGATGCACAACTTCCTGCTAACATCCCTGGTTGAACTTTGAAATAAAAGAAAAGTTATGCTCACTTTCAAGTGAATTCCCTCACCCCAGGAGAATATATACCTCACTATAAAGTACTATTAAACTTAAATTCTGATAGGAAAAGTTTCTTCAGGGGAGGTGGGAGTAGAGGTGATAAAGTAGTGAAAGATGTAACAGAAGATTTCAACTTGCAGAAAATCTGAAGTTGCTGAAAAATATCCATAAAGTATTTTTAAACCTATGCCATAATAACTGAATATAATCTAGACTAGAAGAGCCACCGTTTTCAACCAATAATAAAAGCAAGCAGAAAAAAAAATAATAATAACAAATTTCCCAGCAACTGCCACACGGAAAGATAAATGACTTGAGTTGTGAGGTATTATTAAGACTTAAAAACAAGTCTCTTGAGTGGGAATGCAACAGTACTTTGAATACATAATTCTGACTCCTAAAACATGTATTTTGTCTAGTTTCCCCAAGTACCTAAGTATCCTGAAGGTCAGGAATCTGTTTTTAATTTCTCTACATGATATACTGTATAGAGTACTATGTATGGGTGTTTGTTAATTTGACTTTTCATTTTCTACCGAAGTATTTACAGAAGCGACATCTTACCTATGGCCAAGCTTTAAACGAATGTCTCACAAAACAACTTTTAATTGAAAAGTTAATCATGGCGTTTCGTTTTTAGGATAGATGATAAAATAAACCCTGAGGTCTACAATTTTATTATACTTCAAAAATTTGAAATCTCATTCAAGACATAAGATCCCATTGTCTCCTTAAAATTCACAATGATGTCACAAAAAATACTGGAGTAGGGAGCTTCAAGAGTAAGACAAGGATGCTTGTTTTTGCCACTTCTTTTCAATATAGTATTGGGAGTTCTTATCAGAATATTAGGCAAGAAAAGAGAGAAAAGGCATCCAAATTGAAAAAGAAGAAGTATTTCTATTTGCAGATGACACAATCTCATATGTAGAAAACTCAAAAGAATCCACAAAAAAAATGTTAGCGCTAATAAATGAACAGAGCAAAGTTACAGGGTAAAAAAAAAAAATCAACATGCAAAAATCAGTTTTATTTCTATACACTGGCAATGAACAATCTGGACATGAAATTAAAAAAACAATTCCAGGACTTCCGTGGTGGCGCAGTGGTTAAGAACCCGCCTGCCAATGCAGGGGACAAGGGTTCAAGCCCTGGTCCAGGAAGATCCCACATGCCACAGAGCAACTAAGCCCGTGCGCCACAACTACTGAGCCTGCGCTCTAGAGCCCGCGAGCCACAACTACTGAGCCTGCATGCTACAAGTACTGAAGCCCGAGTGCCTAGAGCCCATGCTCCGCAACAAGAGAAGCCACCACAATGAGAAGCCCGCGCACCGCAACTAGAGAAAGCCTGTACGCAGCAACGAAGACCCAACGCAGCCAAAAATAAATAAATTTATTTTTAAAAAATAATAATAATTAAAAAAAAAAAAAACTAATACCGTATGATCGTGTGGCCACTTTGTAAACAGTCTGGCAGTTTCCCAAATGGCAAACAAAAAAACTACCATGTAATCAGCAATCCTACTCCTAGGTATATGACCAAGAAAAAGGAATATATAGATAGCCACAGAAAAATTTGTGCTTGAAAACAGCTATCAACTGATGAATAGAAAAATAAAATGTGTTATTTCCAAAACAAACAAACAAAAAAAACCAAAAAAACAGATTTTCATACTAAAATATCTCTGTAGCCTTTTAGACTTAAAATTCCCTACATTTTACTGACTTTCATCAGCTCTTAGTATCATCTTTAAATAGCTTTAAAACAAGTTTATCAAATGAATTTTTTATTGAAATGTACCTAATCATTTTAATTTTTTAAAAAAGATAACCCCTCTCCCCGCCGGCCGGGTGCGCTCTAGATGCTGCACGGAGACCCTCTGCACCCCTGCGAACTCATGGCGCTGCGAGTGGTGCGGAGCGTGCGGGCCACGGTCTGCAGCCTGCGCGCCATCTCTGCGCCCAACGCGCCCTGCCCGCCGCGGCCCTGGGGACTGCGGGAGGGCGCCGCGCACCGGACCCGCTCTGCTGTCGGGTCGTAAATTCAAACATGAATGGGTAACAACAGAAATCGGTGTTGGAACAGTGGGAATCAGCAATTTTGCACACGAAGCTTTGGGAGATGTTGTTTACTGTAGTCTGCCTGAAGCTGGGAGAAAATTGAACAAACAAGAGGAATTCGGTGCTCTGGAAAGTGTGAAAGCTGCTAGTGAACTCTATTCTCCTCTATCAGAAGTAGCTGAAATTAATGAAGCTCTAGCAGAAAATCCAGGACTTCTCAACAAATCTTGTTATGAAGATGGTTGGCTGATCAAGATGACCCTCAGTAACCCTTCAGAACTAGATGAACTAATGAGTGAAGAAGCATATGAGAAATACATAAAATCTATTGAGGAGTGAAAATGGAACCCCTAAATAAAGTAGTTTGAAACAACTGAATCTAGCATAGTTGTCTTAAATTAGTGGTGGATAGATTTTTAAAAAGCAACTTTTAGCAAAAGAAACTACTCACAACAGTGTTGCCTGAAGAAAATACCCCTTAACTTCCTAATGATTTCAGATAAACACTATGCATCTTTTTCACAACACACTGTGATTTTTAGTAATAATGAATAGACTATGTAATATTCAGTTATAATATTCAAAATTCCTGAAATTATCTGTGGTAAAACTAGTTACAAAAATTATCTGGGGCTTCCCTGGTGGCGCAGTGGTTGAGACTCTGCCTGCCAGTGCAGGGGACACGGGTTCGAGCCCTGGTCTGGGGGGGTATCCCACGTGCCGCGGAGCAACTAGGCCCGTGAGCCACAATTACTGAGCTTGCGCGTCTGGAGCCTGTGCTCCGCAACAAGAGAGGCCGCGATGGTGGGAGGCCCGCGCACCGCGATGAAGAGTGGCCCCCGCTTGCCGCAACTGGAGAGAGCCCTCGCACAGAAATGAGGACCCAACACAGCCAAAAATAAAAATAAAAAATAAATAAACTATGTTCCTTTAAAAAAAAAAAAATTATCTAATTCAAGGACAACATTGTTATCTTAACCTTATATAATATTGTAACTTGCTTACAGCCATCCCTGGATTTGGGTCAAAATACTCAATGAACTTGCCACTGGAAATAAATGGCAGTGGAGAAAAGTTTGTTAGTTGTATAGTGTCCAATGAAGAACATTACTATCTTAATTTTGCAGTACACTGTGTTTGCTGGTGCTATTTTTATACAGTGAAGCAACAGCCTTGCAGGAAAATAAGAAACAGTTTAATAATAAAATATTCAACTTCTTAAAAAAAAAAAGATAACCCTCATTTAGGGGAAATATGTCATAAACTTCATAGCTATTCAAAATAGTGGCCCACAAAGACCATCTAGAATTACATCGATTTATTTTATTTATTCCCACCTAAGGAAGGCTGTTGTCTGAAACAAAATTAATTTCACTTAAATTTAAAAATGTATAAATATGATTTGGCCTCTTGTTGCTCAAGGGAAAACCAATTATCTGAGTTTCAGTGAATCTTTTTTTGTTTTTTAAAGTATTTGTTTATTTATTTATTTATGGCTGTGTTGGGTCTTCGTTTCTGTGCGAGTGCTTTCTCTAGTTGTGGCAAGCGGGGGCCACTCTTCATCGCGGTGCGCGGGCCTCTCACTATCGCGGCCTCTCTTGTTGCGGAGCACAGGCTCCAGACGCGCAGGCTCAGTAATTGTGGCTCACGGGCCCAGGTGCTCCACAGCACGTGGGATCTTCCCAGACCAGGGCTCGAACCCGTGTCCCCTGCATTGGCAGGCAGATTCTCAACCACTGCGCCACCAGGGAAGCCCTCAGTGAATCTTTTATAATATCTGAAACTACCTCAGTTGTTCTGTATCTGCTATCTAAATATCCAAATACTCTAAAATGCTATTTGGACTAATTTTTCCAATGAAATCTATAAAACATGATGAATGACATTCACACAGAAATGACTCTTACATTTTATGAGTGCTGTGTTTATAAAATGATAAACATTTGCTAACAAAAAATTTCCTGGAATACATAACAGAACTAAACAGCAAATCACCCCAAATCCCACCACATAGAAACAACTATAATTAGGGGTGAATATCATTCCCAGACATCATTTTTATATATGGATGTATGGATATACAGGCAAAAATAAAACAGAAGAATCACCATATTTTTTAAATACAGAATATTTGGTTTATTTTTATACAGATATGTATATGAGAAAAAAAATGAAATGAAATGAAGCAACTGCTATATTCCAGGTCAACACTCCTTTAGCGTAAGAAATCAGTTCCTAAAAAATTCTTGCTAAAGGGTTAGGAAAATAATTATGAAGAGCATTAATTAAAATTATGATTTTAATTTTTTTAACCTAATATATTTCCATTTTAGAAGTCATCAAATCACTCCAGGCACAGTTTTCTTTTTTTAAAGATAAATTATTTATTTATTTATTTATTTTTGGCTGCGTTGAGTCTTAGTTGCCGCGCGCAGTCTTTCTCTAGTTGCGACGAGCAGGGGCTACTCTTTGTTGCGGTGGCTTCTCTTGTTGCAGAGCGTGGGCTCTAGGCGTGCAGGCTTCAGTAGTTGTGGCATGTGGGCTCAGCAGTTGTGGCTCACGGGCTCTAGAGCACAGGCTCAGCAGTTGCGGAGTACGGGTTTAGCTGCTCCTGAGCATGTGGGATCTTCCCAGACCAGGGCTTGAACCCGTGTCCCCTGCATTGACAGGCAGATTCTTAACCACTACACCACCAGGGAAGTCTCCACACACACTTTTCAAATGCATACCTTTAAATATTCTCCCACTACTTATCGTACCTCTGATTTGGGGTACTTATTTTTACTTTGTCAAGATTTGGTACTGACATTCCGTTAAAGAACCATAATTCATCGAGATGTCTCATATGGACTTTCCACTTGAATGGGTTTATGGCTACTGTAGTCCTTTTACCACGGCTTCCATTTGACTGGATTGAATTCCATTTGACTGGATTCCATTTGACTGGATTGAATTCCATTTGACTGGATTCCATCACGTAGAAATTCTTCAAGAAGCTTTAGATGCTCAGTGCTTTCATGTCTGAAAACGTCTGCTTGTTACTTTTAAACGTGTCTGATATAAATATTCTTGGATCTCAATTTCTTTTTCTCAGAACTTTGTAGCTATTGCTCTACTATTAATATCTTCTGTCAGATTCTTTTCCCCATATCAAGGACTTGTGCTTTGCTTCCTGGATTCCTGATTCTTTTACTTAGCCTTAAACTTTAATAATAACCAGGATCTGTCTCGGTATTGATCATTCTGTGCAAATTTTTCTTGGAGCAAGGTATGTCCTATCAACCTATTGAGTTCTTCCTTCACTTTAAAGGGGAAAAAAGTGGTGTTTTTTTTAAGTTATGAATATTATTTCCTTTCCTTTACCAGGTTCTCCACCTCAGAAACACATGTTCTTATGACATGTTGGATGATTTTAATTTGCCCTCCATATTTATCCACTTCTTTCTAATTGCTTTAATCTCTGTCCTTTTCTTCTGTATCCACTCTGATCATTTCTAGACCTTTCTTCCAAGACAAAGGACTGACTTTCAGCCACATCTATTTTATTCCTTGTTCCTTCTCACTTTATACATTGAATTTAAAATGGTGGTCTTGGGGGCACAGGAATGTCCAATCTTTCATTTTATCTGATATGTTTGCCTTATTTTGCTTTTGAATACTTCATTTTTAATTTTACATTCTACAGTGCACAGCACTCACGGGGCATGTTCTTTGTTTTTCATCTTCTTTACACACACGGGTCTTTGTTTTTGAAACACTGTATTGCTTTAATCTTCCTTTCCAGGAATATGTTTTCCCTGTTCATGGCATCCCTTACCCTCCTGCTCAGGCATACTATGAGAAACCCTACCCAGACTCCCTCTTTGGTGTGGAATGGTATGTGGGCGTTTTCCTTGCTCATCCCCACTTTGCCTGGAATGTGTTTGTCTACAGATGGAGGACTGGATATGGCTTTCTAAATACTTTTCTGGAAGTATATAGCCTGAGGAAACAGAAAAGTGGGGCAAATCAGGGGAAAACTCGGATGGGGCTGTGACAACCTTTGCTAAGGATCCTGGTCCGCTCCACCAGCCACACAGGTAAACCAGTCCTGAGGGCTTTGGCTCAGCACTTTGGAAAGTGGCACACTGTTAACTATCCTTCCTGCAGGATGGCATAATGGGGATTCCTAAGCCAACCGTTCACCACATCATCACCCCCACTCATGTCTTCCCAAATTAGGGAGCAATCATGAGAAATCCTATGACTACACTAACCTTCTTTCTTTCTTCAACACTGCTTCTTTGAGAGTAAAAGTAGGAACCAGGAGGCCAAGTTGTGCAATATTCTTCTCATTCCTTCCTTGAATGCCACTTTTCCAAGTTTATGGCAGTGGCTGTATCCTTTCCTTTTTCATGCAGGGTGCATTTTTAGCCCTTTTTAAAAAAAAAACCACCTTTGTATATTTGCTAGATAGTAGAGGAGAGTGATCTGAATTCTCTCCACAACCTTCACCAAGAAATGCATTTTACAATGATTTTAAACATGGCAGAATAATTTTAAACCTTTTATCATCTTAAAACCTAAACAGTAATCATATTTTTAAAATAGGACATCAGGTTCTTTACAAAACTGCTAAAACAAGGACTCAAGAAAGGTGATTTAATAAAGGTAGTTATTATACTTCAAAATCCTTTAGATTAAGAGTGAGAATGGAGTAAAAGACCGCAGAAATGGTAAGGACCCTGGAGAAAATGAGTACCTGCCATGGACGGGGCCAACGTTACCTGACCAAATACTTATCCTCTGCAGACAATGCTATTATTATCCTCATTTTTACAGGTAGAAAACTAAGGTCTGAGAAGTCTAAATCACTGACTGGCAACCCTGTCTGCAAATGAGAATGACCTGGGCCCAATCCCAGGGACTCATTTAATTATTCTGGGATGGGACTTGGGAATCAAGCTTTTAAATCTCCCCAGGTGGTCCTAATATGCAGCCTGAATTGAGAACACCTGTTTACACAATGCTACAAAGTCCACAACAGCTGACCAGGATTCAAACCTAGGTCTACCTGACTGCCCGCTACACAGCATTAACTCCGAACTCTGGAAACAAGTTTTTAAGAGTTTGTTAACTATTATGACAATTACTCCAAATGGTAAACAAATACAAAAGAGCTCAAAATATAAACTGTAAATGACCAGTCACAGCTTGGTTAATAAGATTACAAGTTAAATATAACAAAATTAAAGTAATAAAATAAATGACACAAGTTCAGTCCTGGATGGAAACGTAAAAGAAAGCCTGTTACCTGTCAGAACCTGGGTGAAACTCTGAAAGCAGGGAAGGTCGTCTGCGAAGCTGCTGCTGCTGCTGTTGCTGCAAGAGCTGGGAGGCCTGACTGACTTCGAGATGAGAAGAACGATAATCAGGGACTGCAAACTCCTAGTAGTAAAATAATCATGAATTAATTATTAACCAAGAAGTGAAAAGCATCATGAAACCAAACCAAGGACAAATGAACAAAGGCAGTTATGGTCCACTAAGTATGGAAAGAAGCAGCAATGATTTCAATCCTTCACTGATTTAACTCTTTCACATAACCTAAAACAACCAACATTAACTATATATCATTCAAAAGAATTCAAAATGAGATTTCCTCTTCAACCTATTTTTTTTTTTAATTTTTAAAAATTGACGTATTTGTTTATGGGGGCATTGGGTCTTCATTGCTGCACGTGGGCTTTCTCTAGTTCCGGCGAGCGGGGGCTACTCTTGGTTGTGGTGCAGGGGCTTCTCATTGCAGTGGCTTCTCTTGTTGCAAAGCATGGGCTCTAGGCTCATGCGGGCCTCATTAGTTGCAGCACACGGGCTCAGGAGTTGTGGCTCATGGGCTCTAGAGCGCAGGCTCAGTAGTTGTGGAGTACAAGCTTAGCTGCTCTGCAGCATGTAGGATCTTCCCAGACCAGGGCTCGAACCTGCAGTGGCAGGCGGATTCTTTTTTTTTTTAAATAAATTTATTTATTTTATTTATTTATTTTTGGCTGCACTGGGTCTTTGTTGCTGCGTGCGGGCTTTCTCTAGTTGCGGCAAGTGGGGGCTACTCTTCATTGTGGTGCGCGGGCTTCTCATTGCAGTGGCTTCTCTTGTTGCAGAGCACGGGCTCTAGCCTCGCGGGCTTCAGTAGTTGTGGCACGCAGGCTCTGGAGCGCAGGCTCAGTAGTCGTGGCACATGGGCTTAGTTACTACGCAGCATGCGGGATCGTCCCAGGCCAGGGCTCGAACCCGTGTCCCCTGCATTGGCAGGCGGATTCTTAACCACTGCACCACCAGAGAAGCCCAACAGGCACATTCTTAACCACTGTGCTACCAGGGAAGTCTCAACCTATATTTGATTTATTCTTCTAATAACATATCACAATAACTCCTAATCTATATTACTCACGTAATAAGGTCTCAAACCCTTGTGTTCAATATGAAATCCTAAAAAGCATTCCTATCTTAAATTTAAAATGGATAAGCTGGAAGGGACACAGAAGCCATCTAGTTAAACCCACATATATTTACAAATGAAGAAACAGAAGTCCAGAGAATCAACCTGCTAGTTAAGAGTAATAGTTTTTTCCATCATTCTAGGTGGGTGTTTTATGTTTATTTTTCTACTTTTCTTTTGTTGAAAAGGTCAAAGCTTCTTTTGAAAAGATACTAACAATCACAAACAGATAAACACAGAATTACCAAATAACCCTGGAATTCCACTCCTAGGTATACAGACAAACTAACTAAAAGCATATGTCCACACACAAGAATTTGAACACAAATTGTCAAAGCAGCATTATTCACAATAGCCAAAAAGAAGACAGAATCCAAATGTCCACTGACTCATACATAGATAAACAACATGATGTATCTGTACAATGGAATAGTATTCGGCCATTTAAAAAAATGAAGTACTAATACATGCTACAAAATAGTTGAACCTAGAAAACATAATGCTAAGTTAAAAAAAAGATTCAAAAGCCACATATGATTCCATTTACATGAAATGTCTACAAGATGCAAATCAAGAGACATAAGGTAGATTAGTGGTTGTCGGGGATGGAGGGAAGACAGGAATTGCGGCTGACTACTATTATGTATGGGGTTCCATTTTGGGTGATGCAAAAGTTCTAGAATTAAATAATGGTAATGGTAGCCCAGCATAGTGAATATATGAAAAACCACTATATTATACACTTAAAAATGGTGAATTTTATGTTATATGAATTATATATCAACAAAAGTTTAGAAAATCATAAACAGATAAAGTACAGCTGGCCAGACTGAAACATGGAGTAGGACAGGAGGTCCAGAACCTTTCATTAGAAGCAAATAACAGTAAAAAGATTATCTCATACACAGTCTATGAAAATATATCAGGTACAAAGTTGAAAACATAAACAAGAAAAAACACTGAAGAAAAGACAAAATCATTTTTTTAAAAAAGTACATCAAAACTCAAAAAATAAAGAATTTACATCCAAAGAAACAGACAAGATTAAGTGAAAGTGAAAAAGGACACAAAAGTATTAAAAATATCCTCAAAAAGAACCAAATAGTAATTAAAGAAATTAAAAAGTTGATCACTGAAATTAAACAACAGTAGAAGAGACAGAGGTGAAGGGCAAATGCAAGCAAAGACAGAACTGAGGAATTCTCTCATAACACAGTAGAGCACAAAGATACAGAAATTACAAAAGTTAGAAATGGCAGCTACAGTAAAAGGTTCCAACATTCAATATCCACAGGTGAAAGGCAATATTCTAAGAATAATAGAATAGAATTTCTCAGAAGTTGAAAAAGACATAGTCCTCAGATATAAAAGGGCCTAAGAGAAAAGTTGAGCAGATTTAAAAAATTAATCCACACTGGACATATCAAAATCTTGGAAAACAAAAGATGCAGAGAAAACTCTACTACTAGTCATAAGAAATAAAAAATTAGTTTCCTACAAAGTAAGAAGGATCATAATAAAAGCAGACTTCTCATCAGCAACACTGAACAGAACGAAACACAAATACATATTCCAAGTTCAGAGGAAAACAAATTTGAACCTACAAATTCAGTAACCAAATCATAGTTCAAGTTTTAGGACTACAAACTTTTCAGAATTCAGGAACTCAGAAAATTCACCAGTAACAGCGTCTCTCAAAGAATTCCTAAAGGATGCAGTGAAGAGTAAACAATGAAGAGTAAGAAGCGAAATAAAAGAAACAATAGTGCACTTCTGCTTCCAGCTATGAGCAAGTAACGCTGTCCAAACTACATTCCCATAGTAAACAGCAAAAAAAAAAAAAAAAACTGGACAAAGTGTAGGAATTCCTTTCAGATACTGGACAACAGGCTGCACAGGACTTGACCTCTGAGAAAAGTGACACAAATGGGGGAGTCCTAGCATAATCCAGGCTTTCTGCCTGGAGGTGATTTCCAAACTGCATCCAAACAGTGCCCCAGAATCTTATTCATTGAAGAAGCAACCATACTAAGTTTGGGAAAGCCAGAGAGAATTTCTGGAGACTTCCAGAGAGGAGGGAGTTACACAGAGAAATATTTTCTGAAATATGAATTTGTGTCCCCTTAAGTGTTTGGCTGAATTCCAATCTGTAATGCATAGGGAGAGCATAGCCCAGTCTTTAAAGGCTGAACTAAGAACAACTTCTGAAGAAAGAACTGTTAGAAGGAATGATAAAACAAACAATTCCCAGAGCTCACACAGGGCCAGACCTCATTCAAATTTCCTCCAGCCAGAGATAAGAAATCTCACTGGATACACAAGATATTCAGTAGATAGCCCAGAAGAGGCAAGTTCAGAATTGGAGGATAAATTAGACCTAGAATAAAGACTATTCTAAACTTGCCTTAAGAGTGTTTAAAAATAAAACTCAAAAGTAACTTCACTGCCTACCAAAAGGAATCCAACTTTCTTTAAAGGAATACAACAAAATCCAGCAATGTTCATATTCTAATCAAAAATTAAATATCCAATGCCTGCAATGATAATTCACAGGATGAAATTAACAGTAGATTGGAAACTGCAGAAAAAAAGATCACTGAACACGAAACCATAGCAAAATGAAGCAAATGGATAAAAAAACGGGGGGGGGGGGGGGGGCAGGGAGGAAGACCAGAGGTCCAGTAACCTGTAGGATAAAATAATATAGGAGTAACTGGTGTCTCAGAAGGAAACTAGGAGTAGAGGAGACAGAAAATATACCTGAAGAAATAATGGCTGAATACTGCCCAAATTTTATGAAAATGACAAATACACAGAGGCAGGAAGCTCAGTGAATGCTAAAGACAGTAACATATACATTCAAAAAGCACAACAAAGGCACATCATAATCAAATTGCTGAAAACCAGTGATAAAGAGAGAAGTCTTAAAAGTAACCAGAGGGGGGGAAAAGATATATTTAAATAAACAAAGATAAGAATGAGCAAAGACTTCTGGTCAGAAACCAAACAGGTCAGAGTACTACGAATTACATCTCTTAAAATGCTGTAAGAAAATAACTGTCATCCTAGAATTCTATATCCAGTGAAAGCATTCTTCAAAACTCAAGTTGAAGTAAACTTTTTCAGGTAAATAAAAGCTGAGCAAGTTCACTGCCAAAATACCTGCACTAAGAGAAATGATGCTCTTCAGGCAGGAAGAAAATGTAGCAAAAGGAAACCTGAATATATACAAAGAAGTGAAAGGAGTCAGAAATCACATATATGTGGGCAATTATATAATAGAAGGGAGAAAATAATATGGACAGAAATCAGTTAAAATACAGAAAAAAGTAAAAAATAGATGAAACTAAAGCTAGTTCTTCAAGGAAAAGAATCTACTTAAACTGATAAACCTCTATCTAGACTAATAAAGAAAAAAAAGGAAAAAGAAAACACTTATTATTAACACAAGGAATGGCATCACAACAGATCTAAAAGACACTGAAACAATAAGGGAATAGTATGACAAATCACGGCAATAAATTTAGTATCTTGAACAACAAAATACCCAAACTGACTCAAGAAAAAGTAAAGAATCTGAATTATAACTGTTAAAGAAATTGAGTTAATAATTTATCAGTTAAGTTCTTCCCACCAAGAAAATTCTAGGCCCAAATGGCTTAGATTCTATCAAGTATCTAAGGAAGAAAACAATACCAATCCTACAATGACTCTTCAAGAAAATACAGGGGGAGGAAACACTTCCCAAGCTAATAACCTTCCTAATGGTGAAAGGCTGAATGCTTTCCTCTTAAGATCAGAAACCAGGCAAGGATTTCACTCTCACCCCTTCTAGTCAATACTGTACTAGGTATCCTAGCCAGTGCAATAAGGAAGAAACAGAACAGACATCTAGTTTGGAAAAGGAGAAGCAAAGCTGTCTTTATTCTCAGGTTACAGGATCATCTACATAGAAAATCCTACGAAATCCATAAAAAAGCAAGTAGAGGTAGCAAGTAAGTTTGCAGGATAGAAGATAAATATACATAGCAGCAATGAACAACTGAAAACTGAAATTCAAAAATAAGTACCAGTAACAATCACATTAAAAATACTACATATTTAAGAATAAATGTGACAAAAGATGTACATGACCTGTACACTGAAAACTACCAAACATTACTAAGAAAAATTAATGCAGACCTGCATAAATGGAGAGAGATACCATGTTCATGGACCAGAACATTCAAAGTCGTCAATTCTCTCCCAAATTAATCTCTAGATTCAATACAGTATCAGTCAAAATCCCAGCAAGCTTTTTTGTAGACATTGACAAGTTGATTCTAAAATGCGAAGGCTCTACAATATCCAAAACAACAATTCAGGGAAGAATCACACTACTTAATTTCAGGGTATTATAAAGCGGTAATAATCAAGACAGTGTGCAGTGCTTTATTAAAAGATTAAATGTTTCTTTACACAGAAAAATCATAGATGCAAGATAAAGAAAAACGAAACATATCAGTGTAGAGAGAACAGAAATATACTCACATATATATGATCAACTGATTTTCAATGAAAGCGCCAAAGCAATTCAGTGAGGAAAGGATAATCTTTTCAACAAATGATTTCTAGAACTGAATACCCACATGCAAAACAATGGCTTCAACCCTTACTTCACACCATAAACAAAATGTAATTCAAAATAGATCACAGACTTAAATGTAACAACCTAGAGTTTTAAAGCCTCTAAGAAGAAAACATAGAAGAAAATCTTAGTGACCTTGAGTTTGGCAAAAAACTTCTCAAATATGACACAAAAAGCAAGAAATATTAAAGACAAAAATTAATAAAATGCACTTGATAAGATTAAAAACATATCTCCCAAGGATACCGTAAAAAAAAGAAGGCAAAGCTTCTTTATGTAATCTAGTAGATACAGCTAAAACATAGATACAGATTTCCTAAACAATTTTATTTGTAATAACCAAAAACTGGAATAAGTGACTGGATAAACAAATTATGGTATATCCATACCCAGCAATAAAAAAAAATTAATTAACAAGATGCACCAGAACATGGATAAACCTCAAAAGTATTATGGGACAGAAAAGAAGCCGCTGACAAAAGAGTTCATGTGAAACTCAAGACAAAGGTAACCTGTTATGACAGAAAGCAGACCACAGTTTCCTGGGAGTTGAGGTTTGTGGGAAGTGGGGGAGGAGGCCTGACCTGGACGGGGCACAAGGGAACTTTCCGGGGTGATAGAAATTTTTTCTTTCTTCATTTTGGTGGTGGTTTTATGACTGTATGAATCTTGTCAAAATGTACACATATAATAAAATTTTATTACATATAAACTAAATCCCAAAGTCGATTTAAAAAAAAAAAAAAAAAAAGACAGCAGCAGCGACAATAATCTAGGAAATTAGTAATCAGATGAATAGCACTGGGGCAGGAAGGACACACAACCAAAACTCAACACCTAACCATGTAAGAATCCTCAGTCTAGCAGTAGAAAGTGACTTCTTCAACCAAAAAAGGACATCTACAAAAAACATGTGACTAATATGATACTTAATAGTGAAAGACTGAATGTTTCCCTAAACAGAAACAAGGTAAGGATGCCCCTTCTCACTTTGTAATCATGACCATGCTTTAAAGGAGTCCTTGGTAGTATCCAGTAGTACTCAACTATATTTGCTGGTAAGTGTGCTTTCTTGTTCTCCGAAATGACCATTTCATTCCTTCCCTTCTCTTTCCTTCAAACCTCTTACACCTCCGTCCCTGGCGCACTCTAAGCTGATTATTTCACCTATTTTATTTTTCACAAGGTAAAACAATCACGCAAACTCATCTTCCTACCATCAAATCTCTCAAGAAGGCAGAGGTTCTTTAATATATCACAAATAATACCAGTAGCTACACAGAGTAAACACACATATAGAAAACCTTAGCACAGGACCTGGCTCTCACTCAAGAGTGGCCAAGTCATCCGGCCAGCTTAATACTCAACCAGAACTTGGCACATAAACAGATGTCTTAACTTAGAAACTCTAGGCAATTGATTCTTCTCTATCCATCAACAACTCCTACAATCAGAAGCAGAGACATGTTCACCTCCTGAAATCTGGCATAAAGCCACAATAAGAAGATAATTCATCCCTAACCTTTGGTCCCCCACCTTCGAGAATGGTTTTTGCCATTAAAAAATATATATAACAATTATATACATATAATTGTATTTGGTTTCTGACCAACAAATGTATTAAATGGGAAAAGTAAAGAAAAACACAAAATATATATGCAACGTGCGTAATAGCTGTTCCTTACCTGCTGGTGGCGGGTGCTGGGAAAGGTGTACTGAACAGAGTGGGGAGGATAACGACTTTGCTCTGTGCTGAACGCTCCTTGGTTGGGGGGATAACCTGAACTTGACATTATCAGTAAAGAAGTCCTCACCAGGTTGTGAGATCAAGTGCAACAAACAATCATGCTTCTAGGAAATCACCTAAACAGGATGGGGAAAGAAAAGAATTGATAAGTACTAAAGCACCAGGTGTGCTTCTAATAACACAACTATAGCTACATAAACAAAACCACCATTATCAGTAAAAGCTTTCTCTCATGTTACTTACTTAATACAATAAAAGTTACTGGGGCTTTAAAAACATCAATGGGTCCTTTCCTCTATACTTAAAAAAGTTTCTTTAAGATATCACAAATAATACCAGTAGCTACATAAAGTGAACACACATAAACTCTTAGCTCTGGAGCCAGCACATAGCAACTGCTCAGTAAACATCCTTCTTTCAGTAAATACCTGAAACACAAATATTACATATTACAAAAACAAAAATCTATGGCTGTAAATTTGGGGGTTGTGAAAAAGTCAATTGTTAAAAGGATTCAAGAGTATTTATAAGGTAAGCATTTCTGCAGAGGAAACATTGTCTTTATTAAATAATTCTGCCCCAAAATGACAGCCTAAGAAGGCATTAGGGATAGAAAAGCTTTCAAGGAAGAACAAAGTGAGCCTATCACTTCAAGAAAAACTGCCAAATTTTTTTTGAAAATGAGGATTTTGGCAAACTTCCATCTGCCACCATGAGCCTGACGGCTTCCCCACATTTAAAGACTTTTCTGGCAAGACTGGTGGTGGTATTAACAAGGGTGAGTTTTTGATATTACATAATGAAATTTGAAGATCTGCATAACTCAATGAATCAATATTTTCCAAATGACCAATACAGAATTACAAAATAAGGCGTGAATGAAGTATTTATTTAAAGTACAAAACATTTTACCACAGTTCAATAAATAGGCGCAAGACAAACCAATAAATGTTTAATGTGACAGAATATGAAAGGTTTACTAATATGGTTTCAGATTCTACACAGTAGCTAACCTTTAAAAATTTACCATTTGTCTGGTTTGGGTGTGATATCAAAGAATATCCACAATTACGTTAAAAGGCTATTAAAATACCCCCTCCCTTTTCTAAACACATGGCTACATGAGGTTAGCTTTTCTTCATAAACTTCCATCAAAACAACACACTGGGGCTTCCCTGGTGGCGCAGTGGTTGGGAGTCTGCCTGCCAATGCGGTGGACACGGGTTCGAGCCCTGGTCGGGGAGGGTCCCACATGCCGCAGAGCGACTAGGCCCGTGAGCCACAACTATTTAAAACAAACAAACAAACAAACAAAAAAACACACTGGGGCTTCCCCTGGTGGCACAGTGGTTAAGAATCCGCCTGCCAATGCAGGGGACACAAGTTCAAACCCTGGCCCGGGAAGATCCCACATGCCGCAGAGCAACTAAGCCCATGAGCCACAACTACTAGCCTGCGCTCTAGAGCCCGAGAGCCACAACTACTGAGCCGCGAGCCACAACTACTGAGCCCACGCACCTAAAGCCCATGCTCCTCAACAATAGAAGCCACCGCAATGAGAAGCCCGCGCACCACACCGAAGAGTGGCTCCCGCTCGCCGCAACTAGAGAAAGCCGCGCACAGCAACGAAGAACCAAAGCAGCCAAAAATAAATAAATAAAACAAATGTATATATATTAAAAAAAAACATATTGCAAGATTGAATGCAGAAGCAGAAATGAGAAACAAGCTACCTTCTTTTCAGATACGGAAGAGGTCTGAAAAAATGTAAAACAATGCCACTATTCTCATCAAATTTTTTGTTATATTTTGGAAAATACTTATTAAAATGTTATTTACGTTAAGACTTGGGTTTATATTATTTTAAATAAATATCTTTTAAATTTTCCCATTTGAATATCTAATATGGTAAATATCAACATATATAACCCACATAAGCAAAAGCTCTTTGGAGTCCCAAATAATTTTTAAGAGTATAAAAGGAGTCTTGAGTCCAAAAGGTTTGATGACCACTGGCCTAGAGAATCAGGTCATCTTTAGATTGACTAGCATTAGTGCCCTACAGAGGCAGGTCACACCAGGTCCCTGCACTCCTTCTAGAAACTCTGGCCCTGTTAAGGTGTGGCTTTGACATGATGTTTATGTCAAGTGAACTACTCTACTGAACCCGGGTTGTACCAATCAGATCCCCCTCCAGGAATCTGAATTGAGAACGTCAGCTATTGCAAAGTGGCCAGAGTAGGAGTCAAGGTGAGCCAGAGCATGTGCCAGAGAAGTTACAGGGGAGCAGAGGACGCCAGTCCAGACACAGACCAGAACAGGATGCAGAGAGAAGTGGAGCCCAGAGACCTCAAAGGCCCCCCAAGACACACTGGGAACTGCCTAGGCTCACACTCCTTGAATCAGTCCCCACGAGAAGGCGCTGTATTTCTTTCTTTCTCCTTGGATACCTGTTAAACTGCCTACATAGTCTCACAGTAAGTCCTCTTTGCTTAATACAGGTGGAGTAGGTTTTTACATCTTAGAATCATTAGATCTCAAGTTAAGTCCCAAAATAACTATACAAACCTTGAACAATCCAAATGTCATGTCCATCAACGGAGGAACAGATAGATAAAATCAGGTATATTCATACAAGGGAATATTATTCTGCCACAAAAAGAACAAAGCACTGATATACGCTACAGCTTAGACAAGCTCTGAAACATATGCTAAGTAAAAGAAGCCAATCATAGTGACTGATGATTCCTTTCATATGAAAGTCCAGAACAGCCAAATCTATACTGACAGAAAGTAGATTAGTGGGTGCTTAGGGATGGTGGGGTGGGGTAGAGGCACAGTAGGTGATGGCTAAAGTGTATGGGGTTTCTTTTGTTGTTCACTGTCATAAAATATACATAACATAAAATTCACCATTTTAGCCATTTTTAAGTGTACATTTCTGTAGCATTACGTACATTTTCATTGTTGTGCAACTATCACGCCATCCATCTTCAGAGCATTTTCATCTTCCCCAAAAGAACCTCTACACCCAGTAAACACTAACTCTCCATCCCCTCCCCCAGCCTCTGGAACCACCATTCTACTTTCTGTCTCTATGGACTTGACTGCTCTAAGGACCTCATATAGGTGGAATCATATGAGTCACCAGTCCTTTTGTGACTGGTTTATTTCACTTAGCAGAAGTCTTCAAGGTTTATCCATGTGTTAGCATGTATCAAAATTCCCTTCCTTTTTAAGGCTGAATAATATTCCATTGTATTGGGGTTTCTTTTTGAGGTGATGAAAATGTTCTAAAATTGACTGTAGTGGTATCTGTACATATCTCTAATATATTAAAAACCACAGAATTGTACAATTTAAATGGATGAATTTTAAGGTACATAAATTATATCTCAATAAAGCTTTTTAAAAAAATTACCTAGCCAAAATCAAACAAGCAAAAAAACTATACAATGCAACCACAAGATTTAAAAACAATTGTGCTGCAGTCCAAGTTGACATATTCCATAGTCCATGAATCTAATACCCACATGTTCATATCTTTAAAACTCTGGAGTCAATATCCATCCCACAATCACTAGCATTTTATGGTTTCATGAGTAGTACTTTTCCTTTAATCTTAGAGGTAAATAACAGTATCTTATAAGCGAAGACATCTTTTTGCTGAAATACAGTATTAGAGAGTTACTGCATACAGTCTTAGGTTTCTGTCCTAAATCTCTCTCCAGAAAGCTTTTTGTCCCTTTAATTTGTTCCTTGACGCTTAGGATAAGGCCAGAAAATTGAGGACACTGATATTCTCAAAGTGATTTCCAATCTGAGGTCCTTCAAAAGACCAGGTAACGTTTGCAGGACTTTCAAGAAACCTAACAGAAACACATATACAAACGAGGGACAGAGGACACCCTCCTAAGCACAACCCCCAAAAGCACAAACAAGATTGTTATCTTTGACAGAGAAAAAATTTTTCTTATTTTTCTGTAAAACAAAGACACCCTAAAATGGCAAACCGCAAACCAGAAAAAGCACAACAGCAAAATTCTGATATACATATACATATGTATCTTTCAAATCAATAAGAACAAATGATCACAACAGAAATATAAGACATGACAGAAATATGGGATTAACAAAGGAAATAAAATTAATGAAGTCAACTTCAATAATGACAGAAAAGTAAAACAAAGAAACTGGCAAAATATTAAAAAATAATGCTTAGTGTTTGGTGAAGGTTTAGAGAAAAAGGTACTGTTTCACACATCACTGGTGTGTATGTAAAATGGGTACAAATTGCTTTCTAAAGAAGAATGGCAATTTATACAGCATCAGCCTTGAAAATATGCATATCCTCTACCACAGCAATTCCACTTCTAGGAATTCATTTGGTTATTCAATACAGATATATCCAAAGATGAATGCCTGAGGATGTTTCTCAAGGAATTGTCCTAAATATCCAATACACGAGCTTAGAAAATTGTTTTTTAAGAAATTTAGCTAATGAAAAATTTTACTTAGAACATGCCACAAAAAAAAGTTCTTATAAATAAGAACATTTTGTTTTATATAGTATGATTTGTATATACCACTACTACTCGGTTTTTCATGTGTCTATCACATCTTCACAAGACTTCAAGGCCAAAGGCAGAAATATCATGTACGTATTCAGTTAACATCTACTGAGCAGTATATACTGTGTGTCAACAGCTCTAAATGCTGGCATAGAATGAGACCACGATTGGCATCTTATCTTGAGGTGACACAGACAATAAGTGACCACAAAATACTATGATAAAGTGCTATAAATAAAACAGGATGAGAGAAGGGAAAGGGAGACATGTCTGGCAGGTAGAAAGCCAGTCTCAGCTAGGATGACCGTATGCCCCGATTTCCTGAAACAGATCCAATTTACAACTACTATCCCAGTGCAGTTATTAACTATGCTCCATTTCCTTCTCAAAACGGTCCCAGTTTGGGTAATAAGTTATATTCTAAGATGACTTTTGAGCCAAAGCCTTGAAAAGACAAGAGCATTCCATGGAGAGAAACTAGAGAAGCCCTAAGGCAAAGCAAGGATGCTGAGGGAGAGTGAGGGAGAGAGGGTGACTGAGGCCAGGCCTGAGACTGGGTGGGCGAGACTGCATGGGGTTCTGCTGGTGTGTGACCTTATGTTACAAATATTTTCTTTCAGCATTCATAACTTGTTTTGTCTTTCTGAAGACCTTCTCTACCCCCCAAATTTTCAAATATTCTTCTACTTTCCCCTCTTACACTTCTTAAAGTTTTTTAATACATTTAACTCCTTAATCATCTAAATTTTTTTCTAAAGAATGGTAAGGTAGGGGTCTAGATGTATTTGCTTTACTACTTGATAGTTAATTATCCAAACAAAACCCTTACTAAACATGTCTGCCTTTCCACACCGATCTGAAATGTGAATCATTCTTATTACAACCCAGCAATTTCAGGATATACCCTAGAGAAACTCGCATGTACATACAAAAGGATATTTATTGCAGCAGTGCAATAGGCAAATTTGAAGACAGCCTAAATTCCATATTCATGATAAAATACTATACAGCAGTTACAATGAATAAACTAGAGCTATGTTTCAATACATATAAACCTCAAAAAAAGTAAAGTTTAGTGAAAACAACTTGTAGAATGATACATATGTTCGAAATACAGAAAACAGTACTACATATTATTGACACACGGCTTAAGTTTTCTTTTTTCTTTTTCATCATCTTAAGGATTTGGGAAGAGAGCAAAATTCAGTGCGTCAACTTGATCCAAATTCCTACCCAGCTAGGTTTAGAAAATAAAATTTTCTAGAGAACTGTCATTCAATCTAACCTTAAAAGAAAACTTAAGAGAAAGCAACTTTTAAAATGTTACCATCCTTACTACTACTCACTGCACTGTTCCTGCTGTCCCAGCAGCAGCCAGGGGAGGGGTCAGAAGAGGGCCAGCGCCTCCCAGACTGTTTCCTGCCTGCTCCCCGCCAAGGCCCAACTAACAGCGCTTTCACAGACCAGGAATCTGAAGCACAGAGAAATTCAATAATTTCTCTATGTCACAAAGTTGTCAGCGGAAAAAATGGGAGAAGCTAGTGTTTTCTGTGATGCTGTGCAGCTTTCTCAGCAGGTAGTGAGCTACTCTGAGGAGCTGAGATGTGCAGTGAGACCACCCATCAAAACGACCAAGGGGCTTCCCTGGTGGCGCAGTGGTTAGGAATCCGCCTGCCAAGGCAGGGGACACGGGTTCGAGCCCTGGTCCGGGAAGATCCCACACGCTGCGGAGCAACTAAGCCCATGCGCCACAACTACTGAGCCTGCGCTCTAGAGCCCACGAGCCACAACTACTGAGCTCACACGCCACAACTACTGAAGCCCGCACGCCTAGACCCGTGCTCCATGATAAGAAGCCACTGCTCGCCGCAACTAGAGAAAGCCTGAGCAAAGCAAAAGAGACCCAACACGGCCAAAAGCAAATAAATAAAATAAATTTTAAAAATAAATAAATGAATAAAAATAAAACATTCCTTCCTACTAATTAAAACAAAACAAACAAACAAAAAAACCACCTGGGCAGCGCTCCCTTTCTACACACCTGCACTTGCTAGTGGAAGGGGAAAAGTCAACAAGGGAGGCCGGGGGGGGCTTTGTTTGTTTTTGTTTCTGGAAATAGATATTATACGTAGGGTTTAAGAGTTTCTCAAAGTACCACAGAATACAGAGGGAAAAATCTCCTTCTCACCCTGTCCCCAGCCTCTACTCAGTTCTCCTCCCAAAAGGCAACCAAAGTTACTAGTTTCTGGAGTATCCTAGAAACAGCCTTCACACACACACACACTTTGCCCCCTACATAAATGGGAGCACAGTAGATAATATATTGTTCTGTATCTTGCTTTTATTACTTAACATCTTAATACATCTTGACAATCATTTTCATGAGTCCATAAAGAGCTTCTTCATTCTTTCTATTGCTGTAATGTATTTCACTGTATGAATGTTCACAAATATTTTATACATTTTCCAAGTAATTCTGATCTGCATCCCTAAGAAATGCTTAGGTGATCTGTCTCTGAGCTCTCCTCCCAACTCAGACATCCTAAGTAAATAAAGCTATAAATGGAATGGAGAGGCAAAAGAAAAGATCTTAGCTCAAGGTCATCCAAATTTTTTTCCATCAGTGGCCTACATGATGAGAAATCTATAGAGTACAGTGTTGTTTTCGGGTTGTTTTATTTTTATTTTCAGCAATGATGAGTCCTGAGTTCAACATGTACATTCAATGTCACTCAAATACAAGTCAAATGATTTGTCCGTGTTTCCCTTTTATCATAACCAATCCTTCATGATGTCCCAGTTTTCTCATGTGATTTTAGTGGTTTAATTTGAATTATCTTAAAAATAAATTAAAGATAGTTACTATCAGCCCACCACAGGTGGTAACAAAACATCAGCAAAACTAGAGCTTAGCCCTTACTGGGATACAAATTTATTGGTCAGAGCGGGCCCTACCTCTGGTGACAAGAACTGCAGCTTGGAGCCCACTACGACCTCCTTCCTCAAAACTTACCCACAAGACACACCACAACAGTTCAGACCTTTGTTTAACCAGCGCTCTCTCTTTCCTCAAACATCTTACGTGGAAGCCAAATGTATAAAATACATAATACTCTGATTCAGGGAGAACGGGGAACCTAAATCTGCCTTTTCAGCCCCCTCCCCATCCCCGTCCTGCCTCCGACCCTCACTCCAGTCCTGGCTCACCAAGACACCTCCACAGAACACTTGACAGTTTGAAAACAACTGAAGTAAAAGAATCGGTTTAAAGTGGAGGCTGAAGGGGAAGGGAAAACCTTAAATGGCAGTTTCCAATTTTAAGTTCAGTTCATAGCTCCAAAACTCATTAACTCACAGTTACATGCTTGACTCATGGACTATAAAAATTCTGTGAAATGTTTAAGAAAACTGGTCAAGGTTTTACGTGCAACAACCTCGTATCATAAACATACATAATTGTATTCTAGGATGAAAATAATATACTAAAACCAGATGTCATTGTTGTAAGTGACGAGCACACATTTTTATCTGAATTTTGGAGATAAACTCAGAACTAGCCTCCAACGTTTTGCAAACAGATAATAAAATACAGTAAAATGAAATCAGTCTACTTAAATTTCTCTTTGAATCTTCCCATATTAACATAATAAAGACACATACTCACACACAAATTTACTCAACCGGAAACTTATCTTGCAAAACAAAATTTCAAATGCAATCCTAAAAAAAAAAAAAAAAAAAAAAACACCAAAAAAATAAAAAAAACAAATCCTTTCTCCCCAGGAACTCCTGGCTTTTGGCCTACAATCTTTGCATAATCAAAATGTACTTGGATAGGTTTTCAAGGTGGCCTAATCTGTCTTGGAAAAAGAGCTAAAAATATACTTCGCTGTGGAAGGACTACAGACGTCTCTTTAGATGAGCAAGAATGACTCCACCAAGGGTCACAACAGAGGTGAAGTCCACATTTCACCAAAGCAGGAAAAGGACACAATTCAATTTTCTTTTAAACTATCAAATAATACTTTTCGATACAAAAGTATGGCATAGGGGAATGGCCTCTATGACACTGCAGGTGCCAAACACTGGATACTAAACTGAGGCAAATCGGGTCTCACTAATTCTCACAAAGCAGTTCAGCTCTAGCCCAACTCCAAAAGCCCAGGAGGCAGGGAGAGGCTAAGGACCACCCCCTGGGATATCCCAACCACCTAAGAGTCTCTCGGTTGGCGAACGTTTGGAGAAAGCCCATCTGAGCCTATCTCGGGGTCCAGCCTCCAGGAGAGGAGACAGAGGCTAGAACCATCCAAGTGGATTCTGTAATTTGTATGAGATCAGAGTGGTGCTAAACTGGAACAGAATTTCTCCCGTAAAATAATCTAAAGCATTCTTCCCTTTGCGGGGCGGGGAGGAGTTACTCTGGGGGAATGTCATTAACAAGGTGTTTTATTTGTGGCCTCTTTTGACATAATGACATCTCACTTAGAAGACAGATTAAGGGGAGCTAAAGAAAAAGACATTTTAGACTACCCTACCCCCGATAAAATATGACAGTGAAAGGAACACATTAATATGGGCATAATCATTTGATTAATCTAAGAATACAGACATTCAATAAATAATTCTTGAGTGAAAACAACAACACTACTCTATCCCTACCTAAGGTGAGAAAGGAGAAGTTTCCAAAGACAGCGGCAGCAGGCAGACGGCAGCAGGCAGATGACTGAGAAGAACCCTGTGGCACAGCAGCACTGTACTGACCTAATTCTCTAAATTGAGCAATATTCACTCCAGCTATAAGAATGAATACATTTCAAAGTGAAATGGACAACTATTGGGACTCCCCTGGCGGTCCAGTGGTTGGGACTTCGCCTTCCAGTGCGGAGGGTGCGGGTCGGATCCCTGGTCGGGGAGCTGGGATCCCGCATGCCTCGCAGCCAAAAAACCAAAACCAAAGCATGAAACAGAGGCAATACTGCAACAAATTCAATAAAGACTTTAAAAAAAAAAAAAGGACAACTATTTACCAACCCTCTCCTCCATCAACACAAACAAAGAACAGGGTATTGAGATCAGAAAATTTTTAACTTTGGATGCTTGGGATTAATAGACATGACAATACCTAAGGAGAATAACAAACAGTCACCATTTATTGAGCCTTTGCTACATCCCTGGCAGTGTACTAAGAGCATGGTGTGCACGACCTCACCTAAACCACTAGTTCTACTATTACCCCTAAGAAAGGCTTTGGAGAGGCTAAGTAACTTCTTCAAGGTAATTTTTTTAGCTCAGAGCTATCTTAAAGATAATGTTTTGCTGCCTCCCCTCTGACCTGCTAAGAGAGGCTGCTAAAGGTTAGGAAGCAAAATAAAACAAGTCTAATGAACAGACTCTACTTCTATGGTATATACCAAAATAAAGTAGAAAAAAAGCAACTGACTTAAAAGGTACTGAATTCTATACAAAAATAATAATAATAATAATAAACAAAACCATCAGAGACCTGTGAGGGCAGGGACCATCTCTTCTTTCCACACATGGCCTCCCCAGCACCTAACAGTTCTTAGCTCTCAACACACCCATTCCAACAGCAAGTCCTAGCCTTCCTTCCATGCCCCGCCCCCAAGCCTCCCATGCTTCTCCATCTTGACTACCCCCATCCTCATCTCTTGCTGCAAGAAACTCCTAATTGGACTTCCCACTTCAATACTTTCTCCACTCAAAAAGCCAAATGTTTTTTAAACCATAAATCGGAACACATCACTCTTCTGCTCAAGACTCCTCAGGAGCTGCCACGCACTTCAAACAGAGTCTGAACTCCTCACTGTGGCCCAGGAGCTCCCCCCCGCCCCCCCACCCCCCCTACTGCTCAGGAGGCCACAAGGAGCTTCCTTCCAGCTCCCTCACCCAGGGCCAGGCCCTTCCTTGACTCAGGCCTTTGTCCGTCTTTACTCTCTGCCTGGAATGCTCTTCCTGGCTCACCCTTGGGGCCGAGGACTCCTCAAAATTAGGTCTCAGTTCAAATGCCATCTTCTCAGAAGGGCCTTTCCCAGCCACCCTCCAGTTACCCTTTTTGTTCTTCTACAGATTAATCATAATCTGAAATGCAGTCGTTTGTTTTACTTATACTGTCTTCCCCCACTAGAATATAAACTCCCTGTGTGATTCCCTACTATATTCGTTGGACAAAAGAAACAAGAAATGTGCAGAACTTATTTGAAGGAAAGTTTGAAAATCTACTGAAGAACATAAAAGTCTGTTTGAACAAAAGGATAGGAAGTACACAAAGGTGTCAATTTTCCTAAAATTAACCTATGAATTCAATAGTGCCAATCACTATTCAGTATTCCCGATAAAAATCTCAGCAAAATTTCTTTTTGAACCTCACAGAATGATTCTGAAGTTCATCCAGAAGAATACATAGACCAGAATTGCCAAAGTCTGAAAAAAAAAAAAAAAAAAAAAAGAGTAATGAACAGATGACTAACCCTACCAGTATTAAAATTATAAAACAATAGTAATTTAAAGGATATGATAACATATATCAAGAAAACATAACAGATTAGAAACAGTGCCAAACATATTTAGTAAATTGATAAAAGGTGCAAATCTGCTAACTGGGGCAAAGGCTGGATTATTCACCAAATGGTGCTGACACAACTGGTTACTTCAGGGGAAAAAACATACACACCTCTATCCCCCCAAAATATATGTCTACCTCATGTCCTATACTAGAAATGAATTCCAGATGGACTCCAAAAATTAGAAGTTTAAAAAAGGAAAAGGAAGAAAGGCAAAGCAAAAAAAAAAAAAAAGAAACAATAAAAAATTAAAATCTAAAGACTTCTTTGTTTTAAAAATACAATCAAGGGACTTCCCTGGCGGCACAGTGGTTAAGAACCCGCCTGCCAATGCAGGGGACACGGGTTCGAGCCCTGGTCCAGGAAGATCCCACATGCCGCAGAGCAACTAAGCCCATGCACCACAACTACTGAGCCTGCGCTCTTGAGCCTGCAAGCCACAACTACTGAACCCACGTGCCACAACTACTGAAGCCCATGCGCCTAGAGCCCATGCTCCGCAACAAGAGAAGCCACCGCAATGAAAAGCCAGCGCACCGCAACGAAGAGTAGCCCCTGCTCTCAGCAGCTAGAGGAAGGCTGCACACAGCAACAAAGATCCAACACGGCCAAAAAAAAAACAAAAACAAAAACAAAAACAAATACAATCAAGGTATACAATCAAGCATCTCACTCATGTGCCTCTCAGTTCTCCATCCTACAGCAAGCAACAAGGAATACCAGTTTCTTAGGTTTTGTTTCAGAAATATTCTATGATATAAAAGCAAATATGTACACACTATTTTTCCCCCTTAAAACAAGCAGTAGGGGCTTCCCTGGTGGCGCAGTGGTTGAGAATCTGCCTGCCAATGCAGCGGACACGGGTTCGAGCCCTGGTCTGGGAAGATCCCACATGCCGCGGAGCAACTGGGCCTGTGAGCCACAATTACTGAGCCTGCGCGTCTGGAGCCTGTGCTCCGCAACAAGAGAGGCCGCCGCGATAGTGAGCGGCCCCCGCTTGCCACAACTAAAGAAAGCCCTTGCACAGAAACGAAGACCCAACACAGCCATAAATAAATAAATAAATAAGTTTAAAACAAGCAGTAGCATACTATACTTAATATTCCTCACTTTGCTTTTTCAGTTTAATAGATGGATGAATATTTTAAATTTTAGACTAAGGAAGGTCTAAGCAGAGCATGAAACCCAGAAGCCATATACAGACCAATAATGAAAACAGCTAACATTTAGAATTTTTACTTACCGTGTGCCAGCCACTATGCTAAATGTTATTTACATTATCTCCATTTCCATTCTACAAATAAGGAAATTAAGGCTTAGAGAGGTTAAGCAATCTGCCCAAGGTCACATAGCCAGCACAGTCCCAGTTGGATACATCTGACTACATAATACTACAAAAGAACAGCTGGGGGGTAGGGGGATGTGCACATACGTAAAAAGTGAATACCCTAATATGTAAACAGATCTTCAAATCAATCTGAAAAACACCAATAATCCCATCAAAAAATAACCAAAGAACAAAAGCAGATAATTTCTAAAAGAAATACAACTCCCTTCATTAAAAAATGTTCAGCGTCAGTAGCAATTGATAAAGGCCAATTAGAATCACTTTTTTTTTCCACTTTTTTTTTTAATTAATTTATTTTTTGGCCGTATCGGGTCTTCGTTGCTGTGCGTGGGCTTTCTCTAGTTGCAGAGATCGGGGGCTACTCTTCGTTGCGGTACGCGGTCTTCTCATTGCGGTGACTTCTCTTGTTGCAGAGCACGGGCTCTAGGCGCTCGGGCTGCAGTAGTTGTGGCTCACGGGCTCCAGAGCACAGGCTCAGTAGTTGTGGTGCACGGGCTTAGTTGCTCCCCAGCATGTGGGATCTTCCTGGTCCAGGGATCAAACCCGTGTCCCCTGCACTGGCAGGCAGATTCTTAACCACTGTGCCACCAGGGAAGTCCCTTTTTCCACTTCTTAAATTGGCAAAATGCTTTAATGTGTAATATCCAGTGCTGGCCAGGGTCTGGAGCATACCCATACACTGTGACAATATCCATCCAAATCTACACTATTCACGTATCTGCAACACTACTTTAGAAATCTATGCTACAAAGCTGCTTGCATAAATATACAAAATAAATACACATACATACACACACACAAATAATTCACTACAGCTTTGTTTTTCTGACAAAACACTACTGGCCAGAAACTGATTAAACAAATTATAGTGTTTTCTTTTTATAAGTGAAATACTATGTAACTGTTCATGACAGAAGTAGCTCTAAAAATACCAACATGGAACAGCAGTATACACAAGAACAGCATATCATGGTCCCATAATACAGAAAATTACATACACACAGAAAAAAAAAAAAAAAAACCTGAACGAATACACAACACTTAGCAAATTACATCTAGGAAGTGGTGCTTTCAATTTCTTTATATACTTCCATATTGCACTTCTGTAAAATAATGTATTACTTATAGTAAATAAAAGACAAGTAAAGATTTCAAAATAACATATCCCCCTTCACTCATTAAAATGGTTTTGTGTAAATATAGAGTAACTTCTTCCACCCCTCCCCTCCTGCTCAGTTTATGCCCTCCCCCCTTCGCTCCTCCTGCCCCACCCCATTCTCTCACACTCACACACTCAGTTAATGGACTACACACTCCCTACTTCTGGTATATTTACACTGTGTATATTTCAGGCTGTAACTCCTAGAAAGCACAAGTTTTGGTTTCATTCCAAATACTTAAAAGTTATCATTATTCCAAACTAAATTAAAAGAACTTAATCAAAAGTAATACAAAGTTAAATGTCTTTGAACAGGAGTTCAAAGGCATGATGATTACTACTTAAAACATTTCAAAGTTATACAAATCCCTGTGCTATTGCCAAGGGAAATGAACTGCCGAAAACAGATTACTCTGATGCTAAACTGTGTATGACAACAAAAATGTCAAGAAAAGAGCCTATCAGTTAAGTAAAGTATGGGGGGGGAGGCAATCTCTAACCATAAAGGTGACCCTCCTAACAACTTAGTCAAATTTTCCTAAAAAAATGTAACCTCAATTTATTCTGGTTTAACTTCAGTTTATGTGTAACGAAAAAAAAAAAAACCAGAAAAACACCGCAAACTTTATTCCTCAAGTAGAAACTGCCGGCGGGGGGCGGGGATCAAAATAATTTGGTAATCTTAACTTTTCTCTTCCTTTGTTCTTGACTAATCTACTCAAAAATTTAATTTTTGATATAAAACTAATCAAGTACTATTCTTTCAAAGGGATCCCCCTTCAAAGGGATTTTATAATAATCCTATAAACCAACTATTCCTAACTCACATTTTTTCCCTAGCACTGAACTCCAAAGTTCCCTACATATATAAATTAACCCATTTTTGTTCTAATATTACCTGGAAATACAAATAATCTGAGATGAACTGATTCTGCGCTTACTTTCTCTTTCTCCCAAAAATCCCAGTAAACTGAGAGAAATACTTTTTTAAAGAAATGCTTTAATAATTCACTGATAACAGATATTTTATCTCACTGACACTGGTGAATTTCTACCTGTTTTTTTATTTCCAAAAACTATTCATCATCAAGTTCCCAAATGTGTATCCGTTGGCTTCCACAGCTGCACCAAGTAACTCCTGCAGCTGAGCTGCTTTTTATGCATTCAACAAATTTCTACTACACCATTCCTGGGGACAGAGTGTTATTCTGGGAGTGGGGGCAGGGGAAGGATCAAAAATAACTGAGACACAGACATGCCCACAATGGGCTTATGGTCTAGTGGGGACTAAACGGGCATGCACATAAATAACTATGACGTTATAGCAGAGGCATAAGTTAGGCATTAAGAATTTCCAGACCATAAAACACTTTCTTCAGAGAAGAGGGAGGAGGAGGAGAATGACTTCCTGGATGAAGTGATATGTGCTCAAAACCCCTCAAAAAATAGGCAGTATGTAGGTGCGGTAGAGTTTGGAAAAGTAAGGTAGGGAAATAGCATTCCAGAAAAGAGCACAGAATGGGAAAAAACAACCCTTCTTAAGGCAACACAAAAGAGGCATATTATTTAACAGCCCAAGTGGAATAAAAAAACATGCCATGGGACTTCCCTGGTGGCACAGTGGTTAAGAATCAGCCTGCCAATGTAGGGGACATGGTTTCGAGCCCTGGTCCAGGAAGATCCCACGTGCCGCAGAGCAGCTAAGCCCATGCGCCACAACTACTGAGCCTGCGCTCTAGAGCCCGCGAGCCACAACTACTGAGCCCGTGTGCCACAACTACTGAGCCCGCAAGCCTAGAGCCCATGCTCCGCAACAAGAAGCCACCGCAGTGAGAAGCCCGCGCACTGCAATGAAGAGTAGCCCCCGCGCGCGGCAACTACAGAAAGCCCACGCGCAGTAACGAAGACCCAACGCAGCCAAATATAAATTAAAAAATAAATAAAATTTATTTAAAAACACACATGCCATGCTTCAGTATTCATGTGAGGACATTAGTTTAAAAAGAATACTACGCCTTTTCCTTTAAAATAAATTTTATGGCATGAGTACCTATCGAAAACTAACATTATATATTAGTTTTCAACATGGCATTAAAAGGATAGTTCATGTTTACGCTATTTATCTAAGCTTTCATATAACAATTGAAGTTTCTCACACTTTAAAAAAAAGTCCAGAAGTTTGAGAGTAAGTGAAGCAAGCAGTAACTAATATATAAAATAATTTAACCTATCTATTTGTATCTCAGAGGTACCTAACCATTGGCATAATAAAATTTCCATCACTGTAACACTTAAATTCCATGAAACATCAGTAGGTCCAGATAACCTTAAAGACATTTCTGTTTAAGAAGACAGTCATCATAGCAGATTAAAAATGAGACAAATAGGGGCTTCCCTGGTGGCGCAGTGGTTGAGAATCTGCCAATGCAGGGGACACGGGTTCGAGCCCTGGTCTGGGAAGATCCCACATGCCGCAGAGCAACTAGGCCCGTGAGCCACAATTACTGAGCCTGCACGTCTGGAGCCTGTGCTCCGCAACAAGAGAGGCCGCGATAGTGAGAGGCCCGCGCACCGCGATGAAGAGTGGCCCCCACTTGCCACAACTAGAGAAAGCCCTCGCACAGAAACGAAGACCCAACACAGCCATAAATAAATAAATAAATAAATAAAAATTAAAAAAAAAAAAAAATGAGACAAATAATTCCTGGTGATCATGTTACTAATGTAGACCAATACCAATTTTTTTCAAGCTATATTTTCACTGCAGAAATGTAGTAAAGTTAGGGAAGTACCTACATTCAATATCTAAGCTGAGTGACTGACCACTCATTCCCCACCCACCCCAATTTTTGTTTTAAGTAGTAGTCAATCATCACATTGACTCATCCCATGGATTATATGGTGTCCCAGAAGGAGCTACCCTGGAAGGCAGAAGACTGGATTCCGCTACTGGCCAACAGTAACAATTTAGGCCAGACCCCTTCAATTCAGTGACCCTCAGTTTATTCACCAGTAAAACAAGTAAGACTAGATAATCTACATGACTCTACATTCTGTAACTCTATAAATTATGAGCATTTTATTTTAACCAATTTAGATTGTCTTTGAGATTATTATTAAATAAAAGTAACAGCAGCACACATGGAAGAATCAAACTGAAGAGCTCCCCAAGAACATTCTCATGGCTTTGTATGGTCTCATTTTCACATGCAAAGAGGAGCCCCTCCCCCCAAAAAAAATGTTGTATCTGAAAACAATCCAAGTAATATCCAAGTAATATTTTGACCACACAAGCTTACAAGCTTCTGGGGTAGAAAAAAATGGTAGAACAGTAAAAATGTTCAAGGAAAACCACCACCACAATAATACCAAAATAAAAAACAGATGCTCTACATACAGTTATTGCTACATGACAGAAGCTTTCATAGCTTTTCAATACTCCTAAGGAGTCCTGATAGAAAAACCAATGTTTTCTTTTTTTTTTTTTTTTTTAGGGGTATCTAACACAAGATTTGATACTCTTTATTAAATTGCTATTTATTAAGATAGAATTCTCAAACTTTTTTGAGCAGCAATACTGGCATGGCTTCAAACCAGATGCACTAAGAAACTCAAAGAAATGTGAGACCTTTGCTCTTCAGAGATCCTCACAATTTAGTTGGGGGAAAATACGCCATAAACACCGGGGAAATTAAACAGCCATAAAATAAAAATACTAGACCAATAATACAATTAAAGGGACAGGGCAGCATGACAGGAGATGCCAAGTCACCTGGAGCTGGACTGATCAGGAGAAGCTGGGCTTAAAGTCAGAAGAGGCTGGAATGGGCAGCTCTAGACCTGACTGTCAAGGAGTATGAGGCTGTGGGGATGCATGGCTCCTAGGAGGAAACATAATAATAATATTCTATCTAAATGTACTTTTGCAACACTAAACCTGAAAAGGACAAAGTATCAATCTACAGACTGAGTTCTTTGTGCATGTAACTGATCTGGTCAACTTTATACTTCTATAGAATTTACTAACATGCTGTAAACATACAGCATGCCACACTGGTTGAATAAGTGAATGAACTACACACCAACAGATAAGTCCAGACATAATAAATTCTGACAACCTTTGTACCGTATTCCAGTAAAATCCAGTCTCTGAAGTAAATGAACACAAGGAAGTAACTAAGTATTTGAGATCTCTACCATTCTCAGGCATCAGTTAAGAATTTGAAATTGCAATTAAGACAGGTCACAAAAAAAAAAAAAAAAAAAAGACAGGTCACAAAATACAGTTAAAACTGAACAACAAAACAAACACAAAAAACCTGAGTAACAAATAGCCTGACATTTACCTACATCAATCCCTGGCATATTGAAAGGCCTCTGCTTTTCTCCTGCAGATAACAATGGCAAGACAATCTCCCACTTCACAAAATTTACAAAAAAAAAAAAAAAAAAGCTTAAAAACAACTTGATTAATCCAAATATGCTTGGCCTTGGAACAAATTTTACTCAAACTCAAAAGATAGTTAATTTTGAGCATTCTGTGCTTTTTTAAAAAATTATGTGGGCAGGGCACATTCTTAAGTTTTACTATATGATTAAATCCAACAAGACACCCAGTTAAAAAATATTTATTCCTGGGCTTCCCTGGTGGCGCAGTGGTTAAGAATCCGCCTGCCAATGCAGGACACACGGGTTCGAGCCCTGGTCCAGGAAGATCCCATATGCCACGGGGCAACTAAGCCCGTGCGCCACAACTACTGAGCCTGCGCTCTAGAGCCCGCGAGCCACAGCTACTGAGCCCGTGAGCCACAACTACTGAAGCCCGTGCGCCTAGAGCCCGTGCTCCACAACAAGAGAAGCCACCGCAATGAGAAGCCCGTGCACCGCAACGAAGAGTAGCCACCCCGCTCGCCGCAACTAGAGAAAGCCCGCGCGCAACAACAAAGACCCAATCAATGCAGCCAAAAATAAATAAATAAATTTTTTTAAAAATGTATTCCTCATAGGTCATGGAGAGAATCACAGCTATATAAATATGTCACAGCAGGTTAGCAGGTGTATTTGGTAAGCTGTAATGCGAACACATTTCCCTAATTAGAATACAATGTTTATTCGTTCAATAAACATTTGCAGTGTCAATATCCTAGGCATTGCCTCCAAGATAAAGTCAGAGAAGGCTCCATTCCGCCCTCAATAGGAGATAAAACAGGTACGTACCTAAATACAAGGTAGAAAGTGTAAATGCCGTGAGAGGAGATATGCAGCTAAAGTATTTCAGGAGAGAAGAGGGAGCTGTTACTCTGGCACAGAAATATAACCTTTTCAATCTCTGTAAAGCAATTTCATAACAGCTCTTTTAGGCTCACAGCAGCAACCTAGGAGAGCAGATGTTTTCCTGCTATCATAGATGAGGAAACAAGCAGAGAAAGACTGATCATGTTCCAAAATGACACAGTTAAAGGAGGAATCAGGACTCTTTGTATTACATTTTCTCTGGGGTAGGAGTCCAACATATGGCAAGCCTTTTGTAAAAGGAAAGAGTATTTTGGTACTGCAAGTAATCACATCCTTATGTATGTATGTGCATATTATTTATATACATGTGTGTGTGTTAACCTTGATTTCCATTAACAGGTGTGCTTAAAGCAAGGCAAAGCAACTGTGTACTATAAATATTAAAATAAATAAATAAACCTCCACTGGATTTTAACAGAATGAGAAAATAAAGACAATGTTTCTTTCTGCAACAACTTGCTTATTTCTTCTGCAATCTTCACCCATGTCTAAATAATATTCTAAAATTGGTCTGCTCCTGAGACTGGGCAAGTTAGTTCTGCCGATAAATATTTTTATGAAAGGATACATCAAAACATTTTCAAAAACTATTAAAAATTAAATAATGCCATCAACTCTTCAGTTATCCAAGAGAGAGTCACATGTGACCAATCAGCAGCAGTTATTGATCACGACATGTTGAACGAATGAATGAATATTTGTAGGCATTTTAAAATCCCAGGCCTGTTGCTCTTTACGCCACGTTCCGCCTCCAGCCACCGCCTCACCAAGGTGCACGCAAGGAATGTAAATTTCAGTACAATTAGGATATACTTGGGGGAAGCAAATCTGATGCAGGTGAAAACACTAATCCCAAAGATTAGAATTACCCACACCTCTACTCTCCAAGGGTAACTCTGGAGAAGCGGCACTGTAGCATGCAACATCGGTAAAAGAAAACTGACACTTTCTGAGCAAACACTTTTCACAAATATCACCTATTCCCACCCACACCTTTAATACACGACTATACCTAATCCGGCTAATTCGAAGAATTCGGTCTCCTCGCCACTAAGACTGACTTCTCAATTACAGTTTCTCGAATCCCTCCTCCCCCAAAAGAGAATTCACACTAAACAACAACGGTAAAAGGCAGAAGGTACCGGGTTCCGATCTCCACCGTCTCCCCCGCCCTCCCTTCGCCATTACACCCCAAGTGGTTTGGTCGCAAAGGTGAACTAGTTTGCTCTTCAGGCACTTGTCCACCGCTGTCACCCGCCCTGACCTCTTGCACACTCCCGGGCAGCCACCAACTCCGCCCCGGAGGGAGAGCAGGCCGCCACCTGCGCCGGCCCCACCCGCGGCCCCGGCCCGCGCCCGCCTCGGGCCCCGCAGCCCGCTCCCCGCAGGACACCCTGGGCACCCCGGCCCGGCCGCAGCCCATTCTTCCTCCAAACTCCACGAGCCTCCCCCGCTCGCCCGGCCCCGCTCCCCGCCGCGCCCGGCTCTCCCCGGCCGCCGAGGGCAAGAGGCCGGCGGCTGGGCGGGTCCCGAGCCGCCGGGCCCGCGACGCCCGTCGCCGGCCGGAAAACCTCCCCCGCGGCCGGTGCCCCGGAGCCCTCGGCGGCCCCGGGCTAGCGGGGGCCCGGAGGCCGGACTGAGGGCGCCGGGCCTACTCACCGGGAGCGGACGAAGCGCGGCGGCCGACGCGGCCCCGGGCCTGAGGGGCAGGACGCGGCCCCGCGCGCGACCCTGCCCGGGCCCTGGTCGGCGCGGCGAGCCGGGCGCTCACTCCAGTCGCCGCCGCCGCCGCCGCCGCTGCTGCTTCGCCACCTCGGCCGCCATCTTGATTCAACCCCTCTCCTCCGCCACCCCCCACCCGCCGGCCCGGCGGCCGCGGCTGAGGCTGCTCCGGCTCCTCCTCCTTCCGGAGGCTGGGAGGCCGACTCCCTCCGCTGGCCGAGCTTCCCGGCCCCCGGGCGTACCCCCTCGGCCCGGCGGCGGACCCAGGGCGCTGCCATCGTGCCCGGGACTCCCCGCGGGCGTGGGAAAGGGAAGGACGCGAGGCCGTGCCCCGGGCCTGAGAGCCCGGGCTGAGGGCAGGAGGGAAGCGGGGGCCCGGGGGGCGCGCAGCCAGCCGCGCAGCTGCTTCCCGGGCTCAGGCTGCGTTCGCAGCGGGCCTGCCTGAAAGGCCGCGCGAGGCCGACCCGCCCGTGATGCCGGCCCTCCCTCCGGCCCCTCCGAGGAGCCCGGGCCCCCGCGCCCGCCAAGTGCGCTCTCGGCCTCACGCTCCCAAGGAACTGACCGGACGGGCCTCGCCACCGCATACTTTTCCGTTAGAGAAGACGCCACTCCACATCCCAGAATTAGGGAGGAGAAACAAAGTCGGTGTTCACCGGGATAATTACGAGAAAGTCCGGGTTTTAAGAAATGAGTGATAAAATGGTGACGTAAAGACAGGAGAAACTCGCACTGAAGATGTTGGGGGTTCTTTTCAGACGCTTCCCCTTAAGTACTGTGTGGACGGCAAGGGGGTCGGCTCAGCCCTGAAACCGAGCGGCCACGAGAGCTCGTAAAGGCCGCGTAAAGTAGCGGGAGCCCGTGAAGAGGTGCTGGGAGGCGTCCGTGTCACAGCACACAGCCCTACGCTTAAAGCCTCCGGCCGCTGGAGCAGCGCAACCGGACGGATTTCCTCTCGGAACGCGGTTTCCGCGAGCGCTGGTTTCCTGCCGGAGCCGGCCCGGCGGCCGCCTCCCCCCTGCGCAGGCGCAGTGCTTCCTCAGGGCATGGAAGTGGTGGGTCTGCTGCTGTGTTTGGCGGCGGTGGTCCTGGCATGGGGCTTCCTCTGGGTTTGGGACTCCTGGGAGCGAATGAAGAGTCCGGAGCAGCCTGGCCTGCCGGGAGCCGGAAGCCGGACTCTGTTGGTGACCGCGCACCCTGACGATGAAGCCATGTTCTTTGCTCCCACCGTTCTAGGCTTGGCCCGCCTGCGGCACCAGGTGTCCCTGCTCTGCTTCTCCTCAGGTAGGAAGCTGTAGGCGGGGCGCGGGGAGCCGGGGCTGGGAAGGCATTTAGGCGCCAACCTGTCTCAGTCGACTTCTTCCCGGAGGGGTCTCTGTCGTAGGGAGCCAGGTGAACACACTGGAGGTCCCTTCTCCGGGCGCTTCACCGAGAATCGGTGGCCCCAGCCTGAGGGCTGTAGGGCAGGCTTCCCAGGTGCGTAGGGAGGCGTGGGCAGCGTGCGAGCTCCGCTCTCCGCTAGCAGGACCCGGGAGCTCACATTTGCTTCCATTCAGTACCTACATCCGCGTTGGGAAGTGCGACTGTAATCAGTATCCTGTGGAACCTTTTCATTTCCAGGAGGGCCAAGAATAACGACCAAACAGAATGTGGGCTGTGTCATGCCTCATCAGCCCTTCAGTCCACTTTGTGCTGGAAAGATGCATGTATCAAATTGAAGAGAGAGATCATTAGACTAGAAAATAATCTGATAGGTCATTTTAGAGTTCAACTCCACCCAGCTTTCACTGGGGCCTTTCAAGGAATTAAGTCCTTCTTTACCATACAGAAAAGATGGAATGAAAAAACAGAAATTGACCATGATACTGGATTATGGTGGAAATTGCACAGCTGTATAAATGAAATAATTGAAGTGTACATATATAATGGGTGAATTTTTATGGTATGCAAAAATCATACCTCAATAAAGCTGTTTTTAACAAATGCCCAGTGACCTCTTTTCCCATTTGGTTGTTTCGTACCAGTTCTTTTTCTCTACAGATTTTTCTCAATAAGCACATTTTGTAAGATTTTATATTTTTCACCGAATATTACCTTTTCATTAATTTCTCAAATATTTATTAAAGATTTCTGTGCACTACTCACTATTAAAATGGCCAAAATCCGGAACACTGACAACAGCAAATGCTGGTGAGGATGTGGAGCAAAGGAACTCTCTCATTCATTGTTGGTGGGAACGCAAAATGGTTCAGCCACTTTGTAAGGCAGTTAGTTTGGTAGTTAGTCTCTTACAAACCTAAACATACTCTTACCAAACCATCCAGCAATAGTATTTACCCGGAGGAACTGAAAACATGTTCACACAAAAACCTGCACACAGATGTTTACAGAAGCTTTATTCATAATTGACAAAACTTGGAAGCAACCAAGATGCCCTGTGGTCCAGCCAGACAATGGAATATTAGAGGCAAAAAGAAATGAGCTATCAAGCCATGAAAAGGAAGAATCTTAAATGCGTATTACTAAGTGATAGAAGCCAATCTGAAAAGGCTTTGTACTGTGTGATTCCAACTATGTGACAATCTGGAAAAGGCAAAACTATGGAGACGGTAAAAAGATCAGTGGGGATCAGGGGTTGGGATGAGAGGAAGGATGTATAGACAGAGCAGAGAGGATTCTTAGGGCAGTGAAAATACTCTGTATGGTACAATATAATGATGGATGCATGTCATTATACAGTTGTCCAAGCCCATAGAATGTACAAGACCAGGAGTGAACCCTAATGTAAACCATGGACTTTGGGTGATTATTATGTGTCAGTGTAGGTTCATCGATTGTAACAAGTGTACCATCCGGTGGGAGATGCTGATAATGGGGGAGGCTGTACATGTGTGAGGACAGGGAGTTTATGGAAACTCTCTGTACCTTCCCCTCAATTTTGCTGTGAACGTAAAACTGCTCTTTAAAAAAAAGTCTTCATAAAAAAACGTTTTTAATTAAAAAAAGTCTGTCTGCCAGGACTTATTCTCTGCCCTAGGAATAAAGCTGAAAACAAGCTAGGTTAGGACCATGTCCTTCTGAAACTTATATTTTAAATATTTACCTATGTTAATAAGAACTAGATATATAGCCTTTTAAACGGTTTCATACAGATAAACCTTAATTTAGTTAGTCATCCCTTATTATACATATATTTAGGGTTTTTTCCCCCCCCAGGTTATCTCTATTACAAATAATCTCTTTATGTATAATATTTCTTGATTTGACTAACATTTTTTTCCTTCAAAATCTTTTGTTGCCAGTAAGATTAAACCATTTTTCATAAATATTGAGAAATTCAATCTAAGCACTTTTCTTCTCAGTTTGTGCTATTAAGGATATTAACTGCAAATATATGCAAGTAATGGCCTCATTTTTTTGTTTGCTTTTAATTTTATTTATGTTTCATATTACAACTATCGGAATCAAATTATAAGCAAAATTTGTTACAAGATGCCTGGATTTTATTTACAAAGTATTATAGGTACACAGGATTCTTTAATAAATTTCTCCTTATTTTTTAGTAGGTTGGGACCAGAAATCAAAATTTTTTTCAATAAAAATATAAGACCACGCCCTTGACACATACTAAAACTCAGTATCTTCATTGTTGTCTTTATTTCCTCTGAATCCAACTTTCTGTTTAAATTGTTTTCTCTTGTAATTTTTTAAATTATTTTTAAAATCCCCAACTCATTTAAAAAAATGTACGGACTAAACATTACCCACCTCCCTGATTTATTCTAACCTGAAAAATAGGAAGTTAATAACTTGTGATATAACATAATGAAAGCTGTAATTGACAGAGAAAAGACTATGGACTCAAAATGGGGAAAAGCGTCAATTCTCTTTTCGGGGAGTTGGATTAAGGAAACTTCTCCAAAGAGCTTTTCTTTTGAGCTGGTCTTTAAAAATAGGACTTAAGTATACAGGAAATGGGGCAAGCCATTCAGGGCAATAGTAAAAGCATAAGTAAGTCTTGGACTCATTTGAATAACTCATTCTAACTACATCTCCAGTTTTAAGGGGTAGGGAGAAGGAGGAAAAAATGCATTTTGTTATTAGTGGCTCATTTAATCCTCTCAGCAATCCTATGATAGGCATTACACGTATATATAATTTGTTTTTCCCATTTTTTAACTATGGAAACTGAACCACAAAGAAGTTAGGTAACTTGACCAAAGTGAAGAGCTAGAACACAGAGGAGCCAGGACCCAGTGGCTCTTTCCTGTTCTAAACCACTGCACCCACACACATTGCCTTGCTGCTGTATCAGTTAAGGAAGTAACCATTTTTGATTCCCAGTGTATGTGCCACGAAATACCAGTTCCTCAAGCTGCTATTAAAAAAAAAATGTTAATACCTTGACCTGACAAGTTTAGGGAAATTAACCAGATGTGCTATCCCCCCTTTAGAGGTGCACGGTCCTTATTAGACTATCAACATCTTGGAGAAGTCTTGCTATAAAAAATTCCTATTTAATTTTGTTTAGTCCAGCATTTCTCCAATTTATGCAACCACTGAAGTACCTAGTAATATACACATGAGAGGAAGCCACAGTAGGTAGTAGAATGCATGTGCTGGAGAATTAACACAGCCAGTTCTGTGTTTTAGCAAGCTCATACTGGTGGCATATGGAGAACCGTTTGGAGGGAAAGACTGGAGTCGGGAAAACCAGTTCAGCCCATCTTTTCCCCTCCTGACTGCACTGCTACCTCTTATATGTCAGAGCTCCATGTATTTCTGATCTGTATACTGTCCCTTCAGTCAGTTTGACATCCCTGTGCCAATATCATGCTGTAGCTTTTACAACAATTAACTGCTGTAGCTTTTACAACACTGTATCTGGTAGGGCCAGCCCTCTCATCTGTTGTTCCTCAGGGTGTGTTTGCCATTTTTGACCTTTTCTTCTTCCAAACATTTTATTTTTTTTATAAATTTATTTTTATTTATTTTTGGCTGCATTGGGTCTTCATTTGCTGCGCGCGGGCTTTCTCTAGTTGTGGTGCGTGGGCTTCTCATTGCGGTGGCTTCTCTTGTTGCAGAGCATGGGCTCTAGGCGCTCGGGCTTCAGTAGTTGTGGCACGCGGCCTCAGTAGTTGTGGTGCATGGGCTTAGTTTCTCTGCAGTATGTGCGATCTTCCCTGACCAGGGATCAAACCTGTGTCCCCTACATTGGCAGGAGAATTCTTAACCACTGTGCCATCAGGGAAGTCCCCAAATACATTTTAGAACTAGTTTGGGCATGCTCAAGGAAAAACCTTGCTGGCGTTTTTATTGGAATTTCACTGACTCTATTGATCAATATTGGGAAAAATCGACAAGTTTACAATATGAAGTCTTTCTGTCTATGATTTCATGGTACGTCTCCTCATTTATACTGGCCTTTTTTAATGTCCTTTAGTAGATTTATAATAAAGGCCTTACATATATATTGAGATGATTAGTAATTTTGTCCATTAGGCTGTTTCTCATATTCAGAGCTTCTTTTGCAAATGTTACAGTCTCTTGTTACTTCCTCATAGTTTGACGTTCTTTTTATTTCTTTAAATATATTAAACACATATCTACTTCCGATAATTCCAGTTTCTGCAGTCTTTGTGTCTGGCTCTGCTCTTTGAGTAACTCATTCTGAGTGACTTGTTTCCCTGTGTGTTTTGTGATTTTTTTTTTTTTAATTGTAAGCACGTTTCACAGAACCATACTTGTGATAGTATTTTGATGTTTATGTTTGCTTCAGCCAGGCAGCAAAGGGAACTACCCATCTTAGATCACTCTAAATTGAAATTTTAGACTGAGACTTTTCAGGCCATAGAGGTAGTGTAAATTCAGGGCCCAAACTCAAGTACATCAGTTGCCTGATGGTGTGTAACAAATTATCTTGAAGCTTAGTGGCTTAAAACAATCATAACACTTCATCTCTCATGGTTTCAGACAGAGAGCAGTTGTCTCTACCCCATGACGGTTAGTACCTCAGCTGGAATACCCAAAGGCTGGAGACTGGAATCACCTGACTTAGCTAGAGATGTGCGCCAGAACATCCACATACGGTCAATCCACATAGCCTGGGCTTCCTCACAGCCTGGTGACTGGGTTCCTGGGCAAGTACTTGAGAGGGCCTGCCCTCCGGGGAGCCGCGTTGCCTGCTGTGGCCTAGCCTTGGAAAGCACGTAGTATCACTTTGACTGCATTGTGTGTCAAGGCCGTCACAAGTCACATCCAGGTTCAAAGAGAGAAATGCCACCTCCTGATAGGAAGCAGCAAGGTTCTAGAAGTGCATGTGGACTAGAATTATTGCAGTGGCTATATTTGGGCACTACATTATGCCACACCAAGTGAAAGCGACTGTGTCGTTGACAGTTCTCAGGGGGTGACATTTTTCTTATTTTCCCTTCCACTAGAAACAAGTCTAAGACACAGAAGTAGCCCCACCATCTCTGTTTCGGGTGGTTTTTCCCCTAGTTCACCCACTGTAGGTATTGCCTTCTGAGGGTCCTATCTTTGTGTGGAGGTTTCCTTATTCGTGCCCAAGTTTTATCTCCTGTCCCGACTTCAGGCCACCAGCTGACCTGGCTTCAGCTCCACCCTACCTATCTGGATTTGTGCTTACCTACTGTTTATGACCTGCAAAGACAGCCCTTACTTTCCTGCCAGCTCAGCCATACATTCTAAAACATGCTCGCCTTTTATTTCACATGTTCAGGTATTCTGTGGGGGTTTCTCCAGACATCTGACTCACCATATTTCCTAAAACAGAACTTACCAGGTTATTTTCACTATTGCTTTTTTTTTTTCCCCTGATTTGTTTTTCGTTTTTTTTGTTTTTGGTGCACTAGGTCTTCGTTGCTGCGCGCGGGCTTCAGTAGTTGTGGCATGCGGGCTCAGTAGTTGTGGCTCACGGGCTCTAGAGTACAGGCTCAGTAGTTGTGGCACACGGGCTTAGTTGCTCCTTGGCACGTGGGATCTTCCCAGACCAGGGCTCGAACCTGTGTCCCCGGCACTGGCAGGTGGATTCCTAACCACTGTGCCACCAGGGAAGTCCCTCACTATTACTGTTTAATCATGAATAATTATTCAAAATTTTCCTTATTGAGATAAATTTAGATCCGGGCTCAAAAGTGTTAGTCTCATCTATTTTACTCTTTTCTTTCTGACCTAATACATTTGGGATTTCTAAAAATATATGATCTTAAGATTGACTGCATCTTATTAAGAATGGGATAGGGCTTCCCTGGTGGCGCAGTGGTTGAGAGTCTGCCTGCCAATGCAGGGGACACGGGTTCAGGCCCTGGTCTGGGAGGATCCCACATGCCGCGGAGCAACTAGGCCCGTGAGCCACAACTACTGAGCCTGCGTGTCTGGAGCCTGTGCTCCGCAACAAGAGAGGCCGTGATAGTGAGAGGCCCGCGCACCGCGATGAAGAGTAGCCCCCACTTGCCGCAACTGGAGAAAGCCCTCGCACAGAAACGAAGACCCAACACAACCATAAATAAATAAATAAATAAAATTTTTTTTTAAAGTGGGATAAATTAGTAATATTTAAAATATGAATTATGGGAACTTCCCTGGCGATCCAGTGGTTAGGACTCTGCACTTCCACTGCAGGGGGCACAGGTTTGATCCCTGGTTGGGAAACTAAGATCCTGGTTGGGGAACTAAGATTTTTTTGCCACGTGGCACAGCCAAAAAAATAAAATAAACAAGATAAATATGAATTATGTTTAAGAGAGTGATAGAACTTCAGAACAGGACTCAAAGGTTACATATCTCTGGCCCCATTTTGTAAAAAAATATATATATCTGTGTATATATATCTCGAAAATATCGAAAGCTGGGCAAGAAAGCCAGAGGACTAAAAGAATAGAAAAAAAAGAATGTTATCAAAATGTTTATGACATGGCCCGCACATGGAGGGTACTCCCCAATATGCCACCAACCCAGGCCCTGCCCCCTTTTCCTCATCTTTCCTATTTCTTTCCAAGAGTCCCCACTGGCTCCCCGCACGGTCACAAACCCTTGGCCGAGTCTAGGAGAGTCTTGGTATTCAATGAACCAAATGGGTGAGTGGCTCTAGAGCCCCCATGCCCGTTCACTCAGCTTAGACAGGATTTGTCAGTCTGTCTTCAGCTCGAGAGAGAGATCCTCGCAAATCCAGTCTCTTGGGCCCCTCTCCTCTTGCTACTTCCATCTTTCAAATTGCTCATCAAAGGGGCATGATCCTTCCCGTGTGTGTGTGTGTGTATACACACACACACATACGCACATCATGATTTCTCCAACAGGGCTCTGTGGACACCTTCTAATGGAAGGTGGCCCAGCTCTTTGGGTTTCAGCTCCTGGGGAACCCGGTTCGGGCTTGAGTGATATTGCCTCCTCTTACCTCTCCAGCCTAGGGTTGGTAGTTACTTCCTCCATCACTACACTCTAGGTCTCTCACTCTTCCCTGTTTGGCCCTCAATTCCTCCATCAGCTACGTTTCAAATTCTTTTTATTAAATTCTTACCGATGTAAATATTTGATATGGGTTCTGTTTTCCTGGGTAGACCCTAAGTGGTACAGAACCTAAACTCCCCCATTTTATAGTTGAGAAAATGTGGACCTTTTTTTCTTCCCAATACATTTTAGAATTAGCTTAGTCATGTTCAAGGAAAACCTTTGCTAGCATTCCTGAAACCCAGGAACTTAAGGAATCTCTTCAGGTTCACAAAGTTAGTGGAAGGCCAGGTACTGGGTCCACGATGCCTTGATTCTCAAACCACTTCTCATTCTAACAAATTAAAACTTCCATGGTAGGAAAATGGGTAACTAGAGGAGTGGGAGAGGGGCTTTTAAAAAAAATATCTATACGGTTTTGTTTCCTTGGATTTTTAACCATGTAAGTCTTTTTACCTATTTAGAATAAATAAATGAATTTTTAAGGTAAAACAAATGTCTACCTTTATACATTGTGCTGTGTAAATGTGGGTCTTTTACAAAGTGAATTTAATTTCTATTAAATGTCATTATGTTTGCTAGTTATTACTAAGTATTAGTTATCACACACACACACACACACAAAATGTAGTTCTATATAAATAAATCTACATTAATCCCATTTGTTTTCTGCCTTCTAGAATAATGATCTCCAAGCTTTTTTTTTGGTCACATTTTCCTATTGGTAAAAGCTTTTGAGCATATACTCCCATTATATGTATATTTATTTATAATTATATTAAGTAGCTGGACCACTGAATTAATGTGTACAGTCTAAAACAATGAAAGTTGACATTTATAAAGGACAAGGTAAACAAATTAGGAGGAGAAGTTCCAAAACCTTTCCTCCATCCCAGCAGATGGTCCTGTGCACCCAACATGCACCCAGGGGACACTGTTCTAGAGAATGCCAGTCAGGAGCTGCTGGAGGGTCCCAGACACTTACTCCACTGAAGTGCGTACATGTTCACCAGACTGAATGAAAATGTTGAAAATGCTCTCTGACTTCAACTCCCTAACTTGTTCTAAGTTCCTCAGTTCAAACACAAAGCAATAAAACCAGCTCCAAAAACACCTTGGCCTCACTTCTAAGCTGTTTCTCACAGCCGTAACCAGAGTCTAACATGCTCGGCCTCTGAGGTTAGGAATCCCGTCACTAGTGTACTGTTAGACTATTTACTTATCAACAAAGATAAGTAACCTTGAGATAAAATGGGAGAGGGGAAACTAAAATATAATGACCATCACAAAAATTGACAATTTCTATCTGACTCAAAAATTTGTGATGAGAACAGTACAAAATTAAGCTATTTTCTGGAACCTTTTGGGGGTTAGTCCTTTTATCAGATACAACGTAATGACTGTCTCCTATCTGGGTTCAAACAGTTCAAAACTAGCCCTAGAGTAACCCCTGCCAAAGTTGAAAGGTTTCACTTGGGAGTTTCTTTCTGAGTTTTCTGGAACAGTAAGCAGAGCCACTCTCTGCTCGGGGCCTCTGGAGTGCCTGCAGTGTGCTGACACCAGGATGATACAGAGTTGAACGAGACCGTGGCTTTTCAGGTCAATGACATTTAGGAATTAATAATCAGATCACGGAGGAAAGTTCATACTTCTGAGCAGAATACTGGAAATGACTGCTTGCCAGGGAAAATAGCAGAAGGCTTCCCAGAGGGAATGGCATCTGATCTGGATGATGAGGAAGAATTATAATTCAGGAAGAAAGGAGAGGAGGAGGGGGAAGGTAAAGATAAAGCAGTCAAGGAAAGAGAAGATAAACACTGAGCACCTAACTAGGTAGATGTGTCTTATCATATAATCCTTAGGAAAGCCTTTGGAGACGGCCATCATCCCCACTGCACAGGTACAGAAACCGTGGCTCAGGAAAGTTAAGTAACTAGCACAAAGCACACATGCAGTTATCTGCTGGAGAGTTGAATTAAGGGGGCCAGTAGCTAGACAATTGCTCATAAGGGCAATTTAAGTGGTACCAAAACGTCACTGTATGTTATTTGTAAGGATACAGAGCAGTTACTTAACAGAACTATTCTTGGGAAGTATAGTGTATGTGTTGGGAAAATAAAGTATTCGTAAGCTATTTGGGGTGCTGATGTGGTCCAGATCCCCAGGGACATGTCGGGATAGCTGGTTACTAAACTCTGAAGGAGGCTATTTTCCTGTAACACTCAGGAGTAGCAGCCTCTTTAAATAAGTGCTTAACAGATATTTGAAGACTATCAATTTAAAGGGGCCCAAACGACATATACCAGGACAAAACTATAATTCAAGAAGATACATGCACCCCTATGTTCATAGCAGCACTGTTCACAATAGCCAAGACATGGAAACAACCTAAATGTCCATCGACAGATGAATGGATAAAGACAGTGTGGTTTATATCTACAACGGAATACTACTCAGCCATAAAAAAAGAATGAAATAATGCCATTTGCAGCAACATGGATGCAACTAGAGATTATCATACCAAGTGAAGTAGTAAGTCAGAAAGAGACAAATACCATATGATATCACTTATACGTGGAATCTAAAATATGGCACAAATGACTCTATCTACAAAACAGAAACAGACTCACAGACATAGAGAACAGACTTGCGGTTGCCAAGGGGAAGGGGAGTGGGGGAGGGAAGAACTGGGAGTTTGGGATAAGCAGATGCAAACTATTATATATAGGATGGATAAACAACAAGGTCCTACTGTATAGCACAGGGAACTGTATTCAATATACTGTGAGAAACCATAATAGAAAAGAATATTTTAAAAAGAATGTATATATGTGTATAACTGAGTCACTTTGCCCTACGGCAGAAATTAACACAACATTGTAAATCAACTATACTTTAATTTAAAAAATAAATAAGATTAAATAATAAGGGGCCCAAACAAATAGTGTGTCCAGATACCTGACTTGTTCTGAGTGGTTATAGAAGGGTCAGTCCTAAATCTGTTTAACTGCAAAGCAGGTGCTCAAAGCCTGTAGCTTGGGGCTGAAAGGTACATAGACAGGCAGGCAGATGGACAGACACAGGGAGAGACACAGAGATGGGGAAGAATTCAAAAGTGATTCTAAAGACTGCTTCTCACAGGAGTGTCTGATAGTAACCCTAGCATTGCGTTTTCTTCAACTTTTTATCACCACCACAGAATTTTCAGGTAGCTTAAATCCTATAGGGAACAAGATGAGGTAAGAATGAGTGAACAGATAGATCTCCACTGATAAAGAAATCGACAACTGTGTATTTGTTATCCTCAGGAAATTACTACAATCAAGGGGAGATTCGTAAGAAGGAACTTTTGCAGAGCTGTGATGTTTTGGGGATTCCACCCTCCAACGTAATGATTATTGACAACAGGTAAACTTATCTTTTAACAAGTGGAAATTCATTGGCAATAAAAATGCAGTGGTACACTCAAAAGACACAAACATAATGTGGGTGGATAAGAACATCTTACTTGAGAAGTCTACAGAAAATAGTTTCACATTTGTTTGTTTTTTTATAAATTTATTTATTTATTTATTTTTGGCTGTGTTGGGTTTTCGTTTCTGTGCGAGGGCTTTCTCTAGTTGCGGCAAGCGGGGGCCACTCTTCATCGCGGTGCGCGGGCCTCTCACTATCGTGGCCTCTCTTGTTGCGGAGCACAGGCTCCAGACACACAGGCTCAGTAGTTGTGGCTCACGGGCCTAGTTGCTCCACGGGCATGTGGGATCTTCCCAGACCAGGGCTCGAACCCGTGTCCCCTGCATTAGCAAGCAGATTCTCAACCACTGCGCCACCAGGGAAGCCCCCTCACATTTGTTTTTAAGTGACAGTGTAGTGCAAGTGAATTTTTTCAACTTGTGTTCAGATTTTGTCTTAAGATAGCTGCTTCTCTTGAATCTTTAAAAAAAATTATTAGAAAAAATTTCAGGGACTTCCCTGGCGGTCCAGTGGTTAAGACTCCGCGCTTCCATTGCAGGGGCCACGGGTTCGATCCCTGGTCGGGGAACTAAGATCCCGTATGCCGCAGCCAAAAAACAAAAGTCAAAAGTGTAAAGAACAGTATTACGAACCCCACATGCCTGTAATCTGAGACCAGTGATTGTCAAGCCTTTGCTGTACGTACTTCATCTAACCCCACATAACATCTGTTGTGTGTGAAGTTGTGGTTTTTTTGCAGTTATAAATTAGCTGTTAAATATTTTTTAAAAATTTTTGTTGGAGTAGAGTTGATTTACTCTGTTGTGTTAGTTTCAGGTGTACAGCAAAGTGACTCAGTTATACATATACATGTATCCACTCTTGTTTAGATTATTTTCCCGTATAGGCCATTACAGAGTATTGAGTAGACTTCCCGTGCTCTACAGTAGGTCCTTATTAGTTATCTGTTTTATATACAGTAGTGCGTATGTGTCAATCCCAGTCTCCCAGTTTATCCCTCCTGTGTGTGAAGTATTTTAAAGAAAACCCAACCATCAGGTTATTCTATCCCTATGTACTTCGGGATACATCTCTTAAGAAGATAGACTTCTTTTTCATGCAGCCACAATGTCATTATTATCCGTCTAACAAAATTAATAGTAACAGGAATTCCTTGGTTTCTCCAACAACCAGTCCATTTTGAGCTACTCCAAGTAGCTCAAAAATGAATGTCTTTTCACAGTTGGTTTGTTCAAATCAGGATGTAAACAAAGTGCACACATTATACCTGGTTGATATTCTGCGTGTCCCTCCCCCCCGCCAACCTTGTCACTGATTGTTGAAAACCTGAGTCAGTTGTCATACAGAAGGATTTGTCTGTCTGCTCCCTCGTGGTTTTACCTAAGTAGTTCCTCTATCCTCCATATTTCTTGCAAACTGGAAATGAACGCTAACTTTCAGGGTCAAGAAGCTGCACTATGTACTCCCTGTTCCGTCATTTCAGGACATGTGCTGTCTGTCTCACTTTCAGTCACGCATGTGACTATCTGTCACACGTACTGTGTGCCTCTTAGTGAGCTCACGTGGCAGTGGCCGCCCCTTTCACTGTAAAGACCCACATCAGCCTTTCACGCGGTGCTTTCACGAATCCTTAATTAACCAGAAGTTGCAAAACAGTGACTTTCTAAATGTCTCCTGCATTCCAAATGTATTAGCTATACATTCTTCTGTAAAGCAGAACTTCATCAACTGGGGCTATTTAGTTATCCTGATAGGTACTTTGATCCCAAGAGACAGGCTACATGCTTAATTCTTTCCCTTTAATTGCCGTTTTCAGAATGGGAGTTGATCCCCTACATACCTCCGATGGTAACCCATTGTTTGTTTGCTTGTTTCTTGGATGGGGAGGCCACTGCTTTATTTCATTAGGAACTTCTGTGTTCACGTGTTCGGTTTTTCAGTTTAAGTCATTGCGTTCTTTGATACTCCAGTTGTCTCCTCTTTGGCCTCTTCATGTTGGCTCATGCATCCTTTTGATAAGAAACGAAGACTCTGACTTAATTTATTACAATTTTTACATATCCCGAAGATCATGCAGCTTCAGCAATATCCCCTACTTTGAAGATGCTACAGTAGGGGGTTAGTAAACTTGTTAAAAATAAATACTTCAAGAAGCCAGTTTGAAGATTCAAGGAAACCAGGTGTCTTAGTCTGCTCAGGCTGCCATGGCAAAATACCAGAGACTGGGTGGCTTAAACAACAGAAGTTTATTTTTTTTAATATTTATTTATTTGGTGGTGCTGGGTCTTAGTTGTGGCACGTGAGCTCCTTAGTTGCAGCAGGCAGGCTCCTTAGTTGTAGCATGCAAACTCTTAGTTGCGGCATGCATGCAAGATCTAGTTCCCTGACCAGGGATCAAGCCCGGGACCCCTGCATTGGGAGCGCAGAGTCTTAACCACTGCGCCACCAGGGAAGTCCCCAGAAATGTATTTTTTTCTCACAGTTCTGGAGGCTGGAAGTATAAGATCAAGGTGCAGCAGGGTCAACTTCTGGAGAGAGTTTGCTTCTTGGTGTGCGGATGGCCGTCTCCTCACTGCTCACATGTAGTAGGGAGAGAGAAGTTTCTCTCTTCCTCTTCTTATAAGACCACCAGTCTTATAGGGTTAGGGTCCCACCATTATGACCTCACTTAACCTTAATTACCTCCTAAAGACCCCGTCTCCAAATACAGTCACATTGTGGATTAGGGCTTCAACACATGAAGTTTGGGAGGACACAATTCAGTCCCTAGCAGCATGCAACTTTTAGTCTTTCAGCTTCTCTTTTCCTAACCCAGAAAAAGCAGAGCTTTGGAATCTTGCTTTGGGTTATTTAGATGGGTCAAAGAGAAGAATGAAGGGGAGAAAGAGAAAAAAAAAAGTTTTATGGAGGACCTACACTCGGAATAATAATGGTAAATGTATATTAAACTGTTATTGTCAGTGCCAAAGACCATGCTAAATAGGTGATCTTAAAACCTTCAAAATAATCCAATTACTTCTTCCATGTTATAGGTAAGAAACAGGCCTCGTGAGAGGTTGAGTCATTTGCCCGGGGTCATCCAGCTAATATGTGGTAGAGCTGGTGTTCCAGCTGAGGCTCTCTGGTCACTGTGCTTTGTCAACTCCATGAAGGACTCACAATTTCACAAAGGTCATCTCATTTAATTCTTCCACTAACTGTAGAAAGATAGGTCTTTATTATCCTTTTTTAGTTTCACACGAAGAAACTAAAGCTTAAGAGACTCATCTGAGGCCAGACGTTTAGCAAATGGCCGTCAGTGCTAGGGTTCGAAAGCACAAGGGAAGACAGAATTGATTCCTGACTTTCTGCGAGAAAGTAGGTCACCACTTTGTTAGTGTATTTGAAAGACCAATATGTGTTTAAGAGAACACTTGGTTGATGTTGTGTGCTTTCTTCCATTGTTCCGAACTTCGTGGCTGGATTTCAGGGAGACATTTAGCCAGAGGAGCTCAGTCAAGTAAACCCTTATCCAGGGACTTCCCTGGTGGCGAAGTGGATAAGACTGCACGCTCCCAATGCAGCAGGCCCGGGTTTGATCCCTGGTCAGGGAACTAGATCCTACATGCATGCCACAATTAAGAGTTTGCATGATACAACTAAGGAGCCCACGTGCTGCAACTAAGGAGCCCGCCTGCTGCAACTAAGAGCCTATGCGAGCAAATAAATAAATAAATATTTTTTTAAAAAGTAAACCCTTATCCAACCCCTTAAAGAGGGAAAAAAGTTCAGGTCTCAAGACGAGAAGGCATCTCAGTAATCAGACAACCAAATGGATACTCTGGGTAACTTTACCTAGTTCCTTAACATCTGTGGGTTCTGCTAATTTAATGAATCATATGATATTTAACTGCATGTTATTAACAGATGCAGATTAAGTGCCTGGACTGGTAAAGGCGCTGTGCTAGATGCTGAAGAAAGAGAAGAAAAGTTCAAGGTCCAGGAGCCGGGTAATAGGTGTTGGCCTGACAGTGACCACTGCTGAGTTTGCAGAAACGTTCATTGTGCCAAGGTTCAGGCCTAGAAGGAGCTTAGAGACCCTCTCCAGGATACTTGGGAATTGAATGTGATTGGGAAATGCAACCTACAGATTTAGTATTCATTTGTTGCTTTTGTGCTTCTTAATATATTAGGAAGAGTCCATAGCATTATTTCATTCACATTTCAAAACAAAACAAAAAGTAAACACACATTTCTGTACACACAGATAATTTCTAAAAGAACATATACCAGACTCGTTAATAGTAGCTGCTACTTAATTGGATCAGGGAAGGACACTTGCACTTCTTAATTCCGCAGAATTCTGTACAGTTTTATTTTGCTTTTGCTTTTTTAGGAAGCCTATGTTACTTTTTAAAGTACAAGCAGAAACGCACATATATGGAATCTAAAAAAAAAAAATGGTACTGATGAACCTAGTGGCAGGGCAGGAATAAAGATGCAGACATAGAGAACGGACTTGAGGACACGGTGGGGAAGGGTAGGCTGGGACGAAGTGAGAGAGCAGCACTGACATATACACACTGCCAAATGTGAAATGGATGGCTAGCGGGAAGCAGCTGCATAGCGCAGGGAGATCAGCTCGATGCTTTGTGATGACATAGAGGGGTGGGATAGGGAGTGTGGGAGGGAGGCTCAAGAGGGAGGGGATATGGGGATGGACATATGTATACATATGGCTGATTCACTTGGTTGTACAGCAGAAACTAACACAACACTGTAAAGCAATTATACTCCAATAAAGATGTAAAAAAAAAAAAAAGTACAAGCAGACCTCAGACATATCACAGGTTCGGGTCCAGCCCACTGCAATAAAGCAAATATCACAATAAAGCAAGTCACAGGAATGTTTTGGTTTCCCAGTGCATATAAAAGTTACGTCGACACTATAGTGTATTAAGTATGCAGTAGCATTATGTCTAAAAAGACAACATACATAGCTTAATTAAAAAATAGATATCATCTAAGCCTTCAGCAAGTTGTAATAACAACATCAAAGATCATTGATCATAGATCACCATAACAAATATGATGATAATAATGAAAAAGCTTGAAATGTTACAAGAATTACTGAAATGTGACACAGAGACATGAAGAGGGCAAATGCTGTTGGAAAAGTGGCGCCAATAGACTTGCTCTCACACAGTTGCCACAAACCTTCAATTTATAAAAAAATGCAGCATCTCTGAAGCACAATAAAGTGAAGCACAATGAAACGGTTATATTGATGTATTATATTTTTTTAAAGACTATTCCACCTAAGTAATAAAACATTCTTCCCTCTGTACTCAGCTTCTATCCCTACAAGTGAAGGCTAAATTAGAAATAATTCTGCATATGTTTTGATAATATTTGATTTGATAAGTTCAAAACATACAATAGAATTCCTTGAAAAGATAATAATGCTTTTAAGCCTTTTTATAAACACTTGTGCTTGTCTCATGGGCCTCATTCTGGAGGATGAGTGGGCACAGGGTCAGATAAGCTGCTCCAAAAGGCTCGGGCTGGAAATGCGGGGTTCAAGGGGGGCCTGACTGTGACAGAATAAAACAAAGCAGACCCTCCGGTCATAACCCAGGCCCATTAAAATGCTTCCGGGCCCAATGACCAACTGTTGGGCAAAATTTGGGGGGTCTCAGAGCTGATCGTGGTCTGATCCCTGCTCCCATGGTCCTGCACCTGTGATGCCACATCACAGCTATTCCCACAACCAAAACAGGGAGGACTCCCAGCGCCCCAACCTGTGTCCTCGTATGTAAGCTGGGCCGCAAACACACCACGCTTTCCTCTGCGTCCACACCCATGCATGTGCCTGGCTCTCTTCCACATGCTTCCTCTCTTCCCAGCACCCCACACCCTGGCCCTCTAGCAAACTCCTCTTCATCCTTCAAACCCCAGCTCAAGATTACCTTAGACTCTGCAGCACCATCCCTGATTTGCCCAGATTTTCTTAGGCACTTTGGTTATATTCTCATTGTCCCGTTCTATCCTAGCACATACACTAATTTTTTAATCCAATAAATCCACGCAAATCATACAGTGAAAGAGAGGCCACAAAGCAGAGAGTCTGGGACTGTTGGGTCATGTTTGTAATTAAACCCCCCCCCCAAGACCCAGTAAGAGCCTTCCCCCTCCAAAAACCGGAAAAGACCGTATGCCGATTGCCAAAGTGAATCTGACCAAGCGTCCTCTCACTATAAGAGACGAAAACAAAGCTCCACGCAGGCTTTCTCCAAATACACAAAGAAGTGCCTGGGCACAGGGCAAGGGCACAGCTCCAGTCCCAGTTGGCAAGAGCAGGGCAGGGCTCCCGTCCTCCCAAAGGGCGCGAAGGACAGGAATGTTTCCTAGAAAAGGAACCAGGGGAGGAGACCGAAGTGGACCGAGCTGATACGGAGCTACTGTGTGAACTTGGAAAGCCGCTTCCCTGTTACTTCAAAGGCGGGTTATTCTGGGAGCTGAAGGGAGGCTGGGTCTTTAAGTCAAATGACTGGTCTTCAAGTCACATAAGTCAGTATAGAAGTAGAGTGGGACCAGGGAGGGTGGGCTTAACAAAGCACGTATTTGTGGCTGATTCTACTGCTTGAAAGAGGCTGCAAATATACCACAAAAATAGGATTCAGGGTGACTGTGTATTGTGATATTCATTACAGCACTCTTCATAATAGCAAAAAGTTGGTAGCAACCTAATTTAGCCGTAGGCAATTAATTATATAGCCATGGTCCAGAACATTAAACCACAATTCAGAGTTTTCTCTGCACAGTTAATAACCCAGGAAGATGTTCATAATATAATGTTGAGTTTAAAAAGCAGTGTATACTTTCTTTACACTTTTCTGTATTTTCCATAGTTTTGATAGTGAGCATACATTACTTGTAAACCAAAAGTTTCATTAGATTTATTTTAAAATATATTATTTCTGGGAATTCCCTGGCGGTCCAGTGGTTAGGCCATCCGAAACTTCTACTGAATGTTATTGTCTTCAACTGCAGCTCTTCAGATATTCTCTTTCCTTTACCATGGAGGCACCTTTATTTTTCGTGCATTTTCTTTTTTTTAATTCATTTTATTTATTTATTTTTGGCTGCGTTGGGTCTTCGTTGCTGCACACGGGCTTTCTCTAGTTGCGGCAAGCAGGGGCTACTCATTGTTGCGGTGCGAGGGCTTCGCATTGCGGTGTCTTCTCTTATTGCAGAGCACAGGCTCCTAGGCGCGCGGGCTTAGCTGCTCCGCGGCATGTGGGATCTTCCCGGACCAGGGCTCGAACCTGTGTCCCCTGCATTGGCAGGCAGATTCTTAACCACTGCGCCACCAGGGAAGCCCTTGTGTTTTTTCTTATTCGCCTTTTGGTACTCTCCTGGGGCAAGGAGACATGATGTCACAGCACTAGAAATAGCTTATCAACATGATTCTCCTTCAAAGTGTGCTTCTCCTTGACCATTATTATCTCTGGTTCTCACAGTGCTAATCAAAGAGTACTGGTGCCTCTGAGGATGGTGAGGCTTGACTTTGAGGGACTTTCAAATCCTGCTAAAAGCAGATGCAAGGTAGAGCATCTGCTGGCCAGCTGTATGCCCCTCTTTCTGGGGCAGATCTTACGGTATTAGGCGGGTATGTTTATGTTTTCTGATTTTCTGATATGGTGGGGGTTTTTTTGCTTCATCAAAGTCGATGCTCTATAACTGTTATTCCTTTTGTTGTTTTCGATGGAGTTTGAGGGAAGAGAGTGAAGTGGAAATGTCACTGGCACTGTAAGTGGAAGTCCATATTTCCACTTGAACGGAGTCCTGCTAGCAGTTGAAGGGAGAATGAGTAAGAGGAAATCAAGACCAGAGAAAAGAAAATGAGCAAAGTACAGTATGACAGAAAGAGCTCTGGTGCAGGGGTCGTGAAATGGGGCTTCAGGTTGTAGCTCTGCCACAAACCGGCTGTGTTCCCTTTGGCAAATAATGTCCCCTCTCTGGGCTTCTCTTTTCTTATACGTACAATGACTGGATGAGGTGGCGACTTTACCTGAAGCGCCTAGATCTTATCAGGAGCAGAGCAGGACATGTTTAGATACGGTTGTTCTACAAATGGAGGTTTATGTGCTCAGCTTGGCAATATAGCTGATATACTTTTAAGTGCTTTCCATTTTACGAAGCACTTGTACATTTCATGACATCCACGGTAGACTATGTCCATTGTGACATGCTGGGGTCCTTTCATCAGACAGCTGAATAGGGATGTACAAAACTAAACAGCAGACCTTTTAATAACCAAAGTAAGTTTAGCCAGCTCACCCTTACCTCTGCTGTCTTAGTCCATTTGGGCTGCTATAACAAAAATGCCACAGATCAGGTGGCTCATAAACAACAGAAATTTACGTCTCACAGTTCTGGAGGCTGAGAAGTCCAAGGTCATAGTGTCAGCAGATTTGGTGTCTGGTGAGGGCCTGTTTACTGGTTCACAGATGGCTCTCTTCTTGCTGTATCCTCTCCTGGCAAAAGCGGCAAGGGAGCTCTCTGGGGTCTCTATTATAAGGACACTAATCCTAATCCCATGCATGGGGGGCTCTGCCCTCATGACCTCGTCACCTCCCAAAGGCCCCACCTCCAAATACCATCACATTGGGGAAATAGGTTTCAACATACGAATTTTGAGGGGACACAAATATTCAGTCTATAGCATCTACAAAAATTGTACTAGGAACCAAAAACTTTGGATAAGAGGCAACTAATTCTCTACCATGCAAGTCTTATAGACAAAGAGTGCTAGGATCCAGAAGAAAGGTTATTGGGTCAGTTTTTCAGATTATTTCTCCATAACGCCAAGTTCCAAGAAATAATTCTTAGTCATTTGTGGGATGTTCCAGAGAGCCCTTGGGATAAGAAAAATTGCAGCTGCCTGTATGTGTTGCAATTTAAGACGATGTGGTAGTACTTTGGCAAAACTGTCATGGTGAGATAGACCTAGTTCTGCAAGGCTGAGCCACAGCTTAACTAGCCAGTTTCTGTACTGGAAGGGTTTATAGGATTTATTCTTTTTTAGGTTTTCTTTTTCTTTCTTTTTTTAATAATACTGTTACCCTCATATATACAGTCAATTGGTTTTCAACAGGGCTGCTAAGACAGTTCAATGGGGCAACAATACTCTTTTCCACAAATGGATATCCACATACGAAAGAACAAACTTGGACCCCTTCCCTACACTAAACCCAAAAATTAGCTCAAAAAGACCTAAATATAAGAGCTAAAACTATAAAACTCTTGAAAGAAAATATAGGAGTCAATCTTCATGAGCTTGGGTTAGGCAAAGCCCTCTTAGATATGACACCAAAAGCACATACAACCAACAAAAGAAAAAATAGACTTCATCATCAAAATTAAAAACTTTAGTGCCTGATGCATACTGTCAAGAGAGTGAAAAGACAACTCACAGAATGAGAGAAAATATTTGCAAATCATACATCTGATAAGGGATTAATATCCAGATAAGATAGATAGGTAGACAGATATAAATGTAATATACCTTATATACTATATATAGTATAGTATACATAACAGATAAAATAATATATAAAGGACTTGAATAGCTATTTCTCCAAAGAAGATATACAAATGGCCAATAAGCATAGGAAAAGATGTTCAACATCACTAGTCATTACAGGAATAGAAATCAAAACCACTGTGAGACACTACTTCACACCGACTAGGTTGACCATTTTTTAAAAATAAAAGGGAAATACCAAGTGTAGGCCAGGATTCAGAGAAATTGGAACCCTCATGTACTGGTGGGTTTGTAAAATAGTTCAGTCATCATGTAAAACAGTTTGGCAGTTCCTCAAAAACTTAAATACAGAATTACCATTACCCAGCAATTCTATTCCAAAGTAAAGACCTAAAAGAATTGAAAACAGACATTCAAACAAAAACGTGTACATGAATGTTCACAGCAGCACTGTACACAGTAGTCAAAAGTTAGAAACAACTCAGATTCCCATCAGCTGATGAATGGGCAAACAAAATGTGGTCTACCCACACAGTGGAACATTATTCAGCCACAAAAAGGAGTGAAGTACTGATACATGCTCCAGTGTGGATGAACCTAAAAAGAAGCCAGATAACAAACAGCCACATAGTGTATGAGTCCGTTTATCCGAAACACCCAGAACAGGCAAAATCCATGGAGACAGAAAGTAGATTAGTGGCTGCCAGGAGTGGGGAGGAGAGGGGAGTGGGGAGGGACTCATAATGGGGTTTATTTTTTTGAGGTGATGAAAATGTCCTAAAATTGACTGCAGTGACGGTTGCACGACTCTGTTAACATACTAAAAACAAAAACACATTGAATTGTGCACTTTAAGTGAGTGAATTGCATAGCATGTGAATTATATCTCAACCAAGCTGTTATGAAAATAATAGTAACATTTAATAATAGAACATTTACAATGTTCATTGTGAAAACAAACAGTACAAAAATATATCAAGTGAAAAAAATGAATGTCTCCTTCCATACACTTCTCGCCTCAGAACAAACCACTGTTAACCTCTTGATGTGTAAACTTCCATACCTTCAATACTTCACAAATATATGTTTACATACAAACACAAATATAGTTCATTTTTCAGTACTGCATACTATTCCATGGGATACCTGTATCATAATTTATTTGGCTAATAAAACTGTCCCGTGGCCTTGCTAGAAACATCATTAACCATCATGAAATAAGTCCCCATGGCCGCTCACTCTGGCGTGATACATCGAGTAAAACACTGTTTAATTATACACCAGTGTCTGCAGTGCGGGCGTCCTGCCCACCTCCAGGATGAGACCTGAGGGTCTTCCATTGCTTCGTCTTTTGTGCCAGGTAGTGCTGGGCAGCTGACAGCCGCGTGTTAGAAATCATGGCTTTGGGGACTTTCCTGGCGGTCCAGTGGTTAAGACTCTGCGCTCCCGATGCAGGGGGCCTGGGTTCTATCCCTGGTCGGGGAACTAGATCCCACATGCATGCTGCAACTAAGAGTTCACATGCCACAACTAAGACCCAGTGCAGCCAAATAAATAAATAAATAAATAAATTTTTTTTTTTAAATCATGGCTTCGTAGCTACACAGCAGGGGTGCTGCTTGCCTCATAGGCCTCTTACTTGAACTAAATCCGGAACCCAAAGCCTGGCAAGTATAACTGCTCAATAAGTACTAATCCCTTTCTTTTTTTTTTTTTCAAGGAGGTGGTAGAAACCAATTTCATGAATCTCCTAAGTCTTTGAATTATTTTTGGATATAGTCATATTACAAGTCTCTGGCTTTTAGGTCTTAGGAATGAACTTGTGGTTTCTGATTTGGCTATTAGTCTTTCTCTGACCACCAAGTTCAGACTCAATACCCTCACCTGCCCACTGAGTGCATCTGGGGGTAGTGGAGGCTTGTGCAGGGCCAGCCACAGTAGAGCAGGCGTCCCAGGCTCCCCTCTGCCTGGCTCCACACCTGGCCTGGGCTGACAGCCGGGACCAGATTCACCCCTCAAGGAGCCCCCAGGCTAGGGAGAGGATGAGCACATACATTCCATCACGCCACGGTAAGAGCAGAGATAGAGCGCAAGGGCAAGGGCAGAGGAAGGTCTCCAAGGAGCGCTGCTGCGCCTGACCTGAGGTATGGGGCAGGTCTTCCTAAGATGTGACTGTTCTAGTGACCTGAGCCGAGTCACGAATGCGTAAAAGCCAGGCTGGTGAAGAAGCAGCAGGGGAGCATTACAGGTGGGAAACCCAGAAGTGCCAGAGGCCCCAAGCCGTGTGGTGTGAACACCAGGGGAGTGGTGTGTCATGCAGGCAGAGTGCGAAACGCCAGCGTCCAGCGAAGCCCTCTCTCCCCCAAGCCATCCCTTTCTGCTGCCACTTCCTTTTCCCCGTTTCTTCCCTCTCCAGTGAAACAGGATCAGCAGCTTGATAATAATAAGAGCTGACACATCCTCACTCTGTATCCAGCGCTATTCTGCATGCTTTAAATATATTAACTTGTTTACTTCTCGGTCCTATGAGGTGGATACTGTTATTACTCCATTTTCGAAATGAAGAAACAGAGAAGTTAAGTAACTTGCCCAAAGCACACCAGGGCCACATGGTCTCCCCTCTGCTTTGGCCTGTGCTTATGGCCTCCATGGCCCTGGCTTTGCATGGCCCCCCTCCATCCAAACAGACTAACTGGAATGGTATTTCATAAAATACAGGGATTGATCTGTAGGCCTGGTGCAGCAGAATTACCTGTGGTGCTTGTGGAAATGCAGGTACCTAGGCTCTACTGTAATCCTCTTGACTCTAGTGGGGTGAGGGATCCGGATTCTGCATTTTTTACAGACTCCCCAGATGATCCTAAGGCACAGTAATGTTTGGGAACCTCTGGGCTGCTGTGTCTGAGTGGCAGGTCCAAATTCCCATGAGAGAGAAGTGGAGTGGACAAGCCTGGATCAGGTCGCCTGGGAGGGGGCATTATTTGGTCTTTTTGCTTGGCATTCGGGCGTGGGAACAGGCTCCTGATAGGGATTCAAGAGCAGAAAGGACGGCAGGAGTGAGGAGGATAATACCAGAATCTCCAGTCACTGGCATTCCTGGGGAAACCTCTGTGTGTAGCCCAAAGTATGCTGTCCCCTGACCCCGCACACCGATAACACAGCCTTAGCTCTGACCTCAGTCACTCCTTACAAGACCGCAGAAGCAACTAACATTGGTCCTTGGATGCAGCTCCTTGAGGAGAGGCCCTCCCCCATCTCAGCTTCCTTCTGCCCAACAGATGAGAACGAAGTTCCTTTACTTTTCACCAAACTGTCCTGCAGATTTACTCCTTCTCTGCCATCCCTTTCTCCTTGTCACCCTCCAATCCAGTGTCTTCCTTAACTTTGGAAATCACTATTTTCCGGAGGAAAAGGTGAGGCATAGAGACACCTCTTCCATTGGTCCTAGCTGAGCTGAAGAAGAATCAGAATGTCTCTCATTACTCTTATTAAGCCACCCCGAAGAAGTGTGTAGAGCAGCTACAGCATGGGATCATCAGATGACCATGTGGGCACTTTTAACCCCTCAGCCTCCAGGTGGGCTGGAACGGCATCCTTTAGGAGCAGAAATCAGGGCAGGGACCGTCAGATTCCAGGGCCAGACACACTCACAGAGCCAGAAACATGTAGGAATCCAAGTCCCAGGGGGTCCGGAGGGGCTGCAGGGGCAGAGCCAGGAGATGGGATCTGGGGAGTCAAGATCAGGTGAAAGGCTATGGAGTATGGCCAAAGCACTTAGGCTGCTGTCTAGCCCTGAGCTTCTGGTCAGACACAGGAAGCCACAGACTTGTTTTAAAGAATGAGTCACTGCGTCTCTCAAGTATTTGACCAAGACTGTCTTCCCCATCTTGTATTTCATTCGTCAGTCTTTACAGAGCTGAGTCCAGGTCCTGGTGGGGGTTTGCTCAGCACCGAGCTACACTCTTAAGATGTTCATCAGATGCCAGCCTCGCCGACACTCTTCATGTTCCCACTTCCATAAATCAGATCCCTGCCCTGGTCTTCATTATCCTGCCCAGGTTCTTATTTTGAGGCTGGTTTCCTGGACTGATCCTCTGTGATCCCACAAGTAGTTTCAAATTACTAGATCCAACCTGAGATGAACTGACGTGGCATTTTTTTCATTAGATGGTTATCGGTCACCTACCTACAAACATGCGAGCCATTGCCCACGGAGACTGAAGCAGACATAACCTTGGACTCATGTCCAGTGTATCCAGTGTAAACTATTACCTCTCAGCCTTTCTGTGACTGGGATATGTTATATGTGATCGCTCCATTTAACAATGCACCTCCTTCCTCAAGGGCTCCGAGAGACGTCATAGAATAGATGGCGTGTTCCTTTTTTAATAATAAAATTAATTTTATGATAAGGCCTCTTAGAGAATTTCACGATGTCTCCTGGGCATTTCTCTTCTGTGACAGCCCTGGGGACCGTATGATGTGGCCCCAGCTCCCCCCTTCTGCCCAGCAGGGTGACAGCAGGCAGGCAGATCTGGGTTCTGATCCTCGTTCTTCTCTTAAATAAAATAAGGATGTTGAGTGAGATCATCTCTGAAGTCTTTTTTTCACAACTAACATTTTGTGATTCAAAAAACATAATGCTATACTGCAGAAAGGTATGTACCCTAAACAGGGTTGCCAGATCAAGGACAAGAGGCCCAGTTAAATTTGAGTTTTAGGTAAACAATCATTTTTTTTCATCTCCATATGTCCAAAATATCACATAGGACATAATTATATTTTAAAATTATTCACTGTTTGTCTGAAATTCAAGTTTTGGCTGGCGCCTCGTCTTGGCCACCCCAAGCCCAAAGGCCGTTCCCTTCCATCTCATTTGAGGTCGATTTCACCACTTCCCGACCTGCGCCTGCTTGTCTCCTGGCTTTTATCCTTAGCCAGAAATTGCTGCTCACTGCATTGCCTTACCTGTGAAATAAGCTCCCAGAATTCAGAGAGGAGAGTAACCAACGGTCCCTTTCCTAGAACCAGCTGCCAGGTTGGCCAGGAGACACCTGGACACCTGCTATTTACAGCCTCGCCACTGATACCTCGTCAGTAATCCTGACCTTTGCCACAGTTTGTTACACCCATAAGGAGCTTCAGTGGACATTTTCATTTGCTTCTGTTTGTTCTTATTTCATTGTTTTGGCTACTTTCCATGTCTGTTTGTTCAAGATTCTTGCATCATTCAAATAAACAAACAAAAAAAACCCTCCACTTAACTGTCTCCCATCCCACCCCTGCCCCCTCCTCTCTCTTCCGTATAATCAGGTATTACCTGTCCTCCATCCCATCCTCGTCTCTCACTCATTCCCCAGCACAGTCACATCTGGCTCCCTGTCCTCCCTCCCTCCTCCTGCCATTGAAAGCCCTCTTTGTCAGGGTCACAGTAACTTTCTAACTGTGCAATCGGTGGGGCACTTTTCAGTTGGGAACCAAGGGGATTGCCAGAAAGACAGTGTCAGGGTTCGAGGCTGAAAGTCAGGACAAGCCCAGAAATAGGAGATCAAGAGTGAGGCCAGAGGCGAGGAGGTTGGAATGTGGTATAAGAAACGGGTCACAGGACTTCCCTGGTGGCACAGTGGTTAAGAGTCCACCTGCCAATGCAGGGGACACGGGTTCGATCCCTGGTCTGGGAAGATCCCACGTGCCGTGGAGCAACTAAGCCCGTGTGCCACAACTACTGAGCCTGTGCTCTAGAGCCCGCGAGCCACAACTACTGAGCCCACGAGCCACAACTACTGAACCCGTGTGCCACAACTACTGAAGCCCACGCACCTAGAGCCCGTGCTCTGCAACAAGAGAAGCCACCGCAATGAGAAGCCCACGCACCGCAAGCCCGTGCGCCACAACTACTGAGCCTGCACTCTAGACCCTGCGAGCCACAACTACTGAAGCCCGCGCACCTACAGCCCATGCTCTGCAACCAGAGAAGCCACCGCGATGAGAAGCCCGCGCACCACAACGAAGAGTAGCCCCTGCTCGCCGCAACCAGAGAAAGCCCACGAGCAGCAACGAAGACCCAACACAGCCAAAACTAAATAAATAAATAGTATTTTTAAAAAAAAGAGAAACGGGTCAGGATGAGCAATTCAGATGTGAGGCCAAGGGAAGAGGAGGCCAGAATTCTCTGCAGGCCTCATCAGAAACCTCGCTGCACAACAGCAGTTCATTTTAAACTCATCTTTACAAGCGAAATTTTACACGTTTTAGGTGCTAATTCTGTCCGTGTTTAGGGCCGCCCTGTAAGGCATAAAATGAGGCTTATTGCATCAAAGGACTGTGCCTTCTCAGTGGATGCATGGAGTCAAGAGATCTGCCTGCGAGTTCAGGGGGACCGTTTAGGATGGCCTCAAGCCCCAGGGTATCCTTTAGCACATTCGTGTGTATCTCTAACTTTCAATTTTCATTCACTTTTCTGTTCATTTCACTGCACTTCCCAACAGAGGATCTTCTATACGTTGTATTAACTTATTCCCATTACAGCTAAATTCAGCCCCCACTGCGCCCCCCGCCCCTCCGTGTTGTCACATCGGACAGGCATGTCTACCGGAGGGGCAGGGACCTCAACAGCACAGGCCAGCCCACCAGCCGTCAGATTACAGCAGCCTGAGGACGGGGCGAACGCACTTGAACTGGACTAGCGTCTGTCTCCAAGGAGGCCCAGGCTAGTGGGTGCGACACCGCAGCAAGTGTCGAGCTAACAGGGGCGTCAGAGTCAGGCCAGTGGCCCGGGGTGATTCTGAGTTGACCTTCTTGTTTGGAGCCAGACCACAGCCAGCATCTAGGACAGGAAACAAGGCACTTGTTTTTAACATGTGACCTCACCAGACCCTCGCGAGGCCCTGACCAAGTGGGCTGGCTCCACTCTTAGTAAAGAAACAGAGGCGAACCAGGGCAGAGTCCAGCACACGGGTCTGGAAACCACAGCATCGCTGAGGGAAAGACTGGAGTCTGATGTGCACACAGGTGCGGGAATCACCGCAGGCCCTTTGCAATCGAGTCCAAAATATGTCTTCACGTTGTTAATTCTAGGTCCCACCTGCTCCTGGGGTGCGACCCACTAAACGCTGCTGCCTGGGTCCATGGTAACCCCACAGGAGAGGGGCTAAGGGAACCACAAGACTGGGGAAGGAGGGCTTGGTACAGAGAGATTAGCCTTTAGTGCCTAGAGAACGTGGGGTGGTTTTCCACCCACAGTGCTGTGGAGCAGGGTTCGTTAATCTTGGGTGGTGCATGGATCCTTTTGTCTTCCTAACTTAATTTTCTGTTCATGTTTAGCTCATATGTATTATTGAGTCCTTTTTTAAAAAGTATCTCAGGAACTTTGTGAATACACATGTGATCTCACACATGTAAATACAAGCGCTAAAATCACATGAACATATCTGCTCTCTTGTCAATGACATAATCACAATTTTTCTAGATTGTTATCTCAGTAAAAATACCTTTTTCTAAGAACTCCTGGAGCGCTGAGAATTTGGCCACAGACATCTAGGGATTTGCGGGCCTCAGCTGGAAAACTCTGATGCAGAACAATAGTTCATTTTGAACTCATTTTTTAAGAATATTTACTTTATTTACTTAATTTGGCTGCACCGGGTCTTAGTTGTGGCACACGTGATTCTCGTTGCGGCATGTGGGGTCTTTAGTTGCGGCATGCAAACTTCTTAGTTGCAGCATGCATGCAGGATCTAGTTCTCCAACCAGGGATCCAGCCTGGGCCCCCTGCACTGGGAGCGCGGAGTCCAACCCACCGGACCACCAGGGAAGCCCCTGAACTCATTTCTTGACAAGGTAGATTTTGACACTTTTTTTTTTTTCTTTTGAGACATGTTTTGGCTTTTTTTTTTTTTTTTGAATTATTTTATTTATTTATTTATTTATTTATTTATTTTTGGCTGCGTTGGGTCTTTGTTGCCGCGCACGGGCTTTCTCTAGTTGCGGCGAGCTGGTGCTGCTCTTCGTTGCGGTGTGTGGGCTTCTCATTGCAGTGGCTTCTCTTGTTGCACAGCAAGGGCTCTAGGCGCACGGGCTTCAGTAGTTGTGGCATACGGGTTCAGTAGTTGTGGCTCGCGGGCTTCAGTAGTTGTGGCTTGTGGGTTCTAGAGTGCAGGCTCAGTAGTTGTGGCGCACGGGCTTAGTTGCTCCGTGGCACGTGGGATCTTCCCAGACCAGGGCTCAAACCCGTGTCCCCTGCATTGGCAGGCGGATTCTTAACCACTGCGCCACCAGGGAAGTCCCTGTGTTGGGCTTTTTGTTTGGGGGGTTTTCTGTTGCTGTTTTTTGTTTTTGGCCACACCTCGCGGCTTGCGGGATCTTAGCTCCCCGCCCAGGGGTGGAACCCGGGCCCCCGAGTGGAAGCACGGAGCCCTAACCACCGGCCCCCGGGGAAGTCCCCGCGATTAACATTAACTTTGTTGAGTTAGAGTAAGAACCCACTTGGGCTCCATCAGAACCCATTGATCAAGGTCTCATGTCTAGTTCACCTCCCGGCCTGTCTGTCGGGCTACTCAGGAGCCCCTGCAGGTCAGCCACAGCTTTGGAGTCGCCCCTGACACTTACTCAGTTGCTCCTGGCCAGCCGTTCACCTCACCAGGCCCTTCTCACAGCTGCTGGAATCCTTTGTAGGGAGGATGTTCGCGTGCGTCCCCACGAATGTGGGTGGCCACCAGCCCACTACTGTTTCACGAACCGTCGGGCCCTGTGCTCTTCGTGCCCGTGACTAGCACCCCGTCGCCCTCGGGGCTGGGAGTGTCGGGTACATGTGAGTGTCCGTCCAGAGCCATCAGGCAACTCCAGCCGCTCTTCTCGGTCTCCCTCACAGCCTCCCTGTCCCGCCAGCCCCTTCACTGCAGACCTTCCTCAGCCTCCTCTCAGGCCTCTTCCGGGCAGTATGAAATGTCACCTCTGCTGCCGGCACCACCGTCCCACGTGGTCACCGTGGTGGGTGCCTGGGTCTGCTCAGTTTCCCCCTGCTTCTGCTCGGCCCTCCAGCCGTGTCTGCATTTAGTCTCCATCTTTCTACCCCACCTTCTGCATCCAGGGTTCTGCAGAGACGTCCCCTCGCTGATACCCTCCCAAAATGTAGGTCGAATCCACAGAAACCTTTGAAGGCCCCCTGCTGGGCCGATGACAGTCAGGTCACGTGAGCCTGGCTCTTCTCCCTCACATTTGTGATCTAATCACGTGGGCCGTCTGCCATGGACCACACTTCTCTGTGGCCTGACACCCCGTCACCCATTTCCCTCCTTGGCATCAGATCCCCTTCCAATCAAGAATCAGGTCACGAGCTGACCTTTATTGGACCCTGACCACAGGCCAGGCTCTGTTCTAAGTGTCTGTCAGGTATTATCTCATTTCATCCTCACAGCAGCCAACAGAGCGGGAACCGTTAGCCCTGCGCAAGCCTGTAGCTCTGCTCCCTGCGTGGTACGTCCATCCCCTGCAGCCACGCGTTGCCCAGGATTTACCTCCGTCTCTCCTTTTGCCCTCACCAGGCAGCTTTACTCTCTACCAAGTCAGCTGACTTGTTTGCCGCATCCTCAGACATCCTCAGGGCTACACAAACCCTTCCGCAGACTCTGGGTCCGACTCCGGGTCCTGCAGGCCTCCCTTCTCACTTCCTCCCAAACTTCTTGAAGCTCTTGGTGCTGCTTTCTCACCACCCACTGACCCCGTCCTTCTGCACTGCCTGCCCCTCTTCATGGGCACTGCTTCCAGGGCCAGCCCTGGTCTCTCAAGGGGTGAAATCCAGCGGCCTTTTCTTCCTCAAGCCCTGCGCGGCGCTGGTCCCGTTGACAGCTCTGCGCCGTCTTTGCTCCACCAGACCCGATCCTCTTCCCCCATCCCGACTCAAGAGCTCGCCAAGCTACAGTTCTGGTTCTTGCTCCCTTGAGGCTATTCCCGGAGAGTTTCTCCATGGCTACAGCTTCTTCATGAGAATTATTTTTTTTAACACGCTGTTGTAATTTTGATGATCTTAAAACGAACCCAAAAAAGTAAGCACCATTTGGATGAGCTCTCTATAGTCGGGTACCACCAATCTCAGTGCCCATCCTGGCACTTTGGATCGTCACACCAAGTGATGACTAAATAAAGCGATGGCATCTGACTGTAAGGAAGGCACTGTTTCTAAACGTGGAGCCCTCGTGTGTGATGCTGGAATCACCTTCGATGTCGTGTTCTGCCTTATTCATGATGGATGAGCCATCCAATCAGCTGCTAAATCTGGCAAAGTCTCCTTCCGTAAGAGCCCCTGTCGCCTTGCTCTCTTCCATCCGCATGGCCACGTCTTTGAACTGGACCTTGCCGATGCCTCGCTATGCTCCACTCCCCCAGTTTACCCCTCACTGTTCCCAGGTTGATTTCCTGAAGCAAACCTGATCTGCCCACTGCCCTGCAGAAACCACCCCGTGCTCCTCCCTGTACGACAGTCTCTATACGGGGGCGGGTGCCCCCTGCCCAGCGAAACTAGACTTGTGGTCTCAGCCACAGCCCCGTACTCAGCCTGCACACCGTGCTCTGCTCTCCTCCTCTTACTGGAGCTCTGGCCCCTGCCGGGAGGCCTGTTCCTCCCAACCCAGCACAGACGCCTCCACCTCCACAGAAGTCTTTTTTATCCACACTGTGCAACCTTAAGTTTTCCTCTCTGATCCCCCGTAGCAACGTGTTTGGCTGTTTCTGACGGTGCCGTTTGTCCTGGATTTTGCTATTTGAGCACTGGTCTGGTCCTCCTGCACCCACAGTGCCTTGCAGCCCAGTGGAACCTCCAAGTTAAGGTTCCCTTTCATCCTAAGCTGCCCTGGCTCCCTGGTTCAGGCTCCCCGGTTCAGCCCCCCTACCCCACCCCTTGGGACTCCAGGGTGTCCTGGTGAGCAGGCCAAGGGGTCCGGGGGACTCCGCACCCCACCCTCTGGCTTTCTGTCTGTTTTTTTGTTTTGTTTTGTTTTGTTTTGTACATGTCTGCTCTTGTTTCTTGGCATGTGACAGCGTCTCGGGTGCTTGCCAAAATTAGGGATGAACCCCTTCTCTGACATAACCCTAAATTTGGCTTTTTTAGAAAAAGGAATGAGGCAGACGTTTCAGGCACCAGAAGATTGAGAGACCCATCAAAAGTTTAGGCTATGGCCCTTCCTTCTCTGTTCTGAGAACATTATTACACAGCCTCTGCTCAGGGGAGCCCTTGTGTGTCGGGTGGGGAGAGGGGAGGGGTCCGGACACAGGCCTGGGCCTCTCCAGCAGAACCCTGTGACCTCTGAAGGGAGTTCAGTGAGCACGTTCTGTTTTTCAGTTGCCATGTAAGACAGCTGATAAATTAGCAATTTTTGGAAAAGAATTTCTCACCTTGCAAGCTTTGCACACTTTGTTGTGATACTAACATAAAACGCATCTTTCAGAGAAAGGAGAGCTACAGGTATACCTAACAGTCATGATTTGCTTTTTGTCCTTGAGAAACGAAGATCCACTGTACGGTTAGGGTGGGGAGCCTATGTGGACGAGGGTCTCCTGGGACATCTGATCGTTGTCTGTGCTCTTAAACTGCTTAAGGAGGGGCCCCTGTCAGAGCGGACACTTCACAGACACAGGCTGGTCTATTTCACTTCTCTCTCTCTCTATCCTTTCCTTTCTCCCCCTCCTCCTCTTCCCCCGGTTTCTATTTCTCTCTACTCCTCTTAGGCTGGTCCCTGCCGATCAAGGGACGCCCCGCAGCCGCCCGCCCGCTTCGCAAGGTCCCCGCACCGACCCCAGCCCGGCGGGTCCCCCGGGGTCTCGGGCGCACCCAGCGGCTCCGGCCACGCGTTGGCCTGGGCGCGGCTCCTGCAGCCCGAGGTCCGGGGTCCAGGCCCAGGTGATCTGCCAGCACTCCGCCCGCCCGCCTCCGGTTCGCGCTGAACTCAGATGACCTTTGCCCGCCTGTCTGACAGAGGAAGCCCCGGGGTTTAGCAACGTGCCGGAGGGAGGCTGGGGAGGAGGCGGGCAGACGAGCCACAGGACCAAATAAGGGCGTGCGCGGCGCCCGCGGGGCGCGGTGATCAGCCCCCGGCCCGTGTCCCACGCCGGGGTTCCCACCGGCTAGCCCGTCTCCCCGGGGGGGAGGGGGGAGGAGGAGGGCCCACCGCCCCCTTCCCCCCTTCTCCCCCTTCCCCCCCCTCCCGGGACGACGCCCCCATCGGGCCCGGGCAAGTCACTAGAAAGAGCAGAGCAGGTCGGAGTCCGAGGCTGCTCCGCCGGCAGGAAAACAAACTTTATTCTAGGACCCTCACAGGCCGAGCGCGAAGGTCTAGGGCAGGGCTAGGTTTGGGGCATTTTCCAGAGGAATTAACACCGCGCTTGCTAACTGCACCCCGGGGAGGGCCGCTTCCTCGGCTGTGTCGGGTCGCGTCCCGCCCGCTCAGGGTCGCAGGGCCGCGTCCTTACGAGGTGCTCCCCGCGCTTCTGCGGCCCCCGCCGGCCCGCAAACCCTCCTCCCCCGCAGCAGCCGAGCCCCTTCCCCCGCCTGCCCGGGTCTTGTACCCGCGTTGGCGCCCGCGCTTGGCGCCGAGGGCATGCCCAGCCCGCACGGGTAAACGTGCAGGGACCCCCTCCCCTCTAGGAGCCCCGCCCTGCCGTGCCCTGCGCGGTGCGTGCCGGCACCACCCACGACGCCTCCCCGCGGCCAGGAGGCCGACGGCCCGTCGCCCGGGCCAGCCCTGCCCCTGCGCGGAGTCCGCCACGCGTGCTCAGCCCTAAGGTACTGGAGAGCTGACCACCCCGCCCCCGGAGATCAGTACCTGCCTCTTTCTCCTCCCGGACAGATGCACGATTCTGAGATGCCTGCCCTCTACGCAGTCCTGCAGCCCGCGGGCCCCCGCAGCCAGCCCCCGCAACTCAGCACCGCCTCCCCTCCCCGTGCGGCTTCCCTCCTGCTCCCGGATCACACCTCCCAATCACACCTTCGTCCTGGCCCTGCTTTCTGGGGAGCCCAGGCCAGGATACCTGGCCACTTGAAGACACCCAGAGCCCTTTATTTGGAAGTTCTCTCACAGGCTGTTTTCAAAATTCAATTCCTCTATATAGATTTCCTCTTTCATATGAGTGTCATTCTTAAGTCAGGAGCAAAATTAAAGTTTAGTAACTGGAGTTCTTTTTTTTGGGTTTTGCTTTAACATTCCTTTCCTTGGGTGTATCTAAGTTTCTTTGCTTTTACTTTGAACATGCCCTAAAACTCTGTTATCTTTAGCATTTTTCATAAACCACAATTCAGGAAGTTAGAGAAATTGCTCCCTGGTGGCAGAACAACAGAACTGCCGGCCTCTTTCTCCCTGTAATTGCAGTGAAAGTGGTGTCTCTGCCTGATCGGACTTTGACTTTTAGGCTGATTATTTCCTTAGAGTCAATTTCTAGAAAGATAAGGTCAAAGAGCACGAATAATCGCAGGTAGCCAAACTGCCCTTGCACACAGGTGCAGCCATTTAAGCTAGAAGGGGGGACAGAACCGCGCCCTTTCCTGTGAGCCCTCCTCCACACCATGTCCTGCTTTCATTTTGCATTTGCTTGACTCTTTCTGAGAATCAAAAGAATATATGTTGGCAGCTTGCATTTCTTGCTTTGTAAAATACCTGTTTTCTTTAAACAATCTTTCCTAGGCCTTCTTAATGTTTTAAGTAGTCTCCAGTCTTCGTCTGTAAACAACCTTGGAAATTCCACCCCCACTCCTGGTTCTCCACGGCTGGCTTCTTTATCAGGAAACATCACCTGATTGACTAGAGATTTAGAGTGGGGAGCGGGGGAGACCGCGGGCCTCTTGATTGTGACTTGCCAGACATTTCAGAGCAGCTTCAGCTTGACCGTTTCTGGGCTGAAGGGCTCTGTAGGCGGGAATTCTCCTGGAAGGAGAAGGCGCATCGGGTAAGGGCGCCTGGTGCAATCCCTGCTTGTCCTTGTCCTCAGGTCTTCAGCGGTGTCATCTCTGCTCTACTTGGCCAAACCTGGCCAGAAACTTGTTTTCAGCTCACCACATCCTGTCTCAGCCAGAAAGGGTTACTCAGCTTTACATCTTAGCAGAGCTACCCAGGCACAGATCAGCGTCTGAGGCATTTCCATACTCTTTTCATTAAAATTGCAATAAAAGCCAAGAAGGAGCTTGCTAATAATTAAAGGCAGTTTCTAGGACCTCTCAATAGTTCGCCTGCTCAGATCTGGGTTCGGGGAGAGGAACGAGCAGCTGCAGAACACCTGTCAGCTGCTGAAGCAAACCCATCACATTGGCCTCAGGTAGGAGGGCGAGTCCAGATGTTCCTTAAATATGAAGCCTGACTACTCTTAGGGCTTGACCTCTGCTTTCCTATTGGCTTTGAATTACATCCACGTGATTTCCCAGGAGAAGGGTTGGTTAACAAGATGAAATTGGGGCCCTGACAACACACGTGTTCCCTTACAGCCCCACTCAGCCAGCCGTCGGCGCCTACTCCACGTGTAACTCATTCCCTTCCAACCCGCTCTCTCCAGCTGTCACAGAATGTAAATGAACTGGCCTTTTCAGGGAGCTCTTAGGGATAAGGAAGTAGGTACAAAACACCTGAGTTGTTTAGAAAGACTGGCGCGCTGGGTAAGAGTTGCCCCTGTTAGTCTTTCCTTCCAGCCTGTGAAGTGCACGGCTCTCTCTCCGTGACGCTGTTCCTTGTGAGTTAACATGCTTTCCACCTCCTCCTCTTTTTTTTAATTTTTTTATACTGTTTTATTTGTTTATTTATTTATTTTTGGCCATGCCACACGGCATGTGGGATCTTGGTTCCCCAACCAGGGGTTGAACCCTGCAGTGGAAGCACGGAGTCTTAACCACTGGACCGCCAGGGAAGTCCCTTCACCTCCTCTTAACACGGTTCCTCAGAGGGAGATCTACCCCAGGTTCTCACTTCACCTTTGACCCCAAAGGTATATCTCTATGATTTTATCCCAAGGAAATATTGAGAGACGCATACAAACAGTTATGTATTAGGATGCTAGTTACCACCTTATTTCAATAATAAAAATTGGAAACAACCTAAATAATCAATAAAATGGAGGCTTTACAAAATTCTGGCGTATATAAATCAGGATCTGGTTATGCAGCAAATCACAGAAAACCCACAATAACTACAATAACTGTGATAGGAGTTGCACCGTCTGGGCCTGGTGTGAAGGGCCAGGGCTCCTTCTCTGTGGCGACTCCACTGTGTCTGGCTTTCATACCTAAGGTTACTTCACGCACCAAAACGGCTGCTTCAACTCCAGTCACCCTCCGCCAACTCCGGCCACCAAGAAGCAGGACAGCACAAAGGAAAACAGGGCAAAGGCCACTCACCAGCTCTCCCTTAAGGAGGGGTCCAACGGCTGACTCACACTTGTGTTTACACCTCTGCCAGCATGTTTATCTAAGGCGGAATTGTTAATCCATCAGAGAAGAAAGGAACTATTGCAGAAGTTATTACTTGGACCCAAGCCTTGAGTTGATTAGGGTTGAACTTTAGGAAGAAGACAACTCACGTAGTTGGTCTCAAAGGAGTCACTTTTTCTACATTTATCTGTTTGAAGTTTCCCAGTATCAAATTTTATATTTTCCTACCTTGAGGGGAAGTGGTCCCATTGGGATGCCTTGCTCCCCTCTGCAATTCATATATATATATATATATATATATTTTTTTTTTTTTTTTTGTCCCTAATCTGTTTTATAAAATTGCTATCTTCCAAAGCTCTTACTTGTATGTTCCAACCCCCAAAGGCAGGTAGGTGCATCTGCCTGTGGCGCAGCCAACCACTTAAGCTCCTCAGTGCGGTCGGTGCCTGGCACACGGCAGAGCTCATTTATTGTTGTTGTTTATTTACATAAACTGGGTTGACTTGAATTGTGCAAAGTACCACATGAGACATAGGTGAGACACAGATCTATTCTCACACTTGACTACAGGTAGAGAGACACACAAAACAATGGAAATTAGCAGAATGTTGCACTAATTAGGTGTGAAGTGTGGCTGTCCCGAGCCACAGTTGGTAGAAAAGTTCAGTAAGGTTCCTAAATGCAAGGAAGCTCGCAGTAAAGAATTTGGCCACGTCCGAAAAGAGGTCTGGCCTTTGCGCTTGGCTTCTGGGAAGTAATCTCTGGCATACCCGATGGCAGTGCCTTTGTCTGGGGAGGGGGTGGCACCACATCGGAGCTTCGGGTGGGGCTGTGGGTCACGCGGTGTCAAGCTCACCTGGAGGCTGAGATCAACCACCTGGGCAGCCGGTCAGCAACCAATCAATCCTGACTAAGTGATGGAGCCCCGATAAGAACTCTGACCACACAGCTCGCGCGAGCGCCCCCGGCTGGCGGCGGTGCTCCGTGCGTACTGTGACACGTCAGCGCTGGGAGAACGGCGCCCAGACTCCACGGGGAGAGGACCACAGACCATCCGCCTTTACAATGCCCCCGGACTCTGCCCTACGTGTCTCCTCCTTTTCTGATTTTACTCTTTTACTTTCTATCCTTTCCCGGTGAAAACCTGTTAACTGTGCACATCATAGCTCTCGGTGAGTTCTGCGAGTGCTTCCAGGGAATTATCACCCCGAGGGTGGCTGGGGGAACCCCTGGACTTGCAGTTGTTTTCAGAAATGAGGGCCCCAAACTCCATCCAGAAGGGTCCGTGGAGGAGGCTCTACAGGATGTGTTAGATTTGGCTGGGTAGAAAGAAGAGCGGAGAGGAATCCCAAGTTATCAGAGGCCGGAGGCCACATGAAGGGAGGGCTCCAGGGACAGGGAAGCAGAAGGCTGTTTTCCTGACTTCGATGATTTCACCTCTCCGGGATGATGTCACGTTCCAGTCCCATCACAGACAGACTTAGAGCAAGACAGCGTGAGACACTGGGGAGACCATCTCTACATGCTCCGCCCTCATCAGACCCACAGATCGGCAGCCACTGGGGGACACTAGTCCAAAATCAATCTCAGTTATTCCTCATGATGACAAGTAATCCCTCTGTCTCTTGGGAAATAGGAAAACATTACAAAATAATAAGGGGAAGACAACATATAACGCGTGCCTACTCTGTGCCAGGCACTATTCCAGTGCAAAGTACCCAGTAATGAACAAACACTGCGCTAGGAAAAGGCCATCGGGAAGCACTGGGAGCGTGGCTGAGCTCTGGGGAAGTAAAGGGAACAGGATGCTATTTACCATCCAAGACCCCTCCTCTTTCCTAAAAACTACCATCCATGGTCAGTGTTTTAACCTCCCTCAGAAACTTCTTACAACATAAAGTCCTAGAAGTCAGGGCTCTCAGGAGGTCACCAGGTGTGGCCCAGGTTCTCCCAGCTTTCCTGATGACACAGCGCGTGCCCCGCTCACCTGGTGAGCAGGGAGCTGGAACTCGGGTGTTCTGTGGTCCGTCCTGGCATCACATTGCCTCCTGGTGACACTGGACCCTCTGAGCGTGGGCGGTGCTCTGTCCCTGAGCTGCGGGGGTGAAGCTGCCCGTCAACCGCTGCCACGTGTCCCTTCCCTGAGCCTGGAGTCCTGCTTGCCCGGCAGTGGCCTCCACGACCTCCTGACGGTGCTCCCTGCTGCCCTCCACACCCGAGCAGCTAGCGGGCTACTGCATTCCCAGAGGGGTGGACAAGGGCGACAGGCAGGTGGCCAGACTGCTGCTGCCCTTCGAAGGCTTAGGGTCAAGATGGGGATGCAGGGACGTCCCTGGCGGTCCGGTGGCTAAGACTCCGCGCTCCCAATGCAGGGGGCCCAGGTTCGATCCCTGGTCAGGAAACTAGATCCCACATGACGCAACTAAGACCCGGTGCAGCCAAATAAATAAATCAATAAATATTTTTTAAAAAACAAACAAACTGGGATGCAGTTGAAAGCAGACGTGCATTGCGCACCTGCCGGGAGCACTACCAAACACCTTATGCCTTTGCTCAGGACCAGTGGACACCACACTTCCCAGGCTCCCTTGCCAATCAACTGGCTTCTCAACAGGTCTGACAATAGGTGGCTGTGATGGGAGACTGAAGGCAGAGGAGGGGAAAACCAGGGTCTTTCCTGCTCCCTCCACCTCGGGCAGCACCTCCGTCAGCAGCTAAATGTTCTCCGTGACTCCAGCCACTGCCCTTGTAGTTCCCGCCATCACCCCGTCCCTAGACTCTGATGTCCCACCCTAGAGGTGACAGTGGCTTCTCCAGTCTCCGATCGTCTCCTTGTTCCCTGCTGGGCCTCTCAGCTCTTCCCATCAATGGGGTAAGCAATTCTCTGTATTAAATTCCCTCTGAAATACCTGGTGGTTTCTGTTTTCCTAGCTGGCCCCTGACTGTTCAATGGCTAATGTAGCACCTGGCCATCAGGGAACTTATAATAGGTTAGAGAATCAAGAATTAAATATATGCAAAATGCTAGTAAAATAAAATGTAGAAATTCTGTACATATACTAAAAATGACTAAATTGTACATTTTAAATGGGTAGGTTTTATAGTCTGTAAATTATACCTCAATAAAGTTGTTTTAAAATATCCAGGAAAAAATGAAGTAAAATGTAGGGCGAGTAGATTAGACTAGGGGTCTCCACACAGCTCTGATCACAGGCCCCTGACAAAAAGAAACAAAATCGGAGTATATGCACTGCCAGTATCTGTGCGCTTACTTAAACTGTGTACGTGTCAAACTCTGTTAATGTATGATACCTTATAAAATAGCTACAAGATAGACATTTAAACAGATAGAGACACATAAATAGAAATTCTGGCGATTTCTTGCTTAACCTCAGTGGACCATCTCACACATCTCCTGGGATGCCTACACCCCACTTTGAAACCAGCGACCACTGATGCAGGCAGTCAGCACAGAGATCTCCGCAAGGGACTTCCAGAGCAAGGAAAAAAGATGGGGGACCCCTGCCTTCCTTCCTTTCTGAAGGGGCCTAAATCAGGCTAATGCCTCAATAACAGCCACCACTTTATGACCCTCTTCTGACATTTACACATCGCTTTACAGTTTTAGAATGTAAAGTTTGTCACATAGGTTATCTCATTTACTCGCCCAAATCAAGAGAAGAGGGTCAAATAGGAGACAGACTGGGGCGATCTCGAATGCCTGACCAAGAGGAGTTTGGACTAGATCCCAAGAGCGGTGCGGACGCATCAGATGTATCGGGTTACAGAGAGGCGTGTCGACAGCAGAGTCCCCCAAATAGCTGACTTCCTCTTTCAGGGTAGAGGCCCTGAAAGAACCTCAGGGAGCAATACTTATTCCCGTGGGCCTGGCTCTGAGGGAGGTGCCCAGAAGGCGGCAGTGAGCTCCCCACTCGGGGGCTCACCTTTCAGCACTTCAGACCCGAGAACAAGGCTTAGCCAACAGCCATCCTACCCTTCCTCTTACACTGCTTCTCCATCCATGTGACTGTTATTGGTAAATCCAGCTTCCAAAATGACGCCTTGATACCTTTACGTGGGCCTCCCAGCCAGGGGCGTGTGTGCAGCTGTTTTCACTCCAGGGTGTCTTCCTGTCTCTCTTGCTCTTGAGCTCAGCAGGCCATGCTCTCCATCCCATATTCAGCTCCCTCCCAGGGAACAAGGCAGGACTCTGTCCTGGTCCCTCCCTCTCCCTTTCTCCCTGTCCACTCCCCCCAGCTGAGCTGTCTGTCCTGCCGCGGGGGAACGGCTGGCAGGGCAGTGCTCTGAAAAGCCTGAAGCCACCTCCGCAGGAGGCTCCCCAGGGTGTGGAAGAGGTAGCCAAGGAAGCACAGGAAGTAGCTGCGTTATCTAGTGCTGAGGGTCATGTCCTTTTCCTACTGAAAATCCTCCAGCGACTCTCCTTTGACCAAAGTCCTAAGTGGGTCCGTTAACGGCCCTTGTCCATGGAGAGGTGACAGCCACCTGCCAGGTGGGGAGCAGAGAGGCCCGTGTCCCCCCAGTAGCAGGTGGGTGTTGCCGGGACCTGAGCCGGCAGAGATGGCCATCTATTTATAAGACTGTGAACAATATCTTCAAACTGAAGGCAGACCACGGCCTTGGCCTCAGATCAGCAGGTGGCAGGGGGAGGGAGCAATAAGGCTTGGAGTCACCTGCAGAGGCCTCTGCCCTTGAGGGTGCCCGGGGGGATGGGGCTGCGGTGCTCCCCAGGGCTGAAACCTCTCTGCTCTACAGTCAGAAAACCTGGGTCAAATCCATCCCTAACGACCTTGCAACAAACAGGCTACTTAACTTCATCCATCAAGGCTCCTTCACAGCTGTCTGAGGTTAAATGAAGCAATTCGGTACTTTTATCAACGCGCCATTCCTCTGACTCTTACAAAGACACGTGTCCCTCTGCCCTGCGTCCGAGCTCGTGGGTACCACACCTGTCCCCAGCTCATGGACAGAGCCGTGTCTCGCTGATGTCTGCTCCCTCCCCGGGCCACGAGCCAAAGCCCCCAGAGCGTGTCGTGTTTCGTCCGGATGCCGCTGCCTCCCCCCGCCCCTGCCCCCTACACCTACCGGAGCCCCGGGGGAAGCCTGCACCGGGTTAGAAACGGTTTCCAGGTTGTGCTTCTTCCTTCCAGGGATTTCCCAGATGACCCCGGCGTGCGGTGGGACACCGAGCGGGTGGCCGACGTCCTCCTCCGGCACGTGGAAGCCAGCCGCATCAACCTGGTAAGGGGATCCTTCCGCTCGAAGCAGAGGCCGAACTGCGTGTGTCTGAAACCCACCGAGGGACACACACACCTTTCCTGAGTCACTGAGATCCCAGCGCTCAGACAGAGGCAGAGATTTTTCCAAAGTGCGCCCTCTTCTCCCACCCACTCCCACCCCTGTGCTGCCACCTGAAACCGCAGGACCCCTCGACCCTGTGCCACGACCCGCTGGCACAGAGCTTTCTTCCAAGCGTTTTAGTTTTAAGGTATCACTGTAACTTTGGAGGTAAGTGTTGTTGTAATGCTCACCTTACACTGAGGAAGTTGAGGCCCCCAGAGGCGCAGCAGCTGCCCACGGTCGCCAAGTGTGAAGCTAGGATTTTAAGCCTGGAGTCCTCACTCCAGAAATTGCGAGGACAAATTCACAGCCCCTGAGAACACTCTGGTCACGGTGGTTAGAGCTCTAGTGGGCATTCAATTCACCTGCAGAGGCGGACGGCCCAGGAACACCCACCTCGACTCTCGGGCCCCACCATCAGTCGATCTTAAGGCTCCAAGGTGTGTCCACCTCTAAAATAAGAGCGCTAACCCTTCATGACTTAATACCTAAATCCTACCATTTAAAGACCCAACCACTTGCTTTACGTTTTGATTAAGCCTCGTTAAAAGATGATCCCTGCTGTTAAGCTTTTAGTGGTGATGAATTCTCCAAGTGAACGGATTTGTTAGACCTTTGTTAAGAGCAGATTTTCATGGATATGTTAGACTGTCTTTGAGCTCTAATGACAGAAATACAGCGGAAGCTTAGTCCACATGGGCCAAAGGGGCACCTAAGTGGCTGACTCTGACCCACACCAGGCGGAGGTGCAGGGCTCTGCGCTGGCTTCTCTCTTTGTTCTGGCTGGAAATATGGTCACCCAGAGCCGCAGGCCCACCCCTCCCGGCTGTACTTGCCACAGGGTCTGAGGGTGACAGCTGGAGGGTTCACGGCCCGGGCCTGCTGCCTGGCCTGGATCCTCTTGCCCGCCACCCCCCAGGCCACGCTCAGACCCTCTCAGGGCCCCAAGCCTGGCAGGGGGGCAGAGCTGGTCCTCCGGGCTGGCCTGGGGTACAGGGCAGGGCCTGTGAGGTGGGCCGCAGTGGCCCTCGGCACCCCAGCTTCCCCAGGGCCAGTCCCCAAACTCTCCCCTCCCCCGCTTTGGTGCATGGGAACGGCTGGTTTCCCAGTAACTCCTGCTTGTAGGATGAACTCCCATCTTTGTGAACTTGGCCGTCTCGGACCTGGACCTTCCTTTGGTGCTGTTTGCTGATCAACAGGGTTGGTCCTTACTGAGGGGCCGGGCTGTTGTTTAGACCGTGTTGCAGCCATGGCCCCGAACATCCAGGGAGGAGCTTCAGGGCACAGACGCTCTGCATGCCTTTCCTGCTCTCAGAAGAGTCTCCCAAGTCTGTGTCCCAGAAAAGTGATTTGTGGTCCAGGCCCGGCTTAAGACCGCCTTCTCCGAGAAGCTTTCCCTGACTTCTTCAGCCCTCTTTGGGACAGTGTTTGTCGTGTGTCCTGCACCTGTGACACGAGTTGCTGTTTATCCTCTAAAGTACAGGCCGTGTCTTGTGAGCCACTATCTTCGAGAAGCGAGAGCAGCCCCACTGTTCCCTCTTGTTTACTGGGGTCTGGGTAAGACTTCATTTGCCCAGAGATTTCTGCAGTTTAGCGGGGAAGGTGGATGGAGTTCTGCAAAGAACCACAGACGCCATTGCTGTCAGGTCCTAACCTGCACGAGTCCAGGGCTAGAGACCGATCAGCTCAGCCCTCCTCGAAGCAGGAAGAGAGGGGGCTTATCAGAAGGTATAGGATGAAGAAGAAACAAGACCTTGGAGAATTTCAGAAGTGATGGAGCCAAACTGCAGTGGCCCCAAGTCCCCAGACCAGGGAGTGTGCCCCAGCTCGCCAGTGACAGCCCAGCCCTGGCGTCACCTCCACCCGAGGGCAGCGGACACTCAGCCTTGACTGCTGTCCAGGTCCTACACTCCCACGTGGCTTCACTTGACCTTCACCTCGACCCAGAGAGAAAAGGCGGGCAGGCCTCACTCTTCCCACCTCACAGATGAGGAGACCAAGACACTGAAAGTTGACATCACTCCCGGGGTGACATGCTGCGACATGCCTGAGGGGCGGGGGCAGCTAGCGTCAGAGGTGGGAGTGGACACAGGGCCCACACTGGGCTGCGGGGGAGGGTGGGCTCAGAACAGGGCACCTGAGTTCTGGGGTGACCTTTTTTTAATACAGTATATTTTTTAGAGCAGTTTTAGGTTCGCAGCAGAATTGAGCAGAAAGGACATGCATCGCCCCCGAGCCCACGGCGTGTTACAGTCAGTGAACCAGCGCTGACACAGCATCTTCACCGCAAGTCCTGGTTCACATTAGGGTTCAGTTCTGGTGCTGCACGTCCTGTGGGTTCTGACAAATGTATGACACGTATCCACCATAATGCGATTAGCTTATATGCCTTTTTAAAAAAAATTTCGGGACTTCCCTGGTGGCACAGTGGTTAAGAATCCACCTGCCAATGCAGGGGACACGGGTTCGATCGCTGGTCCGGGAAGACCCCACATGCCACGGAGCAACTAAGCCCGTGCGCCACAACTACTGAGCCTGCGTTCTAGAGCCCGCGAGCCACAACTACTGAAGCCCGTGCGCCTAGAGCCCGTGCTCCGCAACAAGAGAAGCCACCGCAATGAGAAGCCCGTGCACCGCAACGAAGAGTAGCCCCCGCTCGCAGCAACTAGAGAAAGCCTGCGCACAGCAACGAAGACCCAGCCCAGCCAAAATAAATAAATTAAATAAATAAATTTATTTTTTAAAAAAGATAGAAAAGAGTGAACAGTCAAACCCACAGCCACGGTGTCCACACAGTCGGCCGAACAATGGTCACACACCCCCGACCCGCTCCCACGTCAGTTCAGATACACTCAGAACGTGAACAGGCGCAGGGTTCTGCGTCCTCCTGTCCTTCCCGGGCCGCGGGGACGAGGCGGGAGAGACAGGTTCGGCCCGGAGCGAAACCCCGTGTGTCTCTGCAGGTGGTGACCTTCGACGCGGGGGGTGTGAGCGGCCACAGCAACCACGCCGCTCTGTATGCGGCTGCCAGGTAGGGCGCTCTGACTCTCCGGGCACTGGTCTCCCCGTCGCGGTCCACCCTCGAGTCCTGGTGTTATGGTCTCGTCTCCTGAACAGCTGAGTTTCCCCACCCCAGATACGGCAAGTGGGGGAACGGATTTGATCTATCCCTCTGCTTTAGGGCCAAATTTCAGCTCCTTGTAGCACACGCACAGGACTAAGGACTGAGTTCTGTGGATCGGCGTCCCTCCTGGCTGCACCCTCTTTTCCCTCCTCTTACTCCAGCTTATTTGTTCTCTCCTGCTGTGTATTTTGTGCACAATTTCAGATCTTTCTTTGGAGAAGGAGGATGTGCACGTCATAGGAAACCTTACTTGTTCTTTGCAGCCTCTCCATTTCACTGACACGCACCTGCATTTCACCAGTAAAAAACCCTGATCCTCAGACATCTTGAGGGACTTACTTGGGGTCATGCAGACCTAGAGCGTGTGTCCTGACCTCTGGAGCCGTGCTCCCCCTGGGCCCGTGAGCAGCTTGCTGGACGTGGCCTGGGGAAGGAGGGGGCAGCCTGATGTGAAGGACTGATTTTATGACCCTCTTCTGAACGCGCCCAACGCTTTTCAGGGCTTGAAGTGCCATTTCCAGGCGCGTCTCCAGGGCCCCTTCCTCCTCCACCTAGATGCTGCCTCCCAGCTCTTTCCCTGGAGATCATCCCCAGGGCTCTACCCAGAGCGCAGGACAAGCCGCCTCTGACCTCAGGGTTTTCTATTCCTCCGGCTCTGCCGGGGGGGCGGGTGGCAGGCCTGTCAGTTTATCCGTTCCCTCCCAACTTCTCATCTTTAACCCCTGCTCCCGAGAATCCCTTCCAGATGAGTACGTGTGTCTGTGTGTTGGTGGGGGGAGGGGACTCTGCCCCATCCCTCCATCCCTCAGCTTTCAGAACAGCAAGTTCATTGCTGGTGGACCCACCTCACCCCTCCTCTTAAGGCAGTGAGCACAGAAGGGCCTCTACTGTCAGAAGCGGTGGGGCAGGGTGTCAAATAGGAGAAAGGGGCATCAGAGAGGAAATACCAATTAACATTTTAAATATTCTCCACCACTCTCACATCTCAATTTCAAAAGAGAAAAACTTCAAAGAGTCCAGTGTCCTTACCTTCATATCTGTTGGGCAAAGCTTGGACCGGGGCACTTCATAAGCCACTGGCCACCTCCAGATCGGCTGACCTTGGGTAAGGGACCCACCCTGGTCCTTTCAGCTGTAGCCAAAGGTGTGGAATCCAGGGAATCTATATGGTGACTTATGCTCAAGAAACTGCCTAGAAACCGACAGTGGAGGGACCCCAGGGTGGGGCAGGCGTGGCTCTGAAGGCCCTGCCTGGTAACTACAGAGGGATGCTCTCACCTGTCCTTTCCCTCCTCCAGGACCCTGCACACAGAAGGGAAGTTACCTAAAGGTAAGGCCCGTCCCTCTTGTAAAAGGTCACCGTTACTATCCCTCTAGGGTGAAACTGGTAAACACACAGAGAGCTGCCCTCAGCCAAGCCGGGCAGGGCGGGGGTGGGGGGATGCAGGGCCACACTCCTGACTCAGCTCAGTGTGCCTGTCTCGACGGGTCCCGGGGTCTTGAAATCAGGTTGTATCCACTGGGAAGTACCCTCCGGGTGTGAGGGAGGAGCGTGTAGTCGGGGCTCTCCGGAGAAACAGAACCAAACAGGACACACAGGTAGACAGATATGGTGCTATACGCACTTATATATATACATATAAAGTAAGGAATTGGCTCACACGATTACGGGGGCCGAGAAAGCTCGGGATCCACCGTCGGCAAGCCGGAGGCCCAGAAGAGCTGGGGCGTCACTCAGCCTGAGAACAGGGGAGCCGATGGTGTAAATCTCAGTCTCGGGGCAGAAGACCGATGTCCAGCTCTGCAGTCAGACGGACAGGAATGGATTCTCCCTTCCTCCGCCTTCTGTCCGGGCCCTCGATGGATTGGATGAGGCCCACCCACGCTGGGGAAGCCTTCTGCTTTACCAAGTCATCCAATTCAACCGTGGAACACAGACACACCCAGAAGCAACATTTAGCGGAGTATCTGAGCACGCAGGACCCAGTCAGGCTGACACAGGAAGCTAACCACCTCCGCAGGCCTTGCGCCTCACCCGCCTGGTTTCTCCCTGGCCAGGTCTGCTCCGCCTCTGGTACCCTTTCAGGATGTCCACCCAAACCCACACCCATCCCCCAGTTAATTGGCCAGGCTGTGGGTGACGGATGGGTGCCGGATGGGTCTGAAACTCTTCCCAACTCACAGGAAGGCGTCTGACCCGCTTGGCCAGTTTCTGTGCGTCACCCCCTAACCTCCCGGAGCTGGCTTCTGTCACGACGTGCATCCTCACAGGAGAGCCCTGGGGATGCAATGATGGCCCTTCTGGCTGGTGGTGCCACGGGGGCTTCGGAACACAACTCTAATGTGTTTGATCCTTGTATCAACCCTGGGAAACAGGCCGGTCCCACACTCAGGACCAACACCATCATACAGATGGGGAAACTGAGGCTCACAGAGGTGAAAGGACTTCCCCAAGCCCATCAGTTCTTTAGTGACGAGCAGGAACCAGGTCTCTGGCCTCCCAGGACAGAAATCCTATCTGCATCCCCTCTCCCTGGGCCTCCATCCCAGCCTCTAGCAGCCGACCCTTCCCTGCTGGGGGCGCAGAGCAGGTAGAGGGCGGCCGCCAGGGGTTCTGGGGCCCTTTCATCCTTCTTGTCTGTGAGAATGATGGGCAAAGAGCAGCTCTGGTGACACTGCCCTGCCCTGAGCCCAGAGGGAGGGGTGGTACTCAGGAAGATCTGCCTGAGGCAGCAAGTCTCCCCTCTGCCCATCCCCCAGGGTGCTCGGTGCTCACACTCCAGTCTGTGAACCTGCTGCGCAAGTACCTCTCATTGCTGGACCTGCCCTGCTCCCTGCTGCTCGCCCGCGACGCCCTCTTCGTGCTCAGCCGCCGAGAGGTGGCCCAGGCCCAGGTGAGGACCGCCCCGCTCACCCCTGTACTCCCCCCCAGGTCTGTGCCCCGTCCCTGGCTCCTTGAAGCCCCTCACCGAGGCCTTCCACAGCGGTTCTGTCCCCAGAGCTGGCCCGCAGCCAGACCCTGGGAGCCGTAGACCAGGGACTTGCACATTTTCTTCTGATTATGGAAATAATATGTGCTGGAAAAAAAGCAAATAACTACAGGCTCAGTGTAGAAAATCTGGAAATACATAAAAGAAGAAACCCCACTGCCTGCAAGCCCACCCCTCAGGGGTAGTCACTCTTGACAGTATATACGCCCTCCATAAAGAGTATTCATACACAGGCATTTAGAGCGGGGGACACAGAGCCTGCTGATTTGAAACCTACTTTAGCAACATCATGACCATTTTCTCCAGGGTTATTAGGTGTTCACATTGTAATGTCTGCCTGTGTTCCATGGCATGGGCGCACCATAAAATAGGTCACACACCCCTTACGGTTGGACATCTCGATTTACCGGTTTTTCCCTGTTACACGTGGACCAGTGCTCCCAGCTTGAGCCAAGAGGAACTCAGACCTGCCAGGAGCCTCTGTAAAGAGCCGCTGGGGCTGACCACGGGTTGCCGGCTGAGGAGTCAGGCCCAGCGAGGCCCTCCTGGTGAAAACTCTTGGTGGTCGGTGGGGCAGGTGGTCTGAGAAGGCTGCTGAGGAGTTCTAGCCTTGACCCTTTCCATTTTTGCTATCCAAGTGGAAATGTTCAAAGGCTAGAACCCATGTTGAGCCATTAAATGAAACAGGTGTGTAAATGGCTATCATTTTCTGGGAAGCAACAGTAGTAAATCTCAGAAGTCTTCTCAGAAGTTGTACTTATCTTTTGAAGTTCTTGATACATTAAGTAGACACAAACGGGTTGCAGAGCAATATATCAATAAATCTATACTTTCTCTGACCCACTAATTTTTATTTCCAGAATTTTATCCTAAAGAAATAAAGTTGTGTCCAGAGACCGATGTACAAGAATGTTCACTAGTATAATTTATGAGGCCCAAAAAGGGAGCTAATATTTAGCAGGTAAATGATATGGTACTATATAATCAGAAAAATCATAGTTTTGAAACACATGTAGTGAAAATGTTCCAAAAGTAGGGAGGAAATAGAAACAATTTTGATATTTTGCAGTATTCCTTTGAAAATTTTGAACAAAAAGTAATGGGAAGAAAAGCTTGTAAAAAACCAAACTGGCCATAAATATATAATTACTGTAAGTGCCCATCTTATTGAGTGGGTGCTGCAGCCACTGAAAGATGAGGGAATCTACAAAATTGGCCACCTGGGCAGCAGGATGTGACTCGGAAGCCCCTGTGACTCGGAATCTCTCACGAGTAGACAAGTGTGTTTGGACCACAGAGTTCCTACCTTCCCTCAACGTTTTTCGAAAATGAACATTTTATTCTCACTATGGTCTTCAAAATTGAAACACTATTCTGTGAGTTCACACATCCACTTTGTTTCTGAAAGTCATTTTTATTTAAAAATTTTAGTTGTATTTCCTGTTGAAACCATGCCGTGTAATATTCTGCCTGAATATGGCGACAGTTCTCTTTATCAACTTAAAGCTCGCAGTCATCACAGGGGTGTTTACATCTCTAAAGCCACGGATGTTCCGATAGTGAATATAAAATGAGTTTTTTACATAAAGGTTTGCAATGATATTAGCTTAGATTAAAAGCATTAATTATGCTACTTAGAGAAAAACAGGAACCATTTATATAGGTTACATCTAGTTAAATCAGTTGTTATGATCTATTCTGTTTAAAAACTGAGCTACACTAGATCTGAATAACAGGATAACATTTCCCCCACTGTATGGCAAGGAGAGCCAGTACATATGGGTACTATTCCTTTTCTTCTTCTTCTAAGAGTGACTGTAATTACCCAGCTTAGCTAATCCATAGGAGTCTGGGCACAAAACAGCCCTATATGAGTTATATATGCAGGGTAGTGGAGCCAAGGGATTAAGAATGTAGGCTCCACAATCAACCAGATGGCTCTGGGTTCAATCTCAGCTTTACTACCTCCTTGCTATTTGAGACGGATGAATCAGTTTCCTCATCTGTTAAAAAAAAAAAAAAAAAGCAGTAATAATAGTCCTTTACCCACAGGGTTGTTAAATGTTAAACTGAGAAAGTTCTCGGCTGCACCAGCATCCTCTGCTGTTACCACATCGGGTTTCAGGAGACGGGAGGGGGAGGCCAATCCAGAGGGGTTCGAAGGGCATAGCAGAAGCCGGATCTGGCCATAGCTTGCAGTATGTGGGTGGGAGGAGGCCTGAAGGAGCGGAAGCAGAGCAGAAACGACAAACGGCCGGCGCCAGCACTCACGACCGTCCTCTGATTCTTCCAGAAAGCCATGTCCTGCCACCGCAGCCAGCTGCTCTGGTTCCGCCACCTCTACGTGCTCTTCTCCCGCTACATGAGAATCAACTCCCTGCACTTCCTCTGAGCCGGGCAGGGCTCTCAGACCCAAGGAACAGAGAGAAAAACGGCCGGGAGCCTGGGGTGTGTCTGGAGCGACTCATCTCCCGGAGCCAAGGAGATCCCAGCGTAAGGCTGCGTCCCGGGCCCGTCTCCTCCAAGCTGCTCGGCCTCTAAGCAAAGGGAGGCCCTGCAGGCCAACGGGCTGTCCAGACTTGAGCTTCTTCCTCTGGGGAACAAAGCCACAACCACCGGAACACACACCACCCGAGGTCAATAGCCACCCTGCTAGCTTCTCAAGCTCTTGTGCAAGACAATTTACACAACGGCACGATGTATGTCAGCCCCCTAACACAGACACGCAATTGTCGTAAATGAATGTAAAGCGCCCTGAAATCCCTTCTTAAATGCACTGTATTTTTACCTTGTTTCCAAAGCGGGCTCATCAGACATAAACACACACAAAAGAATGGTCTATACTGAATTAGTTCAACCATAATTCCTTGGATTTATCTTTGTGGCCTACGTATCAGATTTGAATCTAGGGAAGACATGTCCGTTTAACAGCATACCATCAAATATCTCACTATCAGTCTTTCGGGAGAAGCAGGAAATAGGAAGAGAGATCTGGAGCTTAACACTCAAGAACCTATGTCCTAAAATGGTGCTACAAACAAAAGGGCAGCAAGGGGTCTGGCTTGGAAGCTATTCCGAGTCCAGCTGGTGGTCCAGGAAGTGGCCCAAAGAGGGGAAGCTCCAATTCAGAAAGAGAGAAGACAAACGTGCCATTACTGGGAACAGAATGGATAGGACAGCCCCCAAAATGGAAGAGACTGAGAAAACTATAGGAGATGCTATGCACAGACCAGGGCAACAAAACTGAAAATCGAAAGGAAATGGATGGCTTCCGAGTACATGTTGGACCACCGCCAGACCCTACCGTAATGTCACAGATAGGATCCAAACACTTCAATCCCATAAAATGCAGGGTTGCATCACTGCAAGATGAATGACAACCAGTTTTTTTAATTTTCCAAGGACTCAGCATCAAGCTTGTGCACCCAAGACCTGAAGGAGGTCAGCGTTCCTGGGCAGGTGGCTGTCCTGCTTTCTTGGCTGATTCTAGGAGTGAGGGAGGGACACCTGTGCAGCAAGATGCTCCAAACCACATGCATGGCAGCGGTGGGGAGAGGGAGAGGAGCCAGGCTCTGCGAGGGGCTGAGGCTGGCGTGGCGGCTGTCTCCGCCCACTGGAGAGCTGCGCACCGCTCCTTTTGTTGAGCCCTTGCAAAGTAAAAAACGCTCTCCTTAAACTGAGAGAGTCCCATCTGGGGGTCGCCTCCAAACCCCCTTCCACGCCCACCCCCCCAGTACAGCTTTGGCCACCCACATTTGAGAATAGGAACTAGGGAACAAGAACTGGATTATAGCCAACGATGGGCACCTTATTAATGGGACTTTACATGACTACAATTGACTTAAAAAGTGAAAGGGAACAGACCCAATAACCACAGAAGAAATTAGAAAGGTAATTATAACAGATTTTTTAAAGATTCCTAGTCTAGATGGTTTTACAGCTATCTAAAAATAATTCCAATATTATTTAGAGCATAAAATAGAAAAGTACTCCAATTCACAGACAAGATAACAAAACATGAAATAGCACCAAAAAAAAAAACCCTGACAATTTTATTTGTGAATATAGATGCAAAAATGTAAAAGAAAATATTAGCAAACTGAATCCAGCAGTGCATCAAAAGAATTACTACTCCATGACCAAGTAGGGTATTATTCCAGAATGCAAGAATGGTTCCACTTTGGGAAATCCATCAACATAATTCATTACATCAACAAATTAAGAAGAAAAACCATATTCTTCTATGCATAGGCACCGAAAGATAACAAAATTCAGTCACTATTCCTAATGACAACTTTCAAGAAAAATAGGAAAAAAGAATACAATGTAAGTATAATAAACACTATTTACCGAAATCTAGCACCTAAAACCAAGTGGACAAGGTAGAAAGGTAAGCTGCCATCATCATGATTATCAAGGTTGTTCTGAAGGGTGAAGCTGATGAAGTAGGACAGAACAACAAAATAACTGATATAAGTATTGGAAGAGACAGCTATGTTTAGAAACCCAAGAGATGTCCATAAAATCTACTAAAATAAATGAGGGAATTTGGTAAGGCAGCTGGATAATAGGTATCTTTACAAAAATCAATAGACTGTCTTTAATTGGCAATAATGTGACAGAAATGAAAATGGGGGGAAAAATCCCATTCTCATCAACTTCAAGAACTATAAAATACCTAGGAATAAGCTCAACATAAAAGATATAAGATCTGTCTAAATTTTATAATCACTATTAAAATTCCAGCTATCTTTTTTGCAGAAACTGACCAATTGATCCTAAAACAATATGGAATTGCAAGACTCAGAAGCCAAAACAATCTTAAAAAAAGAACAAAGTTGTAAGACTCACATGTCCCAATTTTAAAAACTACTACAAAGACCTAAATGTAAGAGCTAAAACTATACAACTCTTAGAAGAAAACACAAATGTTAATCTTTGTGACCTTGGATTAGGCAACAGTTTCTTAAATATGATACCAACAGCACAAGCAACAAAAGAAAAAATAGAAACCTCTGTACATCAAAGGACACTATCACGAAAGTGAAATGGAGGCTTCCCTGGTGGCACAGTGGTTAAGAGTCCGTCTGCCAGTGCAGGGGACACGGGTTCGAGCCCTGGTCCGGGAAGATCCCACGTGCCGTGGAGCAACTAAGCCCGTGTGCCACAACTACTGAGCTAGGGCTCTAGAGAGCCTGCGAGCCACAACTACTGACCCTGCGTGCCTAGAGCCTGTGCTCCGCAACAAGAGAAGACACTTCAATGAGAAGCCTGCTCACAGCAACGAAGAGTAGCCCCCGCTCACTGCAACTAGAGAAAGCCCACGCACAGCAATGAAGACCCAACGCAGCCAAAAATAAATAAATAAAATAAATTATTTTTTTTAAAAAAGTGAAATGAGAAAAAGTATTGGCAAATCAAATATCTGATAAGGACCTAGTATCCAGAATATATAAACAACAACAAAAAGACAACCTAATTAAAAGATGGGCAAAAGACCTGAATATACATTTATCCAAGATTTTCAAATGGCCAATGAGCACAAGAACATCATTAGTGATTAGGAAATGCCTATCCAAACCACAATGAGGGGACTTCCCTGTTGGTCCAGTGGTAGAGAATCCGCCTTCTAATGCAGGGGACACGGGTTTGATCCCTGGTTGGGGAACTAAGATCCCACATGTGGCGGGGCAACTAAGCCCGCGTGCCACAACTAGAGAAGAGAAAAGCCGCACGCCACAAATAGAAGCCTGCGCCACAACGAAAGATCCCGCGAGCCACAACTAAGACCTGGCACAGCCAACAAAACAAAAACAAAACAAAACAAAAAAATTCAATGAGATACTACTTCACACCCAGTAGAAAGGCAGTGATTAAAACAAACTAACACAGACAATAACAAGTGTTGGTGAGCATATGGAGAAATTGGAACCCTCGAACATTACTGGTGGGAATGTAAAACGGTGCAGCTGCTGTGGAGAACAGTTTCGCTCTTCCTCAGTAACTTAAAGATTTACCATCAGACCCAGCAATTCCAGTCCTAGGTATACACCCAAGAAAACTGAAGACATGTCCGTACAAAAACTTGTGCACGAGTGTTCACAGCAGCATTATTCATAACAGCCAAAAAGTGGAAACAACCCAAATGTCCATCAACTGATGAAAAGATAAATATGGCATTTTGTGTATTATTCAGCCATAAAAAGAAATGAAGTGTTGACACATGCTATAGCGAGGATGAACTTTGAAAAACATTATGCTAAGTAAGATAAGCTATGCACAAAAGGCCACCTACTGTACGAATCCATTTATATAAAATGTCCACAACAGGCAAATCCACAGAGACAGAAAGTAGATTGGTGTTTTCCAGGGGTTGGGGGCAGGGAAAAGGAGTGATTGCTGAGGAGTGTGGGGATTCTTTTGGGGATGTGCAGTGTTCTGTATTTGGCAGTGGTAAAGGCTGGACAACCTTGTGAATATATAAAAATCACTGAATTCTACACATTAAAAGGGTGAATTTTATGGTGCATGAATTATATCTCAATTCAAGAAATAATACTGCATTAAAATGTTCTAGCTTACTCTAAGGATACGCACATGATAAAGCTGGCATCGCTCTCTGAACCTGGTGATACTCACCTTACCTGCTAACCTAGTAAATACTGCAGAGTACAAATCTTATTTGTACTTTAACCCAGTTTTAGTGCTTACTGCTTTTCTTTTTTTTTTTATGGGATTATTCCTCTAATATTTTTCTTTTTTTTACTTTTTTTCATGCTTGCTTTATTTATTTATTTATTTATTTATTTATTTATTTATTTATGGGTGTGTTGGGTCTTCGTTTCTGTGTGAGGGCCTTCTCTAGTTGCGGCAAGCGGGGGCCACTCTTCATCGCGGTGCGCAGGCCTCTCACTATCGCGGCCTCTCTTTGTTGCGGAGCACAGGCTCCAGACGTGCAGGCTCAGTAGTTGTGGTTCACGGGCCTAGTTGCTCCGCGGGCTGTGGGATCTTCCCAGACCAGGGCTCGAACCCATGTCCCCTGCATTGGCAGGCAGATTCTCAACCACCGCGCCACCAGGGAACCCCCACTGCTTTTCTTTAAAATATAGTGTTTAAAAGTTAAAAAAAAATTTAATGCAGGACATAAAACAAGACCTGAATAAATGGAGAACTGTACCACGTTCCCTGATAGAGAGATTTAATATAAAATCCTTACAAAGTTAATAAGTAAACTGAATAGCACCAAATATATATAGTATATATAAGTTCCAATTTATAAATTTATATATTTACATGTTATATTCATCAATTCCCATTCTTACAAAGTTAACATATAAATTTAATGTAGTTGCAGTCAGAAGCTCAATAGATTATCTCTGGACTTGGATAAAATTATTTTTGAAATATATTAGAAGAGATGTCCAAGAATAGCCAAAATATAAATATTAAAAATAATGCAGATATGGGACCTGCCTTTCTATACATTAAAACTTATAAATCCATTGCAACCAAAACAGTATGATACAAGCAAAGGAGTACACAGATGTTGGACAGAAGAGAAAATCCAGAAACAGATCCAAATTATATGAGAGCTACTGTACAGTAAAGGGGGCATTTTAACTCGGTGGAGAAACATTTAATAAATTGTTTCAGGATGGCTGGTCAGGCATTTGTAAGAAAACAAAGACTCCATACTTTATACCAAGTACAAAAATACACTGTACATGAATTACAGATTTATACATAAAAATCAAAACAATTAAAATATTGTTTAAGAAACTTGGGAGACTCTAAGTGCATATATACCTTGGAATGGGGCAGCCCTTACGAAGCCAGGCTGGAAACTCATAAAAGGAGTAAAGGAAAAAAACAGATATTTCACAAGTTTCTGAAATTAACAGGTATCACAGATGTGTTAATAGCCCAAATATATAAAGACTGATAAGAAAACATCCCAAAAGAAAAATGGATTAAGGATGGAAAATTCATGAAAGAGGAAATCTAAATGGCCATTAAACAGGAAACACTATTCAGCCTCAGTAGTGGCTACAGATTAAGGCAAAGATGAAAATCTATTTTTCACTGAAGGTGGTGATTGGATTAAAGTAGGAGTTTTCCAGGGAAGAAAATGAAGAAGGCAGAGGATATGAATAGGTCTGTCCCCTCTCTCCCTCTCATTCTCTCTCTCTCTCTCTCTCCCTCTCACAAACACACACACACGAAATAAATGTGAAAAAAATCCCACTACTAACTAAAGGAACACAAATTATATGAAAATGCCATTTTCACTTATCTAATTTGCAAAGATGTCTATCAATAGTAACGCCCAGTGTTCTGTAGGTGAGGGAATGGACACATATATGCTGCTGGGGCAAACAGAAGATGGTGGAATCTTCTGGAAATCAGTACCTCAGAAATCTTTAAAATGTACATATCCCTGGACTCCACGTGCACTTATCCTTGGGAAGTAGAAACTCGTACAAAGATGCACAGATAGTTGTTTGATGTGCAGCACTGATCAGAGGGAAAACAGAATCAAGCAGCGAGAGCAATGATCTCCCGACTTTTGAGTTTTCAGTAATGTATATATTCTAAGTGCACATTATAAAACATACAGAAAAAAAAACTTTAAAGGATAAATAGGAATTCTAACATTTTCTTCCCACCCATAATGGACCACCTTGAGCACTTCCTGGAGGGAGCACACCTTACGCTGGAGACCACCCGACCAGCCTATCATGTAAAGTCAGTGAATCCTGAGAAAAGTGAGCCAGTCAAACTGTGTGGAGAGACAGACAGAACAGGACATTTATGCTTTTGGGCCCACAAGAGGTTGGGGAGCAGAAACATGGTTCTGGTTTGATCAGAGTGTTAAGGTCTTGGTCAAGTTTGAATCCTACAGGTACCCCTGCCAGGGGCTTCCATCCCTCGTGGACAGTATTACCAGGAAAATCTACATGAAGTGTAGTCAACTTCAGTAATTATAAGCTGGATAACACGTGGTCTGATCCAGTGCCCCTGGGGGGAAGGTCTTGAGGAGTTTGGGAGCAGTGAGGTCTTCAAGGGAAAGGATCCCAGTGATCTACAGGGTTCATCAGAGTCTATGAGCACGGAATTGCTGAGGGTCGTTCCTCCTACTGATCTAGGTCTACTCCGTATGGATGATCACGGTGGCAGCCTTGCTGCTTGAAAGGAAACCACCAGGAACAGCAGAAACGTGCTCTCCCAGAAGCCGTCTGCCAGCCTGGGCCCCGAGCAACGGCTGTGTCCTAGCGCCAAGGCTGCTCTCCCCGCCCGAGGGGAGCAATGGAGGGAGAGCTGGGGGTCCACAGACCGTCCCCGAGCACCTCCTCAGTCACAAAAGCAGCACTGGTCCGTGACCCGGGCCTTAAAGGGGTGAGGGTTGATTTCAGGAAAGAAAGAATCCTGGGAGAATCCCAGCGCTTGGATTTCCACCCACCACAGCTAGTTGAACTTGTCTTTTGGAAGTTCCTGCCACGTTTAGGACTGTTGCCTTCCTTTATGAATTCAGAAGGTGTACAACAAAGCTGTAACACAGATGCCCTCAGATTCCTCCACGGGGCATGTATGGGACTGTCACGTGAGAGGCAGCTTCCTGGCCGCGACCAAAAGGAAAGCGACAGGTGCCAGGCTGCTACCGACAGCATCTAATGTTCCAAGGCACAGTCTTAGCCAGAGCTCCTTCTGGCCGGCATCACACTCTTGCCTTCTCTGAGCCCCAAGCATGTGGGAAAATACCAACGTCTAAGATGACAGACAGCTCAGGAGGCTGAAGCCGGGAGTCTCCACCCGGGGGCCCGCCCGGTGACCTCACTGCCGAGAGATGCTTCCAGGAGGCTGGCTTAGAAAGTCACCAGAAGCTCAACAAGTAGCCGGATAAAATGTGACATACCAAAGACAACAGCATTCCTCTCCATCAGCAATAACCAACTGCAAAGTGGAGAAGAGATCCCGTTCACAAGGACGACCAAAAACCATAAGACATCCGGGAATAAACCTAGCACAGAATGCGCCGTCTACACGGCTGCCACATGGAGAACAGCAGGAAGCTTGACAGAGGAGCAGAGAGGAACAAAACCAACTGGTGAGATATCGCACTTTCCCAGAGGATAAAACTGAGTATTGTAAAGAAGCCTGTCCCCAACCCCCCCCCAAATTAATTTATAAACTCAGCGCGCTCTCAATCAATATCCGAACAGGATTTTATACGGCACTCGATATACTAATTCTAAAATTCATCTGGAAGACAAAATAATCAAAAAAGAATAATGAGGAAGATTTATTCTATCAGGTTTTTTAAAGCACATCATTAAACTTTAGGGATTTAAAATGCTTTGGTATCTGTGGGACTATAGAAAAATAAATTTAAAAAAAAAATGTAGTGTCCAGAAACAACCTCATCTAGAACGTGCATTTTAAATCAGTAAGGAATGGATGGATTACTCAGTGGAAGGGTCAGTGCAGTGGTTATCCATTTTGAGGGTGGGGAGCTGAACCCCAACCTCATACCACAGACAAAAATAAAAAATGAAAACCACTCAGAAAAAAAAAATCCAGACAGATTAAAAACACAACCAAAAAAAGGCACCAAAAAACTATGAGAGCAGTAGAAGAAAATCTAAGTAGTTTATAAGCTCGATAGGAAGGTATTCCCAAACAAGATATAAATCACAAAAGCCAGGAAACAGAAAAGTCAGAATGCCATAAAGGAGAAAAAAAAAAAAAAGACTGATAAATTTGAGTGCTTCAAAATCTAAAACCCTAATAAACAGAGAACAGTGAAAAACTGTAAAAGAATATTTGCAAAATTCATCACAGGATTTATATCCTGAACATATAAAGCACCAAAAATTAATTTTAAAAATAGTATCTGAAACACATTATTTACTAATATTTTTTAACACGTGGATAGAAAAGAAAATAGCCCCAAAGAAAAATGGGCAAAGGACGTGATCAAGGAACTTACCGGACAGGGAATAAAAATGGGTCCAAAAACATAAAAGATGCTCAAACTCAGGGTAATCACGAAAATGGAAACATAAAGAAATGAAACTGTTTTGCCCAACAGATTGGTCACAATTAAAAAGACCGATAACATCAGATGTTGGTGAGGGCACTGCTATTTACAGGGTTCATGGACATTTTAGGGGCTGGTATACACTTTCTGAGGGAAACTGAGCATTTTTAATGTTTAAAATATGCATATCTTCAACCTAGCAATTCATCGTCTATAGCCTCAAATAATACACATGTACAAAGAGGCCTGTAAAAGGATGCTCACTGCCAACACTGATTGTAAAGCAGAAACTGGAAACCCTAATTTGCATTAAAAAAAAAAAGTTAAATAGACTAGACCCATACTCTGCAAATCTATGTAATAGCCAATAATGAGGATTTGTATGTTGACGTGAGATCAAGATGTTACCAAACAAAAATGCAAGTTGCAGAACAAAACGTACAGAATGCCATTTATGTTTTAAAAGAGACACAAAGGACTTCCCTGGTGGCGCAATGGTTAAGGATCTGCCTGCCCAAGAATATACAGTGGAGAAAAGACACCCTCTTCAATAAGTGGTGCTGGGAAAACCAGACAGCTACATGTGAAAGAATGAAATTAGAACACTCCCTAACACCATACACAAAAATAAACCCAAAATGGATTAAAGACCTAAATGTAAGGCCAGACGCTATCAAATCTTAGAGGAAAACATAGGCAGAACACTCTATGACATAAATCACAGCAAGATCCTTTTTGACCCACCTCCTAGAGAAATGGAAATAAAAACAAAAATAAACAAATGGGACCTAATGAAACTTAAAACCTTTTGCCCATCGAAGGAAACCATAAACAAGGCGAAAAGACAACCCTCAGAATGGGAGAAAATATTTGCAAATGAAGCAACTGACAAAGGATTAATCTCCAAAATGTACAAGCAGCTCATGCAGCTCAATATCAAAAAAAAACAAACAACCCAATCCAAAAATGGGTAGAAGACCTAAACAGACATTTCTCCAAAGAAGACATACAGATGGCCAAGAAGCACATGAAAAGCTGCTCAATATCACTAATCATTAGAGAAATGCAAATCAAAACTACAATGAGGTATCACCTCACACCCGTCAGAATGGGCATTATCAGAAAATCTACAAACAACAAATGCTGGAGAGGGTGTGGAGAAAAGGGAACCCTCTTGCACTGTTGGTGGGAATGTAAATTGATACAGCCACTATGGAGAACAGTATGGAGTTTCCTTAAAAAACTAAAAATAGAATTACCATATGATCCAGCAATCCCACTACTGGGCATATACCCAGAGAAAATCATAATTCAAAAAGACACATGCACCCCAATGTTCACTGCAGCACTATTTACAATAGCCAGGTCATGGAAGCAACCTAAATGCCCATCGACAGACGAATGGATAAAGAAGTTGTGGTACATATATACAATGGAATGTTACTCAGCCATAAAAAGGAATGAAACTGAGTCATTTGTAGAGACGTGGATGGATCTAGAGACTCATAGTGAAGTAAGTCAGAAAGAGAAAAGCAAATATCGTATATTAACGCATGTATGTGGAACCTAGAAAATTGGTACAGATAAACCGGCTTGCAGAAGTTGAGACACAGATGTAGAGAACAAACATATGGACACTAAGGGGGGAAAACCGCGGTGGGGTGGGGATGGTGGTGTGCTGAATTGGGCGATTGGGATTGACATGTATACACTGATGTGTATAAAATTGATGACTAATAAGAACCTGCAGTATAAACAAACAAACAAACAAAAAAACAACTAATACTAAACTTTCTTCGGGTTATTTGTATGGAAATATGTTAATATAAATGTTTCAGACATTACATGAAATTTCTAAAAATCTTATATGTTCTGGTATAATGTTATGTCATAATTCTAGTTATTACTTTAAAATGTATATCTCAGAAATAACTAAATTTCCTTGTCAATTGCATTATTATGAACGTTCATCAAATCTTTAACCGTGGTCATTTTTAAGTCTTTTGTCATTTACAGACAGTTCTGGGTGTACTCTGATGCTTTTGCAAATATGTTCCTATAAAAGGGTTTCATCTTCAAGGAATTCATAGAAAAGACTCTGACAAGTACAGGTTTCTGGTAACTGACTATACTGCTGAACTGAATGAATAAGCATTTTCAGAACTCTAATGGAAAACTGATGAATTCATAAAAGTGCTAAGAAAAGATCAAGATAAAAAAAAATTAATTACATGGGACTGAGTGAACTGATGAGGATGATTATAATTTTTGTGACTTTCTGTTTGAATTAAAAAAAAAAAAAATTCCCACAAGGACACAGAGGCAAAAAATATACAAATCAATTTTCACTGCAAAGTAAAGGAGCTGTTACAGTGGAGGATTACTGGACTGAATGTCAATATTATGACATAGTATGAGTGTGTTTCGTGTTTGGTAATTGCAATAATTGTTGCTTTTGTTGTGGTCATCCACTTACAATGCTTGGTGTCAGTTTATTTATGTCTTGTAAAACTAAAATACAGTGTGTGTGTGTGTGTGTGTGTGTGTGTGTGTGTGTAAAAAAGTCATGTACCACAATGTTCATTGCAGCACTATTTATAATAGCCAGGACATGGAAGCAACCTAACTGTCCATCAACAGATGAATGGATAAAGAAGATGTGGCACATATATACAATGGAATATTACTCAGCCATAAAAAGAAACGAAATTGAGTTATTTGTAGTGAGGTGGATGGACCTAGAGTCTGTCATACAGAGTGAAGTAAGTCAGAAAGAGAAAAACAAATACCATATGCTAACACATATATATGGAATCTAAAAAACAAAACAAAAAAATGGTCATGAAGAACCTAGGGGCAAGACAGGAATAAAGACACAGACCTACTAGAGAATGGACTTGAGGACACGGGGAGGGGGAAGGATAAGCTGAGACAAAGTGAGAGAGTGGCATGGACATATATACACTACCAAACGTAAAACAGATAGCTAATGGGAAGCAGCCGCATAGCACAGGGAGATCAGCTCGGTGCTTTGTGACCACCTAGAGGGGTGGGATAGGGAGGGTGGGAGGGAGGGAGACACAAGAGGGAAGAGATATGGGGATATATGTATATGTATAACTGATTCACTTTGTTATAAAACAGAAACTAACACACCATTGTAAAGCAATTATACTCCAATAAAGATGTTAAAAAGAAAGAGAAAAGGCAGTCCACAAAAAAAAAAAAAAAAGAATCCACCTGCCAATGAAGGGGACACAGGTTCGAGCCCTGGTCCGGGAAGATCCCACATGCTGCGGAGCAACTAAGGCCGTGCGCCACAACTACTGAGCCCGCGCTCTAGAGCCCGCAAGCCACAACTACTGAGCCCAGGTGCCACAACTACTGAAGCCTGTGCGCCTAGAGCCCGTGCTCCACAACAGGAGAGGCCACTGCAGTGAGGCCCACGCACCGCAACGAAGAGTAGCCCCTGCTCGCTGCAACTAGAGAAAGCCCACGCGCAGCAACAAAGACCCAATGCAGCCAAAAGTAAACAAATAGATAAATTTTAAAAATAAAATAGTATTAAAGAGACACAAAACTATGTGTTTTATATATCGTTGCAAGAGGGAAGGCAGGTCAGAGGGGACATTCACTACACCAGGATATACTCCTGTTTCACCCATACAACTTTTTACCAGCTTCTTCCAACCGGCTGTCAGCTGACATGGTGACCACACGGAAGCCCAGTCAGTGCGTCTGTATTTCCTCTCCTCGCCTCTTTTTCTGGTCTATTCTATGTCCCAGATCATTTCATGATTCACCTTCCTAAAGCAAAGAACAGTTATTTATTAGGCGTTTGCCTTTATGTATATACCCAGCATTTGGTAATGGAAGAATGCTTTAGGAAAGCATCTTGTAATAAAAAGCACTGATTATAACAGGAAGTGACATGAGACGCAGAGAGTGGGGACAGGGAACCAGTCAAAAGGCTTCCCAACGTCTGTAAGATAAAGACCCAGGACCGTCTGCAGCCGTCGGCTTCGACGTATTTTTCTGACCCACTGCTTCTTCCCACCACAAGCCTCCAGAGTGACCTGGCTTTACCCTGTGCCCGGACCTCTGTCCACAGCTACTTCTCCCTTCTCTCTTCCCAAATCTTGCTTCCTTTCAAAACACAGGCTCAAAGGTGTTATTTATGGGTAGAGGGGCTCAGTTGTGCAAGATGAAGAGCCGTGGAAATCGGAGACACAAAAACATGAATGTACTCAGCACTGCTGAGCTGTGTGCTAAAAATGGTGAAGACGGTCAAGTTTATGTTATGTGTATTTTACCACAACTGGGACAAAAAGAAGAAATCAGAAGCTGATTTACCTCTCAAAAAAAAAAAAGGCTCCGGGCTTCCCTGGTGGCGCAGTGGTTGAGAATCTGCCTGCCAATGCGGGGGACGCGGGTTCGAGCCCTGGTCTGGGAAGATCCCACATGCCGCGGAGCGGCTCGGCCCGTGAGCCACAATTGCTGAGCCTGCGCGTCTGGAGCCTGTGCTCGGCAACGGGGGGCCGCGATGGTGAGAGGCCCGCGCACCGCGATGAAGAGTGGCCCCCGCTTGCCACAACTAGAGAAAGCCCTCGCACAGAAACAAAGACCCAACACAGCCATACATACATACATACATACATAAATTAAAAAAAGAATGTAAGCAGACAAGAATAGCATTAAAAAAAATAATAATTAAAAAAAAAAAAAGGCTCCAATCACACTCCCCGCAGGTTTCCTATACGCTCGTTCTCTTCCCAGCTCGGTGGCCCGCGATCATTCACCACGGCGCGTTTCTAACAGCCCCTAAGTTTGTCTCCTGACCCCTCCTCCCTCCCGACGTGGCTGCAGGCGCCAGAACAGTGCTCAGTAAACACCTGCCGCTCAGTGACTGGCCTCAGCAGCGAGGTCAACGTCCAGAGAAAATGATAAACCGCAGTAACCGCTTTAGTGTTAAAAATATTTATTTTTCTAAAAGATCACACAAAAGTCGGGAAGAGATAGAAGGGTGTCAGCTAGCCTATGTCAAAATCTGAGCCGAGGGAGGACAGGAGCTGCCTGGAGACACTGGGGCCGGAGCCGACCGCGGAGACGGGGCAGCCGGGGCCCCCGCGCGGGACGGGGCAGGGGCTCACTCCTTAGACATGCTCTTGATGGTCTTGTGCTCCTTGATGGCCTTCTCCCAGTCGCTGCCGTTGAACTCCTCGACCACCACGCTGCGCACAGTGCCCTCGTCCAGGCAGTGGGGGGCGATCCCTACAGGGAAGCCAGGGGGGCGTGAGACCCAGCAGCGGGCTGGCTCTCAGGCCAACCCAGCCCGCAGGTGTCGCGGGAGGCGGGCTCTCCGAGGGGCCCTGCGCCCCCGCCCCTGGCCCACTCCCCCCATCTCTCAGATGGGGGCCAGGGACTCGCGGCTGGGCCTCCCTCAGTACCAAGTTGGGAGGACAAAGGCTGGGGAGGCCTCGAGCCCAGAGCCACCTCTGCCCGGCAGCCTGGAAGCTTCACACGCCTGGTCCAGGGCTCGGAGGGACAGCTTTCTGAGCATTAAACACCGCCCCATCCGTACAGGAAGGTCAGCAGGAAAGACTCTCCGTGTGACAGATGGGGAGCAAACAGGAGCTGCTACGGGGAGAACGGGGGGGGGGGGCAGGGGTGACGTCACGCGCTCCGCCCGCCACCCCCCCCCCCCCGCCAAGGCTCGAGGCTGTCACAGCCACCCCACTGCAGCTCTGGAGGCTGCGTCTCTGCGGGGCCGGGATTCCAGGAGCTTCCTCCACGGCTACGTCCCACCCGATTCGCACGGCGGCTGGTGTCATTCTCGACAACTGTCTAAGGTGGGACGGTCTGCCCCCAGATCTAAGGAGGACCCGAAGACGGGCTTGGGGTTTCCGTGCTTGTGTTTGAACAAACCCAATTTTTTAACTGGCATCGTCCCTGCTCCTCACTCCCTCTCCCGCCCCCAGGCCCCCGGCCTCCCCCCGGCCTCTCTCTACCCTCCACGTCAGCCCCAGCAAAGTCCAGCTCCCTCGGCGGCAGGAAACGCGAGTCAGGATCCGGGTGGTCTCGGAAGGGCCAGGGCCAGGAGAGAGCTCTGCTGGTGAGCCCCGTTCCTCACCCACGTGTGAGGGGCCTGGCCGGGCAGGAGGCAGCCTGTGACACCAGCGCGCCCCCCCAGGCTTCCCATCCGCGTGGCCGCAGGGCGTCAGTGCCCCGAGCTTGGCCCCCTTCACTCACCGAAGCCTCCGGGGTTGGAGCGGGGAGAATAAAAGCTCTGGACGCCGCACCTCTTACAGAAGGTGTGCTGCGCCTTGTGGGTGTTGAAGGTGTATGTGGTGATGCTCTCGGCTCCCTGAGGGACACAGACAAGGCGCTTCAGTCGTCGTTTACAAAGACAAGTCGTGCAAAAGGCTCAGTGGGGAAACCCTCTCGCCAGGCTCCCGGGGTCACGTCCAACCTGAGGTCGGTGCCCCACGTGCACGGCCCAGAGACCCGTCAGCCTGCAGTGTGACAGCTCAGGGCTTCTCCCTAGTCAGCGGCACACACACACCCCGGCCTCGAGCTTGCCCTGCATCCCCGGCCTAAACGGGGGGGTGTCAGCCGAGGGACTGGGTCCACGTGTCCCCAAACAGCACCACTCAAGGTCCTAAGAACACACTCACTGGACTCAAATGCATCTACAAAGGACCAAGTAGGAGAGAACATCTGCCAGACGTCACAGGCTAATTTCCTTAATGGAGAACACAAACGGGAAACTGGTCAGAGGACGTGAACAGACAGTTCAGAGAAATGGGGAAAACAAATCTCTCTTTAACCTGTGACATGATAACCACACTCACAAACTGCAGTGAGGTATTTTTCACTGTCGGGGCAAAAATTAAAAAGTGAGCTACAATATCAAAAAAACAAACAACCCAATCCAAGAATGGGCAGGAGACCTAAACAGACATTTCTCCAAAGAAGATATACAGATGGCCAACAAACACATGAAGAGATGATCAACATCACTAATCATTAGAGAAATGCAAATCAAAACTACAATGAGGTATCACCTCACACTGGTCAGAATGGTCATCATCAAAAAATCTACAAACAATAAATGCTGGAGAGGGTGTGGAGAAAAGGGAACCCTCTCGCACTGCTGGTGGGAATGTAAATTGATACAGCCACTATGGAGAACAGTATGGAGGTTCCTTAAAAAACTAAAAGTAGAACTACCGTACGACCCAGCAATCCCAATACTGGGCATATACCCTGAGAAAACCATAATTCAAAAAGAGTTACGTACCACAGTGTTCATTGCAGCTCTATTTACAATAGCCAGGACATGGAAGCAACCTAAACGCCCAACGACAGACGAATGGATAAAGAAGACATGGCACATATATACAATGGAATATTACTCAGCCATAAAAAGAAACGAAATTGAGTTATTTGTAGTGAAGTGGATGGACCTAGAGCCTGTCACACAGATTGAAGTCAGAAAGAGAAAAACAAATATCGTATGCTAACACATATATATAGAATCAAAAACAAAAAAGGTTCTGATGAACCTAGGGGCAGGACAGGAATAAAGATGCAGACGTAGAGAATAGACTTGAGGACACGGGGAGGGGGAAGGGTAAGCTGGGATGAAGTGAGAGAGTGGCATGGACATATATACACTACCAAGTGTAAAATAGATAGCTCGTGGGAAGCAGCCACATAGCACAGGGAGATCAGCTCGGTGCTTTGTGACCACCTAGAGGGGAGGGATAGGGAGGGTGGGAGGGAGACGCAAGAGGGAGGGGCTATGGGGATATACGTATGCATATAGCTGATTCCCTTTGTTATACAGCAGAAACTAACAGAACATTGTAAAGCAATTATACTCCAATAAAGATGTTAAAAAAAAACACAACACCTTAATATAAGCCTAAGGTATACGCGTATTATAGGTAATTGAAAGTTGTGGTTAATTTGAGGGCTAATACAATTTTTACGTTTAAAAAAAAAAAAATGGGCTTCCCTGGTGGCGCAGTGGTTGAGAATCTGCCTGCCAATGCAGGGGACACGGGTTCAAGCCCTGGTCTGGGAAGATCCCACATGCCGCGGAGCAACTGGGCCCGTGAGCCACAACTACTGAGCCTGCGCGTCTGGAGCCTGTGCTCCGCAACAAGAGAGGCCGTGACAGTGAGAGGTCCGCGCACCGTGATGAAGAGTGGCCCCCGCTCGCCACTAGAGAAAGCCCTCGCACAGAAACGAAGACCCAACACAACCAAAAATAAATAAATAAATAAATAAATAAATAAATAAATTTAACAAAAAAAAAAAACAAGGAGCTAACTCGATATTGCGTGTGTAGAGAAACACTCACTCGGATACGAGTCACAGGAATGTAAATCCATACATTTGGTAACGTCTACTAAAATTTTAAAATGCAGGGACGTCCCTGGTGGTCCAGCGGTAAAGAATCTGCCTTCCAATGCAGGGGACGCAGGTTCAATCCCTGGCTGGGGAACTAAGATCCCACATGCCTCGGGGCAACTAAGCCCATGCACCACAACTACAGAGCTTGTGCACCACAACTATAGCTGACACGCTGCAACTCCTGGGCCCACACATTCTGAAGCCCGCACGCCACAACTAGAGAGAAGCCCGCGTGCAGCAACGAAGACCTGACACAGCCAAAAAAATAAAATAAAATATTAAAAAAAAAAAAAAGATTTTAAAATGCACATATTAACACAGCAATTCCACTTCTAGAAATGTATCCTGCAATTAAAATTCTGTATTTTATCCAATGACATGTATGTAGATGTTAATGCAGCATTTGTAAAGGCTAAACGTTAGAAACTCTGAAACTGTCCATCAACAGAAGACTGGTTAAAGCAATCATGGACGGGCATAAAAATGGAATCTCAGCAAGTTTTGGAAAAAATAAGGCAGTTCTACTTACAAATACTACTAGGAATCAATCTCCAAGGTTACAAAGTTAAGTGCAAAGGCAAGGTTTAAAACAATTTGTGTAGCATACTAACACTCCTATTTTTAAAAAGCATACATACATCCTGGCATATGCTTTTAAAGAAAGCAGCAGTTTCTCTCCAGGGAGACACTGGGGGGCTGAAGGGTCAGAGCTTTATTACGGGTCTTCCCCGGCCACCACGGGAGACAGGCCCTCAGAGCTGCATCGAAAGACTGTTCCCAGGGGGGCCTCGTCTCACCCCACAGGGAGGCCGCAAAGAACAGCCAAGGGGTCCCAAACCTTGCAGAGTTATCTGAGCGTACGCCTTCCCCCAGGAAACCCTCGGGAGGCCTGAGAAGCCGGCTCGCAGCCTCCTGGACCTCATTCAGCACGAGGGCCCACCGGTGACACGCAGACCCCGTCCCATAGTGTCCACACGTCCACCTGCCTGACCCCCACCCCGCTGGCCGCTGCAGCGCGTGGTCCATCGTCATGACGCTTGCTATACGCTCACCCTCCCTGCTCGTTTCTTCTGTCTTCCTGCCCAATGAGAAATCACCAGTGTCCACCACGTGACAAACCTAACGGTTACTTCTCCTGACCCCCGGATTCTCGTCCCTCTGAACCTGGCCCCCAGTACCACTCCCTCCGTTCTGAGGACACCCCGCCCTGCAGGCTCTTCCTCCCTCCCCACCGGCCGTCCTTCCCGGGCCCCCTCCGCTCCGCTCCCTGTACGTGCTGGGTCCCGGGCCCCCGCGTGTTTGGCTGCACCGTCTGCCCAGCTGCCCTCACCCCACGACTCCAGACACACGTGCGTGCGGCTGCCCGCCCCCTGGCTCCGCCTCTGTCGGCGCCCACGACGCTTCACCTCAACCTTCTCAAGAAGGATCTGAGTCCAGCACCCTCCGCGCCGGCTTCTCCCCCAGGACCTGGCGTCTCCAGGCGACCGGCCGCTCGGAGGCCCAACCTCCTTCTCCGCTCTTCACACCCCGTCCTTCCTCTCGAGCAGCGGCTCTCAGCGTGTGGTCCCAGGACCAGCCGCGTCACCGTCACCTGAGAACTTGCGAGAAACGTCCATCTTGTGCCCACCCCGCCCCCCAAGACCTGCACAGTCAGGAGGGGGCCCAGCAACTTGTCTAACGAGCCCTCCGGTGGCCGTGCACACCCTGGACTCCGAGAACCACCCGCTCCAAAACACACCTCCAATGACCACTGTCTGCCCGTCCCCACGACTGCCACCCTCTCCCGGCCGCCCCCTGCCTCCGTACTCACCTCCTCACCATCCGCTCTGCACGTGGCGGCCACCGCGTGCTTTTCCAACACTGAAGCACATCTCGTCCCCGCCCCGCTTAAAACCCTCCCCAGGCTTCTCTCTCCAGAGGACAAAACCTGCCTCCTCATCCGCTCCGGCCTCTCTCCAGCCCCAGCTCGGTCCGCTGGTTCACCTCCACCCTGCGGCCACCCTCCGGCCACGAGGGCCACCGTGCAGCTCCTCGGACACGCCGAGCGGCCCCCCGGCGCCGTGCCCGCCCCGTGCCCAGGAACCCCACGCCTCGGCCATCGAAGCGCCAGCGGGGCCTGCCTAGCCGCCAAGACTCGCCACTGGCCAGCCTCCGTCACGCTGCCCCGCTCCGACCCTCCACAGGGCCCTTCCGGGCCTCGTCCTATTCCTCCGTCTCCCCCATGAGGCGTGAGATCCCAGGGACAAGGGCCTTGTCTGCCACGACAGCTGCGGGGTTTCAGTGGAACGGAGCCTGGCACACAGCAGCTGCCCCATAAACACTGCTGAATCAAGGAAGGAGGTTTGTACTTAAAGAACAAACGGAAAACTGCTCTCTCCTTCACCAGGCCAGGCGGAAGAAGAGAGCGGTGCTCGAGACGCCAGGGCGACGCCAGAGCGGGCCCACGGGGGTGGGATGGCGGGGCGCTGCCAACTCCGAGGCCGCGAGCCCCCGGCCACCCGCGTGTCTTCGGGAGCCGCCTGTCTTGCGGGGCTGGGGCCACAGCCTCCAGCTGGCACCCGAGGGGGGCTCGCGGGAAAGACGAGGGCAGATCCGCTGCCCGCCGGCGCTCCCACCCCGACCAGACGCCCACCCCAGGATCGAGGGCAGACACAGACAAGGAGCCACCCTGGCCCGAAGCGTCTGGAATTAAATCTCAGCTTTTCCTCCCAGACACTCACCGAGGGGCCACTGGATGCCGAGGCCCCGGGGCCAGGAGCGCAGACTCGACCAAAGGTGGTTCCGGGAAGCCCTCCTGACCCGCCACGCACAGCGCACTACGCCCAAGGCGAGGCGTCTGTCGGCCCCGTTGGGGCAACGGGAGCGGAGGACCGGCCAGAGCCCCGCCCCGCCCCCCCGGAGCAAAGCACGCCGAAGCTTTTAAACGTTTGTGTTCTCTGACCGGAGATTTTACTTCCAGGAGAATTGATCCAAAGAAATAATGTCTAAACTATCAAAGATTTATACACAGGGAGGTTTACGACAGCACTGCACTCAACCTATAAGTTCAAACGTAGAAGGTCGCTCGTGGTACATTCACGCAACGAAATATGCTACAGACACAGCAAGAAACGTATAAGTAAACTACGAAACAGTTGTAGGCGCGGGGAGAGGCCAGGGGCCTGAGGGCCAGTGGAGGGGAGGCCTTTCACCGTGTATGTATCTACTCTGTACTTTGCAAATCCGGTACCAAGCACAAAAAATTCCCCCAAATACTAAAGTTAAAAATCTTTTCAATCATTTATTTTTCATCGGGAAATGATAAAAGTCAGTTATAAAGCAGATAAAAAGGTAAAATTCTACCTTGATAAAAACATACACGATTTATTTAGATGTATTCATCCACGTCCAAAATAACACGCAAGGATATTCAGCAGAACACAACCAGTGGTTACCTTTGATTGACAGGATTTGGGTGATCTTATTTATTTTTGATTCTCTGTGTTTGTACATGTTTCCACTGTAATATCAAATATATATCCAAAAATACTGGCTTGGCCAAAAAGTTCGTTCGGGTTTTTCCATAACATCTCACGGAAAAACTCAAACTTTTTGGCCAACCCAATATAAAGGGGGGAATGAAAGCTGGGTGACAGGGGAAAGCATACGGCCCGGGAGGCCCCCTGCGCCTGGCACCCTGTAAGCCCCACTCACAACACTCACCTTGAGGAGCTTGAAGCGAGAGGCCGGAACAATGAAGTGTCTATTCTGCTTCTTCTTGCAAATGCTGCAGCTACAGCAAGACAAGAGCAGACCCCAGACTGTGAACGACCACCTGCACCCTCTGAGTTCCCCCGGGGGCCCAACCTGCCCCGTCCCAGGAGCCAGCTGACCCCTGAGGTGAAGCCCCTTGCAGCGCCGTCCCAGGAAGGGCAGCTGGGGCAGGCGGGCCAGCGGCCTGGGGCCTCCGCTCCGCGTGTGCCGGAGGGCCCGCGGGTCCCACAGCCAGCAGTGCAGGCCACGCCCCCCTCAGGAAACCAGGACCCGGAGAGCCACACTCCTGCCGCCCACCCCTGGCTTACTACGGTGAAAGGAACTGCTGGCTTCTGGAGACAGTAGAAAACAAGCATCAGGCAGAGCTACGACCTTCTGCCCCTGGGGTATCCTCACCAGAAACGGACAAGGAAGCTTAGGTTTCCCTCTGTCCTCATCTGCACGTCACAGAAAGCCCAGGGCCACGTCAAACAGGTCCTCAGAATCACATCCTCAGAATTAAATATGTGTCCCCCCCACCCCGTTTTAGTCCACCTTTTAAAAAACTCTAATTTCATGTAAAATCCTCTAACAACTTACTCCAGGGGCTGCTTCAATCTGGACCGCACTGCTTAGTAGCAGGGTCAGCTCCCCGTGGGAGGAATTCCACGGTACTTTCTTATTTATTCTTCACATATAATTCAGGCACCACAGCACCAAGGGACAAAAGGACTGGATACTGTTGCATAATCAGTTACACACCAACTGCCAGTCAGAGGTCAGAGCCTGGAGACCCTGTTCTATCACAAGGCCCGGGAGGTGCTGACAGCAGGCACTCCACCGATCCTGGCAGCACTGCCTGCCTCACCTGGAGCAACGGGGCCAGGTGGCCTGGGGCATGGCACGCTTCCAGGGGTGCACGCCCTCACCTCACCTCACCTCACCCAACTCCCGAAGACTCCCCTCAAGGCCTTTCATTCAGTGCCCAGCCGGACGGTCTCTGGGGAAGCAGTCCCACCACCAGCCCCCCGCCCCTGCACCGGTGTCTCTGGGGCACTCTGCTGGGCACAAGTCGAGGGCCCTGCTCCACATCCCCTGGGGCTGTGCTGCAGGACTGAGCTGTGTCACACACAGCAGGCTGTTCTTTTTGCCTCCCCGCCCCCCCGTCTTTAAAACTTTTTTCATTAATGAAAACATCTAACACAACTTCTAACGTCTAAGCAACTTGGGAAGAGAAAACACTCACTTGCAGTCAAAGATGTGCAGGTCTGCGGAGGCCCAGACTTCAAAGCGAACCGCCCCACAGTGGCAGCCTCCTGTGTGTTTCACCAGGCCCTGGTATTCACTGAAGGGAACACAAATCAGGAAGATGAGGGTTTCTGAATAGTCAGGCCATGGTTGAAAGAAAGAAGCAAGATGGGACAGAAGTCTTTACGGGACAACCAGACGCATTCCTGCTTCTGAGGAGGCACTGTCAGTTCTATAAAAGGTTTCAGTACCTTCTTTGTCTGTGAGCTCTCTTTTTTCCACTTCTATTTTGTTAAGTCGTAAAATAAAGCATTCCAAAGTATGGAAAAAAGAGAATTGGGTGGAGGATCCTAATCCAGCCACCCGAACGTTTTTATTTACATGGCAAATACTTATTAAGATTTTTTACGAGTGAGGCACTGGGGAGAAGGCAGTAAACAAGATACAGCAGATGTGGTCCTGGCCTTAGGGACCCGGAGCAGCCATCAAACAAATTAACTGAATATTTACATGACTTGTGATAAAGGCGTACAGGCTGCCATGAAAAAGAAAGGAGACCTGACCGAGTCTGGAGAAAGTTAACAAAAGGCTCCTGTAATTCTGCTGTATTCTCCTCCAGTATTTTGCATATACGTGGCTTTTTACAGAGCTATCCGTACACATTACGTACAACTTTAATCTTTTTAAAACTTATAAGTCAGGCCCTTCATTGAACATTATTAAGATTTGATAAATATCATCCAACTGTTTTCCAAAAGGGCTGAACACTCTTATCAGTAATGATTGAGAAAACATTTCACTGAATCTTCTCAAGCAATAATTACAGGAAAAATAGCTCGCTGCAGTCTTATTTTGCATTTATTTGGTTACCAAGACTGAATGCTTTTTCACGTTTCTGTACAAGTTGACTCCGTTAATTTGATGTACTTTTTTCTGCAGACACAAATAATGCTTACGGTAAAAAACGCAAACATTACAACATTTGATAATGTAAAAAATGAAAGTCTCTTAAGTCCTAACACCCAGAGGGATCCACAGTTAACTGTTTGCTCTATGTTCCTGAGACTATTTTCCGTACAATAATGTTTTAACAATAACAGCGATTATTGTTTAATATATTCTTTTTAATTTACTGAGTTTTGGTTTTTTAACAAATGTATGTAACTTGCGCCAATCTGATAGGTTAAAAAAAATCTCATCTTTTCATGTCAACTTTTAAAAATCTTTTTCTTGGCCATTTATCAGTTTGTTTTAAAGTATAAATTCAAACTTTCGTTCTACGTTTCTGACATCTTTATATTCCCCACACTGAGCAGTAGCTGGCACACCTTAGCTCAAAAACACTGAATGATGTACACTGGAAAATGTTCAGCCTATAGTCCAAGATGATTAACCAAAAAGTGAAGCACACGGAAAACCCAATATTCCATCTCTGAGAAGACTCGTCCTAATGAAGAGAATTTCTTACGGAACAAGGACAAAGGAACATTTTTGTTCAAGAAAAGGAGTAATCCTCAGGTTGCTATGCAATTGTTAGGTTGCTTTGTTTTCTCTGCGGTTTTCTAGCATAAGACGACTGATTCTGAGATATTTAGGGCGCTAAACTACTTCTCGGTAGCACAACTGTGCTACGGGGCAGGGGCCCCGTCTGGAGACGACGAGGCGCCCCCCAGAGCTAACGGCTCACTGCGAGCTCCACGGACCCTCCGAAGTCCTCCTCCGGCCGCCGGGGAGCCGGGGGTCCTCGCACCGCGGCGGCAAAGCCGGGGGACGCGGAGCCCCGGCCCTCGGGCGCCCGCGGCGGTTCCGAACCCGGGCGGCCCGCGCGCTCCTCCCCGCCGCCCGGCTCCGCGCAGGGCGCGCGCAGTAACAGGGGCCACCGGCCTCCCGGGCGGCTCCGAACTGTCCCAGCGCCTCTCACCCCGGCCCTGCCCCCCCACCCCAGCCGCTCTCCAAACACACGTGCGCAAACACAAAAGCGGCTTGGGGACCGGAGAGCCGGGCCGACCCTCTTCGCGGGAAGGCCGCCGCCTTGGCGCGCGGCGCTGGCCGAGCGGGGAGGCCTTTGTCCGGCCGGTGCGCGGCTCGGGCGCCGCGGGGACGTTACAGGCGCCGGCCCGGCCGCGCCGCACTCACTAGGTGTCCAGCAGCAGCTTGGCGGCGCCCTCGAAGCTGAGCCTCTGCCGCTTCTGGAACGTCTCCCAGCGCTCTCGCTGCTCGCCCAGGTCCAGCTCGGACGCCGAGGGCGCCGCGGGCGGAGGCGGGGGCAGCGGCGGCTCCGGCGGCGGCTCTCCGGGGCCCGCCTCCTGCGCCCGAGGCGACGACTGCGGCCGCCGCTTGGCCGACGGCTGCCTCGCCGCCGCCCGGCTCCCGCCCCCGGCCTGGCCCGCGGGCCTCCGTGCGCGGTCGGCGCCGGGGGCCGAGGCGGCGGCCGCGGGGGCCCTGGAAACCCCGGACCGCTTCTGCCCGCGTGGCTTGGCCGCCGCGCCGCTCCTCGCCCGCCGCATGGCTCCCGCACCCTGGCGCGCAGGCCTCTCCGCCGCGCGTTCCCGTTCCGCCGCGCGCCCGCTGCGCCCCGCGCGCGCCCGCCGCCCGCGCGCCCGCTGCCCCGTCTGCGCAGGGGGCGCTGCGCCCGCCTGCCCCGCCCGGCCCCGGCCCCGGCCCCCTTCCGGACCCGCTCCTGGCCACAGCTCAGAGCACCCACCCCGGCCGCCCGCCGCGGGGCCCACACCTGCGTCGCTCCGGCCGGCAGGCCTTGCGGGACCGCGCCTCTGGCCTCGGCTCCCGACACGCGGAGCCTGCTTGCACCTGCCGAGGCGCCTCTGGGGCCCTTGAACCCCGAGGGCTTCTTCCTGCCTTCCTGAGGCCTGGGTCACCCTGAATTCATAGCCATATCCCAGCAGGGGCCCGGGGGCAACTTCATCTCCAAGATGAGGACAGCACCTTCCTGGCCGGAGCCATCGCGTGCCTCAATGAGCTAATCAATGTGGGTAAATGGCCAGGCACCTGCAACTGCAGGACAGGTAGCAGCTGAAATCAGAGTTCTTAAACTTGGGCTTTCCTGCCAGATTATAAAACAGCGTCTTCAGGATCTCGATGGTCAACAGATTTTTTTCAATTTAATAAATGAACTCCGCACCAAATCCCATTATTATCGTTTTGTTCAACACAGCACCAAAGTTTAAACACAAAATCACGAGAACCACTGATGGAACCCAAGTCTTTTACAAACCTATTTTGTTGCTCTATTTTATTCATATCTTAAAAGAAGTAACATTTTCATTTACTCATTTTTCTACTCTTTGTGTTCTACTTCCTTAATATCAACTTTCCTCTTTGTTAATTCTGTTTTATCATTAGTTTGATAGTTTATTGAATTAAATACATAGTACCTTTATTTTTAGTATTTTTGTTAATAAAATATTAATGACTATAAATTTTCCTGAGTATAGCTTTAGCTGTATGCATTAGGGTTTCATTGGTGGTGTAGTTTACATTCAGCAAAAGGCACATAGCTTTTTTTGTCTTCTACTGTTTTATTGAATACTTTTAAAAATTGAGATGGGAAATTCCCTGGCGGTCCAGTGATTAGGGCTCCCCGCTTTCACTGCGGAGGGTGCGGGTTCAATCCCCGGTCGGGGAATTAAGATGCCGAAAGCCACGTGGCCTGGCAAAAACAAAATTCATTTTAAAAAGTGAGATGAAATATATATAACATAAAATTAAACATTTTAAGGTGTACAGTTCAGCGGTACTTGCTGCATTCACAATGCTATACTGTCACCACCTCTACCTAGTTTCAAACTCTTCTACTGTTTTTAATATATTTATGCCTCACTGGTAAATAGAAAATTCAATGAGTTAAACGTTGTGTAGATTTCCCTCAGCAGATAACTGACATTTTACTAAATGATTTTTTTTTTTTTTAACAAGAGTAGCTAAAAGATACTCCATCTGTTTCACCTTTTTCTTCTGCTGCCACCTTTGGATCAGTTTATGACTCCACTCAGGGGGTAAATTTAAAATAAATCTGATTTAACTTTTTAGTAAGTTTGTTTAAAAACTTTTTTACAGTAGGTATTAGATAGAAGAAAGGAAGATGGAGTAATTGACACGGCTAAAGTGCCATTTTGTGATTTTTTTTAGTTTTTTACTTTTAGTTTTTTTTTGAAGTATAGTTGATTTACAATGTTAGTTTCTGGTGTACAGCAGAGTGATTCAGTTATACATATATATATTCTTTTTCATATTCTTTTCCATTATGGTTATCACAGGATATTGAATACAGTTCTCTGTGCTCTACAGTAGGACCTTGTTATTTATCCATCATATATATAATAGTTTGCATCTGCTAATCCCAAACTCCCAATCCAACACTGCCCGCCCCCCTCTCCCTTGGCAACCACAAGTCTGCTCTCTCTGTCTGTGCATCTGTCTCTGTTTCATAAATAAGTTCATTTGTGTCATATTTTAGATTCCACATATAAGTGATATCATATGGTATTTGTCTTTCTCTTTCTGACTTAATTCACTTAGTATGATAATCTCTAGGTCCATCCATGTTGCTGCAAATGGCATTATTTCATTCTTTTATGGCTGAGTAGTATTCCATTGTATATATGTACCACATCTGTATTCATTCATCTGTTGATGGACATTTTACGTTGTTTCCATGTCTTGGCTATTGTGAATGGTGCTATGAACAGAGGGGGTGCATGTAGCTTTTTGAATTATAGTTTTGTCCAGATATATGCCCAGGAGTGGGATTGCTGGATCACATGGCATCTCTACTTTTAGTTTTTTGAGGAACCTCTATACTGTTCTCCACAGTGGCTGCACCAACTTACATTCCCACCAACAGTGCAGGAGGCTTCCCTTTTCCCACACCCTCTCCAGCATTTGTTATTTTTAGACTTTTTTTTTTTTAATATAAAGTCTTTTTTGTTTAATTTATTTATTTCTGGCTGTGTTGGGTCTTCGTTTCTGTGCGAGGGCTTTCTCTAGTTGTGGCAAGTGGGGGGCCACTCTTCATCGCGGTGCGCGGGCCTCTCACTGTCGCAGCCTCTCTTGTTGCGGAGCACAGGCTCCAGACGCGCAGGCTCAGTAGGTGTGGCTCACGGGCCTAGTTGCTCCGCAGCATGTGGGATCTTCCCAGACCAGGGCTCGAACCCGTGTCCCCCGCATTGGCAGGCAGACTCTCAACCACTGCGCCACCAGGGAAGCCCTAGACTTTTTAATGATGGGCCGTTCTTTTTTTTTTTTTAAAGATAGATTTTATTTATTTATTTTTGGCTGCATTGGGTCTTCATTGCTGCATGGGCTTTCTCTAGCTGTGGCGAGCAGGGGCTACTCTTTGTTGCGGTGCGTGGGCTTCTCGTTGCGGTGGCTTTTCTTCTTGCGGAGCACGGGCTCTAGGCGCGCAGGCTTTAGTAGTTGTGGCGCACGGGCTCAGTAGTTGTGGCATGTGTGCTTAGTTGCTCCGCGGCATGTGGGATCTTCCCGGACCAGGGCTCGAACCCGTGTCCCCTGCGTTGGCAGGCGGATTCTTAACCACTGCGCCACCAGGGAAATCCCTGTATATTTTCTTGGTAAAATGCCTGTTGACAGGCACTAAATTGGCTTCTTTGATGTATAGGAGTTCCTTATGTCTGGATATGAGTTCTGGGCCAGACATATATTATCTAAAATATATTCTCTGAGTCGTAGCTTTCCTTTTCACTTTAATATCTTTGGATGAGTAGAAATTTTTTATTTTGGGTATTTTCTTCTGAGAAAATTCAACTTGTGAATTACTTATTTTATGGTTAGAGTTTTTCGTGTCAGATTTTTTTAAAATCTTTGTCTACCCCAAAGCTCATGATTTTCTCCTATCTTTTCTTCTAGAAGCTTTACAGTTTTAGCTTTTTGTTTTTTTTAATATTTATTTATTTATTTGGCTGCACAGGTCTTAGTTGCCGCACGTGCGATCTTCATTGCCATGTACGGGATCTTTTTTTTTTTTTAGTTGCGGCCTGTGGACTCTTAGTTGCAGCATGTGGGATCTAGTTCCCTGACCAGAAATCAAACCTGGGCTCCCTGCATTGGGAGCACAGAGTCTTAACCACTGGACCACCAGGGAAGTCCCCACAGTTTTAGCTTTCATACGTAAGTGTATGATCCAACTCAAATTAATTTGCATATGGTGTGAGGTAGACACCAGGTTGCTGTTGTTTTTTTCCTCCATATTGATATCCTGTGGCCTATGTCTCAATCCTCTATTCTGTTCTATTGAGCTACTTACCTTTCCTTACACCAAGACCACTCTGCCTTAATTACTTAGTCTTGGAATCAGAGTAAGTCCTCCAGATTTGTTCTTCTTCAAAGCCAATTGTCTTGGCTTTTCTAAGTCCTGCTCATTTCCATATAAAGTATAAAATCAGCTGTTAATTTCTGCAAAAAAATCTGCTTGATACTCTACGCTATCAACCATATTCCTATGAAAATCCCTCAGTTCCTCCAATTTAATATTCCTAACTTCATTCCTTTAATTTTCATTCTTTCACTACTGCTCTTCTGAGAGCTAGACCAACTAATATTTTTCATATTATTCTAGTTACTCCTTGATTTAATCAAATAAGCTTCATTCATTCCTAGAGTCAGACTGTTCCAAGAACATACCTTTTTAATCGCCTTCTTGGGTTTTGGGTGTGCAATAACTTTGTGTTCTCCACCTCAAGCCAACTTAATGGTAAAATATCTTTAAAATAAAACTCTGGGGACTTCCCTGGTGGACCAGTGGTTAAGACTCCACGCTCCCAATGCAAGGGGCGCAGGTTTGATCCCTGGTCGGGGAACTAAGATCCCACATGCTGCACGGTGGAGCCAAAATAAAATAAAACCCTGGCATAACGTTGTAAATCAACTATACCTCAAAAAAAATTTTTTTAAGCCTAATTCATGTTTTTCATTTTTACTTGTTATATCCATTTGTTTTATTTTTTAGACTCCACATATAAGTGATAACATACAGTATTTGTCTTTCTCTGTCTGACTTATTTCACTAAGCCTAATACCCTCCAGGTCCATCCATGTGGTTGCAAATGACAAAATTCATTATTTTTTATGTAAGGAAACAGATTGCTGTCCCTGAAAAGAAGGCTGAAGTGGTAATTTAACTATGGCTGATCTTCAGGGACTTTTATATAAGGGATACTGACTAGTCATTATACATCTCCACTAAAGAATGAACAAATAGGGGCTTCCCTGGTGGCGCAGTGGTTGAGAGTCTGCCTGCCAATGCGGGGGACACGGGTTCGAGCCCTGGTCTGGGAAGATCCCACATGCCGCGGAGCAACTAGGCCCGTGAGCCACAATTACCGAGCCTGCGCGTCTGGAGCCTGTGCTCTGCAACAAGAGAGGCCACGATAGTGAGAAGCCCGTGCACCGCGATGAAGAGTGGCCCCCGCTTGCCGCCAGTAGAGAAAGCCCTCGCACAGAAATAAAGACCCAACACAGCCATAAATAAATAAATAAATAAAATTAAAAATAAAATAAAATAAAAATTAAAGTGAACTAAAATTAAATAAATTTTAAAAAATGAACAAATAAAAACCAATTGTAACTGCAAAAAAAATTCATTATATTTTGTGGCTGAGTAGTATTCTATTTTATTTATATATATATATATCCCATCTTATTTACAGAGTTCTTTATAGTGTTCTGCTTATGTTTTCTTCTAGGAGTTTTATGGATTCCAATCTTACATTTAGGTCTTTAATGCATTTTGAGTTTATTGTTCTATATGCTGTGAGAAAATGTTCTAATCTCATTCTTTTACATGTAGCTGTCCAGTTTTCCCAGCATCACTTATTGAACAGACTGTCTTTTCCCCACTGTATATTCTTGCCTCCTTTGTCATAGATTAATTGACCATAAGTACATGGATTTATTTCTGGGCTCTCATGTTTTTCATTTTTAAATCGGGCTAAACCTTGCACACACTGAAGTGTTTTCACATATATGCATACCTTTGTAACCACCACCCAGACCAAAACAGAGAACATTTCCAGCATCTCAGAAGGGTCCTCTGTCCCCGCTCCCAATCAATGCACCCAAGGATAACCACTACTCTTGCTTTATCACCATGATTCTGAACTTCATATAAATGCATTCATACAATATGTACCCTTGTGTATAACTTGTCTTACTCAATGTTATGTCTGTGAGTTTCATCCATGTTGCTGTATGAATCCATGATTCGTTCATTTTCATTGTTGTGCAGTATTCCGATATATGAATTTACCACATTTTATTTATTCTTTCTACTGTTGAAGAACATTTAGAGTGTTTCCAGGTTGGGGCTATTATAATAAGGCTGCTATGATTTTTTTTAAACAACCGTTTTATCTTTCTGACCATCTCATGGGACAAGAATTCAGGAAGGACTTGGCTGGACAGTTCTTGCTTGGAGTCTCTTGCACAATTCACTGGGATGTCTGCTAAGGCCACAGTCACCTGAAGGCTCACCAGGCTGGATGTCAAAGATGGCTTCACTCACATGCTGCAACTGTTGCTGGCTGATGCCTGGGAGATCAATTGAGCTGTCACCTGGAACACTTACCCATAGCCTCAACATATGGCTTGGGCTTCCTTACAACATGGTGGCCTCAGAGAATTCAGATGTTTTTATATTTGGCAGCTCAGAGTTCCAAAAGTGAGAGACCTAGTGTTCAGGGTGGAAATTTTACCTGGATTTTTTTTTTTTTTTTTGTATTTTTATACCAGAAAAAAAAAAAAAGCCTGCTGGGATATTGGGCTGTAGTTCCATTGAATCTGTAGACAAACATGGAGAGAAATGACATCTTAAAAATATCGTCTTCCACAATACTGCAAAGCTGAAGTAATCAAAACAGCATGGTATTGGCACAAAAGCAGACATATGGATCAACAGAACAGAATAGAGAGCCCAGAAATAAACCCACACAGTCAATTAATCTTCTACAAAGGAGGCAAGAATATGGAATGGAAAAGAGTCTCTTCAACAAGCACTGTTGGGAAAGTTGGACAGCCGCATGTAAATCAATGACGTTAGAATGCACCCTCACACCACACACAAAAATAAACTCAAAATGGCTTAAAGACTTAAATATAAGACAAAACATCATAAAACTCCTAGAAGAAAGCATAGGCAAAACATTCTGACATAAATCATACCAATGTTTTCTGAGGTCAGTCTCCCAAGGTAATAGAAACAAAAGCAAAAATAAACAAACGGGACCTAATCAAACTTACAAGCTTCTGTACAGCAAAGGAAACCATAAACAAAACAAAAAGACAACCTACGGAATGGGAGAAAATATTTGCAAATGATGCGACTGACAAGGGCTTAATTTCCAAAATATACAAATAGCTCATACAACTCAACAACAACAACAAAAACAAACAACCTAATCAAAAAATGGGCAGAAGACCTAAATAGTCATTTCTCTAAAGAAGACATACAGATGGCTAAGAGGCACATGACAAGATGCTCAGCATCGCTAATTATTAGAGAAATGTAAATCAAAACTACAATGACAGGACTTCCCTGGTGGTGCAGTGGTTAAGAATCCACCTGCCAATGCAGGGGACATGGGTTCGACCCCTGGTCCGGGAAGATCCCACATGCCGCAGAGCAACTAAGCCCATGCACCACAACTACTGAGCCTACGCTCTAGAACCCATGAGCCACAACTACTGAGCCCGCATGCCACAACTACTGAAGCCCGAGCGCCTAAAGCCCGTGCTCCGCAACAAGAGAAACCACTGCAGTGAGAAGCCCGCGCACCGCAACGAAGAGTAGGCCCCGCCAACCCCAACTACAGAAAGCCCGCGCACAGCAACGAAGACCCAACATGGCCAAAAGATAAATAAATAAATAAATAAATTTTTAAAAAAAACACTACAATGAGGTATCACCTCACACTGGTCAGAGTGGCCATCATTAAAAACTCTACAAATAACAAATGCTGGAGAGGGTGTGGAGGAAAGGGAACCCTCCTGCACTGTTGGTGGGAATGTAAGTTGGTGCAGCCACTATGGAAAACAGTATGGAGGTTCCTCAAAAAACTAAAAATAGAGATGCCATGTGATCCAGCAATCCCACTCCTGGGCATATATCCAGACAAAACTATAATTCAAAAAGATACATGCACCACTACGCTCATAGCAGCACTATTTACAATAGCCAAGACATGGAAACAACCTAAATGTCCATTGACAGATGAATGGATAAGGAAGATGTGGTACATATATATAATACTACTTGGCCATAAGAAAGAATGAAATAACGGATGGAAGTAGAGATTATCATACTAAGTGAAGTAAGTCAGACAGAGAAGACAAATATCATGTGATATTGCTTATATGTGGAATCTAAAATATGACACAAATGAACCTATCTACAAAACAGAAACAGACTCACAGACAGAGAGAACAGACTTGTGGTCGCAAGGCGGGGGGCTGGGGAGAGGGATGGATTGGGAGTTTGGGATTAGCAGATGCCAACCATTATATACAGGGTGGATAAACAACAAGGCCCTACTGTAGAGCACAGGGAACTATACTCAATATCTCGTAATAAACTAGAATGGAAAAGAATATAAAAAAGAATGTATAATATGTATAACTGAATCATTTTGCTATACACCAAAAACTAACACAACACTGTAAATCAACTATTCGTCAATTAAAAAAAAAAAAGAAATGTAGCCCTGCTGACACCTTGATTTTTTAAAAAATATTTATTTATTTGGCTGCGCTGGGTCTTAGTTGTGGCATGCGGCATCTTTAGTTGCGGCATGCAAACTCTTAGTTGTTAGGGCATGAGAACTCTTAGTTGTGGCATACGGGATCTAGTTCCCTGACCAGGGATTGAACCCGGGCCTCCTGCATTGAGAGCGCAGAGTCTTAACCACTGGACCACCAGGGAAGTCCCTGACACCTTCATTTTATCCAGTGAGATCTGTGTTGAACCTCTGATCTCCAGAACTGGAAGATAATAAATTTGTGCTCTTTTCAGCCATTAAAAAAAAAAAAAAAAAAATATATATATATATATATATATATATATATATATATATACACACACACACAAATATATATAGTCTTCCAATCCATAAATATATCTCTTCATTTATGAAATCTTATTTAATTTATCTCAGCAATTATAAACTTAATATGTCTTTTGTTAAATTTATTCCTAAATATTTTGCTGCTATTATAAACGGTATTTTTAAATTTCATTTTCCAACTGTTTGCTGCTAGTATATAGAAACAATTGGTTTTTTGTATATTGACCTTGTATCCACTGACCTTGCTAAATTCACTAATTTTCCCAATAACTTTGATTTCCTCTTAGACCTGAGAGGCTGTTCCTTAATTTCCAAACGAAAATTTAAAAATCTTTTCGTGGTTGATTTCTAACTGTATTGGGCTATAGTTAAAGTTTCTGAATTATAGAATCTCTTGTTATTTTCGAATTTATTATCCTTTTCTTTGTGGCATATAATTGATTTCTATTGACATGAAGGGTATATATATTCTCTGTAGATTCGAAATTTCTCTTTGTGTTATATCAAGCTTATAAACTGTATTATACAATTCCTCTATGATTTGCTTTGTTTTTGCCTAATTAGTTAAATTCTGAAAGTGAATATCATTTATGTATTTGGCCATGTTTAGTACATAAATATCTATGGCTCTTAGGTTGTTTTTATAGATGATGCATAATTATGAATTTTAATTATAAGTATGAAAAATGTATATTATTTTACAGTATACATACATGTACAATATTGTGTGTTTTTATTAAATAACAGCCTTTTTCACTTTTTAATGTATCTGGCCTTGATTTAAATTTTATCTGGTGGCAGTATCCCATCCTGCTTTCTTTTTGTTTGTTTGTATTATATGACCTATATCTACCCATCCGTTTGTTTTCAACTCTTCTTTAAATTTTCTAAATAATTAATAGATGGATTTTTAACAACTTAATCTGTTATCTTTGTTCTTTTTAAATAGGAGAATTGAGCTCTTTTGCAATTATTACAAACTGGAATCTGTGCTCTATTGTATCCACCAATGTATACTTATTTTATATCTTACCTTGTTGTTGGTTCTCTTTGCATTGGTTTGGAAAAGTTTCTCGTCATTCCCTTTTTGCCCTCCTGTTAATTTGGCATTTCTTTTTTGTGTGTTTCTATTCACTTTATTGAACTGAAACCAGCTCATCCTCTAGGGAGTAAAAAGTAACTGCCACATGAGTTCACCGGCCAGAAGTTTCATGAAAAATTTGGCATTTCTCTTTTTTTTTTTTTTTTTGGAATTTTATTTTATTTATTTTTTAGACAGCAGGTTCTTATTAGTTATGTATTTTATACACATCAGTGTATACATGTCAATCAAAATCTCCCAGTTCATCCCCCCACACCACCCTCCTGCCACTTTCCCCCCTTGGTGTCCATATGTTTGTTCTCTACATCTGTGCCTCTATTTCTGCCCTGCAAATTGGTCCATCTGTACCATTTTTCTAGATTCCACATATATGCGTTAATATACGATATTTGTTTTTCTCTTTCCGACTTACTTCACTCTGTATGAGTCTCTAGATCCATCCATGTCTCTACAAATGACCCGATTTCATTCCTTTTTATGGCTGAGTAATATTCCATTGTATATATGTACCACAACTTCTTTATCCATTCATCTGTCGATGGGCATTTAGGTTGCTTCCATGACCTGGCTATTGTAAATAGTGCAGCAATGAACATTGGGGTGCATGTGTCTTTTTGAATTATGATTTTCTCTGGGTATATGCCCAGTAGTGGGATTGCTGGGTCATATGGTAATTCTATTTTTAGTTTTTTAAGGAACCTCCATACTGTTCTCCATAGTGGCTGTATTAATTTACATTCCCATCAACAGTGCAAGAGGGTTCCCTTTTCTCCACACCCTCTCCAGCATTTGTTGTTTGTAGATTTTCTGAGGATGCCAATTCTAACTGGTGTAATATGATACCTCATTGTAGTTTTGATTTGCATTTCTCTAATAATTAGTGACGTTGAGCAGCTTTTCATGTGCTTCTTGGCCATCTGTATGTCTTCTTTTGAGAAATGTCTATTTAGGTCTTCTTCCCATTTTTTGATTGGGTGGTTTGTTTTTTTAATATTGAGCTGCATGAGCTGTTTATATATTTAGGAGATTAATCCTTTGTCCGTTGATTCGTTTGCAAATATTTTCTCCCATTCTGAGGGTTGTCTTTTTGTCTTGTTTGTAGTTTCCTTTGCTTTGCAAAGCTTTTAAGTTTCATTTAGGTCCCATTTGTTTATTTTTGTTTTTATTTCCATTACTCTAGGAGGTGGATCAAAAAAGATCTTGCTGTGATTTATGTCAAAGAGTGTTCTTCCTATGTTTTCCTCTAAGAGTTTTATAGTGTCCAGTCTTACATTTAGGTCTCTAATCCACTTTGAGTTTATTTTTGTGTATGGTGTTAGGGAGTGTTCTAATTTCACTCTTTTGCATATAGCTGTCCAGTTTTCCCAGCACCACTTATTGAAAAGACTGTCTTTTCTCCATTGTATATCCTTGCCTCCTTTGTCATAGATTAGTTGACCATAGGTGAGTGGGTTTATCTCTGGGCTTTCTATCCTGTTCCATTGATCTATATTTCTGGTTTTGTGCCAGTACCATATTGTCTTGATTACTGCAGCTTTGTAGTATAGTCTGAAGTCAGGGAGTCTGATTCTTCCAGCTCTGTTTTTTTCCTGCAAGACTGCTTTGGCTATTCGGGGTCTTTTGTGTCTCCATACAAATTTTAAGATTTTTTGTTCTAGTTCTGTAAAAAATGCCACTGGTAATTTGATAGGGATTGCATTGAATCTGTAGATTGCTTTGGGTAGTATAGTCATTTTCACAATATTGATTCTTCCAATCCAAGAACATGGTATATCTCTCCATCTGTTTGTGTCATCTTTGATTTCCTTCATCAGTGTCTTATAGTTTTCTGAGTACAGGTCTTTTACCTCCTTAGGGAGGTTTATTCCTAGGTATTTTATTCTTTTCGTTGTTGCAATGGGGAATGGGATTGTTTCCTTAATTTCTCTTTCTGATCTTTTGTTGTTAGTGTATAGGAATGCAGGAGATTTCTGTGCATTAATTTTGTATACTCCTGCAACTTTACCAAATTAATTGATTAGCTCTAGTAGTTTTCTGGTAGCATCTTTAGGATTATCTATGTATAGTATCATGTCACCTGCAAACAGTGACAGTTTTACTTCTTCTTTTCCAATTTGTATTCCTTTTATTACTTTTTCTTCTCTGATTGAAGAAAAAGAAATAAAAGGAAAAACATTAACTTCTTCCTGGATTCAAAATCATAAAGACAGAAAGTAGAAGAGAGGTGACTAGGGGCTGGGGGAGGAGAGGGAAGATGGGGACTTATTGTTTAATGGGTACAGTTTCTGTCTGGGATGATGAAAAAGTCCTGGAAATGGATAGTGGTGAAGGTTGCAGAACACTGTGAATGTAATTAATGCCACTGGATTATACACTTAAAAAAGGAAAAAAATGGTAAATTTTATGTATGTTTTACCACAATAAAAAATTCTTCCTAGATTTTAGAGCACAAGTAAAAATATAAAGTGATGGGACGAAAATCCCGTGTGCCACAACTAAGACCCAGCACAGCCAAATAAATAAATATTTTTAAAAATATATAAAGTAATGAACTCCTCATTTTGCACAGTGTGGATATATAATAAGACAGCAGAGTCATAATATAAAAGCCCACCTGTGAAAATCAAAAATGTACATACTTGTACCTAGAGTAGTCAAAATCATAGAGACAGAAAGTAGAATGGTGGTTCTAGGAGATGGAGAGTAATTGTTTAATAAGTACCAAGTTTCAGTTTGGGAAGATGAAAAAAGTTCTGGAGGTGGATGGTGGTGATGGTTGTAGAACAATGTGAATGTACTTAATGCCATGAAACTGTACACTTTAAAATGGCTAAAATGGTAAATCTTATGTATATTTTACCATAATTTTTTTTTTTTTTTTTTTTTTTTGGTCATGCTACACGACTTGCAGGATCTTAGTTCCCTGACCAGGGATTGAACCCAGGCCCCAGCAGTGAAAGTGCAGAGTCCTAGCCACTGGACCGCCAGGGAATTCCCTTTACCATAATTTTTTTTTTTTAATTTAAGTGGGCTTTTTTGGTTCTAGTCTAGCCCCGAAAACCAACATGACAAGGTCTCTGGTGACCCCAGATGTGGAGAAACAAGTCCAGCGTGTAATGTGCTGGCAGAAAGGGGACAGGTAACACTCAACTTTAAAGGGAAAACACAAAAACCCCTGGCAAATCTGTACAGGATTTCAGGAAAAAGGAATCTGAAAATAGTACAGTGTGTTCGATTTGCTTTTTTCTAAACCATAAGTTCCCATGATTTCGGCCAGAACTGTTAGAAATATAGAAGCATAAGAGAGTAAATAACATTGCCCTCCAGAGGCAAACGTGCTTTTCAGATATGGTTTGCCTGTGCTTGAGAGTGAAGGCGCCTGGCTGTTTTAGCTCCAGGCAGTGTGCAGAATCCGTACTGGCCACCAGGGGGCAGGAGTCCCTGTGTCGTACAGACCAGGTAGGCACAGGCTCGGTGAGTTAGTGCCCACTGTCAAAGGCATCATTTTGTACCCGCAGGCGCGCAGGAGGCTACCTGCAAGCTTTCCAGCTACCTGCAGATGGGGAAAGCACCTGACAGAGGTTAGGGTGGCGTCCTTCTCAACCACAGGAGGGGTAACCAAATCTCTCAGCTCCTGGGACAGGCCTATTGCTTTCCTTGCTGCCATTGATATCAACACCTACATCCCTCCCTCCCACGAACATGCCAGTGGTAACTTCTGTTTTCTGAGCATATGCAGGGCCACCACTAACTTTTGTGCCGATCAGAACGAGAAGACTCTTCCTTCCGGGCACACAAGCTGGCAGGCACAGGGCTTGGCAAGCTGACTGATGCTGCTGGGTTAGAGAAATCTCCCCTCCTTCCGGGCAGCCCCACGCGGTGGCCCTGGGACGGTCCTGAGTACAGGCACTGTGCCGAGAGGCACTTCGGCACAGGGCAGGCACGGTTAGCGTGCACATTTTTCTGCTATGGACACTGAGGGTGTAAGTGACTCAGGCTCACAGGGCCAGCAGGCGGTAGAGCTCCCGCCAGAGGGGAGGGCCATGGCCTTGGCGGCCCTAAAGTTCCTCCCACGTCCCCTGCACTCACGGAGTCCCAGCCTCTGCACAGCCTCGCCGAAGAGCTCCCTGCTTCCACATCCCCCGCCTCCCCGTCTACTCCCTCACAGCAGCAAGAGGGATTTTTTCAGCTCCTTATTTTTGTTTTGTTTTTCTTTCTTCTTTTTCGAGGAAGCAGCTGCTCCTTCCTTAACTTACTGGGTTTCACGTGGTACCTAAGCCCCCGCCCGGACACCCCTCAGGGCCCCGCTGTCCCGAGTCAGGGCGGGGCAGGTGGTGGGCAGCCCTCCAGCGCCCAGGGGTGCAGTGGGCATGTCTGGCTGCCCATAAATACCTTTCCATAAATACGGCCCAGCTGTTTCCAGGTAAACAGGCTGAGCTGCAGCAGTCCCCGGGCCTAGCACCGGAAGAACCTCCTCCGAGGGCAGGGGCCCCGCGCCCGCACCTGCCACCCACACCTGCCCGCAGTCCCGCCCCAGGGCGCGGCTTCCTCCTGACTGTGGTCCCCGCGCCCGTGCCGCAGTAGCTCCTTATCATCATAGTAACTACCGTACATAATGCATACGTTCAGCTCAAATAATATTAATAAAAAGAATGCCCAATATCCATTTCGCGGATGTCCCCAACGTCCTCCTCCCTGCTCCCAAAGAGGTAACCACAGTCCTGACTCTTGCGCTAATCTTTATCACACGTGTATGTACAGCTAAAGAGGACGCTATTTAGTCTCGTCTGTTCTTGAATTCTATGTAAGTGGAATAATACTGTATGTATTCTGCTGAGACTAGTCTTTTGTGATTCATCCTTGTTGACATGTGTAGTTGGAGTTGATATATGTTCAGTGTTGCTTAGTATTCATCATATGAACATCCCACAATGTCCATTTCACTGTTGATAGAGAAACATGTTTAGTTTTTGCTATTGTGAACGTTCTTGTTCATATCCCCTGGGGCAGGTATGCAAGGGATTCTCTAGGATAGAGTGTTTAAAAATCTTTTAAGACAACTTGATTATGAGTACATGCCAAAGTTTTATTATAGTCTTGCTATAAGAACAAAGGTCTCTGATAGACCAAGCCAAAGATTTCTCTCTTGGTAGAAACACTTAAAGGGGGGGAAATGACTAGGCAATTTATTTATTTAGTTTTTCGCCTTGTGGGATCTTAGTTCCCTGACCAGGGATTGAACCCAGGCCCTTGGCAGTGAAAGGTCAGAGTCCTAACCACTGGATCGCCAGGGAATTCCCTTTCTTTTTTTTTCGGGGTTTTTTTGTTTGTTTGTTTGTTTTGTTTTGGGTTTTTTTTGTTTGTTTGTTTGTCTGTTTGTTTTGACTAGGCAATTTAAAGGAAAAAATTCCTCTACTCTCCATACTTCATTACTTCTGACACCAGATGTCTGGGGGGTCTTTTACCAAGTAATTCTCTAACACCAGCTGGGTGTCCTATAATTTAACTCACACTGATACCATCTGCCTGCAGTTACCATCGGATCCCACAGGTTAAGGTCTCAGTCCCACAAGACGGTCCCCTTCCCTCCCCACTTCAGACACCAATTGCAAGTCCAGGTTGTCACCTGTGCTTCTGACCCACTGGCTATAAAGCCAAGGTTCCCATGACCTCCTTCCTCCTGGGGTTTGATTAATTTGTTCAATCTGCTCACAGAACTCAGGAAAACTGTTTACTCACTAGATCGCTGGTTGATTAGAAAGGATGTATCTCAGGAGCAGCCAGGTGGAACAGATGCACAGGGCAAGGGCGTGTGGGAAGGGGTGAAGATCTCCATTCCTCTCTGGGGCCGCTCTTCCCACCTCCGCTGTTCACCAGCCAGAAGCTCCCCAAAAGCCGCACTTTAGAGAGTTTTACGGAGGCCTCGTTAGGTAGGCATGATCAATAAAATCAGTGGTCGTTGACGATTAATTCAACCGCCAGCCCTTCTCCCCTCCCCCAAGGTGGGGGAGTAGGGCTGTAATTTCCAACCTTCTAATCACACGGTTGATTCCCGTGGCAATCAGCCCCCAAATTTAAGGCCTTTCCAAAAGTCGCCTCATTAACACAAACTCTGGGAAGTTTAAAAGGGGCTTGTCATGAATAACAAGACATCTCTATCACTCTGATCACTTAGAAAATTCCTAGGGTTTTAGGAGCTCTGTGGTAGGAATGGGGATTAAGCCCAGTTTCTTAGAAATCACATCATCACAGTAATCACTGCTCCAGCATCACAGTAATACAATCAGTTAGATTGTGTACAAAAGAAAAGTCTAACTAAAGATCTTTAGACTCTTGATTGATAGCTGACAGTCGATTTAGTATATGGGTATCTAGTGTCTCAGAAGAGATCTTAATTTGATTATGATCTGTCATAAAACTGCTTAAATATTTTATTAGCAATGCTACCTGTTTGTGAATTATGTCACCCCACTGGCCAGGTTAAGGACAAATTTTCTTCTATAATAATTGAAGAGATATTGCTGGGTCTAGGATATACATTTCCTCAATTTTGTTTTCCAAAGGGGTTGTAACAATTTAAACTCTCACCACAGCAGATATTGTCTTTTTTTTTTTTTTAAGATTTTTTTGGGGGGGGGGATGTGGACCATTTTTAAAGTCTTTATTGAATTTGTTACAATACTGCTTCTGTTTTATGTTTTGGTGTTTTGGCCATGAGGCATGTGGGATCTTAGCTCCCTGACCAGGGATCGAACCCACACCCCTTGCATTGGAAGGCGAAGTCTTAACCACTGGACCACCAGGGAAGTCCCTATTGTCTGACTTTTTAATCTTTGCACATCTGGAAGTTATGAAGTGGTATCTCATCTTGGTTTTAATTTGTTTATTCCTGATCTGGTTGAGCAACTTTGTATGTTTATTCCATCCTATTTCCTCTTCTATGTTCTTTATATATTCCAGATCTGTGCTATCCAATATGGTAGCCACTAGTCATATGTGACTACAATTAAAATTAAATACAATTAAAACAAAACTGAATTTCTCAGTCTCACTTGCCATAATTCAAGCGTTCAATAGCTACGTGCGGTCAGTGGCTATTGGATGGTGCACATATAGAATATTCCCATCATTGCAGAATGCTATTGGACAGCCCCATGCTAGATACTGACCCTTGTGAATTATGTGCTGCAAGTCTCTTCCTCAAGTTTATGGCCAGTCTTCTTGCTGTCTTTTTTTGCTTATTTATTTATTTATTTGGCCGCCGCGGCATGTGGGATCTTAGTTCCCCAACCAGGGATCAAGCCCCATGCCCCCTACATTGGAAGCACAAGTCTTAATCACTGGACTGCCAGGGAAGTCCCTTTGCTGTCTTTATTAGGTATGTTGATGAACAAAAGTCCCAATTTTAATGTAGTTGAATTTATGAAAGATTTACCAAAGCTCTTTACCTTGGTCATAAAGATATTTGCCTAGATTTCCTTCTAAAAAATATAAAGTTTTGCCTTTCACAGTTAAGGCCTAAATTCACCCATAATTTAGTTTTGGGTGTGGTGTAGAATAGGAATCTATTTTCATTTTTTCCAATAGTCCCTTCTTTACCCAATGTAGGTATATTAGGCTTTTATATATGCACAGCTCTTTCTCTCAGCTCCTAGTCTGTTTCACTGATCCTGAGCCAATCACATTGTATTAATTATTATAACTTTAAAACGTAATAAAGGCTTGAGGGACTTCCCTGGTGGCACAGTGGATAAGACTCTGTGCTCTCAATGCAGGGGGCCCGGGTTTGATCCCTGGTCAGGGAAATAGATCCCACATGACATGCTGCAACTAAGAGTTCGCATGGCGCAACCAAATTAAAAAACAAAAATGTAATAAAGCCTTGATATCTTGGTTCTTCAGGAATGTCTTGACTGCTCTTGGCCCTTTGCACATCCATATAAATTTTATTTTATTTATTTATTTATTTATTTTTGGCTGTGCTGAGCGGCATGCGGGATCTTAGTTCCCCAGCCAGGGATCGAACCCGTGCCCCCTGTAGTGGACGCGTGGAGTCTTAACCACTGGACCACCTGGGAAGTCCCCATATAAATTTTAGATTCGCTTTTCAAGTCCCCATAAAATCCTGTTCTAATTTTGATTGTAGATGCATTAAATCTACAGACTGATTTGGGGAAAAAAACCCAAACAAACCTGATATCTATGTGCTAGGTACGATTCATGGCCCTGGGGATGCAACAGTGAACAAGACAGACTGGGGGCTTCGCATCAAAATTAGGATAAAATTGGGCTTCCCTGGTGGCGCAGCGGTTGAGAGTCTGCTTGCCGATGCAGGGGACACGGGTTCGAGCCCTGGTCCGGGAAGATCCCACATGCCACGGAGCAACTAAGCCCGTGCGCCACAACTACTGAGCCTGCGCATTTGGAGCCAAGCTCCGCAACGAGAGGCCGCGACAATGAGAGGCCTGTGCACTGCGATGAAGAGTGGCCCCCGCTCGCAACAACTGGAGAAAGCCCTCGCACAGAAACGAAGAACCAACACAGCCAAGAATGAATAGATAAATAAATTAATTAATTTAAAAAAAATTAGGATAAAATCCAAACTCTTCACCACCGCCAATAAACCAATCCGCACAACAAGCCCCAGCTCGTTGCCCACCACTCCCTCTCCCTCTGAGCTCCAGTCACACCTTCCTTCGCACCCCTGGACCTCAACAAGCATTCTCTAGCTGTGTTTTTGCTAGAAACTAACCCCCACCACCACTCTCTGCCCCTTATTTGCATGACGGGATCCTTCACCTTAAGCAGGTGTTTGCTCAAATAACCACCTTTTCCGAGGGGCCATCGTGCTATGTAAAAGAGCAGTTGCGTGTCTCTCTAACCCTTGCTTTATCCCTCAGCCCTCATCACTACCTAACACATTAAAGACGGTTTGGTTTTGTTGTCTACCTCCCTACTAGAAACTAAGCTCCTTGACCAGGAACTCCATCTGTCTTGTTTACTGTTATGTCCTCAGGGCCGTGACCTATGCCCGGAACATAGTAAGCACTCAGTAAATTTGCTGAATGAATGAAAGGAACAAGATCATACAAATGATCAGGAGACTTCTGAAAAACCCCAGGCAAGCTCTCTGAGTTGCGACATGTAGCTACAGCTCTCCTAAGTTCTAGAAATATTTGCCTAGTGCTTATCAATTAAAAAAAAAAAACTGGCCACAATCCCTCAAGATTTCCCAGGGAGAATAGTATTTCATCACCTAATGATTTTTAGAGTCTTATTTGCAAATACGTTATCCATCATATTTCTATATGAGGGCTTGGGCAGACTGATTTTAATTAATTCCAATTTATCAGTGTTTTCTTTTATGGATTACATTTGTGATGTCATAATTAAGAAGTCTTTACTTAGGGTCACACACAAAATTTTTTTTTTCATTTGGAAGATTTCCAGTTTTTCATTATATTTAGTTCTATGTGCCATCTTGAGTTAATTTGTGTGTATGGTGTAAGATTTATTTTGCATATGGATATCCAACTGCTCCAACACCATTTATTTAAAACTATCCTTTCCCCATTGAATTTCCTTGGTGCCTTTCGAGAAAATCATTTGTTAGCAAACGGGAAGATCTGCTTCTGGACTCTCTGTTATGTTATGTTGATCCTTATACCAGCACCACACTGTCTTTATTATGTCTTTACAGTAAGTGTGAAATTGGCTAAGTACTCCAACTTTGTTTATTATTTTCCCAAAGAATAGCTTTGGCTATTCTAGGTCCTTTCTGTTTCCACGTAAATTTTAGGATCAGGTCATCAATGCCTATTTTTAAAAGCCTGCTGGGATTTCAGTAGTGACTGCATTGACTCTATAGATCTACTTGGGGAGAACTGCCTTCTTAACGATATTGAGCACTTCAATCCATAAACATGGTATGGGGGACTTCCCTGGCGGTCCAGTGGTTAAGACTCCATGCTTCCAATGCAAGGGGTGTGTGTGGGAACTAAGATCCCACATGCCACGTGGCGTGGCCAAAAAAGAAAAATAAAAACACGGTATGTTTCTCCGTTTGGGCAAATTAATCAGTTTTTTTTTCTCTTATTCCAGCTTGTTTAGCGGCTGGTTTATTGGGCCATAACTGTTTCTGTTTTCAGTAAATGTGTAATAATGAACGTTTGGTTTTGTTATTAAAAAAAACAGGGCTTCCCTGGTGGCGCAGTGGTTGAGAATCTGCCTGCCAATGCAGGGGACATGGGCTCGAGCCCTGGTCTGGGAAGATCCCACATGCCACGGAGCAACTGGGCCCGTGAGCCACAATTACTGAGCCTGCGCGTCTGGAGCCTGTGCTCCGCAACAAGAGAGGCCGCGATAGTGAGAGGCCTGCGCACCGCGATGAAGAGTGGTCCCCGCTTGCCACAACTAGAGAAAGCCCTCGCACAGAAACGAAGACCCAACACAGCCATAAATAAATTAAAAAAATAAAAATTAAAAAAAAAAAACAAAACACCCAAAGCAGGTGAGAGCTTTCTTTTTCTCTGGAAACACCTTGTTTCTAGTGCCTGGGGTTTCTCTGGAGCCATCCTGGGACCTGAACCCCAACTCTTCCCCTTGGTGGCCAGACCTCTTCATGTTCCTAGAGCCTTCCCTGGGATTCCTGTGGACCCTGCTTCTCTATCCCACATTAATTCAGTCAGTCTCAGGACTGTGGACAGAGTGCTTTAAACCCTTCTTTCCTCCATTACATCCCAAATATCTATCCATCTTACATGTTCACTTTTCTTTCTGTTCTGGGATGTACTCAGGAGTTGGAAGCAGGGCAGGTCCTCCCAGTGAGCCAAATGAGGGCGTGACTGCTGAAACCAGAAGCAGACGTGTGTCCTTGGAGCAAAGGGACTGACTCTGCACCAGATGGGTCACTGGTCCCTGCTGACGTCCACTAGGGTCCGGGGGACAGGATTCGTGCACTGGAGGCCTCATCCAGGCACAGCGCAGGAGCCCCACGGCCTCCTGTGCCACAGCGCCCTCCACTGGGCCCGGACATCGACCCATTTGGTCTGGGAGGGAGCATGACAGCCCGCAGCTGCCCACTGAGCGCCTGCTGGGTGCCAGGCATCTCTCTGGGCACCAAGATAAGACAGAGTCTCTGACCTCCTGGGGCTTCCGATGTAGGGGGGGTAAAAAATGAATGTGCCGAGCAAGTTCAGGCATCGGTAAGTGTGCTGAAGGCAACACAAGAACATTCCAGTGTAGTACGGCAGCGTGGTCAGAGGAGGCCTCTCTGAGGAGCGGACTCCGGAGCTGACGCCTGAACGGCGAGAAATAAAGCAAGAGCAGGCCAAGCAGGCGGACGAGCCCCGGCCCCGAGACCAGCGCGGCCCGGCGAGTCCGCGAGGCGGAAGGGAGGCCGTCCCGGCGGGGCGGAAGCGACTGGGGGGCGCATGGCGGCGGCGGAGCTGCAAGGGAGGCCACGGCAAGGGCTCTGGATCTTCTTTGGGAACAACGGGAAGCAGAGGAGTGACAGGCAGCGACTGAGCTGCTGGATTCTCCAGCAGTGGAACGTGCCCGGTCTACACTGCACTGTGCTCAGCGTGGAGCCGGGAGGCCCGAACGCAGAAGAAGCATCAGAAGAGCCATCTTCTAGCCAGCTAGGGAATCCGACAGTGGTGAGATGCGGAGGCTTCCCGATAAACGGCAAAACCTCCGAGCCTCGGCAGCCCACGTGGGTATCGTGCTGAGCAGGCGGTTTGGCGTCCTGGTGAACCCCACTCCAGGGTCTGCCCAGGGAGAACTCCCCCACCTCTGCCAGCTGGGGCTGAGCACATCCTTTACGTCACCCGCGCTTCTCATAAGCGCCTCTGTACAGTGTTTCTCACACAGCATGAGTTATTTATCGACACGTTTTCTATTCCACTGGATGACGCATACTTCAGGACAGACACGGAGCTGTTCAGCTCTGCCGTGTGCTGGGGGCGCAGATGACTGGCCTGGTGAGATATGTGGGTGGGGTGCAACTGAGGACAGCCCTGAGTACCTAAGGACATTTGGGTTTGCTCCAGGACCAATTCTTTGCTGCCAAGACTGTTCTTGAGACACAGTAGTGATGATGGACTGACCAGAGGGCATGTGGCCTCTATCTGTCCAGATACGTTTTCCCTGAAAAACATCTGAGATTTTGGACAACTGGGCTGGACCCTCGCTGAACAGCTGGGCACAAGTCTGGATCAAGGGCCAGCATAGGGTGTAGCTGTAGTGAAATTCTTTTTTTCTTTCCAGTTTATATATAATTGACAAGTAACATTATGTAAGTACAAGATATGTAGCATGATGATTTAGGATGATTAAATTAAGATGATTTAGGATCTAATCTCTTAGCAATTTTCAAGTGTACAATACAGTATTAACTATAGTCACCATGCTCTACATTAGATTCCCAGAAGTTATTCATCTTATTGTACTGAAACTGTTTTTTTTTTTTTTTTTTTTTTTGGCCGCACCTCGCGGCACGTGAGATCTTAGTTCCCCGACCAGGTATCAAACCCACACCCCTTGCATTGGAAGTGCGGAGTTTTAGCCACTGGACCGCCAGGGAAGTCCCTGTAGTAAAATTCTTGATTCTCTCTCCCGGAGGGATGCAATGGAAGGTTTTATCCATTCATCACAGGGCATACTCTTCGTTAGAACCTATAGAAGACATTTTTCGCAGGAAACTTGCTGTTTCTCTTGAATCAATTTGTCTGTGTCTTAGGGGCAGTGTGATAAATGCCTAATCATGTTTCCCTCTTTGCTTTGGCCACTACTAGGTAGTTTAGCAGTAAATCTGCAGACTATTTCTAATAACCCTAAAGGACCACTGGAGAAAATCAGCCTCAGGTTTAAGACTTTGGAGTCAGGCAACCTGGGTTGAAATCTCACTTCTGCCACCTCTTAGCTGTGTGACTGTGGGCCACTTATCTTTTTTCTTCCCAAGTATTTATAAAGTGGGCATAATCACATTATTTACTTTGGGAAGTTATTTCGGTGTAAAGATTAAAGGATACAATGCTAAGCATAGGGCCTGGCACAACAATCAGCATAAATGTAATCATTTTCACTTTAACGTAAGCAGTTCTGGGTGGTCATATTCCTCTTACCTTTAGTATTTTCTGGTCCCTAAGAAAGACACACACACACACACACACACACACACACACACACAGACTTCTTCTACTTCAGAATTGCATAAACTGATTACTGTTATTATTATTTTTAATCTGCTATTCATAGCCTACAGACAAGAGTCTTTGGAAAAGTTGCCATGAGAATTAAATCTGCATCTGGGAGGTTCTTCCTCTCAACATCATGTAGCAAGGGAGCATAACTTATATGCCCAACAGGATGGGAAAACATGGAAAAGATATGCGTCCTGCTTGAGGCATTCATTACTTAGGGTGACCCTTGGTCACTACAGGTTCATTACTATTAATGTCTTCTGATACAGCCTCTGACAATACGTCTGTTTGGATTCAAAGGGCAGCACTTAATTCCAAAGTAATTAAAGAATCTGTGCTTTAGTTTCCGTTTGAGGTCAAATAAATTCAAACAGAGGGGGTCTATTAGGGTAACACTAATGTCTGGTACATTAATGTAATTTAAGAGGTCTCAAACTGGGTAAATATATCTTTATATTTTATAAAAGGAGACTGATATTTATTGTTAAAAATATATTTTTTTAAATTTTTATTGCTGAAGTCAGTTTACTTTAAATTCTTGAGATACCTCCGTGCTCATCAAGGGTTTACCTGAGCTCTCAGGGACTGCTTTGCCAGATGTTTATCTAATTTAACTTTTTTATAGCTTTATTGAAGTGTACAGGATGCACAAGAAGTTGTACCTAATTGAAATATGCAAATTGTTAAGTTAGGATACATGCTTGTACCCATGAAGTCATCATCAAAATCAAGATAATAAACACTTTCCTCACCCTGCCCCCAAAGTTTCTCCGGCCTTTTATAATCCATCCCACCTCATCCCTTCTCCCTGCCCCACCTCAAAGTGACCACTGATCTGCTTTCTCACTCTGTAGATTAGTTTGCATTTTCTACAGTTTTATATGGGACGGAATCCTACACTTTGTACCCTTTTTGGTCCGGCTTCTTTCATTCAGCATAATGATTTTGAGATTCAGCCTTGTTGCTATGTGTATCAATAGCTCACTTCTTTTTATTGCTGAGTAGTGCTCCATTGTACGGATGTATTACACTTTATCACAAGGACTTACTATGCATGTAATTGATTGTGTGTCTCTCTCTCCACACTGGCTGGAGAAAAAAACTACCAAAATACTAAATCTATGGCCCACCTCTAGCAAAAGGATAGACTTCAAAGCCAGCACTTTCTAATCTCTTCCTAAGTTCATGTTCTCTTTTTTCCTCTCCTTTTGTTATAAGTTCCCCATCCATTTATCTTTCTTTCATTTTATTTTGTTACATTATAAACATTTAAGTCAGTCATCTTGGTCCTTTCCAGAAACAAGGACCAAGTATAAGTAAACAATGCTCTGTTTTTATTGGATTTTATTGGTTCTTTCCTGCCACTTTCTTTAGGGATGCTGGATTTTGTTGACTTGGTCTACTTATAGATGCTCATCATCTCCTGCTTGACCATCGGCCACCATCTCTGGAGTGCTGGTCTCTAATCTCATCCCCCTTCTATTCACCTGCTACGATGTCACCGAGTTATCGTTCTACAATAGGAATCTGATCATGTCATTCCCATGCAGAACACCTGCAGGAAGAATCTAAAGTCCTCAGCATGGCAAGGCAGGTCCTTCATTAGTCATTCATTCTTCCAACAAATATTTACTGAGTGCTGATTATGTACCAGGCTCTATGCTAGCTGGCTAAGTGTGGAGGTATGGTGATAAACCAGAGGGACATGATCTGTACCTCACTCACAGACTTTATCCTCCAGTGGAGGAAGTGAATAAAGAGATAACCACGTATGCAATATAATTATGGATTGAGGAAACATGAAATCGTTTTGAAAGAAATAACCAAGATGATGCAATTGAGTCCCGTCAGGAGGAATGGATGTCAGATAAGGCCTTTATGAAGAGGTGACGTTTACATTGCCTAAAAGGAAAGACAGAAGTGGCCATGGAAGAGTTGTGGGCAAAGGAAACACCAAGTGCAAAGGTCCAGAAGTGGGAAACAGCTGGGATAGCCAGGACAACTGGAGGTAGTGAAGTTGCTGGGGAGTTGACCTCTGCCTGCTTCTCCAGCCTGTTTCCCACCTGAAGCCCCCGAATCCCAGACATGCACAGGCACCCACCATTTCTTCATCACACCATGCCGTCTCACTTTTCACCTGCTCCCCTCTCTCTGGACAATCCTTCCTCCTCCTGTGATTGGGCTTCTAAATAATACCTCAGTCGTAACTTTCGGGTTCTTCTGCTACCCTCCTCCAGGCAGCTGGACTGCTCCTTCCTCCTCTGTGCCCCCATAGAAGTCCATGTACTTCTCCTTGTTTATCAGCTAACATTTACTGAGTGCCTCCTATGTGCCAGAAACTGTTCGAAGCACTCTCCCTGTAGAAACTAACCTTGCAAGGCAGGTTCCTTCAACCCGCAAAAAGTCTCTGAGCTAGGTATTATTACTATTCCCACCATATGGATGAAGAAACTGAGGCCCAGAGAAGTTAAGTAATTCACCCCCAGTCATACAATGAGCAAATGGTAGAGTCAGGATCTCAACCCAGTCCAGTCTGTACTTTAACCACTAAGCCCTTTTTGCCTTTTAAGATTGATAACGGTAGCTAGCATTTATCAAGCACCCCCTATACGCTGAGCTTTCTTCTCAGCCCTTTATATGAATTAACTCACTGAGTCGTCCAACAACTCTTTAAGGTAACTGCTCTCAGCATCACAACGACCTTATTGGTGCTGAGACCATGACCCCGTTGGGTGGGGCGCATGTCCTACTCTAGTCAGCTACCCCAAGGCCTCCCATGCCCAGAAGTTGCTGGACCCATGTCTGCTGAATGAGTGAATAAACCAATACCCCTAGTCTTTCTCTTGGCTCACATTCAAACTTCAAGAGTCCACGGTGCCCAGACACAGTTGCCTGGAGGAGATTATGATAATAGATTAGAAATCTGTTGCTGTAAATACACAGCAATGAGAACTGATGAAGGCTGACGTAATATGCATGTTTGCTGCATTTTGAATGTGAGATAAGGAAATTCCTTTATGTATCAGAGACTGTATTAAGTATCAGAAGATGTACTAGCCAACCCTATGACAGCAAAATAGGGGCAAAGGGCTGCTTTCAAGACAGATCCCATAATAAATCTCATCTATGTTTAAATGTGACACAGCCAACAAAAATAACACATCAACTTAAAAAACCATCTGTGTCTTTTGTCTAGCTATTCTGTTCTTTCACTTGACAGCAAATATTAAACACAATAAATAAAAGTTTAAAATGTCACTTAAATCCTAGAATCAGTTCTGGACCCTGAAAAACAAACTGGGAAACAGTCGATGGTAATCAGAAAAAGAAATGAAGAATAACTCCTTGAAGTCTAAGGGAATGGTGTTAAGATTAATTTATTTATCCAAGGATATAATAGCAACTATTGCCTAGTCATTTCTGGATTTCTGGATAAGTCATTTCTAAAACAATTTTCTAACAGATTGAAAAATTGATACACTAAGCCTCAGTTTCTTGGTTCATTGACTAAGTTTGAGAATTCCCTAGAAAGGTATTGGGAAAAAAAGAAAATACCAGTCTTTCCAAGGGCAGCTCTCTTTTTTCCTTGGCAAAGGAAACCAAGTAAAAAGACAAAGAGAAAGGTGTGGAAATGACATTTTCTCAGCACCAAGTGCCAAGCGATTTGCCTAGATTTAAGACTCACCACAATCTGACAAGCTAGGAAGACACCTAGTCCACAATTTTTCTTTACAGATAGGGAAGTTAAAGGTTAAAAGTGGTGAGGGCCTTCCCTGGTGGTCCAGTGTTAAGACTCTGCGATCCCAATGCAGAGGGCCTGGGTTCAATCCCTGGTCAGGGAACTAGACCCCGCATGCATGCCGCAGCTAAGATCCTGAGTGCCTCAACTAAGACCCGGCGCAGCCAAATAAATAAATAAATATTTTTTTTAAAAAGTGGCGAGTAAAATACACATAGTCATAGGACTGGTGTGAAATCAAGCTGGGAATCTGACACAGTCGTGTTTGATTCCAAATCTCATGCTCTTGTTGCTGCAGCACACTGCCTTAGGTTCCTAAAAGGATTTACTGACAAATCTGACATAATTACCAAATTTTTAAATTAAAAATAAATCACCAGTTATTTGTAGTGAGGTGGATGGACCTAGAGTCTGTCATACAGAGTGAAGTAAGTCAGAAAGAGAAAAACAAATGCCGTATGCTAACACGTATATATGGAATCTAAAAAAAAAAGAAAATGGTTCTGAAGAACCTAGGGACAGGACAGGAATAAAGATGCAGACGTAGGGAATGGACTTGAGGACACGGGGAGGGGGAAGGGTAAGCTGGGACGAAGTGAGAGAGTAGCACTGACATATATACACTACCAAATGTAAAATAGACAGCTAGTGGGAAGCAGCCGCATAGCACAGGGAGATCAGCTCGATGCTTTGTGACCACCTAGAGGGGTGGGATAGGGAGGGTGGGAGGGATGGAGATGCAAGAGGGAGGGGATATGGGGATATATGTATACGTACAGCTGATTCACTTTGTTATACAGCAGAAACTAACACAACATTGTAAAGCAATTATACTCCAATAAAGATGTTAAATAAATAAATCACCAGGGGCTTCTCTGGTGGTGCAGTGGTTAAGAATCTGCCTGCCAATGCAGGGGACACAGGTTTGAGCCCTGGTCCGGGAAGATCCCACATGTCGTGGAGCAACTAAGCCCGTGTGCCACAACTACCGAGCCTACGTGCCACAACTACTGAAGCCCTCGCACCTAGAGCCAGTGCTCTGCAACAAGAGAAGCCACTGCAATGAGAAGCCCACACACCCCAACGAGGAGTAACCCCCACTCGCCACAACTAGAGAAAGCCCGTGCACAGCAACGAAGACCAAACACAGCCAAAAATTTTAAAAATAAATAAAATAAATTTTAAAAAAATAAAAAATAAATAAATCACCAAACACTGCAAAGGCAATTTGTTTGTAGGAGCTAACCCAACATTCCTTTGCATCCTCACACCCTCCATCAGCAGCTACAAGCCACCTTTCACTGCCTCATACAGGTCTTCCCAAGAGGCTCCTTAGAGCCTCACACCGACGGACCTCTCGTGGCCAAATCTACCAGATGTCAGACCTGCCTCAGGGTCAGGGGTGTCTCCCTCCCTGTAGTCAAAACCCATCTGAAAACAAATAGGTTCATATTTATAAAGTAAACTGAAGGGGACTTTGTAAATCTTGTTTTCTAAAAAAAGTCTTCCCATCAGGTTGGCAAAATTTTAAGAGTCTGCCAATCCTAAGTGCTGCTGAAGATCCCGAAGTGTGGGAACTGTCCTACACTGTCGGAGGGAGTGTAAGGTAGTACAATCACTTGGAGAGCACTTTGGCAAAGTTTAGTAGAGTTTAAGATACATCCCACAATCCTATTCCTAGGTATATTTCCTAGAGACATTTTCACACATCCATGCAAGAATATACATGAATGCTTTCATTGTTGTTGGGAATGTAAAATGATGCAGTTGCTATGGAAAACAGTATGGTAGTTTCTCAAACAATTAAAAACAGAATTACCATGTGATACAGCAATTGCACTTCTGGGTAGATACCCAAAAGATTTGAAAGCAGGGCCCCTCAAACAGATATTTGTACACCATGTTCATAGCAGCATTATTCACAACAGCCAAAAGACAGAAACAACCCAAGAGTCCATCAACAGATGAATGGATAAACAACATGTGGTACAGGGACTTCCCTGGTGGTCCAGTGGGTAAGACTCCATGCTCGCAGGGGGCCCAGGTTCGATCCCTGTCGGGGAACTAGATCCCACATGCATGCCACAACTAACAGTTTGCACGCCACAAGTAAAATAAAAAAAAAAAAAAGAATCCCACACACCACAATGCCTGGCACAGCCTAGATAAATAAATAAATAAATAAATAAATATATATATATATATATATATATATATTATTTTTTTTTTAATGTGGTACATACATAGAGTGGAATATTATTCAACTTTTAAAAGGAAGGAAATTCTGACACATGCTACAGCATGATGAACCTCGAGGACATTATGCTAAGTGAAATAATCCCGACCCAAAAGAACAAATACTGTATGATTCCAGTTATATGCGGTACCTAGAGTAGGCAAATTCATAGGAACAGAAGGTAGAGTGGTGGCTGCCAGGGACCAGGGCCAGGAGGGAATGGGGAGTTATCGTTTACGAGGTACAGTTTCAGTTTTGCAAGATGAAAAGAGTTCTGGAGATGGATGGTGGCGATGGCTGCTCAATAATGTGAATGCACTTAATGAACTGTGTACATAAAACGGTTACGATGGAAATTTTATGTGTCTTTTACCACAATTCTTAAAAATAAAATAAATGTAAAATAAAATTTTAAAATGCTTTTAGCACCTTTGTTTGTAACTGTGAAAACTAGGAATACCCTAATGTTAAACTGTGATATGTTCACACAGCAGAATACTATATAGCAGCTAAAGCAGTTGAACTAGATTTATCAAAACAGCTAAATCACAAAAACAATACTAAAAAAGGGAAGTTGTAGAATGATATGTAGAGTATGACATCATTTACGTAAAGTCTAAGAACAGGTGTCGCAGTCCATTCAGGCTGCTCTAAGAGAATATCACAGACTGGGTGGCTTATATACAACAGAAATGTATCTGTCACAGTTCTGGAGGCTGCGAAGTCCAACATTAAGGTGCTGGCAGATTCAGTGTCTGGTGAAGGCCCACTTCCTGTGTCCTCACATGGGGCAAAGGGGCTCTCTGGGATCTTTTATAAGGGCACTAACCCCGTTTTTGAGGGCTCTGCTCTCATGGCCTAATCACCCCCAAAGGCCCCACTTCCAAATACCATCACATTGGGGATTAGGTTTCAACACATGAATTCTGGGGGGTCACAGTCAATCTATACCAACATGTAATATTTACGGAAACAAAAATTTATATTATTAGTCTTAAAAGGTTCCTGGGGTTGATAAACATCGAATTCAGCATTGTGTTACCTTCAGGAAGAGAAAGAAAGAATTATTATTGGCAAGGGACTAGTTTAAAAAACAAACAAACAACTAACATGGATCCATACAAGTCCAGCCAACTGAGTTTTGACAAAGGTGCAAAAGTAATTCAATGGAGGAAAGATAGTGTTTCCATGGAGAAACTGGAGGAATTGGACATCCAAAAGTGAAAAAATGAACCTCAACTTAAACCTCAAAATGAATCATAGATTTACATGTAGAAAAAACACAGGAGAATGGGACTTCCCTGGCGATCCAGTGGTTAGGACTCCACGCATAGGATCCCGCATGCCATGCCTCTCGGCCCAAACAACAATAACAACAACAAACAAATCTATGCTAAACCGATAGGGAAAATAATTAAAAAAAAAAAAACAAACAAACACAGAAGAAAATCTTTGGGATCTAGGGCTGGGTGAAGAGCTCTTAGACATGACACCAAAAGCACAATCCATTAAAGAAAGAAAAGAAACAATAAATTGGACTTCATCAAAATTTTTAAATTTTGCTCTGTGAAAGATGCTGTTAAGAGGAAAAAACAGAGAACTGGGGAACTGCAGGCCTTAGAAGGTTTACAGAGCAGGTGCAAACAAGGTAGAAAGACAGCTAGACAGGCAAGAGGTTGGGCTCTGAGCGTTGAATACTGGGGCTTAAGAAAGCACAGTTCAGTCAGTTTCCGGTGATGTGAAGGTTCATTGCTTAGGTGAAATGGAGGTGATTGTGGAAGAGATCAGGTAAGCGTGATATAAGATAGGGTGTTGAGACGTCATCAAAATAACAAACTTATATTTCAAAAGACACCATCAAGAAAGTGAAAAGACAGGACTTCCCTAGCGGTCCAGTGGTTAAGAGTCCACACTTCCAATGCAAGGGGCGCGGGTTTGATCCCTGGTTGGGGAACTAAGATTCCACATGCTGTGTGGTGTAGCCAAAAAAAAAAAAAAAAGTTAAAAGGCCACTTATAGAATGGAGGAAAATACCTGTATTTTCTTCTAAGAATTTGTGTCTAGAACACATAAAGAACTCTCAAAACTCAACAGTAAAAGGGCAAACAATCCAATTACAAAACGGGCAAAAGACATGAACAGACATTTCAGCAAAAACGATATCCACATGGCAAATAAGCACACGAAAATGTGTTTAACATCATCAATCATTAGGGAAATGCAAATTAAATCTATGATGAAATATCACTACACAAGTATTAGGTAGCTAAAATAAAAAATAGTGACCACACCAAATGCTATGAGGATGCAAAGAAACTGCGTCTCCCAGACACTGGGGGTGGGAGAGTAAATAATACAGCCCCTCTGGAAAATAGCTTAGCAGTTTCTTAAAAACCTAACCATACACATACCATATAACCCAGCAATTACAGTACTGAGCATTCATCCCAGGGAAGTGAAAACATATGTTCACACAAAAATGTACATGAATGATCATAGAAGCTTGTGTTAAAAAGGAGACAAGAGACTTCCCTAGCGGTCCACTGGTTAAGACTCCACACTTCCACTGCAGCGGGTGTGGGTTCAATCGCTGGTCAGGGAAGTGAGACCCCGCATGCTGCGCGGTGTGGCCAAAAATAAAAAACAAAAAAATAAAAAATTTAAAAGGAGACAAAATGCCCCAAATGGAGTCACTCGTGTTAGGCCCCAGGGCAGCAAACCAAGACTTAATACCTAACCCAACTGCAGTTCCAAGCTTCCTCGGGAATGTGACCTTTAACCAGACAACCTGGAATGTCCTAGTAGGCACTAGGAGGTAATCCGTGGGTACACCCCTTCCCTTCCCCTTAGGAGGGCATCCTCGCCTAAAACAAGGTACTCTTTGCTAATTCTTTCCTTTTTTCTGCTTCCTCTCTGGCTTTAAAAACCTCTCCTTGGGACTTCCCTGGCGGTCCAATGGTTAAGACTCCGCACTTCCACTGCAGGGGGCACGGGTCTGATCCCTGGTCGGGGAACTAAGGTCCCCCATGCCGTGCGGCGAGTGGCCAAAAAAATAAAAACTTTTCCTTTTCTGCAGCTCTACAGAGCTCCTTTCTATTGCTAGGTGGGATGCTGCCTGATTCACAAATTGTTGAATAAAGCCATTACTCAGTTGAATTTTTGTTGCTTAAGCCTTGTAATAGCCAAAAATTGGAAGCATCCCAAAAGTCCATCTGTAGGTGAATGATTAAACCAACTGTGGGACACATATACCACAGAATGCTACTCAGCAACAAAAAGGAATGAACTATGAATATATATTCAACAATTTGGATGAATTTTAGACGAAAGCTAATATCAAAAAGTTACACACCGTATGATTCCATTTATGTAACATTCTCAAAATGACAAAATTATCCAGGTGCAGAACGGATTAATGATTGCCTGGGCTTGGGGGGAAGGGGTGGGAGAAGCTTGTGACCAACCATAAAGCGGTATCAAGAGGTTATACTCGTGGTGACGAAAACAGCTCTGTATCTTGACCGTGGTGGGGGTGACATGTATCTACTACCCATGTGATAAAACTGCACACAACTATGCACACACACAAAAGCGCACGTAAAACTGCTGAAGTCTGAATAAAGGTCTGTGCGTTGCACCGGTGTTAATTTCTTGGTTTTGATATTGTACTACAGTTGTGTAAGATGTTACCACTGGGGGAAAATGGGTGAAGGGTACATTGAGACTTCTCTGCTATTTTTGCGACTTCCTGTGAGTCTGTAATTATTTTAAAGTAAAAAATAAATCATTAAGGAAATGCAAATCGAAGTCACAAGGAGATATCATCTTACACCCGTGAGGACAGCCACCATTTTTTTTTTGTTTTTTAAGTAACAAATGTTGTTGAGGAAGTGGAACAATCGTGGCTGTGCCTTTTTGGGGGGGCATGTGGTGCAACCGCTGTGGAAAACAGTACGGAGGCTCCTCGAAAACTTAAAAATTTTGTCACATTAAGACCCAGCAATCCCACTTCCGAGTGTCTGTCCACAAGAACTGAAAGCAGGGTCTTAAAAAGAGATATCTGCACACACGTGTGCATCGCAGCAGTTCATTATTCATAACAGCCAAGAGGTGAAAGCAATCCAATATATCCATAGACAGATGAATGGATAGACAAAATGTGTTCTATACACGCAATGGAATACTAGTCAGCCTTAAAAAAGAAGGAAATTTTGTCACATGCACGGATGAACCTTGAAGACATTATGTTAAGTGAAATCAGCCAGTCCAAAAATGACTAATACTGGGACTTCCCTGGTGGTGCAGTGGTTAAGAATCCGCCTGCCAGTGCAGGGGACACGGGCTCGAGCCCTGGTCTGGGAAGATCCCACATGCCGCGGAGCAACTGGGCCCGTGAGCCACAACTACTGAGCCTGCGCTCTAGAGCCCACGAGCCACAACTACTGAGCCCACGTGCCACAACTACTGAAGCCCGTGCGCCTAGAGCCCGTGCTCTGCAACAAGAGAAGCCACTGCAATGAGAAGCCCGCGCGCCGCAACGAAAGTAGCCCTCGCTCGCCGCAACCAGAGAAAGCAACGAAGACCCAACGCAGCCAAAAATAATAAATAAACTAAATAAATTTATATATTAAAAAAAAAAAAGCTGAAGCAAAATAGCAAAATGTTAAGAGTTAATAAAGTTGGGTGGTGGTTATATGGTGTTTATTATATTACCTACAACTTTCATATATGTATGTAATATTTCACAGTAAAAACATTTTTGAGTACCTATATTTAAATGGACAGATTTTTGTAATTTTGAGGCCCAGTGTAAAGACAATTTAGAATTTTGCTCTGTGTTCATTTGGGCATTCAATATCAAAGTTTCTAACTCGGTGGTAAGAAATTAGGAATTAGTCTCATAATTCTGTCGAGATAAATTGCCAAACAAGGAAATGACAAACCACAGACTAACTCCATATTTTAAATATCAGCTGATAATGTCAAGAAAACAATTGTGAATTTATAACTGGAAACATAGTTTTCTCACAGATTTTTATTAAAAGACATCTAGCTAAGTAAAACATCACTTTGAATCTCAGAATCAAATCCTCTTCGTTTTTTTCAAAGGAACTGCCTAGGCAAAAACTATTTGCCTATGGATGTTAAATAAGTACTGTCTTTCTGTTTTGTATTTTAAGTGTCTAAGGCTGTCACAGTTGTTTGTTTGGGGTTTTTTTCCCCAGTTGAACAAAAGGGAAACTGCACTTCACTGAACAAACATTTATTGAGCACAATACCAAGTACTGTGCTAGATTTCCAAATTCCTGATTTGGGGGATTTTGCCCGTCTAGTCTTTAATTTGTTTACCAATTACCTTTTACAATTTATCACCAGAAATGATGCTATTATTAAAAGTTTTATTTATAAACATACCATAAAAAATTCATCTTGCTTTTATTATTCAAGGAAGGCACAGGCCTCCTTTCTGAAACCAGTTTGCTGTGTTGAGGTTACCAAATGCCCTTCGGTAAAACATTAAACCAGAAAGGTGTGTAACTAACTTATTTCTGGCAACTGCTAGAATTCCCAACCAAGTCATCATATCAAACCATGAGATCTCCATTCTAGATCATTCTTACAATTCACATGTATGACTCAGGAGGAACTGCGATTTGGTGAAACAAGTTCAGACTACTCACTGTCAGGTTAACGAAAATGAAAATTTATACTTTGCGCAATAAACATTTTATCAACTACCTCCCAATCCAAATGATCTTAAAGAAACTTTATTTCCATCTCCTATTATTCCTATAAGTAGATCTTACCAAGTTTTAATAAATTCAGAGCTGTCTAGGCGTTAACGCATAAACCTGTCACATTGCAGCTCCACCGACATAGTCTTAATGTTAAGCTTAGAGATGTCATTTAATGACTAACGACCTTTTCTAAGTGATAGCTAGCCAGTTGGTACTCATGTGCACATCTTTACACCACCTCTTAACTTAGGGAGGCTGCTATTACGTGACAAACAGCCGCTCGCATGTCTGTTTACGCCTCCACCTGCATGACTTAGACGCGGGGCTGCGGGGCTCCGGATCCAAACACGCCTGCCTTACGTTCCCTGGGTTATCTCCCTGCGGACGAGCGGCCATACCCCCGGTGTGCGGAAACCAGTCCGAGCTGGTTAGGCCCACCTTTACGGTCGCGTGCACAACCAACACATTGATGGGACACTAAAAATACTAGTTATTTCTCGCACATGGATTCTCTGTCTCTCCAAGTGGGTTTTCTGCTCCCTAATCCACATTCCCTCTCTTTCCCCACCAGAGTCTGGACAAACTGCAAGGAGGGAAAGGGATGTGCAGGCTTGGTCGGTGCCAGATCTAAGCACGGCCGCCGGGTCACCTGGAGGGTGATGGGGCGGGGCCCCCCCCGCGTTGGGGGAGGGGGAGAGCGGGGCCTCCGTGATGCGGAAGAGGGAGGGAGCCTTCGCAGTGTGCGTTGGGGTGGGGATCCTGGGGGGGGGGGCTGTCCTCCGCGATGGGGGGATGGGGAGTGGGGGAGGCCTCACCGTGGGAGAAGCTGGGGGGAGGGGTGCTCCGCGATGAGAGAGCTCAGGAGGAACCTCCGCGGTATGGGGCGGGAGCGGGGAGCTCGGCGGTGGAGGAGGGGTCCTCCTCGGTTGGGGGAGAAACCGGGGCTCAGCAGAGAGTCCACCGACAGAGTCTAGATTTCGTCTCCTCAGAGCACGACCAAAGCACCCTAACTGTAAAGCGTGACTAAAGCTCCGCAACGCTGATCCAGACAAGAACAAAAATAAAAACAGGCCAGTGTGAGGGGGGCTTATGCTTCAGAGCAGACACCGGGAAAAACTACTGCGGGCCCCGCCGCCCAGCGCCTGGGCACCTCCAGACCGGGACCGGCCGGCCTTCTCAGGAAAGTCGCCGCGGAACCCGCTGTGTCCCAACCAAAGCCCTGAAAACACGACATTTAATGGGTCGGGGCCTTGGAGGAAGGAGCGAAGATCCCCTCCTCCACCCCCGGCCGGAAGTACGCTTTTCTCCCGAAGGCGCCCCTCTGCCGCGCACGCGCACTCAGTTACTAAGCAACGTCGGCTCCGAACCACTCCAGCCAGAGCCCAGCAACAGCCGAGCCGCCGCGTTCTCCACCAATCAGCGCCGGCCTCGCCTCCCACGCCTCACCAATCAGCGCCGGCGCCGCAAGGAAGTTTCCAGAGCTTTCGAGGAAGGCCCCCTTAACTCGAATTCATCCGCCCGATAATTTTCCTACCTTTTCCTAAAGGAGGAGAAGGATCACCTGGAAGAGAGGTGAGCTGATTTGTTAGGATCCTTTGCTCGGCTCTAAGCAATTAGGGCTCAGTCGAAGGGCCTAACTGCGTCGCGGGAGGTGGGGCCGAGCGAACTACTTTCAGCGGCGCACGGACACGGCGCCTACGTAAGAGTGATAAGTGACGCAACAGACGTTGCATAAATTTCGGCCCCGCCGAGCCGGAGCGTTCAGAGGCGAGTGGCATTGTTGGGTCCTGGTGTGTCGCGGTGGAGGTGACTCGGCGTAGTTGAATTCGCAGCATCTTCGGGTTCGCTCACAGGTACTGGCCCACGGCCTACGAGCGCCGGGAGAACTGGAGAGGGAGGGCGTCCGTGAGGGCGAGCGGGCGGGGGCTCGGAGGCCGCGGGGAGGGGTGGGGGAGGGGAGGCGAGGTGAGGTGACGCGGCGCCGGCCTTTCCGGAAGAGCGGGCCTTGTTTACGGGTCGGGAGCGGGGCGGTTGGCGCGCGAGCCCGCAGAGGCCAACGGATAATTAACCGATGGAGATTCCATCGTGTCTGTTTGTGGCGGGGGGGGAAGGTGGAAGAGAGGTAGTCGGCTGGGGCTTCTGGAAACGTTTTAATTTGAATCCCGACGTGAAGAAGGTGTCGCACCGTATCTCCGTCTAACCGGGATTTTTATTTTAATGCCGCCATGATACTAGGCTTGGGGGAAATTGGGGCGGGGTCATCTTAACGAAATATCTGCAGCAGTTAAGGGAGAAAGAGCTGGATGTTAATCTCAGAAAGCACTTTCGATTCTCCATCCCGTTTAGGTTGCCATCTTGACTAAGGAATTTTGTGTTCAGTGACTGACTTAATGGTTAGTCTAGTAATTGGGGGAGGTTTGTGAGAGTCATGAACGCAGTTAAGGCACTTGGGAATAATAAACTGTTCGTTGTAAAGAATTGATTAGCCATGAAAACGGTAAAAAATCCTGAAGTGAAACACTAACATTTTACTTTGTAGGTCAAAATGCAGATCTTCGTGAAGACCCTGACCGGCAAGACCATCACCCTGGAGGTGGAGCCCAGTGACACCATCGAGAACGTGAAGGCCAAGATCCAGGATAAGGAAGGCATCCCCCCTGACCAGCAGAGGCTCATCTTTGCAGGCAAACAGCTGGAAGATGGCCGCACTCTTTCTGATTACAACATCCAGAAGGAGTCGACCCTGCACCTGGTCCTCCGTCTGAGGGGTGGTATGCAGATCTTCGTGAAGACCCTGACCGGCAAGACCATCACCCTGGAGGTGGAGCCCAGTGACACCATCGAGAATGTGAAGGCCAAGATCCAGGATAAGGAAGGCATCCCCCCTGACCAGCAGAGGCTCATCTTTGCAGGCAAACAGCTGGAAGATGGCCGCACTCTTTCTGATTACAACATCCAGAAAGAGTCGACCCTGCACCTGGTCCTCCGTCTGAGGGGTGGTATGCAGATCTTCGTGAAGACCCTGACCGGCAAGACCATCACCCTGGAGGTGGAGCCCAGTGACACCATCGAGAACGTGAAGGCCAAGATCCAGGATAAGGAAGGCATCCCCCCTGACCAGCAGAGGCTCATCTTTGCAGGCAAACAGCTGGAAGATGGCCGCACTCTTTCTGATTACAACATCCAGAAAGAGTCGACCCTGCACCTGGTCCTCCGTCTGAGGGGTGGCTGTTAATTATTCAGTCTTGCATTCATAATGCCCAATGATGGCATCACTCTGCATTCTAGCTATTTGCCCCAGTTTAAGATAGTTTCAGTAATAGCTAAACTTGTTCAAAATGTTAATAAAGGTTTTGTTGCATGGTAGCATATTTGGTGTCTCTTGTCCTGAAATTATGTAGTGATGGTGGGGACTCCTAACTGGTTAAAGTGGTGTTCAAAGAAGGGATTTAACTTGAGGTTGTCATGTGACCAAAATTAAGTCACTTGACTTTGATAAATATTGGGTGTACCAAGGTGTAGGGACTTTGTCCTTTGTTCAAGATCATTTACAAGTTAGGATTCTGGTGTCATTAAAACCATTTCAAAGTGTAAGAATTTAAAACTATTGAATATGGAGGCATACTGAGAGAAAGCAAACTTGCCTGTGTGCCTCCACCTCAGATGGTGGTCCAGGCTGCTCAACTGTGCTTTCAATCTCGTGATTATTTGTTGAGTATTTCTTGTGCTTTTTTTTCTCTCTAGTGCATTACACTTAAGTGTTCAGCCTTAGATAATGATATAGAACCCTAATTCTACTTTATGTGAACTGAGCCAAGAACCCAGTGGAGCCCGAGTCAACAAAGGTGGAGAGACAACTTGCGTGAAAGAATTCCTGAGTTAAAAGGGTATACTAACCTAAGGCAGCTTGCTGACTTGGGTGTGTTAGGCAGCAAATTAAGGTGGTTCCTAACATAACTGGTTCCTAATGACAGCTTTGCCTCACTGTAAGGGTAAGATTGCTCCAGTAAAGTAGATTCTCTAATTCAGGTCGTGGTAAGAATCTTGTCTAAGCCCTACACAAGCAGTTTTTGTGCTGCCATACCAATAAACACTAGGCAGTATGTTTCCAATACTGATAGAAAACTGAGGGAGTTAGAATCTTTTTGGGCACAAGGTATTCTATATTTTTACAATACTTTTAAGTTCTGAACCTTTTCCCCTTTCACAGTCAACTCGCTGTAATGTAACTTCAGTGGTCGTTCTCAACTTGGGACAAAACAGTGGTGAGTGGAGGGACGTGCAAGTCGGGGAGGAGTTGGAAGCCCTCCTGGTTATCTCAGTTTTGCACTATGCTAGGGAAGTAGCTCTTCGGGTACTAAAGCTGGTGTAACCGCAAGAGCAATGTTAGGGGTAAGAATCAGAGGTGCGTTATAAAAATGTAGAAAGCCAAGCATGTCTAGAAATACACTTTTGGTAACTCCAGGCGTACCTGAGAAGTGCTCGGTGCATAATTTTAGGAACTCTACCTTAGCAGTAGCTTTTCTTAAACTTCTGTCCTAGAAATACTAAATTGGAATACTTAACCTGGTTTTCTTGGTTAAGTTAGACGAGGTAGCGCTTAATTTTAGACTTAATGCTTCAACTCCTTGGAGTGGTAAAAACTTGGGCCAGAAAGGGGGGAAACTGCTTATATTAAACCATTAAAAGTGGTAATGAAACATCAAGCCTTTAAAAAGCCTTCCTTAGACTTAAGGGAACACATTACATTCACTGTCAGATTGGAAGGTTATATCCTTCCCAGTCCCAGTGTTTCGACTTGCTCAAGGCCTGGTTTTTGTTACAGGCAAACCAAGGACTGGAATCCAAGTGTCAACTCTGACATAGCTCAGAAAATTCATGAAGTTTTATTAGGTTCCTTGCCCTCAAACTGCTGCTTGCAGGACAGGTGTTTTGCTGAATATTTAATAATTTAGGCCTTTTACTGGTAAAGCTGGGTTTTGAGGATTAAAAGTTCTTTCCTACACTTTACACTTAATAAACCTGAAAAATCATTTCACCTGAGTAAGTGAAGACTAGTGCTGGTTTGGGCGATAGGACTCCCACAATTGTGTTGGCCTTTCTCCCAAATCACTGACTTGACAGGCTCGCAGGTCTGCAGTCTTGTGACTCCCTTGAGGAAAAAAGGTTTCAGCTGTTGCTCTAATTCTCTCAGGATCTCTTCCTATCTGTAGGGATCCCTTAAGGTATTCATGGATCTCAGCAAACTCACTCTGTACACAACCTGAAATCTGAGCAAGGAGAAGTCTCTAAATGTGTTGGTCTTCAACAACCTGTGCTATCAGTTGGTTTTGGAAGTCGGTTTTTCACTCTTGGCCTCAAACCTTGCTCTACACTGAATAAAACAGACCAATTGTGGTTTGTGGTTCCAGCTGACTCCTGTTGACTGAGGGGTCAGCAATGCAGAAGGGAAATGTGATTAGGAGTGGAACTTTGGGATGACCTAGAAAGGGATGGGAGAGTTGACAGATGATAAAGATTCGTTCATGTATCTCAAGCCAAGAGAGTTCGCAGTCCTATCACCTACTCATCTCAATGTTCCCTGTCCAGTTAGCTTCTCATCCAACTGCCAGGAATATAGTTCGCAAGTCCAGTGTTGGTCCAAATGTTAAAGAGCCCATGGGAAGGGAGATACGTGTATATTCCGTTACAGCCCACGGTGCAAATACTTCACCCGCTCTTCCTTTAAGAGAATGTCTCCCTGGACCTCTCCACCCCTTATAACCTCAGAAACAATAACACAGAGGGATGCTTATGGGACCTTTGTGACTTGCTAGGCTGGTGTCCAAAGTATATGTGGGTCAGCCTTGTAAATTATTTTAAACTTAATCTTGGACCTGTGCTATCTCTGGAAAGCAGATTCCCTGTGTTTATCAGAACTGCTTGTATTGCACATCATTATGTGCCCTGAGATGCCAGAGTCTGCAGAACAAGCTGCCACTTAACCACCCCCACTTGTAATCTTCACTGTTTCCCTTTTACTTAGGAATTTGATAAGAGTTTCTGTTAATATATTTCTTGTTACCTTTCCTGAAAGAATGCTCACACCTGTGTGCAAAGATGTGTTAAAAGAATACTTGCTTGGTATACTGAAAGCAGTGGTCCCAGGGGCTGGTCTGTAGCCTGCTGCCACTCCAAGATAAATTTTTGCCAGTTCTCAGTGAAATGAAAAGTATGAGAACGGCACAGCGGATTTTACATGAAATTAGGTCTATTCAATTTAAAAGATAATATGCCCTCAGTGTAAAAATGACTAATGTAATGATCAGAGTGTTGCTCTGGAGGCAGGACTACTTCAGTTCATATGTACCTGCACCACTTACTGGCTTGTAACCTTGGGCAACTCATTTATCCTGTCAGTACATCAGATTCCTTACCTATAAAAATGAGGTAGTTATACCTATCAGTAGTTATGAGGATCACATGTGAAGTGCTTAAAACAATGGAAAAACTTGCCTAGTGCTGACAATGCTACTGTAATGACAAAATTGGGAACAAGCTAATCGCCCATCAAAGGGGAGTGGTTAAATGATAATGCAGTAGTTCAACAGAATGAAGGAGAAAGGAACTCACGGAACGCCATTCAAGACAGTGAAAAATGCTAGAGAAAAAGGTGTGCGCATGTGCACAAGCACGCAGATGGGTGGGCCCCTGTTCGTGGCTTCAGGAGAGGAAAGGGGGGATTGTGAAGGGAGATGTATTTCAGCTTCCTTATCGCCACCCCCAGGCTTCCAGGAGGACTGAAGTCACTGACAACACAGCACCAGCAGTGTTCACAACAAGTGGGCCCCTGTCCAAGGGCCAGCAAAGTCATTCCTCCCCTGAAGTCAGGCCGCACTCCCAAACTGCACAGACTAGACTTATTTTGCACAAGTCTCTGTTTCATTTTCCATGGAAACTACATCTCACGAGACTTACTGAACCTCAACATGATTACTGAACCTCAACAAGCTTCATTTTATTTTTTTTTAATTTTATTTTTTTATTTTTATTTTTGGCTGTGTTGGGTCTTCATTGCTGTGCATGGGCTTTCTCTAGTTGTGGTGAGCGGGGGCTACTCTTCGTTGCGGTGCATGGGCTTCTCACTAAGGTGGCTTCTCTTGTTGTGGCGCATGGGCTCTAGGTGCGCAGGCTTCAGTAGTTGTGGCGCACAGGCTTAGTTACTCTGCAGCATGGGGGATCTTCCCGGACCAGGGCTCGAACCGGTGTCCCATGCATTGGCAGGCGGGTTCTTAACCACTGCGCCACCAGGGAAGCCCATCACAAGCTTCATTTTAGATACACTCTGCTCATTCCTCAAATAATCCGAAGGGGCAAGTCATGGCTCTCTTTCAATCAGGCCCAGCCAACTCCAAATGGAAGCTTTAGATAAATGTTGATTTCTGAGAAAGGATCTTGCACTTAGTGCAACGATACTAACTGGGAAATAAGTTTTGAGGTTTTCCTTTTTTCATACTTTCTCGATCCCATCACCATCCTTATCTCCCCCTCTTTTTCGTGGTCATCAGAAGCTGAGTGGTGAGGTTCACTCTCCAGCTAGTAGGTCTGTCAACGCCTATGATTTATTCTAGCACCTACTCCTCTGACCATGGAACACCAGCTGGGACTCCTCTTAAGGAACACCTTTACCTTCACAAGTTTCTGATATCAGTGTTTCCCAAATTCTGTCCTCCAAACGTTACAACCACTGTGAAAGGATGCTGTGGTCACGTGAGCTCAGGAAGTTGTCTGTTACCTCCCCCTTGGAGACCATCTTGAAGACTCCAAGAAGTTCTGCCTTAAAGGAACCGGTTTAATGTGGTTCAACCCAGTGTGTTCCAATTTCACTTTTTTTTCTTTTTCCACTTAACTTTTCAATCAGTTAACATCCCTCACAATTTGAGAAACCTTGTTAGAGCCATGACCCCTCCCATCTCCCTACCCGGCACTGCTGATTTTGCTTGGTTTCCTGGCCTCTGCAGGGCAGAAACATTGCTGGCCTCAGGGAGTGTCACGAACTGGGTCTAGATATTCTACTACTAAAACAGAGCAACACAGGGGCTTCCCTGGTGGCGCAGTGGTTAAGAATCCACCTGCCAATGCAGGAGACACGGGTTCGAGCCCTGGTCCGGGAAGATCCCACATGCCGCGGAGCTCCTAAGCCTGTGTGCCGCAACTACTGAGCCTGCACTCTGGAGCCCGTGAGCCACAACTACTGAGCCCACGCACCACAACTACTGAAGCCTGTGTGCCACAACTACTGAGCCTGCACTCTGGAGCCCGTGAGCCACAACTACTGAGCCCACGCACCACAACTACTGAAGCCTGCGCGCCTAGAGCCCATGCGCCGCAACAAGAGAAGCCACTGCAGTGAGAAGCCCTCGCACCACAACGAACAGTAGCCCCCGCTCGCCGCAACTAGAGAAAGCCCGCGCGCAGCAACAAAGACCCAACGCAGCCAAACATAAATAATAAATAAATAAATAAATAAAATTTTTTTAAAAATAGAGCAACACAAATACAAAAGAGAACAATATAAAGGAAAACATTTTTCCAACTCAGGGAAATGGATAAGACTTTTCAGGTTAAATATTTCTTCTGTAAGTTGTTCTTAGTCAGCTGGTACCTGCTATGGCTTGTCTTCATCAGCTGTTAACAGACAAAACAGTAGTAAATTTTGGACATGTGATTTTTTAAAAAATTACCTGATTTTTTTAAAATACAAAAGTGATACAAGCTCTTGATAAAATACATCCAATGATATATAGGAGTATCCAGTAAAAAGTGAAAAATCCCCTCTTACCTCTCTCACGCCCCCCCGAGCAAACCATTGAAAGAGACTATTTTTTCATCCATTTATTCATTGAACAAATATTTATTGTCTACTGTGTTTCCAGCATTGGAAATGTAGAAATGAACAAAACTGACCAAGTCTGCCCTCACGGAACTTACATTAAAGAGGAGAGGAGACAGACAAATAGGTAAATACATCATATTTTAGATAATGGAAAGTGCTATAGTAAAAAAAATAATAATAAAGCAGAATAAAGGGCATTGGGTGATCAGGGAAAGCCCCATAGATAATATGACATTTGAGCAAAGGTCTGGAGGAAAAGAGGGACTTGCCTCATGATATCTGGGGGAAGGGTGTTCCAGGCAAAGGGAACATCATGTGCAAAGGTCCTACGGCAGAAGAAAGCTTAAATTCAAGATCAATATGATGGCCTGTATAGCAGGAACTTAGCAAGGAGAAGAGTGCAATGAAATTATATCAGGGGTGATGGGAACATTACTTATTGGTTCATAAGGACACCATAAGGATACACATTGTAGGTATCCTTCTGGATTTCTATGCCACTACAGACACATTTGTGTATACATGTCCCAATGTATACATTTACTTCAATCTTGCTAATGTCTGCATAATAATTCATAGCAGGTACACCATGTTTTCCTTAAAATAATTTTATTGCTAAACAAGGACCCGGGAATTCACTGGCGGTCCAGTGGCTAGGACTCCACGGTTCCACTGCAGGGGGCAAATGTTCGATCCCTGGTCAGGGAACAAAGACCCCACATGGCGGCATGGCCAAAAAATACACAAAAAAAACAAAAAAACAACAACGACCTACTGTACTAGCACAGGGAACTATATTCTATGTCTTATAGTAACCTATAATGAAAAATAATCTGAAAAAGAACATATATATTCTGAATCATTTTGCTGTACACCTGAAGCTAACACAACATTGTAAATTAACTATACTTCAATTTTTAAAATGGTTTAAAAAAGCGCTATTAAAAAATAGTTTTATTGCTTTCCTAATTATGAATGTAATACATACTCAATGTAATTAACTTGAGAAATACAGAAAAAGAAAGCACCCATTAAACCTACAATCCAGGGCTTCCCTGGTGGCGCAGTGGTTGAGTCTGCCTGCTAATGCAGGGGACACGGGTTCGAACCCTGGTCTGGGAGGATCCCACATGCCGCGGAGCGACTGGGCCCGTGAGCCACAACTACTGAGCCTGCGCGTCTGAAGCCTGTGCTCCGCAACAAGAGAGGCCACAGCAGTGAGAGGCCCACGCACCGCGATGAAGAGTGGCCCCTGCTTGCCACAACTAGAGAAAGCCCTCGCACAGAAACGAAGACCCAACACAGCCAAAAATAAATGAATAAATAAATTTAAAAAATAAAAAACAAAAAAAACCCCTACAATCCAAATATACTCAGTTTAGCATATTTCCTATTTTCTCAGTATTTTTTACTTAAATAACAGTGAGTGTGATCCAGTTGTCAAGACTCAATCAATGGATACGTGTGTGTGTGTGTGTGTGTGTCTGTGTGTGCATAGAATAAAACTTGAAAGTCCTTTTTCAGTGTCCCTCCTCGGAATCTCTCTCCACACTTATCTTTCTCTGTGTCACTTGGTAAAGGTTTGGTGTATTTACCACCAGGTTGTTCTAATGTGTTTACATATGTATGTATTATATAAAAACATACTTTAAAAATTATACATAAAAGGAATTGTACAGAACATACTCATGTAGCTTGAAGCCAGCACATATATATCTCCCTGCTTCTTTCTGAATTGCTACAATATATTTCACAGTACAGATAGACCATATTTTACCCATCTCTTTACTGATGGATATTTGTGGGGTTTTTTCGCTATTAAAACAACCTGCAGGGGCTTCCCTGGCAGTCCAGTGGTTAGGACTCCGGGCTTCCACTGAAGGGGGCACGGGTTCAATCCCTGGTCAGGAACTAAGATCCCAAAAGCTATGCGGTGGGTGGCCAAAAAAATAATAAATAAATAAATAAACAATGCTCCAATGAATATCCTTGAGAACGTCTCATCTTAGATGTGCAAATATTTCTTCAGGATATAGCTAGAAGTGGAATGGCATCAAAGAATATGGCACTGAAACCTGTGATTACTACAAAGTTGCCCTTCAAAAAGATGGTACCACATGCAACGAAATATTATTCAGCCTTGAAAAGGATGGAAATTCTGACACATGCGATGTGGATGAATCTTGGTGAAATAAACCAGACAAAAAGGACAAGTACTCTATGATTCCACCTATATGAGGTCCTTAGAGTAATCAAATTCATAGAGACAGAAAGAATGGTGGCTGTCAGGGGCTGAGGAAAGGGGATGGGGAGTTAGTGTTTAATGGGTGTAGAGTTTCAGTTTGGGATGATGAAAAAGCTCTGGAGACGATAATGGTGATGGTCGCATAACAATGTGAATGTACTTAATGCCACTGAATCTTATATTTAAAAAGGGTTAAAATGGTAAATTTTGTTATGTATTTTTTAACACAATAAAAAAGAGAACTATACCAATATGAATTCCCACCAATACTGCATAAGAGTACCTAGTTCTCCAGACCCTCATATATATATATTTTGGGATTGCACTGCCCAACTTGCAGGATCTTAGTTCCCAGACCAGGGATCAAACCTGCGCCTCCTGCAGTGGAAGCATGGAGTCCTAACCACTGGACCACCAGGGAATTCCCTATATATATATATGTATTTTTTTTTTTTTAAACATCTTTATTGGAGTATAATTGCTTTACAATGGTGCGTTAGCTTCTGCTGTGTAACGAAGTGAATCAGCTATACATATACATATATCCCCATATCTCCTCCCTCTTGCGTCTCCCTCCCACCCTCCCTATCCCACCCCTCTAGGTGGTCACAAAGCACCGAGCTGATCTCCCTGTGCTATGCGGCTGCTTCCCACTAGCTATCTATTTTACATTTGGTAGTGTATATATGTCCATGCCACTCTCTCACTTCGCCCCAGGTTACCCTTTTCCCTCCCCGTGTCCTCAAGTCCATTCTCTACATCTGCATCTTTATTCCTCTCCTGCACCTAGGTTCTTCACAACCATTTTTAGAATTTTTTTTTCAATTCCACATATATGTGTTAGCATACAGTATTTGTATTTCTTTTTCTGACTTACTTCACTCTGTATGACAGACTCTAGGTCCATCCACCTCACTACAAGTAACTCAATTTCATTTCTTTTTATGGCTGAGTAATATTCCATTGTATACTGAAGATGTGCAACATCTTCTTTAGCCATTCATCTGTTGATGGACACTTAGGTTGCTTCTATGTCCTGGCTATTGTAAATAGAGCTGCAATGCACATTGTGGAACATGACTCTTTCTGAATTATGGTTTTCTCAAGGTATATGCCCAGTAGTGGGATTGCTGGGTCGTATGGTAGTTCTATTTTTAGATTTTTAAGGAACCTCCATACTGTTTTCCATAGTGGCTGTATCAATTTACATTCCCACCAACAGTACAAGAGGGTTCCCTTTTCTCCACACCTCTGCAGCATTTATTGTTTGTAGATTTTTTTGATGATGGCCATTCTTACCTGTGTGAGGTGATACCTCATAGTAGTTTTGATTTGCATTTCTCTAATGATTAGTGACGTTGAACATTCTTTCATGCGTTTTTTGGCAATCCGTATATCTTCTTTGGAGAAATGTCTATTTAGGTCTTCTGCCCATTTATGGATTGGGTTGTTTGTTTTTTTGATATTGAGCTGCATGAGCTGCTTGTAAAGTTTGGAGATTAATCCTCTGTCAGTTGCTTCATTGGCAAATATTTTCTCCTATTCTGAGGGTTGTCTTTTTGTCTTTTTTATGTTTTGCTTTGCTGTGCAAAAGCTTTTAAGTTTCATTTGGTCCCATTTGTTTATTTTTGTTTTTATTTCCATTTCTCTAGGAGGTGGGTCAAAAAAGATCTTGCTGTGATTGATGTCATAGAGTGTTCTGCTTATGTTTTCCTCTAAGAGTTTTATAGTGTCTGGCCTTACATTTAGGTTTTTAATCCATTTTGAGTTTATTTTTGTGTATGGTGTTAGGGAATGTTCTGATTTCATTCTTTCACATGTAGCTGTCCAGTTTTCCCAGCACAACTTAGTGAAGAGGCTGTCTTTTCTCCATTGTATATTCTTGCCTCCTTTATCAAAGATAAGGTGACCATATCCAATATATATTTTCTAAAAATTTCTATTTATTTATTTATTTATTTATGGCTGTGTTGGGTCTTCGTTTCTGTGCGAGGGCTTTCTCTAGTTGCGGCAAGTGGGGGCTACTCTTCATCGCGGTCCAATATATATTAATAGTCACTTTAATTTTGGATAATTTGAAGGGCAAAAATGACAGTGTTTTAATTTGCACATCCCTGATTAAACTTGTGAGATTAAACACTTTTTGCTTTTTTTTTTTTTAGGTTAACTACTTTTTTTTTTTTTTTTTTTTTTTTGTGCGAGGGCTTTCTCTAGTTGTGGCAAGTGGGGGCCACTCTTCATCACGGTGCGCGGGCCTCTCACTATCGCGGCCTCTCTTGTTGCAGAGCACAGGCTCCAGACGCGCAGGCTCAGTAATTGTGGCTCACGGGCCCAGTTGCTCCGCGGCATGTGGGATCTTCCCAGACCAGGGCTCGAACCCGTGTCCCCTGCATTGGCAGGCAGACTCTCAACCACTGCGCCACCAGGGAAGCCCCAACTACTTTTTAATGTTCTATCCAAATATAATAGTCATACATTGCATTTGACATAAAAAATTGTTATTTTAAAGATGGGTTAATATAAAACCATGATTAACTAAAGATAACAAAAATTAGGTATTCTCCACAAAATATGGGTATAAAAAATGACATGGAAACATATCAAATTTAATGGAAATTTAACAGTAATATATATAAACAGTAAAATTTTTGTTGCATATCAAAGAATCTCCTTCTAGTTTTAAAAATATTAACCAATTGTTTGAAATACTTTAAAGCCCAGAATCTTGATGAGTATTTTTACTTAACGGAATTGTGATAAAAACCAATTTTGGTACTCACCAACTCGGTAACATTTTAACAGAATCTGATTAATATAGCTGTTTACTGAGCTCTGCTTTCAAAATACTGGGGAAAAAATCACATACATTTTAGATTTTGTTTGTTTCTCTGAAGGCTAGAAATGACACACATGCAGACAATGTAACTGAGAAAGATGTTAGAATGGGAAAGACAAGAAACAGAGTAATAGGAAAGTGGCTTTTGTAACCATGCTAGATCAGCTAATGAAATACGTTACTTGAAAATCTTGCTGAGAACTGATACAACTTTTTGTGTGTGTGTGATTTTTGCGAGCAGTTTTCTTTGACAGAACATCTTCCATTGTTATGACTCAGCATCCTTTTCTTTTTTTTTTTTTTTTCACACACACACACACTGTATTTTATTTTTACAAGAGATAAATAGACTGACACCAAGCATTGTACATGGATGACCACAACAAAAGCAACAATGATTGCAATTACCAAACATGAAACACACTCATACTATGTCATAATATTGACATTCAGTCCAGTAATCCTCCACTGTAACAGCTCCTTTACTTTGCAGTGAAAATTGATTTGTATATTTTTTGCCTCTGAGTCCTTGTGGGAATTTGTAGAATGGATAAACAACAAGGTCCTACTGTAGAGCACAGGGAACTCTATCTAATCTCCTGGGATAAACCAGAATGGAAAAGAATATTTTAAAAAATGTCTATATGTGCATAACTGAGTCACTTTGCTGTACAGCAAAGATTAGCACAACACTGTAAATCAACTATACTTCAATTTTAAAAATTTTTTTAAAAAGGAAAAAAAAAAAATTGGTCCTTCTTACCCTGTGCAAAGTGCTAAGGCCGCACAGACAAACATGCTCAGTCATCAAGTGGAAGAGGCCTGTAACATCCCCATTTACCAGGGGTGGTAAATACCAAGCTAGGTCAGGGTCAGGCGCCCTGAGGGCTCCTCCCCAGGAGAGGGGAGGGTGTGAAAGTCTCCCGCAGTGCTGGGGAGCGACGCGCTGCTCTGAACTGGGACAATGAAATGGAGGACTGGCTTCGCTCCTGCTTCTGCCCCACCGTTGCGCTGGAACACGCAGTACCTGCTGCCACCCCTCCACTGACTCTGATCTCCGCTCCAGGCCTCACGAGCCAAATCAGGGCGGCCCAGACCTCCTGCGTTTGGGAGATGCTGAGAAAAACAGGCTGGGACTGACTGATTTCGGCAACTGCCTACTCACCCCCCCTCCAAACAACCAGGCCTAACGGATGACACTGTAGGGGTGAGCCCTCCTAATGCTGCTTCCCTCTGGAGAGCACAGTGTGAAAACAGGCCTGGAGAGGTTGTTCTGTGGGTCGAGGGGTGGCTGGCTGTGTTTTTCTGGAGCCTCCCTCTGGGGTTTATCTACTCCCCATGCGCTGAGCTCGCTGGCGCCTGCGGACAGAACAGAATATACCCAGAGGATATAGTATGGCAACCTCCTCTGCTCTCAGTACGGCACGTCTGATACTTCTGGTCACCAAATGTGAGGTTGTTTTTTTTTTTTTTCCCAACACCAACCAATTCAGCAACACCAGCTGGGTGTCCTACAATTTAACTAAATTCTGACACTATCTACTTGGAGACAGGTCAGATCTCACAGGTTAAGGACATCACCACTTTCAAGAGAAAAGCTGCACACTGCATTATCTTCAGAATAAGAATTTTAAATTAGATTAATAAACATGTTAAAAGATATAAGGAAGCTATCAGAACTACAAAACAAGAAAACGAAAACATCAAAAAGAACCAGTAAGAGAGACTAGGTTGAATACGTAATAGTTGGACTAAAAAACAATATCTAAACATTCTCTTGAATGGATGAATTAGACAGCTGAAGAATGAATTAGTCAAGTGGAAGAACAGAAATTCCCCAAAAGGAAAAAAGAAAGAACAAAGGAACAGAAAATATAAAACAGAAGCTAAGAGATATGGAGGATAAAAGTAGAAGTGGTAACATTTAGAAAACAGGAGTCCCGGAAGAAGGAGATAAAAATGGAGGGGAGGAAAGGCAAAATAAATAAAAGCAAAAATAAACAAATGGGACCTAATCAAACTTATATGCTTTTGCACAGCAAAGGAAACCATCAACAAAATGAAATGACAACCTATGGAAGGGGAGAAAATATCTGCAAATGATGCAACTGACAAGAGTTTAACTTCCAAAATATACAAACAGCTCATATAGCTCAACAAAAATTAAAAAATCGGCAGAAGACCTAAATAGACATTTCTCCACAGAATACATACAGGTGCCCAAGAAGCACATGAAAAGATGTGCTAACTAATAACATCGCTAATTGGGACTTCCCTGGTGGTGCAGTGGTTAAGAATCCCCCTGCCAGTGCAGGAAACATGGGTTCAAGCCCTGGTCTGGGAAGATCCCACATGCGGCGGAGCAACTAAGCCCGTGTGCCACAACTACGGAGCCTGCACTCTAGAGCCCGTGAGCCACAACTACTGAGCCCACCTGCCACAACTACTGAAGCCCACGTGCCTAGAGCCCGTGCTCCGCAGCAAGAGAAGCCACTGCAATGAGAAGCCCGCGCACCTCAACGAAGAGTAGCCCCCGCTTGCCGCAACTAGAGAAAGCCCGTGTGCAGCAACGAAGAGCCAACACAGCCAAAAATAAATAAAATTTTTTAAAAACATCACTAATTATTAGAGAAATGCAAATCAAAACTACCATGAGGTTATCACCTCACACCGGTCAGAAGGGCCATCATCAAAAAGTCTACAAATAACAAATGCTGGAGAGGGTATGGAGAACAGGATGGAGGTTCCTTAAAAAACTGAAAATAGAATTACCATTTGATTCAGCAATCCCACTCCTGGGCATATATCCAAAAAAGACAAAAACTCTAATTAGAATTGAGATCCCGCGAGCCACACGGCGCAGCCGAAAAAAAAAAAAGAAAAAAGGAAAATATATATAGCTAAGAGCAAAGAAAAAGAGGAAATACTTTCATAAAGCCAACCATTGAAGTCAGAATTAAAATAACTTTTGCACACGTGAGTTCAGAGCTGGTTAGAGCCTTGGCACTTCCACAGGTTTGAGGTACAGAAGTGAATTCAGAGCCCCAGCCCCTGGCATGAGCCCTTTAATGGGCAGGGTCAGCTCTCTGGGTTGGAGGTTAATTAATGTCCCTTACTTCAGCCTCTGGAAAGCCCTTCTTTTTCCTTCTCTGACATTCTCCCTGAGTTTCTCAGGCTCGGGCAGATTTGTGCACCAGCTGTCATGTGGCACCTGGCTTATTTACAAGAGAGGCTGGGAACCCCTTTAGCCTTGAGGTACCCAGGGCCCTGGGAGCTGCTGGGGTCGGGGAGGGAGGAGAGGGTCTGATCCCTGCATATACCCTCCCTTGGAAACACACCTCTTCCTCTTCCCTAGTCACCTAGCAAAACCTGAAGCCTGGAAGAGTCCTGCACCTGCCTTCGGGGGAGGGTATCACACGCCTCAGCTGACTGGCTTCATTCTAAATTCATGACGACAAAACTCGAAGGGGTTTGCACACTGTCCTGCAGTTCTCCTCCATTTCTCTAAGAGGTGACAGGCTCTATTTCTCCAACCTTCCCACACCCTTACTCCCACATGGTGACCTTGACCTCACATTTCTTTGAGGAAACACCGGCCATCAGACCTTCCCACCCTTGGCCTGAAACCTGTCCACACCTGGACCACCTGACTCCTTTTCTCGCTCCGTGAACAGAGATGAAAGCCCCACCTGGGCCATCCTCTCACCTTCCCGAGGTCTCTGTTCTTGCAGGTACCCTCCCCCCTGCACTGACCACTGGATGTGCATCAGCGTACAAACAGAATCTGTCATTTCATGGACAGCTGATCTTTAAACGAACAATCGCCCCCCACCTTGACCCCATGTCTCCTTGCGGTTACTGGGCCACCCCCCTGCTTCCCCTCCAAAGGGTGGTCTGCACGTTGTCCCAACTTCAACTTCTTCACCTTCTGTGGGCAGAGGGGGTGGGGATGACTTCAGATTGTCTTGAAAAAAAGAAATAAAACATCACAACCATGGTTTAAAAATGGCTTCCTCCCCAAGCCCCTCTAAAGTGATCATAGAAGATTAAAAAAACAAACAAAAAGAAAGATGTAAATCCACAAGGACAAAGAGAGTGGGAGGGGAGACCAGGCAGAGGCACGGCCAGCAGTGTTTGCGCCATGGATGGCGGATGGCCACTCGTAACTCAGGAGAGAAGCTGAGACCTAGTGCCCTGGGAACCCAAGCACCGAGGAGACCCTGCTGACCGGGGGGAATGAAGTGGACACCTGTCTGCTAAGCTGTGGGAACTGTGACATCACCCATGGAGGACGCTCAGTGAAGCCCCATCCACACAGCTGGCTTTCTGGTGCCAGGCATTCGAGGAAAGCCTCTTCCATGAAAGGCAGAGATACCCCCAAAACAAACAGAAAAAGTGGAACTGGGACCAAAGGAGACCACGCAGAGAAACAAAGGAGACTCTGATGCATAAGCTTTCCTGTTCTCGCTCCAACTCTCTGGACCCAAGTGCAGCTTTCAGGCTGTGCTGGCCTGGACACTCAGCCTTTCTGGCCAACAACCTTTTTTAACATTGAGGTTTTTAACATTGAGGCAGCCCCCTGGGGCACGCTGGGGCTCTGAGGGAGGGTCTAACATTCAACTCTAACTCACTCTCCACGACTTACATGATAAAGTCTAAATGTGAGTGGCATTTCTGAAATGTCCTAAACCCTTGTTCTGCACTCCTGTCCCCGGTTCTTGAGTCAACTTGTCCTTCCCTCTGCTGTGGTCTGAAAGTCTGTGTGCCCCCCAAAACTCACAGGTTGAAATCCTATTGCCCAGGATGACAGTATTAGGAGGTAGGGCTTTGGGAAGTGCTTAGTACAGGAGGATGGAACCCTCATGAATGACATTAGTGCCCTGATAAAGGAGACCCAGAGGGGTGCTGTCCTTGCATCCGGTGAGGAAACAGGGAGAAGGCCCTGGCTACCATCCTGGCCCTCACCAGTAGGTGACCATGCTGGGGCCTTGACTTGAACTCCCAGCTTCCAGAACTAAGAGAAATAAATGTCTGTTGTTTATAAGCTACCTAGTCCGTGGTAGCAGCCTGAATGGACTAAGGCACCTTCAAAGCATCCTTCCTTTCCAGGCCTGCACTAGCCCCAGGCAGGGACAACAAACTTTCCTCAAAGTCTAGGGGCCTGGGAGGTGGTCAGACACTGCCAAGGGGAACTGCAGCAAAAGCAAGACATGTGGGACCTGAAAGGAAGCCAGGGATGACATACTGTGCGACTGCACTCACATGACATTGCGGAGACGGCAGACGTAGCGGACAGAAATCATCAGTGGCTACCGGAGCAGGGCGGTGGGGGAGGGGCGGGCAAAGGGGCACCAGAGCACATTTGGGGGTGATGGCAACGTTCTGTATCTTGACCACTGTGGTGGTCATATGCTTGTATATTTTTGTCAAAACTCTCTGACCTGTTGGCCTTAAAGGGGTGTAAATTCTTAAAAATTACAAAGCACATTAAAGTTTTAAAGGGTGTAAGTTATACTACAATAAACCTGACTTTTAAAAAGAAAGAGATGGGAACGCAAAGGGAGACGGGACCGCCTGCTTCCAATCCCACCGCCATCACCTGCGAACTGAGCTGTAATCGCGAGCGAGCAGTTAACTTCACCCCCTCAGACCCCGTTTCCGCTTCTCTGAAACAGAGACGCCCACAGATCTCCCTCCCAGCGTGGAGGTGGGGCGTAAAAAAGAGAACGCCTGCGAGGCGCCGGCTCGAGCGCGTGCCTCCAGCTTTGCCCGCGCCCGGAAAGCCCGAGGCAGGTGCCTCCCTACCCGCTGGGTGCGCCCCGCGGACGCGCACCCGCTCCCCTGCACGGAGGCAGGGGCCCCAGCCCGGACGCCCGCACTCCCGCTCTGTGACAGGGGAGGGGAGGGGGGCGTCCGCGGGGAGGCTCTGCCGCGCTCCTACCGCGGCCTTACCTGGCAGCCCCAGCAGGACCGCGGTCACCGGGCTCCCGCGGCGCGTCGGGGAAAGGGGCGGGGCCTCACCTGGGCGGGTAACTGAGGGGACGCAAAGGGAGGGGCTCCCTCGGGAAACTGGGTGACGAGCGACGCTAAGGCGCGGAGGTGGGGGCGCCCCGGGTGTGGGCGTGGCTGAGGCGCGGAGGGGAGGAGTCGCGGGTGTGGGCGTGGCTGAGGCGTGGAGGCGGGCCCTTTGCGTCACCCGCTTGGTCTCCTGATTGGCATTCACCCCTCGGTGCTCGACCGCGGGTTCTTTGGCTCGACCTCGGACGCATCCCGGCTCATCCTTTGTCTTGGTCAGGCTATCTGATGCTTCCTTGGTCCAGGCTGACGCAGCCTGCGTCTGGTCTTTCTCCTGTCGCTGTCGCCGGTTCTGGCCTGCCTATCTGGCCTCAGGCTGTGCCCCTCTTATCGGTCTTGACTCTGTCCCTTTGACCAGAGCTTCCTCTCTCTGCCCCGTCTTTATCTCGCCTCCGCCTCCCCACCCCCCCTTTCTCTATTTTTGTCTCCCAGACGACAGGATATCCTTCTCTCCCGGTCTTTTCGGTAGTAAAATCAGACATCCAGGGCTTCCCTGGTGGCACAGTGGTTGGGAGTCTGCCTGCCAGTGCAGGGGACACGGGTTCGAGCCCTGGTCTGGGAGGATCCCACATGCTGCGGAGCAACTAAGCCCGTGAGCCACAACTACTGAGCCTGCGCATCTGGAGCTTGTGCTCCGCAACGGGAGAGGCCGCGACAGTGAGAGGCCCGCGCACCGCGATGAAGAGTGGCCCCCGCTCGCCACAACTGGAGAAAGCCCTCGCACAGAAATGAAGACCCAACACAGCCAAAAATAAATAAATTAATTAATTAATTAAAAAAAAAAAATCAGACATCCATTAGCCAATAGCGGGGTCTGTTGAGAACGGGCCCAGATCCAGCTCGAGGTCGGAGAAATTCCCCAGAGGCTATGCGCTTGGGGCTGGGCCCCCGGATTTGGCCATCGGCCTGGCTGTGGTTATTCTGGGTCCCGGAAGAGAGGCCCCACATCTGGGCCTGGCTGAGCAGTGGCCTCCGGGGCGCTGAGCCCGTGTGGGAAGGGGCAGCTCGCTTTCCCTGAGAGCCAGAAGCCTCCCAGGCCAGGAGGGTCCCACCCAGACCAGCAGGACTTCGGTCCCCTTCTCCTGCAGGAGGCACCCTTGGCCTCCGTGGCCCTCTGAGGGCCAGGGCCACCTCAGCTAGTATTCTCCTCTCCCAGTACGATTCTGCTCAACTCCAGTCCCTGTCTCCCTTGTTCCAGGAAGCCTGTCCAGCCTCCTAAACTGGCTTATTTCTATTTCTTCTCTGTCAGTCTCAGACACAAAGCTGCTCAGAGAGGCTGCATCTGGCCAGTAAACAGGCCCAGCCCAGGCTCTGGACCAAGTTTTGGGAGAAGCAAAGGTGCAGGCTCTGGCTTGTGCACCCCGCTTCCCCTCCAAGTCCCACCCTCCCCTCCCTCCGAGGCCAGAGCAATTCCCTCCTTCCCACTCTGGACCCCTCTCTCCCACCTCTCTTTAGAATTTACATTAATTATGCACAGGCTTTAGACATCTTGCACAGTTGAGTTGGGTTTTTTGTTTGCTTGTTTGTTTTAACTCTGCAAGAGATGCCATGTTTGTTTTTCTAAAGGCAGTGGTAAAAAATTAAATAGTCCAAACGATGCATATCAAAAAGGAAGTTGCCTTCCCACCCTCCACCCTTAGTTCCCCTCTCCAAAGGATATGTCAGCTGCACTTTTTTCTTTTTTTCTTTTTTTGGCTGCGCGGCATGCGGGATCTTAGTTCCAGACCAGGGATGGAACCCATGCCCCCTGCAGTGGAAGCACGGAGTCTTAACCACTGGACCACCAGGGAAGTCCCCTGCTGCACATTTTTTGAACCTCTCACTTGTTTTTGTTAAAAATCAACTCTGAAAATCAATTCAAGTGAAAAAACATGCCTTTACAAAAAGTTACTAAGTGTGAAGTGAAACACATGGAAAGATTGAGCCTAAAGACTGCTTGGGGGAGATTTTCCTTGCATGGAGACTGGATTGGTTGAAGCTTTTTGAAACATGAGTCCGGTGGCATTGGAATTGAGAAAGCTGTGTTTCTCTGCTTGATTCATTTCCGACTAAAAACACAGGCATTCTCTGCTCAGAGGACCTTTTTCTTCTTTAAGATAAAATTCACATATAGTTCTCTAATTTAAAGCATACAATTCAATGGTCTTTGGCATATTTACAACAATCATCACAATCAAACTTAGAACATTTTTCATCACCCCCAAAAGAAGCCTTTCAGCTTCCCATTACCCCCCAAGTCCTGTTGCCCTAGGCAACCACTAATCTACTTTATGTCTCTGTAGAGTCCCCTATTCTGAACATTTCACATAAATGAAATCATGCAATATAAATCCTTTGTGACTGGCATCTTTCACTTACCCTAAGTTTTTCATAGTTCATCCCTGTTGTAGCACGTATCATTATTCCATTCCTTTTTACGGCTGAATAATATTCTATCGTATGGAGAGAATTTTATTTATCCATTCATCAGCTGATGGACATTTGGGTCGTTTCCACTTGGCTATTATAAATAATGCTCTTGTGAACATTTGCGTACAGGTGTTCGTGTGGACTTAAGTTTCCATTTCTTTTGAGTACTTACCTAGGAGTGGAATTGCTGGGTCATATGGTAACTCTACGTTTAATTTTTTTGAGGAACAACCAGACTGTTTTCCAAAGTGGCTGCACCATATAATCTGCCAGCAGTGTATGAGGGTTCCAACTTCTCCATATCCTCACCAACACTTACTATTATCTGTCTTTTTTAAAAATTTATTTTATTCAAGTATAGTTGATTTACAATGTAGTGTATTATCTGTCTTTTTAATTATAGCTATCCTAGTGGGTGTCAAGTGTATCTCATTGTGGTTTTTGATTTGCATCTTCCTGATGACTGATAATCTGAGAACTTTTTATAAACTTGATTTGCAATTAGAGTTGTCTGCCCAACTGTCATTGTCACCTGATGTGGTGATGCCTCTGAAGGACTCAAGGGTCTCCACTTACTCTTTAATTTTTCCCCAACAGCACAGTAATGCCCTCTGCATTATGATCATAATTCAAAGCCTTCCTGAGCACCAACTGGGGGCTGGACGCTGTGCTGGGTGATGAGATACAGCAAAAAAAAGCAACATCTCACCTCTTGGAGAGCTTGGTGGGTAAAGGTGTGGCTCTGGATTTGAATATTTGCTTTGTCACCTCGCAGCCACGTGGCCTTGGACAGGGTATCTACTCTTGCCCAGCCTCAGTTTCTTCATCTGTGAAATAAGGTTGCACTGAGAGTTGCACGTAACGCACTTAGCACAGCGTCTGGCACATAGTGACTGCTCACAAGGCATCTGTTATTGTTAAAGATGAAGCCGGGACTTCCCTGGTGGCGCAGTGGTTAAGAACCCGCCTGCCAATGCAGGGGACATGGGTTCGAGCCCTGGTCTGGGAAGATCCCAAATGCTGTGAAGCAGCTAAGCCTGTGTGCCACAACTACTGAGCCTGCGCTCTAGAGCCCACGAGCCACAGCTACTGAAGCCAGTGAGCCACAACTACTGAAGCCCGCGGGCCTAGAAGCCCATGCTCCGCAACAAGAGAAGCCACCACAATGAGAAGCCCACATGCAGCAACGAAGACCCAACGCAGCCAAAAATAAATAAATTTATTAAAAAAAAAGATGAAGCCAGATGATTAAATAAATGCTAACAATACTGGACAATGAATTAATGCAAAGTGTCATGGAACACATAGTGGGGACCCCCAACCCAGTCCAGGGTCTAGGAAAGGCTACCCAGAGGAAGTGATGTTTAAACAGAGAGGTAGGAATTGGCTAGAGCAAGGCAGTGTGTGTTTGTGTGTGTGTGTGTTCCTGGCAGCTGCAACAGCTTGTGCAAAGTCTTGGAGGCTTGGAGGCAACAGAAGAGAGCATGGCATCGGGAGAGACTGAAATGTGTTCAGAATGTCTAGAGCAGAACTGTGCAATAGAATTCTCTGCGATGATGGAACAGTTCTATCTCTGTGCTATCCAATGTGGCGGCCACTAACCACATGTGACTATGAGCATTTGAAATGTGGCTAATGTCACTGTAGAACTGAATGTTTGATTTATTGTAACCGACTTAAATTTAAATAGCCACTGAGGCTGGTGACCTTACATTGGACAGCACAGGTGTTTACACTAGAGTGTAGTGTGTACTTTCAATCAGAGATGAAGGTGGAATGTGGAGAAGGGCCTCCAGACTGCACCGGCTTGGTATGGACCGTGCCTTTTATTCCAAGTGTCGAGGGAAGCCACCAGTTGGGGGGGAGGGGAGTTAGGTGATCTGGTTTTCATTTTTGAAAGATCACTCTCGTTGCTGTAAGGAGAATCGATTATGGGGGTGCTGGGGACAGGAGTGAAGCAGGGAGACCAGCTTGAAGACAGCTGTGGTCTCCCCGGCAGGGATGATAGTTGCTTGCCATCAGGCAGAGATAGAGACAAATTGGTAGGTTTGGGGGTGTGGGGTTCCTGACGGCTTGGATTTTAGGAGTGAGGGAGAGGGAGGTGACCTAGGGCTGGATACTTACTTGGATGATGGCTGCGTCCCCAAGCCCCAGCGCTGAGTCTGGACCAGGGCTGGTCTGGAAGGGAGGTCTAATTTCGAAGCACAGGCCGGCCTCCTGTCCGCCCCTGCTGGCTGGTGCTGGAAGCGCCTTTAGCTCAGGGAAGGAAGGCAGCGGCCGTCAGGGCCCCTGGCTGGGGGCCTGGGGGGCTGGGGGAAGGCCCCGGAAGGTCGGGTGGGCGGGGTGCATTTCCAGGGGGAGGTGCTGGGCTGAGTCTCTCCTCTCCGGAGGGCGTCCACATCAGCTCTCCCTGCCCTGCGACGGGTAAACCAGTTCCCAGGCTGAGCCACATGGCCGCTGGGGGGCAAGTGGTGGGGAAGGGGAGGGGTGGATGTCCGTGTGCAGTGGGGCGAGTCCCCTCCCCGCCCCACGCGACACGCCAGCTCCCCCCGAGGCAGGGCCCCGCACCCAAGGGTTGCCTCTGACTGCCCCCCCGCATCTGGGGGCCTCAGCGGCGGGCAGTGGGGTGGGGTCGGGTGGGAGGAGGGGCGTGTCTCCCCAGAGAGGGTGTGGCCCATGGTCCGGAGGGTCAGTCTCCCGGCCAGCGGGTCCCGCCGAGGGAGAGCTGACCCCGCTGCGGCCAGGCGGGCGGGTGGGCTGAGCGTGCGGAACGCCGACGGACCCAGCCGGCTCGCGGGGCTCCCAGCCAGCCCGCGCCCCTCCGGGCCGCACTTCCTCGGCAGCCCCGCCGCCCGCCCGGACGCGCCGCGCGCAGCCTCCGCCGAGCCGGTGAGTCAGGGATGATGCGGGCTTCCCAGGGGCCCGGGCCCCGAATCCTGACGGTGAAGGGTGGCGGCCGGGAAGCCCGGGTGGGCGCCTTGCTCCCCCAGCCCTGAGCCAGGGTCTTTGAGGGGCTCCGGCTCTCTTCTCCACCTGGCCTACCAGATCCTTCCTCCCCGGCCGGGAGGATGGGGGGTCCGGGGGTCCAGCGGCTGGGCAGACAGCTGTTGCTGCGGAGACTTGGGAGCAGTGGGCTGGGAGGCAGAGTGGTGAGGGGCTGGGGACATCAGCCAGGCTAAATGGCGTGTGGCCGGGAAGGACGCCCCAGGGTGGGCAGAAAGACGCAGGGTCGAAACTGCATGATGAGGCAGTCGACAGGCCCCGGCCTCTCCTGCTGCTGTGGGAAGATGCCCCCCGCCGTCCTCCCGCCCCGGGGCTGAAGCCGCGCAGAAGATGGTCCAGGCCCTGACCTTCCCACCCTCCGCTTCCCGTCCCCAAGCTCTGCTCTGCTCCCTGCCCCCTTCTCCTCCCCGCCAGCCCCGCTGTCTCCCCCCCTCCCCAACTCGGACTCTTTTTCCTTCTTTCTGCCCACCCACTGGGGGGGCCCCCCGGGGCTTCCCCCTCCCCGCCCTGGGGCCCCGCCCTGGCGAGCGCTGGCGGCTGTGGTTTCTGCTCTCCCGGGAGGTCGAGGTGGTGCCCTGAGCTGAGCTCCCCCGCCTGGCCTCGGGCCTGTCGGGGAGCTGCTGGGTGACGGGAGCTTGGGCATCAGCGAGGCGTCTCCCTCCTGCTGTGAAGCCCCTAGAGACCCTAAGGCACAGAGAGGTGGCACTCCTCAGAGACTGAAAGTACAGACGGGCCCCGAAAGGTTTTGAGACCTGAAGAAGAACATCCCGGTAGGCCGAGGTGGTTTCAGACCAGGCTGTGCCAGCAGCCTGGGACCTTGGGCAAGTCACTTCCCCTTTCCGAGCCCTAGTCCTCCTGGCAGCAAAATGAGGGGTTTGATAGGCCAGGGGTTTTCCAGCGGTTTCCCCAGGGCACCCCACACCCCCTGCGTGGGAGGTTGAGTGATCTGCCCCACCCAAAACTGCATTTTTTTTTAATGTAAATATTGGCCACTGGGCAAGATGTTGTGTAGAGAAAGGGGTGTGCTGTTAACACAGATGTTTTCGGACCAGGGGCTGTGGCCTCTCAGAGATCAGGAAGTCCCAGAGGGACAGTCAGGGACAGTTGTGGGCCCTGTTCCTCCAACAGATCCTGTCCTCCCTCCTCTTGCTCCCCTCCCCGCTCCTGTTGGGCTGGGCTCGCGCGCTGGCGGCTGGTCTGCTTGTACCCAGCTTCTAACCCTCTCTGGGCCGGGCTTCAGCCAGCCCTCCTACCCCCACGCCTACTGGGAGGAGCGGGTGCCTGTGACACCTCCGTCCCCACAGAGGTTCCAGCCAGAAGGAGCAGCCGCGCCTTAGGATGGCCTCGCCCTCCCGCCCTCCCGCTTTCAGGCTCGAGACGTCAGATGGAGGCCAAGAAAGTGGTGCCCAGGTGGACAGAGGAAAACTGGGCAGTGGTGCCGGGCCGCCCCCCATGGAGTCACCATTCCAGGGCGAGGACCGGAACTTCTCGCCTCAGATCAAAGTGAACCTCAGCTTCCGAAAGGGGGCAGGTGCCAGGTGAGGCAGCAAGCGGGGCCGGGGGAGCCCGGGGGGCTCACCGCCAGCGGAGTCAGACTGGGTGGCCTAGCCCCGCCCCAGTGCCCCTGTGCCACAGCCTTGGGGGTCCTGGGTCTGGCTCTGATGGCTCCTGGGCCCGACAGGCTGAACCCTGCTCTGCTCTCTGGGGTTGCTCCTTCCAGAACCTTCCCCGTTCTTGGCCTTCTGTCTCCTGAGGTTGTGTTCTTCTTGTAGGGACATACTCTTTCACCTCCTGGCATGCCCCCTGTTGGTGCCGTCCCCTTCCCAGCCACAGGCCCTGCGGGGGGTGCTAGCAAGATCCACGCTCCAGGCCAAGAGAATCAAGGACACGTGGAAATGTCCCGGGTGTTCCCGGGCTCTGCTCCAAGGCTGGACCTGTTGCCCTGGGGTCGTGGACTCTGGGGCTTGAGGACGGTGGCCTCCTGCTCGGAGCCACCTTCACTGTGACCTTCCCGTGATGTCTTCTAATTCAGACTGTGGGAGCCACTCTCGGGGGAGCGCCACCTCCAGTCCTGTGGGTGTGGGGGAAGGGTGCACCTGGATCCCCGCAGTGTGAGGTCTGACATACGAGGCTGGAGAACCTGCCTGGGCCAGGCAGCACTCTGCCAGGGAAGCCCCTCCCTCCCTGCTCATGCCTTGGACTCTGCCCCCAGCCTCGGCCTCCCAGCCCAGAGCCGCCTGTCCTGTTTGTGCTGCGGGACCGAGGTCAGGTTCAGACCAGGGCAGGAGAGGGTGCTTGCAAGGCTCCTGGGAGCGGGGTCACCTGCCCGAGACAGAACCGGCCCCTCGATGCCCTTTGGTGCTTCGATCTGTGCTCCCGCGGGGCCTCCCTATCCCAGGACCGTGATGCCGCCCTGTGACAGGAAGTGCTTTGTCCAAATAGCCACTTCGCCCGGCCGGACTGCCCACGGGACTCCCCAGTCAGCCGCAGTGACCTCTTGGTCACGTCGTGGCCGCACGGTCTGCTGGACGGATGATGCTGCGTCTGGCCAGGCAGCTTCCTGCCCTGTCAGTCACGTGATCATGGCTTAAACCATGACTGATCCAGTAATCCCCCCACTCATCAGAGCCCCCACCCCTTTCTTGGTTGATCCATTCCATGGCAGGCCTGAGGGTGCCCAAAGCATCAAACAGTCCCCCCTTTCTTGTCCCTTCATATCTGCTGGTCGTGGTACCGGGAGCCCCAGTGACAGCCCAGGCGGGGATGCCCACACACGCTGGATTCAGAAGGGCTACCGGCCCCTCCTGGGGCCTTTCGCAGAGGTGTGGCTTCTCAAGAAAATTCTGTGAGCGTCTGGTGTCCGCTCTGGACCCCACGCCTCTGAGAAACCTCCGTCTGTCCAGCCTGGCGTCTCTCTGGGGTGGGGAGTCGGGGTCCAGAGTTGGTTGAACAGCAAGCACCCCACAGCCCGTGAGCTCTGCACCATGCGGCTTTGGGAAAGTTACTCTACCTCCTTGTTTGTCTGATGGAAAAAATAGAGATTACTCACGCAGGGCAGAAGTGAGGGCCAAAGGGGCAGGTACTCCGTCGTTCGGCCATAGATGGTTTCAGAGAGGACGTGGGGCTTTTCTTGATTTTCTTGGTGGAGGCCAGCGGCACGTACGGCCCCCAACAGTCCGTGGGCACCTCCGGTGGCCCCGCCCCGCCCCGCCCCGCCCCGCCCCGCCCCAGAGCCCAGCTCAAGAGCCACGAGGAGCTCCTGTGCTGAAATGGACAGTGAACCTGTTGCGAGCCGCGGGGCACCTGGCGAATGACAGGGGGTGCCTGCAGCCAGCACGCGTGGCCGGTGCCCCAGCCGGGCCCCTCCTCCGGGGGTCTGAGCACTTGCGGTCTCCTTGGCCTGCCTGGGTGCGTAGAGGCTCTCAAAAGGCTCCCGTGGGGCTCCTGGGCCCCAGAAAAGGCTCCCTGGGAAGTGGGACTCTCTGGGGACCCAGGGCTCTCCTGCAGCGTCAGTCACAAACCACATCCCCACAGCCAGCCAGACCCAAACCGCTTCGACCGTGACCGGCTCTTCAGCGCGGTGGCCCGGGGGGTCCCCGAGGACCTGGTGGGGCTACCAGAGTACCTGCGCCGGACCAGCAAGTACCTCACGGACTCGGAGTACACAGGTAGGCCTGCTGCTTGGGCCAGAGCCGCCGTGTGCTGTGCCGAGACCAGGCCGCCGGCTCGTGGTGACCAGTCAGCGGCTGAGGGGCGAGGAGGGGCGGTGTTCTAGCAGCCCTCCTGCCAGAACGACTGCAGGGGCCCTGCTGACGGAGCGGAGGACAGCCCGCTCCCCCTTCCACTCGCCGCACCGGCTCCCAGCCTGCCTCTGCCGCCTCAGCCGTTTCACCGGCCGAATGGGTGGATATTCACGGCCTTCCTCAGTGCAGCCTCTCCCTGTCTCTCTCTCTTTTTCAGTCACAGCATCGCTGAGATCTAATACACGTACCTTACACTTTATCCATCTCAGAGCATTCTTTGCCCCAGATCTAAATATCTGTATTGTTTGGGGATATCTGATTAGGAAAAGAACATGTGTGCCTTCTAGAAGGTTCAAATAGTAATGAAATGTATAAAGCTGAGGGTAAAAACAGTCTGTCATCCTGGACCCCTGATAATGATTTGGGGTACATCTTTTCAAACTGTTTAAATACATTAGGCATACATTTACATAAATGGGGTCATGCCATTGATGTAAATACATAATGATGTGCTTGTAATGGGCTCTCCCCCAACTTAGTCCATTTCAGTACACAGGCCTCTAACTCAGTCACTGTAACAACCTGCAGAGTTTCCCATCCTGTACATTTACCACAATTTACTTGACTAACCCCTTATTGGTGGCCATTTAGGTTGTGTGTAGTTTTTGGCCTCAACACGCTGTGTGCTAGGCCCTCTGTGGGCTGAGAATTTTGTATATAATTCCATGTGATCCTTACAATAAGCCTGGAATGGTCCCATTTTACAGTGAGGAAAACTGAGGTTAAGAGAGGCCAAGGGGCTTTCCTGGTGGCGCAGTGGTTAAGAATCTGCCTGCCAATGCATGGGACACGGGTTCAATCCCTGGTTCAGTGGGCCACAACTACTGAGCCTGTGCTCTAGAGCCCATGAGCCACAACTACTGAGCCCGCATGCCACAACTACCGAAACCCGCGCGCCTAGAGCCCATGCTCCGCAACAAGAGAAGCCACCGCAATAAGAAGCCCACACACCACAACGAAGAGTAGCCCCTGCTCACCACAACTAGAGAAAGCCCACGTGCAGCAACGAAGACCCAATGCAGCCATAAATAAATACATTTAAAAAAAAGAAATACTGCTCCAAATGTTCTCGTGTAGACAGTGTTGCACACATGATGAACTATGTCTTAGAAACTTAATTTCTAGGGCAGAAACTGTAGTCATACCTATTGGTATTCTAACACCTGTTGGCTGGAGTCTTAACTCCCTGCAGCATGGCTGGGCTCCAGCCGGCCGGGGTGCTTTGGGGCATGGGCTCACTGTACAGGCGGGTGGGTGGCCTGAGCACCGCGGTGACCCCCCCTCCTCCCACAGAGGGCTCCACGGGGAAGACATGCCTGATGAAGGCCATGCTGAACCTTCGGGAGGGGACCAACGCCTGCATTGAGCCGCTGCTGCAGATTGACCGGGACTCCGGCAATCCTCGGCCTCTGGTCAACGCCCAGTGCACAGATGAGTACTACCAAGGCCACAGCGCCCTGCACATCGCCATCGAGAAGAGGAGCCTGCCGTGTGTGAAGCTCTTGGTGGAGAATGGGGCCGACGTGCATGCCCGGGCCTGTGGCCAGTTCTTCCAGAAGAAGAGCCAAGAGACCTGCTTCTACTTCGGTGAGGAGCCTTCTTGGATAAATTGAGCTGCAGAGGGGGTAAGGCCTTGCCCAAGGTCACAGGGTTAATGTGACCCTTAAACCCAGATCAGTCTGACCCTGAGGCTCATGCTTCTAATAGCCAGGCCGCCTGCAAAAGCAGTTTGTCTTAAGAGGTGTTTTATCCTTGTCTGGCCAAGGAAGCTCGCCACACATGAGCTCAGACCAGGGCAGGGGCACGGGGGCGTAGAACTGGTGTGTGATGAGACTCGACCAGACGGGGCCTGGAGAAAGGGGTGTCTGGGCCCCGGCAAAGAAAAGAGAAAGAGGGGGGCGGGAACCCTGGTTGGCAGGCTCCCGTTCTGCTCCCTTAGATGGTAAAGAGCTTTGGGCCCCTCTCCCTTGGGTCAGAGCTGGACAGAGCCACCTTGACTGGGGCTTCTAGGAGGATGCGGGGCCCGGGGCCTTCTCCGCTCACTGCACTGGCCTGGGTGGGCCCGGGACCCCAAGGCAGTGCGTATTCTCTCCTGTGGGCGCCTGACCCGCCTCAAGGAGGTCCAGGGAGCGTGAGAAGCAGGCGGGTGGATGCTGGGAGGCCCGAGGCCCAAGCTGTCCCCTCGGCCCCCAGGCGAGATGCCCCTCTCTCTGGCTGCGTGCACCAAGCAGTGGGACGTGGTGACCTATCTCCTGGAGAACCCGCACCAGCCCGCCAGCCTGCAGGCCGCCGACTCGCTGGGCAACACGGCCCTGCACGCCTTGGTGATGATCGCAGACAACTCGGCCGAGAACACGGAGCTGGTGACCCACATGTACGATGGGCTGCTCCAGGCGGGGGCCCGCCTCTGCCCCACGGTGCAGCTCGAGGACATCCCCAACCTGCAGGGCCTCACGCCCCTGAAGCTGGCCGCCAAGGAGGGCAAAATTGAGGTGAGTGGCCAGCCCCCCTTTCCAGGAAGCAGCAGGACTCAACCCGGGATTTCTGCAGAAAGAGCCTGGGGTGGTGTCTAGCTCAGAACAGTTTCAGCATGCACCTCTCCTGTGTGTGTGTTTATTGATAAATTACATGTGAGTTACAGAATGAATATATTACATTTTAAAACAGGGATTTTATTTTATTTATTTATTTATCTTTGGCTGCGCAGCTTACAGGATCTTAGCTCCCTGATCAGGGATTCAACCCAGGCCACGGCAGTGAAAGCGCCAAGTCCTAAACACTGGACCACCAGGGAACTCCCAGGGATTGTTTTTTTTAAGTCACTTGGGTTTCTTGATTAGGAGACAGTCTTCTCATGTTCTTTGCTCTCAGGTTTTCTTCGTATTGATGGCTAAGTGTTCTTGATAACGAACGTATCACCATTTTGTTTACTCTAACAGTTGCAAATTTTTCTCCCAGTTCAACGTTAAAAAAATTTTTATGGCAATTTTTGCTACACAGAATTTTTACATTTTTATGTATCCAAGTGTTATTATCTTTTCCTTGGTTTTGCTATTGCTTAATTCCTTCTACAAGGTTTTAAAACTGTGTGTGTGTGTGTGCATGTGTATATGTGCACGTGAATGTGTATATTCCATATCCATATTTGCTTCCAGACTTTTCTTTTGCAGCTTGATTTTTAATGCCTAAAACTTTATCTGAAAGTTATAGGTTACTCTTATAAAGAGTAAGCACGAGGGACCTCCCTAGTGGTCCAATGGTTAGGACTCTTTGCTTTCATTGCCGAGGGCCCGGGTTCAATCCCTGGTTGGGGAACTAAGAGCCGCCTGGCAAAAACAAAAAAAAAGCATGATCCAGCTTTACTTTTTTTCCCAAACGACTTTCCTGTTGTCTGATCCTTATTACTAGGGGAGCTTACAACCCACACAGCTGACACAGGGCCCAATGCTTAGAACACAGGTATTTTTAAAGGTTAAGATGAAAATAAACGTAAGCGGAAGTTTTATGTTTTTTTCCTGCCCTCCAAGGTCCCGGGGGTGTGGGTACCTCTCTTCGCCGTCTAGAGGCACGACTGTGGCCTGTGGAAGCCGCTCCCCGATCTGGGAAGCCTCCCCAGCATTCCGCATTTGTAAAACCAAATTGCTTCTGGACCTGTCCGGGTTAGGGGTGGCTTCTAGTCTGTTGAAAGCTCGAGACTCTGGCCACAAACGTGCACACACGTGTGTAGCTGGTAGCCTCTGATCTCATGGGGCCTTAAGGACCCTTGGATTGGGGGTGCCTCGGCCATATGAGTGTCCAGGAAAGAGGCATTGGGGCAGGAGTGCGGAAGGAAGAGGCAGGCTGGCAATGGACGGGTGGGTGGGAGTGTCTGCATGGTTGGCTGAGTGTGCGTGGACCTGTGTAAGAGTTCATATGCGCAAGGACCCGCGGGTGCAGGGCGTGTTCGCGTGTCTGGGCGGCGGGCAGCTCTGTGCAGGCCAAGCTCACGTGCCTGCCCTGCAGATTTTCAGACACATCCTGCAGCGGGAGTTCCTGGGGCCGAGCCAGTCCCTCTCCCGCAAGTTCACGGAGTGGTCCTACGGGCCCGTGCGGGTGTCGCTGTATGACCTGGCCTCTGTGGACAGCTGCGAGGAGAACTCCGTGCTGGAGATCATCGCCTTCCATTGCCAAAGCCCGGTGAGCCTGCTTCACCCCGGGGCGGCGGTGTGCACAGGGGGCCTGCCAGAGCTCCCTGCAAGGTCCACCGCTCGGGGCTGCCTGCAGGACCGCCCCTGCCCTTTAACTGAGCAGTCGGGGTGTGGCTGCACGTGCGAACCCGGCCGCCGGTCCCACCCGACACGGGGGTCACACCGGGGGCCTCTCTGTTGACCAGCACCTGCTCTGGACTGGTCACTCCACAGCCATGAGGGTGGGGTGGCGGCCGGCGGGGAGGGGTCGTTCGGGGCTCCACACCCTCTCTGCTCTCCCCTGGTGCCTCCGCATGTACTCGCTGAATGCGCCTCTGGCTCTCGCCTTCCCGTCCCAGCACCGGCACCGAATGGTGGTTTTGGAGCCGCTGAACAAACTGCTGCAGGCGAAGTGGAATCTGCTCATCCCCAGGTTCCTGTTCAACTTCCTGTGTTACTTGACCTACGTGTCCATCTTCACCGCTGTCACCTACCACCAGCCTCCCCTGGACAAGGCAAGGCAGGGAGGGGCACATCCTGGGGAGGCCTCCTGGAAACAACCCTGGCAGAAGATGGGGCAGGGATTACAACCCCGTCCTGCAAATGCTGACCGGAGGCCTGACCGCTTGGTGGTCTGCCCACGGCGCTTACACAGCTGGTCATGATATGGAAGTAACAACATAGTAGTAACAACAACAGTAATAGTACTTACTGAGTGTGCAGCACACGTGAGAAAGTATTCAAGTGATTGACGACGTGTGTTAACGTATTTAATTAATTTCACAACAGCCCTCTGAGATGATGAACTCTTATCATCACCAGTTTACAGTTGAGGGAAGGAAGGCACAGAGAGTTTAAGGGACTTACCCAGGGTCACACGGGCTGTGAGTGGTGGAGTTGGGATCTGAACCCAGGCAGTCTGGCTCCAGAGCCCGTGTTCGCTCTGCTGCTCTGGGGGCCTCCCCACAGCTCTCCCGAGGAATGGGCCCCCAGCCTCGCTGTCAGCGGGCAGCCGCCGGGAGGGGACCCCAGGCCCGACCCGAGTGTGTCTCCGTGCAGGACTTCCTCCCGCTGGAGGTGACTGCTGGGAACTCCGTGCTGCTGCTGGGCCACATCCTGATTCTGGTCGTGGGGGCCAACATCCTCATGGGCCAGGTGAGGGCTCCTCCCATCCCCCACCCCAAACCTGGAATTCTGCTACAAGAAGCCTGGGAGTGAGTTCACGACGGTCCCTCCATTTACGGGAAACTGAATCCCCCTGGTCCCATCCTGGCCAGGGCTCAGGCTTGCTGAGGGCCGAGGGTTCCGGCCTTGCCTGTGGGCTGGGTACTGGTGCCCGGCGGGGCAGCAGGTATTCCTAGGATTCCGTTGGCAGTTGCCGGCTATGGCTCCCCTGGGAATGGAGCTGGACGCCCCCGACCCCAGGTCCCTGGCTCATTCCTCACCTGGGGAGCACAGAAGGGTGGCGGCAGGGGGAGCTCAGCCCAGTGCCTCCAGCACGGCCTCTTCGGGGGAAGATGCTGCCAGCTTGCAGGAGACAGGCTGGCCGTGGCACTGAGACTCGTTGAGTGAGTCTTTGAGAGTGGGCAGGACTTAGGCACCAAGGCCAGGTTGGCTGGAGCACCCGGTGGTCCCCGTGAGGCCAGGGAGGGGAAGGGGAAGGAGCCTCTTTCACCATATGGAGTGCGAGTTCTCCACCTGGATCCACAGGGAGACAGGAGGCCCCTGCCATGGTCTGGGTGTCTGCACTTTTTGGAAACAGGGTCCAAACTTTCTCAGCTATCAGCAGGACTCACGAGCACCCCCAAAATTCAAAGCTGCCGCCTGAGCCCCTGAGGTGGTCCTGGCGAGACTTTTACAAGCAGGGCGGCCGGCGGCCCTGAGGGCAACGGGGCTGCTTGTGGCCTGGAGAGCAGGTGTCACGGCCTGTCCTCCTCCTTCCCCCGCAGCTGTGGTACTTCTGGAGGCGCCGTCTGTTCATCTGGATCTCGTTCATGGACAGCTACTTTGAAATCCTCTTGTACGTGTGGCCTCACTCCTCCTCCCCTGTCTCCTGCCTGGGAGGGGGCACCAGGCTGGCTTTGGGGGTGAGGACCCTGGGCCAGGGAGCTCCAGGAGGCTGGGAGCAGCTCGCAGGCCAGACTCCGGAGTCGGGCTGCTGTCCGGTCCGGGTCCTGAGCATGATAGTCACATCGACCGAGCCCTCGCTCTGCGCCAGTGGAGCCTGAAGTCTTCACACGCGTGTCTCCCTGAATCCCCGCTGACACTCTCCGAGCCGGGCGTTATTACTGTTACCCCCGTTGTACGGGGAAGGGAACTGAGGCCCACGGGGGTTGAAGGCCTTGCCCGTGGTGGAGGTCAGGATGCTTGGATCCAGTCCCAGAGGCGAAACTTCTCATCTCTGAGGGCGTGGGGGGCGAGGCAGCGGGGGCCAGCGCTGGCCACAGGAGGCCTGCGAGCTGAGCCCGCCCTGCCTCCACGCAGCCTGGTCCAGGCGCTGCTCGCCGTGCTGTCCCAGGTGCTGTGCTTCCTGGCCATCGAGTGGTACCTGCCCCTGCACGTGTGCTCGCTGGCGCTGGGCTGGGTGAACTTGCTGTACTACATGCGCGGCTTGCAGCACACGGGCATCTACAGTGTCATGATCCAGAAGGTGAGAGGCAGGGGTGGCCCCGTGCAGCCAGACCGGGCAGGGCTGGACACCGCACCCCGGGGGGGCTCCCTGTGGGCCCAGCAGGCAGGTGCCTCCCCCAAGCTGAACCACCCACCGGCTCGTGCCTTCTAGGTCATCCTGCGGGACCTGCTCCGCTTCCTCCTGGTCTACTTAGTCTTCCTTTTTGGCTTCGCTGTAGGTAAAGGCCCCCCGTGCCCCACCCACTCCTTGCCCCGCCTCGAGGCTGCCCGCTGGTCTCCCCAGGCTGAGGACCCCCTGCCTCTCTCCTCAGCACTGGTGAGCCTGAGCCGGGAGGCCCAGGACCCCGGGGCCCCCGCGGGCTCCAACAGCACGGAGGCGGCGGGCGAGGGGGACAAGGAGGGCAGCACAGCCCCGTACGAGGGCATCCTGGACGCCGCCTTGGAGCTGTTCAAGTTCACCGTCGGCATGGGCGAGCTGGCCTTCCAGGACCGGCTGCGCTTCCGCGGGGCGGTGCTGCTGCTGCTTCTGGCCTATGTGCTGCTCACCTACGTCCTGCTGCTCAACATGCTCATCGCGCTCATGAACGAGACCGTCAGCAGCGTCGCCAGCGACAGCTGGAGCATCTGGAAGCTGCAGGTGCCCGGCCAGGCGCCCCGTCCCCTCCAGTGTTCTGGGCCCGGCGGGAGCGCGCACAACCCACCGAGCTGGGCCCCCGCGTGGGTGCGGCCCTCACGGGGGCCTCCCTCGTCCTCTCCTTCCTGCGCGGGGCTGCCGAGAGGCTGCAGGAAGGCCTGAGGGCGGTGCCTGGCACACAGTAGGTGTTCAGTGTGTTAGTCACCATCGTCATTAGTATTAAGTGTTTCCTGAGAGCCTAGTGCAGGGCTAGGCACAGTTCTAGGCTCTAAAGACCCGGCAGAGAACAAGACGGAGACCCCGCCCTCATACAGCCCCCTTCTGTGTTCGTCGCTTGTTCCGTGGGGTTGGCTTGGTGGACAAGGCAGGCGGGATGTGCGATCCTGGAGCTGGCCCAGCCTGGAGGAGCTGGGGGAGCAGGGGCTCAGGTAGCTGGGAGCTGATGTGACACCTGCCTGCAGTGGAAGCAAGAGCTGCTGCTTGACTGGGGAGGGTCGGGGGTGGGCCTAGGCAGTTGGTGCAGGGTGAACCTCGCCCGGGGGGCTGGACTGTGTGACCAATTCACCGTTGACCTTGGGCAAGCCCCTTACCTTCTCTGAGCCTCACCTGCAAGGTTCTGTGCCCGTCCCCCGCCCCCAGCTCGTTTGTGTGATAGCAGCAGGCACAGGTGACGTTCCGTACCTGGTGGTTCTAGAATTGCAAGGAACTGTAGGGCTCTCGTCACATGCTGACTTCCCAGCAACCACCCAAGGCGTATTGGCCTCACTCTGTAAGCAGGGAAAGAGACTCAGAGGGACGCAGGGCCTGACACCACATAGGTAATCAAACCTCGGGGCTGGATTCAAATCCATGCACTTAGCAGATGCTGAGTTCTACTGTAAAGTGCTGGCCGCTCTGTCTGATGTATCCTTTGTCCCCAGAAAGCCATCTCTGTCCTGGAGATGGAGAACGGCTACTGGTGGTGCAGGAGGAAGAAGCAGCGGGCAGGTGTGAGACTGACAGTTGGCACCAGGCCGGACGGTCACCCCGACGAGCGCTGGTGCTTCAGGTGAGTGGAGAGGCTGGTGGGGGGGGGGGGGCGGCCTGGGGACCTTGCTGAAAACCAGGCGACAGTGGCTAGGAGTCAGGTCTGGTGGGAAAGGCAGGGCCTCGGAGCGCCAGGGGACTCCGCCCTGGACAGGCAAGGTCAGCGATGCTGGATCTCATAGGCCCGGCCTCCACTGCCTGCTCTTCCGGTCTGGTCACCTTCCTGGCCCCCTGACTGAAACTGGAGGTCCCTCCCCAGTGGTCCCTGACCGACTCTTTCTGCCCTGAAATGGGGCACAGTTAGGAGGCCAAGAAGCCAGAGGCATCCTCGGGTTAGAGCATGCTAAGCTTCCCCTGGCTGGTCTGCTCTGCCCTCCCAACGCCCCCATCCTGACCACGGAGGGTACAACCCTTCCACGGAGAGCAGACGCTCCCATGGGGGCGGGAACCTGGTGACAAGTGCACGGCCAGCAACACACTTTCCTGAGGTAGCAGCCAAGCAAGGGCGGCGGGTCTTAGTCACGTGGAGTAGCCGTGAAAGGGCCCCAGAACCTGGGAACACACAGATCCAGCTGATCAGGACTCCTCTCTGGATGCTGGGGGCAACCCAGGTCGCCGTGAACAGCCAGAGGGGACAGACGCCTGTTCCCGCCTGTGGGCGCCTGGCCGGGGCGGCAGTCTGAGAGCCGAGAGGACGGGGCTCGCGGGGGCTGCTGGGTGGCCCAGCGTCCTGCGGAGAGAAGCCCCGTCCGCCTCCCGGTCCTGGCGTGCACCCCTGGGGGCCCTCTCCTGGGGCAGAGCGCGCTGCCTCCTCGGCCTCCGGGAGCCTCACAGCTGCGCTGTGGCCCGCAGGGTAGAGGAGGTGAACTGGGCTGCGTGGGAGCAGACGCTGCCCACGGTGCGCGAGGAGCCCGCGGGGCCAGGCGGCCCTGGTGAGTAGCTGTGGAGTGAGTGTGTGTGTGTGTGTAAAGGGTTTGCCCCTTGAAGCGGCGCTTCCCCCCTCCTCCCGCCCCCCCCCACCGTTGCCTGGGAAACCGGCTCTTGGGCACCCTCCCCTCCCTCCTCCTCCCGGCCTGGGCGGAGCGGCCAGCAGGGGGACAAGTCAGGGAGGCCCCCCAGCCCCGTGGCTCCGCCCCGACAGGCCGGCCTCGCTGCCGCCACACCGCTGAGAGGCCACTTCCTCCCCCTTTGCCCCCGTCAGGCCCGCGCCCCCTCCATTCTAGGGTGGCGCTGGCCCCCTCCACCCCGACTCCTTCGTCCCCCTCCACGGCCGGCAGGCGCCCACCTCAAGTCTTCGTCCCCCCTCCTCTCCTTTCTCGTGCCCTTTCCCACCCCTCCACTTGCCGTGGCCACCCGAGACCCTGCCCGTGGAGTCTCCTCCGGCCGCCCAGGCTCCTGGGTCCCTGACCGCGGCCCTCACTAAGCGACAGCTTTCCTGCGCACCCGTCTTTGTGTTGCCCTTCCTCCGAGTCCTGCCGTCCCATCCCTGCAAGACTCGGAAAGTGCCCTTGTCCCTCATCTTGCCCAAGCCACCCCGACTCCCTACCCCACCCGCCTGCCGCCACCTCCAGCTGGACAGCCCCCTGGGCTGCCCTGCCGGGCCCTTGTAGTCGGCCTGCCCCTCCCGGCCCAGGGGGGAGGCCTTGCGGGTCTCTCCCCCTCCCCCTGGTGCTGAGGGTCCTCGGGACCTCCGGGTGGCTGAGGTCCAGCCGCCGGGCCCTCTGCCCTGCCCCCCACCTCTCCCACGTCTGCACCACGGGGGGCTGCTCAGCCGGCACCCAGACCCCAGACCAGGCTTTAGGTCCGGGCTCGTCCTACTCCAATCCCTCTTACATAGACGAAAACTACACACCACCTCCCACTCCCTGGCAGGCCGCACCCGTGCCCCCGGGGTCAAGGCCCAAAGCAGCTGTCCAGCCCCCTCCCCGCACCTCCCTCCATGTGCCGGCCGGTCCCTCCACAGTGCTCCTCGTCCCTTCCTTTCCTGGGCTCCTGTCTCTGTAAGTGCCCTGCCATCCTCTGGGCGTCCCTGCCCCACCTTCCCCACCGCTGGCGGTGGGGTCTCCTCTCTCCTCTGAGCACCTGACGCTCCCCTCCCTCTGGCTCCTCAGCACATCACCTCGGGTGTGCTGGCTTCTAACACAAAGGCCTGTCACCTGCAGGGACTTTCAGCTCCTGGGAGGAGGTCCCTGACTGGCACCTGGCAGGGGTTCAGGAGGTGCTTGCGGAAGCAGGGAGGCAGGAGAGGGATTGCTGGGGACCCCGAGGCTGCTGTCCCCTGGCATGATGTGGTTTCACGGCTGTGGCTTCCTCCTGTTTCCCTGGTGCCTGCATCCTGGGGACACTCCCTTCATCCCATTCACAGGCGCCCTGAAGAGCCCAGCCCTGGCCTCCCAATCCAGCCAGGACAGTGCCGTGGAGGAAGACCATGTGCCCCTCCAGCTCCTTGAGTCCCACTGACGCAGCAGGGGGCCGGGAGGACAGAGCACGGAATGTTTCCAGCCCCACCTACTGGCTCTGGGACCTCAAGGGACTTTGGTGGCAAAAATAAGTAATTTCTTGTGGCTAACTCTCCTGGAAACATTAGTTGAATTAAGGTACTTGGCCCCAGGACTTCCCTGGTGGCACAGTGGTTAAGAATCTGCCTGCCAATGCAGGGGACACGGGTTTGAGCCCTGGTCCGGGAAGACCCCCATATGCCGCGGAGCAACTGAGACCGTGCGCCACAATGGTCTCTGGAGCCCACGTGCCACAACTACTGAAGCCTGCGTGCTCTAGGGCCCATGCTCTGCAATGAGAAGCTCGCGCACCACAACGAAGAGTAGCCCCCGCTCATTGCAACTAGAGAAAAGCCCGCGCACTGCAACAAAGACCCAACACAGCCAAAAATAAAATAAAAAAGAATTAAAAAACAAAAGGTACTGAGCCGCTGGGCTGGTCGGCGTCTGCATGTCTCTGTGAGCTCACTTCTGTGTCTGGGGCCGGGCTGCTCCCGCCCTCTCCTGGGCACAGGGACCCTCACCTACCGCCCCCAGCTGCCCTCTTCGGGGTGCAGGCAGCTGGCCGAGGTGCTGTGCCTGCTGTCACCACAGACGCGAGGTGGTGGACACCAGCAAGCACAGCCGCCTGTCCTTCCTCTCCCACAGCCTCCAGACACCCCTTAAAGCCACCCCAGGACGTCTCTCAAAGCCTTTGCGCTCCTGGGCTTACTTAGTTCAGGCTGTGGATTATTGCCTCCTCTCCCCGCTGGCTTCCTGCGCAGTTCCCACCCTTCCAAGCCAGAGGGACCTTCCTGAGACACAAGGGCAACAAGTTACCCGCGTCTCTGAAGGCTTGAGAGGCTCCCGGCGCCCACGGGGGCCCTAGCTGGCATCCCCAGCCCTCCGCGGTTTTGCAGACGCCTCCCTGCTCTCCTTGGCACTTGCAGTATCCTTCGCGCAGGATGGTGGACCTCGTGTGTGTGTGACTCCTAAGCTTGGCTCTCCCTAGAAGCCTCCCCTCCCTCCATTAAGATGCTACGCTTATTTCTAAAACCAGCTCAAAAACCTCTGTCTCACTATCGCCTTTCCAGTTTTCACCGTTAGGGTAATGCGTGTTCGTTAAGACGTGCGTGCACGGGTTGAATGTTTTTTAAGTGGCAAGAGCCGAGCCTGTTCCCACACTGGGACGGAGGGAGGTTTCGCCGCTGGTGAGACGGGGCACAGCTGGAGGAGTCCCGAGGGAGAGGGGACGGAGGAAGGAGACTGAGGAGGGGGATCCGAGCGCAGGGGGCTGGAGAGGCTCGTGCAGGGAGAGCAGACGGCACCGCCCCCCAGGGCCAGGAGCAGCTACGGTGTGTGCACGCTTGCTGCGCGCCCAGGCTCTACAGGGTTTCAAGGGCGGGATCGCACGTGATGCGCAGAACCGCCGTCGGTGGCCTCGGTCGCTCCACCTTCCAGAGGAGCAACCGGAAGCTCACAACGGCGAACTCTTCGCTCGGGACCACCCGGCGGCGGGGGCGGGGCGGCGAGAAAGCCTCCAAATGGCGGGCGCGCACTGGACCCGCGCACGCGCGCTGGGGCTCGCTGCGCCCCTGTGACCCAGAATTCCACGGCCTCGGAAGAGACCATAGGCTCTGCAAGAGGGGGGAGTCCGGGGGCGGCGCCTTCCCCATTAAACGGGCCGGAAGTTCCGTTGAGTCTTTTGCCATGATCCGCCTCCCTTCTGTGAGGGGTGGAACGTTCCGACTCCTTAAGAGGCTGGGACGGCGGAGGCCTGGCCTTTCTACTGTAGGTGTTGGGCGGTTGGCGGTGAGTTCCTCTAGAACGGTCCGCGGGCCGCACGGGCGAGGGAGCCAGAGCTTTTCTAATTTCTCGAACGATGTCCTCGGGGAGCCTAACTGGAGGGCGGCGGGAGGCTGCGTCCACGCGGGCCTCGGGGCGGGCGCCGTGGCCTTGTGTCCGAGTTTGGGGGCCGAGGCCCGAGCACTGCGTGCGCCTTCGTCCGGCCGGGCCGCCGCCGTCTCGGGACCCCTGACCCCGGGCTCGCCGCTGGGAGTGAGCACCCCCCGAGAGAACTAGGTAAGCGGGGCTGCCTGCACCCTAGGGCGCGGAACGAGGTTCGTAGTGGGGCCGCGAGGGAGGCTTGCTCGGCTACCCTGATGATTCCGTAGGAAGTGCCGTCAGATGCGAGGACTGACGACTTCTACGCCTATCCGACCGCAGTCGCTGACACTTGATGCTTTATGTTACTGTAGCTGCCAGAGTCTGCCCTAAATGCACGTCCTAATCCTTGTTTCAGAGGGCAGACACACTCGCTTTTGGAGACGGGAGGTTAAGAGCCAGTTTGGGTAAGGATTAATACGTATTGTAACTTAGCCGTGTCAGTCTTGCAACCTTAAATGCACTGATAACTGCCTGATGTTTTGTCATTGTTGTTGCTTTCATGCGTTTGACATAATTATGCACTGCCTCGTTGCATAACTGCAACGGTTAGGAGGTTGCAGCTCCTAGTTATGTCTAAACCGCATCTGTATTCAGAAGCAGATGCCTTAAGGCGGTTTTAGCCGAAGCCCAGGTCTCTGGGGCGGTACCGTGGTGAGGTGCTTGGCTGCTCTGATGAAATCACTAATAGGAAGTGCCGTCAGAAGCGATAACTGACGATAACCATTCCTGGCTGACTGCAGTCACGCGTCCTCACCAGTAGCTGGTGCCCAGGAGTAAGCTGGTCTGAACTGTGACCCGTGATCTCTCTTCACCCAGGTTGCGAGTTAGTGAAGGGTGGCCAGCGCGTGATCACCGACAGCTGAGGATGGGAGCCCAAGCGCTGGCCTGCTCCGAGGTAAGCTAGCTTTGGGCTCTGGAGAGGTGCGTGGTTGAGGAGGCCTAGCGGTTGAGTTGATTCATGTGAAGTTGCTACTGGACCAGATATGGGCAGTGTCGTCCGGCTGACCTAATACCTTGTGTCGGTGCAGCCCTTGAGCATTATTGAGAGAATATCTGAGAATGATTTTGGTTCGTGATGTCTGGACCAGACCGCAGAGCCCGCCCACGAGTTCCTTTTGATGTCATGGCTGTATAGTCCTGAGCAAAGTGCTTATCTGCTCTGAGATGCTCTGAAAATTGACAGCCTTAGGTTTGTTTGCAATAACGTGACTGAACGGAGGTTAAAGCAATGGGAACTGCCTCCAGTTGCTTTTGGCATCTGCTCTGTGTCCATGGGTGCCTCATTCATCCCGCCAGGTTTTGAGCACTGAAGAGTGGGGTCGGCACAGCAGAGTTCTAAAGCGGGCGGCAGTGGCAGCTGCACCGCAGCCCAAGAAGAGGTAAGATTTGGTCTGCACGATGACCACCCCCATGGTAGACTGGATAAGCAGCTAGTTTTGTTGAAATGGATTTGCAGAAAAGGATATCAAATGATGAAATCACCTAAAAAAGCTGGAATTACCGGCAGATTGTGTGGTGGTGAACCTACGGTTTTCTGAAGATATCTTTTAGGCTGTGAATGACTGTTCTTAGAGTATAAAGTAAGATTAACTGATACTTAGTTTCCTTGCAGGCTATGCTGCAGCAGGGGCAGAATTTGAAGTCCAAAGGACCAGGGGCGGCCATCAACTTGGACCCTGAAAACCTAGGCTCCCACATTTGGTGTGGAAACACTCACCTTGTACTGAGTATCAGAGGGACATTCTCGCCAATGAGAGAGCCAAGAAATGGATTTGGCAACCTTTTTCTGGGACCGCGCGGACTGGCACTTCTGGTGTCATTAAATTCATGAGTGTTCTTGTATCGTCCCTTAACCAAAAGGAGCTTTTGTACTTTTAAATATTGTATAAATGCGTTCTTGGGTGAGAGCCTGAGGTTTTTGAACTGGAAACTTCCTGAAATTTCTATCTCCATGCAGTTAACCATAAACTGTGTAATAAACGTATGGTCTTTGGTATTGGTTCTTACAAATGTGTATTTGAAGAAAAAGTCCAGTTTGATCACTGCTGACATATTAGCGGTCCAGGTGTTAGTACTTGTCACCTTCCCTTAAAGTAGGTCTAAGCTGTTCTCCCCTCTTTGAGACTGGGGCAAAAATCCCAAAGCATTTTAAGGCGTCTGTAACACGTGAGGCCAGCCCCTGTCCCTCGGCTCTGTCTGCCCTTCTGCATAGCCTCCCTCTAGCTCCTGAAGCTCTACCCCACACCTGCCCAGACAGCAGCAGGCAAGGTCCCACCGTCTGGCTCTTCACCCACCCCCATCTTGCCGCCTTCCGGTGTGAAGGTCTTGGCTACCCTACCTGGCATGAGGCTGGAGGCGTGTCAGGCTGTGCTTCCCTAGCCCTCTGCTGTTTGCCTGAAGGGTTCTGGTTCACCAACACTGGGCACCCAGAATGATTTTCTCTAGCTCAAGAATGATTGGTTCCCAGTCTCCCTGGACTTGCTAATTGTGCCTGAAACGGATGACTTCCTAACCCGTAGGCCTTGGGTAAGGGGAAGGTAGGGTGAAAACCTTCTCCCCTTGGGAACCTCCAGTTAATTTTTTTTCCCCTTCTCCCAGTTGTCTTGCTTGGAGGCACCTCATCTGTGTGGCCCTGGATTTTCGGGAATGTGCTCAAAGTAGCAAGGATTACTTTGGGGACTCCATGGGGAGGGACTTTATGGGAAAATGGTCCTTTTAAAAGGAAGCAAGGCTCACTCTGGCCTGTACCCTAGGAACACTGACGCGTTTGGAGTTCCACTAGTCTGCGGAGGTGCTGTGCGGTTTCTGAGTGGCATGCACTGTCTGCCCCAAGCTTCCAGGATGCCCTAAATAGTGAAGGGTATGGGGGGTGGCTGGTCCCGTGGCTAGGCCTCTGGGGTCACAGGCTGAAGGGTGAGCCTTGTAAACGGAGGCTGAGACCGGGAAGTTGGTCCCGAGGAGCCTGGGCGCCACAAGGAGGAGGCAGGTGCCACAAGGAGGAGGCAGACACCCCTCAGTCCAGATGGGGATGAGGCTCCTGGGGTCTCCGGCAGCCAGTCCCCTGCCCCAGCCTTCAGCCAGGAGCTAGAGAGTCCGACCTGCCTTGATCAGGGGCACATCCCGGCATCTGGATGTTTGTAATTCAGGACTGGAAAATCCCGGGTTAGATGCAGAGCCGCCACCCACTACACTTCCTTTTCTGGGGGGGAAAGCTCTGACCGTTCACATTAACTCAAGCCTCCAGCATCCCCAGCCCCTACACGGCACCCACAAGTTGGGAAGCTGAGGGTTGGTTCCTCTTGAGCCAGGGATGACTGCTCAGGAGCCGAAAGGCAGATGTGGATTGACAAGGGGGTGATGGAGAGGACCAGAGAGGAATTACAGTCCTCCTTTCCTAGATGCTACCATCTGGCTTCCTGGGTCGGGGGAGGTGCTGCCAGGCCCATTCTGGATGGTGGCCTGCGACCCCGCTGGGAACGCCCGCCCTGCCCCAGCCATCCTACCCCAGCAGGACTCCCTGGAGAGCCCCCCACCTCCCTGTCACGTCTGAGATGCACCTATAGTCTCCCTGCCCTCCTGGTCCCCTCCAGGGTCCTCCTGGCCCACAGTCTCGTCCCGGGCCTCGTCCCCACTGCCCGGGCCCTCGCCCAGCTCCAGGATGGTGGGCAGGTGGCCCTGCTTGGGGGAGCGCTTGCGCAGACTGAGCAGGAAGGGCTGGGGCAGTGAGAAGATGTCCACGTTGTTGCCCAGGTCGATCCACGTGACGCTGGGGAACTTACTGGGGTCCTTCAGGGCGTCAGTGAGATCGCGCAGCAGGGCCCGCGTCAGCCGGTTGCCGTTGAGCGCCAGCGTGGTCAGCCGGGGCAGCGTGCTGAGTGCCGGCAGCAGCTGCAGGACCATGTCGTCCGTGAGGCCCGTGAAGCCCAGCTCCACGCTATCCACCTGCTCCCCGCAGCGCTGCAGGTAGCCGGTCACCCGCTCCAGGTCACGGGGGGTCAGCGGGATGCCAGACAGGTCCACTGTGTTGTCCGGAGGGCTCCCGGCCAGGACTGCCTTGAGGCTGAAGGGGAGACGAGACAGCAGGGTTCAAGCGGGTGGGGCAGGCGTTTCTCCGGAGGCAGCCTCCACTCAGCCCTCTGCCCGCGGGGCAGAAACCAGGGGCCCCGGTCCCCTTGCACTGCCCTCATCTCAGCCTGGCTGCCCAGTGGGCAGAGCCTGAGGATCACAGGGCAAGGCCCAAGTGTTTCTGCAGTGACTAGGGGGACATTCTGGGGCCAACGCCGGGGTCTGCACTGGACTCCTTCCTTCCTACTTTTTTTTTTTTTTTTTAGTTAGTTATTTATTTTTTAGTTTGGCTGCACCGGGTCTTAGTTGCGGCACGCAGGATCTTTCGTTGCGGCAGGCGGGCTTCGTCCCTCATGCGACCCTTAGTTAGTTCCTTAACCTCTGCGCCTCTGTTATTTGCCTGAGAAATGAAGCCAACTGGGTACCACAGGGTTGTCGTGTGAAATAACAAACGCAGTCAGAACGGCGCCCTGTGCAGGAGGGTGGCGGACGGCCGAGCTCCCTGCTCCCCCACAGGTGCCACAGATCTCGGAGGCCCCTCCCTCAAGACCATCTTCCCCGCCAGACAGACGGTCCTTGGGGGGGCCCTCGGGACAGCAGGCGGGGGAGGGCGCAGGGGCCCCGAGCCTGGGTGGGCTGCTGTCCCCCCCCTTCCACTCCCTGCCGCCCGCCACCCCTCGCTCTTCTTTCTCACCACCCGCTCCCTTGCTCGGGGGCCCAGATCTCCCAGCTTCCACATACCCCAGGCGAGCCCCGAGACTCCAACCCCGGGAAGGACAAGGAGTTGGAGGGGGCTCAGCACCTGTTACCGGCAGCAGCCCTGGGATCACAGCTTGGGCTTCCCGTCGGCCTCACAGGAGAAAAACCAGGCCAAGGGAAGAGCTCAGTGAGAGTCCCAGCGGAGGGAACACAAGTGCAAAGGCCCTGAGGCTGGCAGCGCTCAGCGTGTCTGTGAACCAGCAGGAAGGCCAGTGTGTGGGTGGGGGCGGGGGGGGGGGACCATCACTTGGGCCTGAGTGGGTTTCAGTCAGCGGGACGGGGAGGCGTCCGAGCAGTGAGGCTTCTGAACGAAGGATGGACTGAGCGCCCTGTGTGCCGGGGAGACAGGAGGCCCCTGGGCCCCAGCAGAGCTTACCCTCCCGCTTTTCCCGCCTCCAGAACTAGCGCACAAGCAGACAGAACTGCTCTGTCCCCGCATTTGGTCCCTGCCCTCAGCCCACTGGGAGCCCCCTTTGGCGACTTCCTCCCCCAGGGAAGGGCCCCTGAGGATCCATCTCCTCTCTTGCCTTGGGGGGCGGGGGGGGGGGGTGTCCAGCAGAAGGGAGGGGGGCCCAGAGCTCTTCTGCTCGGCAAGGGGGCTGGGCTTCCCCTCCCGTCTGTGGGACCTGGAGGAGGAGGCTGCGTGCCAGCAGGGCCCTGCCAGAGCCTTCAGGACACCGGCCACTCCGCTCTGATTCGCAAGCAGTTCCCCTCTGCTTCTTTCTGCGGTGCTGTTCTGGCCCCCAGGTCCTGTGTCCCAGTGTCCCCTCTGCCCCCAGAGTGCAGGGGGCCACACGAGCCCTGAGGGTCCTCACTGCTGTACGCCAGGGACATGGCTGGGGTCTGGGTCCCCCTGGGAGACATCAGGAGGGCTGGGGGGAGGGGGTGGGGCGAGTGCCCGCATTCAGCGCACCAGGATCAGAAACCCCTCTTGTCCCCCTCCCCAGCATCAGAACGGGCGCGCACCCCCAGATCCCACCACACAGCGGGGCCCAGCCGCCAGCATCTCCCAGGGCTCCTGCCCACCTGGAATGCCCACCCTACCTGCCACTTTCCCCCGGCCCCCAGCCCTTCACTTCACCTTCTCCAAGCAGCTCTTGCCCTCTCCCCACGTCCCCAGGACGGGGTGCTGTCCCCTCAACGCCCGGCCCAGCACAGCTGGCTTTGAGCTGCCCTTGTAGGAGGCGGCTGGGCGGCGGCAGGGGAGACCCGCCTCGGGTGACCGCGACTCACCAGGCCTGTGGCTTCCTCTTCACCAGCCCGCGATGGCGCCTCCACTGGGAATGGGGGCTGAGGTGGTAGGTCAGCTGCCGGCACAGCTTCTCCATGGCGCCCAGCGCGTCGCCCTCCTGCAGAGGAAGCCACAGGTCCCTGAGCTGATGGAGCAGGCAGGGAGCCCAGGCCCCCACCTCCAGCTTCCTGCCTCTGCGGGACCAGCACGGCCCCCAGGCCGAGCTGGGGAGGCCTGCTGTGCGGGCCCAAGGTGGCCGCCCTGAGCAGGGAGCAGGGGTTGCAAACTCATCTGCACGATGGTTTTAGTTTCTGTGAATTCGCTGCTATCGTTGAAAAACCTGAGATTTCTATACAAGTCTGGATTCCAGGTGATCTGACAGTTGACCCCTTAGCCTGACAAATACCCGCTGGGTACCTCCTAGATGCCGGGCACTTGCTCTAGAAGCTGGGGATTCAACCACAAGCAAACATCCTTGCTCGCGTATTCCACACAGCAAAGGGGACAATGCTTTACCACGTCTCTTCCGCCCACGTCAACGGTGGGAAAATAAAAGGATGAGGTGCTAAGTGGTTCCCGGCCCAGTTCATTCATCTTCATTACCTGCCTGGCCCACCAGCATTTGACCTTGAGACCCTGGGTGTTATGGCCTGAATTGTGTCCCCCCCCAAATTCTTAAATTTAAGTCCTCATCCCCAATACCTCAGAATGTGGCTCTATTTGGAAATTGGGCCTCTAAAGAGTAATTAAGGTAAAATGAGATCACTGCGGTGGGCCCTAATCCTATACGACTGGTGTCCTCATGAGACGAGATCAGGACACAGACATGTACAGAGGGGAGACCATATGAGCACACAGGGAGAAGACGGCCATCTACACGCCAAGGAGAGACACCTTGGAAGAAACCAACCCTGCCGACGCCTTGATCTCGGACTTCCAGGCTCCAGAACTGTGAGGAAATACACTTCTGTTGTTTAAGTGGTATTTTTGTCACGGCAGCCCCAGCAAACAAATACACTGGGTTAAAGGATGCAGCAGAGAGATTTTAGAGGCTCCAACTCTGTCCCAAGGGGAGTCAATTCAACAAAGAGGAGTCCCTGAGGCCTGGGAGACCTGAGTGGCCCAGAGCGTGTGCTCCCACCAGATGGTCCAGTGCCAAGGGCCAAGGCCAGGAAGTGCCAGGCACGGATGCAAACCCACTTGCAGACAGCAACGCGATGTGGTGAGGTCAACCATTATTAGCCAGGGGCCAGTGCCCAGCAGGGCGCCTGGCACAGAGCGGCTGCTCAGCAAAGGCCGGCTTGATTATTACCACTATCATCAACACTCTGCTAGTGCTGTCCCCCCTCATCTGCTGTTTGGCTTTCCCAGGTTTCAGGTTACCTGTGGTCAACCTCGGTCCGAAAATATCAAGTGGAAACTTCCAGAAATAAACTCAGAAGTTTAAAATTGTGCGCCATTCTGAGTAGCGTGATGAAGTTGCGTGCTGTCCCACTCCCTCCTGCCTGGGACATAAATCATCCCTTTGTACAGTGCATTATCGCTGTATACGTTACCTGCCCTTTAGTATACGAAAAACAGTGTTCTTAGGGTTTGGTACTATCTGCGGTTTCAGGCATCCCATGAAGGTCTTGGAACGTATCCCAAGGGTCACGGTGCTGGCCGGGGTGAAGGCCAATTTTGGAGGCCAAAGGGAGAAGGGGAGGGGCTGGCACATCTCGAGCTGAGGGTCTGCACCCAGGACCCCTGCATGCTGGAATCACCCAGAGCTTTAGACAACACTGCTGCCTGGGCCACCCCGCAGCGATGGGTGGGCAGCTCGGGCACGGGGACTTTTAAAAGCTCCCCCGGTGACTCCCCTGTGCTGTCAGGTGGACACACTTTAAAGACAAGAAGGACCAGCGGGTGGGATGTGGTGGTCTGCCCGGCATCACCCCTGCGACCACCCAGGACAGAACGTGGCCAATCTCCCACAGCACCCGTTCCAAAGCCGAGGAGTGAGCTCCTGGCCCTAAACCTAACCTCCCTCAGGGGTTCCATGATCAGGGGCCACGGACTCTCCCTCCGCCCTCCCCGCCCGGAAGGAAGAAACAGGAAAAGAGGCGGCAAAGCAGCCGCCGCAGTGCGCCGATACTGCCACCAGGGGGCAGCCGCGCGCAGGGCGAGGCCCCCCCAACCCGAGCCTGTTTCCTCATTTACTAAACAGGGACGGAAGATGTGGTCACTTAACAGCGGACCTGAGACCAAACGTGAGCTAATGTCCTCAGAAGAGAGAGCCCCTCTGCTTGTCTGGACTAAAGAAACACAGCTAACCTTTACCGAGTTATATTACCTACTATGCGCTGGGCACTAACTCATAGCCATCCCATGAAACAGGGGCCCCTATAATCCCGCTTGACAAATGCGGGAACGGAGGCACCGAGAAGTGGAGGGGATGGCAGGCCACGCGACGTGGAGGATGGCATCAGGATCCAAACCCCGAAGTCGCTCTGAGGCTGGGCTCTGCTCTGCCCTTGAGGGATGAATCTTTTGCGAAGGTTGGTTCAAGTAGCTTCTATCGTTTGCAACCAGAAAAGCCTCAAGCAAGCCCACCCACGTTTTCCCAACTCCATCACTTTTGGAAGCCCCCTCCAGGCCTCCTCCTGCAGGAAGAGCACTAAGCAGGAGTCGCCCAGCGTGGAGGACGAGGAAGGAAGGGGAGGAAGGAGGCGAAGGAGGAGGATGCTGGCCCCTCTCCTCTTACTCGGAAAGCCATGGAGCCCAGCAGCGCTTTTGTGGGACCACACCGCACTCCCAAGCCACAGCTGACTGGTCCAGAGGCGGACCCTGTGGGATTCCCGACTTGGGACAAGACTCCTTGGGGGCTGAACACTGACAAGTCAACTCAGGAGCCCCGGGCAGCCATGAGGTGTGGGTAGGGGGTGGGTGGGGAGTGAGGCCGGGTGGAGCAGAGGGAGGGCGGCAGGTGTCTGTGCTATTTGGGGTTCTAGTGCCTCTTTCAAGCTTGGCTGCCACCGGGAAGGATTAAGTCCTCTTCCTGGCTCGAGGCAGGCTGCGGGGGCTTCTGTTGCTTGCAACAGAGGAGGCTGCAAGGCAGGCTGCGGAATCTGTAGCTTTCCCTCCCACCCGTGGAGAAGGAAGGAGGGGGAGGGGCTGTGGTGCAAGTCGGGTACACTGGGCACCGGCCCAGCGCCGCTGACCGCGGGCCTTGGAGAAGACCCTGCCTGAGGGACTCACTGACCCGTCAGGAGAGAGGCCCACGGCAGACGTGCAGGCCCCTCCGGGCCGGGTCACGGTGTCCCTCCGACGCCCCCTGCCGTCTTCAACCCCCACCCCAAGAACTGCAGCAAGCACAGCCCCGACCGCTCTGCACCCAAGGCTTCCTCACTCGGTCATCAGACACGACTGCCCTGTCTACTGCACCCTGGATGCTGCTCTAGATCCGGAGACTGTGCTGGGTTTTTTGTTCACTCCCCACCCCGTTCTCTGTGCTGGGAAGGCTGAGCTCTTACAGACGGCACCACCCGGCCCTCTTGCTCCTGGCTGTCAGTGGGACTCAGCTAACGGGAGGGAGGTCAGAGGGCACGAGAGAAAGGCCTAGGATTAACTCTTCTCACTCTCACCCTGCTTTAGCCAGCCTCCAAGTCGGCCCCCACAGATGCTGGCCTCCTGGCAGGGTACAGCCTCCTTCCACACTGCGTTAGGGCTGATTGGGTGATCAATACGCTACGTCAGCAGGGACAGTATGTGACGTCTGAGGCTGGCTCATAGAAGACACTGTGCTTCTCCCTTGCTCTCGGGGATCACCCCCTCTGGGATAAGCCAGCTGCCCTGAAGCGAGGAAGCTCAAGCAGTCCTGTGGACCGGCCACGGGGCTCGGAGCTGAGGCTTCCCACCAGCAGCCATGGGGTATGCTACCCTGCGAGTCCCCGTCGAGCCACCAGGACTCGCAGCCTGGGCCAATGTCCTGAGCCCCTAACTAGAACCCCCCGCCTGTGCTGCTCCTGAATTCCCGACCTGCAGAGATGGTTCAACGATGAATGTCTGTTGTTTTAAGCCACCATACTTTGGGGTGACTTGCTATGCAGCAATAGAAAATACAATAAAATATAAAAGAAGAAAAAAAACACAAGGTGGCTCTGGGAGAGCTCCTCAGAAAATCACTAAGCACACACCCTCATTTTAGTGTCTGCTGGTGGGAAGCCTGATGGTGGACATGATGGGACAGACGTGCTGGGTGGGAAGGAAAGTCCCTAAAACTTCCCACTACGTTATCCGCGCTGATAGGGGGATTTGTTCTGGGTGATTTAGGGACACGCAGGCGGAAATGTCCAGGAGCGGGGAGACTTGAGTCTAAAGCCAGGCTGCAGATACAGACTTGGGATTCATCAATACCCAATCAGGGGCGGGATGGGGTTTTGCCTCTTCCCCCTTCTGTGGGCAGGCACAGACCCAGCCCTTCCTAGGGTCTCGGCCCACACCCTGCTGCGGTACAGGAGGGGGTTTCTGGTAGGTTGAGAAAATAGGACTCATTCGAGGTGGTCATCTTAGCAGTGAGAAGGATTATTTGTTTTGTGGATGCTTCACCAGGAGTTGGACCAGAAAGGGCTACTTTCTTCGTCCCATCTCACAGCTAAGGGAGATCCCGCCCACCCCCCCCCCCCCCCCCCCCCCGCTTTTGTCTACAACCTCTCGGCACACACTTAGGCTGATCTGAAATTCTCAGATGAAAGAGGTCCGAGCAGCAAGGCCTGGCTAGCCCTGAGCCAGCTCACATGGGGGTGGGTGTGTGTGTGTGTGCAGGGGCCGCCCCCATCATCAGCTTGGGGACCCCAGAGCCAGGATCTCCCACCCATGCCTCAACCTCAGCTGGGAGAGTCCCTTCCAGAGGGCCTCTCCTGCCATGTGGCCTTGGGTACGGGTAGGGGACTGGCCAGGCCCTGGGCCTCCAGCAGGGTGGACCCCGCTCTGGCTGCCTCTGGAAATCTGGGTTGGAGATCAGCCTGTTGATTTCCAAGACTCTGAGTCCACAGGGGCTGGGCCTGAGGCCGTGACTTTCTTGCTTCTGTGTCCCACAACTGACCTGCTAAGTCTGAGCACCCTGCCTGGCATGTGGTCAGTGCCCACAGACTGGTTACACCTTGGCTTCTGGGCATGAGGCTCTCGGCCGTGCCAGGCACATGCCCATGCTTCCTGTAAGTCATCTCACTGAGCTCTCGAAACAGCTTTTTATAGGGGAGGGTATGGCTATGTCCACATTCGAGTTGAGGAAAACAAAGTTCAGCTAATGAAGTGACCTGAGAAGGTTACGCCTGTGCGATGGACGGAATGTTTGTCCCCCCTCCACCCCCAGTTCATATGTTGAACCCCAATCCCAACGTGATGGTGTCTGGAGGGAGGGCCTTTGGGAGGTGATTAGGATCGGATGAGGCCATGAGGGTTATCGGAAGAGACCAGAGAGCTAGCTCCCCTCCTTTCTGCCACGTGAGGCCACAAGGAGAAGGTGGCCGTCTGCAGACCACAAAGAGCGTCCTCACCGGAACCTGACCGGGCTGGCACCCTGATCTCAGCCCTCCAGCCCCACAACTGTGAGAGGTAAGTGTCTGTTGTTTATTAGCCACCCAGTCAATGGTAATTTGAGGTAGGAGCCTGAGCAAAACCACCTGTGAATGGCCCTCTAGCCCTCCCCAGTGGAGGGGACACATGGCAGTGCAGGACCTCTTGGCCTCAGCCCGCAGCCCCTTAGCCCTGTCCTGTTTCCTGGGGTCGTTGGGCAGTTGGCCACCTGCAGACCCGCCTGCGTGGAGGGAGGGGGGCACTGGAGCTGCCCCCAAACAGGCCCCTCCTCCCCAGCCCAGCCCCGGTCTTGCGAGCCCCACGGAGCACTGATGGCCCAGAGATCCAGCACCTGAGCGCTGGCCTGCCCTGCCCAGCACTGGGGCCCAAACGCTGGGGTTCTCACCTGGGCCGCAACCTTTCTCAGATCGCTTCATCACCTGTATTTCGTCTTCCTCAACTCTAAGATGGGCATAAAAAACAGTCCTCTCCTATTGAGCTGCTCTGAGTGCCCTGTCATCTGTCACTCCTCTCACCTGTGGGCAACTAAATCCATGCTCTGGAAAGGGCAGGGGTCTGGCACCCACAAGGCCTCCTACGGCCTGGTCTCAGCTCCGCAGGCGAGCCAGGTATACCCTGAATGAGAAGCGGGCGGTTCCAGCCGCAGCCGGTCCCCCGTGGCTCCTGCACCAGCTCCTCGTCCCCAGGCCTGGGGGCTCCCAGTCCGCTGACGCTCATTGCTGTCACACGTCTGAGCCCAGCACCCCTGCCTCTTGCGGTATCCCTCCACCAACCCACCCCACACCTGCCCCGATGGGCTCCCAGCCATCCATGGCCAGCCCCCCACCTTGAAGTCTTGACACCAGGCAGTCCAGAGAGAAGCCAGAGAGAAGGCCCTAGACAAAGCCCCAGATGGAGGTGCCACCCCAGAGCAAGGTTCCAGCCCCTGGGCGCCCGGGCCAGGTGTGGGGTGGGCTTGGGAACCGCCTCTCGCCCCGATCCTAGGTCCTGCTCTGAAGTGGAGGCCGCCCCAGGCACTCCTCCATCCTGCTCTGGCTTCCTGCCCCTTCCTTCCTGCTGCAAGGAAGTGCATCTCTTGGAAGCTGCTGGAAATTGAGGGATGGGAGAGAAGAAACCAAAACAGAGAGAAAAGCCCAAGTGTGGAGCTGCCCTGCCCTGGCTCTCCTGTCCCTGCCTGGGTCCCAGCCTGGACTGTGGAGCCAGCGGGAAGAGGGGCAGATCGCCTAGACCCAGAGGGGCTGGGCAACGCCCGCGGAGCCTGGAGAGCCTCGGAGCCAGGCAGGAAGTGGACAGGAGTGAAGTGGGTGGGTGTCAGATGACACTCGGCCTCAGAGAGGAGGACAAGTGGGCGTAGTGGGGACTGCGGCAAACAGAGCGGCATGTAGGGCCACAGCTACATTTGCTCACACAGCGCCTTTGTGCAAAGAAGACAAAGCCCATCTCTAGGTGGACACAGTCTTGCACCCGTGTCCCCGGCTGGTGGGCAGAGAGAGGGCTGGACCAAGCTGTCTCCTGCCTCCCCGACCCCTGCCACCTCTGTGTACACATCTTTGTGCAGGGTACAGCCTACACAACCGTACCTGGCGGCTCTGGCCCCATGTGACAGGGGTGGCTACTCAGCTCCAGGCCTGTAGAAATGAGAAGCTTCCCATTTTTCAAGGGCAGCTAATATGGGGATTGTGTGAAATACTCTGAGGTTTACATGTTGGCAATGAATCCAGACTTACTGCAGCCCGTGGGTCAGACAAGGCCAGTGCTGATGGTGCTGTAGGCAGCCTCCGCCGTGGATGCTGGGCCTCAGGGCAGGGTGGGCACCTCAGGTGCTGCACGAGGGGCCCAGGCAGCGCTGACCAGCCCCCCTCGGGCACCGGGCTGCTCCGCCCAGGAAGCTCCCCCCTTACACCCCGGAGCTCGCTGGCTCAGACCACGGCCACCCTACCGGCTTGGGACAGTGGATGTAGCGTGCCAGGCTGATGATGAGGTCGTGTGTGATGGGGTCCACCAGGTTCCTGAAGCTGGCGTAGCGGTACAGGACGTCATCCAGCGAGGTCGACTCCATGCCTAGGTCCTGCAAGAGGGAAGGAGGCCCAGAGGTCAGCGAGGCCCCACCCTACCCTGGAGCCCCGCCCAACATGCCCAGAGTACCCCCTGGCCAGGGAGGAGACGCCTCCAAAGAGGTTTCCCATCCCACACGGAAGCATTTACAGAAATTCCCCCGGGGGCCAGACAAGCCCCTGCAGAGACGGCCCTCCCCAGATAGCCCCCCAGCCTTTGCCTCTCCGGCCCCCCCCGAGGATGAAGCCAAGGGTGGTGGACCACAGCGCTGGTTGCTGCTTCTCCACCTGGGACGAAACTTGGAAACGGCGTGATAGTAAGACTCCCGTGCTTTGTGACAGGACCACGTATTGATATTTATTTGCTTTCTTTTTGCTTCTGAGGTCATTTTTACTGCTCCTTCTGTGAAGGACCCCGCCTTGGTGTTCCTTTGCCTTGGTGGGGGGGGTGGGTCTCTGAGTTGTGGGGTTGAAAGGAGAAGCTGGCAGGCACCCAGAAGAAAACCCCACCAGCCCTCCCCCTAAGAAAGGGTGTCAAGTGAGGTCCTCGTAACAGGAGGGGCGGGAGCACAGAGGCAAGGGGCACGGAGTGGGCGGGGGCCATGGCAGAAACCTCTGGGGCAGAGGCTCCCCAAGCCTGGGGAGAGACAAGGGCTGGGAGCATCTGCAGAGACCCCTGTCCGCCAGCAAGAGACCCCATGGGCTTGGCCAAGAGCAGCGACCAGTCTGGGTCCTAACCCCCAGGGCCTCACTCCAAATGTTCTGGACTGTACAAGACCCAAAGATTCTTGTCCAACCCCAGGAAAGGGGCAGGCCCCCCAGACATGACTAAGCTTGAATTTCCCACCAGTCAAGCTGGCGGGGGCTTGAAACAGAGTTAATTGCTTTAGAGAAGTAAAGGAAGATGGTTTTCTACCCCAGGGTGCTGGACTAAACTTTGTGCCCTCTGTCTGGGGAAGAGCTTGGGTATGGCTTCTGACTCTTCTCAAACCGCCTCCCCAGTTTCTGTTGTCCTCGGCGAGAGCTGTGGGTCCCTCCTAGCTTGGGGCCTTGCACAGAGCAGAGAGGAACAAGGACATTCCGATCTGAGGACTGCCCCACCCTAGGTCCCCTGGGCCCCCAAGCCGTACGTGGAGCTGCCCCATCACCGCCCAGAGAAGGAAGGCTCCCAGCCCGGGTTGCCATGGTCCAGCGACCTGCAGACAGGAATGTGTGGTGACAGGTGAGTCCCAGCTGGGGTTTGCTCCCTTGTCATTTCGGTGAGTTATCCTGAACTTTTCTAAATACCTTCCCCATGTGATTCTTAGAAATCCCTGAAAGCGAGTAGGCTGGGTATCGTTATTCCCAATTTACAGATGAAGAAGCTAAGGCTCAGAGCAGCTGACTTTTTTTTTTAACCGTCAGAATTTCAGGAATGGAATGTACGACTGGTGACTACAGTTAGCACAGCTGTGTGGTATATTTGAGAGCTGTGAGGAGAGTAGATTCTAAAAATTCTCATCACAAGGAAGAAAACATGTTTTCAAACTATATGAGGTGATGAATGTTAACTAAACTTATTGTGGTAATTATTTTGCAATATTTGTAAGTCAAGAAAATATGCTGTACACCTTAAACTTAGTGCCAAGTCAATTATATCTCAGTAACACAGAAAGAAAAATCAATTGCATGCAATAAAGATGTTAACAAAAAAAAAAGAATTTGAGGAATGGTAGGGGTGGGCTTCCACGTGGGCCTGGGGCCTGTCTTGGGAGGATCTGCCTTGTCTGCCCCTGGGGTGAGCTGGGCAGCAAGCAGGCTGGAGCGCGGGGACGCTGCCCTGTGGTTTGGCCGCTGACATTTCTAAGAGCAAAGAAAGAAAGGGCTTTGCTGGGGTACCTGGCGGGGCCGTGCTCTCTGCCCCATGGGGACCCTCGTGAGCCCAGGTCCTAGCAGGGTCCCCCCCACCCCCCGCAATGGTTCCGGGAGCTCTGCCCCCACCTCCCTGTTGGAAGAAAATGGGTCTCGAGCGCCATTGAGGACACAACAGGCCAGCCTTGGGCTGTTTCTGTTCGGCAGGAATGAGCCTCAGAGGCAGTGGCCGTGCCCGGCGCCAGGTTCTCTGGCTGCGGAGATAATTGACACGGTCTGGCGTGGACGCGGTGAGGGAGGCGCCGGATCAGGGTGCGGACAGGCCCCATCCTGCCGTGGACCCGTTCCCCACCCTGCTTGTCTAGCCCCTCAGCCTCCCGGGAGGCGTCGGGGCAAGCTACCTGTGTCACTGCGTCTCAGCCTCCTCGTATGTAAAATGGGGACGGTGACCCGCGTCACAGGTGGGCGAGGGACATAAACCTAGTAACACAAGGTAACGCCTCCGCAGGGAAGAGAATCACCAGCTGAGCTCCCCCATCCCCTTCGGTGCCCCCCCCCCAACCCCCGCCACGTGCAGAGGTTCTTAGCCTCTTTTTGGATACCAGGCCCATTTGAGAACGTGACAAAAGCCATGCCCTCTCTGTCCAGAAAAGCCCAGGAGCCGGGGCAGGACAGGGAGCCTGGCGCAGTCCACGCCGGCCTCACGGTCAGCAGGGCGTGCCGGGGCCGTGGGGACGCTAATTGTCACCAAGCAAAGTGCAAACTCCGGCGCCGCCCTCTGTGTGGCAGGAGAGGCTGGGAATATAGGAAGCGGAATTCAGACTGTCAATTCGTGGACGAGAGACCTCTTCCCCCTTGGGGTCTGTTTCCCCATCTGTGAAATGGGCAAACGGACCACACTCGTAGTTACTGAGCCGTGTCCCAAGACCCTGGGGCTGATGACGACAGGAGAGAGGCCAGAAGAGTCAGCAAGGCTTTGGGCCCAGCTCTCCGCAGAACAGCTCTCTGGCTGCCCTTCGGGGTTTTTGTTTGTTTGTTTTTGTTTTTAAAGTAGTTCTGTTGCCAGAGAAGTTTGAAACCCCCAGACTGGATGGCTGCTTGGGTTTCTTGGGTTCCTACCAGCCCTGCCCCATCTTCCCACTCCCCTCCTTTCCAGGCCAGTAGAGGCCATCCCATCCTGGAGGGACCAAGAAAACCCTAGCTGCTAACCCACGACGCTGGGGCAGGTGTGGGGATGTAAACTGCCCTTCCCCAGCCCCCCGCCCCCCTGCCACGGCCCGCCCTGCATGTCCCACCCTCCCTGTCACTCTGGGCGCACAGCCTGCTGACAGTGGGTCCCTCTCTCCATGCTGCTGCTGTTGTCTGGGGTCATGGAATTGTGGCTGGGGAGGGGGCAGAGGGTGGGAGGAAGGGAGGGGGTAGGGAGGCGGTCTCCCCAGGAAGGCAGATGTGGCTCTGCTCCCGTGCTCTGGGTAAGTTATGTGTGAGTCATGGCCACCGCCCGCCCTGTGAATTCCAGCTGGGGTGGGGCTCCCGGAGGTCCCAGGGCTCCGGGTTACAAGAAGCTGCAACAGGGAGACCCAGATGGGGGCCTGACAGACGCTGCTGCACTTTTATCGCTTTATTCCTTTACTTCGACCCCACCTAGGCCCCCGGAATGCTTGTGCGGCTTTCAGACACCTCACATGTCCTGAGGGCCTCGGGCCACGTCTGGCGTCCTTGGTGTCCTCTCCGTGTCACCCACACTGGGGACAAACGTGTCATGACTGCGCTGACAGTGCTACCGACCCTGCCCACCAGGGACCTCAATGCTCCGCTCTGCCCTGGCTGCCTGTCGGGGTGCGGGAATGAGGGGGGCGGAAGAACCAAATCCACGTGCGGCCCCTCCAGGCTGCCCCGGGCGACTGCTTTGGCCTTGGAGGGGCTGGCCTGCCTTGCAAATACCAGGCACTGAGGAGACTCCGAGCTTCCTCATTACGAATCTAAATGGTACCATCTCTAGGACCTGTGCGTGTGGACGGTTCCCGATCAGAAAACCTGCGAACATCAGCGCCTGAGTCGCTGCTTTGGGCAGCTTGGTACGGAGAGTGTCGCTGGCCTGCGACCAAGGGGGTGAACGGCAAGCATGTGTCCCCTCGAAGAAGTGGGGCTCCCACGTTACTGAAGCTGGAAGAACCAGGTTTGGGGACTCACTCCAGTGGGAAGAGTGAGGGGTACGGCTTTCCAAAAAGCGAGCAGAGATTCACAGTATTTCTCAAAGTGTGAAGGACCCTTTCAGGGCCTCTGTGAGGGCCTCTTTTCCAGTGACACCGCAGCATGATGCTACGTTTTCTTTGTAGACTTCAACCAGAACAACCTACTGCAAGACAGCGAATGCAGAAACAGCGGGTGTGAGAATCCAGCTGTCTTCTGGTAAGCCAGCCACACACGAAAGGGAGTCACAAAACTATGAAACAGTGCCGCTCTTCTCACTATACTTTTTCTTTTGGAAAATATAGTTATTTTCACAAAGATTTCTTTCACATTGCAAGCTTATTAACTTTAAATGAATGAATAAATAAATCTTTAAAATATTTTTGTTTTGATTTCTTATACAGCAGATAGCATTTATAAGATATGACCCACATAGCGAAAACCTCTTTGAGGTCCTCAATAATTTAGAGTATAAAGGTTCCTCAAAAAATGAAAAACAGAACTACCATACAATCCAGCAATCCCACTTCTGGGTATGTATCCAAAGGAAATGAAAACGTACTATCAAAGAGATATCTCCACTCCCATGTTCACTGCAGCGTTATTAACAACAGCCAAGACACGGCAACAACCTAAGTGCCCATCAACCTATGACTGGATATAGCGGTTGTGGTCTATATACACAATGGAATACTCTTCAGCCGCGAGGAAGAAGGAAATCCTGCCATTTGCAACAACGTGGATAGACCTTGAGGACATTATGCTCAGTGAGGTAAGTCAGAGAAAGACAAATACTGTACTGTATTTCACTTACATGTGGAACCTAAGAAGAACGGAACTCTGAAAAACAGAGTGGATTGGGGCTGGGGGGTAGGGGAATGGGAGATGGTGTTTAAAGGTACATACTTGCAACCAGAAGAAAAATAAGTCCTGGAGACTAATACACAGTACAACTATGAAAGACAACAAAACTTTTGTTACCAACACTAGAAGAAATGATATTTATGTGACAAGACAGAGGTGTTGGCTAACGCTACAATGGCAACCATATTGCAATATAAATGTATCAAGTCAATACATTGTGGGCCTTAAACAATGTTATAGGTCAATTATATCTCAATTTAAAAGAGTTTAAAAAGTATAAAGAGGGCTCTTGGACTTCCCCGGTGGTCCAGTGGTTAAGACTCTGCGCTTCCACTCAAGGGGGCGTGGGTTCGATCCCTGGTTGGGGAAGTTCCGCACGCCGCGCAGCATGGCCAAAAACAAAAAACAGAACAAAAACAATTAAATTAGAAAAAATAAAGAGGGCTCTTGATGCCGAAAACAGCTGGAGAACCGCAGGGCTAGAAGCATGGGGTACCCTGGGAGAGAGGGGCTAAGCCGAGCCAGGCTAGGAGCCAGGGAGCCCCTGGGGAGGGTTTAGCTTCCCTGCTATGCTCTCTCCCATCACTCCGACCCTCAGCGAGGCTCCCTGTTGATGCGGGTGTAGTTTTGGTGGTGCAGCGGGGCGGGGGATCTGGGAGAGGAAGCTCGGCCCATGCCCACAGCTCGTGTCTGGTGTCTGGGAGCAGGAACAATATCAATCCCAGGGGCTGGCCCCAAATAGTGAGCTGGCACCGTGGGGACCCAGGGCAGCTGCAGAGGGGGCAACCCAGGACCTCGGCAGTGCTTGCGGTGGAGGGTCAGCGGGGAATTTTGACACTTGCCTGACTGCCAGCCTCTCCCCTTCTTGGCCTTTGTGGGTATAAACAGAGATTTTAGATCCAGGTCACTGCTCTTACTGTTTTAGTTTGTGGGTTTTTTTTTTTTTTTTTAATTGTTAAAGGTACTCTATCGATGATAAAATTTGGCCGTTTGCATTCAGTTTGAACACAGATTTGCAAGTCTTTGGGACTGAGCTAGCGTTCAGGGCCACTGCTCAGCCCTTCCCTGGAGCTGCTCCCATACCTGCACCTCATGCCTTCGCTGCCGGAGAACGTCATCCAGAATGAATACACGGGTGGTTATTTTCTGAGCTCCAGCCTACCTGAAAAATCCTTTATGTTAACGTCGCACCTGAAGGCAACCTGGCTAGAGAGAAACTAACCTACAAAACGCGGTAGCCCCCTGGTACTCAGCATGGCGGGCGACTCTGAGGCAGCCTGATTTTTGTGTCTTTAGCTGCTTTTTCTGCCCAGATGTCCATGGGATTGTCTTTGCCAATAGCCTCTAGCTGCCTCTCCTGGATGGTCCCAGCACACGGTCCCCTTCCCAGGAACATCAGTTCAACATACAGTGTAGCCCAAAAAGCAGCTGATGTCTTTACAACAATCTCACAAGGTCACCAGAAGGGCACCCTTGTGACACACCACCAAAACTCCTAACATCCCTTCCTTGTATCTCCCCCAAGACCCCACCTATCCCTCAATCGCTCATCTCCACTCTGCAAACCCTCTCAGCACCCAGCCCTTCCCTTCCTAATACAAATCAAATCAACTTCTCTGGCTCATCCAGTTCTTAGATCAAACCACCGCCAGCCCCGCTCCAACCAGAAGATGCCAGTGTTGATGAGGATGGACACGCGACTGGAGCTCCCGTGCACTGCTGGCAGGAATGTGAAGGGGTGCAGCCACCGTGGAGAACACTACGGCGATCCCTCAAAAAATTAAAAACAGAGTCACCACATGACCCAGCGACTCCACTTCCGGGTACATATACCAGAGAACTGAAAGCAGGGACTCAGACAGATCCTTCTACGCCTATGTTCATAGCAGCATTATTCACAGTGGTCAAAAGGTGGAAACAACCCAAGTGCCCATCAACTTCTACAGACGCACGGATAAACAAAGTGTGGTGTATGTCTACAATGGAGTAAGAAGGAATGAGATCTGACATGTGCTACACTGTGGATGATCCTTGAGGACATTACGCTGAGAGAAATCAGTCACAAAAGGATGATTCCACGCATATGAGGTACCCAGAGAAGTCAACTTCATAGACACAGAGTAGAACGGCGGGTGCCTGGGGCTTTGGGGGAGAGAGGCTGGGGAGTTGTTGTTTCATGGGGACAGAGTTTCAGTTTTGCAAGATGAAGAGAGTTCTGAGGATGATGGTGGTGACGGTTGCAAAACAATGTGAATGTGCTTAACGATACTGAAGTGTAGAAATAGTTAATTTAAGATGGTAAATTTTATGTGATGTGCATTTTGCAACAATTTAAATTTAAAAAAAGGTCCTGCGACCCAGGCAGGCAAAAACAGACACCTTCCTGAGATACGAGGGATCACATGTTTCTGGCCATTGTTTTTCTGCCTGCCACACCTGGTTATTACAGTTTTTTACCACTGTGTGTCTAGTTGTGGGTGTTTTCTTTGAATTTACCTTCAGTGCTGGGGTCATTCCATCTACAAACACGGACCTTTTTATAGCCTGTCTCCTCATCGGGAGAGCTGATGCTGGCTCCGAGCGCCCTCTGAGCTGACCTCTTCTCGTGTTCACCCCGTAACACACGCCCGTGGATGCGCCGGGTTTGCCTTCTGCCACTGACCTCGTGTCCGGCACCGTCAACCCCACTCCCACTGCTTCCAGCCAGGACTGCGTGTTGGCCAGTGTTTCGAATCCTTGCAATTCTTATTTTGCTCATTAATCCCCCTTTTCATCTCACCCTCTGTTTTTTTTCCATCTCTTTTTTGCCTCTTTTCGTGGCATTTTGTTCTTTCCCCACAAAGTTCATTTCCCCCGGATCCTGCCGTAGATCATTCCAGAGTCAGGGTCCAGCCTCCACAGTATTCATCTGACGCACAGGGTTATTTTCCCCACTTGCTCACCCCTGAAGGAGGGGCGATCTAGTGAGACCCCCATCCACCATCTGTCTAGTTTGATGTTGTGATTTATAATAAGAAATAGATATTTGGTCTTTGTCCTCTTTCTGGCACAGAGCTCCTAAAACCTGCGGAATTTCCTAACTGATGAGAGAGAGACAAAGGTGTCTTTCGTTATGAGATGACTTTTTTAATGACTTTATTTTTGTTAATGAGGTGACTTTTGGAAGGCCCCTTGGTCACCTGAGGATGGGGCCAGGGGAACCAACCATGTCATTAGAGGTTGGAACTTTCAGTCCCGTCTCTGACCTCAGGGAGGGGACAGGGGATGAAGAGAATCAGTCACCAATGGCCAACGAGGTAATCAGTCGAGCCTATGTGATGAAATCTCCAGAAACTCTCCAAAGTGCGGGGTTTGGAGAGCTTCTGGGTCGGTGAGCACGGGGAGGTGTGGAGAGTGGACACCTGGAGGGCATGGAAGCTCCGTGTCCTTCCCCACACCTGGCCCTGTGCCTCTCTCCCATCTGGCTGTTCCTGAGTTACATCTTTTTTTTTTTTTTTAATTTATTATTTATTTTTGGCTGTGTTGGGTCTTGGTTGCTGCACACGGGCTTTCTCTAGTTGCGGCGAGCAGGGGCTACTCTTCGTTGTGGTGCACGGGCTTCTCATTGCGGTGGCTTCTCTTATTGCAGAGCACGGGCTCTAGGCTCACGCGGGCTTCAGTAGTTGCGGCACGCGGGCTCAGTAGTTGTGGCGCACGGGCTTAGTTGCTCTGCAGCATGTGGGATCTTCCTGGACCAGGGCCCGAACCTGTGTCCCCTGCACTGGCAGGTGGATTCTTAACCACTGCGCCACCAGGGAAGTCCCGAGTTACATCCTTTTATAATAAACTAGTGAGTAAAATGTTTTCCTGAGTTCTGTGAGCCACTCTAGCAAATTAATCCAACCCAAGGAGAGGGTCGTGAGAACCTCCAACCTATAGCTGATTTGGTCAGAAGCACAGGTAACAACCTGGACTTGTGATTAGAGTCTGAAGTGGGGGGCTGCCTTGTGGGATCCCCTTAACCTGTGGGATCGGACACCATCTCTGGGTAGAGAGCATGAGAATCGAGTTGAATTGTAGGACACCCAGCTCGTGTCGAGTAACTGCTTGTTGGTGTGAAAACCACACCCGTACGTTGGAATTTTAACCAGAATCTTGACCTTGTCCCACGGCTGCCTCCCTGGATAAGAGCTGAGTCCACCTCTCAGGTTCTGGTTTGTAAGCAGCCCAGCCTGGGGACCACACCCTGGACACGGAGCTAATGTGACTCTGACCTTGGGAAGGGACATCTCTGCCCACCTCCACAGCCTGGGCCGCCAAAACTCCAAAGACGGAGTCTGTGGAAACCCACAGTGGTGTCCATATCCCAGGACTTCCCACCCCTGGCTGAGCCCACGGGCCACGCTGGACTGCCAGCGGCCACAGCTCGCGGGTTTCCCTCTCTCCCGCCTGCCCGGTGGAGGTGGCGTCTGAGGGTGGCTTTCTCCAAATACACGCAGAGATGCCTGGGGAGGGTACAGCGAGGGGAGCGCTCAACAGTACTGTTTCTGCCCCCAAATCACTGCCCGCGTGGGAAAGGGGCAGCTGCCTGACCTCCTCCGACTGGGGAGAAGGGGGCTTCCCCTTCCTCTGGGAGGCCTCAGCTTCTGGGGGGAGCCGGGGCAGCTCCGTCTGTCTCAGAGCTGGAAGGGGTTCCTCCCAGGCCGCCCACCTTTCTTGGCTTTCAGGAATTTTCCTCTGTTTTTGGTGTGTCTCCGCAAGTATTTTAGGCGGAAGCCGCTCAGGAGGCTGCCACGCGCTCGCTATTTTAAACCACAAGCACCCTCCTGCCTTTTAAGTTCCAGGTTTTAGGCCTGTTCCCAGGAGGAAGGCCCTGCGGGAAACGAGCTTGTGTCTGTCTCTCTCCTCCAGGCATGAAGCTACGGCTCCTGCGACCGAGCCCGGGGAAGGCGCAGGCAGCAGGCTCCGCGTATTAACCAGACAAGGGAGACAGCTGCCAGCTGCACTGAAGCCACCGGAGCCCGCGAGTGTGGGGCGATAATGAGGCAGTGATCGGACGCGGTCCTCCTCCGGAACATCAGAGGCCGCTCTTCCGGGGGAGGGACACAGTCTGGAGTACCGGCCTGCCTGGGCGACCGATCTCCGTGTCCCCTCCGCCCTGACATTCTGGCTGCCTCGGGGATTCCCAGGGGACTGCCAGGTGCTGTCGGGGAAATGCAGCCCCAGGAAGCCGCCAGGGGGAGAAGCCAGAGGAGCTCGGCGTGAATGAAGACGACGGCCTCTAAGGAAGGTGGGCAGAGTCTTAAAAATGCCACCGGGGACTTCCCTGGTGGCGCAGTGGTTAAGAATCCATCTGCCAATGCAGGGGACACGGGTTTGAGCCCCGGTCCAGGAAGATCCCACGTGCCACGGAGCAACTAAGCCCGCGAGCCACAACTACTGAGCCCACGTGCCACAACTACTGAAGCCCGTGTGCCTAGAGGCCGTGCTCCGCAATGAGAAGCCACCGCAATGAAAAGCCCGTGCACGGCAACGAAGAGTAGCCCCCGCTCGCCGCAACTAGAGAAAGCCCGCGTGCAGCGACCAAGACCCAACACAACCAAAAATAAATAAATTTAAAAAAAAAAAAAAAAAAGTGCCACCGGGGATGGAGGGGACACCTGGGGCAAGGCATACACCACGTGTGAGAAACAGAAACGGATGCACCGGGCTAAATGGCAGCGCCCAAAAGACAACTCCACATCCCTAGTCCCCAGAACGTGTGAATTTATCTCATTTGGAAAAAGCGTCTTTGCAGATTAAGTCAAGGATCTCAAGATGAGATCATCTTGGGTTACCCAGTTGGGCCCTAAACCCAACGACAGGTGTCCTTACAAGAGACAGACACAGAGAAGAAGGGGATGGGAAGATGGATGCAGCCAGAGCCACCAGCAGCTGAAGCGGCAAAGAGTGAAATCTCCCGACAGCCTCTCAAGGGAGTGTGGCCTGCCAACACCTTGATTTGAGGCTTCTGGTCTCCAGAGCAGTGAGAGAAGAAGTTTCTGTTGTTCTAAGCCACCAAAACAGTGGTCGTCTGTGACAGCAGCCCTAGGAAACTAATACACCGGATGGAAACAGCGTTGGCATTTTCCCCAGGGAATGCACCAAGGCGAAAAGGTTAGGGCAAGTGGGCGGGGACCCCTTTCCCCCTCTGGCCTGTGCTGACCTCAACCAGGAGCACAGCTGTGGGCAACTGGGACCGTTACCGGCAGAAACCTCCTTGCTGCTTCCACCAGCCTGGGGTCCTCTCTGGATGCGTGTACCCCCGACACACTCTCCTTTGCTGTCTGCTCCCAGAGGTGGGACTGGGCTAGTCAGAGATGCCCCCTGTAGGGAATTCCCTGGCGCTCCAGCGGTTAGGACTCCGTGCTTTCACTCCCGAGGGCCCGGGCTTCGATCCCTGGACAGGTTTAACTAAGACCCCGCAAGCCGGGTGGCACAGCCGAAAAAAAAAAGAAATGCTCCCTATAGGACCACGTCCCCTAAGATGGTTTCCAGCCCAACGTGAGAAAGAACATTTAAAAACAAGTGGTAAAGGGAATCCTGACACGCACTCCAACAGGATGAAGTGGGAGGACATGATGCTGAATGAAATAAGCCAGTCACAGAAGGACACATACTGTACGATTCCACTCGTATGAGGTCCCTAGAGGAGTCCAATCCATAGAGACAGAAGGTAGGATGGAGGTTGCCAGGGGCTTGGGAGAAGGGGATGGGGAACTAGTGTTTAATGGGGACAGAGTTTCAGTTTGGGAAAATGAAGAGTTCTGTAGATGGATGGTTGCACAACAGTGTAGATGTGCTTAATGCCACTGAACTGTACACGTAAAAGTGGTTAAAATGATAAGTTTTATGTTATCTACACTTTACCACAATTTAAAAAAATCAAGTAGTGAGTTCACAGACACTGGAACTATGTAAGCAGTGGGGAGAGATCCCTTAGTGCTGCTGTAGCAGGAGTTCTGTACCAGGAGGGAAGGTCACTGCTAAGCACTCTTCCTTCTGGCCCCCTGGGATGTGTCATTAGCGTGGCCTTGGATGCACGATCCCAGAGTCAAGGGCGTGGGGTGTGCACCATCCAAGAGGACACCGCTAAACAGCTGAAGAGGTGGGGCCCTGAGGGCAGGAAGAACAGGGAAGGACGGATGCAAGGAACAGCAACAGACAGAATCTAACCCACCGATGAAGCCGCCTGGATAGGGGAGTTGGAGGAGGAGGAGTTGTCTGGGGTACTGAGGACACAAGGTCGCTCTTGGGCTCACCCGCTCCCTCTTAACCCAGAAGGGGTTGAATTACACCGGCAGATACTGGAGTAATGCAGCTCAGATACACCCAGAAATTCATACATCTGGCATTTCACACACTTGTAACATTTTAGAGAATCACGTTAAGTCAGAGTACCTAACAGATGAGGCCTGCAATTCCGATTTGGAAGGGGTAAGTGAGTAACTGACTTTAGGCTTATGATTTTAAGCAGGACGCTGAAGGAGGATTGGGCCGAGTTTGTGACAGTTCTGAAATGCTTAACAGAATTTAATATTCACCTTATTTATAAGCTTATTACATTTTAAGAACTGCTCAGGAGCTTGGGAAAGTCCTGCTTTTTAGGATGGCTATTTATAAACGTAAGAAAACTGGACATATTAAATTTGTAAAATCACTAAGATATTTAAAGAAACTTAACGAAGTTATAAGCCCTCTACCCTTCAATGTGATCATTTAAATCGACTAGATTCATAAGCAGAAAAATGGCATTTGTAGGTTAGACTTAAAATCTTAGGGAAACAGTAGGCTTTAAAATTTTTAGTTCAGTATGTTGAATCGTAATTGAGAAAATCTAGCACCCGTAAGTACTGTGTGTGTCTGTATATATGTGTGTGTATGTGTGTGTGCGGTGTGTGTGCACAAACACATCCCAAGGACACCATAAACCTCCCAGGGACACGACGATGAGGGCGAGGTCCGGGCGGGCAGCTGTCCTTGTGTGTGTGTCCAGTGTAGCCCGTCCCCGGGGAGGGAGGCCAGAGGCGCACATGCACACACACACACACACACTCACACACACACACTCTCAGACTTCAGAAACACCAAACAGCAAAGCAAACTTGAAAAAGTCATAAAAGCAACCGCCGCATTGGCCTCTCCCTGAAAGAAACCCGCTGGCATTGGCCTGCTTGCTGGCAAGGCTGCTCCCGCCGGCTCCAGGGTGGGCACTGTCCCCTCGGGCCCCCGGCCGCCGCTGCCCTGCCCGCTTGCCTGTCCGGCTGAGGGGCAAGGACGGTTCACTGGTCCCATCGCAGGGCTGCCGTCCCCCAGGGGTGGCTGGGGACTCCTGCTCTTCCACAACCACCGGCCCTGCAGGGTTTGAAGGCGGGCACCCTGGCAGGCGACCCTCCTTAACTGTGACAAGTGCCTGGTGGGTCTGCTCTCCCCGCCAGGACGCAGCATGCTGGCTTCACGGCTGCACGTTATTTGTGTTTTAACTTTGATGTCTTTAAAAATGACACTCTCTGCACAAAGCAGGCCTCTGGAAACAGATGTCTGACCATTGCCAAGTGTAATGCAATTAAAATCCAAGAAACAGCAGTATCAACAAATAAATAAAAGGACGCTTTCTCTTCAGAAAAATATAAAATCAGCCGGGAGGCACAGCAGGCCTGAAGAGGGTTTGCTCTGCCCCCTGTGGTCACAGGTCCACCCAGGCTCTGCTCAGGGCGGGGCAGGAGCCCCCCCCAGGCTCCAGGCCTGAGTTAGCCCCTAGGTCACTGTGTGGCCCCAGGCACGTGCCCCTCACCCCTGCGCCTTCCTCCCATCCGATGTTTCAGCTACTGCTTTAAGACTCTGAAAGGCTGGGAGCATTCGCGCTGCTTCCCAAACTTATCTTCCCGGCTCCCGCTCCCCAGAGCATCTTGTGGGCTTATGATTCTGCAGAAAGCCTGGGGCCAGCAGGTCCCTGAGGTCCACCGGCTCCTACATTCCACAGATTCTCAGCACTCTGTCATCCATCCCGCGCCCTCCTGATCTGTGCTTGGGAAATAATCCATTGTTGATGGCTTCCGGTGAATGCATTTAAGTCCATTTGTCTTTCCACGTGGTTACTGTTGTACATTTTAAATAAAAGGTTTGGTCCATTGTGGAAGGAAATGCAGAAGAAGGGGTGGAGGAGTGACTTCAAGGCTCCTTCTGGCTCCCCGACAACCTGCTTTCCAAGCAGGACAGGCTTCATGGGACAGCCCATTTCTCAGAGTGAGAAGTCGAGGACCGGAGGCTTGTGATCAGTGGCAGTGCAGGGGGGCCCCGGGGGCCCCCGGAAGTTTCTTACCCGCCTCCCCCAGACATCAGCCCTCGGAGGACAAGTGTAACAAGTCAGGGTTCTCCAGAGGAACAGAACTGACAAGAGGGGTGTGTGTGAGAGAGAGGGATGTGTGAGGAATAGTGACTGTGGGATCTGGCAGGTCTGAAGGCAGGCAGCCTGGGGCAGAATTCCTCCGCCTTTTCTCTCAAGGGACTTCAACTGATCGCATGGAGGCCGACCCACACTACAGAAGGTCACCCGCTTTACACAAGCTTGACTGATTTAACGTTAATCTCATCTAAAAAATATCTTTGCGGCAATATCTAGACTCACATTTGACCAAAAACTGGGTACCATGGCCTCGCCGAGATGGCACATAAGATCAGCCCCCCACCACAAACTAGGGGTCTTTACCACTTTAAATCTCTAGGTCAGAGGCAAGGCCCAGGCACAGCCTCCGAGAATCCGGGTGAGCAGAGATGAGTCACACAGGACAGGGAGTCCAGCTCGAACGCAGCTCACACCCAAGTGCAGGGTAAGAGGTCCCCCAGGTCCACGGCCGCGGGCGAGGCCCTGCCTGCGCTCCAGCTCAGCTGATTTCCCCAAGACCTTTTCTCTGGGCAGCGGGGAGGGCGGGAGTGGACCCAGGGAAGGAGCCCCGGCCAGGTGGACTCTTCCCCATCTTCAGGCCCTGCTCCTCCTCGGGGCCTCACTGCCCCACAAGTGGAAGAACCGGGGGCCACAACCAGCAGCAACAAGAAAGAATCAGTGAGCCTCAAAGGCTGCAAAGGGCAGTGTCCTTGGGGAGGGAGGGCTTTTGCCTGGTCTCTGGGAGGTCACCGAGTTTGTCCACAGCTTCCGGGGACCCTGGGAGGGCTGGGGTGGAGGTGGAAGTGGGTGAAGTGAAAGGGCCAAAGTGACAGGCCCGTGGAGGCCCAGAGCCTCCTGCCCGGGTCCCAGGTCTCTCTCCCGGTCCCAGGGTCCCTGGGTTCTGCCCACAGGATTTCCTTGGTGGCGTCTCCCCCACAAAGCACGGCCCAGGTGCAACACACCGGCTCTCCCGTCCCCCGCCAGCTGCCCCTGCTCCTTTGGGCTTCCTGGCCAGCTCCTGCCGGCTTTCCAAAACTGTTTCTCCAGTTCCATCCTGCTGCCCCCTCTCCTATTCCAGGCCTGCTCCCCCAACTTCCTGAGCCTCTGTCCCCCTCACAGTGCCCTCTTCTGGGTCCTCACGCGTGGACCAGCCTCCCACTGAGATGTGTCACACCGAAAACATCTCTATTATTCTCCCCCTGCTTGACTGGGCTGATTCTCAACCAGCAGGTGATTTCTGGAGAGATGGGAATTCTCAGAACAGGTAACTTGGAAACTTGTGTCTGAGTTTCCATCTCTGAGAACCTCCCTCCTCCCGATGGTCCCTGGGCTGGCAGCTGTTTGGAAACCCCATGGGAGTTTTTACCCAGAAACTCCACAACTGCAGAAGAAAATGGAAAACATAGATCGGCCAATGAGAATGACAAGAAGTTCAGAAGACTGGCTCATACTGGGAAAAACTAAACTGAAGGGAGTTATTCCATCTGGAGACGTGGAGGTTATTTACAGGGGGTGGAAGCACCCAGACCTAATTTCCCCCAGAATCAGTGGAGGCGGGGATGCAAACAGTCTGGGAAGCTGGAGAGGAATTCCTGGTCCCCAGGACATGGGGGAGGGGCTGGAGTCCATGGGAGCCCAGCAAGGAAGGACTCTCTGATCTACCTGTGTCCCCCCTGGTGCTCCCCCTCTGAGCCTGACTCCGGACTCACTGAAGATGTCTTTGCATCTGTCCAACGCCCTTGGAGAGGCAGGAGTGTTGAGCTGGAACCTTCTAGAAGAAGATGCCCGATCGTTTCAGCTCCCTGATTCAGGAGGGAGAGGGCAAGCGTTCAGCTCAGAGGCAGCAATCATGCTCTGGCTGACACTGCACTGTTCCCTGCCGTAAGTGATGTGGGAAGGCTGTGCCCGAGGGAGCAAATGGGAGAAGGGGTGAGCCTCCTCACTGGCTTCAGCTGATAAAGACTGAACTTCTGCGCACCTTCACCAAGGATGCTAAGTACAGCTGTGCAGGATGCACACTGCACAAGGGTGTCTGGGTGGGGCTGAACTCACCAAGCCTTGACTTTGTCTCCGCCGGCCAGAGAGGTGTCTTCTTCTACTTCTCACAAAGGCACCGTACGGGCCAGGAGCTGCCTCACATCTCACTGAAGGACTGAGGTGATGAGGCACCACTGGGCCACCTGGACTCACTCACTGAATGGCCTTCACACCCCCCGAGTCCTTGGTTGCCAGGAGCAGGGCTGTGGCCACGCTCCACTGTGCGGGCAGCGAGCTCATGAAACACACTCCTTACTGGGACCACGCTCTCTTCGGGCTGTGCTCCGCTCTCCACCTCCTCCAATTTCATCTTGGCCTCCACTGCCTCATCGTCCCACTTTAACAAACAAACCACTGAAAAAGTACCACTTGGAGAACGTGCTGGGGGACAGGGGGCCAAGGGCATGGGAAGGGGGTGTGGACAGGAGAGGCACAGGCCTGAGCACCAGGGCCGCTGGGAGGGGCCGGGCCAGGCAGGGGAGACAAAGCCCCAACTAGGAAGCGGGGGGCTGGCGCCCTGCAGCTCCCAGCCCAGCTCCCGGTCCATTTGGGAGCCCCGAGGGAGGAAGGGTTTGTGCCGGTGTGCAGAGGTCAGCCCCAGGGGTCTGCTTCCCTCCAGAAGCCCAAGCTCTTGCACAAGCTGGGGACAAGGGAGTGACATCAGCACACGACTGTGAATCCGGCTCGTGTGGGAATGAACAGGTCCATCCCTGAATCCACGGGAGCCTGGTGGAACCTGCGTGGTGGCAGGGAACCTCAGTGGTCATCTCAGCCACACAGCCCTTCAGTTTGTTGGTGGGGAAACTGAGGCCAGAGAAGGGAAGGGCCTGGCAAGTTAGAGCCTGAGCCGGGACCAGAGCCGAGGTGCCCCCAGTTCCCAGTGAAGGCGGCCACCAGAGCGGAGCCCTTTCTCTGAGCCCCGCTAAGCACCTGCACTAGCACCGGCCTCCTGATCCCTCACAATCCCTCCACGAGGTGGGGGGACAATTACTACTGGTTCTTCTGCCTCCCGGGGCCTAGACCAGTGCCTGGAAGAGCGGGCACTAGGCTGTGGGACACGTGAATCACTCTCAGGTCTTAGTTTTGCTCATCTGTATTTTCTTGTTTTCGTACAACGATGATGCGCTGCGCTTTTATAACATTAAAAAAGAAAACCCACCATTTTTTGCTTTAAGCAATATCCTGCTGACCTCACAAGACTATTTAAGGAGCAAAATAAACAGGAGAAAATGCGTTATGGGCTGGGAAGCAGCATGCAGGCGGGAGGGGTGTCTCCAGCGCCTGACCTCCCGCCCGAGGCACCGGGCACCGACCAGACCAGACAACGAAACCCCCACCCCCCCCCACCCCCGCTGCCTCCTTCCAGTTCTCACGGCCCCCATGGCCGCCTTCCTGCCATGGAGGCTGGGGCGTGGCGGCTGCAGGGGGAAGCTGAACAAGACTGGGCCAAGTAACAGAGACGAAAAGTCTGCTTCTCGCCCAGGGAGAGGGAGAGACGCAGAGAAGGCCCAGGAGGCGGGCAGGAGGGAGGCAGACAGAGGCCGGGAGGCGGACGCCAGAGCAGGCAGGGGCAGCCCTGGAGGTGGGCACAGACCTCAGGTCCAACGGGAGGTCACCCTGCAGGCCAACACCGACACCCTCCACTCTCGCCCGACTCTGCGTCTACCCTAAGATGAAGTTAGAAGCATCAAAATGCCACATCCCTTGAGCAGCAGCCGTCGGCACCACTCCATATGGCTGCAGCAGCCAGGAGTTTGAGCTAATAAAAGTTAAAAAAAAAAAAAAAAAAAGGCTGGGAAATGTTCCCAGAGAGCCACGTGGGCTCTGCTCAGGCCAGGGGGTGGGGTGGGGAGGAAAGCAGGCGCTCTAAGGCCCGGCCCCGCCCCGCTCGGCCTGTCAAGGTCACTGCTCTCATTAGAAGAGCGGGTCTCCCAGCGACAGTGACAGTGACGGAGCCCGCCGGTTTACACCACTGCTCCCACCCCCCCCCCCCGTTTCTCCTAAGGAGAGTGGATGTGACACAGCCGGTGGGCCAGGGGCTGCAGCATAGGGGTGTGTGTGTCCTCCTTCTCACAGGTCGCCCACATGCTGCTCCTGGTGGGAAAGTGACGGGGGGGGGGGCAGATGGCTGGCTGAGACCTCCCCTTGGGGTGGGGATCTCCCCGGACGTTGACCCCACCCCTTGGGCACCCCGATGGGGAAGCCAGAGAAACCCTAATCACCTGGATAACCCTTTTGCAGGTGGCTCCCGCCTGCAGGCGTGTGTGGGCTGTGTGGGCGGACCGGCGGAGCCGCTGGAACCCTGAGGATGGGGGAGGCTGACAGTACCAATGCCTCCGGTTACTGGCAGGATGACTCGAGAGGTCTGAGCCAGACCCTGCTGGCTCCTGAGCGAGGACACTGGGGGGTGGGGGTGGGGGTGGGGGGGGGGAAGCATCCCTGGAGAAGCTTAAAATCCTCTCGACAAGGATTTCCTGTGCCCGGTATACGATCTGTGGCCTCTGCCAGCAAAGTGCACTTGGAAATGAAATGACTCTGGGGAAGGGGAGGGTGCACCGATGCACCAAGGCGGTGTTAGGCAGGGCGGGGGGGTCTGCGGTGGAGCCCAGGCTGTTTGTGGGCATCTCTGAGGGGGCGGGCATTAGCTCTAGAAGAGGGCCCCCTCCGCACCACACGTGAAGCCAGGATAGCTGGCCCAGCCCCGGCCCTACCGTCTCCCCCCGGCCATACTGAGGTGGCCGTTTCCCTGGCCTTGGAAACCAGTAGAGCAGGAGGCCCTGGCATGGGGTTCCTCCTGCTTCTGCAGCCCTGGAAATGCCCAGCCTGGTCAGAGAGCAGCAGCGTTTAAAAAGGAAGGTTCCTCTTTGCGGATGGAACGAACATGATTCAGCACAAGCAGCGAGTGAGGAATGTGGAGGCCAGCCTCGCGTCAGGCTCCACTCTCTCCTGCCACCTCAGCAGAGGCCCTAGACTGCACCTGCCGTGCGGGATCCCCACAGAGCCCTCGGAGGCCGGGCACCGTGCCACTCCCCTCTCCAAGAACACCACCGCCTGGCGGGCTGCCAGGCACAGCCGATCCCTGCGGACACGGCTCCCAGGAATCAAACCAAATGAGAGCAAACTCGCCAGATCTCACGACCATACCAGCAGGCCGGGCAAATAAGCCCCTGGATGCACAGCCCAGATCCAAGGGCTTGCTGAGGACATGCCGTGACAGTGTGTCCCCAGCACACGCCTCACTAAAGATTGCAGCAGCTGGTATTCAACACAAAGGCAGTGGTGGGGTCTCCACCCTCAGGAAGCATGTGACGTAGTCTGACAAACAAAATGGACAGCGGGGAAAACTACATCTGTACGCACGATTAAATCCACACAGCCTAACCGGCAACTGGATCTCAGAGTCGTGGGCTGACGTGGCTCAGGAGGGTGGCCTTGGAAAGGTAAGGAGCATTCCACGGAAATGAGGAAGTGCATCCCAGGTGAAGAAGAACAAGATCAAGGCTGAGGGCGGGGAACTCCCTGCTCTTTGTCTGGTGGCCTTCCAACCTGCTCACCTAAGCGATCTTCTCGGGGGGTTGTCGGAGGAAAAAGGCAACTCTTGCTCGTCTTTCCGCCTCCAGGAAGGAAAGAGCGCCCAGCCTCCAGGTCCCCAAGGGCCCTCCACGTGCTCGTCCCTCAGCCAGCCTCCGGGGGCAGCCAGTCACCCTCGGCTCCTGAGGGCTCTTTTCCGCACTGCTGGTGAGGCTCCCGTTCCCAGGCGTAGCACGAGGCCACCCAGCCACCCTGGCCGCGTGGACGGAGCCACACCGGCGGGCTGAGCCTGGAACGGCTCTGCTCAGTGGGGCTGCGCCATACTGAGCGGCAATAAACCAACCCGATCAGACCCTCTTTATGGGAAAGCAGGGAGGAGGTGGCCACCTCAGCCTGGTGTATCCCGGGGAAACTGAGCCCTTACTCTGGCACTCCGTGAAGCTGGCTGATGACCCAGTCTGGGATTTGGGGACTCAGAGAAACCACTGCTCTGAAGAGATGACACCCCACCTTTCATGTAGCCTGGCACTCGCCCTCTCTCCATGACTAAAGGTTACTTCTTCCCCAGGGCTCCTTGAAGATGGCGCAAGTGTGAGCCTAAGACTTAGGAAGCAACATCTGGGGAAGGGTGAGGCCTGCAGGAACGGGGCCGGGGGAGGGGAGAGGAGCGGCCTCTTCTATCCACAGCTGACTTCTTTCATCCCCACGAGAACCGCCCCACACTGCTTCTGAACTTGCAGTGAGCTTCTGACCCGGACTGAGCCCTGGTCAGGTAGACAGAACCTAAAACATCCTGGGCCCGGCCTGAGAAACGGTACGAGACCCTGCCCGCAGCCCGCCCAGACCCCAAGCAGATTCTCCTGTTTCTTATCGTCGTTGCCATGAGAACGAGTCTTGATTTGCAGAACCAAGGCAATTTCACACACTTTGTAGCATTTGCTCTGCTCAGTACCTCAGATACCCTCTGGGAAACAAGGAAACACCACACAGAGGTTATCAGCTGGGTCCAAGGTCAAAGCAGACTGAGGACCGGAAGGCAAGCTGCCCGAGCTGATCCTTGGCCCCAGGCTCTTATTGAGATGACACGGCTCCTAAAGGGAAGGGGGCGGCTCTCTGCTCCTTCCAGGCAGCTGGCAGCTTCCTGGCATCCTGCCTGCACCCCTAGCACAGCTCGGCATCCTTAACATTAAGGAGGCCTCCTGATTCCTCTCTGGCAAGGGACAAGCACGGACAGACTGAAGAGGCTCCCATCAGGGAAACCACCCCCCAAATCTTAGGTTGGAAAGAATCCTAGATTCAGAAGCAGCAGCAGCGGCAGCCACTCTCCTTCAGCCCACCGTGAACTGCCACACGTGGTCCCGGGGTCTCTAGTTCCACATCCTGAGCCTGTAGCAAGTCACATGATCGGGGGAGGGGAGGCCCCAGATGGGGGCATATCCTGAACTTGGGGTCTGCGAACCCTCCGAAATACTTGCAAGACTGTGAATGTTGCTGCACTGGTCTGGGAAGAGTGTCTAGAACTCTTTCAGGGCCACGAAAAGCTCAGGGACTCAAGGGGGTGAAGAACCACGGGGACTGAGGACCTCCAGCCTCCTCCCCGCCTTGGGCTCTGGGCAGCCACACACGTTGTCAAACACAGGAGCAAGTGAGGACGGCCGTGACTGTGGGGCTGCCGTCATCTCCGCCTGTTCCTCTTCATCAACGCCACCCTGCACCTGGTGGGGCTGGGACAGCATCCCAGCAGGACCAGCCCCTGAGCTCTGCACACCCCGCCTCTGCCCACTGTTACTGACGAGGCCTCGCTGGCCCGACCCCGCCGCGGCCCCGGTGTTTGCCCCTCTCTCAGTGACTGCTCATTCCCTTTCTGAACATCACCACCTCCAGCCTAGAGGAGGAAACTGGAAAGGAAAATACGATTTAGGAGAAAGAGCCACTTCAGTGCACAGCACAGATGCAGCTCTCCATTCCTCCAATCAGCCTCAGGGTCCTAAAAAACCACCTCTTGGTTTCTCACAGACATTTGGACACCCCGGGGCTCCCCTCCCACACTGCCCAGGGCCCACAGCCACTTCCTGGAGGGGCCCTGATCTGCAAGTTCCAGGCAACACAGCTCTCCAGGCGCCTTGGGCAGGCCCGTCACTGGCTCCAGAGAGGCCCACAGACCTCACCCGGAGGTCAGGAAAGCCCAGTACACGGCTGGAACTGGAGGGCGAGTTACGCTGCTGCTTTCACAGAAAAGGGTGAGCCTGGTTACCCTCTGCCCTCCATCAGCCCTCGCAGTCCCGCCACTGAGAAGGGTGTCAGGACACCACCAAGACACCATCTCTCCGGAAATGCTCTCTGTCTCAGGGACCCTGTGGGGGTCACAGGGATGCATCTACTCTCCGAAACCAGCTTCCCCAGGATGTGGAATCACACTCAGCCTCGAGGCTCTGCCTCACCCCGCAGGCCCCAGCGGACGGACTGGCGGCGCTGTGCTCTTTTACCCTCCCAGAAGGGCTTGTCTGGACCTCCACCGTCAGCCCCTCCACGGTCCTGAATCCTCCGAAGCACCCACCCCAGCGCGAGGGAACAGCACATCATCAGAAAAACCTTCTCACTGTCTGGTGTGCAAATGGATATGACGGTCTGGAAAATCCATTATGCTGTTTGAAAGCAAAACAGTTTCCACAGAGGCCATACACTGGTTTCCAGTTTTTGAAAGACAAAGAAAGACACGCCAGGAAAGTTATGTGGCGCGGAATGTCATCTTTCTTTGATGACTGGGCTCAGAGGAGGCACCTGGGGACCCAGTGGCATCTCAGGCAGCCTTCCGGACGCTGTTTGGGAAAGTGGAGGCCAGAGCGGAAGGGAAGCCTCTGCTTCCCTCTCCCTGTGCAGCACACACCCTGGGAACACACACTCCAGGGCAACCCACACCACATATAAAGGGGGTTGGGGGTCTGCTGCAGACTCCGGGAGCGATGTGGGTCTGATTCGATTTTGGAAGCTCCTCCCGGGAAGGCTCTCCTACAGCCTCTCTCATCAGTGACGGGAGAACTTCAGAAAGGCCACCCGAGAGACTCCCGCCCCCATCCCCTCCGGACTCCACCACTAACGGGGTCAATCTAGCAAGAATACGGGGCTTGGACTCAGCTGCCCTCAAAAAGCCCCGCCAAGACAACCTCTGGGGATGCAGGAGGTGCACCCTCCTGCCTCTCTGCCACTCCACAAAATCCACGGAGCAGGCCGCCCCCTCCCTCAAAAGAAAGTGAGGAAGGAAAAAAGCCAAAGAGAGGTGGGGGACGGCGTCAGCCCCAGGGCAGCCCCAAAGCAGAGGGGACCAGCCAGACGTGCAAAGACGGTCCCTAACCAGAAGGGCAGGGACAGGAACAGGCTGAGGGCAGAGTGCAGGCAGCCTCCTTAAGTCCCTGCAGACAGACAGTCACGTAGGAATCCTGTCCGGCCCCCCCCCGCCCCCCTCCACTGCTCCCCGGGTGCTCCCGGCAAAGCGCCTGCCAAAGTTAGTCACGGGAGAGAAAACCTTGTCGCCCACCCGAACCGCCATCCGGGACGCCTCTCATCCAGGAGGCCTCCCGGGTGGGCAAAGCCCCTGGGGACTGGCATCTCACCAGTCCCAGGGCTGCGCCCTTGGACGCCCCTTGGGGAAGCTGACGACTGCGCATTCCTTGAGGACCCTTGAAGGGGTGACTGCCAGCGGGTAGAGGGGAAGAAAAGCGCCTCGGCCCAGGGAGGCATCCCCTCCGACGAACCGTCCCCGGGACCAGCCTCCTCCTCTGCCTGCAGAGGACTGAAGCGGGGACATTATTCCAACAGGTCCGCCGAAGCCGAGCCTCACCGGGCCAGCCTTTTCCTCCGCCCTGCCCTGAGGCCTCGAATTCAGGGGCAGCGCCGAGGCACCTGCGGCCAGACCGGGCTCCATCCCCGCGAGCAGGGGCCCGGGCGGTGCCCCTCGGCGCTCCGGGGCCTCCGCGGGAAGGGGCGGGGCGCCCCCGCGCCCCCTCCCGGCGCTCACCTGGCGCAGGTGCTGCAGCAGCGTCCCCGCCTCCTCCCGCCGGCCCTGGCGCACCATCCGCAGCAGCTCCTGGACCATGCCGACGCGCCGGTGGTAGGGGGGCAGCCCCGCGCCGGCGCCCGCGCGCCCCGCCTTGTCCCCGGCGCGCAGCAGCAGCGACGCCCAGAAGTCGGGCCGCTCGCGGCGGGGGCCGGGCGCCGCGCCGGGGCTGGCTCTCTCCGCCAGGCTGCCCTTGGTCTGCCGGGTGCCCATGCCGCCGCCGCCCGCCCTCTCCGCGCCGGGCCGCGACGCCGCGTCCCCGCCGCCGCCGCCCGCCCCTCTGCCGCCCGGCGCGCGCGCCTCCCGGGCGGCAACTTTGGGGGAACTGTTGCGCGCGGGCGGGCGGGGGCGGCGGCGGCCGCCGCGCTCCTCCTCCGCGCTCCCCGGGCGCGCTCCCCCGGCGCTCGCCGCCCGCCCGCCGGCCCCGCCCCGGCCTGGCCGCCCCGCCCCCGGCTCCGCCGTCGCGCGCCTCCCGGGCCTCGCGTGCCCCCCTCCTCCCCTCCCCACCCCACCCCTCCGCTCCGACTGGGCCGCCCGGCGCCCCCTCCCTGTGGTCCCCGCGCCGCGCCCCCTGCCGGCTGCCGCGCTGCGCCTCACGGGCGGTGGCGCGGGGCGAAGGGGGCAGCCGGGGGCTTCACTCCCGGCCGGCACCACTCTCCCCAGATGCTTCCAAGACCGCGCGCGGATGAGGCCCATGGGAGGGGAGGGGGGGGGGGCCCGTGCGCTCGGCGACGTGGGGAAGGTTTGGAGCATGGAAGCTGTGGGGTGGGGGTGGGGGGGGGGCGGGACTCAGCCCCAGAGTCGGGTTTCTCAAAGTGGGCGCCGCTGAGCATCAGAGCCCAAGTCGTCCGAGGGCTGGTTGAGAACGCAGACTCCCGGGCCTCGCCCCAGACCCGCCCGATGAGAGTTTCCGCGGCGGGGCCTGGCGAGCTGCATTTTTAGCCAGCCTCTCGGCTGAATCTGACGGACACTCCTTTGAGACTTGGCCAGTGGCGGCGGGCGGTGGTGCACAAACCAGAAACCAGGTGCAAGGCTGCGTGTTGTGTGCGTGTTCTTTTAGGGAGAGCCCATTGCTTGCATCAGTCAGTGTCAAAGGGTTTGGACCATCCAGGTGCAAAGAACAGCTGTCTTCTCTTGCTCTCACACCTCTGGAGAAGGGGCCTGGGGGTAACCCCCGTGCGAAAAAGCAGAAGCATGCCTGCATGCAGCCCCACGGCACGTTCCTACCGTCCCCTCCCTTCCTGGCTCCACGCCAGACCAGCCCTCACACCCTTGGTGCGGCAGATCCTGCGGGGTCAGCCGGTGCTAGGAAAGCTGACCACAGTCCTGCCAGAGAGAAGGCTCAGGCGCCTGGGGACCTCCTCTGCCGCGACCACGGACCACCCTGGTCCCAGGGTCACGGCTGCGGGAGGAGCAGCAGTTGTGTCGCTTGCCTCTGACCCAGGCCCTGGGTGCTGCTCTGGGGGAAAGGACAGCGTGGGCTGTAGGGCAGGAGGGTCGGATCCCGAATCAGAGAGAGCTGAAGTCCACTGTGTCCTGAGCCCGGAGCATCAGGCAAGTCCTCAGCTCTCTCCTGTGCCGTGTGGGAGGAGAACACTGTGTGCCCCGAGCTGGGAGGGTAAGATAAGGGGGTACAGAAACTCCAAGCAGGGTGCACGTGCCCCACAGAGGACTCGCCTCCTCCCACTCTGTGAGTGAACGCTGGGTCAGCCCCCAGTACCTGGAGGGCGGCCTGTGTGTCCCCCAGTTGGCTTCCTCTTCCCACTGGACGCCCCACTTGCAAATGCCCACCTCTGCCGGCAGAGAACACTCAGTCTTCCTGAAGGCTGGTTTTGCAGGGCTGGGCGACACCTTCCAAATTCACCTGCACCCTTTGTGTGTAGCACACATCTCCAGAGAACCCCGGCCAGGAAACACTTCGGTGCCTCTCATCTCTAACCTGCAGGACCATGAGGCAAAGTGGCCTCCAGGAAACGTGCTGACCAGGCCCCTCCCTAGGGACGGTGGGCTCCACTCCCCTGGCAGGTTGGCCGGCGGGAGGGCGTGTGGCTGAAGCAATGCCATCTCAGTGGAAGAGGGCCCAGGCCATCCCCCGCTGGGATCTGAGTGCCATCCCTTTCCTCTTCTCCTTGCTCTTAATTTCACCCCCAATTTTCCCTCTTGTTCCGGCTTGTTCTCCTCAGTATGTGATCTGCTCAAATCTCTTCCATCTATTTAGAAAGGAAACTTGTATTTGCTCCCATCCCTCTGGTTACCAAGGCCCCATCTCTCTCTTTCCTTCTCAGCCAAGTTCCTTGGAAATACCTTCTATGTACATCCATTCATTCCTCACCCACTCCAGTTTGGCTTCTGGCTGCACCACGTCACTGAAATGTCTCTTGCCAGTGACCTAGCTGCTAAACTCAGTGACTACTTTCAGTCTTCATCTTCCTTGACTTTTAAGCATCATCTGATCCTGTTGCCTACTCTGTTTTGATGGAAACTGCACTCCCTTGGCCTGTAAGGAACTGCTCTCCTCCAGGCTTCTTTCTTGACGTCCTCTGGGAGCTCCCTTTCTTAGCCAAATCCTTTACTCATTGCTGCTACCCTGGGTGTGGCCCCAGACCTCTTCCTAGGCAATGTTTTCTCTTTTTCTTTAAATTAATTAATTAATTAATTAATTTTGGGTTGTGTTGGGTCTTCGTTGCGACACGCAGGCTTTTCTCTAGTTGCGGCGAGCGGGGGCTACTCTTCATTGCAGTGCACAGGCTTCTCATTGCGGTGGCTTCTCTTGTTGCGGAGCACGGGCTCTAGGCGCGCAGGCTTCAGTAGCTGTGGCACACAGGCTTCAGTAGCTGTGGCTCAAGGGCTCTAGAATGCAGGCTCAGTAGTTGTGGCGCATGGGCTTCGTTGCTCTGCTCCATGTGGCATTTCCCGGACCAGGGCGCACACGTGTGTCCCCTGCATCAGCAGGCGGATTCTTAACCACTGCGCCACCAGGGAAGCCCTAGGCAATGTTATTTATACTCATGGCTTCACCTGACATGCACACACTGATGACTCTGAGTCTCTCTTTCCAACTCACAAGCTGGTAAGTTAACCTGTCACTGAATCTCGGATGCTGGCAGAAGACATGGCGCTGGGTCAGAGACGTAGGACTTTCTATTCAGGCACCCACAGCACCTAGCGTGAGCGTCAGCATACTTGCATCAGTTCCCCTGGCCTCGGGGTCCTGCAGGAGCAGCGTGCTGGGCCCAGAGGGACGCTGCGCATGCAGCGGGTTTGCATCACCAAGGGTGGAGGACACCCAGCTCGGGAATCTACTGCTTACACAGGAAGCCGGTAAGCAAGCCTGGAGGAAACAAACACAGCGCTGAGGAGTGGTCCAGGTGCAAAGTGGCCAGGTCCTGCCTTCTTGGCACACATGGCGAGATGTGAAGGAGCCAGAGAGGCCCGTGGAGGATTCTCTCTTCCGCCAGTGGGTACTTCAGACTCCACAAGCGAGCACATCTCCTTCCCAACCTGCCTGCTCTGCAACCTGCCCACTCTGGGCTCTGTTTGCTGTGAGCAGCGGCGGCCAGAAGCCCTGGAGCCACCGTGCACTCAGGTCTCTGAGCATGTGTGTCTGGTCCCCGAGGCCAGGTGATGGTGCCCAGGGCGGCAGCTCTCATCTGTGTGTGTTCACTGCGTGCTCCGTCCCGGGCTCTGTGCTCGCCAGTACAGTGCTCTTTCATCCTTTCAGCAGCTGTGAGGTCGGTCTTACTATTGTCCTGACTTCACAGCTGAGGAAATGGACTCTTCGAGAGGTTAGTAATGGGCGGGGTGGGGATTCACACTCAGGTCTGTCTACCCTGAAAGCCTAGCTGTGAATATGACTTGATATCATGGATCCTACTGGATACACATTACACGGTACAGCCCCTGGCCTTGTGGACGACTGTCGTTTTCAGCCCAGTCATTGCATCACAATAGCCTTCTTTCTAGCTTGTCTCCCCACCACCAGTCTTGCCCCTTCTAGCGCATCTTCCGTGGAGCAGCAGGAGCCACCATTCTAAAAGGGGAGACACGGTCACAGTCACACAGGCACGCAGACACACAACCTCTCCCCCTTCAGTGACTTCTATCCCTTTCGGTCCAAACTACTCAACATGCATTGCTGTTCTCCAGGTGCTACACGGTCATCATCCGGTGTTACTTACACCTGTCCCAAGATGCCATATTCCTTTTTTTTTTTTTTTTTGGCCATGCCACACGGCTTGCGGGATCTCAGTTCCCCAACCAGGGATTGAACCCAGGCCACGGCAGTGAAAGCTCAGAATCCTAACCACTAGGCCACCAGGGAACTCCCAAGATGCCATCTCCTGTGCCTTTGCACACACTGCATATGTTCCTGGGATGTCGTCCTTCACCTCCTTAACAGATGCCTAGTCCTTCCTCAGGTCTCGGTTTAGGTGTCACCTCCCTCAGGAAGCCTTCCCTGAATGCCTCCCATGCCTGCCTCCATATGACTACAACACCCCGTGAATACGACTGCGTATCTCGTTTCTACTGTTCGTTGGCACATGCTGCTGTTCTTCTGCCTGAAGCATCCTTCTTCATCCCTTCATTGGCCAATCCCTCTTCTTCCCTTGCCTCCCACCAGCCGGTTAGGTGTCCAGCTCGTGTTTCTCCAAGTCTGACCGCCTGTGCCAATGCCGCTGTCGTGGCCGGTGATCTCATCAGGGAGGAGCTCAGCAAACACTTGCTGAATGAAAATCCCATGGGCCCCCTGTGCACAGCAGGCGCTCAGGAACCAGAGCACTGATATACCGGTGGGGTGTGTTGACATAGACGACCTTCAGGAAATCCATTTGCAGGCAACTGAGAAGCAAACGGGAAGCAGGCAAGAAAGTTGAGAGCGCTAATGTAGCTTATTCTTTCAAGAAACTTGCTTGTGAATGGGCTGGTGACCAGAGGGACACGGGGCAGAGAGGCTGCTGCTGTTCCTTGTTGGTGGTTTGTTACAAGGGAGATGGATCATTTATTTAGAGGGAATTTATCCTTTCGGTCATTCTCTTTTAAGCAAGTAATTTTTGTAACATGAGAAGCACTGGCCTTTTCTCACCATCAAACCTGGAATTACGGAATTCTCATCATGATTTTTCTTTGAACACTCACTTCAGTTTCTTCTCCTGTTGTAAGAATTTGAAGTATAAGATGCCTAGTGAAAATTAAAGCTCTTTCAGATTATATAAATGCTTAAGTAAAAACATCTAATGTATGGATCAAACACTAAATATTTTTATCCACGATTCAAGCTCTTATTGCTGCAATACATTTTATTTTATTTATTTTTTTAATTTTATTTTTTAACATCTTTATTGGAGTATAATTGCTTTACAATGGTGTGTTAGTTTCTGTTGTATAACAAAGTGAATCAGCTATACATATACATATATCCCCATATCTCCTCCCTCTTGCGTCTCCCTCCCACCGTCCCTATCCCACCCCTCTAGAGGGTCACAAAGCACTGAGCTGATCTCCCTGTGCTATGCGGCTTCTTCCCACTAGCTATCTATTTTACATTTGGTAGTGTATATATGTCCATGCCACTCTCTCACTTCGTCCCAGCATACCCTTCCCCCTTGCCGTGTCCTCAAGTCCATTCTCTACGTCTGCGTCTTTATTCCCATCCTGCCCCTAGGTTCTTCAGAACCATTTTCTTTTTTTTTTAGATTCCATATATATGTGTTATTAGCATATGGTATTTGTTTTCTCTTTCTGACATACTTCACTCTGTATGACAGACTCTAGGTCCATCCACCTCACTACAAATAACTCAATTTCGTTTCTTTTTATGGCTGAGTAATATTCCATTGTATATATGTGCCACATCTTCTTTATCCATTCATCTGTTGATGGACACTTAGGTTGCTTCCATATCCTGGATATTGTAAACAGAGCTGCAATGAACATTGTGGTACATGACTCTTTTTGAATTATGGTTTTCTCAGGGTATATGCCCAGTAGTGGGATTGCTGGGTCGTACGGTAGTTCTATTTGTAGTTTTTTAAGGAACCTCCATACTGTTCTCCATAGTGGCTGTATCAATTTACATTCCCACCGACAGTGCAAGAGGGTTCCCTTTTCTCCACACCCTCTCCAGCATTTATTGTTTGTAGATTTTTTGATGATGGCCATTCTGACCGGTGTGAGGAGATACCTCATTGTAGTTTTGACTTGCTGCAATACATTTTACACTGATAATATTGAACCCTTTTCTTAATAATCATGCAAAAATGTTTTGATAGCCCTTTTTACAGCAGAAGAAACCAATGTTTAGAAAAAAGTAAAGAGTTTGGCCAATGCTTCCTTGAGAGCTGGAATTCAAAACCAGGTCTGCACTGCTTCAGAGAATATAAATGCTCAACATAAGTAAAAATTTTTTGATTGAAAATGTTATGTTTGGGCTTCCCTGGTGGCGCAGTGGTTGAGAATCTGCCTGCCAATGCAGGGGACACGGGTTCAAGCCCTGGTCTGGGAAGATCCCACATGCCGCGGAGCAACTGGGCCCGTGAGCCACAACTACTGAGCCTGCGCGTCTGGAGCCCGTGCTCCGCAACAAGAGAGGCCGCGATAGTGAGAGGCCCGCGCACCACGATGAAGAGTGGCCCCCACTTGCCACAACTAGAGAAAGCCCTCGCACAGAAACGAAGACCCAACACAGCCAAAAATAAATAAATAAATTAATTAATTAATTAAAAAAAAAGAAAATGTTATGTTGGTGCCGCTCATCTTTGCATGCGGGGAGAGGACTTGGCCGGGAGCAGCTCAGGAGAGGAAGGCCCCTGCCCAGGTGCTGGGAGGTGGTCCAGAACATCGCTGGAGGGATGAGCTTCAGACAAGCCTCAGGGAGACGCCCGCACAGATGTGGGAAAGGAGGAGGAAAGACACAAATAAGTTTGCAGACGGAAGAGAAACTAGGGGAGTAATTACCTGCTAAAATGCCAGGAAGGCAGGGCTTGTGAAGAGAGGTGCAATGGGACCTCCACTGAGGGGAGAGGGAGAGGGAGCTGCCAGGCAGCTGGAGGGGAGGTCAGGCAGGACGAGCACGTCCAGAACCTTCTGTAGGCGGGAGACAGGAGACAGGGTTAGGGTTAGGGGACCACACTTTGAGAAGAGCCGGAAGAGCTGGGTGTGGGGAAGAAGTGAGCAAGAGTTTTTGCTCATTAAGGTTGCCAAGGGGCCAGGCCAGTCCTGGGCTCGGAGGAATTCAAGACGTCCCTGAAGAACTGGCCCCGAGCAAACACTAAAGACACACGCGCATACGTGCACAGGCACACGCGATGCAGGGGTCCTGTCTCTTAGTCCATTTTCTTCTCAAAGGAAGACCCCCCCTCCCCCTTGCAGGGTGCTTCCCCCTCCCCCCTGCCTACTTCTCTCCCAGCAGCTACTCCCACACGTGGTCCCTTCTCCAGGGCCCCTGAATGCTGCCCTGTGCCGGGGATGAATGTGAACCCCTGAGTTTGTCCCGAAGTGCAAGCAGATCACCTGTGACGTCCCAAACATGGGACCAGCTCTCATCAGGAAGCTCGAAGCCCCAGGACAGCTGGCCCAGGCCTTTGCTGGAGAGGATTTAGAGAAGTGGCCTGGGCGGGGAGAAGGGCTGGCAAGGGCAGGAGAACGAGCGAGCAGCCAGGACTCCACAAGTTCCAAGGCTCCCCTTGCAGATGGAGCTCCAGAAGGACCGTCCTGGGATCCATCGACCCAGTGCCACTGAGAAGTGCACACAAGGCTGACTGCATGATTTCCCTCCACTTCCCAAATTGTTTCTTCGTTGCTCCATGCGTGACTTGCTTTAATTTGGTTATTTAGTTAGTTATGTAACAAGTGCCCATGAACTCACCGTCCAAAACAAAACAAGCCAAGCCAGACCTATGACAACAGCTGACATTTCATCGTAGGGTTCCCTGTATCCCATCACCCTGACCCCCTGCCTTTCTCTTTATATTATTTTAACATTTCTCTATATAATGGAAACATCAAACACACCCAAAGCTGGAGAGACTAGTGAATCCACATGTCCTTGTCCAGATTTTAACTTTTCAAATCATGCCCAACTCTTGTTTTACCCATTTTCTCTGTTTCCACGTTCTTTAGGTAGTTGTATTGCATTTATGTGATCCTAAAGGGTATCTATTTTTAGTTTGGTTGTTTTGTATCAAATAAATAAATATATATATAATTTATATATATATATCAATCTATATAATGATATATCAAAGAATATCTTGCTCTGTGTAATTTTTTCAGAGCTACTGTTTTCACTTAGTACTGTGTTGGTAAGAATCATGCCAGTTGCCACCTATCACTGTAGTCTGTCCCTTTGGTTGGTGTGTCATGGTACACTGTATGAATGTACCTTGGTTTATTTCTCCACCCTCCTGCTGACGGCCATTCAAGTTGTTTCCAGCCTTTTGCCACTGGGAAGAGTGCTCTTATGATTATTCTTTGACGTTCTTGTCGTACCCCTGGTAGAGCTCTAGCAGTGGAAAGGTTTGGCTTTAGGATTAACAGGGGGTTGTTTTCCACCAAAGTACTGCCCCACCCTCAAGACTGTAAGAGAGACCCCTCCCCCATCCACATCCTCTTCTCCCTAATGCTGGTTATTGACAGGCTTATTAATTTTTTCCGATTACTCTGCCAATTAAAGTATTGGGCTGGCCAAAAAGTTCGTTCGGGGTTTTCTGTCACATCTTACGGAAAAACCCACACCAACTTTTTGGCTAACGCAGTGGAATGTCATTGGGGCCTTAATTTGCATTTCCTCAATAACTGGTGTCTCACCTTAGGCTGCCAAACAAAATACCATAGATTAGGGTTTGGACTTGCTAGGGACTTGTCACCCCCCCTCTTCTTTCCTGTTTCCCCCTTTGGGAATGGGAATGTCCATTCTAAGCCCCCCAGTCTATGGCATTTTGTTATGGCAGCCAACTAGGACAACCGGTGATGCTGGCTAGCTCTTCACCTGCTTACTGGCCCGTGCATCTCCTTTTCTGTTAAATGCCTGTTCACCTCTTTTGTCCATTTTCAATTGGGTTGTTGAATTTGTTTTCTACTGTCGCTATAACACATCCCCACAAACTCGGTGGCTCAAAAGAACATAATTTTATTAAGTTACAGTTCTGGAGTCAGAAGTCTGACATGGGTGTTACTGGGTAAGATCAAGGTGCTGGCAGAGCTGCGCTCCTCCTGCAGGCTCTAGGGGAGAATCTGTTCCTGCCCCTTTCCAGCGTCTAGAGGCACCTGTGTGACTTGGCTCATGTTCCCCTTCAGCAATCACATCACTCTGACCTCTGACTCTGTTGTCACATCTCTGCTCTCTCTGACCCTCCTGCCTCCCTCGTATAAGGACCTGGAGATGACATTGCCCCCCGCCCAGAAGTTCCAGCATCATCTCCCATCTCAAGATCCCTCACTTAGTCATATCTGCAAAGTCCCCTTTGCCATGGAAGCCAACATATTCAGTGGTTCTGGGGATTAGGGCGTGGACATCGTTGCGGACCACTGCTCTGCCTGCCACACTTGTGCCCTTGCCTTTTTCATGGCTGATGTGAGAAGAGCCCTGAACAGGATGGAGGAGCAGAGGCCAGTCCCACGTGGAGGCCAGCGCTGGCTGCACCTGCTCCGCACCCTCTCCACCGGGCCCCTGTAGGTGTTTGGGGAGAGAGCAAGCCCCCGCCCCCGCAGACCCTCTGAGCCACGGGCCACGGGATGGTCCAGGTTCCCAGGTGCCAGGAGACATACCTGCCTCCTGTGTCCTGACTGTGCTTCACTTCTTCCCAACATGTTATATTTTCCAAAGTGCTTTCCCATCCACACTCTCCCTTGGCTCTGCCGCTGTCACAGGCCGAGTGCAATGGGGTGACTGTGCTGGAAGCTTCCCGTCTCAGCGCTGAGACTAGCATATCCCATGTTCCTAACCCCCAATCTGGGGTTCTTCCTAGGATGCTGGGCTTTAGGGGAAAGACCCAGGTGACTTGTGAGGGGGCCAGTTTCTAGCCTCCCCTATCAACTGCCACATGGTGAGAGCTGCAGGGTCATGGGGCAGGGCTTAGAATCACACAGGCTTGGTCTAAGTCCCTGCTCAACCACTTACAGCTGTGTGACCTTGGGCAGGTGGTTTAACCTCTCTGGGCCTTGATGCCTCTTCTATAAAAGGCGAATATTGATTGTACCTGCATTTCAAGGTTATTATGAGGATAAAATGAGATCGTGTGTTTTACTGGCTTACATAATCCATGACATATACTACACTTCATGAATGGCAGATAGAAAGTTTAATAGATGACTACAAAAACAAACAACCTGATTTAAAAACAGGCAAAGGACTTGAATAGACGTGTCTCCAAAGAAGATGCATGAATGGGTAATGAAAAGATGCTCGACGTCACCAGTCATTAGGGAAATGCAGATCAAAGCCACAATGAGATACCACCTTATGCCCATTAGGATAGCTACTATCAAAAACAAAAACAAAAAATAGGAAGTTTCAGGGAGGATGTGGAGAAACTGGAACCTTTGCGCACTGTTGGTGGGAATGTAAAATGGTGCAGCCAACATAATGGGAAAAAGTATGGTGGTTCCTCAAAAAATTGAACATAGAGCCACCATATGATCCAGCATTCCACTTCCAGGTATATACCCAAAAGAATTAAAACAGATATTTATACACCCATGTCCATAGCAGCATTATTCATAATAGTTGAAAGGTGGAAGCAACCCAGGTGTCCACTGATGAATGAACGGCTAAACAAACTGTGGTCTCTACATACAATGCAATATTATTCAGCCTTAAACAAGAAGGAGATTTTAACAAAACAGAAGCAGAGTCATAGAAACAGAGAACAAACAAGTGGTTGCCAGAGGGGAGGGGGTGGAGGGAGGAGAGATATAGGTGAGGGAGACTAAGAGGTACAAAGTTTCAGTTGCAAAATAAATGAGTCAAGGGTATGAAATGTACAGTGTGGGGAAAAGAGTCAATAATTATGCAATGTCTGTATTGTGACAGATGGTAAGTAGACTTATTGTGGTGATCATTTTTAAATGTATAGAAATATCTGATCACTATGTTGTGGAACAGGAACTAACATAGTGTTGCAGGTCAATTATACCTCAAAAACAAACAAATAAACTCATAGAAAAAGAGATCAGAGTCGTGGTTACCAGAGGCAGGGGGAGGGGGGAAAGGGGAACTGGATGAAAGCTGTCAAAAGGAACAAACTTCCAGTTATAAGATAAATAAATGCTAGGGAGCTTCCCTGGTGGCGCAGTGGTTGAGAATCTGCCTGCTAATGCAGGGGACACGGGTTCGAGCCCTGGTCTGGGAGGATCCCACATGCCGTGGAGCAGCTAGGCCCGTGGGCCACAACTACTGAGCCTGCGCGTCTGGAGCCCGTGCTCCGCAACAAGAGAGGCCACGATAGTGAGAGGCCCGCGCACCGCGATGAAGAGTGGCCCCCGCTTGCCGCAACTGGAGAAAGCCCTCGCACAGAAGCGAAGACCCAACACAGCCAAAAATAAATAAATAAATAAATAATAATTTTTTTAAAAAAAAGCTAAAGAGTCATACAGTATTTAAAAAAAAAAATGCTAGGGATGTCATGCACAACATGATCAAGATAATTAACCCTGCTGTGTGTTAGACAGGAAAGTTATTCAGAGAGTAAACCCTAAGAGCTCTCATCACAGGAAAACTTGTTTCTATTTCTCTAGTTTTGTATCTCTATGAGATGACGGATGCTCACTAAACTTCCTGTGACAATCACTTCACGATGTGTGCGAGTCAAATCACTATGCTGTCCACCTTAAACTTACACAGCGCTGTATGTCAATTATATCTCAGTAAAGCTGGAAGAAAACAAAGAAGGAAATTCTGATACATGCTAAAGCATGGATGGACCTTGAGGACATTAGGCTGAGTGAAATAAGCCAGACACGAAAAGACTATATGATTCCACACACCTTAGGTCCCTAGAGTTGGCCACTTCATAGAGACAGAAAGCAGAAGGGTAGTTTCCAGGGGCCGGGAAGGAGAGGGATGGGAGAATTAGCGTGCAATGGATACAGAGTTTCAGTTCCGCAAGAAGAAAAAGTTCTATAGATGGATGCACCATAATCTACTTAAAATGCCACGGAACTTTATACTTACAACTGGCCAAGACGGTAAATTTTAAGTTCTGTGAATTTTATCACAATTTAAACAAAACTAGACAGACACAGGAGTTTTGTCACATTCAGGACAGTGCGTGCCTTAAGATTGTTCTGGAACCCAGGGGTTTCCACAGTCCAGAACATGGCGTAAGCACCACAGCACCTCAGCAGCTGGTGTGGCCTGCGTGGCCCCTCTGGGTACGGGAGGGCACCGATGAGTCTCCACCTCTCACCCTCCGTCAGGCTTGCGTGCTGGGGCTGCGCCCAGGGCCCCCGGCGTAGAGCGTTCCATGTAAGGGCACCGATGGGTCTCTACCTCTTGCAGAACTTCCTTCCAAAACAGAGCCGTCGGGGCTCCCCTGGTGGCGCAGCGGTTAAGAATCCACCCGCGAATGCAGGGGACACGGGTTCGAGCCCTGGTCCGGGAAGATCCCACATGCCGCGGAGCAACTAAGCCCGTGCGTCACAACTACTGAGCCTGCACTCTAGAGCTTGCGAGCCACAACTGTTGAGCCCGTGAGCCACAACTACTGAAGCTCGTGCACCTAGAGCCCGGGCTCCACAACAAGAGAAGCCACCGCCATTAGAAGCCCGTGCACCGCAACCAAGAGCAGCCCCCGCTCGCCGCAACTAGAGAAAGCCCGCATGCAGCAACGAAGACCCAACGCAGCCAAAATAAATAAATAAATAAATAAATTTCTAAAAACAAAGCAAAACAAAAAAGAGCTGTCCCTTTCAAGGACTTGAATAGACATTTCTCCAAAGAAGACAAATGACCAGCAGGTGTGTGTAAAGATGCTCAACATCACTAATCATCAGAGAAATACAAATCAAAGCCATGGAATATCACCTCAACCTATTAGAACGGTTAGAATGGCCAAAAAAAACAGAAAATGGCAAGTGTTGCCAAGGGTGTGGAGACTTGGGAGCCCTCGTGCACTGTTGGTGGGGATGTGAAATGGTGCAGCCACGACGGAGAACAGTATGGAGGGCCCTCAAAAAACTAAAAATAGGGCTTCCCTGGTGGCGCAGTGGTTGAGAATCTGCCTGCCAATGCAGGGGACACAGGTTCGAGCCCTGGTCCGGGAAGATCCCACATGCCGCGGAGCGACTAGGCCCGTGAGCCACAACGGCTGAGCCTGCGCGTCTGGAGCCTGTGCTCCGCAACAAGAGAGGCCGCGATAGTGAGAGGCCCGTGCACCGCGATGAAGAGTGGCCCCTGCTCGCCGCAACTAGAGAAAGCCCTCGCACAGAAACGAAGACCCAACACAACCAAAGATAAAAAAAAAAATTTAAAAAAAAAAACAACTAAAAATAGAGCTACCATATGACCCAGCAATTGCCCTTCCGGGTATTTACCCAAAAGAATCGAAAACAGGCTCTCAAAGAAATATTTGCACTCTCATATTCAGATCATCATTATTCACAATAGCCAGGAGGCGGAAACAACCTAAATGTCTGTTAATGGCTGGATGGATAAAGTAAATGAAACCTATACATGCAGTAGAATATTATTCAGCCTTAAAAAAGGAAGAAATCCTGTCATGTGCTTCAACATGAATGAATCTTGAGGACATTCTGCTGAGTGAAATAAGCCAGTCACACAAAGCCAAATACTATATGATTCTACCTATATGAGGTACCTAGAGGGGTCAAACTCATAGAAACAGGAGGTAGAGCAGCGGTTGCCAGGGGAGGGGAGAGGGGGAAGTGAGCAGTTGTTGTTTAATGAATAATAGTTTCAGCCCTGCAAGATAAAATGTGCAAGAGATTTGCTGTACAACAATGTATGTATAGTAACAGCACTGTACTATATACACTTAAATATTTGTTAAGCAGGCACATTTCATGGTACTTTTTTTAACCACAAATATTAATAATAAAAGAAAGCGCTGTCCCTTCCCAGTCTTAGGGCAGCCATGCCCTCCCCTGGGTCCCACCACTCCACTCACCCCACCCAGAACCACCTTCCCTCCCCGCCCCCCTCTCTGGAAACTGAAGCTTAACTCATTGATCTGCTTCTCCTTGGGAACCAAGTCCTGCGTGGAAGCTTCCATCAGGTGCCCCCGATATTCAAAGAAACCGTAAACTGCTCTCCCTGCCCCGCTCCCCAAAGGAGAGCCTAGACTGGCCCTTCTCACAGGAGAAGGAAATTGCCTTTTCCTTCTTCCGAGTTGCCTCTAGTTTGTGGTTTACTTATGCAATCAGTGTTTGAGTGTGTGCCGTGTGCTAAGCGCTGTGGTGGGCTGTGGAGACATGACAGTAAATGAGAAGGACAGCACCTTGCCTCAGGGAGTTTACTTCCCAGGCAGCACACAAGGTAAACTTCAGAAGGTGTCAAATGCTGTGATGAAAATAAACAGAGGGATATGACAGAGTCATGGAGGTGCCCTGAGGAGGTCCTTCTGAGGAGAGAACGTTTGCCTTGAGACTCAATGTGAGGAGAATGGAGCCAGGAGGGATGGCACTCCAGGCAGAGGAAACAGTTTGTGCGAAGGTCCTGGGGCAGAAAAGAGCTTGGCACGTCCGAGGAACACAGGAGGCTGGTGGGGGCCGGGGGAGAGTGGCATGGAGGGAGGGGGAGGCGTAGCTGGAACGGGTGTGTGCAGGGCTTCCTGGAGCAAGTAGGCTCAGGAAACTATTAGCTACTAACATGCAAGTAGCTCCACGAAGGACAGCGCCTAAGGACATCCTTGGGTTCTCCGAGGTCTGTAAACTGCCACCTGCACAAGTATAGGTCAGGGCTTCCCGGACTTGGGCACGCACTTGAGCCACCTGGAGGGGGCTTGTGACGATGCACAGGTGGGCCTCATGCCAGGGCGTCTGATTCAGGAGACCTGAGTGGGGCGCAGAACTTGCATGTTGATGAAGTTCCCAGGCGATGCCGATGCTGTCAGTCCTTGGACCACTTTGAGAATCAGGCTCTAAGCAAGTTACTGATTCTCTGAGTCTTTTCTTCACCTGTGAAATTGCCCTTCTTTCCTGGTTGATGTTACCATCAAGTGAGATAAAGCCCTTTGTAAAGAATAAAAAAGACACACAGAGGGAATGATCAACTTAACGTTTAATCATCACTCCGCCCGTGTGTGTTTCCTTCACAACCTACAAGGAACGTTCGCACGTAACACTGCAGCGGGTGCCTTAGGAGCAGTGGCTGATTTACTGCATCGACTGTAAGTCTGGCTGACGCCCGGACTACGTGCACGCTTGAGCCCCACCGGTGCCGGAGGGGACGGACGCCGGCCTGGCCCTGCCCGGGGGAGCCTGGGATGCGCTCCTGCCGTTCACGCCACAGACAGAGGCTGGATGACCCCCAGCGTCTGTGGTTATTTTTGTTAGCCCTCATCTCCTCCCACTCCTCCCCAAGAAAAAGCCGTCCCGTGAGTCAGCCGGAGGCCACGGCTGCTCGGCGGGTAGCTGGCCGCTGAGGGACAGGAGAAGTGGTGATGCCTCCTTGGGCTTTGAAGAGAAATTCCAGACTCACAGACTCCCGGAACCTCGGCCTCTGGAATATGCGCATACGATATACATTTGGTGTGTATATTTTTTATTTGTGTTCACTCACAGGGTCAGCAAATATTTGTTGAATATCTGCTACGAAGCAGGCTCTGAGGATACAGCCGTGACCAAGTAAAGTGCCCCTTTCATGGAGTTTATGTGTGTCTGATGTTCACTCAAGGAACATACCGAAAGCCTCCGATGTGTCGTGAAGTTTATAGCCTGGCAGGGAAGACAGACTTGTAGTCACATAAATGAAGCAAAGTGTAATAGGGCGTGTGATGGAGATAAACACAGGGTTGGGGACAGAGTCATGAAGGAGGAAGAGGGCCCTGAGGCGGCGTCCCGATAAACTGGTTATTAAAGGCGGTGGCATTTTCAAGGTTGTCTAAGGGGAGGCCTTCTGCAAAGAGGAAGCAGCGTGCTGTAGCCAGGCACATGGGGCACCGGCAAGTGGTTCCAGAGTTGGAGTAGCGGGTGCCAGGGCTGGAGGGGAGGCTGGAAAGGGCGGCAGGGGTCTGGCCATGGAGGGCCTTAGGTGACCGGGGCGTGGGGCTTAATCCCGCCTTCAGGGTATCGAAGGGTTGAAGAACTCAGGTCAGAGAGAGCGCTGGGACAGGGCTGTGCTGTGTGTACTCTGGAGGACACGTGTGGAGAGAGCCAGTAGGAGGGCAGGGCTGGAGGTGAGGAGAGGAGGCCGCACGAGCGGGTGTGAACAGGGGTGCAGCTGGAACAGAGGCAGGACACGCAGGGTCAGAGAGGGACGCTGAGGACGCAGGACGGACAGGCTTTGGTTACAAGTTGGATGAGGGACGGGAAAATGCCGAGGGAGAGAGAAGCACCTAGAGGAGTGAGAGTGTGGGGAGAAAATGACTTCTGTCCCGCACACGTGGAGTCTGAGATGCATATTGGGAGAGCGCAGGACCTAACTAGACATGTGAGGTCGAGAAGCACCACACTTAGAAGTGACTGAACCCAAGTGAGTGATGAGGTCGGGATGAGGACGCGGACGGGCAGATCAGCGGGCACTGCGTCGTTTAACATGCTGGAGGGGACGGGGGTGAGCCTCTGAAAAGAACTTGGAGGTGAGGTCAGAGGAAGACAGCAAAGGAGGAAGAAACAGGGTTTTGGACCACTGTTGTGGAAGCCAAGGGTGGAGAAAGTTCCAGAAAGAGCAGTCAATGGTGGCAAATGCTGCAGACAGGTCCCCGCAAGGACTTGGGAATTTGGGTTCAAGAGAGTGAACTGAGCCCCTGACAAGAAATAAATATTTATGGAACGAATGGGAAAGACTTGGGAGGTGAGACTCTGAACACCATCTCCAAAGGGCAATCACTGTCTCATGGGTTCATGCCCTTCTCATTTTGACTCTTCTGTTTGTACCAGAAATCCCCTTCTTCCCGGTGATCAGTGAAAGAAATAAAAGGGGATTACAAAGGAGTGGGAAATTACACTCGAAATTAGGAGAAAACACATGTTCAGATCTCTGAGACTTGAAGGAACTTCTACAAGGGGTGATGCAAACGAGCAGATTCCATTAAGAGCCTGCAGACATTTAGGTCATCACACACAGAGGACAAGTGGAATAGCCCTCAGCAAAGCCCCACACGCCCGAGCTTTGGCAGAAGCAATGCTCTCTTGCACACGTCACGCCAGGGCCATGCTAGGCACCAGGCTCGGTGAGGACACTGCAGGGACCAAGACAGACAAGATCCCGGCCCTCAGGGGGCTTGCATTCTCATAGGAGGGATGGACAATAAACAAGTAAACAGATAAACCAAGTAATCACAGAATGCAATAAATGCTATGGATGAAATAAACTAGGATGAACCAGGAGAAACAGGAGAGCGTTACGTGAGATAGATGGTAGTCGGTTTATCTTGCTGAAAAATTTCCAGCTCTCAGTCACAGAGCAGACTTCACGTGCCATCGTATTTTATGACTGATCACACCTTGCACAGTTAGAATTTTCTCCTGTCACATTTCAGACAGCACTCACTGGCAGTGGTAGGAGCTGGGGTAGAGGCCGTAGAGGTACGTAGAGGGGTAGAGGAAAACAATTCTGTGACGTGCTCCCCGAGGCTACAGCCCGACCCCCTGGCTCAGAGCAGCAGGGCTGGGGAAAAGATGGGTCGCTGGGCAGGCGAGCAGATCTCCACCGAGCAGAATGTGTGTACGTTCACTGTTCATGCGGGGACAGCCCTGTTCCTTACTGCTCCCCGAGCACACCCCACTCCAGCCACAGCAGGAATGCTCAACCCAAGTCCTTCCCGGAGTTTTTCAAAGTGAGGATATGTGCTCAAGGATGAAGATGCCTTTTCCCTCCTGTGTGAAGAGGCTCGACCACAGAAATCCAGAATGAAGCCAACACCCCCAGAACAGTGGAGGCAAGAGGTGGAGGAGGGGAGCCCCGCTGCTCCAGCCGTCTCTGGGGCAGGTCCACCCTGCTGCTTTCACTGTGGTTTGGTTTCCTCAGCCTCTTCCTTTTGTTGCCTAAGCTGGTCCCCGTTGAAATTCTGTCATTGGCAACTCAAGTGCCCCAATCCTTATGATGCAGCCGAGGTCACACAGAGCTGGGATCATATCACAACGTATTCTGGAGTCGAGGTTATGCTGAGCAAAGCAGGGTCCCTGGCAGTGGGCTTTGACAGTTAGGGGAGGGGGCCCCATGCTAACCCCAGGGCAAAGATTCCCGCCATGGTTGCCTCACTCACAGGTCTCAGCTTCCTAAGGCTCCTAGGGCCAAAATGGGCTTTTGGGGGAATGTCTGTTTTTAGCTGGGATGAGCTACGCTGCTGTGACAAACAGACCCAAAGATGCTTATTGGCTCAAACACAACAGAAGTTTATTTCTCATTCACATGCCAGACTGCAGCATGTGCTTTTAGCTGATGGTGGCTCTGTCCCATGGGATGATTCAGGGATCCAGGATCCAACATGTGGTGCTACCACAGCCTAGCTGTCATCTACATCTTGCCAGCAGTAGGGGACACACATCACTTCAGGTCGCATTCTATTGGTGAGAACCGGTCACACGACCACACTGAACCGCAAAGGAGGCTGGGAAATGTAGTCAGCCTCGCACCTTGCTATAACCCCCATCGCTACAAAGGGAGAAGATTTCGTCGGGCAGAAAAGTTTGACTTTGAGAGGACTAAATGGAGGCACTCAGGTGTTCTTAATCTTGACACTCTGGATGTTTTAACCGGACAGTTCTTTGAGGGTGGGAGGGAGGCTGCCCTGTGCATTGCAGGATGTTCACCAGCATCCCTGGCCTCTACTCACCTGATGGCTGTAGCATCCCTCCCCCCACTCCCCCGCAGTCCCAGTCATGACATCAAAAATGCCTCCAGGCATTGCCAAAGCCCCTGGGGCACAAAGTCACCACTGATTGAGAATGACTGCTCTAGACACTGAGAGCAACGTCAGACTCTGTCAACCAGGGAGGAAACGCAGTGAAATTACCTGCTCTCACTGTCACTCGGGAACCTCACGGCGTGGCTGCTGGTCTGTGCTCACGAGGCTGACAGACTAGGTCAGCTGAGGTGCCGACTTGAAGTTTCACAGAGGAGTGAACGATACGAACCCCAGCCCCGAGACTCCTGAGCACGTGATGAGAACGATGTTAGGAGATTCTGCAGATGCCCGTTACAGCCAGGGCAGCATGCAAAGACATGCTCTAAGTCTTTTCACTCAATACAAAGCCCAAAATGGCACTGGCTTGTTTGCAAAGAACAGGCTTTCTGAATTATTTGGTGCTGATTCCCTGAAATTGATGCGAGAAATAAGATTTTTTTGATACCTTCTCTAACAGGAGGCCATATTTGTAAGCCCCTGGTGAGTTCTTGCTCTGGATGGACGTGGTGAACTAGGGCAGACCCCTAAGAACATATCTGTTTGCAGGAAATGGGCTGCCCTGGAATATCAGTGAGAATTCCTCGCAGCCCGCTGGAAACCAGAAGAGCTGCCATCCAGCAAAGCATGAGGACGTCAATGGTATGCTTTATCTCCTAGAGACCCGGCAGTGCTGTGCTGACTTCACAGGAAACAGTCTTCTGGCTGTAGCGGACGGGGATTCCTTCACATTCCACGGAGAACTCTGGGACACGCTTCAGGCTGTGCGTTGTCGTCCGCAACAATGAGCCTAGGCTTGTGTGTAGCTGCCAGTACAAACGTATTAGTTTCCTGGTTCACTGGGAATACGCAAGGCTCTTGAATATTAAATAAAACTGGTTACATAAGTCTTTTATTTGAAATGAATACAAGGTCATAATCAATAAAGCTCACTTTGAAACACTGCTGAGGAAACCGAATAGAGACGTTTTCTCTGCTGCTGGAGTTGCACAAAGTAGCAGGTTTGTGTCAGCCTGAGGTCTGTGTGCAAATAGCTAAGCACTCCTTCGGACGATGAGCAGTTTGGGTCTGAATAAGCATTCGATGCCTCACAGACCCATGTGGAGCACTCTGAGCAGGCTTGAAAACACTATGCTTTTCTGGCTTTGTACCAGCTGCTATTTAGTCTGGAAATAACAATGAAAAACAGGCTAACCAATCTGGTGTTGCTGAGGGATGGCTCTCACAAGCCCAGAGCCCTCTGGGGTCTGGCCCTTGCCTCCTTCTCGAGCCCTGGCTGCTGCTGGCCCCGGCCTCCTCATGGCTACCAAGGCAGCAGGACATGCCAGGCCCTGCACTGCCCAGATGCTCTCCCCAGCAAACTCCAGAGCTTGATGACCACTTTGCCGGGTGTCGGGACTCAGGTCACGTGTTACACCTTCCAGAAAGGCTTCCTGACTTCCACTGGTCTCCCAAGAAGAGCTGGCCAGTCACTGCCCAGTGCCCCTCATGCCATCGACAGGCCTTTATCACCCAGGGCACTTTAGAGCACTTTACTCCCCACACTGTGTGGATGCCTCGCCCCTGTTCGACCACGAGCTCCGAGGGCAGAGCCTGTGTCTCATTCCCCTCGGGAGCAGCAGTCCTAACACAGGATCTGGAGAAGGCCTGTTCAATAAGAATGATCGAACAAAGCAATGAACAGTAATTATGCAGCAGGTGCAGAGGCTGTCACGTGGCTCTTCTTGTTTTAAAAATTGTGGTAAGACCGCATGTGCAGAGGCCCGAGGCCCGGTGTGTTCCCGGCACGGCGCTGGGGCAGCTGCGGCCCGAGAGACAAGGCGGGAGGCAGGAAACAAGCCCATCTCAATAATGAGTGCGACACAGAAAACCTGATCTCACCTCTCCGGATTGTCCCAAGCCAATTACTTTCCCAGCTGTATTGCGGATTGATCTCTCCAGCCTCTGCACAAACCAAGATCTGCCTAACAATGGCTCATCCAAGTTCAAATACGGCCGGGCTTCTGGAAGTTTTTTGCAAAAGCCAAGCACACAGTCATCATTTCAGGGGCTGGCGTCAGTGCTGAGAGTGGGGTTCCGACCTGCAGAGGAGCGGAAGGTTACTGGAGAAAATGGCAAGCTCAGGATCTGGCCACGCCTCAGGCCTTTGCCTGAAACCCGTCCCAGGTGTGGGAGTTCTACCACTACCGGCGGGAGGTGGTGCAGAGCAAGGAGCCCAACGCCCGGCACCTGGCCATCACCGAGTGTGAGGCCCGGCCGGACCGGCAGGGCCAACGGGTTGTGGTTGTCACCCAGAACATCAATGAGCTGCACCACATGGCTGGCACCAAGAACCTTCTGGAAATCCATGGTAGCTTATTTAAAACTTGATGTACCTCTTGTGGAGTTGTGGCTGAGAATTACAAGACTCCAATTTGTCCAGTTTTATCAGGAAAAGGGGCTCCAGAACCTGAAACTCAAGATGCCAGAATCCCAGTGGAGAAACTTCGCTGGTGTAAAGAGGCAGGATGTGTGGGCCTGCTGCGACCTCACGTGGGGTGGTTTGGAGAAAACCTGGACCCTGCCATCCTGGTGGAGGCTGACAGGGAGCTGGCCCTCTGTGACTTGTGTCTGGTGGAGGGAACTTCCTCTGTGGTCTACCCTGCCGCCATGTTTGCCCCCCAGGTGTCTGCCCGGGGAGCACCAGTGGCCGAATTTAACATGGGAACCACCCCAGCCATGAACAGATTCACGTTTCATTTCCAGGGGCCATGTGGGACGACTTTCCTGAAGCCCTCGCTCCTCGTGAAAATGAAGCTGTTTCTTAATTGCCCTGAGGAAGGAAGAAATCACAGCACATCTAAATACCAGGCCACCAACAGGAGAAACAGTCTTGTGGATGGTGAGCTGAATACTGAAAGGTCTGAAAATATCGTCTGGAATCCAAACTGCTGATAAGTGATGGGGACTTAGAAGCAACACTAGTAAACATGTTTAGAAGGAGAAGTCACAGAATTTCTCAAGTCAATTCATGTTATTTGGTTTGAACCTAAACATAAGATACCTCTGATGTGTTTGGTTGGTTACTGGGCGGGAAACAACTTTGTAATTAGATTGTCTAAAAAAAGTAATTATCCTGATTGTATTTTTGCTATTTGGGCAAAGATGGAAGTAGAGGGGTAAAACCCTGGTATTTGTGATTTCTGTGCAAGGGTTGGTGGAAAATAAAATCCCTTTCTACAGCAAAAAAAAAAAAAATTGTGGTAAGATACACATAACATAAAATTTACCATCTTCACCATTTTTAAGTGTACAGCTCAGAAGTGTTAAGTACATTCACAGTGTTGTGCAACCAACTATCACGCATGTCCAGAACTTTTCCATCTTCCCAAACTGAAAGTCTACCCACTAAGCACTAACTCCCCACTCCCCCTCCCCCAGCCCCTGGCACCCACCCTTCTACTTTCTGTCTCTATGAATTTGACAGATCCACATTTTAGGGACCTCATATAAGTGGAATCATACACTATTTGTCCTTTCGTGTCTGGCTTATTTCACATTATGTGTCCTCAAGATTCATCCATGTTGCAGCATGAGTCAAAACTTCCTTCCTTTTTAAGACTGGATAATATTGCATTTTGTGGACAGATCAGATTTTGTTTATTTACTCATCTATCGATGGACACCTGGGTTGGCTCCACCTCTTGGCTACTGTGAATAATGCTGCTGTAAACGTGGAAGTACAAATACCTGTCCGAGTCCCTGCTTTCAGTTCTTTCGAGTATATACCCAGATTGCTAGATTATATGGTGATTCTGTGTTTATTAATTTTGGGAGGAACATACATGCTATTCCAGGCTAGCACTTTACACTCATTATTTCATTTAGTGCTCATGGTAGTTCTGGGAGGGAAGACAGCTATTATTCCTTTCTCAACAGATGAGGAAATGAAGGCAGAGGGCGTTAACTTGCCAATTTCATAGTCAACCAGTGGCAGAGCTGGGACTGAGGCTCACAAATTCCAAAACCCATGCTTTTGAGCCCAAACCCATATTTGCTTTCTTCCAGAAGGGTGGGGGGCTCCCTCACTCTGATGGGCGAAGGACCTGCCTTGGGTTGAGGGAAAGGACCTTCCTAAATAAGAGGCATCCTGCTTGTAGGTGGTCACCGAGGTTAGATGTGTCCAGCTTTACCCCAGTCCTTCACAGGCTTGGATATTCTGTCATGAGGCTGTAACATGTCCTCTGGTGTTATACATCCTAGGATGAGACCGGCTAATGAGCTCATACTCAAGTGTGGTAATTACAAATTCACTGATTCAACTCTCAAAAACAACCTGGTTGTTGTGTATTCCTCTTAAGTGATGACTTAATATGGGTAAGAGGTCATTTGAATCTGGAACAGATCTCTCAGATTTTGTAATCCAACCTCTCTTTTAGGGGTTCAGGCATGAAAGAGAGAGTTGGTTCATAATTTACTAAATCATTCAGAAATAATCTACCTGCAATGAACTTTCCCCATCTGTCTCATCAAAGCTGATTATTTGGTAAATTGTGGTCAGCTCATACCCATATACATCACTGCATCAATAGACACAAAAATTCCCTTGCTTAGTAGCCACTGGATGTAAAGACTTGGGGCAGAGAAGAAAGGCCAGGGATAAGACGGAGAGTTCATGCTTTGATGTACCTTCTCTGTTCCAAACATACAGCAGTGACAGATAAAATATTGAAATAGAAAACCTAGATATGTATACCTAGATAAACTCAAGGATAAGATGAGTATCTGAAGATAGAAAAGATCCAGCAGAAAAGAGATAAATACTCCCTTTGCAGAAATGCACAACAGAGCAGACGGCAGCCTGGGGCGTGCTGTGCTCTGACCAGAAGTCAGCAGAACTGACTGCAAGTTTGATCCTATGGGATAAAGAGAGCTAAAAATGTTCCACACAAGGCTCACCGCTGGAAGTGAGAGGCAGAGTAGGTCATGAAAGGAAGTTGGGAAGAAATAAACAACTATTGCTGATCGCCACCTGGGGAGATGGCATTTCCTAGACCGTGAGACTGGAGAGGTAGGGACACAGAGATGAGCCTCACAACCAAGCCTCCAGTTGGTATACTTCCTGGTTCGGCGTGACTCTGAAACCACCGTGGGACAGGGGAGGCCTAAAATGTCATTGTAGGACTATGGCTTAGCCAGGGGTCAGGTGCAAGCAACCGTAAAACCACTAGGCAGGGCGGAGCAACTAAGCCCATGCGCCACAACTACTGAGCCTGCATTCTAGAGCCCGCGAGCCACAACTACTGAGCCTGCGTGCTGCAACTACTGAAGCATGCATGCCTAGAGCCCGTGCTGCACAACAAGAGAAGCCACCACAGTGAGAAGCCCACGCACCGCAACGAAGAGTAGCCCCTGCTTGCTGCAACTAGAGAAAGCCGGTGTGCAGCAACAAAGACCCAACACAGCCAAAAATAAATAAATGAATGAATGAATTTATTATTTTAAATAAATAAATTTAATTTAATTTATTTATAAATTAATAATTTATTAAAAATAAATTATTTAATTTAATTTATTATTATTTTAATAATTTTTTATTTAAAAAACCCACCAGGCAGGGAAGTATGAGCCCAGGGTAAGAGAGAGAGAGAGAGAAAAAAAGCTTTCCAAGAAAATAAAAAATTGGAAGGTGAATCCACTCCAAATTCACACTTTGGAACAGACTGATAAAGACTTCAAAATAAGTATATGTGGCATGCTCAGAGAGATACAAAAAGGGATAACTTCCATTTTAAAAAAGAACAAGAAAAATTTTTAAAAAGCAATCAGAAATAAAGCAGCAACAGGTGATGTTAAAAAGAAACAAATTGAAATCTTCAAATCTTGGAAAGAGAGTCACTGGAATTTTTAAAAATTACTCTACATATGGGATAAGCTTGATACTGGACAGACTCAAAGAGAAAATCAGTGAATGGAAAGAGAGACAAACTAAAAATGAAGCACAAGGAGATCAGTTGCATCTATTTTTGGGGAAAAAATCGACAGCCCGCGCACGTGATCTGCTTGTCACCGTCCCCGTGGACGACTCCCTGCTCAGATCACTTTCTCCTCTGCTAGGCAATCGGTATTGGGGTCAGCATTCCTGCTCAATTCCTAGGAAAGCCTCTCAGGGCTCAGGACCACCACCCTCTCCCAGAACAGCCCCCTTGGATTCAGGCCACAGTTTCCTCAGGAAGTACATGTACATAATGAGGAGTCCACTCGGGCCATCTCTGCTGACCTCTGTCTGGGTCTGAGCTTAACCCACTTCTAGCTGTTTTCACATCCACATGTTATGGGGCCGCATTAGTCCTTCCCTAATCTTGCAGCTTCAGCAGTGCAAATAGCGCCGCCCAGGATATTTCCAAAATTCATCTTGGTGAGAGAAAAACCTCCAAATACAGGTGTGAAAACTCTGGTAACTTCAATAGGTCAGTGGTAAAACAGAGTCCTGGTTCCTCCCAAGGGATATACATAACAATCTGATGCATACCTTAGAGTATTCTGCAGGAACTAAGATCATCCCCCACCCCCAGGTTGATGCTCTCCACCAGCTCGTAGACCCCAGACTGGTTGGAATCAGAAGGTTGATGATTAAAATTCCTGAAACACCACCCTGTTATCTCACCTCCAACAAACTAGAAGAAAGTCACCCAGCAGCCTTCCCCCAAATGTTGCCTTTAAAAACCCTTCCCTGAGAGCCACCTGGGAGTTTGGGTCTTTTGAGCATGAGCCACCCAGACTCCTTGCTTGGTGCCCTGCAACTAAACAGTGGACCTTCCTTCACCAAAACCCGGTGCCAGCAAATTGGCTTTGCTGTGCGGTGGGCGAGCGGACCCAAGTCCGTTCAGTAACAATACTCTCAAACCCTGGAAATGAGGTAAAATTAATTTCTAAATCAATAATAAAATGAACTATATTCCCTACTGTCTTTTACAATTTAGCAGCAGCATTAGAGCTGTGGGATTTTTACCCACTCAGTGTAAAAGACTTGAGCAAAGCCGCTCCTTTGAACACCACTGATTTTTATTTGCTTTTTACTTTTTAAAGTTGTCAGAGACATCTTCCCAGAATGCCCTGTGCTTAACTTGCTAAAAAGATTTCTACAGACTTAAAGGTACGCTTTTCTCTTAGATGAGGAGTGATTGGTGAAACGGCGATTCCACTCTAATTCTCCAGGATATAACCATTTTCACAATACAAAAAATTACATTTTAAACATTCTCTTCACTCTCTTACAAGCTTAAGATCTCTGATACGTGAAAGATGGCCAATATCTACCTTCATTGCACCTAAATATGTCCTAGACTCTCCATTTCTCTTATCTTCATGAGAAAAATACATAGAGCACAGGACAGCATGATTAGAAGGCTTAACCAGATTTCAATTATTTGCTTTATTTTCCTTTAAACCTCACGGCACCCAGGAGACAGCTTCATGCTCACTGTGTTTTCGTTTCCTGCAAACCTGCTGGCCACCCACCTCCGGCCTCTTTACTGAAGACCTCTGCCCACAAACCCCCTCTCCACCCCAAGTCTTAGCTTCCTGCTCAGCGCGTGCGTCCACAGGATAACTGACCCCCACCCAGACACACTGCCGTTGGAATATCTCCTCGCCGCCCCCATGAGCCCTCACGCTGAGGCTGCACCCCACAGGCCCCGCCACCACCAGGAACCTGCTCCCTCTGGAATATTCCATTTCAGAGCCCCATTCTCTCCCCCCACGGGTATGTCAGCTCGCAAGAACCTGCGATGCTCAGACCCTTGGACCTCTGGGAGCGCTCCATCCACGACACCGCCTGGCAAGTTGGTCACGACACTTACTTCCTTGCAATGCCCCCAACTTCCTCACAAAAGCCTTATTTAACTATAAAACCCACATTTTAGATGAGCTCAGGTGGCCTCCTTCTCCAGGCCTACATTTAAACGACTGCTTGTTTCAAAGAAAGATTACACAGTTGTGTGAAGTTTGCCTCACTTTAAACGCACGATCGAAAGACTCAAACCAGCGCGCCTGGAAATGCCGCTATTTCCCTGTAGTTGGCTTCCTGCCCACTCTCAAGTCCTCTGCTTCCAAGATTCACCTTTTCACATAATAATGGCTCTTGCACGGCTTCTGGTCTGATGTACAAGGTTGCAACAGACCAGCGCGCCCACGACAGCACACAGAAAGGTGGAATAAACTTTAAGAATGACATTTTTAAGGACACACAGGTGAGGCAGGGATGCAAAGAAGTCCAGAGGAATTAGATTCTAGAGAGCCAGGAGCCCTTCCCAGCTGGGCAGTGACTGGCCCTCCTCCCCGGGGACATCCTCAAAGGATCAGGCTTGCTGGGGTGGGTGGAGGGTCTCTGCTCGCTTGAGATGTCCGTGGAGGGTTGTTTTTTTTAAAAGTATTTGTAAAGTATCCGGTTGGCATGTTGGGCTGAAATCTGTAGGAACTACAAATGCAGAGCTAATTCTCCCTTTGCTGAGTGTGGGCCGCGGTGCTGGTGGCGCAGGGGCTGGAGCCTGGCATGACACGGGTGGATAAGGAAGATGAGAGGGAACTGGGGTCAGCCCGGTCACACTGCGGGGAACATCTGTCACCTGTGGACACCTGCCTTCAGTCCTGCTGCCAACAGCGTGCTGCCGGGAAGCTGTTGCCCAGCAGTAAAGACTGACTTCACACTTCTGACCGGACTCTCCTTTGAGTCACAGGCTGCCTCTCCTGCAGCCCCTAGAAGAGGTTCTCTGGATGGTTCTTTTCAACACTTTGAGTCAGCGGGGAGCAGCCATGGTCTAAGACCCCAGGTCACTCCTTTCCTCTTAATTGCAGCCAATATCCTGCTTAGAAGTTCGTCACCATCCTTAAGGGAAAAACGCCTCTTCCTGACCCCACTCTTCTTTGGTGAGAAGGCTAGGGAAGAAGTTTTCGCATACTCAGGTGTGGGGAAGTTATTCCGCTTATACATGAGTTAACTCGAATTCCATGTTAACTAGAACAGCCTGCGTGTGGCCTATGACATGCATCGTACGGCTGCTTTAACCATTAAAGAAAAGGGCACACTGACCAGAAGTAAGGAACGTCCGTGTTAACAATAAAGATGAGATGCCGCCCTCCCTGGGACCCCGTCGATGAAAACACTGCCCTCCCAGGCGCCAAGGCCATACTGTCCCGCCGCGTCCGAGCCGGTCTTTTTGGAAACCTTGAAGGAGTGTATCCCTGACTCGTTTGACCTTTGTTCTGACAAGATTTAAAACCGCGCTGAAAGCCCTGCCTCTCCAGAGCAGATCCGCAGAGCTACTGACAGGCCGTCTCCTGGGCCACAGTCCTCAGGTTGGCTCAGATAAACCTCTTTCCCATTCCTATCACAGACTGTTCATTGTCGACAAGGGGATGCTTCTACCACCCTCCACGCTTCGTGCCACCCGCAAAGCCCACGAACAATTCCCGGAGATAAACATAGAATCTGGGTAATAAAACAAAGTCTAACCTTTCTTCTCCTCTGTGCTGAGTCCAGTCTCTCTCGCTCACAGGGGGCCGCGGGCACAGGGCTCGCACCCGGCCCTTCAGCCTGGAGTTCCCGGCGGGAAACGGCTGCACCTGCACCTCAGCTCGGGGCCGTGCGCAGAAGCGCTGCGCACGACACTCAGTCCAAGATGGCGGCGGCGGGCCGTGCGCAGAGACGCTGCGCCCGACACTGAGCTCTCGGGCCGCCCCCCCAGAACCCCGCCCCCTCCCCGCCCCCGAGACCCTATAAAGCAGCCCCACCATGGCCTCTCCGACTTGTCGGGAGCGCTTGTCCTCGCCACTTTCTGATCGGAGAGTAAAGCGTTCCTTTGCTTCTCACCCCAACCTGGTCTCCTATTGGCTCGAATGACACCGGGCAGGAGGACCCTTGTTGGGACCCGACTCGGGAGGGTCGGTGACAACTGGACAATCCTGCAGCCTTAAGTTCTCTTGTCTTGGGCCTCACTAGTCCCCCCACAATTTTAAGAGGAGTCAAATTGGCTGCCAGCCTGCAATCAGTGGGAAGAGAGAGCCTACTTCAAATGTTTTATTTCTTAACAACAAAATAAGAAATCAGACAAATGAGGCAGGTTAAGAATGGACAAGACAGAGTGAACACTGGTGTTGGTTATGTACTTCAGTACTTCACTTTACTTTTTAATAGGATTGAGATTTCTAATTAAAATAATGCAAAGGGAATATAACTTTAAAAGATGCTGTGGGGGGGGCGGGGGCGGGGGCGGGGGCTTCCCTGGTGGCGCAGTGGTTAAGCATCCGCCTGCCAACGCAGGGGACACGGGTTCGAGCCGTGGTCCAGGAAGATCCCACATGCCGCGGAACAACTAAGCCCGTGCGCCACAACTACTGAGCCTGCGCTCCAGAGCCCACGTGCCACAACTACTGAAGCCTGAGCGCCTAGAGCCCCTGCTCTGCAACAAGAGAAGCCACCGCAATGAGAAGCCTACCCGCTCGTCGAGAAAGCCTGCGGGCAGCAACGAAGACCCAACGCAGCCAAAAGTAAATTAATTAATTAATTAATTAATTAATTTAAAAAAAAACCTGCTTAAAAAAAAAAAGTACACTGAAATGTTTACAGGTAAAATAATATGATGCTGAGATCTGGTTCCAGATAAGGGGCGGTGAGTGTTGGAAGCGAGACCGGCCGACTGTCCAAGCAGGTGGACAGGTACGTGAGGGTCACCTCTGGAGACCAGAGCGGCTGCTGCACTCTTGGAGGGAGGCGATGGGAGCGGCTAGAAGGGGCTGTTTGAATATCCGCACCAACAATCTCCTCCGCCCCTGAGGGCAGAGCTCAGGCGGCAGCTCGGAGGAGGTGTGGGGGTGCGCGGCCAGGCCGCCCCGGGGACGCCCCCGCTCCCTCCAGCCCTGCCTGCCTGACCGCAGCGCGCCAGCAGGTGCTCTCGCGCCGCGCGGGGCAATAGGCGGCGACGGGCGGAGCCACGACGACAGGCGGTGCGCCTGCGCAGGGAGGTGCCGCCCGCATTTCCCAGGAACGCCCGCGCGCCTGGCCCCGCCCAGCATCCGAGAATCGTCTGCAGGCCGGAAGCTGGGCGTTCCCGGGGGCTGTCGGGGCGGCCGCGCTGTGCGTCCCGAGGGATCCGCGGCCGTGGCCCCGGGGGGGCGGCTCTGGTTCGAACCCCTCCCTGTAGAGGGTGAGCGCGGTCTCTGGCCGTTCTCTCCCCTCAGCCTGACGGCGGGCCGTCCGGAGCGGGCGAGGGTCCCCCGTCTCTGGGTGGACTTACCCCGCTCGGGGCGTGCGGAAGGTGGGCATCGGGCGGAGGGGCTTACTGAGAGTTTCTCAGTCAGAGTGGGAGCAGGGCGCAGTGCCGCGGAGCCACCTCCCCGCTTGTGTACTGAGTGAACGGCTGAATAACTAGAGGAGAGGGTGCCGAGTTCACCCACGTCTCCTTCCGCAAGACTGGAAAGCGAGTCCGTGACCCCGGCCGCTCCGGGGAGGGAGGACCTCTGACGACCCGCGGGCCTCCGCTCGGAGGGGGACGGGGCTCGTGGGCGCCAGGCGGGGAGTGGTCGGCAGGGGCGGCATGGCTCGGGCGGGGGTCTCAGCAGGCCTGGCTTCTCGCTTCGTGGGCAGCCGGCCGCCCCTCCCGTGTTAGCCCGGACTGCCGGTTGTGCGCGTCTGTACCCCTTCGCTTCCGTGCTCCGGGGCCCTCCCGGTTGACTTTTCTGTCCTAGCGCTCTCGCCCTCCTCTGCACACCCCGAGTGTTGCTCCTTTTGCTAATTCGCCTGGTGTTCGCTTAGCCGGTAGACCTCAGCCCGCACCCTGTTGTGCAGACGCAGAGTCGGCTGATTTGTTCTGTGAAGAGTCAGATGGTAAATAGTTCAGGTCTTTTGATGGTCCACGACTTTGTCAGGAAAGCAGCCATAGACAATATTTAGAGGAATAAGTGTGGATGTGTGCCAATAAAACTATTTATTGACGCTGAAATTTGAATTTCATGTGTCGAGATAGTCTAATTTTTTTCAACCATTTAAGTTTCATGTAATGTATTACACTCTAGTGTAAAGCATGATGCTCAAAAATGAGATCAAGTACTCCAGGTGTAGTTTTAAATCAGTGTACAGTGTAGTGAGATCATTACTTTTCAACTTCTGGGTGTAGGTCTGATTTAGTGTGACCTAAGATTTTTCTTCAGGAAAAGACCTCTAGTCCGTAGGCTTGGAACAGGCAACTTCATTTTGCTTCCTCTCTTCTTACCTGTAGGCAAGAACGACCCCCTTCTCAGTGGGAGGTTTCCAGTCTTATACACTACAAAGGGCATTCTTGGGAGAGGCAGTAAGGCCACGGCCCTGAGTATCCCTACATGTTTGTGCTGGTATCTTTACCTGGGCCACTTCTCAGGCTTGTGTTTACAGCGAGCAGCGTGTCCCAGGACAGAGCATGCTTGCTTGCCGTTCACTATAAAAGGAGTGATTTCCCCAGATGTTGCTTTCCTGTGATGCAGCCCTTCCATCTAGGCCCACCGGTCACCCTCCTGTGATTGGGGTGGGGATGAGGGAAGGCAAGGGTAACTGGCTCGGATGTGAAGTCTGGCTACTGCTCTTGCCATGAGTAATAAAGTTCTTTGTCTTTGATCCAGGAGTCGCATGTCTTGTGCCAGCACCCATGAAAATAACAGGCTAGTTTATTATCTTGGAAGTCAAGTAAAATCCCAGACCCTTTGCAGTTCTGGACGGACATGTAAAATGATTTTTTTTTCTGAGGAAACAATCTTGTTTATTGTGCAGAGGTTCCTGCAGAGATGCATTCATCAAACATTTATTGAGGGCCATGTGCCCGGCACTGTGCTTGGTGTAGGAGATACAGAAATGAACACGCCAGTCTCTCCTCTTGGGAGCAAAGACAGCCGTCCTTGACTCCTCTCTGCCTCACACCCCAGTCCAACTCATCAAGTCCTGTACTCTACCTGCAAAACACACCCAGCGCTGGGTCACTTCTCAGCACCTCTACTGCGACCACGAGTTCTCCTCTGAATCACTTGTAAACACACCTTCCTCACTGGCTTCGCTGCTTGCTGCCCTTGCTCCGCTTTGGAACATTAGGATCACCTGGGCAGTGAAATGCTGAGATCCAGGCCCCATCCCAAATGAAGTCAATCAGCTGCTCAGGTCATTCTAACGTTCAGCTAAGAGTGAGAGCCAGTGCTGCTGATGGTGAGATGCTGAGGGTTTTTCAGCAAATGGTGACACAGTCACATGCACTCCTCCACCTGCACAGCTGTATGTGGTGGTCCTGGTTAGATGTCTTCACTTTGGCAAATGCGGCAGATACAGTGAGAGGTGCAAGATCTGGGGTAGGGTGAACACTTACCTGGCTGGCTACAAGATAAACAAGAGCTGATGAAAGGCCTGAAATGAGGTAGTGGCTGTTGGGATAGAGAAGAATGAACTGGAACATGGAGGGGTAAAGCCCAAACCCGATGGTCCAGGTGGTCATTGACCAGATGGTTGCCGAGCGGGGAAAAGATCTGGGTGGGAGACCAGAATTGGAAGGGGGAGGGGAGTGCATCGTTTTTTTGGGCTCTTCTCATATAAAGATTTGAATTTAAAAAACTCCACGGCAAGGGAGACAAAAAACTTTCAATGCTCTAATCTCATCAAAATACATAATTAGGTACATACTTTGTGTTCTGAGTTTTCACTTAACAATATTTTACAGGAAGAACTCAACTAAGTGCTGGAGCCATGGGTTCCAACCCTTGTTCTGTCACTATGTGTACGTGACCTCAGGTCAGCATCCTGGGCTTCACTTTCCCTGTCCACACAGCGGACTCAATGCTGCTGACAGGCTTACACACACATGTATACATATCACCGCAGTGCACATGCTTGCCATATTCAATGGTTATAGTGTTCTGAGGTGGGATAATTATAGTGAAATAGAGTGCCATGAGGAGAGTAACGAAAATAGAGGGCTGGAAGTACATTTACAGGCACATGCAAGTGAATTCATACCCGAAGATAGAGTGTCGAGTGAAAACTAATGGCTTTAAGTTTCAAAGACCAAATAAAAGTTTAGCAAGAAAAACTAGTACTTTGCATGAAATAGACCCTCAGAATTCAAATTTAGATCAGAAACCTGCCTTAAGGAAATGTGATGGGAAAGGAGTGTGATTAGCTTATCAACACAGTAAATCAGCAAGACACTTCATAGTTAAAACACAACACAGTTGGTGTCCTTCACTTCGTTGCTCTTAACTGCCCTCTACTTAACCCACTTGCCAGGTTGACTGACAAGCTCCCGTCCTCTGGAAACACGCTGCTGACGGCCTTGGCAAAAGACCTCTTGTGGTTAAGTTTGCTGCTTTCCTAGTAAGCGTAACACTTGTGTTCTCTCCAGTTTAGTTTGCTCAACAAGACTTGTTTGCTCCCAGAGTCCTTTGTCCGGGAGGTACTTATGTCTCCCATTACATAGATATTATGTAACTGATGAAACTGAGGGCAGAGTTGCCTTTATGCAGACTCAATGGTTGGAAGGGCTCAGCCCACTTGCTAAGCGCGCCCAGTAGCAGTGAGCCTGCCCACTGCCCAGACCTGGTTTCTAAATTGCTGCCTATTAAAAAGAGCCAGGGCTTCCTGGAGAAATGGCTCATGTCATACCTGGGGTATTTAAAGTGCAAGGTGAACCTGAGATGGCTTTGTCAAAAGGCCATTAAGTGCCCAGGACCTCCCTGGTAGCACAGTGGTTAAGAATCCGCCTGCCAATGCAGGGGACACGGATTCAAACCCTGGTCCAGGAAGATCCCACGTGCCGTGGAGCAACTAAGCTGGTGCGCCACAACTACTGAGCCTGTGCTCTACAGCCCGTGAGCCACAACTACTGAGCCCACGTGCCACAACTACTGAGCCCGCGCACCTAGAGCCTGAGCTCTGCAACAAGAGAAGCCACCGCTATAAGCCCGCGCATCGCAACAAAGAGTAGCCCCCTTGTCGCAACTAGAGAAAGCCCGCGCACAGCAACGAAGACCCAATGCAGCCAAAAATAAATAAATAAAATAAATACATTTATAAAAAAAAAAAGGCCACTAAGTGCCCAGAGATTGGAGGGGTAACGTCAAAGGACAAAAGGGCTACTTGAAGGGCTCTAACTGGCCAAATCTGGGATAATTAGAGCATCAGAAACAATGATCATAATTGTGACACACTGAATCACTTGTCATCACTGCCAGTGACTCCTGACTCTGAAAACTGGTAATTTAAGGAAAGACTTGAGCATGACCCTACGTGCATTCCCAGCTGACGAAGGAAAGCTCTTCCTTAAAGAATGCCAGTCAGTAACTGTAAAAAGAATGATAGAGAATTGCCATTTTGCAGGGGGAATTCCCTGATGGTTCAGTGGTTAAGACTCCTCGCTTCCACTGCAGGGGTCGCGGGTTCGATCCCTGGTCGGGAACTAAGATTCCGCATGCCACGTGGCGCGACCAAAAAAAATAAAGAAAATCGCCATTTTGCAAATCTTGACGAAATGATTGATTCTGGCAAGGATCATCATCATTGAATCCCAAAACCACCAGATAAAAGGTTGTTGGTAAACGGGCTATCCATGCACTGCTGGTGTCAGTGCACAGGTTATCTATTAACTGCAACAGCAAAAACATACCTTACGTTGGGAAGATGTGATCAAATTCTGCATCACAGTGAGTCAACCAGATATTAATGAGACTTTTGTTGTGATGCAATATGAAATACATCTGTGAGGTGTTAATGTCAAAAATTTGTAACCTGAATACACCAAGCCTTTGGCCCTAACTGCAAATTTACAGAAACTACAGGAACAAGATAAAGTGTTTAGAGGTGAAATGTCTGTAAGTTACTTTCAAACTATTCAGTAAAAAATATGGCAAAATGTTAATTTTTAAATCTAGGTGGATATACAGTTTGTTTTATTATTAAACTTTTCTGTATATTTGCACATTTTCATAATAAAAAGTTGTGGAAAATAAGACTACCTGTTAAAAAAAAAAACTTCAAAGCGTGGATCAGACAACTGTAAAAGTGGGAAAAACACAAAGATCTCGGATTCTCCACTATTATTATTATTATTGTTATTTTATAAGAGCATCAACTGCCTCAGTGTTTCAGTGGAAGACCTTATAAATGCATTATTTACATAAAACACACGAAGGTAGGAAATACAAATTAATGCAAAGAAAGGCGCTATGGACTGTAACATTCCACACATTCATTCCAGGAGAAAACAGCGTTGCGTAAGGTATGAAGTGCTATTATAAAAATTGCATCTTAAATACAATGGTTATTTTTTAACATGATAACTATGGCATAAGCATAATTTGAGTATTATGCAACCTGGAGAAAATCTGCACTTCGTGAAGGATGATTCCGTGACATCAAGGTTAACTATTAGGAGGACAAGGGGAAAGCAACTTCTTGAAGAAAACACTCAACAAAAAAGACTTGAAGATGCTGGTACCCCAGGTCCTTCGCCACTGCCCCCCCCCGCCGGCCAACCAGGTTTTTCCAACGTCCAAATGAAGCTGCATGGTCAACACATGCTTAAATTGGTATTTATGACACCAGAATTTATATCAGGTTTTCCTCACCTAGCTCAGGAAAACTTCCTGTGCAAAGATGTCCCATGATTTTTTAGGAATATCCCCACTGTTAAGATTTGGGGATTCTCATTCTTCATTTTTAAGTAGTTCCTGTCACTAACAAATGACTAATATTTGTTAAATATTTCTTTGCATGTATGCACCAAGAAGTATTTAAAATTTTGCCAATTTCACTCCATATCAGTTACTTCTAACTTATTACTCAAGTCTAACTTGACTACTTATTTATTCATTAATTCAACCAACATAACTTGACCACCTACCATATGCAAGGCACTGAAGAAAGAAACAAGAGCAAGAAGAAAGGTCAGCTCTCAGGACGTGGTCTTAAATTCTGAGTGCAATGCTGTGGATAGTAAGTACAATAGCATTTTCACCCGTTTCTATTTGCGTTTCTACCAGTTTTCCTTTTATGCTGTTTGGGACCCCACAAACTCAGTTATTATTGTTGAATGATTACTGCATCAATGACAGTTTCTGCATCAATGCTTTTTCCAATGAAACTTACCCTGTTATTTTAAGAGTAATCCCTATTTTACTTACACGTACAAGAAGTACCAATTTCAATTATCCTTTTGAAATCAGTCATTTCAGTTTCTTCTTATAAACAGGCTGAATTTTGCTTTTTTATTCAAGTAGTCACTCATTTTCTTAGGTAAACCAAGTCCAGCAACACTTCAGTTACAACAGTTGCCTCTGTATTCTCTTTCCTCACCCCTACGTCTTCAATTTTCCCCCCGACCCACTTTCTGCACTGAACTCAAACCTATTTCCCACTATTTTTTCCTCATACTATTTAAATAGCTGCTTTCATTACTTCCTTAAGATAACGGGGTTGCATCTGGCAACCCATTTTAGCAGGTTTCTTAGGTTCATTCCATAACGTACTGGTTAAGATCATGTCCTTGACTTTATCTTTCATTACTTTATAAAGCTTTCTATTGCTTAAATTAGCTGTGGTTTTCGGCATTTAAGCCCTGGAAGAATCCAGTTAGGATGTTTGGGCCCTGAGCACAGTAGGCACTCAAGAAACGTGTTTCAAAGGAAGAAACAGACTTTCTACAGTAAGTCACAGGGGAACTTTAAGGTATGAATTTTGGAGTCAGGTGGAAAAAAAAAAAAAAGAATTGTATTCTTGTTTTTTTCCTTCTGAATGACAGTTGTCAAAAGCTAGTGAAACTAAGGCTAATATGTTTTAAATATTAAGCTTGGGGGTTTAATCTTTGCCTGTAAATTTGTACACATGTCTAAGGATTATAGACACATTAGTTTCTCCTAACAGATCATCTTTCATTAAGCTTCTCTTTAATGTTTCAGTATTTAAAGGAAAGCGTAACTAAACTGTGGTCACATAGAAATCGTTAGGATACTTTCAACTTTTTTTTTTTTTTTTTTGCAAACCTACTGGCTCCACATGGCAGTTATGGCATAATAGGAAAAGGGAAGTAAAAAGGAGGAAGGGACCTTTACATATTTAAGGCTTCAAAGCTGAGAAGAACTAAAGGCCTGAAAGCAGCTTTTTTTCTGTTACCCCAGGATTACTCTCTGGTGTGAAAGCTCTACTGGATGGAAGCTTTCCCAAGTTACATTCGTAAGGCCTCCTTAAGAAATACTTGAAACATGGTTAAGAGTTGATGAGTTACAGGTTTTTGAGTACTCTTACTTTCCTAGGGTTTCTTTCTGGAATGAATTAAACTGGTATCAAATAAAGGTTAAGAAGTGAATGTTTTCTTCTTAAATTTCACAGTACGTTTAAATAGGTTATATCCACATCACTAATTCTGATACTTCTGCTGAGTGATAATCTAACCCATATTGCACTTCTCTTGAATAATGTTTTTAACACAGAATACAAAATAGAATTTTAAATGGTTAAGTTTTATAACCTAAATGAAGTCTCCCATATGCATTAATTACGATGTTTGGCACCTGTATGAACACGCTGATGCTGAATGAGGTTTGTACTCTGGGTGAAGGTTTTACCACATATACGGCATGCATAGGGCTTCTCTCCTGTGTGAATTCTCTGGTGCTGAATAAGGCATGTTCTCTGGCTAAAATCTTTGTCACATTCGTTACACTTATAGGGTCTTTCACCAGTATGAGTTCTCTGATGCTGATTAAGTGATGACGAATAAATAAACGCTTTCCCACATTCATTGCATTTGTAGGGTTTCTCTCCGGTATGGATCCTTTGATGCTGAGTAAGATTTGCACCCTGTCTATATGCTTTCCCACATATATTGCATTTAAAGGGTTTTTCTCCGTTGTGAATCCTCTGGTGCTGAGTAAGGTGTACACTCTGGCTGAAGGCCTTCCCACACACACTGCACTTATAGGGTTTCTCTCCGGTATGTGTTCTGTGATGTTGGGTAAGGTTTGCACTCTGGCTGAAGGCTTTCCCACATATATTGCATATATAGGATTTCTCTCCAGTGTGAGTGGTCTGATGCTGAATAAGAGTGGAGGAGTGAGCGAAGGCTTTTCCACATTCGTTGCATTTATAACACTTCTCTCCAGAATGAATCCTCTGATGTCGGATAAGGTAAGTGCTCTGACTGAACACTTTCCAACACTCATTGCATTTATATGGTTTCTTTCCTGTGTGTATCTTTTGATGCTGAAGGAGGTGTGTGCTCTGGCTGAACGTTTTCCCACACTCGTTGCATATGTAAGGTTTTTCTCCAGTATGAACTCTCTGGTGATTAATCAGCGATGAACTGTGGCTGAAGGTTTTGCCACACTCCAAGCACTTGTAGGGTTTCTCTCCCGTGTGTGTCCTCTGGTGGATGGTGAGGTGTGCGCGCTGGCTGAAGTCTTTCCCGCAGTCGTCGCACTTATAGGGTTTCTCTCCCGTGTGGATCCGCTGGTGGATGGTGAGGTGTGCGCGTTGGCTGAAGGCTTTCCCGCACTGGTGGCATTCGTAGGGCTTCTCTCCAGTGTGCATCCTCTGATGTGCAATGAGGGATGAGACGTGTCTAAACTCTTTCCCACATTCTTCACATTCATAAGACTTCTCTTTGGCATGGCTACTTTGGTGTTTGATGAGGGATGGGTACTTTCTGAACTTCTTCCCACACACATTACACTTATAAGGCTTCTCTCCGGGATATATTTTCCTGTGTACGATACCGTAAGAGACATGACTGAAGGTGGCCTTGCCTTCGTCGTACACAGAAGTTTTATCATCTGATTGGGTATCAAACTGTATCATTAGGTTTGAATGCTTTTCAAAATTACTTCTATATATATCATACTTATAGTCTTCTGCACGATCATCTTCTTCTGAAAGGACTGACTTCAAACCAAAATCTCTCTCATTGGTGGGAATTCTCCTGAAGGTCTCTGTTGCTTGCCCTTCCAATCTGTCATCATAGTCACAGGGTTCTTCCAGCTTGATGGTCTTGGTTCCATCCTTTGTGAGTTTAGAAACATTTTCCACCGGAGTACCCTCTTGGGCTTCTGTTTCCCATCCTGAAATTAAAAAAGTACATAAAAAGTCTTCCTCTATTTGGAGAAAGGAAACTGCCAAAGCAGAAACAAAATAATGAACATAAATAAAATGCCTAAAAAGACTATGGCTCTGACAACCTCATAACATGGTCCTTAATGCTCGGGAAAGGAGAATAAAAGGGCAGAAAACAGGACTAAATTGTTGAAGGAGAGGCTCCTCCCTATTCAACATGGGCGTGGAGTTAATAGAATAGGTTAGGTCAGGCGACAGAGCTAAGAAGTGAAAACAGACGATAAACTGTGGGACGACCTGGGATGACTTTTATTACACAAACATTTATAATCATATAAGCTGTAATTTACATAATGGGTCATAAAGCAGGCTGACTGTCACCACCCCTCCTTCCAATCTACCCTGCACACTGTACGTAATATTCTGGAGGCAGTTTCACGGTGTGTGTTCCGTGTTTTAATACGTCTAGTAACTCTTACAGCCTGAAGCCATGGTTCTCAGGGGTACAATCCCCAGACCAGTGGCGTGAGCATCACTGTCACCTGAAATATGTCAAGTGACTGGGCCCCTCCCAGACATACTGAGTCAGAAAACGGGGGTGGGGCTGAGCCCTCCAGGAGGTTTGAATCACACTGAAGTTTCAGGATCAGCGGCTTAAAGGATAAAAGTTAAAGAAAGAGAAGTTAAAATACCTCCACTCAGTACTCAGACCCCAAATAATCTAGCCTTTTCTACTGTACTCCCTCCTCTATCACAACTCATATTCAGCTTAAAGTTCAAAGTTATCCACATAACTTAGAACTATGTCCTTATAATCTTCTAAAGGTGCCACTAATTCCAGACTCCAGGCTTCTCTTATGACACCTTCTCCACCTACTGAAAAAGATGCTTATGGCCCAGCTCATGTTTCTCTCCTCCTTCTTAGAATCCTAAAGTACAGATTAGGTTGAATGATATGAAACTGCCTTTTTTGTAGGTCAATCTGGCTGAATATCAGCAGTTTCATACGGTCCAACCTAATAAAATATTGGGCCCATGGCAGAACTTGGCTTTATATTATTATTTCACAGTTTTGTGTGTTTCTTGTATTTCCAACTCAGATGCAAACTCTGGAAATGGCTTATGCTTCTTTTACATTTCCTACAGAAAATGGCCCAAGACTCTGGATATGAAGTCCACTGAATGGAATTGGTAAAATAAATGACAATACCTTGTTGTAAAAAGGTGAACTCAAATGAAAGCGTACACACACACACACACACACACACACCTGGACCCCCAAACCTGACTGCAAAGCCATCAAATACACATTTGTTGATGCCTATTATGTTTCTATTATGATGGTTTAAAACAAATTTAAGTTGCAATACCTTTCTCCTTTGAAATCAGATAAGAAACATATAACTTGCAAATGTTAAGAATTATATATATGAAATATAATGAAATACGGAGTTTATAATATAGCAAAAATGGTGCTGGATAGTCCAGAAACTTTCTAAAATGCAGATCAAAGTATAATAACTTTACAAATATATACATTCAATAGACTCATCCATCAGTAAAGGACTAGTTAGAATAGGAGATAATGGAATATTGATAACTGATAAAAATAGGTACATCGATATGAAAAGGTGCGCAGGAAATATTAAGTGAAAAAGAGAGAGAGAGGGATAAAACGGTACACACAGAAAGATTCCATCTGTGTAAAGATGTGTGTCTCCAACCCCTCCAACCCCAAAACCAGGGCCTTCTCCCCTGAGATCAGCACTCCCTGCAGGTCTGTGTACATAGCTAGGTGAGGGGAGGGAGACACATACTTCATTATGCTTCCTTGTGCTGCTTGAATTTACAAACTACTTTTATTATCTTGATTCAAATACAAAAATTAGACACTAGAAAATGCTTAAGAGTAATGTTAAATGAAAAAAAGAATACCATAACTAGCATGAAAACTCATTAGAACTAGATATATATTACCAAAATGCTAACAATGAGAGTTTGTTTCAAAAAATATTTTCTGATTTTCAAGAAATTGGTTATATTTCTTTTATTGTTTTTTGGTTACTAGAAGTGTTGCTATATTACTTTTTCTAGAGGAAAAAAATCTAAAACCAACTTTCTCAAACCAGGATTTATTACTCTCCCCTTAGAAAAACGAAATGAGAATGTTAATGGACTGCATGGGTAGGTGTGTATATACACAAAAACAATGAGATAGTCCAGAAGCTGAGTTTAGCGCCTATGTAATCAGAATCAGTCTGTGACAGACTGTTCCATACACCTGAGAAGGAAGTACTAAAGTTATAATTAACAGGCTTAAACTAACAAGTCTGAATGATGGCCATGAAAAAATCACTACTATAAGCATACATTTTTAAACCAGTCAGTTTACTGGTAATTCAGAAATTAAGATCATTAAGCAGGGCTTAAATATGTGTATATAACAAACTGGAAAGGACCGAATACAGTGGTGTAATATTTCTAGCAGAAGAGATCAGTGTTGACCAGGTAATGAAGGAACACTTTTAGGGGAGATCTGGTTTGGGCTGAACCTGAAAGAATGGCTGGGTCCTGTATGATGTAAAGACCATAAAGTTCTGAGACAGGAACAGCCAACACTACTGCTCGATTTGTGAATCATCAAAGTTTCCATTCCCTCAGGTATGACTGATGAGATGCCCTAACCAAAGGTTCAACTTATACGTCTCTGAGCTGATAAGAAAGTGAAATCCTCAAAGCCAAAAACCAAGTGAGAGCAGGAAGACCAGAAGTCAGCGAAAGTTGAAGCTGGCTTCCTGAGACACTCCTCCATCCTGCTGACGACCTTCAGCTTCCCCTTGAGGGTGCAAGGGGCTCGGGGGCCAGAAGACAAAGCCTGCAGCCAACCTGGGGCAGCTGGCAGGAGTCTGCACACTCTGTGCTACACCCTGTATAAGGACAGGCTAGAAAAACAAACAAAACCCAAACACCTCACCTCTACAGAAGGAAAAGAGGACCTTGCCTTTCTCAGTTTTGTGCTCTTTGGTGGGAGCAAAATCTCCCCCCAAAATACATAATCATAAACTGCCCCTCTTGTGGGTTTACAGCCTTAATTCAACCTGAATCACCTAAAAACCTCAAGTGGTCCCAGATGGGCAGCACCTCCCATAAGACAGTCCTGACTCCAGCACAGGCCTAGCTCCATCTTGCCACGGGTTTTCTCAGTGTTGAGAGTGTGCTGAACTCACTCCCTAAAGAATTCAGTGTATATTTTGGGTCATTCTGCCAACTAAAGCAAATAGGCCATAAATTATGAGAAGAATTAGCTTTTCAAGTAGTAGGACCCTCAAAATACCAGATGACCGGATAAAGTTAACTTTTTAAAAAAGTTAAGCAATTCACTCTAAAGTAGCATATTATATTGTCATTATTGTTTAATTTGCTGTTAATGCTGGATTCCAGCATCAATACTGGTAGACATACTAGAAGGCAGTGGCTTAAATTAAAAAAAAAAAAAAAAAGGGAATAGGAAAGCAAAATGCAAAAGAGTACAGTGTACTTCTTTTGTATACAAAAGGAGAGCTAAGACTATATTTATAATTTATCTCTGCAAAGAGAAACACAGGAAGGATAAATGAGAGATAAGTGAGCCCTATAACCTACAGGAAGTGGACGGGAACAGGGCAGAAGGGATGGGAGTGTACACCTTTCCATAGTTTTGACTTCTGAACTGCGTTAATGTTTTTACATACTCAAAAATGTAAAATTAAATAAAAAAGAATCAAGAAACAAGAGAATACTAAACTTGAACACAAATGTAATCAAACAAGTTTAACTGTGTATCAAACTGTTAAGATAACCAGAAAGGAAGAATTCAAGTAACTTTGAACCCAGTATCCTCTATATCTTTAGTGGAATATATTCTAAGGACATGAAGGAATTTTGAACGTTACCTGAGCAATTTGTTATCTGAGAGATAATGATATACTTCTGAAACCATTTTTGTGTGATTATATGATAGAGCAAATGAGCAGATATACTGATATTGGGAACCAGATGACTCATTCTGTGGGAAAGGAAGTAGAAAACAGATATGGGGAGGCACAAGATAGACTGCCCTTGTGGTGCTAGATTTGAATTAAAGTCACCAGTATGAACTCAGGATTTAAAAAACCTACAAATACACACACACACACACACACACACACTTCACAGCTCTATCTACTGAACAAATCTAGAAGCAATGGTACCCAGAGTAGTGAGCGCACTCACTGCCCAGATCCTGGCCTCTCATCACTAATCCCCACTAAGATGAACCACTGTTCCTTAGAGAAATTCCAGGTCTAAGGTAGGCATGAAGTGAGCCCAGACCATTCTCTGCCAGAAAGCAAGGAAATGCTCAAAGACTAATGGGGACGTCTCAAAAGGACTTGATCTGAAAGGCTCCCATCGCCAACATTTGGGACAATTGAGCATCAAAAACAAATACTCGCCCCTCCAAACTGGAATTAATGGACTAACAATACATTGAATTTTTAAAAATTCCACTAGTCCATAGTGACATATACACATAAAAATGGGGTGGGAGGGACAGGTATTCTTTTCAGATTAATCATTTAGAGGAGATGGTGGAATTAGAAAATCACCATTTTGCAACCAGCAATGTAATAAAGCAAGGATCCACAGTGGATGCTGAGAACCTTAACTGGAAGGTCATCAGGGAATAGAATAGTCACGTGACCTCTAGGTGTCAAGCCACAGGTGACGACACAGATGCAGGAACCGGATGAATGCGGCAAATAGGTGGGGACTTCTGTCTGCACAGATCTGGCTTTATATATTTTTACAATTTCTGATCTTGCAAACATGTTATCTTTTTCAATAATTAGAACATAAAAAAGAAAGGAATGAGGAGAGTGGAGGCAGGGGGCTACAGGGTTTTGTCAATAAACAGAATAAAAGAAACTCAAAAAGAAGGTGAGAAGGTTTGAAGTTTGAGATTTTAGGGGACATTCATGCATGCTTAAAAATAGAGGGAGGGAACACACGGAAAGCCCCAGACAAAACTCTAAGAGACGGAACCCAGGGGTCATGGAGAAGCACAAAATAAGAGGGGGGTTGGGGGCGGTTGAAAAAATGACACCTGGAAAATCTCTTCCAAAGATGGCCTCTGTAAGGAAGCAACGCCAAGCAGCCCAGTGTTCTCAACAGGGTGGGATGTCTTCGTGCAAAGTGACTTGGCCACATGTAAAAACACATCTCACCACACTTAGGATAGTACAGGCTCTGAAGCACAAAGCATCTCATCGGCTGGTGGTTCTCTCACCTGGACTAGGGCCTTCTAGAATTTCTTTTATCACCATCCATGGTTCTTCCAATATGGGAATCACGGTTGGTCTGTACACTGTAAGTCCTGTTCAGGAGGAACAGAGTGAGTTTTACCCTGCAGATAAACAGTTGTTCAAGTTTTATTGCCTGACTTCTTACCCATGAGGACAGATCTCTACAGGAAAAGAATGGTTCACGGACATGACCTCATGAATGAGGTCACTGTCCTTTTCGGAGCTGGGACAAAAACTTCCTGCACCCTGGAGGATGCACGGCTGGAGATCACGGGGAAGGAGGCGCTGGGCAGGGCGCGGCGTCGGGTGGTGGCCCTGGGAGGCTGTGCGTCGTACCTCCTGATGACCCTTCACTTAGAAACCTTTCCTTTGGGAAAAGGGAGCAGAACTTTGCCATTTCTGTGCCTGAACGGACAAGCATGCTCCCCTCTGGGCCCGACCATTTTTGACAGCTGAGGGGAGAAAGACTCGGGCGCGTATGCAGGGAGGAGGGCCGGGTGCAGACGACGCTCACCCAGAGAGACCATGTTCCAGTAGTTCTGCAGCGTCACCGTCTTGTACAGCTCCTTCTGCACAGGACGCATGCGCTCCCAGTCCTCCCGGGTGATATCCACGGCCACATCTGTGAATGTCATGGATTCCTGAAACATCAAACGTGACTCAACTTGGTTCAGGAACTAGGAGGAAGGGGACGGCGACAGCACAGGTGCGTGTGTGGTGGGGGAAACCACAGAGTTTTGACCGTTGGTAGGACCCTATAAATTACCTAGTCAATACCTTTACCCAATGTATGGATAAGCAGACCTGAATGGCCTGAGGGGAAGTCTGAAAACAAAGTAGAATACATCAGTTTCGGTGCATGCGTTGGTGGCTCCATCTTAAAGAATAAAAGGATTTAAACGTAGATGACACAGAGAGAATGGTTTGACTTTCCAGCATTGCCTTACAAATAAATTAAATGTGTTACAGTTTGACATTTTAAGATATTTTGTGTACTCTATGATGGAATGCAGAGCCCTTCCTTTTTCCCGTGGCCTCTTTGTTGTGGCGTGCGGGCTTCTCTCTAGTTGTGGCGCACAGACTCAGTAGTTGCGACGTGTGGGCTCTCTAGTAGTGGTGTTCGGGCTCCAGAGAGCGTGGGCTCTGTAGTTGCGATATGTGGGCTTAGCTGCCCCATGGCATGTGGGATCTTAGTTCCCCAACCAGGGATGGAAACCACGTCCCCTGCATTGGAAGGCAGATTCTTATCCACTGGACCACCAGGGACCACCACCACTTCTTCCTTTCTAAAATAAAACTGGTACCAATAACCACACTGAACTACTGTACCTGGAGGTACATTTCACAGTCTGGTAAAGTTAGCATCTCTCTGCTCTTCCTTCGTTTAAAAAAAAAAAAAAAAATTCTTGCTTACTCTCACATGTTTTTCAAATAAACTGTAAGTTTCTTTAAAAAACTATATTGGGATTTTGCAAATCACATGTAAGTGTATAATTTAGGGAGAGCTGGCAGTTTTACAATCTTCAAGGCTTCGTTCTTGTCTACAGAATAACACAGGACTGCAAAGCTTATACTATGCTTAGTCGTAGTTATCTTAAATGTGGGGATAATACTGTGAATAGAACCCTTTATTTCATTTTAGCATCTATCTGATTTTTATGTATATTTAAGAAAGTGATTAATTTTTGTATGCCATTTTCTGTCGTGGTCACTTTACTCAAATTCTCTGTTATTGTTTCTAACAGTTTTTCCCTTGATTTTCTTAGGTTTTTTGGGTAAACATTCATATTATCTATAAATAATAATTTACTCTGGTTACCAATTTCAGACCATGTATATTTTACAGTAAACCTTTCTCTTAAGATGGCCTGAGCTGCTCTTCCTTAAAATAACAGATTCGTAATAAACAGTAACATCATACAATACATGGCCTTTAATTACTTGTTAACAAAGACAAATAATAAGTATTGTCTAATCTTCCTGTGACCTTCTTGATCACTTACTGTAATCCAGGCTAACAGGTCTCATAATATTTAACTGTCACGATCTAAGAGGAATATTCTATTCATTAGAGCTTAGTAACTCAGGCTATGAGTGGTTAAGTGTCTTGCCCCAAATCACAGGTTGTGGCAGAACCAGTAACCAAATCTAGATCCATGTGGCTGTGGAGGTGAATCCCTTAACCTCTATGCACTACCGCTGCTTTAAAGTAAAAAAGTGAGGAAAGGGATATCAAGGGAAGCAATGGATCCCATTTCCTATACAACGCATTCACCTACCTTAACAGGCCACGGTGACTTAAGGAGAAAACCTGAGGCTTAGGTCCTTCATAGGACTTCTGGGGTCACAGAAGGTAGAGGGCCAGGTTAGAAAATGTCCTCACACACTAGGAAGGCATTTTAAAATCACAGAAGAAACTGACACTCACTTTGGTCACGAAGTCATTGAGCCACCCTGCCTGGAAAGCTTGTCTTCCTTTGGGGTCTTCCTCTGGGGTCTCTTGGGAAAGGGTGGAGTTCTGAGGAGCAGCTAGGTAAGAGAAAGAGACCGTGGTGGAGATCAGTCCTGTTTGAATAGCCTAGGAAACTCTTCACCAATAGAAGCCTATATTTTCTTAAAGCGAGGAATCAGAAGGAAACCAAAAACAGCGCCCCTGCTTCACAGAACCAGAGGAAAGGGGCAATGACTTATCCTGAAACTTATCCTGTTTTTGAGCAGGCTTCAAAAACAAGTCTGCTCTGCGATGCTTCAGAATATGTACCAAATTTACAGTTTTCTACTAAACCTTTGCGTGATAGAAATTTTGTGAGTTGTCTTTTTACTTAGTAAAGAAATATTCTCTGGACACTTTTCTACATATTTGGAAGTATGCTACCATAAAACCCAATTCACAAAGCAAATGATTTATTGGCAGAATGGTTCAAACCTCTGCAGCGAAACTTCCTGAGGGCGCACATGGGGGTAATTTGGTTGTGTCTGGCCACTGTTTATGATATGTCCTCTGGGTTTACAGAACGTGTGTTGGGTTCCGAGCAGTTGGAAGAGGAATGCCAGGTAGGACGGGGCTCAGTGAAGCCTGTTCTCACTCACTCCCTGACCTCTGTTTTCCTAATCACCTCAGAGGGCTGCTCTCTGACGTGATGGCTGTCTTCTCGGACCACCCAGGACTCCTCCTCTCTCTGCCCTTACAAGCCTTACCTTCTTCCTCTAGAATCTGAGTCAAATCCTCCACCAGAGTCACCACTTCCTCGCTGCTCTTCGGGTACTGGGACTTCACCCAAGTCCTAACCTCCCCAGGCAGGATGCTCAGGAATTGCTCCAGGACCAGCAGCTCCAGGATTTGTTCCTTTGAGTGAATCTCGGGTCTCAGCCACTTAAGGCAGAGCTCTCGGAGCTGATTCAATGCCTTTCGAGGACCAGCCAGGTCTGGGTATGGAAAATTCCTAAAATTCTGCCGACAGGTCTCAGCGTCACGCAGGAGTCTTGAGGCGAGGGTTTCCTTCTCAGCATTGCGGGGTCCACTCTGAGCCTTGTCCGGCTTCCACGTTAGAAGGACTTGGGCACGTGACGAACTGGTCGTCCTCTTGCTCGGGGAGAACATGTCTACACACAGGAGAGTCAACCTGGCAACAGCCTTTATTTCTCCAGGAGTGAGCCAAATGCTTGAAGTCGCATGCTAGAACCACAGAGACATTTACCAAGGGCTGCTGCAGCCAGGGGCAGGACAGAGGCAAGGTAGAGTTAGCAGTCTTCCTTACAAACTCTGAGCCCAGAACTTGTAGGGATGGCTAAGAGACCCTGAAACACAAGAACAGACACAAGGTTAGGAATTCCTGGTGGCCTCTGCCATACGCACAAACAGTAATAGGCAGGCGACCCAGAGTGTACAAATAAACACAGAGAGTCTGCCGTGCTCTACCTCCCAGATATCCTTAGACTTGTAAAATAGATGCAACCTGCCCTGGGCACGGGTTGGGACTGCCATAAAAGGGTGGTGATAGAAGCAAAGCAAAAAGACAGATCAAATTTCTAACTTGCTGAAACAAACATTTTTTACAGAAAAAAAAAAAAGCTTCAGTATTATAGTCACTGATGTTACAGAAGCTGTAACGACTGAAGTGCCTCTCAAAAACAGCAAATCTGTTACTTAGAAAAAACTGGGAGGAGAACTTCTCCTTAAAGAGCTCAAGGTTCCCAAGGGAACGGTCAGGGGAAAAAGGGCGAGCCGTTTACCCGCTCTGCATATCAATGCCAGTCTGTTCCAGCCCTTCACTACCAGAGGGCTGGGCACAGGAAAGAAGCAGACTGGTGTAACCTGAAGCCCGTGAAGAGCTTCTACAGGACACAATTCCTAAGGAATACATTGGAAACCAGGATTCCCGCAGAAAACCTCACTGCAGGCCTGACCTGGAGAAGAACCGACACCACCTGTCCACGGGCTCCAGCTCTGAGCCCCCCTCAACCCCGTCGTGTCCCCCAAAGCCGGCTGCGCACCAGGCCTACGGGGCAGAGGCACCCCTCGCCTCCCCACCCCGCGAGGTCCCCCTAACTCCACAGTCTGAGGCTCGCGGGCCGCTGCGCGGGGACTGCCCCGCAGCCCCGACCCCGCAGGCCGCCCGCATCCTGACCTGTGGCCGGACCGGCGTACGCGCAGCCGAGCGGCCCGAGAAGCCCCGGGCAACAATGGCGGCGGGCGCGGCGCCTGCGTGGCGGGCTCGGTCCCGCGCTGCGGAGGGGCCTCGGCCCCGCCGCGTCCGTCCCGTAGAGCACGGCGCCTCGGCCGGAGCCACCCGTGCACCCGGTCCTGGGAAGGCCGGCCCGGAACCCACCGCGCCCCGGCTCCGCCGTGACCTCGCCTCGGCGCCACCGCGCATGTGCGCAGGAAGGACGCCGCGCCCCCTCGGAGCCAATCGGAAGCCGCGCCCGGCCCTCCCCGCCCGAGCTGCGGACCATGGACCCGTCTCCATGGCAACCTCCTCCGCCCATTGCTGGGGCTTGCTTGTTAGCCGCAGAGGTTCTGAGGGAACTTTAAAGTTTCCTTGGGCAGAGTCAGGTCTGGTAGACGACTGGGAGGAAGGTCGGGGAGCTACAGCATCTGGGGGAAGGGAATGAGGATTGGGCGGGGGACGGTTGGAGCCCCGCGCTAATCAACCAGAGAAAACCTGGTGGCAGAGTTCACGGAGGAAGGATGGAGAGGGAAGATGTGGGTCTTAAGGCAGAAAGACCCGAAGTGCTGGTTTGGGCTTTACTGCTCATAACCATTCACTCTTAAAGGCTCCGAGTCCCTCCGCAGGAATCTGATTCTGAGACTCTCAGATCGGAAAAAAGAACAACATCCAGCGTCATGTTGTTTATGAAAGACTCACAGCCTACATAAAATGCTTGAAAATAAAAGGACAGAAAAACATTCAGGGGGTCCCATTATCTAATGCTGTGTTGGCAAACCAACATTAGATAATGTTGGCAAAACTCTTTAATGGAGTTAAAGAACAAGCATTTTATTATGCTCCTGGATTCTGTGGGTCGGGAATCTGGAAGGGGAACAGTGGGTGTGGCTTTTCTCTGCTCCACTGTGTCTGGAACCTCAGTTGAGATGATTTGATGGCAGGGAGGGTCCATTTCCAAGATGTCTTCTTTACTCACATGCCTCCTCTTCTGGCTGAGATGGCTCAAAGATGAGCTCAGCTTGGATATGGCCAGAGTGCCTATATGTGGCCTTTTCGGCATGAAGGACTCAGCCGGCAGCTGAGATGGCGGCTCTGGGCTTCAAGAGCAGGTGTTCTAGTGAACAAGAGAGAAGCTCCAAAGCTGACTATGATGTAACCTCGGAAGTCACAAAGCATCACTTCCATTGTACTATTGGTCAAAGCAGTCACATGTCTGTGCAGAATCAAGTGGAGTCTGATGTAGACCCCATCTCATGATGGGTGGAGTGTCAGAGAGTCTTAATATTACCACACCAGGCAAATCTGAACAACAAGAAAGTTGGGTAGTTTGATGATCTTTGATGTGTCAACTTGGCAAGGCTAAGTCTCCCACTGTTGAATCAAACCCTAACCTAGGTGGTGTTGTAAAGGTATTTTGTAGGTGTGGCTAAAGCCCATAAACTCAGATGAATTAAGTAAAGGAGATTATCTGAAATAAGTTGGGTGGGTCTGAATGAATCAGTTGAAAGGCCTTCAAAGCAGAATTGAGGCTTCCTAGATGAAGAAGAAACTCTGGACAAAGCGTCTAGCCTGCCCTTCCTGACAGACTGCCCTACAGATTTTGAACTTGCCTAATCAGCCTCCACAATCGAGTAAGCCAATTCCTTGCAAAAAAAAAAAAAAAAAACCTCCTAGTATGTATGACCTACTGGTTCTGCTTCTCTGGCTGAACCCTGACTGATGCAAGTCATAAGCCTAATGTCTGACAAAATAGAATCTTAAAAAATCATTAGGAAAAGATAAGCATGACATCTACTTATAAAAGTTATAAAACTTGACAGAGAAGATATATCTATCGTAAATATATATCTCTAAAAATAATGCCTCAAAAGATGCCAAGCAATAACTGATATAACTGCAGAGAGCAAAATAGAAGTCAACAGCTGAACCTGGAAACTTTAGTACACCCGAGAGGGCACACTGTGATGGGCTGCCAGGGTCCCCCTTCAGGGCTGGGGCACCCATTCCTCCAGCTGCCAGTGTGGGAATACCTCCCTGGGAATTGTCCTGGCTGAAGGGAGCTGCCTCTCTCAGGTCACACGTTCTCCCCAGGGGCAGTCCACTTCCAGTGGTACTCGCTGCAGGGGTTCAAAGACCTTGCCCCCTTGCCTCAGCTTGCAGTCTCTCAAAGGGCCATCCTAGTTTGAGTTCCCTGTAGGATCAAATGAGTCCTCTGTTGCAATTGTACAGCAGTTCAACTCTTTCCTCCGCCCACTCTTCCCTCCAGGTATCACTTTTTAATAGGTGTTGTTCTAGAGAACACGATCCAATAACACCTCTGCACGCAATTTCCATCTCAGAGTCTGCTTCCATGGAATCTTACCCTATGACAAGTGGTACCAGTCGTGGTCCTAGGAAGGCAGACTCTAAGATGGGATTTGCGTGAGACATCACCTGTCCGCTTGCTGGCAATGAGGACCCTATCACTTGTGATTGATAGACTACTGATAGCACATGTCAGGCTGTAGTGGCACAATCATTAAAACTGTCCCTGGTGTTGAACCAGGATGGGATATTGATGGGACGGAACCGCTGGTGGGTGCTGCATCTTAGATCTTTAGGAGTTTGGGGGAGGTAGCAATTTTCCAGACTGTGGAATTGAGTGGCTATTACTGGGAGCCATCGACAAGGACAGGCGGGGGGTGGTTAATCACCAAGTAAAGGGAAAGTGTGAAGATCAGAGGGCTTCTTGAAGCCTGTTGGCAAAAATGTAAGAGTAGCATAACTTCAGATAAGCTGAATTCTCAATCCCAGAAAGTTTGCTATGTCAAGGTCAGGACCTTGTTTGGAAAGGAGGAAACCCTGAGACTTGGGATGGGGACATTCAGGTTGATGTGGGCAAACACCTTTAAACACCAGTCCCTCTGGGCCTGCAAATGTGACCCACGCCTCCCAGTCTTGTTTGAAGATGATGCAGACAAGGCCTCTACTTTGTGATAAAACTGGTGCCCCTTTCACAGTCTACTCTTTCCTCCCCTCCTGATAACTAGACCAATAACTAGGGTCAAGTGTCTACAAAACCCGACCAGGGAAACGCTGGGTTTGATAAGGGAGGAAGATTCAGTTGCTGTGGGCCTGGCCAATCTGTGTCTGTAGGAACCAGGAGAGTACGGGTCTGGATCCCGAGGATGCTGGACCACGGAGTGTAGAACATATAGCTGAGTGCTGGAGAGTTTATTGGAAAGGAGCACACTTCTGTGATGAGTGTTTACACGCTCTGCTGAGGATGCCAGGAGGTGGTGCTAACACACTGCAAGAAGGGCTTTTGGCGGCTTGGAGAAATAGATGGCTCTTTGCTGAGCAGAGATGCCAGAATTGCTAGGCTCAGAGAAGTGGGCAATCCAGAGCAGGCAGAGGATGTAGGGCTGGAAAATGTACCAGCTCTGCTTCTTTGGAAGGCCGGGAAGACCCTCCGTTGAGATACAGAATGTGCTGGTGGGAGGGATCACCAGCATCACTGAGAAGCTCTGGGGGGGCCGACGGTAGGGGTTCATTGCAGAACTCGGCTCACTGAACCTCGGAGACAAGTCGTCCTCAGTGAGCAGTAAGGCCAGAGTGGAAGGGGGGTGGGAGAGGGGAGGGAGCGCTTTACCTTCCGAGAGCGATGAGGACAATTAACAGAACAAGGCGTCTCGGCAGGCTGGTGCTCAGTCTATACAATCCAGTGGGATAAAGGCTTGGATGATCCGGAGGTTGAGGTTAACCTTTACCTTTACTGACCAAGACAGAGGAAAACCACAAGATAATCAAATTAGAATGGAAAGTGGAGACATTGCTGAGGACTTTACATAAATGAAAAGTATTATAAGAGAGTGCTATGAACAATGTACGTACGCCCACAAATTTAGGTAATTTAGATGAAACTGAAAATTCAATTCCAGTGGTTCAGCGGGCGGCCGGCCTCTGTGCGCTGCCCACCTCTGGCCACAAGAGGGCGCGCGAACACGCCCTTGCCGACCCTCCTGGAGCGCATGCGTGTTCCGGCCGCGGATGCGGCTTCTGGTCCACCAGGAGGAAAAAGATTAGAACGCGCTTCCGGGCTTCTTCTGCAGAAGCTTTCGTTTTCTAGAGTTCCCCTGTGTATTTCGTTCTTTACTTTCTCATGGTACCAGGACCTATTTTACAACAATAGCGCTCATTGAGGCGTTTGAACGTCGTACTCATAACGTGAGGGAGTATTTTATAAAATTCAGAGAAAGAAACGCAGACGGGGGTGAAGGGACGAACAGAATCGTGGTCCCTTCGAGCCCAATATGAGCTGGAAGTGGGAGGGGAAACAAGCGCTCCCCTGGACGTGCTTTTATTAATATTTTAATGTTTCGCTTTCCCTGTAACGTTAAACCACTTGAAAACATTGAAAAACTGGAAAGTAGGGGTGTTAAACATCATGTTTAGTTTATACCAAAGGAAAACTTATATGTCTACTCTCCTGGCTTCACTGGAAGCAAGCTCATCAATAACATTTTAAAAATATGCTTCTTACCTTATCTCATTTTCACTTGAGATAATTGACATGTTAGGCAATTTCTCACGACCCAGTGACAATCTTAAATAATTGTTCATTAATTTCAGTTTTCTCTCTTGAAGGACCCCATCGTGACTGCAGTGGGCTGTTTATCCCCAAAGACTAATTAAGAAACTTTTCTTCATTATTCTGGGTAGACAGCCCACTTCGTAAAACATCTGTGTTAGATTTTTCAAATAAAGGAAAAAGAACCTTTCAAACAGTTTACTGCAAGCCGGGAGGCACACTTACTCAAATCCCTTCGTAAAGAGTAACCCTGAGCTGTGCACTCGGCGGTCCCCGCAGATCTGTCTCTTGCTTCAACAGTGTTTGGATGGAACAGACACAGGGACGCCCCTTGCTCCAGCTTCCGACCACCCTCCAACATTTTTTCCAGTCGCAATCTTCAGAATCAGCCACTCAAGCTATCCTTGGCCACTGGGACCAGCCAACACCATTTTTTGAGCTTAACTCCTTATTACCGATCAACCATGAGCTCCCAGATTTGTCAGAATTATTCCATCGAGATGGAAACCGCTGTCAACCGCCTGGTCAACCTGCATCTGCGGGCCTCCTACACAAACCTCTCTCTGGGCTTCTATTTCGACCGCGATGAGGTGCCTCTGGAGGGCGTAGGCCACTTTTTCCGCGAATTGGCCAAGGAGAAGTGCGAAGGCGCAGAGTGTGTCTAGAAAATGCAAAACCAGTGCGGCTGCCTCGCCCTCTTCCAGGACGTGCAGAAGCCATCTCGAGATGAGTGGGGTGAAACCCAGGACGCTATGGAAGCCACCATTCTCATGGAGAACCCAAACCAGGCCCTTATGGATCTACATGCCCTGGGTCCCACCCACGCAGATCTCCACCTCTGTGACTTCCTGGAGAGCCACTTCCTAGATGAGCAGGTGAAACTCATCAAGAAGGTGGGCGACCACCTGACTAACCTCCATAGGCTGGCTGGTCCCCAGGCTGGGCTAAGCCAGTATCTCTTCCAAAGGCTCAGCCTCAAGCACCACTAGGAGGCTCTGGAGCCCAGCGGTCTTTGAGGAGCTCCTCTGGTGTCCGGGCTTCTGCCTGAAGCCTCTCTCTGCAGCCACTAGGCAGCTTCTTAACCACCCTGGAGCCCTCTCCCAAGCCTTGGACCAAAGAGAAACAATAAAGCTTTTTGCAGCAAAAAAAAAAAGAGTAACCCTGAGCCCAGCAGGTTGTGTGTGGGGCTGTTTTCACTGTTAGGACAGGGGGCACACTCCGCAGCTCCCAGGGGACAGGCCCAAAGAGCCAGTCTGGTGTCTGGTCACCACTGTGAGACAATTTTCTCTGTAGTAAATCCTTGGGCTTGTTTCCAGCATAACAATGATGCTCATTGGACCAGAGAGCAATTTTTGTGGATTTTTCCCAGAAAAGAAAGTGGTGCTCTTCACAAAGTCTCCCAGCCTCTTGAAGGGTGGGGAGGTGTCTTTCCGGATTTAGTTTGTTAATCCAGCATTTCTCTTGTAGCCTTGTCATCTAAAAAATTATTTCCAATTCTCCTGAATATAGACAGAATGACTTGAATAAAAATTACAAAACAAAGCCCTTTACTAAATACTAAACAAGTTAGCCTTAAAAATTTCAAACACCCTGAAAAAAAAAAGTCAAAATCCCATACCTGTGTTTCAGGTGGGCAGTCTCCCTGTTAGTCTCAACTATCTCTTTCTGCAACATGGTTCTGAGCTGTGGAAGAAAAATACATCCATATCTGTCCTGGTTGACTCCGCATAAAAAGAAAGACAAAATCTTATCCAGTTGCCACGATGTTTCTTCTCAAGTGTAGTGATCACAAGAAGACAACACATCAGAGAATATATGATCAGAGATTCCGAGGGCCATTGTCTGCATTTGGGAGTGAAGAATTCTGCAAAGCAGATTGAATGTTACCTGGTGTCAGAATGAGCGTTTCTCATCTGTCTTCGCCTATGTGTTCCTACTGCTTTCATCAGCTAAATCACAATATTGAATACAATTCTAGATATTCTGCCCATGTTCCCATTACCCTAACAACTAAACCCTAAGAGTAAGACTCTCATAAACCAAGGAAAATGAAACAAAACAGTGACGGAGTTACTACTGTATGTTAATTTTATTTAAATTTTATGATTATCCAGAGCTATTATATTGCTGAGTAACGATGGCCAAGCATGTAACTAATATTGCTGTTTAAAAATTTGCTAAATGATTTGACAGTTATACCTCAGTGAAGCTAGGGGGAAAAAAATTAAATTTAAAAACGTTGTTAAATGTACCATCAATGTGTTCTATGTTAGGGTGTAAAAAAATCATATATTTCAAATAACCATCTGGAAATGGATGAAGATCAAGGTGTTTTTCCACAAAGGACTTGCCCCCTTTTATACCCCTATGCGTCCTGAACATGGTCCCCATAGATGAGGTGAAGACTTGAATTAGCTTTTAGCCCGTTTAAGGCTAGTGTCAGCCTCCCTTACTTAGGACTCCTGAAGTGCCTCTTCCCATCCCAGCTGGTCTGCTGGAAAAAGAAGGCTGCAGGCTGCATGGGTCTGGCTACACCCATCAGCAGTCAGCAGATACTCTATCTTACCAACCATCTTGGGATGCTTCAACAAACAGTCCTGAGGCCTGCGAAGCACCGCTCTCTACACCAGGCGGAGCCTCCAACTGGAGAGCCACTAGCAGTGGTTGGAGCTGGGCAAGGCCCCCCGTGAAACTCCAGGGCTGCCAGGACAGGACCCTTGCCCAGGTTCCTGAGGGCCAGGTGCAGGCTCCCTGGGATGCCCTCTCAAACCCCTTTCCCTTGAACATGACCCGGTCTACCTCTCTGACCTGCTTCCACACTGATCCCTTACACTGCTTAAGGAGGTGGGAGGTCCTGGGCTGTGGAGCTGGTGAGTCCAGTGGAGCCTGGGTCGTGGCCACCAGAGCCCACCTGGCTGCTCATTCTGGGTTCCCATCGGCCCTTCTTTTCTGAACTGGCCGCTGCCCCTTCTTCATGCTCCCCAACATCACTGCTATCAGATTCTGCAAAGCTTCCAGGGCAACCTTGCCATCTACTCCCTCAAGGATGCCCTTCATTAGGGATGCCTGTGTGCATCTCCCTGCCTGGGCTTGGGGACAAGGGGTGTGAATGTCCACGCAGCTGGGAGTCACCCAGACTAGATGTGGAGGTGTCTTTACTGCATGGAATGTGCATGCGAGGAATTTAGGGATTTTCTTGAGGCCTTTGGAAAGGGTTGTGTCCCTAGAAAGTGCGAGGAGCTCCCGTGGGGCCAGCCCCCCACTCACAACTCACAGGAAAGGCCTGAGCCGGTGGTGAAGACGTCCAAGGTGCGTGCCTTCCTACCTATTCTGGGGAATTGGACTGGGATTTCCTCCCGTTCTCACCTGCGAGTCTCTGCCAAGCCACCGGCCCTCTCCAGGCCTCCTTAGGGAAGACTGGACCTCCTGCGGAGATGCTGACAGTTCAAAGCCCTGGTGGTCCATGGTCGGAAGCTCTGAGGCAGTGGATTATTGAGTCCGCGTGGCCGGGTCTGGAGGGCGGGCCGTGGGGAGAAGGAGGCTGCTGCAGGCTGAGGCTCTGAGGCAGGAGACAGATGGGCTCCAGGCTAGACATTTACAACTGGCCTCCTGTTCACACCTCCTGGAGTGAGAAGAAGATGGGCTCCAGCAGGACATTCATTACCAGCCCTCTGTTTACATTTCCTGAAGCAAGAGACAAACAGATGCCAGGACTACATATTTATGACCAGACTCCTGTCTATATTTCGAGATCTGCACCTCGATATAAAAACCAGCAATAGAAATAGGGTAAATAACCAGACAATGGACATTTTTATGGCAGGGACAGAGTGGGACTAAACCCTGTTAAAAGATCAAGAGGTCATACATTTCCCATCCTTGGGGCAAGGGAGATATTGCACATGGGCAGAAAGGCTCCTCGGGGGTCAAAAAGGAAGGGGCACCACCCCATAATAGGTGATGCTAAGGCCGTCCCATATGTCTCTGGGCTGTAATCCATCTTGGAAAAAAGTTGCACACGCATGTTGGAGAGGGTCCTAGGGCAGGGCAGGCGTGGAAAAAGAAACCAGATAATTGGCCAGAGGTAAACAGAGACCCGGAAGAGCTGCTCTATAGAAGTGACTTAACCGCCTCTCTACTGCGCTCCTCCTCATTGGGGGGATGCCCACACCCTTTCTCTCCGGTGTGCATCTCTGCCTTGCTTCTGTCTTAACTAAACAAATCATTTCTCTGTGAGCTCTCCCACTTGTTGTTGTGCTATGTCTCTAATAATAAACTTTGTACCTGTTTTTACAGTTTTGCCTCCGTGAGAAATGCGTTTTTCACTGGGGGCAAGAGCCAGGGGGTGTGGTGGCTAGGATTCCTGGCTTTCATCCAGGCTCCCCAGGTTCAGTTCCTGGGCAGGGAATTAAGATCTCCCTTCATGCCACCACTCACTGTTGCGTCTCCGAGATCAGCTCCACTTCCTTCAAGGGCGGAGAGAACTTAAGCACCGAGGTGCTTCAGCACCGAGGTCTGGACAGCGGCCTCTGTCCTGGCAGGAGGCGCCCTAAGAGAAAGTGTCCACATCCCCCCGACCAGAGCTTGAGTCTGGAGGCAGGGGGAGGGAGCCGGCCCTGGCGTGCTGACCGCACAGGGACAGACGGGAGACAGTTGGAGGCGGTGGACAAGTTAGGACCCTGGGAGAGCCGTCCCAGAGCAGTGTGGCAGGCAGGACCCCTGGGCAACCCCAATCCTGTGCGGATAATAGGGCTGTCCCCACGCCCACCCCCATCCTTCCCTTCCATTGCTTAAGTGCAACAAATGTTAAAATGGGGGTTTCTGCTAAGAATCTAAGACAGCAGATATCAGATACCTGAAGTGAGCTGTGAGGCAGACCACCAGGCAGAATTGGAAAAAAAAAAAAAAAAAAAAAAGTAGTGGCTGAGAAACTGTTAGGGGATTGTTAAGCCCCTCACCTATACTGAGTATCAAAGGGCTCCTAGAAAGGGTTGAAGAGGATTTCTGAAGTTTTGGAAAGAGCTTCACAGAGGAAAGATGGTGGGGAGATTGCTTGTCCCATAGTTCAAACATAGTGAGAGGTTTTAACAGGCCACCTGGACAGCTTGATATGTGTCCCCCTGGGGTTTGGGGACTCAGTGGCCTGATGTATATCTTGGCTCAAGAAACCTAAGGGGCAAGAGCTGGCCAGACTAGCTGTTCACGGTGAGTTGGAAGAGGTGTCTGCACACTTTTCAAAGCACAAATTTGGGGACAAAAGATGCATGAATTCTTCCCATGGTCTAGAAATGATTCATGTGCATGGGGTGGGGGGTTGAGGGGAGTTCCTCTTAGCTGCTATCCACAGGGCTGCCTGGAGGGCTGATCACATCTCCTAGAAGAGAGCCCTAAATGTTGCCCCAATAGAGAGCAACCAGCTGAAATAGTATTTTCACCAGGGCTAAGTGAAATACAGAAGGATCCTCAGCACTGAGGGAGTCTCTCAAAATTCCACCAAAGTCCCAGAGAGTAGGACGCCTGCTGACTACACTACTGACCTACTGATGTGGAGACGTTCCCTGCACCCTTGTTTATCCTTCCTCCCCTGCTCTGACTCAGATGGGGTCAGAGACACCCGTTAGCAAGCTGTGGATGGAAACTAGAAGTGCAAGACCAGGAGGGAAGGGACCCCAACTTTAATTCATGTTCAGAAACTTGACTATTACATAGGATGCTTGTCATAGTCACAGCCTGGGGGAGTGTTTCTTATCACAAAGTGACCAGAAAAGTCATGGAATTGCCCCTCACTCTCTTCACCCCCTTTTGCTCCCTCATCCATGAGAAGGAGAACTAGAAACTGAATATCTTTGCTAAACTGGCAACTACTGCCCCTGTGCCTTCAAGGCAGTCCAGTGGGGTAGAGTGTGCTATCATGTGAATATCAGGCATCATGGCATCATGGGAAGTGGGTGATGCTCATGTGACTGGCTGGAGCTTCAGGGGTGGGGAGTTAACGACTATTTTTTTTTTCTTTTTTCTTTGTTAAATAAAATCTCCCCCTCTCCTTTCCCTCTGTTCCCTGTTTTTCTGCCACACCATGAGGCATTCCGGATCTTAGTTCCGCGACCAGGGATCAAAACTGTGTCCCCTGCAGTGGAAGCGTGGAGTCTTAACCACTGGACCACAAGGGAAGTCCCTAACTACTATTTTTTTTTTCTTGGCCATGATCTGTTTCCCCTTCCTTTTTTTCTTTTTTTTATTAAATAAATGGATCAAAATTAAATAATTCAAGCCCTGCCTTCAAAATGAAAATTTTTTAGTATTGTTTAGCAAAAACAATAAACCCAAATTGTTTTAACCATCAAAACAAAAACAAAAACAAAAGAGAGAAACTGAATATCTTTTTAAGGGATGATAGGAAACAAAGTCATCGTATGATCTCAGCTCACTGTGTACATGTTCAGAACACCCTCTGAAACAAACAGCAGGTCCCATTTGCTTCCAATCCAAATTCCTTGGAGACCATGAAGTTGGCTCAGCCTCTGCAGGAGAGCATCTCTTGGGCCAGGGGCAGTGTCCCAGGGCCTATCTGGCTTGAGGTAAGGAAGCATCCTCAATGGGAGAGACAATGGGCCAAAAGAATTTATCAAATACTGTATCTGTGGCAAGTCTGTGCCGTCTTTAAGTTTTACCTTCCTTTTAAAATAAAGCAATACAGCCAGCTTGGTGTGAAGCAGGAATGTACAACTAGATTAATAGAACAGAATAATCTCTAGGAAATTTTAAAATTTAAAAATATCTGATGCATTGGTGCAGGTGGAATAAACCTTTGAAATTAAGTCTAAGGCAATTTTTCTTTTTCTTCCTCTTCATCCCTACTTTTTCTGTCTAAGAAGTGATACTTTACCCACAAAAAATACCCTTGCCCCGGTTTTTCTAAAAATGTATGCTGCCTTTGTTTTCTCAATGTTGAGGGGACAAGTGCTTATTCATCTGAAATAAATGAGCGGAGGGTTAAAACTGATGACTGAAAATCTGCTCTTATAATAAAAATGAGATTGTATGGTAAAATATTATCTGACAATTTTACAACCTTTTACAGTTTGACTTATGAATATATGAAAAGAGAATTTTATCAATTCACATAAGAAACTTTAAGGACACCATTAAAACTTTAAAATTAATAAGGTTTGCTTAGAACAAATTCTTAGGCTAGAATATCTACAAACTAGATTGAATGTAAAATTCTTGAAAGAAGAAGAATCTAAGGGAATTCAGAGTATTTGTTTGGCATTAAATTAAAATGTTACTTTTAGGAGATTTAAGTGAATAGAAAGGTGTTGTTTTCTGCCTTAGCTAAGGAGGTAAGATCCACTTAAGACATGTAAGTTGAAACTCACGCTGAAATGTGGGATCTCTAGGGTTAAGTACTGCTTTCACTGGCTCACAGTAGCAAGGGAACCTCACAGGAGAGGAGAAAATGTCACTGCAACAAAGCCCTAGGGGACACCTTCCTGAGCACTGGGAACAGGGTGGGCGCTGTGCCCCAGCCTGTCCTCCGGCCAGTGGATCTGAGAAGGCATCTGACCCACACCAGTGAACAGAGAGCAGGGCCAAGCGTTAGCACAGCCCCATCTGTTGCTTCACACTGAGTCTGAACAGATTTTAAGGGATCAGCAAGAGTAATTTCACAGTATGAGTAAGAGAGAAAAGCAAGTTGTTGTCGTTGTTTGTTTGTTTTTGTTTTTGTCTTTTTAATTTTGCAGAACTAGAAAAAGAGCGTAGCTCCTGACAGAAGAAAAGCATACCACTAAAAATGATGGAAAGTTTCAGGATTTTTAATTTTGTTTTCTTCAGAGAAACAGTAAGAGGCTTCCTCCAAGATGTGGCTTCTTTGAAATGAGGTGTGGAAAGCGTCATGGGGCAACTGACTGAGTTTAAAAGAGAGGAGAATAAGACAGGGGACACCCTGGAAACTGAAATGACAATATGGTAGGATCACAGGGCTCTCTTAAGTTGCAGAATATGGAATCCCAGATGGTGGACACGCCTGAGAAGACCACCCAAAGGGCAGAGAAAATATGAAAACAGGAAACGTTTTGAGAGAATATTATAGATGCAGAGGATACAGAAGCATGATTATCCATCCATTGGTGGTAATTATCCACCATATGGAAGGGTGAATGCATTCCTGGAAAAAGTCTAGAGCAAAAGGAACAGAAGCAATATTGAAAAATATACTTGAAAACTTCTCTAAACTGGCTGAAAAGTATTCTTTTATAATTATTTTAATTTCCTCTGGTCCTGTTCTTTGTAGCTTTAAGGATGTGAGCAATGCGATTTAATGTAAGCTTTTTGATCATAGGTTAGACAATCTCACAGGTTAAAAATAATTCATTGAATTCTAAGTTGCGTTTCTCTTATTATGAAAGAAGTTATTTTCATATGTTTAAAAATAATTTACATTTCATTTTCCAATAACTGTTTCATCCTGTCTTCTACTGTGCTGTTGGTCTCTCTTTTAAAGTAGCTTTTTGGGTGACAAGGAGAAGTGGCATTGGCCGGTTGGCTTCACGCTTCCCGGAGTTTCCCAAATCACCCCCGTCAGATACGAAAATGACGGAACAGAAATTCTAAGGCTCGTCCTCTGAAACTCGGTGCGGAGGAACAGGGAGCACGGAGGCCCGAATAGAGCCGTAGGATGAAATCCCAAGCGGCCCAAAGTCCCCAGTTAGTTTGGGGGGAAAAGGAGTAACTGTGACCCCGACGTGACTTGAACACGCAACCTTCTGATCTGGAGTCAGACGCGCTGCCATTGCGCCACAAGGTCACGGAAGCCACTTTACTTTTGATCCTTTAAGGCTCTTTCTTCCCGCGCATCCAGGTCGCTTCACCGTATAAATCTTTCGCTTTTCGAGTGAACTTCAGGTCAAACTGAAAAGGAACGAGAGGCGGGCGGATGGCGCGGCTGTGCGAGCCCCGGAACCCCCGCCCCGACCCGGCTACGTCGGGTCGGGGCGGGGGAGCGGCTGCAAAACCTGAACCCGGGCCGGCGAAGCGGGGTGAGGGGGTGTGCAGGACCGAGTTCCCGCCCCCGGCATGGTTAAAGGGGGAAACCAAACCAGGACTCTGCGGGCACACCTGGGAGGTGACTTCGGAAGTTAGCAGAAAAATAGATGCTCATGTGTCCACCCCCGCCACCCCCCGACTCCCCCGCCCCCTAATAAAGCTCAGTTTTGAACATTCGAACATTATAGAAGAGTGTAAGAAAAATTAAAATCAATAATCCCACCACCCGCTGTAAAGCATTTTGATGTATTTCTTTCTAGATTTCCTTCCTCCCAGGTATACACAAGTGTCCATCTGTGTTTGTTAAAGCTTCTTTGCTGTAAAGTACAGCAGCTACAGAAAAAGGCACAAAACTAAGATATTTAATAGAAGGATCACAAACCCTTGCCACCACCAGACCTGCCAGCCCCCGCAGAGCCTAACATCTGCCTTCCGCCTCCACCTGCAGCCAACCCCGACGTCTACGGAAAGAGCTTCTTTGCTTTTGTTTAGAGTTTTATCACCCAAATGTGCATCAGTAAACACTGTAGTGGCGTTCCGACGTATATGTCACTTTTAATCCATCCCTTTCCCCTCACATCCTCCCCCGGCCCCAACAAAACGACGTTCTCAGCACCGGTTTCGGGAAGTTCGCGTTGTCAGTGGGTCTTGTTACTGCGGACGCTAACTTAAATCATTTAGTCAACACGCTTTCTGCCGTGGTCCTCCACTGTATGCTACCATTTCCCCCTTGGTAATTAATAAATATTCGGGGGTAAACGCTTTCAGGCTATGCAAATATCCTGTTTCTCGTCAACCTTGCACCCACTAATTTCAGCATCCATCCTGACTGCAACAACTATGACTGCAGTGTTTGCCTCAGGGTCATTTTCTTTTTCGCCTTTTCCATCTACATTTATCAACATAATCCTTCTATGAGAAAGAACTGGTTCTTCTCTTCCGTTTACTTATGTATTATATATTCAATTATTTCTTTGCATCAATACAGATTCATGGATGTTTTTTAATTTTATAGGTTTAACCCATAGAACATCATTTAAAAAATATTGTTTCTGAAAATTTCCCAGCTTTGGCTATTACAAACTCCTTCAGGTTGGCTCATGTGTCCTTTTGACATCTGCCATCCTGTTTTTAGCACTTCCTTAGTTTCTGGCACAAGACGTTCCAGGCTTATCTTGTAGTTTCCCTGCAGCAGCCCTGGAATCAACTATTTCGCCAAGGAGCTCTGTTTCCTGTTTTTGGAGAGAATGGTGTTTAGAAATCAAGATCTAGTTGTTAGATGTGATCATTACAATGGGCTGTCATTCCCCTTTTCATTATTTGTAGCTTCTTTGACACTGAGAAACGTAGCTCTCCTTAGCTATAACATATGCACTTATATATGTATACATACATGTATGTGCATATATGTGTGTTTCAGAATTACTAACCCATACACCTGTAAGAAAAGATTCACTAAGATGATTACCTTATATGTGTACAGGGTTTTTTGGGGTTTTTTTGTTTTTCTGTAGCTTTACAGGCAAAATACTGTTTTGCAAAGTTATTTAGGTTAGTTCTTCTCTTCCTCAAGCCTTCACTTTTGGTTATATTATTTATTTGTAGTACGGTTAGGTTGTTACTTTTATTCATTTGTTTTTATTTCTAGCTGTATTGGGTCTTCCGTTGTGCAGGCTTTCTCTAGTTGTGGTGAGTGGGGGCTACTCTTTGCTGCGGTGCGTGGGCTTCTCACCGTCGTCGCTTCTCTCGTTGCGGAGCACGGGCTCTAGGCTTGCGGGCTCAGTAGTTGTGTCTCGCGGGCTCTAAAGCTCAGGCTCAGTAGTTGTGGCGCATGGGCTTAGTTGCTCCGCAGCATGTGGGATCTTCCTGGACCAGGGCTTGAACCCATGTGCCCTGCATTGGCAGGCAGATTCTTAACCACTGCGCCGCTAGGGAAGCCCCTGTTGTTACTTTTATATTCCATTTCAGGTTCATGATTAGTTTTCATTATTTTCTTTAAACTTATGCATTTGTAAAATATTACCATAGTTCTAAGTACCAGCGCTGTATAAAAGGGTATACTAAAAACTGTGTCACTCCCTTGTCATCTCTATTACTCAGACTCATTGCCCCCTTCTTTCCACCGCTTCCCAACTACCCCTGTCGGTAACTAATCTTTTCAGTTTCTGGTTGATCCTTCCTGCATTCTTTTGCACAAATGAGCAGGTATATGTTTATTTTATTACATCCCCTTCTTTCTTAGATAAAGGATAGCACACTATAATTACTATTTTGCACTTTGCTGTTTTACCTCAGCAGTTTATCCTGGAAATCACTCCATGTCAGCTCATTGAGATCTTTCTCTATTTTTTTTTTTTTTTTTTTTTTACAGCTACACAGTACTTCCTGGTGTGGATGTAAGCATAGCTTATTCAACCACTGTCCTGTAGTTTTTGCATAATATTTCCAAGGTTCATCCATGTTGCAGCATGTATCAATACTTCATTCTTTTTATTGCCCAATAATATTCCATCATATGGATATATCAGATTTTATCAATTTGGTAGGATGAAAATCTACCAAAAAACCAAGTGGAGGTTTTTGCACATCGAGTAGGAATCAGATTCTCCCCCTTCACAGGTTTTGCTGTTTTTCTTGATTGTTGAAGGCTGTAGTAGTCCATTTGTTTAGTGACTTTCCCAAATTATTTTTGCAAAGGCTGTATTCCTTGTTGTTTGTGGTTACTGAAGCGTCTCTGTTCCTTCGTTTGTTTTTAGCTAGTTTTTTGACAGAGATTTCCTTGAATTCCAGGTACTTTATTAAAAACAACAACAATAACATAACAACAAACCCCCAACCCCCCCTTTTTTTTCCAGATTGGCTCTGTGCTGGCCCTCCTTTAACATTTAGCCAGGATTGCACTAAGCCTAGGGAGAGCCTGAGGTGAAATCTCAGCGTCTTCTCAGATCTGTTCTGAGTGTGCGTCTTTCTCTCAGCATGCATGAGGCTTTCTAAACTCCCCCATATAGATAGTACTTTGTAATGCCCTAATTTCCCAAAGAAACTCCCCAGCTTTTGCTCCTGGGACTTCGGTGGTCCAGGGATGGGTTGGGGCAAGGGCAAGTAAAAATGCCACAAAGTTTTCCTACTGCTTTGAATTCATCCCTTTCTTGATTCAATGTTCGCTTGGTTGCTGCAAACCTTTGACTGTTTTCCAGAGTCTCTGACAAATTTGGTTCTGGCAGTTCTGCTTGTGTTTTTGGTGTTTCTGTGAGGGGATGAGAACTTGGAGCTTCCCACTCTGTCATTTTGCTGATGTCACCCACCTGCCTTTAAATAATTTTTTCTCTGCCTATAGAATGCTGGCTTGACAATTTTTTTATTCTTTTATGTTTTAAAGATATTATTTCTTTGCTATTTCTTCTACCTTCCTTAGTTTTTAGTTGATAACATAATGTGTCTCTTTATTTTCAGCAAATCACTATGTGCCAAGTATATTGACCTTTCTATTAACCTTTTGGGGGATGGCTGAACTTGTTGACTTTGTGAGTTGACATCTTTCAATAAATTTGGAAAGTTCTCAATGTTACTTTTGCAAATATTTCATCTGCCCATCCTCTCTCTCCTGTCTTTCTTGGACAGCAATTACATGTAAGTAAGCTCCTTTCTTATACTTTTTTGCTCCTTCTATTCTTATTTCTCTCTGTTATTCAGTTTAGCTGTTTTCTTCTTGTTTTCAAGTTTAGTATGTTCTGTTTTCTGCTGTGCAAAGTCTGCTGCTAAAGTCATCCAATGAATTTCAGATATTTTATTTTGCAGTTCTAAAATTTCCACTTGATTTTTGGCAGATTTTAATGCTGTTTTGAAATACTCTATCCCATGTCTTTAACAAATCTGTTGTCACCCTCTTTCCTTCTACCTTTTTAAACATATGAATTATAGCAATTGACTGCTTACTCCAAGTCTGGATCATTTCTGGATTTGTTTTTATTGACTGTTCTCTCTCTATTATGGCTCACCTATTTCCCCCTTTTGTGCATGTTTTTAATTTTATTTACTTATTTTTTTTGGCTTTGTTGGGTCTTCGTTGCTGCGTGCGGGCTTTCTCTAATTGCAGTGAGCAGGGGCTACTCTTCATTGCGGTGCGCAGGCTTCTCATTGCGGTGGTTTCTCTCGTTGCGCAGCATGGGCTCTAGGCATGCCGGCTTCAGTAGTTGAGGCACACAGGCTCAGTAGTTGTGGCTTGCGGGCTCTAGAGCACAGGCTCAGTAGTTGTGGCACATGAGCTTAGCTGCTCCGCAGCATGGGGGTTCTTCCCGGACTAGGGCTTGAACCCATGTCCCCTGCATTGGCAGGCAGATTCTTAACCACTGCACCACAAGGGAAGTCCCAGCCTTTTGTGCATGTTGATTTAACTTTTTATTTTGATTTTTTCTGGGCAATGTGGGTGATAAATATAAATTTTGGAAGCTCTGGCCTGATTACAGTAACTTCCTTCTCTTCTGCCTTGTAAGGCCATGAGCATTGGTCCCACAGAAAAGCCACTGTGAGGGAGACAACAGCTTTTCCCTCAGGAAACACGAATCCAGACTCTGCCCAGGAGTTTCCTACCAAAGGAAAAGAGCAGTGATGCTGTCACACCAATCCTCTTCTCACATTTCTGGGTACACCTGGGTTTCCTGGTGTATCTACTGCCTGGGGATGTGGAACATCAGGGTTTCCTATGCCGATAATATCACCTTAAGTGACAGTGTGGTGCTGTGCTCACATGAAGGATTTGGAGAAATTTCTGGTGCAGGTGGGATGGCAGGAGTTGAAAGTTCTCTCTCAAAGATTTGGATCCTGCTCTCCTCAGTTATTTTGCTGTTCTCAGAAAGCTCATTTCCTTCTTCTAGTGATTTTACATGGAAAGAATGAGGCTCCTTTTGCAATTTGTATGAGATGCAAAAATTCTCAAACATAACGAAGGCAATGTCAAAATAGCAATTATTAAAAAGGACGTGATTGCCCAATATTGGCAAAGATGTCAGGGCAGGAGGCACCCTCATACACATCTGGTGAGAGTCCAGAGCTTTTGGAAGGCATTTGGCACGTGTATTAAAAGGCCTTTCCAATATGTGTACTTTGCCCCAGAAATTCCATTTTTATGACCCCATGGAAAACAATTAAGGATGTTTGCAATGATTTTCCTGCAGGGTTATCAAAGTTCTGTTTATAATAGTGAAGAATTAGAAGCAGTTTTAGCTGCTCTGTTCCATAAGCAGAGTCTAGATTTTTGAAATACGAGAGGCAGGAGGGAGACTATCCCAGGTTGGGTTCCCCAGGAAGCTGCGTCTGAGTGGACGTTTGCATGGAGGCTTTTGGGATCCCAAGAGGAGGAAGCAGGACTGGGGAGAGAGAGGAGAGGGCTGCTGTGCAGTCTCAGTAAAGGCATCAGCTGACCCCACGAAGAGCTCCAAATTCACAACTGTCCCTAAGTTAAGTGGAAGGGCCAGGTCTTTGCTCCTATGTCAACCAGTCATTGGATGTGGGCTGTCCCAGGAACGGGTCTGCTTTGGGGCAAGGCGACTCTCTCAAGCTGAGGACTGCCTTCCAGCAGCATTTCTAGCGGCCGGAGAATAAACGCTTCAGTTCTGAAAGGGGGGAGGGGGTGGCCCACAATTTCAGCACCTGGATTCACTTCTTCATACGAGTTTTGGGAGAAGCAACACCAGGATTCTGGTGGGCCTGTTCTCCTGGAAGAAACTTACAAGGAGGAGGAACTACAGCCTCCTCGCCCCTGCTGGTCTTAGGACTGCAAATTATATTCACTGTTGCCTTCCTCAACCTCAGCTAACACCTGCACTGGTCTTGGTGGCTTTCCCGGTGGCCAGACCCAGACACTTATCCCTGAGGCCCTGGTCACCGTGTGCTTCTCAGGTGAAGACTGCTGAGTTCATTATTTACTACCTAAATGGGTGAGACAGTGCTAAGAGGTATTCTAATATTATGGGGAATTAGCTGGGTGCCAAACATACGTCTCCCTTCTCCCACCGTAATAATAGCCCCACCTCCTCCTAGTGATCAGGACCAAATATCCGTGTCACAATGGTGACCCCTCTTGTTGCTGGCTGGTCCCCTGGCAGCAGCTGTAGTTTATATCTCAAAAGGACTACTGATGTGTTTCCTGAATGAACTGTTCTGCCTTGGGAATCAAGCCTCTAAGCCTGCAGTGCCCAGGCTTGCAGGAAAGAGCAGCACATATTGAGTCACTGGGAGTGAGGTAAGCGCGCCTCTCCTGCTTCTACTCCTTGGTTCCCAGTCTATACGTTCCATCTACCAGGAACACAACCATATAAAGGTAGTTGACTTGAGGCATAAACTGCACCCTGAGGATGGTGCCCCGTCCCTGTAAATTACTGCCTCCACACTGGCACTTACAGTGTGCCTTTCACAGGTCATTCCATCTCCAACATCTATCAGCCTGGCAGCTTCTGGGGATGCGGTATGTGATATGACCAGTGGATCCCGTGAGAATATGCACACTCCTCTATCTCCTCTGCTATACAGTAGGTTCCTTGGTTTGATGTGGTATCATATGGATGAATCAAACATTCTATAAATCCCCAGGTAGTGAGTGGTTTTGTCTGAGGTCTGGCAAGCAGGAAAGGCAAGCAAATACCTAGAGTGTGGGTTGACTCAGTTGTATGAATTGCCGTTGCTTCCAGAATGGAAGGGGTCCAGTGGAGCCAACTCGCCACCAAGCATCTGACTGGTCTCCCAGTGGGATGGTAACCATACTGGGGGCTTAGCACTGAAAAGCGTGTTGCTGGAAGGCGGACAGCAGTTGCAGCAGGTAAACAAGCCTTGGGAAGGGGCAGCCTGTGACGCTGGGCAAATGCCTCCATGGCTGCTCCATTCGTGCTTGTGTTGTCAGCACTGAGTGACTGAACAGGAGCTGACAGACTTCAACTGAGATCTTTGACAGAAATGAAGTGTAAGAGGTGAGCTTACATTTACCTGGCGTTTCCTCTGTTTATGGATTCCAGGCAGAAACTGTCAGAGTTTAGGGGTGCCGCTGGGAGATAAGGGGTGATATCCTAGAGGAGATAGCTCTACAACTTGCATAAAATTTCCCCTCAAACCTTTAGCTGACTTCTAAGCTGTGAATGGTGAAAGTAAGAGAAATCCTGTAGAAAGCAGCACTTGAGAGGTTAAATGGATGAGCAGGTCTCAGCAGCTGTCTAGTACTGGAAAGACAGAGATTACAGTTCAAGATCAAGCCCTAGCAAGTTAGAGGGGCTTGGTAAACGCCTTGGAGTTTCCACTGAGATTCCAGAAGAACCATGCTGGACAAAACTGAAACAGACCAGCTTTAACTCAGCCTAATGCCAATCACACATGGGGTCAGGGTGCTCCACTAGTACTGTGTCTGCTAAAATAAAACTTTGTTTTTTTAAACTTTTTATTTTATATTGGAGTATAGTTGATTAACAGTGTTGTGACAGTTGCAGATGTACAAAAAAGTGATTCAGTTATACATATACATGTATCTTTTTCAAATTGTTTTCCCATTTAGGTTGTTACATAATACTGAGCAGAGTTCCCTGTGCTATACAGTAGGTCCTTGTTGGTTATCCATTTTAAATATAGCAGTGTGTACATGTCAATCCCAAACTCCCTAACTATCCCTTGCCCCACCCTTCCCCCCTGTTAACCATAAGTTCATTCTCTAAGTCTGTGAGTCTGTTTCTGTTTTGTAAATAAGTTCACTTTTAAAAAACTTTTAATTTTATATTGGAGTATAGTTGATTAACAGTGTTGTGATAGTGCTAAATAAATTTTGACCCTCTTTAGAGGAAGATAAACCAAGGATCTCCAGAATTTTTTCACCTATAATGTCTGGCATCAAATGAGATATTAGAAAGCATGCTAAAAAAAATCAGCTGACCAGATAGCAAGAAAAACAACAGACATAGGAACAGACCAAAAAGTGACCCAGCTACTGTAGATAACTGTCCAGGACTTTAAAATAAACATTATTAATATATTCAAGAGAAAAGAATGGAGAATTTCAGCAGATACCTAGAATCCATATAAGGACAGGACAAAAATTCCAGAAATAAAAAATCTGACTAAAATTAAGAATTCAAAGTGGGTTTAATAGCAGATTGAAAACAGAATAGGCATTAGTTAATGGGAGGGCAAGTCAGTGGAAAGTGTCTAGTCTGATGCACAGAGAGAAAAAAGGGATGGGGAACACAGAAAACCTAAAGAGAGACCTGGACCATGGTGAAAGGTCTAATCTACAGATAATTAGAATCCTAGAATAAGGGAGAGAGGAAATGGGGCAGAGGTAATATTTAAAGAAATAGTGGCTGCGAGTTTCCCCACACTGATGAAAGACATCACAGCACAGTCTCAAGAAGCTCCACACACTCAAAATATGATTTAAAAACAAACAAAAAACCTCTCCACCTAGGCACATTAAAACTTACCAAAACCAAGGGCAAAGATAAAATCTTAAAAGTAGCTGGAGAGGGGCTTCCCTGGTGGCGCAGCGGTTGAGAATCTGCCTGCCAATGCAGGGCACATGGGTTCGAGCCCTGGTCTGGGAAGATCCCACATGCCGCGGAGCGACTAGGCCCGTGAGCCACAACTACTGAGCCTGCGCGTCTGGAGCCTGTGCTCCGCAATAAGAGAGCCTGTGATAGTGAGAGGGCCGCGCACCGCGATGAAGAGTGGCCCCTGCTTGCCGCAACTAGAGAAAGCCCTCGCACAGAAACGAAGACCCAACACAGCCAAAAATAAATAAATAAATAAATATTTAAAAGTAGCTGGAGAAAAAATAAAAACAAGAACAGAACACAGCTGATTTTTTAATAGAAACTTTGGAAGCCAGAAGCTGAGGTTTTATTTTAGGTGAGGAAAGAAAAAACAGCAACAACAATGAAAAACAAATGCCAGACTAGAACACTTATCCCAGTGAAAATATCCTTCCTAAATGAACGCAAAGTAAAGATATTTCAGACAAAAGCTGAGATAAGCTACTGGAATACTATGATAAATGTCCAAAGGAATTAGCCAGGCAAAGGGAACATGATCCAGTTGGAACAAGGAATGTCAGGAAAGAATGAAGAACACGGGAATAGGTAAATATGTAAGTACGAATAAACACTGCTGAAAACAGTAATAGTAATAAAATCCTTTGGAGTTCAAAACATGTAGAAATAAAATATATGACAACAATTGAACAAAAGGCAAAGAGTAAATGGAATTAAACCATTAGTTTTTTTCATTGCTTTGAAATATTAATTTCAAGAGTGCTCCAAGAAAAAAGAACCAAAAAAAAAAGAGTGCTCCAATGGAGAGGCAAACAAATTTTAAGGGCAATGATTTTCAGACATTTCAGTATCAGGACAACATTACAATTTTAAAAATTATTGAGGAAACCAAAGACCTTTTATTTATGTAGGTTACATCTATTGATGTTTGATGTATTTGAAATTAAAATTGGAAAAATTTTTAATGTTTATTAATTTATTAAAATAATACTATTAAACTACTATATAATATTGAAAAACGTTTTTAATAAAAACAAATCTTCAAAACAAAAAAATTAGTGCAAAGAGTGGTACTGTTTTAAATTTTTGCAAATCTCTTTAACGTCTCACTGGATTAGTTTGCTAGGGCTGCCATAAAAAAACACCACAGACTAGGAGGCTTAAACAACAGGAATTTATTTACTCACAGTTCTGGAGGGCAGAAGTCCAAGATCAAGGTGTCTGCAAGGTTGATTTCTCCTGAGGCCCCTCTCCTTGGCTTGCTGGTAGCCACCCTCTTGCTGCCTCTTCACATGGTTGCCCCTTTGTGTGTACGCACCGCTGGTGACTCTCTGTGCATCCAAATTTCTCTTCTCATAAGGACACCAGTCAGAGTTATTAGGAGTCACCCTAACAGCCACATTTTAACTTATCACCTCTTTAAAGGCCCTATCTCCTAAAACAGTCACATTCTCAGGCACTGGAAGTTAGGGTCTCAACATATGAATTTGAGGAGGGATGTAATTCAGTTGATAATAATGGCTCAATAGAAGATAGCTGAATTCTGAGATCTTCTTTTGCATTAAATATTTTGCAATATCACATGCCATGCAGCTTCTGAAAAACAGCAATCTATACTCATGAGAAAAATGAGAATGAAAAAGGTAATGTCTTAGAATTATTATGAAAATAGTTCTGCTGCTCCAGAGTAACAACCAAAATAATAAATGAATGTATAATTAAACTGAATAGGTAGAAAAATGAGAAAATGAAACATATTTGATTATTCCGAAGAAAAGCAAGAAAGGAGAAACAAAAGAAGAAACAGGCAAAACAAATAGAGAGACTTAGAGCCAAATATATTAGTAATTACATTAAATGAAAATGGATTACACTCACCAATTAAAATACAAAGATTATCAGACTAGATAAAAATAAGACCCAAAATATATGCTACTTACGGGAGATACACTTTAAATGTAAGGACACAGATTAAGTTAAAAGTAAAAGAATAGGAAAAAGACATATAGCATGTGTATTTGTTTTCTACTGCTATATAACACATTAATGGAAACAGCGGCTTAAAACAACAACTATTTATTAGCCCACAGCTCTGTGGCTCAGAAGTCCAAGCATGGCATGGCTGGGTTCTCTGCTCAGGTCTCAAAGGCTGAAATCAAGGAGTCAACGGGTTAATTCTTGTCTGAAGGCTGAGGAAACAGCAACTCCAAGTGAAGTCAACTTGTTAGCAAAATTCAGTTCCTTGAAGTTGCAGGACTGAGGCTCCTGTTTCCCTGCTGGCTGTCAGTCACAAACTGCTCTCAGTCCCTAAAGGGTGCCTACACTCCTTGTCATACAGCCCCTCTATCTTCAAAACCAGCAATGAAGAATGTCACTCACACTGAGTCCCCCTTATACACCAAATCCCTCACCAGGACGAGCCCCACACTTCTTAAGGTCTCAACTGATTGGATCTGGCCCACTGAGGGTAACTGCACTATTTTCAGTCAACTGATTTGGGACCTTAATTATATTTGTGAAATCCCTTCACAAAAGCACCTAGATTAGTGTTTGACTGAATAACTGGGAACTACTTGTATACCAGGGGCTGGGAACCTAGGAACCAATTTAGAATTCTGCCTACCACACCATGCAGACACTAACAAAAGGAAAATTGTTTTGGCTATATTAATATCAGAAAAAGTAGAATTTATGGCAAAAAACATTACTAGAGTTAGAGGATACTTGATATCGATAAAAGGGTCAACTCAACAAAAAGATATAACAATCCTAAATTCATATGCACTGAATAATATATATTCAAGATGTAGAAAGCAAACATTAATAGAAATAAAAGAAAAAAAAGATAAATCCGCAATCATAGTTGGAGATTTGAAGACACCATTCTTAGTAGCTTATAGTTCAAGCAGAAAAATAAATCAGTAAAAATATAGAAGATTTGAAGAATGCTATTAACCAACTTGGTCTAATTAATATTTATAGAACATTACATCTAACTGCAGAAATTTCAAGTGAAAATTCTTATTTCCATGCTATTTTCATGTGAACATGGAGCATTTACCAAAATAGACCACTGGCTGAGCCACAAAGTATGTATCAACAAATTTCAAATGAGTGAAATAATACAGTGTGTTCTTTGACCACAGTGGAAATAAGCTAGAATTCCATAATATATAAATAGAAAATCCACAAATTCATTAAAAGTAAGCAACATGCTTATAAATAACCCCAGGGTCAAGGTAGAAATAACAAAGAAGTTTAGAAAATATTTTTAACTGAATGAAAATAAAAATACAACATATCAAAATCTGTGGTCAGAAAGATTAACTCAAAATGGATCACAGGCCTATATATAAAATCTAAAACCATACAACTTCTAGAAAAAAACATAGGAGAAGAAACTTCAGAACCTTAGGGAAAGTGAAGATTTCTTGGAGAGAACCCAAAAAGCATGACCCATAAAAAGGAAATGTTAAACTGATATCCTTTAAAATAAAAACATCTGCTCTTCAAAAGACACCACTAAGAAAAGTTAAAAGGGAAGCCATATTCTGGGAGAAAATATTTACAAAACATATCTGACAAAGGACTTGTACCTAGACTATATAATCATTATCATCATCATCTAATTTAAATGGGCAAAAAACTTAAACAGATACTTCACAAAGGAGAGATATAAATAGCCATTAAACACATAAAAAATGTTCACCATTAATCATCAGAGAAATGCAAACTAAAACCACCATGAAGTACTAGTACACACATTAGAAAAGCTAAAATTAAAAGACTGACTTATATGCCTGAAACTAATACAATATTGTATTGTATTATCAACTATACTTTAATAAAGTTAAAAAAAATTAAAGGCTGACAACACCATGAGTTGGCAAGGCTAGGAGTAACTAGAGCACTCATACATTGTTGGTGGGTTGCAAAATGGTACACTTTGGAAAACAACTTGGCAGTTTCTTATAAAATATTACATAAATTTGCCATATAACCCAGCAACTCCGAACCTAGGTATTTATATAATAGAAGTGAAAATATGTCTACACAGAGCTTATACGTGAATGTTCACAGCTGGTTTATTCATAATAGCTCTAAAGTGGAAACAATCCAAATGTCCATCAATGGCTGAATGAACTGTAGTATATTAACACTATGGGAATGAAGTACCAACCACATAACATGAATGAACCTCCAAATTGATGAGTGAAGAAGGTAGGCAGAAAACAGTATATAGTATATGATTCTATTTATATGAAACTCTAGAAAAGACAATTCTAATATATAGTGATAGAAAGCAGATTAACGGTTTCTTGGAATCAGAGGTGGGGACAATTTTGGGGTGATGAAAAATGTTCTATACCTTGATTTCGGTGATGGTTATACAGGTGTGTAAATTTGCCAAAACTCATCAAAATGTAAAGTTAAATCTGGTACAACTTATTATGTGTAAATTATATCCCAATAAAGTTGATTAAAAAAACCTCTACTTGATGAAGCTAAATAGGAACTTATAGAAAAATTTAGACTTAAATATTTGCAAAAAAGAAAGGTTGAATATCAATTATGTAAGATTTCATTTCAAGAAGCTAGGAAAAGAACAATGAATCAAATTCAAATAAAGTAGATAGAAGAAAATAAAAGATCATGAGTCAATGAAAAAGAAATTAGCTGTGTATTAGTTAAGAGGTGGCTTTTGAAAAGATTAATAAAGTGTTAAATCCCTACAGAGCCTAACCCAGAAAACAAAAAGAGAGTACACAAATTACCAATACCAAGACTGAAAAGGGAACATCACTTTAGATCCTACAGAGATTAAAAATATAACAAGCAGGCATTATCAATTACTTAAAGCCAGTAATTAGATATTTTAATGAAATGATATAGACAAATTAGAAATAAAACTTAGCAAAATTGACACAAGATAGAATATCTCAATAGTCTTATGCCTATCAAAGTAACTGAATCTATAATTTAAAACTTTCCTACAAAGAAAATTCCAGGCTCATTGGGCTTTACTGTTGATTTTTACAGAAAAGATTTATGGAAAAAAATAATACTAACTGCAATAACAACAAACTCTTCCAGAGGGGGGTAATTACCAATTCATTTTACGAGCCCAGCATTATCCCAGACACTAAATCCTGACAAGGCTACTACAAAAAGGGAAACATACAAGACAATCTGGACATAGACATAAAATCCGATATAAAATTTTGAAAATCTAATTGAACAATATTTTTAAAAGGTAATATATAATGACCAAATATAATCTATTCCAGGTATGCAAGTTTGCCTTAACATTCAGAAATCAATCCATACAGATGAATTTTGAGAACATTTTGCTAAGTGAAATAAGTCACAAAAGAATAAATATTTACATAAGGTACCTAAAGTGGTCAAATTCACAGACACAGACTGAAGACAGAAAGGATGATAGTCTCCAGGGGCTAAGAGAAGCGGGTAATGTGGAGTTATTGTTTAATGAATATTGAGTTTCAGCTTAGAAAAATGAAGAGTTTTGGATGGTGGTGATGGCTACAACAACATGAATGTACTTAATATCACTGAATTGTACACTTTAAAATGGTTCAGATGGTAAATTTTATGTTATGTGTATTTTACCACAATTTTTAAAATAAAAAAATCAATCTGTAAAATTCAACCACATTAATACGATGAGAAAAACCATATGGTCATCTCAATAGCTACAAACTACGTATCTGATGAAATTCAATACCTGTCCATGATAAGAAATCTCAGCAAACTAGGATTTAAGGAGAATTTCCTTAATCTCATAGAGATTATCTACAAATTTATACCTCATATCATTTCTAATGGAATGTTTAAGATTTTCCTTTAAATTCTGGGAAAAAGGCAAGGATGTCTACAATCATTACTTTTGAAGGACCTAGCCAGTGCAATAAAGCAAGAAAAAAATGGCATAAATATTGGAAAGGGTGAGGTAAGAAAGATTTTACTTTATCACAGGTGACACATTGTGTACGTAGAAAGTCCGAAAGAATGAACCAACTATTATAATTAACAAGTGAATTTAGGAAGGTCATTGGATATAAGGTCAGTGTAAAAAAATCTATTATATATAATATTATTACTTATTACATATTATATATTTAATATATATAGTTATGTATTATATATATTAGCAAAAGTCAGAAAATGAAATTAATAGCCTTTACAGAATCACCAAAACATCAAATATATAATAACCTTAAAAATATTCAAAATTTTAATTGAAAAAATACAAAAATTACTAAAATTAAAAGATGTGTATAAATGAAAAGGTATGGCCTGCTCATAGATTGGATGTCTCAATATTGTTAAGGTACCCATTCTTCCAAAATTAATCTATATATTTGATGTAATATCCATTGAAATCACTACTTTTTATGGTGGAGTAACTGATAAAATAATCATTCAAAAATGCATATGAAAATGCCAAGGACATAGAATTACAGTGACAATTTTGAATAAGAAGAACAAAATTAGAAGACATATACCACCAGATGCCAAGATTTACTATCAATCTGTTTTCACTAAAAATATTTGGTATTCAACAGAACAATGAATCAGAATAGATAATCTAGAAATAGACCCCCTCACATAATCTGACCATCTGACTTATCACAAGGGTACCCAAGGGGGAGGGGAAAAGATGGTCTTTTCAATAAATGATGTTGAATAAATTGTATATTTGCATGGAAAATATTAAATTGACCTCTTCTCTACACCACACATAAAAATAAATATCAGATGGATTGTAGCCTAAAAGTGAAAAGTAAAACAGTAGCTATGCAAAAGTAAATGCAGGAAAATATCCTATGACTTTGAGTTAGAAAAAGATTTCTTAAACTAGGCACAAAAAAGCAGTAATCATAAAAGAAAAGATTGTTGAATTATTCATCAAAGTTAAAGACTTCTGTCCATCAAAAGACAACATTTAGAGAGTGAAAAGACAAGATACTGATGAGTAGATATTTGTAATACAAATATCTAAAAAATACCTTGTATCCAGAATAAAGAATCCTACAAATAAAGAGTTATCAATAAAAATGGGCAAAAGTCTTGAACAGGCACTTCTCAAAAGAGGATATTCCAAAAGCCAATACACACCTAAAAGGGGACTCAACATCAGTAGAGAGTAAGGAAATGAAATTAGACCTGTAACGAGATACCACTACACACGGGAACCAGGCTTTGGCACCTTAGCAGTTCATGGAAACTGCTCTAGCAAAGGTGCCCTGTATCATCTCCATCCCCTAACCTGATGGACACCTTTCAGTTCTTATGTCACTTGAACCTGCTGACCTTACTCCTCCTCTACCTTCTAAGGCAGGGAAGGGAGACGGGGTTTAGGTGTGGTGAGGGTTTGAAGGTAGATACGAGCAGCCAACAAAGTTGGCATCAAGTCATGTAGACTGTTTGACAATAGAGTTTCTCAAGGATAGTATTTCAAGGTCAGACCCTCAAACTTTCCAATCAGAAAGTGGTACATTTTGTCCAAAGTAGACACATCTCCTGGTAATAGTTAATAAAATTTCACTATTAAAATTCAATCAGAAATAGTCATTTCAACCACAATGTCAAATTATTCATTTTAAAATGGGAGACAGCTCACATCAGTCACCCAATATCCCCTTCCCAATATTAAAGACTCATCCTAGCATTGTGGGAGGAGTATTTGATTTTCTTTCCTTCAGTCTCCACTGAAGTGTAGCTCTACATGCCTTGTCCTTTTCAGATATCAGGTCCGCGGTCTCTTAGGGCCTTCCAGTACCAGGATCACAGCCTCTGGGTTCCCATTTTGACTCCAGGACTCTCTTAGTATTTCTAGAACTTCCAAGCTTTTATACATGGACTTTGGAGTTCTTGGCTGTTTCCCTCTCTATACTCCATCACGCAATGTTCTGCGGGGCTGTACACAGACCTTTTCACCATTGTGATCTTCCCTTTGGTGCCATGTTGAAAGTGGAACTTGTCTCTGAAGCTTGCAAGTCTTCTGGTCTATAACCTGGACACAAGTTCCAGATATTCTCGGATATGTTTTTCATCTACCTGAAATTTCTATTACCTCCTCCAAATGAAACTGAGAGGTGGGGGGTGGTGAAGTGCTGGATAACTTCTTTGGAATCTAGGTGGTATCAAGACCAGTTTCCATGCTCTTAGATCCATGACCACTCCTGCCCTGCCAAGGTATATCCGGCACCTAGGGTAATTCCTGGGCTATAACAGGTGTCTAGTAAATTAGCTTCACAAAAATAGGTTTTTCATGTTTATATAAATATTACATGCTCATTGGAAAGAAAAACTGAAAAATACAGAAAAGCAGAGAGAGGTAAAACAAACAAAAAACACTGGCTTCTGCAACAAATCTAAAACAACTGTCATTAACTTTTTGGAGACTGTCCCTTCATTCATGGCTATCAAAACTTCACACAAATACATAGTTTCATACCATACATACTGCATTTACATTCTTCTATTTTCCTAGTTTTCCCCCCCCACTTATATCACTGCTTCTCCTTTTCTCCCTCCCTTCAAGGTAACCAATATTAACAGCCTGATGTATATTCTTCCATACTTGTTACCATGCTCATCTAATCACATGCACACATATATGCATACATAAATGCATGTGACCATTACTTTAACAAAAAACGAAATCTTGTACATATACATCTCTGTAATAAAGCAATTACTTATCAAAAAATTGTGGAAATACCTTGAAGTCAACTAGTGTAGCTATAACTCATTTTAAAAGTTACCCTCATGCTTTTCCATGGTATGGCTATATCACAATTTATTCACCCATTCCCCTATTAATTGGCATTCACTTTGTCTCCAGTTGGGTTTCTTCTTTGTCTCTACAAACAATACTTTAATAAACATCCTTATTTATACATATGCCTTTGCACTGATGCTATTATTTCTGTAGGGCAGATTCCCCAAAAGTGAGACTGCTGGGTCAAAGTGCTTTCAAAATTTTACTTAAGAATTTAAAAAATATATACCGCTGGATTGCTGGTGGAAATATAAGTTGATATAACCATTTGGTAAGAGTATATGGTTTGCCAAACTCCACTAGCAAAAGACCTTTTAATTTTTGCCAACTCCATGAAGTGGAAGTAACATATTATGGGTTGTTTCAATTTGCATTTCCCTGAGTATTGTTTATTTAGGTTCATAATATTTTCATAGGTTAATGCATTTGGAGTTGTTCTTCTATGAATAGCCATCTAGTCCAGACAGATTAAAACTTCAATGTAAAAAATAAAATTATCAAAATATTAGAAACAAATTTAGGAGACTATAGATAACCTGGGGATTACTAAAAGAGTAAATACAGAATATAAAAAGGAAAAGATGTAAATATTTTACTATGAAAAATTAAAGACTTAAAAATCTTTTACTACATAAAAAGGTACAAATACTAGGTTAAGAAAAACATTTGCAACACATATGACAAATGATTAATATCTCAACTATATTAAGAGCACCTCCAGATTTATAAGAAATATAGATAAACCAATAAGAAAATCAGCAAAAAAAAATATAGGCAATTCATCGAAGATAATTTGTTAAATGAATAAAATATGAAATTTGGATGAAGGCCTTCATTTGCCCTTTTAATTATGAATTTTCTTATAACTTCTAAGATTTAATATGACCAACTGCTTTTCTACATTCTTATATTTATGAAGTGTGTACTTTCTGGCAAATTGCTCCTGAACATTTTCCCACATTCATAAAATATACAGTTTATAAGATTCTTGTCATATCTGGATGATAATTTACTGTCCTCTATATTAATTGAGCTTCTCTCTGATGTATTCTTTGATGTACAGTAAGGCTTGAGCTACTCCTAAAGGCTTTTCCACACTCACTACATTTATAGGGTTTTTCTCCAGTGTGCATCCTCAGATGTACAGTGAAGTCTGAGTTAGTTCTGAAGGCTTTTCCACATTCTTCACATCTATAGGGCCTCTCCCCAGTATGAATTCTCTGATGTAGAGTTAGCTGTGATAGAGTAATACAACCTTTCCCACATTCCTTACATGTATAGGGCTTTTCTCCAGTATGTGTTCTCCAATGCACTGTAAGGTATGAACCTCTCCTGAAGGCTTTTCCACAGACATCACACTTATAGGGTTTCTCTCCACTATGAATTTTCTGGTGTTCTGTGACGTGTACCATCTGGCTAAATGCTTTGCCACAGTCATTACATTTAAATGGTTTCTCCCCGGTATGTGTCCTTTGGTGGGTATTAAAGCCTGAGTTACTTGTGAAAACCTTCCCACACTCATTACATTTATAGGGTTTTTCTCCAGTATGCCTTCTTTGATGCACAGTAAGCTGTGATGTATTAGTGAAAGCTTTCTCACATTCATTACACTTATATGGTTTTTCTCCAGTATGGGTCCTTTGATGTACAATAAGGTATGACTTAGTTCTGAAGGATTTTCCACAATCATAGCAGTTGTAAGGTTTCACACCAGCATGAATTTTCTGGTGCTCCTTGAGATTTACCATCTTGGTAAATGCCCTCTCACAGTCAGTACATTTATATGGTTTCTCTCCAGTATGAATCCTCTGATGTACAGTTAAGTGTGATTTTATTCTGAAAGATTCCCCACATTCATTACAGAGATAAGGTTTCTCCTCAGTATGAATTCGCTGATGTATAATTAGAGATGAAGAACGCATGAAGGCCTTTCCACATTCATTACATTTATAAGGTTTCTCTCCTGTATGCATTCTGTGGTGTACAGTAAGGCATGAATAATTAATGAACGCTTTCCCACATTCGCTACATTTATAGGGTTTTTCTCCTGTATGAATCCTCTGATGTTCTGTGAAATTTGCTATACGATTGAATGCTTTCCCACATTCATTACATTCATAGGGTTTTTCTCCAGTATGAGTTCTTATATGTACAATAAGGCTTGAATTACTTCTATAGGCTTTTCCACACTCATTACATCTAAAGGGTTTCTCTCCAGTATGAATTCTCTGATGAACATTGAAGATTGTGGTATTCTTGAAAGATTTCCCACACTCTATGCATTTATATGGTTTCTCTTCAGTATGGGTCTTCTGATGTACACTAAGATATGACTTATTCCTAAAGGCTTTCCCACAATCATTACATTTGTAGGGTTTTTCTCCATTGTGAGTTTCCTGATGTCTTGCAAGTTTTGATTTATCACCAAAAGCTTTCCCACATTCACTACATTTATAGGGCTTCTCTCCAGTTTGAATTCTCTGGTGTTGATTAAGGCGGGCACACTGGCTGAAAGATTTTCCACAGACATTACACTGATAAGGTTTCTCCTTAGTATGAATTCTCTGATGCACCATAAGGGATGAAGAAGCAATGAAGGCCTTTCCACATTCATTACATTTATAGGGCTTTTCTCCAGTGTGAATTTTTTTATGTTGACTAAGATATGAAGGCTGGCTGAACATTTTCCCACATTCATTGCATTCATAAGGTTTTTCTTTAGTGTGAGTTCTCTGATGTTGAATGAGTAATGACCTATAACGGAAGGCCTTTTCACATGTACTACATTTATAGGGTTTTTCTTTATTATTGTTTTTTTTCTCTACAGTGAGTTCTGAAGCAGGGCTTATGACTTTGTTGCCTTCTGTATCCTTGCACATTTTCTTCCCCAGATGGGTATCTGTAATCAAATCTAAATTCTCTGTAAAATTTTCCTCATGTGTTTGGTATTTGCTGTGGGGCTCTTCTGTGGTAACTCCTGGTTCTGGAAAAAGAACAGATCCAAATCTAAAGCCTTTTTGAAGAGTGGGAATTTTCTTGTGTTTAACTATTCTTTGACTCAAATGACTTTCTTGACTATGTTGCAATCTCAATATCCTGTCACTCCATTTCCATAATCCTCCCATTTTGGTGTCCCATAGACCATTCTCTATGAGTTTCTCTACTATGGTCTCCTGTGATAAACATTCTTCAGAAATATTCTCTGTTGGTATAGCATTCTTGGTTGTAGGTTTGGTCTCCAACTCTGGGAGGAAAAGAGAGAGAAATCAAATGACTCCTATTTCCTAGGTTGAGGATATCACACTAAACAGGAAAACAAAAGGGAAGCTTGAATTGGTAACGAATATATGTTTTTAACTGCTTCCAAACTGCCCTTGTTTTCTAGGAAGGAGGAGATTGCGTTAAGGAAGGCTGACTGAGCAAAGAACCAAAGCAGTAAATTCGAGTTTTTATCCTATTAAAAAAAATTCATTTGTGGTAACCCTTCCACAATCCAAGTTTCTCAAATATTTCCTCCTTTTCTCATTCGTTTTAGAGTCAAATTCTTTAGAGAGCAGTCTTCCTAAGTTGTAACTACTTCCTTGCTTCCCACTTACTCCACAAACCAGACATTCACCCTAAATAATACTTTTTACTTGTTCTCATTCTTTGTTCACTACTTTTTAAAAATTTATTTTATTTTATTTATTTTTGGCTGCATTGGGTCTTTGCTGCTGTGCACAGGTTTTCTCTAGTCGCAGCGAGTGGGAGCTACTCTTCGTTGCAGTGTGCAGGCTTCTCATTGCGGTGGCTTCTCTTGTTGCAGAACATGGGCTCTGGGTGCGTGGGCTTCAGTAGTTGTGGCACGTGGGCTCAGTAGTTGTGGCTCGTGGACTCTAGAGCGCAGGCTCAGTAGTTGTGGTGCACAGGCTTTGTTGTTCTGCGGCATGTGGGATCTTCCAGGACCAAGGCTTGAACCCGTGTCCCCTGCTTTGGCAGGCGGATTCTTAACCACTGTGCCACCAGGGAAGCCCTGTTCAGTAGCTTTTTCGTGAGGGCTTTCTCAAATTTCCCTGTCAGAATAGCTTTTTCAAGTCTTTATATGTACCTTTTTTTTTTCTTTCGATTTAGATTTTTTTTCATTTAAAAAAATTTATTTATTTATATTGAAGTATAGTTGATTTACAATTTTGTGTTAATTACTGCTGTACAGCAAAGTGATTCAGTTATACATATATATATATATATATATATATACACATTCCTTTTAAAAAATATCCTTTTCTATATGTAACTATAGAACATTTGTGGAAGAAGACACTTTGATTTTTCAGAAAGTAGGTTGAACAAGCTAGTCAAAATTAATACAGTTGTGAATATTACAAATAGTGATAATTACTATTAGCAAGGGTAGTTTTGCAACCTTTTTATGGGTCTTAAGAACATATCTGACAGTTTCAAAATTTTCTTAAACAATTATACTGGGGGGTAGCGGTCTTACAATTTGTTTGTATATGCGAACTTAATATTTTACTTTTTAGAACACTTTTAAACTTCTTATAAATTTCTAATTTATTTCCAGGTAATCATATCTAAATGTTTTTTAAAAATTGAATCAAAATCTTCTGTGGTTAGTAAAATGGCTTTATGACTTTAAAACTCAAGGTAAGTAGAACTTTTAATGGATTCACAGGGCTAGACAAAGATTTGAACTCAGGGTCACCAAAAAAGAAAACTCTAGAACCCAAGGACTAAAACCCAGCTCATTTAAATGTCCAATTCAATTAAGGTGACAGGAATTTTTTTTTAGGCAAAAAGAAAAATGGAGAGAATATAACACCAGCAGATCTGAATAAAGGAGAATATTAAAGGGCATTCTTTAAGTAGAAGAAAAATAATCCTAGGTAAAAGTTCAGAAATGAAGAAAAAAATGAAGAGAAAGAGAAGGTAAACATCGGTAAATCTGAATGAATATTGACTGCATACAAATTAATAATAATATGAGATTTGACATATATAGAATTAAAATACATAACTTCATTAATGTATAATTGAGGTTAAACTGAATAAGCTGTTCAAGATTCTTGTATTGTTTGGGAAAATCTGTAACCACTAAACAAATAACTTAAAAATTTATAATTACCAACTGATTACAAGGGGAATAGAAAAACAAAAGATGATAAATCAAAAGGAAGGCATGAATGGGAAGAAAAAGAATATAGAAAAGGCAAGATACTCTCACAGTTAGAGGGTAGATTTAAACATTATATAATTGTATTATGTACAAATGGATTAAAAACTCCAGAAGATACAGACTGTCGGATTAGTTAAAACAAAAATTAACAAAATGCAATTATAAGAGAAATAAAATACAAAGATACATAGAAGATGACAGTAAGCAGATAAAAAAAGATATATCATATATACAATAAAAAGAATGATGCTATAGTAATATTAGTATCAGGCAAAATAGACTTTAAGGCAAAAACAATTTACAAAGATAAAGAAGACACTTCATAATGATAAAAGATCCAATTTACCAGAAAGATATAACAATTCTAACTTTGTTTTTACCTAAGAACACAGCTTCAAAATACATAATGCAAAAATTAAAGAACTAAGACACAGACAGATCTATACTCACAGTGGGAGACTTAAAAAAAAATTTCTCAGTAACTGATAGAATAAGCTGACAATCAGCAAGAAGACAGACTTCAGCAACATAATTAACAAACTTGACATATCTAGAACAGCACTCAGTACCTAAATACTACACATTTTTCCAAGTGCACACAGAATATTTACAAAAATTGGCCAGGTGGCAAAGCAAATTTCAAGAAACCTGCAAAGACTGAAATCATACAGAGAATGTTTTCTGACCACAGTAGAACTTAAAACAACAAGATTATTAGAAAATCCCCATATAGTACAAAATTAAAGAAAATACCTCCAAATAACCTGAGGGCCAAAGACATCACACTGGAAATGATCAAATACTTTGAACTCAATAATTATGAAGGTGTTACATAAAAAAAGTATGGTAGTCTTGATAGCCTTAAATACATTAGCAAAAAAGAACGGCTAAATTCAATAAGTATCCAACTCAAGAAGTTAGAAAAGACCAGCAAATTAAACCCTAAGAAGGTAAAAACAATGAAAGAGAAGAAAGTAATGAAACAGAAATCAAATACACAGTAGCAAGGATTAAAAATTATTTTTTAAAAGCCAAATAAGATTGATAAATCCTAGCAAGACTGATTAAGATAAAAGAGAGAAGACAAAAAATTTAGTGTCAGGAATGAAAAAGGAGACATCCCTTCGGATCCATATAGTCATTTAAAAGATAAAGAGAGGATGTTATGCCCCCAAATTTAAATTTTATATTAAGTAGATGAATTCCTAGACAAACACAACTTATTAAACTGAAATAAAAAGAAATAGAAAATATGAATAGTCCTACAACTACAAAAGTAATAGAAGCTGTAATTAAACACCTTTCTCAATAAAAGCTTTAGGCCAACATGGTTTCCCTGGTGAATTCCATGAAATTTCTAACTTTCTCTCTCTCACAACTTTTTTTTCTTTTTAAAATATTTATTTACTTATTTATTTGGTTGCACCGGGTCTTAGTTGCGGCATGCATGTGGGCTCTAGTTCCCTGACTAGGGATAGAACCCGGGCCCCCTGCATTGGGAGTGTAGAGTCTTATCCACTGTGCCACCAGGGAAGTCCCTCACAACTCTTTCTTGTCCTCACTGTAAGCTGATGGCTCTCTTTATATTTTACTGAGAATAAAGAAGCTATCATCATAGGATGCCTCAATCTTCTCACCACCAGTTGACCTATATCTGCTCCCATCTTCTCCATCCTGCCTAGTGTTACTGCGGAAGAGGTGTCCTCCCTGCCTATCAAGGGTAAATCTCTCCTTTTCCATTCGTGATTTTATCCCCTTTCACTTTCTCAGACACTTTAGTTCTTCAGTGACCCTACCTTTGTCTTACAACATCAATTTCTCCCTCTCCACTGCAACATCATTCCTACCAGCACTTAAGCACGTCAGAAAAGTTTCCATCTCAAAAATAAAAGTTTTCTTTTTTTATTCCTTCTTTCTTCCAGCCACTGCCCCATTTCTCCTTCCCTCTTCATATGGAGGGGGGCTTTCTCTAGAGAGTCATCGAAACTATCTCTAATGTCTACCTTTCACTCACTCTCTAAAAATACATATATAATATTAGAGATATAAAAATAATATATGTAACACATGTACAAGTTATGGATGGCATCACAATAAAATAAATACGCAAATGATCTAGAATCCATTATTCCTTTCCATCTCCACCATCACCCTAATCAAAGTTACTATAGTCTCTTGCCTAGACTATTTTTTTATTTTTTTAATTAAAAAAATTTTTTTTGGCTGCGTTGGGTCTTTGTTGTGGCATGGGCTTTCTCTAGTTGCGGCGAGTGGGGGCTACTCTTCATTGTGGTGCACAGACTTCTCATCGTGTGGCTTCTTTTGTTGCAGAGCACGGGCTCTAGGTGAGCAGGCTTCAGTAGTTGTGGCTCACAGGCTTAGCTGCTCCGCGGCATGTGGGATCTTCCCGGACCAGGGCTTGAACCCGTGTCCCCTGCATTGGCAGGTGGATTCTTAACCACTGTGCCACCAGGGACATCCCTGCCTAGACTATTTTAACTACCTCTTTACTGATTACCTGCTTTATGCCCTTAAGTTCAATTTCCATCAACAGGGTTATTTCCCAAAGATCCTTGATTAAAACCTTTCAGTGCCTTCACACTCACTTTGATTAAAATCCACTCTCCTTAACATGGTCCACAGAGCCCTGAATAGGCAGTCTCCTGTCTGACTCTCTATCTTATTCTGTACCAGTCTCCCTCTCCTTATGCTTCAGTCAGGCAGCTTCCTCAGATTTCTAGAACTCAGTACATTACGTTCTGCTGTCTGGAATGCTCTTCTTCTTCTCTTGCCTTCTGGCTGGCTTCTTCTGACTCTTCAAGTTTCACCTTAAATGTCACCTCCTCAGAAGCCTTCCCCGACCACACTATCTGAAGGATAGTTACTCTTCCTTAGGATAGTAACCCAAGTTACTCTTTCGTATCCTCATGGCTAAGTTATTACAACCATTATTTAGCTTGTTTTTGTTTATTTACTTGTCAATTATCTATTTCTCAAAATTTAATCTTCATGAGAGAAGGGATCTGGTCCATCTTACTGCTGTAGACATAGTACTTAACTCAGTTCACAGTATACAGATAAGTATTAAATACTGATTGTTTAATATTAATAGATATTGGTTAAGTAGATAAATACTGTATTTTGATTCTCAACTGATTTACTGCTTGTATTCTCAATTAGTTAAGATTCTGGAGGACAGTAGGAGGGTTCCTCAAGTTTCAGCAGGCATGCAGGTGAAGAAAGTTAAATAATTAGTCAATGGGTTTAGCTTAAAAGAAATCAGTGATGATCCTTAAGAAAGCACTTTCAGGAAAGTTAATAAAGGAAGGGATATCAAATAATGGTAAAACAAATGAGAAAAGTGTAAGGTTAAATGGAGAGGACAGAACTGAAAGGGATATTTTATGCATGTTTGAATGAAGGAACAATTATGAAAATCATGTTCCCAAGAAAGTGAAGTAGGATGTGATGGGAACTAGAAGTAGAGGGCAGAGATGGCGGGAGAGGGAAAAGGACAGGGAAACAGAGGGAGACAGGGAGGGAAGGCAGGAGGGAGGGAGGGAGGTGTAGGGAGAGAGGAAGAGAGGGGGAGAATCTTTTCCTTCAAGATAGCTTTGAGCAAAGATACCCCCAAAATATGTCAGATGTTCTGCTCCATCCATGACCTACTGAATTCAAAGAAATCCCATCCTCCTGGTTCTTATTAACTCACCTGAATAGGGGGTTTTTGAAGTTTCTCTCACTACAGCCCATGGTCCTTTTCCATCCTCCAAATGAGATATCATGTCTGGTTTGGAAACTGCAAGCCCTGTTCAGAGAAAAATGAATAGGATTTGATTGTGCCTGTGAGCAAGAACTAGGGCCAAATTCAGTCTCAGCTCCTGATCTTCTGTGCAGAGTGGTTACTACAAGAAGTTCTAGAGGTGCACTGTCCAATGCAGCTGACAATAGTCACCTATGGATATTTAATTCTGAATTTAAATTAGTTAAAATTGTATAAAATTTAAAATTCAGTTCTTCAGTTGGACTAGCCAGATTTCAAATTCTCAACAGCCACAGTGTAGAGCCTACCACACTGGAAAGCACAAATACAAAACATTGCCATCACAGGAGAACATTCTACTGTACAGCAGTGTTGTAGAGAATTACAAAGGTACCTCAAAGAAGCTCAACACGATGATCCCAGGTTTGGGGATAATCTCAGTTTAGAAAGAAAATAGACATATTTGTTCCTTTCTTTCTAGAGGCACTGATAAGTCTTATGGAAGTGACTAGAAAAAACAGTCCTAAATCGGAGGGACTGTCAATGATCTCCAAGATTCCAATGAAATATGTATTTCTTACTCTACAATGGGCGAACCACTGAGTTAAGAGCAAGAGACGGCATAACTCCCAACAATATGCCCCTAAGATTATGAGATTTTAATGCTTAAATTCTAACCCAAAATTCAGTTAAGTACTTTAGAGGGTCCGTATCTTCAGTAAACCTGGTCCAGTGGGCAGATACATATACCTGGAGGTTACCCTTACCCAAGGAGACAAGATTCCTATAATTCTCTAGCATCACATCCTTGTGCAGTTTCCTCTGTGTAGGGTCCATCAACCTCCACTCTTCCAATGTGAAGTCTATAGCCACATCTTTAAATGTCACTGATTCCTAAAATAAATACAGAGATCACTCAGGGAGTGCACAGTTAGCCCTATTAGGCAGATTAATACATACAAAACTGGGGAAGAAAACTAGAAAACGAGTAGTTTCCAGCCAAATCATCTTTTCTCCCTCAAAATCCTGCCTTATGTATAATATCAACTCTTTTTCAGTTCTATTCTATAAAATATGGCTTAATAAAAGACACAGTTTATCATTCAGATTGTAGATATAGAATATTATAAGCTATTTATCTGAGAAAGAAAAATAAGAAATCATGGGACTTTGGGGAGCTTCTCTGGTCAGGATATAAAATATATGTATACATGTATATATGCTTGTAAAAAAAATCAAAGAATGAGCCATAAGATTGTTTTAATGGTTGGTTACCTATTGGAGGAAGGGGGAAACAGAGTGAAGAGGACTGGAATAGAAGCTAGATTCCCTTGAATATTTCTTGTTTTTTAGATTTGACTTTTGAACCATGTAAATATATTATTATAAAAGAAAAACTAAATAAAAAAAGCAATTTCTAAATATTAAAAGTAAAATGAAGCCAGCTGGTAGCATACACATTCATCAGAGAGGAACTATTTTGAGTATCTTTAAAACACAGTAATTTTTCTGTATATCTCTTGTGAGATATATCCTGAGGAGAAAAAGAACTGCAAAAAACTAAACAACACATTTTCAGTAAATAATCATTATTGTTGGTGGCAGTGATGGAAATGTTATTTTGTAACTGTTGCGTGTGTAGTGTTGGCTAAAGCAAATTAGTACTGATATCATTGAGAGCTAATAAATTTGACATGGGAGAAAGAAGATATAAATGTAATATCAATGAGATTATGTACAATGAGATTATGGACAATCCAAAATTGCATCGGAAATATCGGTATAAACTCATGAAGTATTTTAAGGAAAACAGGCCACATACTTCCTATCTTCGTCCATTCAATAGGTCTAGAAACAATAACCAGAAAGGTACCATTATGCAGTCTAGACTGTGGCCCCTACAGATTACTTTCCTCTACAAGAAACCAGGGCTTGGAACTTTCTGTCAAAATAAAAAGCACGGAAGCTATCAAACACTAGTACTAGGATCACGTCTGAGACTTGCGAGACAACTTCAAGAGGCTCTCACTGGCCAAAGATGGGACAATGTGAACATCCATAAGAACAATAACTGTAGTGGGCTTCAAAAATATCTAATACATTTAAAATTATGATTTCACTATAAAACTCTAAGGATACTCATTGATCATCTTTGGAGAATGCCTGGAAACTGGTAAATAAAGAGAAAGAATTAACCCTTTGCCCTTCTTTTCCTATGCAAAATACATATAGTTTGCACAGTTATAAAATGTAATCAGATGGTTGATGAGGGGAGGTTTCTCTTTATGGAAGTACGCCAGCTAATACGTGAACATGGAATGAAAAAATTAGAATATCATCATTTTGCTACCTCTAATGAATTAAAGGATTATCAGTGGCTGCTAACACGCCAAAGAGGCTTCAACTAGGCATTATGTAGCTTCTGGTAGTAGACACCAGAAATATGAAATACCAATGAAAAAAATTTTTAAAAAATCAAAATCTGAATCTGATCAAGCCTCTAGATTTAACTAACAATATAAAGGAAATACAGGAGACAGAAGTGCATGTTAAAAAAACCCCATGGGGATGCAATAAATAAAATCCATATTGTGTGAAATTCTAAATCAATGTTGTCCAACAGAAATATAATGCAAGTCACAAATGGAATTTTAAATTTTCTAGTAGTCACATTAAAAATAAAAAGAAACAGGTGAAATTAGTTTTAATAATATATTTTAGTTAGTCTAATATGTACAAAATATAATTTCAACATGCAATCAATGCAAAAATTATTAATGAGATAATTTACCATTATTTTTTGTATTAAGTCTTTGAAATATGATGTGTATTTTAAGTTAATAGTACATCTCAACTTGAACTAGTCACATTTCAGGTACTCAACAGCCACATGTGGCTAGTGGCTCCTGCATTGGACATCACAGCTCTAAAATACAAATGACTTGGTTTCTTCAGTAAATGATTACAAAGGGAAAAAAGGAGGGACGGGGAAACCTCTAGATTAAAAGTGACCTAAGAGACAATATCAGCTAATATGATTCAACTGGGGAAACAAATACCAAATTAATATGTGATAATATTAAGGCTTACTGTTCATTTTTTAGCTGTAATTATGGTATTATACTTAAAACTAAAAAAATCTGTTATAGATATATAATGAAATATTTATACATGAGATTATATAATGTCTTGGATTTGCTTCAAAATAACCAGTGAGGGAGGGTAGTATTACAGATGAAATATGATTGCCATGGGTGTTAACTGTTGAAGGTTCAATGGGATTCATCAAACTACTCTCTCTACTTTTGTGTAAGTATGGTTCATATTATTTGTCAGGTACTGATATGAAGGCTTTTAATGTAATGATTGAATCCTCACAATAAGGAAGGTGCTATTTACAGATAAGGAAAGTGAGGCATGGAGAGGTTAGGTGCCTTGCCTAAGTTCGCAGAAGACATAAACTCTCGATTCAAATCCAGGCAGTTTGGTTCCAAAATTCAAACTCATAAGCACTACACTCTATGACCTGGTAAATTAAGAACGCTACTTAGCTGACTAATCAGGCAAAGGTCTCAAGTTAGACTGTATTTGGCTAAGGTCTGCTCTGTATCGGAAGAAACTGATTTCCTCTGGAGTGTTTTTCTGCCATACAGATATGTATGCTTATCAAATTGTTTAAATCTTTTTATTTATTAGGACCTCAAAGTTTGTGAAGCATGTTTTATATAATTCTGCTAATAATAAAACATGGCTAATGTGAGAGATAATGACAGTTCATAAACTGTTAATATTGTTAATCACTTCACACATTAACTCAAATTATAATGAACTTACTTCGTTTGTTTTCTTTTCCCATCTGGAGCTAAGCCCCAGGAAAAATCTAAGAAGGCCCTCAGCTCTCACCTCTGGCTACCTTGAGGCTCTGCAAGCAAGAAGTGAAGTATGTGATACAGGATACTTTATCATTAGGAATTACAATGTGACCATCTGTCAAATTAGGGCTGCTACCACTGAGAGAAATAAAATCTGTCAAAATGACACTACCAGCCCTGGGGTTACCACACCTATCGAGCAAAATGGTTCTTATGGTGAACTTGCAATGTGCTGGAACATTAAGAATTAGGGCAGTAAAAGAGGTGCCGTCTCTTCATTCCCCTTAGATACAATGCCAAGTATTACCTTTACCAATTCTTGTTCTTCTGCCTGAAGGTGAAGATCTTCATTTGGCTGGGGAACTTCAGGACTCTAAGGGGATACAGGATAAGATCACTCAGTGACAGGCTGCCTATTACCTACAACACAGCCTCAGCAAGCACCACCAGTCCACTGTGGATGCGGTGTATATGAGATCACCTCTTCTACTGTTTTATTCAGGGATGAAATTAAGGTCCCATAGCAACATCCAATCATAATCTTCTTTCACCTCGTTTGAGACAATGACACACACAAGACTGAGAAAGATACAAATGCATAATTTTTAAAGGAGACTTTTAACAAATAACCTATCAAAACAAAAATAAACTTATAATAAAGGGTCTTAGATGCTACATAATTCTCCTTTTTCCTATGAGGATGAAATCTGTTTCTCAGAAATAATCTATCTTGCTCAAGAATAACATTCAAAACCTACTAACACCATCTGTTTTCTACAACTGAAAGATCATGTCTGGGGGTTGGGGGGGCCCTGTCTCAGTACTCTTTCAGAGAATATTTCAGGGACCTCTCACAACATTGCTTTCTTCCAAATCTTAGACACTATATGCCTATAAAGACCTGATTTCATAAATGAAATGAAATTTTACTATACCTTCTAGTAGTACTTACTGATTTTAGATTTTTGTGCCATTTTAAAAAGTTATCGGTAACAGAACTATTAAATTTCACTGAGAAAAATGTTATCTTAGTTCTTCCCTTTCAAGTTCTTATCTTAAAAAGTACAAATATTCAGCAGACTTCCTTGGTGGCACAGTGGTTAAGAATCCGCCTGCCAATGCAGGGAACACGGGTTCGAGCCCTGGTCCGGGAAGATCCCACATGCCGCGGAGCAACTAAGCCGGTGCGCCACAACTACTGAGCCTGCGCTCTAGAGCCCGTGAGCCACAACTACTGAAGACCGCGGGCTTAGAGCCGGTGTTCCGCAACAAGAGAAGCCACCGCAATGAGAAGCCCGCGCACCGCAACAAAGAGTAGCCCCCACTCGCTGCAACTAGAGAAAGCCCGTGCGCAGCAACAAAGACCCGACGCAGCCAAAAATAAATATATTAATTTAAAAAAAAAAGTACAAATATTCAGCTTCCAGAAAATTAAGGATGATGTGAACCTCAACCTCTGATAATTAGATATGTGTTTGATCCGGCCTATACTAGACAAATACTTTAGATCTACTGATAAAGTGAAACATTTTGGTTTTCATTTATCTTTTCAAGGGTATGTATTAAGAACTATTTACATGTTTTATATTCTTGCTACAAAAAATAAAAGATCACTACTACAAGTTATTATGGATCATTTCTGTAACAAATTATATTTGTTGGTACTACCTTTCTTCTGAATCTCCTATTTCAAAAAGTCACTTCTAGGGGCTTCCCTGGTGGCGCAGTGGTTGGGACTCTGCCTGCCAATGCAGGGGACACGGGTTCGGGCCCTTGTCTGGGAGGATCCCACGTGCCGCGGAGCGGCTGGGCCCGTGAGCCACAACTGCTGAGCCTGTGCGTCTGGAGCCTGTGCTCCGCAATGGGAGAGGCCGCGATAGTGAGAGGCCCGCGCACCGCGATGAAGAGTGGCCCCCACTTGCCACAATTAGGGAAAGCCCTCGCACAGAAACGAAGACCCAACACAGCCATAAATATAAATAAATAAATAAATAAATAAATAAAAAAGAACAGCAAACTTAAAAAAAAAAAAAAAAGTCACTTCTAAAACACAGCTTTAATCACATTAATACCCACCTCAAACACATCCAAACACACACACATACATATATACACTTAAATGTCTTCAGGGAAACATGAAAAGATTCAGCTTAATTATCTAAATTCCAGTCCTATCTTTCACAAATTTCCATCTTGAATCACTGGCTCACTCACTGTTCTCTGCCTCAGAGCCTTGCCTTCTCACCTGAAGTACCCTCACAAATAATTTACAACAACTTAAATCCCACTTGTAATTGGGTACCAGCTTAAATCTAACCATCCTCATGAGCTTTCCAAGACTGATTCAGCCCATACTAATATCCCATTTCTTTCCTTACAAAAGCACTCATCAGCTTTATCATACTGCTCAGTAACTATCATTCACCTAAATAAATTATGTAACTATTTCTTTTGTATGCCTTATCTCAGTGAGACTGTAAGCTCCCTACAGCCAAGCACTGTGTCTTAAACATCTTCTTTCTCTCCATGTCATCTATTAAGCTTGATCACTTCTTAATGGGTAGAAAAGAGGAGAACACTAAGAGTGGGCACAAGGGGAATGGTCCCTATGAATTAAGAGTGTGTGTATGTATGCACATGTATTGTTTTGTTCAAAATTTCCTAAACAAAATTTTCCAATTGGAAAATATTCCATTCTACTACCCCATAAATAACTGAAATTTCCTGGGAACAATACAAAGTTAACATCATAAGTAAATTTTCCAGACTGCCTATCATATCTAAAGATAGCACAGATTTTTTTTGCAAGATTACGTGTCTTGATACTTGTTTCAATATGCATAGTGAATCTTCCTATAGATTACAAGCTTTACTATGGTGAACCCAATTTTCATGGATCAAACAACTTGATTCAGTTACCAAAGGGAGTGTGGGTGAGGTAAAGTCACACGACTTCAGGAAAAGTAGCCGTGCTCTCAAAGCAGGACAACAGGTCAGAAGCAGAGGAAACCCCAACTTACCAGAGGTCCAACTGAGAAAACCACAGCAGCCATAATCTCTTCCTCTGGGCTCCCCTCTCTGGAAAGAGTGGAGTCCTGCAAAGACATATCTAAGAAACAGAAATAAGCCATGAAAACCAATCCTGCCTTGGAAATCTCAGACTTACCAAGTTGAAACCTTGACATTACAAATAAGTATGACCTTGCTAAAGAACACAAGATTAACCTGCGCGATCGGCGAGGAAATATGATTCTTACCAGTGTAGAGCTTGAGATTTTAATACCACAAAATGTAGTTACAGCTGGCAGATCAGACATTGTACAAGGAGCTTTGAAACTACTTTCTCACTTGACCATCACGTCACCCAATGGAAACTACATTCCCGTTCCACCGGTGAGGAAACTAAGGCTTAGAAAAACTAGACTACTGATATTTTACCCAAGTTGTGTAGGGTCCCAGATCAGTCTAGCTACAGGCCACGCCTGCCTCACTACCTCAACTTGCTGGGAAAGAAAACAATTCCATCTTCCCTTGCCACAACCACCGCCTCCTCTAACAGTGGAATAATCCAGTAATCTCTTTCTTCCCATCCTTCCTTGGAAGAGTCCACTCGTTAAAACTTCCACAGGCCACTGCTCCATGTAAAGAGAACACCATAACTCCAAAATTAAAAGATATTAGAAGTCTTGTACACGCCTCTCTCAGTCTCACATTCAAATAGATCTTTATCTATCCTTTCTATATCAGGCAAACCCAAATAGAAAGGAAGTAGGGATAACAATAATGATATAAGAGAAAGCGGAATCCAGTGCACAAAGCACTGAGCAGTAGTTCTTTTATACTGAAAATAGTTATATGCCTAATAAAGGCTTTACACTGTGGAGAAACAGGGTGGCAGAGATCTTGTTCAGATACCCCGGGCATTGATTCTGCCTTCTGTCTTTGGTTAAAGATATGGCCTTGCTGATGCTGAGTTTGGTTTGAAAACAAGAAGAGCCTGATGTTAGTAAACATTCTCTTAACAAGTGCATGGTTGCAGAATGATGCTGCAAGGCATATAAAAGGGCAGTGGCACAGTGAGAAATGAGCTTTCCAAATCTTGTGAAACTCTACTCTTTAATAAGAGTTTCTTAGGCAGTTTGACATTCTCACTACCCAGTAGAGCTTTTGGGGCCCAAAGGAATCTAGGCCGAATTATGCTGAATCTGTCCCTGCCTTATATGTACAATTTGCCTCCATTAAGAATCCACATCCGGCCCAGTGGGGAAAAAAAGAAAAAAAGAATCCACATCCAAGAGCTTTGTGCTCAAAAGTATAAAGACCAGCAGCATCAACACCACCAGAGAGCTTGTGACACATGCAAGACCTCAGGCCCAACTCCAGAAACTACTGAATCAGAATCAGCCTTTTGTTAAGATCTCTAGGTGATTCATATGCACACATTGAAGTTTAAGACACACTGATCTAAAATAGATCATTCCAATAAATTGGACAACCTAGAAGAAATGGATAAATTCCTAGAAACAGACAACCTACCAAGACTGAATCATGAGGAAATAGAAAACCTAACAGACTGATCACTAGTAAGGAGATTGAATCAGTAATCAAAACTCTCCCAATGAACAAAAGTCCAGGACCATATGGCTTCACTGGTGAATTCTACCAAATGTTTAAAAACTACCAATCCTGCTCAAACTCTTCCAAAAAATAGAAGAGAACACTTCCAAACTCATTTTATGAAACCAGCATTACCCTGATACCAAAACCAAGCAAGGGTACTATAAGAAAAGAAAATTATAGGCCAATATCCTTGATGAACACTGACACAAAAATCCTCAAAAAATATTAGCAAACTGAATTCAACAATGCATTAAAAGGATCATGTACCATGATCAAGTAGGATCTATTTCAGGGATGCGAGGATGGTTCAACATCTGCAAATCAACAAATGTGACATACCACATTAACACCATGCAGGATAAGAATCATATGATCCTCTCAACAGGGGTAGAAAAAGCATTTGACAAAATTCAACATCATTTATGATAAAAACTCTCAACAAAGTGGGTACAGAGGATATGTACCTCAACATAATATATGTTATGGGAAGCCCACATATTATTGGAAGTTCTAGACAGAGCAATTAGGCAAGAAAAAGAAATAAAATGCAACCAAATCAGAAAGGAAGAATTAAAATTGTCACTATTTGCAGATGACATGATTTTATATATAGAACCCCATAACAAATCCTGCCAAAAACTGTAGGAATTAGTGAACAAATGCAGTAAAGTTGGAGGATATACAATCAATATACAAAATCTGTTGTGCTTCTATACACTAATAATGAACTATCACAGAGAGAAATTAAGAAATCAATCTCATTTACAATTGCTTAAAAAAAGAATAAAATACCTAGGAATAAATTTAACCACGGAAGTGATTGGCTGGTATACATTGAAAACTTAAAGACATTAAGTGGAAAGATATTCCATGCTCATAGATTCGAAGAACTAATGTTGTTAAAATGTCCATACTACTCAAAGCAATCTAGAGATTCGATCCAGTATCCATCAAAATTCGCAAGGCATTTTTCACAGAAGTAGAACAAATAATTCTAAAATTTGTATAGAACCACAAAAGACCCCAAATTGTCAAAGCAATCCTGAGAAATAAGAACAAGGCTGGAGGCATCATGCGTCCTGATTTCAAACTATATCACAAAGCTACAGTAATCAAAACAGTATGGTATTGGAAAAAGAAGACACAGATCAATGGAACAGAATACAGTACAGAAATAAACCCACACATAAATTTACAATTAATTTACAACAAAGGAGCCAAGAATATACAATGGGGAAAGAACAGTCTCTTCAATAAATGGTGTTGGGGAAACTGGACAGCGACCTGCAAAAGAATGAAACTGGACCCCTAACTTACACCATACACGAAGATTAACTCCAAATGGATTAAGTAATTGAATATAAGGTCTGAAACCATAAAACTCCTAGAAGAAAACATAGGCAGTAAACTCCCTGACATCGATCTTGGCGATGACTTCTCAGGCACCAAAAGCAAAAATAAACAAGTGGGACTACATCAAACTAAAGCTTCTGCACAGCAAAGGGAAGTCCAGAAAATGAAAAGGCAACCTATGGAACAGGAGAAAATATTTGCAACTCATATATCTGATAAGGGGTTAATACCCAAAACATAAAAAGAACTCATACAACTCAACAGCAAAAAAGCAAACAATCTGATGTAAAAAATGGGCAGGGATGAATAGATATTTTTCCAAAGAGGACATACAGATGGCTAACAGGTACATGAACAGGTGCTCAACATCACTAATCATCAGGGAAATGCAAATCAAAACCACAATGAGATATCACCTCACATCTGTCAGTATGGCTATTATCAAAAAGACAAGACATAACAAGTGTTGGCAAAAACATGGAGCAGAGGGAACACTTTGCACCACTGGTGGGAATGTAAACTGGTGCAGCCATTATGGAAAACAGTATGGAGACTACTCCAAAAATTAAAAATATAACCACCATATTTTCCAGCAATTCCACTTCTGGGCATTTATCCGAAGGAAAAGAAAACACTAACTCCCAAAGGTATCTGCACCCCCTGTTACTTCAGCATCATTTACAACAGCCAAGACGTGGAAGCCACCTAAGTGTCCACTGATGCACGAATGCATAAACAAAAAGCGGCACGTGCCCACAGTGGATTAGCCACAAAAAAAGAGGAAATCCTGCCGTTTGTGACAACATGGGTGGACCTTGAGGGCATTAAGCTAGATGAAGCAAGTCACAGAAAGTGAAGCAAGTCACAGAAATAACGTGCAATCTCACTCATACGTGGAACCTAAAAACAAAACAAAACAAAACACCCGAGACTCATAGAGACAGACTGGTGGTTGGGAGGTGGTGGGAAAATGGGTGACGGTGGTCAAAAGGTACAAACTTCCAGGTATAAAATAACCCAGTCCTGGGGCTATAATGCACAGCACGGTGACTAGAGTTAACATTACTGTGTTGCGGGAATTCCCTGGCGGTCCAGTGGTTCGGACTGGGAGCTTTCACTGCCCTGGCCGGGGTTGGATTCCCTGGTCGGGGACCTGAGGTCCTGCAAGCTGCGCGGCTCAGCCCAAAAAACTTAAAAAACCCCCAAACTCCCCAAACTGTGTTGCATATTTGGAAGCTGAGCCTGCAGGAAAGGCTGCCTCCATTTCCCAAAGGCAGGAGAGGGGGGCACCAGTCAGAGCGCCGCTATCGAACTCCAGTCCCTCCGCTCGGGTGCAGAGCCCAGGATGGAGGTTCTCCCTCCTCCAGCCCGCCTGCTTCCCGCACCGCCCTTCTCGGCCCATTGGGTCCCCCTACTCCCTCAGTGCAGGCGCGGCCCCGGGAAGAGGGGAAGGTCCAGTGGCGCGCCCACCCTGCCCGGCCCCCCGACGCAGCGCTGCCAGGCCGCAGCCTTCTGAGGGAGGTCGGCCCCAGGCGCCTCTGGGGTGGGCGGGTCAGCTCGGGGGCTGGGGCTCCGCCGGGAGCGGCCCCGCCCCGGACGCAGCCGGGAGCCGAGCGCCAAGCGCCGAACGCCGAGGGAGGAGCGGCGGGGTCCCGGCCGGCGCCCGGGTCGACGAGTACCTGGCGGCCTCCTGAGGACAGGGCGCTCGCAGAGCAGTGCGGGAACGCTTCCAACAATGGCGCCGGCGGCCGGGCGGCCGCGGACGGCAGTGCGCCTGCGCAGCCGGCGGGAACCACGGCGTCCAGAATCCTCCGCGCCGCCACTCTGCTCTTTCGTCCCCTCTGTGCGTGGGTGCTTGAATTGGCGTCACTGACAGTTCGTGGACCTAAAAAGTTCTGTCAGGTTGAGAGGCCACGACTCTGTGTCAAGCACTAGCACTAGCGACACAAAGAAGAATGACACAGCCCTTGCCATGCAACACTTCCGTGTGACTAAAGAAATAAAGCCATTGAGAGAACAGAGAATCTCCTGCAACTAATTAAAGCCCCAGAGGCTGGGGTCGGGGGGAGTTGCGTGTCCAGGCTTCTGCCTCTCATTCAACTTCTTGACAGAAAAATCGTAATGCCTTCACTGTAATTTCTGGGTCTTTGAGCTTCTTTCCTTGGCTCATACTAATAAAAATAATAATAAATTAAATATTAGCATTATTATTATTTTTAATGCACGTTTTTCTTTGCCTCAATTCCATGGTTTTAATGACTAAAGGCCATCTTCTCCACATTGGGTCACACAGAATCCTCAAGGCTTCTAGAGCAGCTTCCCTTAATGGTGAGACAATTTCCTCTCTAATCCTTCCTCTCTCCCTCCTTCCTTCCTCCCTTCCTTCCTTCCTCCCTTCCTTCCTTCCTTCCTTCCCTCCCTCCTTCGGGATCTTAGTTCCCCGACCAGGGATTGAAACCCAGGCCCACGGCAGTGAAAGCACCGAGTCCTAACTGGACCGCCAGGGAATTCCCTCTAATCCTTTCTCATTCTGTGTGCCTTGGATTCTCTGCTGCTTTGATTGTGTGTGAGCCCCTCCACATGGAGATCTGCAGGGAGATAAAGAGCTCAGTGACACTGAACATAGTGCAACACTGGGCTCTTGAGATCTCAGAGCCAATGGGTACCTTTGGGGAAAGTATGGCCTAACCCTGTGACCCTTGAACTATCACAGGAGATATGCAAGCGGGAAATCCAACTCCTGGAGGTAACAAGTACGGTATATGAAATGAAAAACATACGGGATAGGACTAAGAGCAGATTAGACACTGCAAGGGAAAAGATTAGTGAATGCAAAAACGTAGAAATAGAAACTGCCGAAAATGAAACACAGGGAGAAAAAAGATGGAGAATGAACCGAGCAGCAGTGAGCTATGGAACAAGACGACGTACCTAGTCTAGTAGTCTAAGTGTAATTAGAATCCCAGAAGGAGAAGAGAGAGTGAGGGAGTAAGAAAATATTTGAAGAAATAATGGCTAAATATTTTCAAAATTTGATGAAAATTACAAACCCATAGATCCAAGGAGCTCAGTGAAATTCAAAGAAAAGACATGAAGAAAACCACACAAAGGCACATCATATTCAAATTGCTACATACCAGTAATAAAGGAAAACCTTAAAAGACAGCTGGAGGATATATCACTTATTTGGGGAATCTAAACTATGACATAAATGAACATATTTATGAAACAGAAACAGACTCACAGACATAGAAAACAAACTTCTGGTTACCAAAGAGGAAAGGGGGTGGGGGACAGATAAATTAGGAGTTTGGGATTAGCAAGTACAAACTACTGTATATAAAATAAATAAACAACAAGGACCTACCATATAGAACAGGGAACTCTATTCAATATCCTGTAATAAACCATAGTGGAAAAGAATATGAAAAAGACTGTATATATATGTACAACTGAATCACTTGGCTGTACACCAGAAACTAACACAACATTGTAAATCAACTATACTTCAAAAAAAAAAAAGATTTAAAAAACAGCTGGAGAAACAAAGATCTGTACATACTAGAGAACAAAGATAAGTACTTCTCATCAAAAAACAAAAGCAAAAACATACAAAAAAAGCAAGCCAGAAGACAGTGAAACAACACCTTTAAAGTACTGGGGAAAAAAACTGTCAGCCCAGAAATTTATACCCATCAAAATATTTTTCATAAATGAAGGTGAACCAGTGAACCAGTAGTGGGATGAGGTGGGGTAGACACACTTCTCCCTATACTTCCCACTAAGTACAGCTAAAAACCCTCAATATTGTCTATAAAAGAAATATAAGACTCAAAGTTGGACAGAAGACAGTCCCACTAAGGACGTTGCCACCTGAGGAAAGACACAGTAGTGATTTTCTTTTTGTCTTCTGTATGCTGGCCTGGGTAAGTTGACAACCTAAAATGCCAATGGGTGCAGATTTTTTTAAAGCCCCCAATAAAGCCTGCTCTTTCCAGCCAGAGACCAAGAAAGGGAAGCCTAACATAACAGAAAACTTTTGAGAAAAAAACCCCACTCCACTCCAGTCAAACACCATTGAAAAAAAACTGTGGTCCCACCTCAAGCCCATCAGCAAAGGCTGAGTGGGGAACCTAGGCTTCCATCCTACCCTGACTGTAATGAGGTGCCCCTCTGTCCCTACAGGGGTGGTGTCAGAGAGGGGATGGGGAGCTGAGACTTTCATTCACACTTGGTTGTACTGAACCTCCCCACACACAATGTCAGTGGCACCATTTGGAAGCATTAATAGCATGGCTCTCCCCTCAAGACAAGGTGCTGTCGGGGGTGATGGCCAAGTGGGGGTGGCCTAGCAAGAAATTCCTCTCCCCAGGGCTGTTAATAGAGACTGGGTCCCTTAGACTTCCATCCCCACCAAACAATAACCAGGTGGTGGTGACCTTCCTTAGCCCACCAGAGTGGTGTCAGAGGAGGCCTGCTAAAACACAACACAAATAAAAATACAGAATATCATAATACTCAAAGTATCCCCAAATTTGGCAGAAGACATAAATCTGCAAATTCAAGAAGCTAAGAAAATGCCAAGCAGGATAAACACACACACAAAAATCCAGTTTAAGACAGATAAGCAGCAGCTGGACCTTCAGTTGCTCTGCCTTCCCCAGGATTTTCCCCTCAGTTTCTCTGACTCCTGGGTTACACGTATGTGTTAGCTCTGTGATGTAGGGTCCTGGCTTCTGCAGGACACCCTGGTCACAAGGTCAGAGGCAGCAAGAACAGACACAGGTTTCATTCTGTCCTTATGAAGTTCCAGCTCCTGCTCACAGGCTCCCAGCCTGTTCATGATCTTCCCTTGTTTACTGCCTGTGGGTTTCAAGCATCAGACGTGGAAACAGCTTCGCAGAGACTGTGTACTCAGCCCCCACATTTCCCAGAGCAGGTCTCTTTTGAGACAGTAGCCAGGGCTCCCCAGGAGAGGATCCATGGCTTTCTGGCTGATAGCAAATTTCCCATTACCTCTGGAAGGGTCATTGCCCGGATCCTGGGAATCATGTGCCTGGTCTTGATGGGCACAGTGGTGACTAAGACAGTCATGTTATTCCCTCTGTGCAATACTGAGACATAGAAATCTTTTCAGATACCAGGATGACAGGCAGTAATGAAGGAAAAACCTGAAATGAGAGTTTGATGGCCTGCGTTCTAAGAAATCTCATGTTTTATAGACAATCAAGAAGGAATCAACAACAAGGTGCTCCTGTACAGCACCGGGAACTATATCCAATATCCTGTGATAAACCATAATGGAAAAGAATATGAAAAAGAATATTTATATATATGTATAACTGAGTCACTTGGCTGTACAGCAGAAATTAATACAACATTGTAAATCAACTATACTTCAATTTTAAAAAATTAAAAAAAGTGACTTCTAAAGTTCCTATCAATTGTCACAGGTTGGATTCTTCTGCGAAAGCAGTTTCATTGATGGGTGTGGCTAACCAGCTAACTTTCAGCTAAAAGATTATAGATTTAGCAAGCTGTAAGTATAATTGTGATTTTCTACACTCAAATGACATTAAATCAAACAGTTCTGGATCTTTAAATATATATATATTTATTTATATATGTATATATAAACATAAGCTCTATAGTTGCAACACTTAAGCTTGGAGTCCTTCTGGTGACCATTTTTCATGAAATGAAAATAAGATTGCCAAGTCTTATTATACTTTATGTTATTTGTCCTTATTACAAAAATGGATTCAAATGCATTAGTGAAGTATTTATAACATACACACCGGTAAGCACAGAAATCATAACTCTACGACTCAATGATTTATCACGAAGCAAAGACACCCTTGTAACTACAACACAGTTTAAGACAATGAAATAGAATAAAACTAGCAACTCAGAGGCCCCTCTCCTCGACCTCCCCAATCACTACCCATTCTATCCTGCCAAAGCTAACGATCATCTAGTTTTTAACACCACACGTTAGCAACACCTGTGTTATAAATGTGTGTATTTAGAACCATACAGTACGAATTATCCCGTGTCTGGCTTCTTTTGCTCAGCATTATATTCGTGACATTAATCTGTGTGGTTTCATGGAGAGATTCTTTCCTTTTCGCTGCTCTGTGTTTTCTTTGTATGACTATCTCACGTTTATCAATTTGCTGTTGATGGACATTTGGTTTGTTTCCAGTTTGGGGTTATTAGCAATAAAGCAACTATGAACATTCTTGATGGTTTCTTTTGGTATATATGCATAGACATTTTAGGTAAGTATAGACCTACAAATAAAATAGCTTGGTCATAGTGATTGCAGATGTTCAAATTTACACATCACTAAAAAGCAATGGTTTGCTAACTTTACAATCTAGTTAAGTGATGGAGAAAGTCTGGGAGATCTTTCTCTGATCTCACTGTGTGGGGCAGGGGGATTATCACATGCCACCTCCTTTCTCTCATGTGTCTATCCCTTCTTAGGATTCCTCCTACTTTAGAATATCTGGGAATAGATGTGGCCAAACTCTCCACCACCCCCTAATCAGGTAAACCTCAGATTTCCCTCCCCCATTTCCAATTACATCTCTCACAGGTGATGGAATGGGACTGGAACTGAGCAGTTACACACCCGTGGCTCTAAATGTAAAAGGAGATGGAACTAAGGACTTAGAAACTAATAAAGGAGCTAGAATTCACCCAAATCTGTCCTTTTCTTTTGGGGGGCATGAAAGATCTTTGATATTGATGCTTATGTGCACATGAAGTCCTCTGAAATAAGATCTCTGGAAGTAAAAAGCCAAGCTCTTCAACCCTATTGAGTTGTTCGAAAAGTTCACATATCTGGAGAATCTAAGGGGTGATACCAGAGACTCAGTCACCACTGGATCAAAGACCGTTTACCTCTATCTCTGTGCACATTTTATGTATAGTAAACTCAATCTAGGGACAGATTATCTGGTTTATGGACAAACACAGGTTCAAAAATAACAGGTTACACAGTGAAACATGTAAAGAACAACAATGCAGGAAAAAACATGTAATTTTTTGAGGGCATTATTTGGAACTACAAGGTAATCCACAAAAGCCACATTTTATACATTACCACAGGGGAATACCCTTCCCCCTTGTCAATAAAACCTATGGTGAGGGACAGCCCAGGTGGGACCTCAAAAAGAAGAATTAGGTAAGGAAAGGGAGAAAGCAGGGACAAAGAACTTCCAACTAGAGTCCTGTTGTAATAATTTTTAAAAAGTGAGAACTCATTTAATAAAATAAAAAATTATGAGAGTTTAAATAGGTAATTGAACTAATTAATTGCCAACAAATTTGAATAACATATTCTTATACTATCGTTTTTATACTTTTGGGTGATGAAGCCAAAAGTAATTCAAAGTTTACCTTAAATCAGTTTTTTTAGCATATTTGGCCTAGTTTTAACTGTACTTTTCACATGAAGTTCTTCCCTCCCTGGTCTCCCCAATATGCCTAAGTGAGGGGTGTGCTTGGCCTGAGGACTTCAAGCATCATTTGGTAGGAACGACCTTCCTTGGCTCTTTCACCTTCTCGCAGATACGTGGGTTGTGATCCCCCAGCTCATGTTTACAGAGGTTGTGAAGCCCAGATGAACAATTTGAAATGCGATCAGTTTCCTGAATGATGTGGAGATATTTTATAGTTGGTTTTTCTTGCCTCTTAAAACATGCTTAAGTGAGAATTTAAAAGCAATTTATAGAAGTTTCTGACAACAAATATATAAACGACATCTTTATTGACAGTGGGCCAATAAGAACAATCAAATTTTGTTTACAGGTAACCAAAAACATTTGGAAAGCAGAACACTAAAACTTCCAAGATTCCTGTGGGTGCACAAATACACAGTCAGAACTGATTGAACTCCAAGCATAAAAGGAACAAATACTGAAATGCAAAGGGCCAGAGCTCTCAGTAAAACTAGCTTAGAGTTAAGTCCTTTGACACTAATTAAACGACAATAATACTTGAGTCTCTGGAACCATGGTGTGGCCCCTGGTTAAGTGATAATTAGAAGGAAAAAAGGCAGATTCCACGAGGTCTCCAGGAGGCTGTGCAGGGAGCGCACCAGATGGAAGCAAGAGCAGAAGGAAGTGAAGCCCTTCTCTATGATATGCCAGGGAGCAGGATGGTCGGCTTTAGATCAGTAAGTAAAGGTGTGGAAGACTCACTCATTCTTACGTCATTTCTGATTGATGCTTAGTCACTTGCTATAGACAGAATGTTTTGTGTCCCCCCCCAAATTCCTGTGGAACCCCAATCCCCGAAGTGGTGGTATTTGGAGGCAGGACCTTTGGGAAGTGATGAGGTCATGAGGGTAGAGCCCCCTTGAACGGGACTAGCGCCCTCATGAAAGAGGCCCCAGAGGGGTCCGCTGCCCTTCCACCATGGTAGGACACAGTGAAAAGATAGCCATCTGAGAACTGGGGAGGGGGCCTCACCAGACACTGAATCTGCCAGGGCCTTGATCCTGGACTTCCCAGTCTCTGGAACTGTAAGAAGGTTGTTCATAAACAAGCCACTTAGTCAATGATATTTTGTTACACGTAGCCTAAAGCAGACTCACCACTTCATTAAAATATATGTAACAGTGGATCCTCCAACAGCATGGCTTTGAACTGCTCAGGTCCACTTACGGGGATTTCTTCAATAAATACCGTTGGCCCTCCGTATTCAAGGGTTTTGCATCAGCAGATTCAACCAACGGTGGATCCAAATTTCCATCCATGGTTGGTTGAATCTGAAGATGCAAAAGCCACAGATACGGAGGGCCGACTGTACTACACCATTTTATATAAAGGACTTGAGCATCTGTGGATTTCACCGTATGTGAGGGCTCCTAGAAACTAATGACAGAGAGAGCGAGAGAGAGAAGTGCGGGAGGTCTCTCAATACAACTGACTATGTGCCAGGTTCTTTACATTCATTGTCTTATCCTCACAACAGCCTTGAGAGAGGGTTGATCTGTCCCCATTTTACAGATAAGCAAACTGGGGCTCAGAAAGAGTAAGTAGCTTTCCAAAGTCACATAATTGCCAAGTGGAGGTGGCAGAATCCAAACCCATTGATCTTGGGTTAGCCAAATATTGGCCCCCAGATGAATTTCTTCTCACTCAAGCATTTGGCCTGTTGAGAAACAGCAAATATTTTCCGGGACATGTAATCTCTGCTGCAACTACTCAACTCTGCTGTTTTAGCACAAAAACAGCCAAACACATGTAAATGATGAGTGAGGCCCAGTTCCAATTAAACATTATTTACAGAACTAGGTAGTGGGTCCAGGCCATAGCTTATCAACTTCCACCTCAGACCGTTAATCTGAATATCGAGGTGATGAGAGGGCTGAGCTCTATTTTATTTTGTTCTGTGTCAGCCATTCTCCGACCCCCACCTTTCAGACCTTGGCCTCTTTCAATATATTCTTGTTTTTTAAAAATTCTTTTCAAAGCCTCTTTCTTCCCAGTCCTTCCCGTCCCACTTCCTATTGTTTTGATTTCCATCGTTGCTGGATTAGACATGACCTTGATCTCTTTTATCACTTCTTTAAACTCTATTCCTCTTCTTTTCCTCAGTAATAGAACTAAGGTCTACAGAGGAAGCTATAAGAATTATAAGAAGTAACAGGGATAATGTGGAGGGGGAAGAGTGCAGGCTGATTGCTGAATGTCCAAGGATAGGATTTAGGAGAGGAGAAAGAAGAAACCTGTAACTAATCTTTCCCTATCTTTTCTATAATTTTCTTCTCACACCATATAACAGAGCAACAATAAAAACTGACATTTGTATAGTGTTTTGCTAAATATTTATTTGAACTTTTGCTTTTGTGTTTCCAATCCCACCACACGGTTCTTTGGTCACCCATGTAACTTATGTCAATCAATCACTGTGGCTTCAAGCCTTTTCTACCTTCCTTGGGGCCCTGGGATACAGCAAAGACCAACCAACATACAGGACAACAAAAAAATGTGGGTAAACGTGAGGCCTGAGAAACGGCAACTTCTTCCCGGGGTGCGGGGTAGGGGGAGAAGCCGCTTGTCCTCCTGAAGTCACTGTCCTGTGACTCTCTTCCGTATGTGACACGAAGGTGTTTGTGCCTCAAAGCTGCTTCAGTTCTTCTTCTTGTCCGAGACCCTACATGTAACCACACATGGAACCCATCAACTTTTCACTCTGCACATCCCAGGGGCTTTCTCTCCAAGTGACAAAACATACTTTACAGAGAGCAGAATAAGGTAAAGAAATGAAATCTCCCTAATACTGTGATTACAGAAAACCAAGGATTCATTCAGTGCCAAGGATAAGAAAAGAGGGACTTGATCAAAAACTACAGTTAAGATTCTGACTCTTTCTCTACCTCAGGGTAACTTCCAAGGAAGTGTAAAGTGAAGATGTACCCAGCGGGGAGATAATAATTATCTAAATCTCAGCATAATCCATGTGAGCATAATTTAGACCTCTTATATTCATCAAATGAGACAGTAGCCTTTGGGGTTGGGAGGGAATCCAAAGCACATTTCAGCTCTTAACCTTTAAGTTTTTATAGTTAATGTAAAAGAAATGACATTCTCTGTATATCTGGGTCTCCACTTTGGATTCAAAGAGCAACAGCTCTGTGTCTTCCCGATGATAAGAATATGAACCCTCTGCCTCACCTACCAGATAAGAATGTCCTTACAAAGTGAGATGCTATAACAGGCTTTGATGTGACAGAGGGGGGAACTGGATTTCACATTGATTGCATTACTACCCACTCCTAAGGATTTTCTGAATTTCCACAAAAGGGTATTGGGGGGCAAGGGGGTGGGTTAGGGATCAACCTTTGAGATTCCTGGCTGGAAGCATTCAGAATGATCAAATCAATGGATATAAGGAACATTCTGTTTATGCCTCAAAGCTATGTATTATGCAAGTAGAGTTAGATACACACAGAACTGGTCCTCAGGCAGCAGTTTATGGGTCTTCCACACAAACTGCTCAGGTATTTAACACAGCGATAAAACCAACTCACATTTCTTCACATTCAGTCATTTTTCAGGGCTGCTCTTCCGTGTGAATCCTTTGATGTCTGATGAGGGATGAACTGCACTTAAAGCTTTTTCCACATTCGTTACACCTATAGGGTTTCTCCCCAGTATGAGTTCTCTGGTGTTGAATAAGGGCTGATGAATGAATGAAGGCTTTTCCGCATTCGTTACATTTGTATGGTTTCTTCCCAATATGAATTCTTTGATGTTTAGCGAAATTTGAGCTCCGGCTGAAGGTTTTCCCACATTCGTTACACTCGTAGGGTTTCTCTCCGGTGTGAATTCTCTGATGCTGAACAAGATGTGTGCTCTGACTGAAGGTTTTTCCACATTCACTACATTCGTAGGGTTTTTCTCCGGTATGAACCCTCTGATGTTTGGTAAGGGATGAGCAGTGGCTAAAGGCTTTCCCACATTCCTGACATTTATAGGGTTTCTCTCCAGTGTGAGTTCTTTGATGTTTAATGAGTGCTGAAGAATGAATGAAGGCTTTATCACACTCGTTGCATTCATAAGGCTTCACCCCTGTGTGGATCAGCTGGTGCTGCACAAGGTGTGTGCTTCGATTAAAGCCTTTCCCACACTCACTGCACTCATACGGTCTCTCTCCAATGTGAATCCTCTGATGTATTGCAAGGGATGCGCTTTCTGTGAAGGCCTTCTTGCATTCGCTGCACTCGAAGAGAATTCTAGTGTGAGTTCTCTGATGTTTAGTTAAATTCGCCCTGTGGCTGAAAGACTTCCCACACTCGGTGCAGCTGTAGGGTTTTTCCCCAGTATGGACTCTCTGGTGTCGAATCAGCACTGAATGGTAAGTGAAGAGCTCACCACAGTCATTACATTTATGAGGTTTCTTCTCTTTGTAGGTCCTCTGCTTTTTCATTAAGGTTGATTTCTGTTTCAATCTTTTTTCAAGGGTATGGAAGGCACAGGATCCTTTGGGAACTCTGTCTTGAGAGAGAAGTACTGACTTCTGGCTCAAGTTTTTCCAGTAAACATCATGCTCATGAGCTCTCTCTTCCGGGAGTGAATTCATGTGGGTGAACATTTCTCTCAAGCGTCTCTCCTGATTTCCTTGCTGATTCTCTAACCGGTTTTCACATGCGAGAGTTGTTTCCAAGTTGGAGTCATAGACACCATTCCTTGTCAGCCTGTCTATGACTGCAACCTGGCATGATTCTTCTTTGGAAAAATCTTGCACTGAAGTTGAATCTTTGCTCCCGGGTCTAGTCTCTGAGTCTGAAACAAATTGGAAATGCAAATTTCCTTTGTTTTCTAAATTCAACAAAAAGGCAGGTCTGTAACGGGTAAGAGTTAATGAAGGCGAAGAGCATTGGCTTCAAAGAACAAGTGGATTTGACTCTTAGAAGATGACTTGCAAAGAGAAGCAAATGGAGGGAAACAAATGCACAGTAGATGCAGAGAAAATCAGCAGACCCTACCCAGGAATCAGAATGGGGGAAAGATGACCAAAAGACAGGAGAAGGAGGGATGCAGATGAAGCACCATTTCACCACATGAGCAGGAAATGAGCATCCCAGATCAGGATAGGGGAGGAACAACCTCTATAGAATATCAAGCACTGTCATAAACTTCCAGGCAGTTACCACCTTAGTGCAGGGCACAGTGATGACTTCTAAGTTTCCAGTTACCCAACCCTACTCACATCCTAATATGCATTCCATTTCCAGTTTAAAATCTTCCCTAAGAATTCTTTTATAATATGTCCCTGTTGAAAAATCAATGATCTCCCAAAGATATAATGGCAGATACATTAAATTATATCCGAACAAGGCTAATCATTACAACACTAATTGAGGTAGCAAAAGACTGGTAACATCTCAAATGTTAAAATACAGTAATATTTTAATACTATAAAGAACTGATTAAACTATGGTGTACACATACAATGAAGTATGTGCAACTTAAAATAATAAAATTATTAAAATATTAAACATTATATTATTAAAATAATGAGAATGATCTTCTATTGCTATGAAGTGATCTTCAGGATACATTAAACTTAAAAAACCCAGCAAGCTGTGAAGGAGTGTGTATGGTCTGCTACTTTTTGTGTAGGGGAAAAAAGGGGAGATACAAATATATAGACATATTTGGTTATATTTTCTGAAACTAAGGACAGATAAATGAAATACTAATAAAAATGACTGCCTACAGAGAGAACACCAGAATAGAGAGGGCAAGGATGGAAGCCAACCTCTCTGAATATATCTACTATAAATCTATTAGAATTTTTATATTCAATATGAAACTACTCTATAAAGCTAAAATAAAGAGTTTGGTTCAAAAGAATATGTAAATAGACCAATGAAACAAAACAGCAATTTCAGAAGTAAAGTCAAGTAAATATAGGAATTAAGGACAATACAAAGGTGGTATTTCAGTCAGTGAACTAAAGATAATTTGTTTTTACAACAAATGGTCCTGTGAGTGATTAAACATTCAGAAGACAGTTAAGTTAGATCTGCTCCTCATTCCACACAGCCAAGTGAATTCTGTTCCTTCATCTATGTACTCTTCTATCCATTTATTCAACAATTACCTATTGGATGTCTACCATATGCTAGGCTCTGGGGAAAAACACGCAGTCCCTATGTATATGAAGGGAGAGAAAATTTAGTCTAACATCTACAAATACATATAAAAATGCACCTGTAGTAAGTACTAAGAAATAAAAGGCGAATGATGCTGTGAAAGATGATAAGGGGAACCCAGGGGGATGAGGGGAGGCCTCCCTGAGGAGGTAAATGGCTGAGCTGAAATTGAAGTGGGTTTGGGGCTCAGGTGAGTGTTCCAGGTAACAGGTACAGCAGCACGGGGGTGAGTGTTCCAGGTAACAGGTAGAGAAGCACGGGTGTGAGTGTTCCAGGTAGAGGGAATGACATGTACAGAAGCCCCAAGGTGAGAGGGGACATTCAGGAAGAGCACAGTGGTTGAGAGCAATGGACTCTGAAATCAGAATGCATGAATTTAATCCCAGCTCTGCCACTTACTAGCTGTGTGACCTGGGGCATGTTGTTTTACGCTTCTACTTCAGTTTCCTTATCTGTAATATGGGGCAATAACGGTACCTACCTCATGAGGAATACAAACAACACCTACCTTAAGGAGCATTTAATGAAAATATTTATAAAACACTTAAAACTCTGACACAGCATCGGTGCTACCTAAGTGTTTGTTAAATCAGTAAAATATAAATTGATATAAGGATAGTGTAGGTAGGTAGAGGCTGTGACCTCAAAGGGTGGTCTGAGGATCCCTGGGAGTCTGTAGGTTCAAAACTATTTTCAGAATAATGCTTAGATCTTATTCGCCTTTTTCATTGTCTTGACATTTGCACTGATGTTGCAAAAGTGATGGTGGTAAAACTGCCCACAACTTATGCACAAATCAGGACAAGGCACCAAATGTACTAGTAGTTGTATTTTTCCCCACCATGTACTCTCAGTTAAAAAAAAAAAAAAAAAAAGCCAGTTTCACTTAAAAATTTCTGAGGAAACAACAGGAATTATTACTAACTTAATAAATTAATTTATTAAACCTTGACTACATGCCTTCTTAATATTCTGGATGATGAAATAGGAAATATTCATAATGCAAGTCTGCTCATATCGAAGTATGATGCTTGACTTGAGGAAAACCACTCATGAGACTGTTTGAGAGATGAACTGGCCATTTTTTTTTTCATGGACCATCACTTTTACTTGAAAGAATGACTGACAAACTATGTTATCCATGTTGGGTATTTGGCAGATATTTCCTCAAAACTGAAAAAAAAAAATGAGCCTGTCACTTCAAGGAAAACAACTGACAGTATTTGATAAAATATGAGCTTTTGGGCAGAAATTAGAATTTTGGAAAACTTTTATCTACCACTGAGAGCTTGATAGCTTTCTAATACTTAAAGGCTTTCCTGGTAAGGTCAGTGGTGATACTGAAAATTGTGGTTTTTAAAATATCGCATAATGTATTGTGTCAATATTTGGAAGATATGCATAACTCAGTGAACCAATATTTTCCAAAAGATCAATAGATTTTAAGAGTAGGAAAAATTCATGGATACGGTTTCAGATGCACCTTGCACCTAACCTTTAAGAAACTACCACTTGCACAACTTTGGTGTAGTATCAGAATAGCCAAAATTATCTGGAAAGTATAGTAATTATTTTTTTGTTTGTGTTTTTTTTCTTTATTTTTTTTATTAGTAAGGTTGTTTCTTGATGTGGATGCTAGCTACATGAATGTGTTCAATTTGGGAAAATTCATAAAACTGTACAGTTATGATATTTTAATCTATTTTACATTACAAAAAAAGGAAAAGAAAAAAGGCAAATGAAGCAAATGTGAGCATATGTTTGATCTCAGTGTTATTTTATTTCCTTGACTTTGTATGTATTCAAAATGCAATATAATTTAAAATAAATAAAAGCATGTTGGCACTTCTATATTCTTTCTTAAGCACTGAAGAGCGCCACTTCTTTACTGTCTTGTGGGGTTATTCTTTCCGAAGATTCCCGTCTATCTGACTCACCTGAACAGCTGCTTTTGGGGGCTTTTCTCTCAAGCATCAATGGTTCTTTTCCATTCTCCAAATTGTGGTTCTCAGGTTTGGAAACTGGAAGCCCTGCTCATTAAAAAAGAAAAAAAAAAGAAAGAAAGAAAAAAAAGGGACTTAACTCTTTGTGATGGGCACAAAGCTCTATCCCAGAGCACGGTCCCAACCCCTGGATCCACAAAAGACAGGACATCATAGGAAGTTCTGGAATAAGGGAGCAGAGGGCCTCTAAATGAACCTTAAAACAGGTGCAGCAAGAGCCTGGGCCTCATAAGGAGTTACATGCATTTGAAAAGACAAATATTTAGCCTGTAAAAAAATAGAAGAGAATTTCTCTTGTTTACTGTGGGAGTTCTAGGGAGATACTGCAGACCAGTCCTCAGCTCAGAGAAGGAGTTGGGTGAAGTGGGACCCCAGTGGCAGCACCACAAGCCTGTGACTCTGTGACTAGCTGTCTTCTGATGTTTTTCCTTTCTTCCTTCTTCAGTTACTAGAACCTGCTTTCTTAGGGAATTTATTATACGAGGTTTGGGAGGAGCTAACATAGTTCCTTCCACCACTGATACGAACACATATGTGTACATGCATGTGTGTACATGTGTACACATGCACATACCTCCCCCCCCAGAGGTGGGCACAGTATCCAAACTGGTCAGAGCATACTCTATCTCCCTGGCTCGAGTTACTGCTTCACTGATGGACATGTGACCCTATTTGCTGAAACTCCCAGGATAGAAGCCTTCTTTTTTTCCTTAGCTCTCTAACTGGAAGAATAATGTAACCCTAGAGTGGCCAATGGTCATCTGTGACTCACAAGAGATCAGGGCAAGCTATACCACGTAATTAAAAAATAATAAAAGAAATTCCTGACAATATATCTGATTCCCTTTTAAGCTAGTGTGAATTCGGTTTCTGTCACTTGAATCCAAAGACTCCTGATACAAAACAAGCCTAGACATTTCACCAAGAACCCAGAGCAGAAACAGATTTTCTCTGGGCCCAAAGGGATCAATACTTTACGATTACTGGCTTTGTTATGCTACTTCATTGTCAATAAGGTAATGATGTCCCTGTAAGCAGGGACCAGAGTCACGGTGGGAGCCCATCCTTACAGAGCGAGACCAGGTTCCTGTAGTTCTCCAGCATCACGTCCCTCTGTGCAGGATCCAGCCTCCCCCACTCCTCTGGGGTAAAGTCCATGGCCACATCCTTGAATGTCACTGATGCCTAAGACACAAAACATACTTTTGTTCACCATCTGTAACTCCACAGCCTCCCTTTCACCCCCCAGTTTCTGTTGGCCCTGGAGTAGATGCGTAGATGTATTCAACGGGGGAAAATCACTGTGAAAAATGACAAGCATTCTCATGTGTCCTGGACATTCCATGGAAAGTCACTGGGTATCAATTACGTGCCAGGCACACTGTCCAAGATTCAACATGAGAACCAAACGAAACAAGACCATGGTTTCTCCACTGACAGACTAATTTTTCTGGGGAACAAAGAGTTAAAACATGAACCAATGAATCAACAATGTAGTTTGGCAAAGTAAACAAAATATAGGCAGAGAAAAAAAGGCATGTGTCTGTATAATTCTCCTGTGAGTCCTCGCCATGGAATGAACAGACTGGCACCAAATCCAGTGAAGCACGGAATCAATTCAAGGCAAGATGCATTAAATTGGAAAATGACAGCAACAAATTAATTAAGGGTACAGATATCACATATAAATGTTTATGGGTAAACACCATAGGATTATTTATACAAGACATAAAATATAAAAACTATATGGAGATAGACACATACCAGTACTGAACATGTCTCTTTAAGTAAAGATATAGAGAATGGGAATAATATTCCAGGTTATTGAAATAAATATATACCAAATGCTATAACTGGATAGAAAACACCTTCTATTTAAATATTCATGAAGCACTTGCAAAAGTAACAAAGTAAATGTTAATAAATTCCAAAACAGAGATGAAAGAGCAATAACTGATAACTGAAAAAACATATCAAAATTTCAAAATAATGAAATAAAATGCAAAAATCAATGCCATAAGGCTAAAATTGTACTCAGAGGAAACACTTCAATTTCGTTAAAAGAAAATTAATGTAATTAAATGAACAAAGCATACAAATCAAATTAGAGACAGAACCCAACAACAAATTAGGGAAAACAGAAGGAATTACAGGATAAAAGTAGAAATTAAGGGGAAGAAAAACAAGAAAAATAAGACAGCTGGGAAATCTGAATAAGAGCAGTAGGTTATAGTACTATACCAATGTTAACTTCCTGATTTTGGAAAAAGAATAATAAAAGCAAGGTGAAATACTAAATTTTGGAAAATCTGAAAGGAGAGCATATGAGAAATCTTTCTACCACTTGCTAAATTTCTGTTAAGTCTCAAATTATTTCAAAATAAAGTTCCCCAAAATGGAAATAATCTGAGACTTAAAAAATGTAAGAATCATCCTTGGAAAATAAAACGTAAAAATCATTAAGCAGCTACTAAATAGACAAGATACTGTGAGAAAAAATGACTTTGATCCTACAATCTGCATATCTATAGCTAAACTGACAGTGGAAATTAACTTCCAAACCATAAAAGAAAAAAAAAATCAGAATAACAAAAATGCAAACTACAGCACAAAAGGCAGAAAAAAATACAAAAGAAGAAACAAAGCACAGTAAACACAATTATGAAAATCACATAGCAAGAAAAATGTGAAACATACAAGTAATCATCATAATATGCATAAATTAATTTCTCTTATAAAAAGGTTTCTTAAAATAGCCACATCCTCTTTACAGAAAAGGGATCCAGACAAAACCCCCAAAGTTGGGGATGGAGGGGGGGATGGAAGGAAATATAGTATACCACATATCTGAATACAGTACTTCAAGGTCAACAAAAACATGGAAAAATATACACAAAACCGTTACCCTCAGTAGGGAGAGGTGGTGGACTGAACTTGGGGAGGTAAGGACAGGTAATATACTTTAATATTTATATACATCTGTACCGTTCACCTGGTTACCATGAGCAAAAATTAAAATTCTAATTATTAAAAAAGTCTAATAAGTAAAAGATAAACAGCCCAGGCAAATACTAATAAGAAAGACAATTGCAGTATTAGCATCAAACAAAATCCAATGCAATGCAAAAAGGACAGTTTTAAAAATTTCCATAAAAGGTTTAATCCATTCTGAAGCTATAAAAGCAGTCTTGAATCTAATATTAACGTGTTGAAATGTATAAAGCATTCACCCTTTTTCTGGTACCTGTACTCTGACTTTCCTCTGGCTGCTATGCCTGTGGCCACTTCTGGGCCATGCAGTTCAGGTAGTACAGCTCCATCTCTGACCCATGGGTGGGATGTGTGTTTGTATGTGTATGTACAGGTATATTTTCTAGTCTGATCATCACACTCAGATTTGCCAGTAATGGTCCAACAATGGGCCTAATACCCATTATAGAGTTAAGCTCAGTCCTTCTTCTGCAACGACCAGAAGGGAAGATGCCCCTTTTCTCTGATCTTCAACATGGGAAGATGTAGGCCTAAATTCGTTAGGGGCTACCCTGCACGAGAAGAAAAGCCTGCTTGAGTGCAAAACACACAGAAAGAAAAGAAAAGGTCACTGAAATGGAGAAAATAGATTCTAATGTCACTGCCTGAACTCAATTTTAGCCAGACCTGGATTTTTCACTTATAATAGTCAATAAATACCTCTTTTTGCTTAAGCCAGTTTGAATCGAGTTTTCATCAGGTGCAACTTAAAGCTTCTTGACTAATGAAGTCTTCAATATTCACATAAGGTATTCGAGAAACCAATGGAGGCAAGCAAGTATACAAGGATCCTGAGAAATCACGTTGACAAACAGCAGCAATGTGCAATGTCCACTTTCACACTTCGGATTAAAGTAGCAAAAAGAGAGGCTAGTGGAGGAATCTTTGCATTGTGGTATGACACACACCATGGAGAACTCTCTTCTCCCACTCAACTTCGTTTAAGAAAAATGTTCAGACATACAAAAAGTTGAAAGATTAACACACTAATCACCCATATACAACTACCACTTAAATTCAGCAATTCTTAATATTTGCCCTTGGGGAAGTGAGAGTTTGGAAACTGAGTTGTAACTTGGTAACAGTTCACCTCTAAAATACATCCGCATTCATCACCTTGTTGGGCTGGACTCTAACTCTTTAAATTAAACCTTCTATAGGCTTCCTTTTCCAGCATTCCTTTGAACTATTTGAGTACTCACTATGTTCATAATTCACTCCAGCACTTCAGGTGTTTTCTTAAATTCGTACTTAACAGTCATGTGTATGTTGTTTCCCCTAGTGAAACATACATTTTAAGAGGTATGCACCACATTCTTTTAAAATCGTTTCCCAAATAACAAGCATAGAAATTAGCTAATGGGCTAAAGAAGGGCAATGCTCCTTCCACGTCTGCTGAGTGATAATAAATATTAGACGGACAAGATACAACGAAGAAGCAGAAAACATTTTCCACTGAGCCCTTTAGTCACTCGAGTTGTCTCTTAGAATTAGAACTCAGCTCTAATAGACACAGAAACTCCACATCAAAAAGAAGGGAGTGCGTCTGCACTCCGAGAAATAAGGTGGAATTTCAATAACCAGCAGAGACTCACTCACCTGCGATCTGGCTGTGAGGCGCAAAGCTGCCACTTCTCCCTCTTCTGTCCTCTTTTCTTGGGAAAAGGGAGAATCCTGGGAAGACGGAGCTAAGGGCAAGAAAGCAGTCATGATAGGGCCTAGATCTACCTTGTGACCCAGATTTATGAGCTTAAAATTCTCGGGACTTCCCTGGTGGCCCAGTGGATAAGACTCCGTGCTCCCAATGCAGGGGGCCCCAGTTTGATCCCTGGTCAGGGAACTAGACCCCACATGCATGCTGCAACTAAGAGTTCGCATGCCACAACTAAGGAGCCCTGGAGCCGCAACTAAGGAGGCCACCTGCCGCAACTAAGACCCGGCGCAACCAAATAAATAAATAAATATTAAAAAAAAAATTCCCACCACCGTACTCCTGGTGTTCCCTACAAACACTGCGACTGAAGGCAGCCTGAAACAACGACATCCTGGAAGACGGCACTCTCTGATCCGGAAATTAAAATAAGTTTTTCTCTGAGCTTAATCTACATTAAATTAATACAGGAAAAAGAGGCTCAACGTTCTGAAAAATCACCCTGCAAGCTTAGTCTAAATGTAGCTTGCTGGATCCCATCTCTAAATAATTATCACTAGCTGAGACTGGGGTACAATCTAGAAATCCAACAAGCACAGGTAGGGGCAGGGTGTGGATTCTGATATAAGAGGTCACAGACCAAACTTCTAGGAGAACTGGAAGCCAGTCACTGACTCCCCTGCCTGGTGCCTCCTCTATTAAGCAAAAGTATCTGCTCTACTGAAACCAAAGGGTTTTTGTCCGAAGTGGAGGGACAGGAGTGGAAAATACTTTTGCCAACCAAAAGGCTAAACTGTCAGACCCACTGATGAGGCTAGGATGGTATAATCACCCGGGAGGAAGAAGGTGTGAGACAAAGTACGAGGCTATGCTCAAGCCTCAGAAGATGACATTTCGCTCACATTTTGGCGGTGTCTTTGGAGGGTCCGCTGTGCACCCAGCTGGGATCCCACAGCACGCCCTCCACTCTCACCCAAAGAGCCCTTCCATCCCCAGACAAAGGAGCCGGACAGCAGTGACTCCCGTTCAGGAGGAAGAATTCGGCCCGGCCCCCAGCACAAGTTCAACACCGGCCCCCCTCACCGCTCTTCCCAGGCATTTCGGCCATATCTGTCTCCATGGTCACCACCTCCTCCCGGCCGCGAAGGTTCAGCTCTCCCCCCAGCGCAGCCCTCGCCGCGCGGAGGAGCGGGAAGCCCCGAGGCCTCGTGGTTCTCCTTCCCGCCTCCCCTCGGGGGGCTCCTCCGAAAGGCTTCGCTCCGTCCCGAGCCGGCTTGGCCCTCGAGGCTGGCACCTGGAAAGCCGGGACAGCATCCCTGAGGCTGGGCGCTCGCGCCTGGCGCTGCCGCTCGGAGCTGCGCGGCGGCCGCGCGGCCGGAGGAGAGGCGCTGGGGCCGCAGCCAAGGGGCCGCCGCGCAGACCAACCCCCCTCCCACCCCGCGCCCCGGGGCTTCGGGGATGGGGCTCGTGCCTGCCCTCGACGCCCCTTTCTCCAGCGCGCACTCCACCCGGCTCGGCGCAGACTAATGCCCCGGGGGCACCGCCGAGGCCGAGCAAGGAGAGCCGCACCTGAGCAACAACTCACCTCCCACGCCGGGCCTCACAAAGGCTACGAACTTCTCTGGCCAGCGGGGCCGCGCATGCGCAACAGCACAGGGCAAGGCTGGCGGGCCTCGTCCGGCCCCGGAACTACGATTCCCAGAAGCCCGCGGGAGTGGCCGGACTCCGCTCCTCAGCAGGTGGGAGCTCGCGTAGCGCGGTTTGGGGAATCCAAGGAGCCGCGGTCTCCCTCCCTCTCGCGAGAGTAGCGGTCGCTTAGCTCGTGCGGGATCCCGCGGACACGCGAGAGCGTGAACCGCAGAGCTGCGTTGTTGCCAGTCCGGCGCTGTGTCTGCACGTGGACCTGCTGAAGCTGCACACGCAAATCACTCCAGTGTAAGGTATCTTAGAGTATATGGCTTTCCCCATATTCTTGTTCTCCCAAGACTCATCCTTTGCCGTCAAACAATGTGAAAGGTGTACTTTGCAAACCGATGTGCGTGCGTCCGTAGGCTACTTGTTATACTGAAAATTCACACGTGTGAGATAGGGGAGTTGAAAAGATTTAACCAGTTTCACCAAATTTGAGCAACAGGTTATTTGCAAGCATAAAAATTAGATTTATCAAAGGAGATGTTCTCTCAAGGGAGCACGTTTCGTCTCTAATTCTGTTACTGGACACACCCAAACTCAAAATGTCTAAATGCCCCTCTTCTTTAAAGGAGGTTTTTTTTTGTTTGTTTTTAAGATTTATTTATTTATTTTTATTTTTGGCTGTGTTGGGTGTTCGTTTCTGTGCTAGGGCTTTCTCTAGTTGCGGCAAGCGGGGGCCACTCTTCATCACGGTGCGCGGGCCTCTCACTATCGCGGCCTCTCTTGTTGCGGAGCACAGGCTCCAGACGCGCAGGCTCAGTAGTTGTGGCTCACGGGCCTAGTTGCTCCGCGGGCATGTGGGATCATCCCAGACCAGGGATCGAACCCATGTGCCCTGCATTGGCAGGCAGATTCTCAACCACTGCGCCACCACGGAAGCCCGCCCCTCTTCTTCTCAGTGAATAATATTACTGCTCACAAACCCATTTGCAAAAGCCAGAAGCAGAATATCCTCAAACTGTCGCTGTCTGTTCATCACGAAGTCCTATTTATTGTATTCTCCAGTTTGTCCATCTTTCTCTTTTCCCACCAGTATTACCCTAGTTCTAGCCACCGACATTTCACTAGGATTACAGTACCAGTCTCTTAGCTGATTTCCCCAAGTCAAGTCTGCTTTCCCACCAATCTATTTGCCACACGTTCTGGCTCGTGATCTTTCTGAAGCAAGAATAAGATGTTACTTAACCCTTCAGTGGCTTTCAAAAACTTCGGGAAAGATGATTTTTAGTTCCTACAAGAAGGCACCCCCTTATCCAGTTCCCATTTTCCAATGTGGTTCTCATTATCTGAGCCTCCTGGTATTCACACCTGTGTGTAATCCACCCCCCACTGAGTGTGGATAGGACTTGTGACTCACTTTTAACCCATAAAACATAACAAAGGTGACATGATTCTAATGCTTGTTTTGCTAGGGTAATCCTCTTTGCTGGCATTGGTGAAGCAAGTGTAATGTTGGGGAAATCCACATGACAGGGAACTGTCAACCAGTAGGGACCTAACCCCTGCCAACAACCCCCAGGTACTTGGAAGTGGATCATCCCTAGTAGAGTCTTCATATGAGAACCCAGTCCTGGCTGAAACCTTGACAGCTGGCTGCAGAGGACCCAGCTAAGCTGTGCCCGGACCTTCAGCCACAGATACCGTGAGATAGTAAGTGTGTGCTGTTTTGAGCCACTAAGCCTGTAGTAATATTGTTATACAGAAAAAGGTAGCTAACACAGCATCCTAATGTAAGTGGCTAGCTCCTTGTCCAAAACCCAACCTGGATGCCTCTGGAAGGAGGGAGGTTGTTTGACTGAGAAACTATTGAAAAACTGATTGGAGACCTTCTGGGAGACAGATGGCTACAGTTGGCCCTACGGGGTGTGTGTGTGTGTGTGTGTGTGTGTGTGTGTGTGTATGTGTGTGTGTGTCTACGTGGGGAGGGAATGGTAGCAGCAATGGATAGCTCCAGATGCCCCAAGGGGACTGCAGGGAGGTGCTTTCTGTTGTTTTGTGTGCTCTTTTCTGTTCACTCCCACATTGCCCCGGGAAAATCTCTGCCCACTCTTTCACCATCACACAGGGTAACCTTAGAGCTGGTCTGGGAGAGGCATGGATTGTAATACAAGATACAAGCAGCTCCACCTCAAAGGTTTTTATTCACCTTTCTCCCACCCTGATACACACAAACACCCACACACACATATACGTGCACGAACACACACACAGTGAGCCAGGTGATTACTGCAAAAAAGAGGTGGGATGATGAGGTTCCTTGTGGGATAAGATCACCTGGTAGGAAGAGGGAGGTAGATGGGGAGTGATCTTGCCCCAATTTTAACATCATAGATTCTCTGCTTTGAAAATAACTCAAATTTCCCTAAGCCCCCTTTTCCCTCCCCACATACACATACATACATATAGTTCAGCCACAGCTTGTTCCCTTCCTGGTGAGTTGAAGGAGGTATAGGAAGTACCCCAGGGTTTTGGTTCCCTTTGTCCCTACATTACCAGCTTATATCCTGGGATTGGGGAATGTGGACTCACAGTGAAAAAATAAGATCTGAAGCATTCTATTGCTATAAAAGAAAAACAATAATTTGAACGATCTATAACAGATAAGGCAGAATTAGTGGGCCATTTAGAATGTATTTTTAAAAAGCTATCCTAAAAGAGTTAAAGGAGGACATAAGAAATATTAAGCAAGAACTTGTCATAGTATTCAATTTTTTATTGAATAGCAGAATGTGTAAAACTGAAGAGTGAATTTGAAAGCTGGGCTCTCGGATCAAGGAACTCTCCTGTGCCATAAGATATCAGGAAGGGATAGAAACTTGAAAAATGTGAAAGGAATATTAAGCAATATAGAAACTGACTAGATATTCATATAATGAGAGTCCTAGAAGGGAAGAAAGAATAAACAGAGAGAACATGTTTTAAGAAATAACAACCACAAATTATGGAGAAATAAAGGTTAAAGAACTTGGATGGAAAGTGCTTGTTGAAAGACAAACAGGAAAAATATGAAAAGACATTACACGTTATAATAAAATCTAACAACATAAATGTTGGTTCACAACTTCAGGAGTTTCTGGGTGAAATTCGAAACTGGCCCCTGTATATGGGGGGCAAGGAGAGACCAAAGAAAGATGCAGACCACAATCCAGGTTGGTAGGTGGCAGGATTAATAAGGGAACTCAGATACGAGCCTTGTCTTGGGCCGGCCACAAGACGAGTTGATCTCTGCACCCAACCACCAGAGTCTTAAAAGTTTACACAGAGGCCTTAACTGGGTTCAATCTCGTATTCAGTCCAGATGTTCTCAACAACACACTGCTCTCTCAAGGCTGCATCCCTGAAAACAACTCCTACTGTGGGAACAGTGGGCAGAATGTACATTCCAAGGACAGGGAGGACGTGAGGAGCCTCCAGTTGCCTGAGTCTAGTTCTTGGGTTAAAACCAAAGTGTCAAAAACAGTGCCTGGCATTTTGTGGCCCCTCAATGAGTAACAATTGACTAAATAAATCTGACTTTTCAGTAGCACTGAAACAACAAGAAACAAGAAAATGTAATGATATCTTCAAATTGTGAAAGATAAAACTTTGAATCTAGAATTTGATATTTTACTTAAGAATCATGTAAATGAGGTAAAATAAAGATACTCTTATGCATGTAAGACCTTGGAAATATTCTTGGAGGAAGTATTTCAGCAAGAAGAGAAAAAATGAGGGAGATGCTTCAAGATACAAAGAAAGTAAGGATAATAATAATTTAGTAAAGAGTTTGTTATCGTCTTAATAATCAAGGAGCAGACATAGTGAGACAGGGTGACACCAACTACATGTGCATAACAGTGCGATACTAAAATTTTAATGACACCAGTGGGGAGGAGGGTGGGAAGTAGAAATGAGAAAGTGAGAGTAACTAAGTTACTTGTCTTAATTAGAGAGGGGATGTACATATTCACAAGCTTAATAAATGGATAGGGAGAGAGGAAACATAGGTGTGGGTTTTACAACTTAGGTACAAGTACCATGAGAATAAAAGTAGAACGTATAACACTCAAACCAGAAGAAAACAACTGATTGTTCAATAGAAAACTGGACAAGAGGAAAGCAAAAAACAAAGTGTGGTAAAGGGAAAACACAGAATAAGACCTGTTATATCATTTATCACAATATATGCAAATGGGTCAAACCTACTGATCAAAAGGCAGAGAACTTCAGTTTAAATTAAAAAGAAACAAACAAATGGAAAAAAAACCCCACAAAAGACAAACCCCAAGATGCAGCAATATGTTCTTTACATCAGAAACCAAGCAACACAGAAAGATTAAAAACAAAGTGATGGCAAAAGATATACCAGGCAAACATGAATTAAAAGAATACCCAGACCACAATGTTATTATTAATAAAAGTAGATTCAAGATAAAATGTCATATTGGACAAAAGAGGAACATTATATGTTTGTAAAACTCATGAGGATAAGTGTAGTCAATTGTATTTGCCCATATTTCTGCTCTTTCCATTTTTCTTCTTTCCTCATGCTCCCTGATTCCTTCCTTTAGCATTCATTTTTTGATAGAAGGACTTCTCTTAGCCATTCTTTAAGGGTAAGTCTGCTAAGTGACAAATTCTTTTAGTTTCCAGTCATCTGAGAATGTCTGGATTTCCTCTTCATTCCTGAAGGATAGTTTAGCTGGGTATTCAATCGTGGTTGACAGTTCTTGTCCTTCAAGTTGACAGCACTTGAAAATGTGCCATTTCTCTCTGGCCTTCATGGTTTCAAATGAGAAGCCTGCTGTCATTCAGATTGGTGCTCTCCTGTAGGTAATGTGGCATTTCTCTCTGCTGCTTTCAATATTTTTTTCTTTGTCTTTAATTTGCAGAATTTTAATTATGATGTGTCTCAGCAGGGATTTCGTTGAGTTTATTTCTTGAATCTGTTAAGCTTGTGTCTTTCACCAAATTTGGAAACTTATCTGCCATTGTTCTCTTGAATACTCTTATCAGCTCCACCTTCTCTTTCCTGTGCTTTTGGGACTCTGATGTTAAGATTGCTGGATCTTTTGTCATTGTCGCAGCAGGTCTCTGAGGCTCTGTTCATTGCTTTTCAGTCTGTTTCTCTCTGTTGTTCAGATTGGGTACATTCAATTGATCTGTCCTCAAGTTCACTGATTCCAAAATCTGTCATTTCCACTTTGCTGTTGAGCCCATCCAGTGAGTTTTTAATTTCAGTATTTGTATTTTTTAGTTTTATAATGTTCCTTTGGTTCTTTTTTTTATGACTTCTTTTTCTTTGCTAAGATTTTCTATTTTATAGTTTGTTTTGAGAGAATTTGTAAATTCTTGTTGAACATTTTTTTCGAACAATGGCTGCTTTATTTATTTATTCTATTTTTGGCTGCATTGGGTCTTCGTTGCTGCACACAGGCTTTCTCTAGTTGAGGCGAGCGGGGGCTACTATTCGTTGCGGTGTGCGGGCTTCTCATTGCAGTGGCTTCTCTTTTTGCGGAGCATGGGCTCTAGGTGCTTGGGCTTCAGTAGTTGTGCTGCACGGGCTTCAGTAGTTGTGGCTTGCGGGCTCTAGAGCGCAGGCTCAGTAGTTTTGGCGCACGGGTTTAGTTGCTCCATGGCATGTGAGATCTTCCCGGACCAGGGCTCAAACCTGTGTCCCCTGCGTTACCAGACGGATGCTTAACCACTGCGCCACCAGGGAAGTCCACGATGGCTGCTTTAAATCCTTGTCAGATGATTCCAATGTCCAGTTTGTCTCAGTATTGGCGTTAGTTTGTTGCCTTTTCTCCTCCAGGTTGTGATTTTCCTGGCTCTTGGTATAATGGATGATTTTGTATTCATCCTGGATATTTTGTCTGTTATGCTAGGAGACTCAAGGTCCTATGTAAATCTTCTATTTTAGAACATCGTCAACCTATTTATAGGTCTTGGTGTACTTTGGTGGGCTGTGGTTTCAATGGCAATTTAATTTTCAGAGCCTTTGTGGTACTAATTTGGTCTGCTTGGTTTATCTGGTACTGCTAGGGCTCCCGCTGGTCCCTGCTGATGCTGCCTGAGTGGGTGGAAAGGGCTTCCTCAGGCTGGTCCAAGGTGGGGAAAGGGGTCTTCAGCCCTTGAGGAAAAAGAGTGCTTCCTGGGTCGGGTGCTTTCTGTGGTGGCATCCCCCTGCCAGTACCACCCAATCACCTGCTGTCTCTAGGTGTGTGTGTGTATGTGTGTTTTTGGGGGGAGTGGAGATTCCCAGGTCCGGTTGAGACAGAGTACTTCCTGGGCCAGCCGATTGTTGTGGCAGGATCCCCCCTGCTGGTGCCATCTGGAGCCTGGTTTCTCTCTGTGGGTGAGTGGGGTCTCAGGTTTGGGGGGACAGAGAGCCTTCTCAAACAGGATCCCCCTCGTCGGTGCCACTTCACCCCTGCTTCAGCTCTGGGTGGGGGAGGGAAGACTCAAGTCCAAGGGATAAAGAGGCTTCCTGTGTGGGTGATGGTTGTGACAGTTGCTGACTGGAGCACTGTGATGAGGCCACAGCGTGGATCGCTGTGAGCTGCTGCCAGGGGTGTGAGTAGAGTGTGGGGCACGTGTGCCGGGAATCGCCATCCTCGTTATTTCTGCCTGAGGCAGTTGGTGGGGGGGGGGGGTCACTGGATAAGAGGGGATTTTCTTGTTAACTGAATTAGCTCAGAACCTCGCGAAGCTGTGAAGAGCCGCCGCGGGTTACTCCTTGCAGCTGACGTTAGGAACTTATCTCGCAAAGACTTTGCCTTGTGTGAGCTGTTTGTGAGCGAATGAACGAACACATTTTATCTGTTTATTTTGCACTCACAAGGGTCTTAGATCCACGGTTCTCAACCACGGGTGTTTTTGCCCCTGAGGGGGAACAACTGCCAGTGTCTGGAAACCTTTTTGGTTGTCTCCACTTGGGGAGGGGGTGTCACTGGCATCTAGAGGCAGAGGCAAGGGATGCTTATGCTTTAGACATCCTACAAGGCACAGGGCAGCCTCCCTGCAGTAAAGAACGATCCCGCCCCACGTGGCAACAGTGGGGAGGCTGAGAAACCTTGATAGGCAATCCGCCATGGCGGCATGTGACCACCAGGCGGCAGTCATGCCTGCTGCTGAGATGTTGAATCACAGGCGCTCACCAGCCCCACAGTTGATTGTAATAACAGTCCGTCACTCTTAACATACACACAAGTTGTTTTTAAATTACAAAAGTGAAACATTCTTTGCAACAGGTTCAAATAATATAGAAGTATATAAAGTACAACATAAGGGTTCTTCTGTTCCCCCTTTAAGTCTTACCCTTAAAGAATTGAGTTTGAATCTGAGGATCTATCCCGATTCCTTTCTCAGATATGTGTGTGTATATATATGCATATGTTGTGTGTGTGTGTGTGGACACACACGTCACTAGTATCGTACTGTTTCTTTTGTTTAGCAGCTCACTTTTAGTTCTCAACATCATACTGTGGACGAATTTACAAGTACTTTAGAGCTACCTCACGTTTTAAATGGATGCACAGTGTTCTGGTGTATGAATGCACTATAATTTATTTATATATATTCTTATTAATGGGCACTTGAGTTCTTTCCAAATCTTTTTTTTTTTTTTTGGCTGATGCAAGCAATTTTGTGGTCATGCTGCTATTTCTGTAGGATAGATTCCCGGAAATGTGATAAGTCAGAGTGTATGTTCGTTGGAAACTTGATGACACGGCAGCACTAATTCATGTTCTAACAGTGCAGGAGAGGACCTGTTTCCCCTACTCTCACCGACATTGGATACTATTGATATTTTACTATCTTTAATTTACGTTTTATTGTATGAGTTTGGATATATTTTTATATGTTTATATTTTCATATGTTTATCAGTGTATTTCCCTTTCCCATTTTTATATTTGTTTTTTTAAAAAAATCAATTTGAAGTAGTTTTTTATATGTTTTGCTTATTAATACTTTATCTGAGTTTTGATTTTGAATAAGGGGTGAGTTAGGGATAAAACTTAATATTTTCTCAAATAGCTAGCCAATCGAACTAACAGCCTTTATTAAATAATTCCTTCCTTTCCCCTTGTAATGAACTGCATGCATCCCTGTGTCTATTTTTGGACTCTGTTCTATCTAATCTTGTGCCAGCTTCACAGTGTTTTGTTCATGGTAGCTTTATAGCTGGTGAGGAGGGATGGGAAGAGTGCTAGGATGAGTACTGTGATGTACAAAAGCCGAGTGGGAGGAGGAGACATGGCAAGAGACTCAAAGTCGCCAGAGGCTGAAGAAGGCACGTGGGCGGGAGGAGAAGGGGATGGGGTTGGAGTGAGAGCAGACTCAGATCATACAGGGCCCTGCAGGCCGTTTAAAATTGGATCTTTATCCTTAGAGCCATGGATCCACAGACGGATTCTGACCAGAGGAATAATATTATCAGATCTATATTTTATTCAGCTTTCTCTGGACTTCTGTTTCCACCCACAATGGAGTAACTGGTACCAGACTAGCCCTCCCACCACAAACCTCTATAAAACTTGACAAGATGTAAGAGAGAACTATTTTCAGGCAGTGAATGACAGGCAGCACAAGACTGTTGATCCCTGACAGAAGGAAAAACTCAAGAGGTGAGCCCAGTGGCCACCCAACTTTCTGTCTGGGAACAATTTCCCAACCATGGCACAGAGAGCTGGAGTCCAGCAGAGCACAGAGGTCCCGCTAAGCTGAGGGTCTGGAGAAATCAGGGTCCAGAGCTGCTGAAGCAGCTAGAAACTGTGGGGCGAGGTGCACAGAGGAGGGTGTCGTGTAAAGAAACATAACACTCCGATTGCATGTACATTACACCTCGGTAAGGTGGATTTTAAAGCTCTTTCCCTCGGGAATTCCCTGGTGGTCCAGTGGTTAGGACTGGGTCCTTTCACTGCGGTGGCCCTGGGTTCAATCCCTGGATGGGGAACTAAGATCCCGCAAAATAATAAGTAAATAAAAAAATAAAAAAGCTTTTCCTGGATGCACTATGGAGAACGGATTGCAGGGAGTGGTGAATGGATGCAGGGGTTCCAGTTTGTAGGCTGTCACCGTAATGCAGGTGAGAGACAGTGGTGGCTCCGACTACAGTCATGGAACATAAAGAGTAAAGGTTCTGGAGGTACTTGGGATGTAAAATGGTGATGGAATGGATGTGGGGGACGAGGGAAAGGGAGGAGGGAGGGGCGCTCCCTGGGTATCTGGTTGAGTGCTGGCAGCAACCTCAGGGAAGAGAACCAGGAAGAGGGCCAGCTTTGTCTGGGGGGGATCCGGAAAGGTTGTCAGTTTCATTCGGGCTGTGCTGGGTTTGAGGTGACTGAGAACGTCAAGTCTTTATATTTAGAACGTAGTTGGAGATACGGATCTGAAAGTCTGAGCTGGAGACGTCAGTTTGTACCAACGGTAGCTGAAGTCTAAGGAACGGGTGAACTCATCGAGGGCAGAGAATAGGTTGGGAAGGGGAAGTGATCGTGGCTTGAGCTTCAAGGAGCTTCTCGTCTTTACCAGCCGGGGAGAAAGAGAGGAGCAAGAAGAGCAGCTGGGAGAGTGGTGGCCGGGAGATGAGGGCGACCGGGAGAAAGGGGGTCCCTGGAAGGCTGTCTAGTCATTATCGAACTTCCCACTACATCATCTTGATCTAAAATTTAGAATCTTGCAATAACCCTGAGAGTTAGACAAAGTGAGTACTACTCTAATTTGACAGGTGAAGGAACTAGAGGCTCGGAAGGCAAATGACATCTGGAAGTGGCTAACGAACAGCTGAGCTGAGTGCAAACCCGTCTTCTGACTCCTAAATCCTGGGCGTCTCTGCTTGGAAGACGATCACTGAGCCGCCACAGGAGATGTGCCAACAAACAGGTTCATTTTTTAAAGTTGCAGTTTTATGATTTTGTACATTATGAGTTGTTGGCTTAAAAATTGGAAAATATGGGAAAAAAGTAACTACCTGCGATAATTTCATGGAGCTCTTTTCCCGCTGTCTACACATAGACACACATACACTGAAGCTGTTCTTTTTGACATAATTAGTCTCAAAGTGCACCATCCATTTTATAACCTTTAAGAAACTTAATATATTGTGATCCTTCCTCATGCCTTTAAATAACGAGTAACTGGTTTGAATGACTTAGAAAGAAAAGCAAACAGAACAACTTGCCAAAAGCAAACAAGGCTTGTTGGGTGGATGACCTTCAATCCTACCCAACTGCCTATGACCTTTTTGTATACTTTTTATTGAACGTTTGCATCTGCTTTTTGGAATGAGCGGTGGTGCAGGAACGAAAGCTTCCACGGCACAGACTTGTAATTTCCACCGCTCTCCTGCAACCCTGGAGGGCGTGTGTTGTATGCCTCGGCCTGACCCGATGCTCCCAGGCCCGTGGGTCCACATGGGCTTCGGGTTTACGGGGACGGAATGAGCACACTCTTCCCCAGGCCCCCAAGGTGAAGCCGCAGCATACTTCAAAGATGAAACTTCAGAAACCCCTATGCTCAGTTGAGGGAAACAAAACCAATAGGTTCATATGGTTGTCAGGATAGGTCCCAGGCAGGATCAAGTTTCAAACCTGACACCGATCCAGAAGCCACACGCACCAGTCCAGAGCGGGAGGGGAACACATGCTTTAAGGGGTCAGTGGAAGCACCGTGTTCGGGTTCGTGGTCGGGGCAGCAGATCTAAGGCACATGTTACTTTGATCCTGAGACCGTCACCTGCCTGCCTCAGGAAGCTTCCCTGATGCCCATTTTCTTAGGATGTAGTCTGTCCAGCTTTGAGATGCAGGGGCTGATAGGTCATGCTGGGGAGAAAGCCAGGATCTGAACAGATTAGGGGTGTGTGGTCGGAAGTCAGAGCAGGTCCTCCTCTACCTCTGTCTGGATTTCTTCAGGCTGAGTTTTTCCCACCTTTGTCTTTACTCACGTTGTACATTCATCCAGGATTTTTACCACGTTTGCTGTCCTACAGCTCTCATATTTACTATCCCCATCTGCTGCGCGTTATGAATTCTCCAGCCAGTTTTGACCATCCTGATGCTGATTTAACTTTCAGCTTCATCCAAGCCTGCGCCCAACTGCGGACAGGCGCTCCTTTCTGGGCCTCAGCTGCCCTCCCCTCTGCTACAAGTCAGGAGATGGGGTCACTGTGCTGCCTCTTCACCCTTACAACTGACGTGTCATCCCAGCAAAGTGTGAAACCCACCTGTACCACCCTCTGAATTACAGCTGCCACCACGTGAGCCCGTTTGTGCTTTTCAAAGATGATTCAGAACCGGGGGTTCAACTTGGCTCTTAAATCCTATTTTAGCTGCTGTATTGCCCTGGTTGGCTTGTGTTCACCATAAGGGACCCATGAGGTGTGGTTTTAGTCAAACACTGTGCCCCTCCTTTGTGGCCATGGGCAGACTCAACGTCCAGTACTGATTTCTGGGCTGCCCACCATTCTGTGATCCACCAGGCTGACCCCAGGTATTACTGGTGGTGACCGACCTGGGGTGGGCAGGCAGGGTAAACGGCATTGACTTGCCCTTCTATGACATTTGCTGTGTGGAGACTGGTGGGAAGAAGGTCTCTTCCCTTTTGGATCCCAGGCTGTAAGGGTGTAGATCGGACCTGCTTCTGGGTACCTTTCCTGCCACGTGGAGAGAGTGTACCACTTACACTGCTTCCAGCTGGACCTCAAGGACATTTATCATCTGATATGACTTGAAGCCTGAAAACAGGCAGTTTTTTTTTTTTTTAAAAAAACCATGGGATTTATTTATTTATTTATTTTTGGCTGTGTTGGGTCTTCGTTTCTGTGCGAGGGCTTTCTCTAGTTGTGGCAAGCGGGGACCGCTCACTATCGCGGCCTCTCTTGTTGCGGAGCACAGGCTCCAGACGCGCAGGCTCAGTAGTTGTGGCTCACGGGCCTAGTTGCTCTGCGGCATGTGGGATCTTCCCAGACCAGGGCTCGAACCCGTGTCCCCTGCATTAGCAGGCAGATTCTCAACCACTGCGCCACCAGGGAAACAAGCAGTTTTGAACAGCTCAGCAGTGTCACCGAAGCTCTTCCCATCTTCCTGTTCCATCTTCCTCAACTACTGACTTGGCCCTTGCCTTGGTCCTCACGACTGCAAGGTGACTGCCACAGCACAAAAAGCAGAGCTCTCAGCCAAGTCAAGGTGGAATTCCGGAGATTTTGTGAATGTAGGACTGGCCAACTGTGCTCTTTGTGGGCAGGGCCTGTGTCATAGCCTGTATGTGTTTTGTGACCTGCACAGTATCTCACAACAAGCGTGGGATGGGCGCAGCCTGGATACAGATGGATGAATGAACCCTTCCTTCTGGGTCATCTCTCAGGCCAGGCCTGACTCTGGGGCAGACACATGGAGACCCTTTTCACTGGAGGGCACTTCGGTGTTTGGGAAAGAATTAAAATGAGGTAAAGACGTTTCAGGAGAGAATGTGCCCGTTTTCTCCTCTCTTGGGGAGGAGGGCCTCCTGAGAAGATTCAGCTGAAGAACAGACAGAGCCCGAGCATGGGCAGCCCGCTTCTCCACTACCAGCCAAGTCAGAAGAAGCTTCCCCAAATCTGCTGTGAGGGACCATCTCCCTGCCCGCGGAGATGAAAGGTACCTCAGAGCAACTCTGCCCCTCCCGAGGACCAGCCTCCGTGCAGTCCACCTGGGGCTTCTCCTGGCTTTGGAGTGACCAATGTGCATTTAAATCCCAGCTCCAGCGTATGTGAGATGTGTGGCCACCCAATCTCATGTGTAAACCCGCTCTCACAGAGATGTTATAACGTGTATCTGCCACTCAGCACATGAGCAGTCAGCTGTGGTGCTGGTGCTGGTGGTGGCAGTGGCTGGGATTTCAGAGACAGTCCTGCTCTCGAGCTCAGGAAGAACACAGCCTTGTCTTGGAAATGTTCTGTGATTGGGGGTCAGGTGGAAGTGGTCTGAGGGCCCGATTGTGTGAAAGATGAAATTGGAGGACCAGAAACCGAAGGATTCAAAGCAGGATGTGTGCAATGTCTGTAAATAGTGGATGAGACATAGGTGAGTCTGAACCAGGAAGGTCAAGGAAACCCCAGCAAGGTCATGGTACGGAATCTGGGACGCTTATGAAAACTGGGCCGGAATCAGTACAAATAGAGACCTGGTTTTGGGGCAGCCGTACCTGAGCTCACAGCTGACTCTGGGCCTGGCCTCTCACAGCCAGGTCTCAGGAGGATTCACTTTAACAAGTATTTATTAGGCACCTACTGTATGCGTTACATAATCTGCCAAATACTGTATTTTTGGAATAGATGATAAGCTCTAGGGGCAGTGAGGAAATGGAAAAATCAATATTTACTTATGAAGGGGGCAGAACCTGAGCTGACACTTGAGGGGTGATGTTTGGAGGGAAGTGGGTGGGATCTTGAGGCAGAAATGATCCCTTAGCTCAAATCTAGGACTCAGAGTTTCTTTAAGAGTCTGTCAGAGAAGAAGCCAGAGGAGAGAGTGTGGGGCTGAGAGGGCAGGACTAGGTCTGGAGGAGGGAGAAGTGGCCTCTGAGCAGCTCAAGGGCTGATGGGAGCATGCTCAACCACCATTCACCCTCTGCTAAATCCCCACGTAGGAATGACTCCTGAGGACGCTGGCCTGTTGAAAAGGGAGGCTGTACGAGACATGCACCGTATAATCTAATGCTCTCAGCATCCTGGAGGCTGAGTGCTGTTTTCATTTCCATCTGGGTAAACTTGGAGGAGGTAAGGACGTGTCCAAGGTCACCCCTGAAGGTTTGAACCCAGATGACCTAATTCCAGAGCACGCACTGCAGAGCTGCAGGAATTGCCAGTTTCCCGGCCAAGACGAGGGTGCAGGAGGCAAATGTGGAGTGGGCCACGTTTCCAAAGCTGGAGCCGCCTTGGATGGCCACATCACATGCAGGCAGCCTGAGCCCGCCATTATACCCCAAAAGGAGTACCAAGAGTTAAGGATGGGCGAGGAAAGCAGGAAACGTCAAATGCCAGGCTGGGACAAGGGGTGGGGAACAGCGTCCGGTGACTGTCACCAGTAGAAATTATGCCTGTAAAGTGAAAGGGCTCCTGCGTGCTGAGGAGACCATCTCACATAGCTCCAAGGGTGTTGTGATGAGCTTTGTGGTTGAGGTCTCCTGGCAATGTCCATTCCTTCCTGAAAAAAGGCCAGTAGCACCTGGAGGTACACTTGACTTAAAGTTCTTGTGGCAAAAGAATTCAAGCCGGTTTCAGGGCACGTGCTTTTGAAAGTATTCCTCCGTCAGGCAAATAGTTTCAGGCTATTTGCCGACCACTCCAAACATTTAAAAATCATAACGAAATGCTTAGAAAGTGGATCAGTTTGATTCTGCAGCTCAATGGTGCCAAGGACGAGGTCCTCTTAGTCTCTGCTTTGCTGTGCGCGGTGAGGGCACCATCCTAAGCTGGTCCCTTCATACCTAGGATAGTTGCCAGGAACAACGCTTCTTGGTCCATCTCCAGAGGGAAAGAGGCCGGTTTCCCAAGTATCTCTTAGGAGCCAGGAAAACCCCAGCAGACTTCTCAGATATCTTCGGCCTAAATTTGCATGGACATCCGCATCCCTGGAGCAGTCAGCGTAGGCCAGTGGGCCGGAATGACCAGGCCCGGCGTAGATGAACAGAGTCTATCCCTGGAGCCCCCTGCGTGCTGGGGAGTCCTGTTTTCCAAGCTGCGGAAGAAAAAAAAGAAAAAGCCATGTTCTGGTGATTTAGAGTGAAGCTAGAATGTGGGATTCAGAAAGTCTGGGCCTCTCCAGTGAACTCGTGGGGCAGCCCCCCAGGGGTCTCCGCACGAGAGGCCGAGGAGCGGCCCAGCAGAACGCCTGTCCCGAGGGAAGGGGTCGACTGTGGTGGGTTTGGCTGTGCACAGCTTCAGGGTCAGAGCGGAGGGTGGTCCTGAGGAGGGCAGAATATGTCCACAGCTAGCCTCTGTGGGATCATGGAGTTTCAGGGAGAAAAGGGGCTCTGAGCAAAGAGAGAATGAGCAGTTTCAGGAAGATGGGAGGGACCCTGGGTTTGGGACGCCTCTGACAAAACATGTTACGGGACCTCCCTGGTGGTCCAGTGGGCGCTCCCAATGCAGGGGGCCCGGGTTCCATCCCTGGTGCTCCAGTGGGTGCTCCCAACGCAGGGGGCCCGGGTTCCATCCCTGGTGGTCCAGCAGGCGCTCCCAATGCAGGGAGCCTGTGTTCCATCCCTGGTGGTCTGGTGAGCACTCCCAATGCAGGGGGCCCGGGTTCGATCCCTGGTTGGGGAACTAGATACCGCATGCGTGCCGCAACTAAGAAGTCCGCATGCCACAACTAAAAATCCCGCGTGCCGCAACTAAGACCTGGTGCAGCCAAAACAAACAAACAAACAAGAAAACATGTTACAAACCCTGGGCAACCCTGGGCCCCTTTGGACTCTAGAGCATCAGAGGCAGCAATGGTGGGAGAAGAGGGTACCCAGTGGATGGTGGTGCCCCCGGGGACCCCCAGAAACACTGGGAGGAGGGGTTGTACAGGTCTGGGACCCTGGCCTTAGTCTGCAGGGGAAGGAGCAAGGAAACATGAATGGTGACTATAAAAGTGACCCTCTTCATATTCACAGGCTTCTGTGACCTGGGGAAATTAGGTTTTCATAACTTTTGGAGAGAGGAGGGTCATCCTTAGCCTGTTCCTTGTCTCACAGCTTAAGAGAATTCATTTGAAGGAGGCTTCTGCTCATTAAGTCCTGGTGTGTTTGTGACCATAATATCATTAGTATACAGATTCACTTGCATTATATGATGGCTTCACTTCCATCTTTTCACAAACCACACTATAAGTTAGTTGGAGCAGATATTGCATCCCCATTTGTTGGATGAGGAAATGGAGATTCAGAGAGGTTAAGCTACTTACCAAGGTCACACAGCTGGCAGGTGCTAGCATCAGGGCTCTGACCACCTAACGCTTCTAATCCAGGTTCTCTTTCTGACTATATTTGGATTCCCCCAACATATACAGACACATCTCCTGTTTAATAAGCTTGTTTCTTTCCTACTAAAATATTCTTGGCAAGACAGCAATTATTTCATTCCCATGGAGGTAATAGCTCCTACTCTTGGTGTTTTATTTAGTTCCTGAGTCTGTGCACCAGGCTTTGGATCAGGGCGACCCCCTCATCCCTGGAAATCCAGATACAGATGTTATGCTTCCTCCACCCAGTCAGGGGTACAAAAATACAGAGCGTTCTTCAACTTCTGGTTTGCAACAGTGAGGTGGAAATTGAAACCATTTGAGCGAATGTGTGTGGGCTGTGGCCAAGTGCAAGTAAGGATGCAGCTTCTATAGCTCCTGAGACCCAGCATCTTCCTGCAGGGAGGGGGCTTTGGTGAGGAAAAGAGTATATTATGTCTACAGACCTTTTGTCCTCAGACCCAGCCACAGACAATCCCTGGGGTGGGAGAAGGGGAAGGTCTATGGTTTTTCCTCTCTTTGTTCAGGGATCTAGGTCAGTAGTCCTTTTTTATTATTAAAAAAAAAGTAAATAACTAAGAGGAGCCCATTCCAAGATTGGTGGAGGAGAGTTAACACAATGCAGTGTGGTAATGCACATTGTAATAGCAACTGTAGACATGTCCTCGTTAGCATTGTTGGGGAGGAAGACATTTCCCTCTACCCTTCTAGGTTCTTCTGGCTGGTCTAAGAATTAAAGTGACATGAAACAAATCAACAGGAGGAAATTAAATGAAAGTTTAATAACATGTGTACATGGGAAAGACCCAGGAAAAATGAGTAACTCACCAAAATGGCTGAAACTCTCACCTTAAATACCATCTTCAGCTAAAGACAGAAGAGGATGTTGGGGGTAGTGGTTTGGGATGTCAAAGGGGAGGCATACAATTCACATGAAGATGGAAAAGCGAATGTTTGGAAAACAAGTGTTTGCTGGGCCAGCAGAGACAATGGGACTCGGAGAAGAATTTTAACAAACAGACTTTGCTGGGTTCCTCCCTGTCTGCCACTCAGTTCATACTATATATATCTATGGGGATAGCTCACTTACTGGAATGGGTCCTTGCTCTACATTCTTTTAGGCTGCTCAGGGGAGGTAAACAGAAAGACTTCTTGAGTCTTCTGTTTCTTAAAAATAATCAGCCTAAATTAGTCCTCATGCCTAAGAGACACATTTTGGGGTCTACTTTTGCTCCCCTCCGGTGTCACGGGTTCTGCATCAGCCTCTTGGGTTCAAATCCAGCTGGTTCAGAACCAAGGGTCTTTGGGCAGGTTATCTAACCCCAGAAAACTTAGTTTCCTCATCTGCTAAATAGGAATAGTAATGGCCGCTGTCTCGGGGCTGTTGTGCGACTCACCCAGTTGGTACATGAGGGCCCTCAGCATTTATACTGGTGTTAGTGCTATCACCAGCACACTCCTCTGGGCTTCATCTAACTCCACATGCAGAGATGCCCGAACCACAGTTACTGCATTTTGATTTTTTAATTACATTCTTTTCTTCCATGGCTAAAACAGATGTGCAGTGTATGTTTGACAGGCCACAAAGCAGACTGTTCTGGTTAGCGTAAAGTTTAAGTTAAATCATGTATAAGCCAGAATGACTTCCCCATACCTCAGTATGTGAAAATTTCCTCTGTCATTTTCCTCTTTTGATTGCAAGTATTCTGACAGAAAATATTGATGATTAAAATACTTGCCCCTTGATGCCATGGTGGTTGCTGCTTGCTCTGGGTCCATCATGTCCCTTGTTGCTAGGCAGAACAGTCTTTGACATAAATTGTAGCAATATTTTTTTGGATATATCTCCTAAGGCAAAAGAAATAAAAACAAAAATAAATGGTACCTAATTAAGCTTTAAAGCTTCTGTATAGCAAAGGAAACCATTGACAACATGCAAAGACAACCTACAGAATGGGAGAAAATATTTGCAAATGATATGACCGATAAGGGTTTAATAACCAAAATATATAAACAGCTCATACAACTCAACAGCAAAAAAACCCAAACAACCCAATTAAAAAATGGACAGAAGACCTGAATAGACATTTTTCCAAAGAGGACATGCAGATGGCCAACAGGCACATGAAAAGATGCTCATTGCCACTAATCATCAGGGAAATGTAAATCAAAACCACAATGAGATACCACCTCACACCTGTCAGAATGGCCATCATCAAAAATAACAAATAACAAATGTTGGAGAGGGTGTGAAGAAAACAGAACCCTTGTACACTGTTGGTGGGAATGTAAAGTGGTACAGTCATTGTGGAAAACAGTATGGAGTGTTCTCAGAAAACTAAAAATAGAACTACCGTATGATCCAGCAATTCCACTCCTAGGTATATATCCAAAGAAAGTGAAAACACTAATTTGAAAAGATATATGCACCCAATGTTCATAGCAGCATTATTTACAGTAGCCAAGATAATGGAAGCAACCCAAGTGCCTGTCAACAGATGAATGGATAAGGAAAATGTGGTACATATATACAATGGAATACTACTCAGCCATAAAAAAGAATGAAATTTTGTCATTTGCAGCAACATGGATGGACCTAGAGAGTATTATGCTAAGTGAAATAAGTCAGACAAAGACAAATATTCTATGTTATTACTTATATGTGGAATCTAAAAAATGAAACAAAGGAATGAATATAACAAAACAGAAACAGACTCACAGATACAGAGAACAAACTAGTGGTTACCAGTGGGGAGAGGGGAGGGGGAATAGGCAAGACGGGTAGGGGATTAAGACGTACAAACTAGTATGTATAAAATAGATAAGCAACAAGGATATATTGTACAGCACAGGGAAATATAGGGGCTTTTGGGTCATTTTCTGCATCTTTCCATCCGATGTGCCCATTCTGACTGGTTGGGGGTGCGTAGCTGTCCCAGGTCCAGAAAACTGGCCAAACAACAGTGGTACCAAAGCAACAGCTGTCCTAGGACCTCTAGGGTGAGCTAGACTTGGAACCCATCTTCCGTCCCCAGGGCGAGAGAGAGCATTTTTTGCGTGTTTTAAAAGATTCGCTCATTTGGTCGCAATAGGTTGTTTTGCCATTTTAAGCCTAAGCCGTAAAGGTGACTAGAGTTTACTTTGTGTAGTTGCTTTGGGTTTTCTCATACACAGTTCTCAGAGTGCGAGGCATGTGCTAACCGTGTGCCACATAAAACGTCACGTCTTTGGGTCTGGAATTTATGAGGAATGATTGAAGAGTGTGGTCTGGGTCCTGGGCTCTTCGTTTCTAGGGCATTGAATGCTCCTGCGGGGGTTCCTGGGAGGTCCAGCTGCTAATTCTGGCCCTGAGAGCCTGGGTGACTGGAGGGTTGCTGCTCAAGGGTGCACCATGGCCACACCTCGTCGGCAAACAAGAGTGAGCTGGGAACAGCCCGGGGCCAGACCTCCTGTGGCCTTGGCAGGAAATGCCCCCGTGTTCTTCCTTAGTTGCAGGTGGTCTGTAGGCCAGTTTTCTCCACCCATCATCAGGAGTCCTGCAGGCACTGTGTTAGGTGCTCACGGGCAAGGCAGACCCTATGCAGGCTCACAATCTTGTTTTCTGAACCAATGTGTGTGCCCCCGTCTTTGTGAAGAGCAGGCATGTGGAACACCCTGGGACAACCCTGCCTTCCTCAGTGGGCCAGTCACTACCCGACAAAGAGACAGGAGGTTTGAGGGAGGGACTCAGAAGGGGCTCGGGTGGTCACGCCTGTTGTGCTCTGAGACTAGGAGCAAAGATCCTTTGAGTCTGTTCTCCTCTCCTGCAGTTTGTTCTCTTGTTTTGCAGTAGTTAATTACCAAAAACGATCTAAGAGGCTGTCTTCTCATTTTAGGAGCAAAGCAGGGCTGGGGACCAGTTTGCTGATGGCAACCCCAGGCCAGAAAGTCTACTGGGCCCACACCCCCAGGTGAATCAGGAAAAGTCTGGGCTGGTTTCTGGAAGAGTGATGATGCAGCTTCCAGCTCTGCGGTTCTCCGATTTGGGGATTTTACCGGAAAAACTGCACAGTGCGTTTGGAGGACTGATTTAAATGTAACTCTTCCAGATAACTCCACCTCACTGTTATTGCCATAGTTTTCATAAAAGATAAGACCTTCAGTTCCAGAAAAGGGGGAAGGACACAGTCTCAATCAGGTATCATCCCTTGAAATCAATCAAATTCAGATCTATGACTGGTTTATTATGTTATTCTTATTTTTCTCAGTCTGATTGCCTGCTTTTTCTTAATTTCTGACGGACAAATATTAGCTAGGTTTGTGAGTCACGGCTTGGCAGACACAGACGAAAAATATCCAGAGAGATTTTTGAAGCTGTTTCCTTAGGAGAGAGGCTGCGGGGCTTCCTTAGTCTGAAGCTGCCAGATGGAGTCTTTGGGTTGAGAATGCTCTTCTTGAATTCTTGCAGATCCCTCAGGGTGATGGCCTTAAACCCATAAACTGGGAGGGGATCTGTTGGCAGCCATCGTTCATGTGACTCCGAGGGAGTTTGTCAGTTTGTGGGATTATTCATCACAGAGTCAACTGGATGAAAGATTAATGATGACCTACCTGCCGACCGATTTCCTACCACATGGCTTGGTAGAGTTTGAGTTTCGAAATTCTGAGCAGGGAAACCTCCCTCAATTCTGGGAAGGAATACCAAGCCACAGCTTGGCCCTAACATCCCTGGTGGCAGGTTTGATTCAGGAAAGAAGGAAATTACAAAATTTGTTTTGTGCCGAAGAGAGACACTCGTTTCATGTGAGGTTGAGTGGTGGGAGGCTGGCCTGGAGGACAGGACAGGGTGGAATTGCAGGGCCATCTGACGTCCGGGGAGCAGGTGTGATGAGAGGGCCGGGAGGTGGTCTGGACGTTGTGACGGGGGGTCAGGAGGACCCCCCGCCTCGGCTCTGAGATACGTTGGTGGGGGGCGGTTGGGGGGAGAAGGATAGCACCAGCCGAGAGGCGGCAGGAGAAGCAGCGTCTTTGGCGAAAGCCGAGCTCCGGTTAAGGCAGGGAGGCAGGGGACTGTCTGAGAAGAGGCTGAGGATATTGGGGTGCTCAGGGCGCAACGGGGGCGGGGTGGTGACTGAGCGCTGGGTCAAGAGGGAATTAGGGTCTAGGACATACGTGGGCGTTAACCCCGCCTTCCGGTGCGGGAGCGTTGACCCAGGAGGCCTGGGTGTGATGAGGTGCCCTGCAGCTCCTGGGGAGGCCGGCCGGAAGGTGCTGTGTCAGGCCTGGCGGGGGAGGGGGTTTAGAAGTTGAGGTGGATTCTGTGGTCCTGGGAGGGCCAGAGGCCGCCACGGGGTCAGTGCTCTCAGGCCCAAGTCCGGGCAGATGTCACAGCTTGGCCAGGGCGCCCTTTTCCCACAAGCTCAGGAGGATCTCAGACACAGCACAGTTTCCCCGAGAGCCACACTGGGAATCTGTTTACCAGCCCTGGCTTCGGCCAACCTCCTCACTTCATAGATGAGGAAGCTGGGGTTGAGAGAGGACAAATGATTTTCCCAGTTCAGGCTGGGACTGAAAAGTCAGGTTTCCTGTTTTCCAAGCTGCTGCGGAATGTCTGGTCGCTTGGAGCTCCGATGGGGCACCGGGACGGGCTGAGCGAAGCTGCGGGCTGCCCTCCGGGGTCAGCAGGAGAAAAGGGGCGGGGGAGATAAGGGAGAGCCTGGCTCAGTGCCCCCTGATTGGCGCCTGAGGTTGTGGAACGGGTCAGGCTGGGCAGCCACGCCACCTCCCCCTCCCCAGAAATATCAGAGGCTCTGTGGCATGTGGGTGGACCAGTTCAGCTTCCAGAACCAGGTCATTCAGAGAGAGGGACAGAAAAGAAAGCAACCCTATTCGTTAAATGTTGGAGAAAACTCCAGGAACGTTCTGGGCTGCGAGAAGCCAGCTCCTTTCCCTCCTGGCCAGAGATTTAAAACCATGAAATGAAACGCAGGGGAACCTCTGGGAACCTCTTCTGGCGTGTCTTCAGCAGTGGAAGAGGGCAGCCAGGTCAGGGATACTCAGGAACCTTCGTACTGCTGAAAAGAGCCGCATCTAGGCCATCATGACATGCATGCTCTGTACATGTTGACAATCAACAGAGCTGCATCTGACATAGATTTTTACTGTTTTCCATGCCCTCCAACACCAAGCGGGAATTCTCGGTCAGTGACGAGAACTGCCCCTTGGTTTATGTGCTTTAATCCAGATCCTGCCAAATCACACGGGGTGGAGAGCCATGGGGGGAGTGCGATGACTTGGACCCACCCCATCCCTAATCTCAGGGGCGAGCTGGACTGGCCCCCACCCCATTCTCCCTCTGTTCCATTAGTTTTCCAAATCCACTTGAGTGTATATGAAGAAATCCTGTGGGGGAGCTGTAGAACCTCTCCAGGACAGGGGTCCCCAACCCCCGGGCCACAGACCAGTGGTGGTCTGTGGCCTGTTAGGAGCCAGGCTGCACAGCAGGAGGTGAGAGGCGGGCAAGCGAGCAAAGCTTCATCTGTATTTACAGCCGCTCCCCATCGCTTGCATTACTGCCTGAGCTTCGCCTCCTGTCAGCATTGTGGTGAGTTGTATAATTGTTTCATTATATATTACAATGTAATGATAATAGAAATAAAGTGCACAGTAGATGTAATGCGCTTGACTCATCCCGCAACATTCCCCCCGACCCCGGTCCGTGGAAAAATTGTCTTCCGTGAAACCAGTCCCTGGTGCCAAAAAGGTTGGGGACTGCTGCTCTAGGGTACAAACGTTGGGGGCCAGGTACCCTGGAACGGTCCTGGGTTCCTTGGTGCCCACCTGGCATCCCCACCCAGTGGCGCTGCCCAGGAGCACCTTTCGTCTGAGGAGCGAGATGCTTCCCACCTTCTCCCCTGGCGTCTGTTATGGGCTGAACTGTGAACCGCCCGCCCCCCGCCAAAACCCCGCATCGGATGTTGAAGTCCTAACTGATGCCGAAAGCTCAGCTTCTCTGTACTGGTGCCAAATCGAATCTCGGAGTTTTGGGTGAAGTAGAAAGAAAAGAATAGCTTTATCGCTTTGCCAGGCAAAGGGGGCCACAGCCAGTGCCTGCCTCAAAGAACTATGTGTCCCAGCCCGGGAGGATCTGCTGAGGGGTTTTATAGCAGTGGTTCAGAGGTGAGGTCTCTGACAAGATGAGGGTGTGTGCCGGGTCTCAGGTGGGTCTCCTGATCTTTTTTTTTTTTTTTTTTTTTAATAAATTTATTTATTTATTTATTTTTAGCTGTGTTGGGTCTTCGTTTCTGTGCGAGGGCTTTGACCGCGGAGCTCAGGAATCTCCAGTCCTTTCCAGACCGATCCCCCAGCTTGGCTGAGATTATGGGGGGGGCGAATGATTCACAGAAGAATAGCAGTTTCGGGTCTGGGCTGGAGGACGGGTCGGAGCCTGTGGGGAGACAGCCTGGGCCTCTCTGAGCCTGGGGACTCGGGCTGCCTTGTGGCCACTGCAGCTGGCCGTCCTCTAAGCCGAGCAGAGTAATGACGACCGACCGAGCTTCCTCTGGGGGGAGGAAACAGTTAAAATCCTGCCGCAGCTGCCGTCAGCTGGGCGTGGTTCTCCCATCTGACTGGGGCGGCAGGATCCTGGGCCCAGGAGCAGAGGAAGCCCAGCTCCTGCGCAGAACTTCCACATGGCTGAGTTTGATCTGACGGCTCCAGGGCCTCTGCCCGGGGTCCCCGCTCACCCTCCGGCCACTCTCAGCCCAGACTCTGGGTTGGCCAGCCCAGCAGAAGGAGAGGGCACAGCCTCCCTAGGGAGCTCCCCGGGGGAGAGCTGGGGACAGAGCCGTGGCTCTGCCTGGCAGGGGCGTCCTGGGGCGGAGGTGGAGGAGGAGGAGGAGGTCCTGTGCGACTTCTGCCTCGGGGCCAACAGGGTGAGGGCCATGAAGTCCTGCCTGACCTGCATGGTGAACTACTGCCCAGAGCACCTGCGGCCGCACCAGGAGAACAGCAGGCTGCAGGGCCACCAGCTGGCAGAGCCCGTGAAGGACCGGGACCTGCTCGTGTGCCTGGCCCACCGCAGCCCGCTGGTTGCCTTCTGCTGCCCCGATGGGCAGTGCATCTGCCAGGAGTGCGGCCGGGCCGAGCACAGGGGCCATGCCTCTGTCTCCCTCGATGCCGCCCACAGGGACAAGGAGGCAAGTGCCGGGGTCCGTGCGGAGAGGGAGGTGGGGAGGCCGTGGGTCAGGGAGAGGCCTGGGCTCTGCCTCGGCTCCTGGGGCTGCCGGCTTCACTCCTGTGCTCTTAGCTTTGGCCCCTGGCTGTGCAGCCAGCATCCCTGTCTCTTGCACTTGGCTTTGGAAACTGGAGTCGGTTACTCTGTCGCCATCTCGGTCCTGCTGTCCCTGTACTCTCTCTGTCTGCGTCTGTCGCTCCTCTGGCTACTTTCCTGCTACTTCTCACTCAGCTTTTGGTGACTGATCCGTGGGTGGGTGTTGGATGCAGAAGATGTTTCCCTCTGGCTGGATCTGAGTGGCAACGAATGCAATGTAAAGCTTGGCAGAAGTTCAAGAGAAAAGAGCCAAAACTTTGCCCGAAGTTCTCTTTTTCCCTTTACCCCAAACAAGAGATCAGTAGCAAGGGCCCCTCTGGAGATACCGGGTATGAAATCCAAGAGCTTGAATAGTGCCGAGATAAGAGAGAACTGGAAACTTCCCTCCAGGTACAATGTCAAGGACTGCTTACCTTAGGGAAAATAAATCTCCTCATCAGATAGAGGTGTCAGGAGAGACTGAGAAATACTGTGCTCGTAGCCTGTAATTTTATTCCCATCAGGTAGGGCAACCGTTTCTAGAACAGCTGACTTTTCTTTGCCCTGAGAAAGCTGAGAGCCTGGAGAAGTTCCTGGGAATGGATTCATATGCTTCGTTTCTCATACTCGGACTTTCCACGAGCACGTTTGTTCTCAGTGGGGAAGTGCAGTTCTTTTGTCCCACATTTCTTGTGTACAGACTCTGGGCAAGCTCCCTGTCTGCACTGAGCACGGCCGCCAGGCCCGTGGCAGCGTCTTGGCCCCGGGGTCCCTGGGCAGCGGACAAGGAGCTTCCTGGAGGGGGACCCGCTCCTCCACACCCTCCCTTAAGCATGGATTTTATCCAGCGTTAGTGGGAATTGTTCCAGAAAGCTCTGTATTCCAGATGCCAGTGAGTCATTGTTATCAGCTCTGCAATCTACCTGCCAACAGTTCCCAGCATCTCCAGTGCCAGGAAATGTCCGGGCAGGAGAGCAGGTCACTGCCACCCACTCCCCACGTTCACAGCCACGTTCACAGAGGAGGCTCTGGGTCAGCAGACAGGCCAGAGGATAAAGTTCCACGTAATTGACTCCATGGTCTTCATGGAGCCTTGGGGTGTGCTATGTGCTTTCCGTGGATTTTCCCATCCAGTCCTGGAATAACTCACTGAGGTGGTGACTCTTTTCGTCTTCACCAAATTTGTCCAGACTCATACAGACGACTAAGCCATGGAGTGGGAATGGAAGCTTCTGGAAAGCCACCCCACTGGAGGAACACAGGGAAGGACCCCAAGGTCACAATATTATAACCTTACTTTATTTTTTTGGCACCAAAAGCCTGCCACACATGTCGTAGAGAGATTAAAGCAGAGTGTACTGCTTTCCCCTTGTTCAGGGTATAATATCTGAATTCTGTTATGTTTAACTGGAAAAGTGATGCATGTCCCCGTTCAGAAACAATCTCCACCAAATACTGAGATAGATTTTCCCAGACAAGGCCTCCCTCCCAGCCTGGATCTGCCCATCTCCCTCCTCAGAGGCAGACACCACGATCTACTCTTTCTTCTGTTTCCTTTCAGAAATTCTATGCCTGTAGCAGCATAGATACAATGTGAATTTTAACGTAGCGTAAGCTGGTGCGTTACAGAGACATAGGGTAATTGTCATTCTGAGCAGGGAGGGTTGTGTTTCTCGTGTGTGGAACCCCAAATTCAGGTATCCCAGGAGGGAGCGGTGTCAGGTAAAATACAGACAACTGGGGCAGTTCTTGGTGCTGAAAGCAGGCCGGTTCCAGGTGTGATGCAGCAGCCCCGTACCCCAGATCCTTGGTGCGGGCCCAGTTCCCAGCCTCTGCTTCCTGGTGTGCCTAGCAGAGTTCCTGCCTTTCCACCCTGCATCCTTGCTTTCAACGCTGAGAGTGCGTGTGTGCTCTGTAAGCGCTTTTTGGGTGGCCCTGCCACGGCTCAGGAGCCAAAAGGTTTCTTGCAAGGAGCCCAGGAGACCAGCTCCGAAGACACAGTACCTGGATGAGGCTGCAGCCACCACCAGGATTATTTTGAAAGTCTTATTAGACATAAGTAAGGCTCCAGAAGCTCCATCTCTCCTCCAGCCAGCCCCAGCCCGCTGGAGCCGCTTGCTGAAGGTCACTTTGGATCGAGTTAAGCGCCAGTCACTCAGGCATGTTGTGCAAGGGAAACCGTGAACAGCGGGGTCAGCAGCAGGGACACAGAGCGGCCGGGAGCTGCATCGGGTCCACAGAGCGGCTGATTTCTCAGTTCACCGACAGAGCCCCTTCTGAGGCTCCCACGGTCTCTAGCTACGCCAGTGGGCAAAAACTCTGGATTTGGGAATTCTGGGTGTTCTCTGATGATTTGTTCTGTGCCGCTGGGCTTCCAGGGCCCAGCTCTTCCCAATGGGGACTCCGCTCTTCCCCTTGCCCAGGCCAGCGTCCCAAGGCCTCTTAGTTGTTTTGTTTTTTTTTTAAATTGAAGTGTAGTTGATTTACAATGTTGTGTTAATTTCTGCTGTACAGCAAAGTGACTCAGTTTTACACATATATACATTTTTTAAAAAATTAATTAATTAATTAATTTATTTTCGGCTGTGTTGGGTCTTCGTTTCTGTGCGAGGGCTTTCTCTAGTTGCGGCGAGCGGGGGCCACTCTTCATCGTGGTGCGCGGGCCTCTCACTATCGCGGCCTCTCTTGTTGCGGAGCACAGGCTCCAGACGCGCAGGCTCAGTAGTTGTGGCTCACGGGCCTAGTTGCTCCGCGGCATGTGGGATCTTCCCAGACCAGGGCTCGAACCCGTGTCCCCTGCATTGCCAGGCAGACCCTCAACCACTGCGCCACCAGGGAAGCCCTATACATTCTTTTTTAAATATTCTTTTCCATTATGGCTTGCCCCAGGAGATTGGATATAGTTCCCTGTGCTCTACAGTAGGACCTTGTTGTTTATCCATTCTACATGTAATAGTTTGCATCTACCAACCCCAAATTCCCAGGCCATCCCTCTCCCTTAGCTTTTTTTTTCTTTTTGGCCGCACCCTGCAGCATGCAGAACTTCCCCGACCACTGTGCCCCCTGCAGTGGAAGTGCAGAGTCTTAACCACTGGACCACCAGGGAAGCCCTTCCCTTAGCTTTTAAGAGCAGCTAATCTTAACTCCACTCACCTTCTCTGAACTCAGGCTCGCTGCTGGGAAATGAAGCTGTGGCATGCATGTGTGTGAGTTGTGAAGTTTGCACTCTTTCTGTGACTGCTTTCCTGTTTGTTCTTTTCTGTTCCTTTTCAAGTTTATCAAACATTATCAAGTACTTTCTGTGGGCTAAGTGTGCTACACTATCTCAGGGAGCGTGGGCTGTAGTCAGGAAGCCAGGGCAGGTCCACGTCTCCCTGGATGCCAAAGGGCTGGGGCAGCACAAAGGCCCTGCTGCGTGTTCCAAGGAGGAAGACCCCCAGCAGTGAGGTCAGGGCAGGTATCTTGGGGGAAGGAAGGCTCGGCTGGGCCCCGTCTTAGACCTTCAAGTCCATTAGTGGAAGGTCACTGCGTCCAATCTCAGCATTGGTTCCAGAAAGCTCAGGATACGGTGGGGATCTCGGACACAGTCTCCAGGTGGAGCAGGAGCCAAGGTCTGAGAGCCACAAGTGTTCCCGCTTCTTGGGGGCGCCGTTAACCAGCATTGTTCACGGCCCATCTGCTGCCAAAAGGGGGATGGTTTGAGGCTGTTCAGGAGAATTTCTCCTAGAAGTTCCGAGGAGTGCCTTGGACTCAGTATTATGCAACTTGTTTTATCCTGAACATTCCAGCAGGCTGTATGTCTTTCAAGAGCAGGGACAGTGTCTTATATAACTGGACTGGCATGTAGCGAGCTCTCATCAGCTGGCCAAGGAGTGAAGTCAGGGCCCAGCTGGGACCCTAGTGTTCCCAGACACAGACTCTCCAGAGGGAAACACCAAGCGACTGACACCATCTGGAATTTCCTCCTCTCTTCTCCCTCCCCCTGCTGTTCCAGTTTGCATCTCTAACCCGACCCTGGCCACTGAGCTGGGTACCCCCTTTGCCCTGGAGACAGAAGCAAGAACGATTTTGTTAACATATTCTTGAGGCACCAGAGGAGACGCTAAACCATCTGATGAGGGTCGTAGAGCCTGAGAGAGGCAGGTCTTGTACCCCAGATATGGTGCCTTTTGCACAGCATCTGTCCTCACCCCGCTGAAGCGGGGAGGACTCTCTGTGCCCTTGGACATGGGGCCGTCTACTCTCATTGGCACTGCTGTCCTGCTTTTGTGTGGGGCCTGCCTGGGCCTGCGATGTGATGTGCGTATGGCTGACGCCTTGGGACACCCCGGAGCCAGGGTCTGGGACACCCCGGAGCCAGGGTCTGGGCACCCCGTCATTTCCTGGGAACAGGAAAAACTGGAGATGCTGGTCTCCCAAGTGGCCCCGCCTCTTGTGGTAAGCAGGAGTGCCTGCTTGTGGGGTGACTCACTCAGAGGTCCCCACTAGGCACTTGGGAGTCCCTTTCTCCTTTTATGGCAGTCCGCAGACAGTGGGGAGAAACCACCTCCCTGGACACTCTGGGGGTCTCCTGTGACCCCGGATGGTGCTGGGGCCGACCGCTTTAACACACTCTGCACTCGTTGCTACTGTGTGTTCTGTTGTGTCTCCCACCACCTTTCAACAAGCAGCTCGTGTCCCCTCCCGTCCTGGAGCAGGTCACTGGGTAGTAAGCCTTCTAGACAGACCAAGGTTCCACATTGCCCCCAAATAGGCCAGACCCCGCATCTTCCCTGCTTCCCCCACTCCTGGGCATCAGGTCTCAGGTCTCAGGGGCGGGAGGTCACCTGGGCTCCCTCGGCTCTGAGTCGGGGCCGCAGGGCCTGAGCAAACGTTCCCGGGCTTCTGCAGAGGGAGATGAGTCCCCTGCCTGCCTGGGCTGCCACCACTGGGGCCTGGGATTCCCGCGGGCTTCAGTGGGAGGAAGGGGAGACGCGTCACGGTGCCCCCGCACCCCGAGTTCTGTTAGGGTGAATGACGACACAGCTGGCGTGCAGACACGCTGCTGTGAAAATCAGTAAAAGCTCTTCTTTCTGTTGCTGCTGTCTCGTGCCCTTGTGGACGCAGAAAGTGACAGGGCCTCTGAAGCTCGCAAAGGCTCTGGTTTCATGCCTCGACACGTTCTCAGCAGACAGTGCTTGGGGAGTTTCAGGAGGCGAGAGTGGGGCTGGGCAGGGGCGTCGACCTGGGCAAACCCGGGGTTCTCAGGCGGCCACTTGCCTTGGCGGGGAGGGTTCGCTCTGCCTGCACCCGGCAGAGAGTAAGAGTCCGTGATGGAAAGCAGCCGAGGTAGCGCTAGTAACGATGATGAGGATAATGACGCCACCGACACGGATGGAGCACCTGCAACGTGCCCGCTACTGTACAGAGTTCCTGCTGACACGCCTCCCATCCTTGCGGGAACCCTGTGAATTGGGCACTTTAGCTGCTCCCACCTCACAGGTGAAGAAATGCAAGTGTGGAGGCGTTAAGTAGATTTTCCCGAAGTCTCATCTGCTAAGTAGGAACCCTGGGACGCCCACCCCCGACTTCAAGCGCCCTGTGCTCCTTGTAAGGCTGTTCTGGGGCCGGATGGGCTGGACTCAACTCCACTGACAACTGTGTGACCTTGGATAGGTGGCTCCATTTTCTCACCTGTACAATGGAGATAATGTGTTTACCTGCTATGGGCATGGTCAGGATGATAGGAGGTGACGCAGAGAAATGCTTGAAGCGATGCCCAGCGCAGCGTAAGCTCTCCCTGCATTTTAGCCAGTTCACCCTGGGAAGTGCCGGCACGCAGCTGACCCTCTGTGCCTCCACTGAGGGTGGGTGCTCCAGCCTGGCTTCTGAGAGCAGCTTCTGAGACTGACTCCCCTTTCCATGGAAGAAGGGCAGACGGTGCCTTTGCTCCTGGGGACCTTCCGAGTGCCCTGGGCTCCTGCCTCCTTGACGCTGACCTTTCCTCTTCTTAGGCTGAGCTTCGGAGCACCCAGTTAGACATGGAGCGGAAACTCAAGTTGAATGAAGACGCCATCGCCAGGCTCCAAGCCAACCATAAATCCGTTCTGGTAAGGCTGGCCGGGGTCACCTGCCGGGCTTTGGCACACCTGGCAGCTGCTGCGTGCTCAGCCAGGCCCACCCGGGGTTGTGGGATGCAGGGTGCAGGCCCGGCCCCCATGTCCACGGGCCCCATGGGTTTTATCATTGGGTGAGAACTGTGGGTACAGATAAGGTCGGCCACACCGCAGGGTGACTTCACCTTGTTACGGGGATTTGCTATGAAATTAGTTCAAGATTCAGAACTGGCAAGGGATTTACTTTTTAATGTTATAGAGTAGAAGCAAGCTAGTCCTGTAATGACAGTGTCCTTATTTGTATATGTGCATATGCTTTTTTGACCGGGAGAAAAGGGTATATGTGGGAGTCAAGGGGGGTGGTTAGCTAGAGCTCCAGAAATTATGCATAATCTTGGATTCTTCCATCATGGGAGGGTGTTCTGCATGCGATTTTCACCAGTCCTAAATCCTGGCAGCCAGAAAAGAGAGGTGAGAGTTGCTGGATTAGTGGATGGTATTTGATAAGGCCAGTGGCGTGCCAGGCTACTTAGTTTTAGTCTCTCTGGTTTATGAACACTTTCTATAATAAACTCTAAGTAGACCCAAACAGTTCCGCAAAGGTTTCTCATTAGTGGCAAGCCAATAACCACAACTCAGAGGAGAATGCAAAACAACTACCCTATGGCAGTCAGTCAGCAGCAGCATCTTTGCATATCAAGAATGATTCTATCAATTCATCCATCCATCCACCTACGTATCCACTATGCATCCATCCGTCCATCCATCCATCCATCCGTCCATCCATCCACCCACCCATCCATCCATCCACCCATCTGTCTATCCATCCATCCATCCATCCATCCACCCATCTGTCTATCCATCCATCCATCCATCCGTCCATCTGTCCATCCGTCCGTCCATCCATCCACCCATCCACCCATCCACCCATCCACCCATCCATCCATCCATCCATCCATCCACCCACCCACCTATCCATCTATCCATCCATCCATCCATCCATCCGTCCATCCATCCACCCACCTATGCATCCATCCACCCATCCACCCATCCACCCATCCATCCATCCACCCATCCACCCATCCATCCATCCACCCACCTATCCATCCATCCATCCATCCACGCATCCGTCTATCCATCCATCCATCCATCCATCCATCCATCCGTCCATCCGTCCATCCGTCCATCCATCCACCCACCTATCCATCCATCCATCCACCCACCCACCCATCCACCCACCCATCCATCCACCCACCTATCCATCCATCCATCCATCCATCTATCCATCCATCCATCACCTACCCATCCACTCACCTGTCCATCCACCCACCCGTCCATCCACCCACCCACCCATCCACCCATCCATCCATCCATCCATCCATCCATCCATCCATCCATCCACCCACCTATCCATCCATCCATCCATCCATCTGTCTATCCATCCATCCATCACCTACCCATCCACTCACCCGTCCATCCACCCATCCATCCATCCATCCGTCCATCCATCCATCCATCCATCCATCCATCCATATCTAATACATGTAACCATTTCAACTTAATTTCTTCCTCCTTGGTGTTTATAACTAACTAGCTGTGGAAGCATGAATACCTATTTCTCACCCATATAATCTTACGAAAAGAAGAACAATAATTATCCCTTGAAAGTCTTGGAAACCTTCAGAGATTGTTGATTTCCCTGCTCAGTGTAATCTGGAGAACCGCGTGGAGCATCTTGCCTTTTTCCAGCTCTTTATTTTCCAGACACTCTGATCCCTACTCAGTTCTTCTCTTAACTGCATGGTAACCAGGTGAGGTAGCTACCACAGTGGCCACCGTGTAGGAGGTACATGAGGACACAGAGACAACAAGAACTGTCCAGGGCCCCCAGGTTGATGGGACAGGAGAGCCTGGGAGTGTTGCTTCCTTGACCTAAGAATGACTCAGTCTGTTGCAATGGTGGTGCTTTAGTTTCTTTATCTAAGAAATGGGGACTGTAGTAGTACAGTCGTCCCTTTGTGTCCTCAGGGGATTGGTTTTAGGACAACCCCCAATCCCCCCCCCACCAACAGATACCAAAATCCACAGATGCTCAAGTCCCTTGTATAAAATGGCCCCGTATTTGCCTGTAAACCTACGCACATCCTCCCGTATACTTTAAATCTTCTCTAGATTACTTACAATACCAGATAACAATGTAAATGCTATGTAAATAGTGGCCAGCTTGGCAGAGTCTAGTTTTGCTTTTTGGAACTTTCTGGAATTTTTTTCCCAAATGTTTTCGTTCTGTGGTTGGTTGAATTCGTGAATGTGGAATCCGCAGGTATGGAGGGCCATCTGTATTTACCTTCTGGGGTTGCCATGAGAGAATATGTATACAGTGCTCAGAACAGTGCCCGGCCCATGATAAGCACTTCCTAAATGTGGCCGTTATTGTATTACTATGTTATGTAACTAAAAAGTGACCAGGCAGGTGGCAGGACCCCAGGAGAACAGAAAACAGTACCTGGAGGGGCTGCTCAGAGGGCTCTCAGATGGGATGGTCATGGAGGGACAATGGGGGAGATTGAGGCAGGCGGGGCATGGGCTCCGGGCTGTGGAGCGGTGCGAAGGGAGGGTGAGCAAAGGAAAGTGTTTCCAAGAACTTTACATGAAATTGAACCAGGTAATTTGTGTTGGGGCAACGATCTGGAGTTGGGCATTGTCAGAGGGAGCCATCAGCACCAGGACCTAAGAACTACCAAAGAGAAGTGGAAACGGTTGAAAACGTGGATTGAAGTTGTAAATATGACGTTGACTGAAGGCATTTGTAAAGGATGTGGAAGGATAGAATCCCACATGCACAAGTGCCATCATGCAGATCCTTGCTATTCATCACATGGAATTTGTTTTACGTATTTTTGAACGTGGCATTCCATTCTGCATAGGTAGGCTGGTCCTGCGATGTTTAGGTGCTGTGGACACCTGCACACACCCTAAACATTTTGTGCCTGGCACAGACACCATAGGGTTAGGTGTGCTTTTGGCTCAGATGGACCCGGTGGGCAGTTTAACTGGACGTAAAGGAAATGCTAAGGAAGCAGATTCATGCTACTGATTTGTACAAAGAAGCCAAATTATTATTTTACCACAAGAAACATGACTATCAAGTATACTGAATACGCACATTGTCCTGGTTGGAAGATTGATGTCACAAACTTGAAGAGCAGCCCAACTGTCAGAGCTGGACTCAGAAATCAGATAATTCACTCCCCCATCTGATGGATGAGAGACTAAGGGAATGATTGGCAAATAAGTACTTACACCCTGGAGAGTCCTTCTTGCTTCCGGGAACCCAGGATTCAAATGAGAATAAAGGCTTCCTCTTACGATAGGAAATCGCTCCCTGATTTGTGGGTTTCTCGGGTTTGCATTTTTGCGTGTTGAGCTTTGAGAAGGTTGGACGCCTCACTAACAGGTTCTTCACCCCCCCCCAACCCCCCCCCACCCCCCCACCGCCAGGTGTCGGTGTCGGAGGTAAAGGCGGTGGCGAAGGAGCAGTTTGGGGATCTCCTTGCTGCCATGAGGAAGGCCCAGGCTGACGTGATGCTTTTCTTGGAGGAGAAGGAGCAAGCTGCCCTGGGTCAGGCCAACGGCATCAAGACCCACCTGGAGTACAGGAGCGCAGAGATGGAGAAGACCAGGCAGGAGCTGGACAGAATCGCTGCCATCGGCAGCCCCGTGCTTTTCCTGGAGGTATGGGCCGCCCTGCCGCTGATGACAGGGAGACCTTCACTCTGCTCGGCCTGCGGCGCACGGGGGAGGGGAACTGCCCGCTGATAATCAGGTGTGCAGGGAGCTGTGAGGACAGAGAGCGGCTGAGTACACGAGTACGGGAGGGAGGGCTTTCCAGAGCGGAGAGGCTGGAACCGGGTCGTGGAAGATGCATCATGTGCCAGCAGAGGCAGCGGCATGTGCAAAGGCAGAGAGGTTTGAGACGGCACAGCTGATTTGGGGAACTAAGGTGCTTTCACAAGGATGGGGTGTGGGATGCTGGGCACAGAGCGATGGGAGGCAAGGCTGGCGGGGCCAGGTGGGCATCTGGCTGTAGAAGTTTGTTCTTCATCGTGAAGTCACGGCAACCCAGGGAGGACTTCAGGTGAGGGGTGATGAGCTCAGGCCTCAGTGTGCTTTATAAACCACTCCGACAGTGTGGAGGGATGCTTGCTGGGCCGGGGTGAGACCGGGGTCCTGCTGCCTTTCGGAGAGGGCTGCACGTGCTGGGGTGACTGAGGACAGACAGCCCAGCAGAGAAGATGAGACCTTTCATTACAATGTGCCATTCATTGTATGTTAAGCCACCTGCCATCAGACATTCCATCCTCCTGGATCTGTCACTAGAGCGCTGTGTAGTTTTTAGCAAGTCACTTAACCTTTTTGCGTCTCAGATTCCTCATTTATAAACAAGCAGGTCGGAGTCAGTGATTTCCAGGGCTCCTTCAGTGCTAATATTCCTACACACAAATAATTCTTTTATTGCATTTTGGGAAGAGATTCCCTTCTAGTTAACGGCAAACATAGATGTTTATTTTGAAAAAAAAAACTTGGAAAATATGGAAAAATATAAAGGAACACTATCATCCATATTCCCATCACCCAAGATAATCATCATTAGCCTTGTAATGAGTGAGAGAAAGAGAAGCAGACAGAGACAGACAGACAGACATACCAAAGAATGTCTTTCAGTTCCTTTACTTTTCAATATCAAAACAAAGAAACTATGAAGAAAAATTTGGCTTCCCATGTCATGAGTTTCCTAAAGAGCATATAAATAATTAAAAAAAAGAAATAAAATCTCTTTTTTTTTTCTCCTTTGGTAACTTTAACATAAAAACTTTAATATGTATAAAATATATTTTAGTATAGGACAACTTATTTTAGTTAAACATAACTTCTTTTTCCACAAATATTTATCCAATCGAAATGACATGTATTGTTCCCCAGTGATTCTTTTTTTTAGAAACAGACCATTTTATTTTATTTTATTTTTTATTTTTTCGCTGTGCCGTGCGGTATGAGGGATCTTAGTGCCCCGACCAGGGATCCAACCCTCGCCCTCTGCCTTGGAAGCATAGAGTCTTAACCACTGGACCGCCAGGGAAGTCCCCCCAGTGATCTAAAATGTTACTTTTATCATATATGGCACTAACTCTACATATGGTGTTAAAATGTTTATTTTTCTCCCTATCTACTCTCTGGCTTGGCCTCTTTCTTCTCTTCCATTAATCTAACCATTCTGGTACAACTGTTTTCATCACTAAGTTTTCTGCTGTACCCAGTCTGTAATTCAGTGCTTCCATTGCATTTGAATTTTGATAATGTGTTACACCTGAAAGCGATCTTTCCTGATCACTGCAGAGTTTTGAAGCATAAGAGGCTTAATGTGATTATCTATGTGAAAACACTTTTCAAACTCTTAAAGCACAGAACAAGAATTAGAGAACACTGTGTATTGGATTGAACTGACCAGGAAAATGCAGCAGCAAGCATTCCCGCCTGAGGACTTGTCTGTGAATCTTCCAAGTGCTACACCCGTTCCTCCATCCCTGTCGTGGCTTGTGTTTAAATTAGTTAAAAAAAAAAAAAAAAAAGTACTGATAGAATGAAGGTTGCAGGAACGTTACCGCCATCTGCGCTGTTGGTGTAACACATTTGTCCTTCGATTCCCTGTCTGGGCTATGTATTGCATCTGCTCGTGGGTGCCTAGTATCTCTTGATTTTTAAAAGTCCACTTTCCCAGTTAAAAAACACGAATGCTTTCTACATCATCAGACGCTGAGCTGGACCCATTACACACACTTTCTTTGTGAAGTGCACGTCACCATCAGCCTATTTTACAGATGCGGAAGGTGCCGTATTGAGGAGGGCAGCCCTGTTTAAGAAGCACAGAAGCCAGGGCAAGTTCTGCCGTGTGTCCTTTCCTGCAGGAGTACTGCAAGTTCAAGGACATGAAGGACGATGCTTTCCCCAGTGTCTACATTGGACTCAAGGACAAGCTCTCGGGCATCCGCAAGGTCATCACGGACTCCACCGCGCACCTGATCCAGTTGCTGCAGAACTACAAGGAGAAGCTCCAGGAGTTCTCCAAGGAAGGTGAGAGGCTGTGGCTTGTAGTGTCTCGGAGGGGCTGACGGGGGAGGTGGGAGTTGGGAGGGAGAGCAGAACCGGGGAGCTTCTCATTTTCAGAGCCATCCCCTGGCTAGCCGTGCTACTGATGGACACTTAGCTTGATGACTGAGACCCGAGAATGTGAGTCAGTCACGTCACGCCCTCGGCCGGCATCTCCGAGACTAGCTTCTGAGGTTGCTGACGCCTGTACTTTCAGGTGAAATCCAAGTCAGGCTGGGGTCTTTCCTCAGTGTGTTTTACTTTCGTGTGGTCCGTTGAGCAGGGGTCTCTGACACGTGACTGGTGTCCGGGCCCTTCTTCCCCGAGGAAGCCCAGGGAAGAGGGGCTGGGGGTTCCTGCTTCTTAGGTTCTCCTGCCCACCTGGACAGGTGTGCATGCACAATTCTCTGATTTTCTAGAGGAGTACGACATCGGAACTCAGGTGTGTGCCTTCACTGAACACAAACACTGGACCTCGGAACCCGAGCCCAGCACCAGGCAGCAGTTCCTCCAGTGTAAGTTGTGAGCAACTTCCCTCTCCCTGGGTGTGGACGTGCGTGTGAGGCTTTGGAAGCAAGGATGCCGTCTCTCACGTAGGTTTCAGGTTCTTGCAACATCAGGGTCTATGCCCAAATGGTACATTTTAAAAAGTTTAATTTAAAAAAAATTTGAACTTTTCATTTTGAAGCAGTTTCAAACTTAGGAAAACATTGCAGAAAGAGGACCAAGAATTCTTGTATACCTTTCATCCAGTTTTTCTAAGCGTTAACACTTTACGTTACAACGGTCCACTGATCCAACCTGGAAAATGAAATTGCTGCAAGGCTATTAAGTAATCTATGGAATTTATTCAGGTTTCACGAGGTATTCCTCCCAGTGTCCTTTTTCTGGCTGGAAGTCCGGTCCAAGGTCACAGTTGTTTCTTTGTCTCCAATCTGGGTCCAGTCCCTTTGTCCTTCTGTGTCCTGCTTGACCTTGGCCCTTTCAGAGATCCCGGCTAGTTCCCAAATGGCTCCCTGTTAAGTCTGACTTGGCCAGAACTGCAAAACCCATTGTCCCGTCATGATGTGGGAGTGTCCTGGTCTGTCAGCAGTTTTGAAAACATGTTATTTCCAATCAATATTTACTTCCTTATGGTTAACAAGGCAGGGAGGTTTCATCTCCCAGGAGAGGAAGGGCTGCATCTGGGTAGTCAAGGCTCACTTTTAGGACATGCAGCTGCTTCATCTCTTTGGAACGTGCCGTTGAACCCTGCTTCTGCTTGCTTTCTGGGGGTGAGCACTGGCTGACCAACTCCTGAACCCCTTTTGCTCTGGTCGTGACGTGGAGCCTCGGGTTCGATGACTGTCTCCTGTTCTTTCCACAGCTCCTCATTTTCCCCAGGACCTCTCGGTTTCCACACAGTTTCCTTGATTTATTCTTTCCTGCTTCCTGACACCAGCACATCTATGTTTTTTTTTTTTTAATAAATTTATTTATTTATTAATTATCTATTTTTGGCTGCGTCGGGTCTTCGTTGCTGCGCGCGGGCTTTCTCTAGTTGCGGCTAGCAGGGGTTAATCTTTGTTGTGGTGTACAGGCTTCTCATTGCGGTGGCTTCTCTTGTTGCAGAGCACGGGCTCTAGGTGCACGGCTTCAGTAGTTGTGGCATGTGGGCTCAGTAGTTGTGGCACATGGGCTTCAGTAGTTGTGGCTCACGGGCTCTAGAGCTCAGGCTCAGTTGTTGTGGTGCACGGGCTTAGTTGCTCTGTGGCATGTGGGATCTTTCCGGACCAGGGCTCGAACCCGTGTCCCCTGCATTGGCAGGTGGATTCGTAACCACTGCGCCACCAGGGAAGCCCCACATGTATGTTTTACTAACAGATATAGTTAATACAAGAAGCCAAACACCTTTTGTGCTTAACGTTAAAATAAAAGTGAACCACATCCTATTATAATCTGTTTTCTGTTGCATGACAGTCGTCTTTTTTCATGCATGACATTAACTTTTGCTCCTAGAGTATTGCTGTGAAGTTTTAGCCTTTTATGGACTCAGATCATTTCACCTGTCCAAGTTCTGTCAAATTGCCAGCTTGACTGACCAGTGGGAGCCACTTGTAAGCTGGCCTCTTTGTCCTTTAAGCATTGACCTTCTGCCCTTGACATTCTAAAGAGTATTGCTGCTTTCTGGCACTCACAGAATGTTCCAGACCCATTCTGGTTTGCTTGTCCCAAGGCATAGAATCACCTACGCTGTAAGGAGCCCTGGGTCCCCCGGATGAGAAGAGTACTAACGCACTCATTCATTTGGCACGTGTATACCGAGCATCTTCTCAGAGCTAGAAGCCCAGGATAGAGTCCCACATAAAATGTGGAGCTGATAGAATGAAAGGAGAACATTCATGAAACAAACACACTGATAAATAATTACACATTGTGATGAGTACCAGGAAGTTATAAAGCCAGGGTGCTCCGAGAGACGTTGACAGGCAGGCGTGGAGACCTCTTTGAGGACAGACTCACAGCCACAATCCCAACGGATCAGTCAGGATCTCCCTGACTCAGGTCAGGGCGAGGACCCCACCGCGGAGGGAACGGTCTGTGCCGAAGCCGCCCGAGCGGGTTCAGCGCTGGGTGGGTCTGAGGTCAGGCTGCTGGAGTGTGGAGGTCAAGGGGGAGAGGGCAGGAGACGAGGCTGCTGACGCAGGCACGCGCCAGTCACGCCGGGCCGGGCGGCCAGGGAGGCGGGTCACTGCTTTATCCTAAGGGCAGGGGCACCGTCAGAGGCTGTAAGCTGGGGCGACGTGCTTCACCTTAGCTGGCTCCCCGAAGCGAGCTCCTGTCGGGGAGAAGGTCTGGGCGGGGGAGGCGGGAGAGAGCACCACGACCGGCGTGGGACTACTGCACCCTCTGGGGGAGATTTGGGGGCGGCTTAGATGGGGGTGAAGTAGGGCACGGAGGGTGGGATCCACAGGACTCAGGGCTGCCTGTGTGTGTGGTGGGGCAAGACATGGGAGGATGAGGGAAAAGAAGTGGAGTGGGACTTGGGCACCTGGGTGCGTGGAGGTGTTGTTCTCTGGGACCAGGAGGAGAATGTGTGGGGCGGGGACTGCTTGAGAGTTCCTCTGCTAAATAAATATTGGCCAGATATTTTAACAAATGAGTGAATCAAATGTGGGTGTATGAGCGCCTGTCTGCCCCAAACCCTTGCCGACGCTGGGTAGAAAAGGGCGTGGATTTCAGGACGTATTTGTCGAATGAATGAAAGCATGAGCCCATCCGTAGGTTTTATTTCTTGATTCAGTTCAGCAAATAATACAGTAAATTCCAAGCAATTTGAGCTTCAGGAAGGAAGGAGGTGGAGTGACTTGTCAAAAGGGGTCTGGGACCACTTACGACCTGCGTGGGCGAGGTGCCCCCCGCAAGCAGTTCTCCGTGACACTGGCCTGGCGTCCCACAACTTAACTTGGTTCTGGCACTGCCTGGAGATGGCGTCAGATCCCACAGGATGGCCCCCACTTCAGATGCCAGTCGCGAGTATTGGGTCCCCAGGTGACGGACAACTTCTGTCCGACTTGGCTACAAATCAGAGGTTCCCAGGACCGCCCCCGCTGGACTCGAGCATTTGCTACAGCAGCTCACAGAAGTCAGGGAGACACTTAACGTTCACCAGTTTATTAAAGGATGCGATAAAGGACACAGATGAGCAGCCAGATGGAGAGAGAGAGGCACGGGGCAAGGCCGGGGAGGGTCCCGATCGCAGGAGCTTCTGTCCCCATGGAGATGGGGTGCATCGCCTTCTGGTGTGGATGTTTGCCAGCCTGGAAGCACTCAGAACCCTGCACTACTGGGATTTTATGGAGGCTTCATCTCATAGGCATGGTGGCCCACTAACTCCATTTCCAGCCCCTCTCACTTCTCATGAGAATAGGAGTTAGGGCTGCAAGTTCCAAGCTTCTAGTCATGACTTGGTCTTTCTGGTGACCAGCCAGCCCCCGCCAGGAGCCCACCCAGAGTTGCCTTGTCAGAACAAAAGATAACATGTATAACCTGGGAAATTACAAGGGTTTCAGGAGCTCTGTGTCAGGAACAGGGGCCAAAGACCAAATATCAGAACAACAGATGGTCCTAGTGCACTTACGACTCAGGAGATTACAGGGAGCTTTGTTCCGGCAACCGGGAACCAGAGACCAAATATATATTTATTGTAAATCACAATATCACACTTGCGTTCTGTTTTCTGGTTTTCACCCACCTCTTTTCTGGGAAGGAACAGGGGTCTGGGAGACGGATGTCTTTTCGTCCTTTGGAGGCTCGCTAGGTTTGAAGTGTTGGGTCTGAATCAGCTGGCAGCCCCTGACTTTCTGTGTCCCCTCAGATGCCTGTGACATTGCCTTCGACCCCGACACGGCACACAGGTACCTCCGGCTGCAGGAGGACAACCGCAAGGTCACCAACACCACGCCCTGGGCGCACCCGTACCCGGACCTCCCCAGCAGGTTCACACACTGGCGGCAGGTGCTGGCCCAGCAGAGCCTCTACCTGCACAGGTACTACTTCGAGGTGGAGCTCTCCGGGGCGGGCATCTACGTGGGCCTGACGTGCCAGGGCATCGACCGCAAGGGCGAGGAACGCAACGGTTGCATTTCCGGAAACAACTTCTCCTGGAGCCTCCAGTGGGATGGCAAAGGGTTCACGGCCTGGCACAGTGACACGGAGACCCCACTCAGGGCCCGCCCTTGTCAGAGGCTGGGGGTCTACGTGGACTTCCCCGGAGGCGTCCTCTCCTTCTACGGCGTTGAGCCGGACGCCATGACGCTGGTGCACCGGTTCGACTGTAAGTTTTCGGAGCCCGTCTACCCAGCCTTCTGGCTTTCCAAGAAGGACAACGCCATCCGGATTGCGGATCTGGGAGAGGAACCCGAGAAGCCGGCACCGACCCCGGTGGAGCCCGCTCCCTAGATGCCGGGGTCCAGAGCCCAGACCTGTGCTAACACACAGATGGGGCGGCAGCTTGCGTGTTAAGGCTGACTGGGGGGCAGAATCCCTGCCAGCGGTTGCTGGCTTTAGAAATCACGTGGGTCAGAGGATGAGGGGAAGGGTGTCTGGCCGCCGCCTTGGGCTCCATGCAGCGCTGTTCCCCACGTTTGCAATAATCCTCAGGCCCGAAGTCCCCCTCACCATCTTCTCGTGATGTCCTGTCTGCACGGGTGAACAGCGCACTGTGCCCAGAGGTGGTCACCAGGAATCCTCAGAACCATCAGAAAGACTGCAGAGGAATCAGAATAAATTGCTAACTTTATCTCGCTTCCCCGGCGTCCCCGGCACTGTCCTGAGCTCCTCCCGTGCGTCAGCCCTCGTGGCTCTCATGGCAGCCCCATGGGGTAGCTGCTTACACCGTCCCCATTTTGCAGATGGGGAAGCTGTGGTTCAGGTGGGGGTCAGTGAACTTGCTCAGGTTCATCGTGGTCACGTGGTGAGTGAGTGGCCGAGCTGGGATTCAGATCTGGGAGGGCCGATGTTGTACTTCTAACCGCTACCCCATGCTGCCTTCCTCCTTCGACGGTGGGTGTTGTGTGCACGGGAATAAACCACATCATGAACTGCGTTCGTAGGAGTAGAGCGTCTTACGGCCTCCGTCGCTTTGCACCCGCACGTCTGACTGGGCCTTGCAGCTGTGCTGTGACGGAGAGCTCACTACCTCACATGGATGCTCACCTGGTTTGGGTACAGTGAGGACTGCAGGAATGTCTTAGTGGGGTCCGAGTCCTAGTCTCTGTGACCTCAGGCGACGGGGCTCCTTCCTCTCCCCTGGAGCCGCCCGGACGGTGTGGACGCGTCTGATTCCTCATTCAAGGGCAGCTCTCACGCCGTTCCCCCCCGGTAATTATTCTTGGCTTCTCACTCTATCTCCCACTTTCCTTTGTGGTTTCCAGACCTTCTACTCCTCTGATCACATCCCCCTTCTCTCTACAGACGCGCTCCCTAAGATTAATGATGTACATTCATCAAACCTTTAGGCAAATGACAAACTGTATTTAAGTGGGTTTCTGAGGACATAACCTGAGGCCCCTTTCGGGATTCCCTGGAAATACAACTTCTGGGTCTTTTCCGTGACCTGTGTCAAGGCAAGTACCTTCCTCTTCGGCCGGTCTGACGGTCCTGTGTCAAGAGTACTTTACTGCAGCGTCACTTGACTCGTTTCCAGAGACCCTGCCCTACATTTGAATTCTAGGATTTATATAGTATAGGATTTGAACCTTTTTTAATTGAATTTAAAAGCTTTGAATTTTATTGACCTTTAAAATATTAAAAAAAATTTTTATTGGAGTATAGTTGATTTACAATGTTGTATTAGTTTCCGTTGTACGGCAAAGTGAATCAGTTATACATACACATATATCCACTCCTTTTTAGATTCTTTTCCCATATAGGCCATTACAGAGTATTGAGTAGAGTTCCCTGGGCTATACTGTGTATCCTTAGAAATTTTTAAATTTGAATTTTAAATTTCATCACATCATTGCTGCTTGCGGAGATAGTTTTATTCATGACTCTATGCCCAGTGTAATAGCTCTCCTTCCTAGCCTGGTGTCACCTACAGAATTGGTAACCTTTTCTTCTTAAATCTTACTCTTGTTGATACACATATTGATTAGGTTGATACCTATATTGATTAGAATTTTGCAGTCCTCAGCCAATATCTTTTGGGTTTAGTTATTCAATAAGTTATGCATCAGTAGAACTGTTTGCTAATGTAGCCCACCTTATGCCCCTTTATCCACTGGACGCCATGAAGGACTTTTCAGCGGCAGAGATCAGGATATACTATGTCAGCATTTCCTCTCTAACGATGCTCTCTAGGGGGAAAGTGAGATCAGCTTGGCTGGGTTGTTGATGCTTCCTACTTTCTTCCCCAAATGCTCACATAATATTTGACAAACCATTTTAGAATTCTGGTGTAAGTTCACACCTCACCTGCTGTTTCCAGAATCTACCTTTTTTTTCTTTTAAAAAATCAAGACAATGTTGCCTGTTTTCATCCTCCACCATTCTCCCTAATTTCTCAAAATTTACTGCCTGGATTTCAGTCACGTTGGTAAATTGTGTCATTGTCGTGAGATGTAATTAGTTTAGGCCACGCTCAGATTCATAAAAGGAACCCTTTGGGTGTCTCCTTACCTGTTTTGAACTTCAGTTCCTCTTTTTGTCCACTCAGTTTTGGTTTTAAGACCTTTCTTCTCGATATAGAAGATCAAAGCAAAATTGAGCATTAGCATTGCCTTAAGCGATGGGCTTATCTTTTTTCTTTCCCTGGGTCCAAAAACTGAAAATCGCCTAAAGCAAACAAAATAAAAAATTAAAAAAGATAACAAAGGCCAATTTTACGCCCTCTGTCATTTTCCCCAAGCTGTGTCAGTGTGTGCCACTCTTCTGTATGTCCCACAGAAGCCTCCACTGTCTTTGGCAACTCCCTAAGCATAGACAGGAACATATAATAGCAGGTGCAGCTGGTCAGACGTTCCAGAGGTTCTGGATCCTCTTTCCTCTTCACACCCACCGCTGGCTACCACGTTCCTTCACTGAAGTTTTGCTGAGGCCCTCGGGTTTCCTCTAAAAAGCTTAGGTTTGGGGACTTCCCCGGCGGTCCAGTGGTTAAGACTCCACGCTTCCACTGCGGGGGGGCGGGGTGGGGGCTCTGGTTTGATCCCTGGTCAGGGAGCTAGGATCTCGCATGCCTTGCGACGCCGGCAAAAAATAAAAATTAAAAAAAATTAAAAAGCGTAGGTTTTTAAAGTTAATGATGAGTAGGGGGGGCTTTGGCATTTTGAGGACCGTTCCCCATTTCTTACCTCATTTAATCTTTGCAGCCCTGTGAGATAGGTAGTATTTTATGGAATGAAAATGAAAAGGTTGGTGGCTCAGAAAGGCAAAACTTGGTCAAGGATGCTCAGTAGGACGTTCTGAAAAAAGTGTTTGTGTTTATTTCTAAAACGAGGTTACGCTCACAGGTTCTGAGACATGAACGTCAGTGGTTCTCAGAGTGTGGCTTCCTGACCAGCGGCATCAGCGCCACCTGGGAACCTATTAGAAAAGCAAAGTCTCAGGCGTCAGCCAGACCTGCTGAATCAGAAGCTCTGGGGCAGTGTTTTAACAAGGCTTCTGGGGGTTCTGATGCAGGCTTGGGTTTGAGAACCTCTGTCTGCCCCACCTACTCTCTTGAATCTGTTCCGCCCTTCATACCAATAGCAAGTGCCCGCGAGTTTCCGAACAAGCAGGAAGTCACCCGATCTCCTTGAGGACCCGGCCATGTCAGCAGGGTCAGAACTTTTCTGTGATCTCGTTTTTCTCTCCCTCCCGGAGAGGGAGACATTTCTAGCCAATGCCCTCGTTCCCCACCTGCTTCTCTTTAAACCAAAGGGCAAATGGCAACTGGAAACTCCACGATTTCTCAGGAACGAGGACTCGTCTCAGTTAACTTTGCCAACAAGTGTGACACCACCTGATGGGCAGGCGGTGGCTCAAACACGATGGTTTTCCCACCTTTCCTCTTGAGAACGATCCTAGTACAGCTTTTCCCATGTGATCAAGTGCCTTTGCAAACACATCACCCGCCTGTGAGCGAGGTAGACTCATGATCTCCATCTACAGAGGCGGGCAGCCGAGGGCGGCAAATGAGTCGCGGGGTGGAGGTATGTTTGCTGCTCCGTAGCCGAGACCCTCCTGCTCTGCAGCCTGAGCCCTTCCCTGACTTCCCGCCATCTGACCCAGGTCAGGTGCTGGGTGGGAACCAGCAGAACCTCAGGTGCACGTCGTTGGGCAGGACAGCGGAACTGATGGGGGTACAGCAGCCGTGCCTTCTGGGGCTCGCTACACCATGCAGGGGGCCGGCAAAGGAGGTGAAGATTTGGGGTGGTATAGGCTTTAATCAGAATCATGAACAAAACAGAATGCAAAGGGCAGAAGGAAGCTAGGGGACTGCACGGAGCCTTCAGGCTGCTCGTAACCTGGATATTTGGGAAATCTCCAGATGTACGTCTCAGCCCCAAAGCTTTCCTCTGAGAAGTGTTTTCCCCTCCTGGGTCTTACTCCAACGAGACCTGTTTGCCCGCCTACCTCTTTGGGTACCACCGGCGCCACTTCCCCACCATTGGCTTACCCATCAGGCTGTCGCATCCCGCCATCCGCCAAGGTCACATTCTAAACTCTGACACCCGATCTCAAATGGCTCCAGTTTCCCTGCCTGAGCCAGCTGACATGCTGTGTGTGCACGTGTGTGTGTGCTCACACCTGTGTATGTGGGATGGGGCGGCAGCAGAAGTAACCACCAGGCTTACTTACACTAACGAATGTAAGCCTCACCCTACGACACCCTGCAGGGCACTGGTGATCACACATCTTCTACAGAGGAGGAGAGATGGGGGCCCAGAGGGGCCGAGGGGCTTGCCCAAGGCCGCAGCCCTAGTAAGAAAGCAGCAGGATTCCAGCCAATCTCTGACTCCCAAGGTTGGGCCCTCAAGCGTGGAACCAAGGCTGAGTTGGATTGTAAAACTGCTCCCTTGAAGTCTGTCAGCTTCACAGATTAAAATCCTAATTTATTTGGACCTTCAGGAACAAGCTATTGTACTTTCAACTTGCAGCATTTCTGGGGGTAATGTGCCCCCTTATATACTCAGGCGCTTTGGGCCTCCCTCCTCTGTCTGGCCTTCCTGGTGGGTGAGATGCTAATCCACTCTGGCCTTTTCTCCAGGCATCCGTCAGATAGAGGAGCTTGAGCTGTTAGCACTGATCTCCTTCCCGGCCTGATTCCTGTCCCCACCCCAACTCTTTACAAGACCTTCACGGCCAACCAACCCAGCAATGACTTACGCTGCCTTTATCGGTGCCCGGTCGCCAGATGTGGGCGCTAGACATGCTCACGGTATCGCCAACCTTTTGGTTTAATCCGGGGTAGTAATAACACCAAGAGCAGAGGCAACTGGCCTCACACATTTGATCTCATAATAGAAGGTAGCATAATTTTCATCATCTGCCTTCATCTCCTCCTTCCTCATCATCAGTAAGATGGAGAAACTGAGGCTCAGAGAAGCCAGGCAGGGAGCTCAAGATCATCCAGCTCCTTGGTACCAGAATCACTGTGTGAACCTGGTCCCACCTGAAGCAGAGTTGTCTCAGTGTGTCCTCAGATCTCTTTTCTGGGTTGCCCTGCGTTTGCAAGGGCATTTTGGCTGCGGTGGTGAGCTGAGGGGCTATGGTTAGGTAGTAGTCTATTACAGTCATTTTTCCTAACTTAGCAGTATAGCTTTATTAGTTATTTTGAAAAACTTCAAACCTGTGAGAAGCTGAAAGAATAGAATGATGAACACTCACATGCACTTCACCCACATTCACCAATTATTAGCAGTTTGTTGCATTTGTGCTCTCTTTCTCTCTGTGTATACACATACACACACTGAATATGTGTGTAGTGTGTGTGTGTGCGCGTATTTTTCTCAGACCTTTTGAAAATTATTTGTAGACACTTCATTCTGAGTATGTCAGCATTTAGGAGTGATTTTCAAGCTGTTTTCTGTGGACTCTGGGTTCTCTGGAGCTGCTGCTAATTTAAATTTTGTGGAGTCTGAAGCTGGTGTAAGACAATGTCTGTCATCTTTGGCCTCAGGTGTAAAGGTTTCGTCTTCAGAATAGCCCCATTGCTCTCAACAGCTGCCCTGCTAACAAGTCAACTTTTGAACTTATAAATTTGTACTAATAGACTATCACTATGTCTATGTTGCATGTCGCGTTTTTACAGAAGATATAATTTGCAAACAGGCTTTTGTTACTAAAAAGTTTTGGAAATCTCAGTGAGCCCCTGGTCTCCTTCCGGGTCATCACTGACCGTCTTTTGGGGGCCCCGAGGGCCGTGTGTGCTCACACGTTTGGCTGTAATGGCCCAAGTCACCATTTCTGAGTGGATCACAAGCCAGTGCTAAATGGTAATGATCTCATGAAACAGGTAAGTCATTGTCATGTCATTTTTCTTTTAAAAGCTCCACACATATTGTTTCTTCCCATACATCTCAATGTCTGTACATACGCATGTATAAAGATCATAGTGGACATTGATTATCTGGCTGCCCAGAATAATGATCCCAATGACAGTAATACTGATGACAATAGGACGATAGTTAGCATTTATTGAGGGCTGAATATGTACCAGGCAGCCTTCTAAGTGCTTTGCATATAATACCCCATTTCAGCCTCACACTGCTTCTGAAGTAGGAACTACTGTTGTTTCCATTTTACAGATGAGGAGACTGAAGCATAAAGGGTTAAGTAATGTGCCCGTGTTCACAGAGCTAGTGAGCCGCTGGGCTGGGGTCCAAACCCAGGAGTCTGACCCCAGACCCCACACTCCGCTCAGCTGTGCTTCCTCCCAGGTACCTGGGTTGGTGTGTGATTGAGGCTGGAAGTCCCCAGATATATTCTCAGGCCCACAGACATTTTTTTCCACTAGGGAGTTTTCCCTGCAGAGGTTTCTGGTTAACCTTCTGAAGCAGTTAAGTAACAAATATATATTAAACATTTGTGTTTTCACTTTGATGGTGAGTTAAGATGACTATAAACGTATTCAGGATCATTCTAACCAAACAGCCATTCACAGACGTTTCCATCTAATTTCATATTCACAAATATTTAAAAGTCACTCACGAACAACAACAATGGAAGCTCAACACCAGGTTACACGATATTTTTTTTCCCCCTTTGAAAGGGGTCCGTACATTATTTAAATTTGACTACCTCTCTTCCTGTTGTTCTAGAATCGACATGACCAGCTCTTTCAGAATATACAGCAACTGCCTCCCCCTGAGCAGCGCCAGGCTTAGGAGATTTACGGTAAAGGCACGTTTCCTAGGAGGTCAGTACAGAAAGCCAGACTCAACGGCAGTTTCTGGGGAGAGCAGCTGTCTGCCCATTGCAGCAGTTTCCTTATTCTTTGGGAGATGTTCACATTTGACAAGGCTCAACTGGGATATTTATCAGCCTCTCCTGTTCCTCTGGGATCTGGGGCAGTTGACAGCCGGCAAGGATAAAATGAGCTGGTCATCTCGGGACCATGGAAAACATGGAATCGAGGCTCAAGAATGCCCCTTATTTTCGATGTGAGAAGGGGAACAATTCTGTCCCCGTGTGCCGGAAGTGTGAGACGTGTGTCCTGGCCTGGAAGATCTTCTCCACCAAAGAGTGGTTCCGAAGGGTGGGCAGGATGTCCCAGAGGAGGTTTCTGGTCAGCATGCTGCAGCAGCTGGATAGCTTGTATTTGTTACACTATTTTCAAAATATCCTTCAGACCACGCAGGGGAAGGATTTTGTCTACCACAGGTCCCGGGTCAACCTCAGCAAGAAGGAGGGGAAAATCGTCAAGTCCTCCTTGAAGCAAACGCTGGACGAGACGGTGGAGCAGAAGATGAGGGGGATTTTGCGCTGGTTTGGAAACAGCAGCTCCCGGACGAAGGCGAACTACATGCTCCTGCTGCTGCAGATGTGCGACCCCGAGCTACTGCTCACTGCCGCTGATGTCGTCAGAGCCCTGCTTCTGAGAGGGCAGAACGGTGCCTCAGGTGAGCGAGGCCACAGGTAGAGACCTAAGGGTCCCCGGAGACCAGGAGGCCGGGCTTCAGGAGCCCGTCAAGGAACGGGAGGTGTGGACAAGCTTAGGTAGACGGGGATCTTCCAGATGGCAGAACAGAGCGCTTTGTGCTGACACCCGATCCTGTTGACCGAAGGAGAAGCTGCTCAATGTGACTTCCTGCTAGAAAATTATAAAAGGACAAATGCAGAAGGAACTTTCAACTATCAGGCGTTTCAAAGGGATTTCTGCATCCTTTAGGCCCAGAAATGGCGGGTCTGCGCGTCTGCTACTTAATGCTGGGGCGGTTCCTGCTTTAGCGGGTTAGGGATTGAAGCGGGTTTGAGAGGGAGGTAAGGGGGGTGCTACTGAGTTGTTTTGCCCTTCAGTTTGCACTGCACGGAAACTAGGCCAAGAGGTCAAAACCTAAGGCTTTCCTTCATTCATCCCACTGTATTCCTTGCTTGCACATAAAATCCAACCTCGACTTGGAGTTTATGCAAGGCTGGAGGTAGTGGAAGGGCCAAGTAAGGCTGGGGTAGGCGTTCTCAATCGTTGCTTGTTTCACAATCACTGGGAGGGCTTATTAAAACCCTGGTGGCCGGGGTCCTCCCCGAAAGGTCCTGACCCAGCAGGTGTGATGTGGGCCACGAGTCTGCATTTCTAACAAGTTCCCAGCGGATGCTGATGCTGGTCTGGTGACCTCACTTTGAGAGCCGGTGGTCTGGGGTGTCGGTGACAAGGTCTTGGAAATGTTTGGCCAGCTGGACTGGGGCAGCAAAAGCAACCAGAAAGGAGGCAAGGGACTGGGGGTTGCAGGGGGTCCAGTACGAGAAGCAGAGGATTAGCAGACTGGGACAAGGCTGGGAGAGGGCGTCAGATGGAGGGATTCAGAGGTTGAGCTCTTGAAGGCAGGGAATTCCTGCTGTCCACGAGACCTGGTTTGTGGTCCTGTTTGCAGGCTCATAGATTCCCAGGAAAGTTTAAAGCTACGTGACCTTGGGGGCAGTTAGATCCCCTTATATGCCCTTGATTTCTTTGGTGTGTCCAGGAAGTAAAAGAATAATCATCTGGAATGAAGAAGCGGTGGAGAAAATCAGAGGATCCCATAAGTTAGATTAGAGATTGATCAGTCCAACTCCTTCATTTTATAGGCGAGGAAGTCGAAGTTCAGGGAATCTGAGTGATTTGGCCGTGGTCACCCAGTTGGGGGGTTGAAAACCAGGCCCCCCGTCCTGGTCATCTCCCATGGGCAATGCTGGCCCCCGGACAGGGGCGGCAGGCTCGAGTAGCCTCATCTGTACACACAGGTCCTTACCCACCGCAGGAATCAGCTCCTTGTATTAAAAGTTGTGTTAAGTCCATTTACAGGTTGTGGCAACCTTCCCCTTTTCCTAGCGGAGCTTCTCTCTTAAAAACTAAATTTTCTAGGACTTCCCTGGTCGTCCAGTGGTTAAGACTCTGTGCTTCTACTGCAGGGGGCATGGGTTCGATCCCTGCTGGGGGAAGTTCTGCGTGCTGCGCGGTATGGCCAAAAAGAAAGAAAAAAAATTAAATTTTCTAATTTGACTCAAGGGCGTTTATTCATATCATTGAAGAAAATGACGCGAAAGCTTCGGAAAAGCAGTCCCTCTTCCAGCTCCTCCCTCTCTCTCTTTCTCTTTCCCTCCCTCTCTCCCTCTCATTCTCTCTCTGTCCTCGTGTATATAGAGCTCTGATGAAGTTTGCAGTGCAGGTGGGCTGGCAAAGGCCAACAGAGGCTTTCTGTGATTTTTACGTAGTTAACTCAGAGGCCCCAAATAAAAACAGACATAACTGGCCTGGTCCGTTTTGTGTCGATTAAAAAGAAGCCAGTAGAAATAAAACCATCTCTCTCTACCACTTCCTCTCCACACACCTGCTTAAAGAGCCGCTCATCTTGGCCTTTTGTTTTTCAGGGAACGACCCAGACTCCAAGGATGTGTTTTTCTTCCCTGAGAAAGGCCACACGCCCCCGTGCGAGACCTCACAAGTCTGCTGGGCAGCCAGACCCGGGCACACATCCTTCCCGTTGTCCAAAACTACAGGAAAAGCAAGCTTGCACGAAAATGTGTGGTGGGGAGCAGCCACTACTGGTAAGTCCGCTGGTAGGAAGAAAGCCGATGGGGAGGGAGTCCCGTGGAGCTGGAGGGGCTGGTAGGGCAATGGTATCTGGGGAGGACAGAGTTGGGCAACTAACATTCACTTGTCACCTACAAAGTGGGTTGGGCTCTGTGATATTTATTCCCTCATTTAATCCCACATCTGGTAAGGGGAGAAACAAGGATTAAAATCAGTCAGTGTGGGACTTCCCTGGTGGTCCAGTGGTTAAGACTCTGCGCTTCCCCTGCAGGGGGTGCGGGTTCGATCCCTGGTCGGGGAGCTAAGATCCCACATGCCGTGGGGCATGGCCAAAAGATAAAATAAAATCAGTCAGTGTGACCTTAAGTCCCCTTCTGTCCCAGGCCAGAATCTCTTGGTCTAGCCCCTGACCTCTGGTGTGGGGGGATGGGGAGGGGCACCTCCAGAATCCAACCCACCAGGAGCTATTTTTGCAGCATTGGATTCAGTCTTGAGGTGGAAACAAAAGCCGTGGGGAATTGGGCCCTGACCTTAAGGCCGTCCTCACTTGGTTTTTGAAGCAAGACATACACACAGAATAATTACGGGAAACACAAAACATAGATTCAGAAACGCTTTTTTTTATACAGAAATTTTCAAGTTTCAAAAGTAGGTAGAACAGTGTAATCATCGCCCACATAACCGTCATCCAGCCTCAGTAATTATCACCATCTTACCCATCTTATTTCCTCCATCCCCCTCTTTTGAAATTGAGACTTTTTCTTGTTGGGCTCATTTAAAGGAAACTCCAGACACCATGCCATTTCACCAGCAGGGCAGTTTTGAGGCCACAGACATCGACTTGAGCTGGGCACGCTGAAAACTGCTTGTGCGTTTGGTTGGGGAAGCTCTATTTTCATTTTGGCAGAAGAAATGACCAAACCCCGGTGGCCTCAGGGTAGACCCTGATGAGCTCTGTTTTGGGGGACAGCTTTTGTCAAGGACTTGCTCTCGGCCCGAAACCACCCCAAAGACGCCCCAACCGTGCCCCCTTCTCCGGCTTCCCTCTAGAAGGACAGTGGAAGAGTTCACTCCAGTATATTTCCGAGATGAATAGGCTGTCTTCTGAAAAAGCAAGCGTGTCCAAAGCAGGCTCGGCCCCCGCCGCCGATGTGCTGGTGGATCTGGAGGCCGTCAGAGAGCTGTCTTCTGGGGTCAGCAGATACCGCGACTTCATCCGTCACCTGCCCGCCCACCTCTCCAAGTCTATCCTCAGTATGCGGGGCCTGTTGGGGGATTTCTCAAGACCCCGCCCTCCCCGCCCGCCACCATCGCAGCGCAGTTGGGAGGTCCCCAGGTCCACCTCTTGTTTTCCAGGTATGCTGGATAAGAACAGCCTGAACAGGTGTGTGTTCGTGAGCCAGCACTGGGCAGTGCTGGCGCAGCAGGTCAAGACTGACATGTGCATGCACTCTTTCATCCAGCACCAGATCACCTTCCTGCAGGTACTTCCTTTGGGAGGGGACAGCTGTAGACCAGCCTCATGTCTGCACCAGCCTTTCCGTCTGCGGTAGACCCTGAGCTGGCCTCCTGCTGCTTCCTCAACTGCCTTTTTGTGCGGACTCCCGACATCCCCATTTACTCTCCCCTTGTTGGTGCATCTAGCAGGGATGACACGTATAGAAACCTCTTGGGAAGACAGAGGCAGAGCCTTTCCGGAGCCTCACAGAGCAGGGAACTTTCCCCAGGGAGCCGTATTGCAGCTTGTGCAATATAAGAAAGCCTCAGGTACACAGGTGTTTACAGAGCCACAAAGTGTATTTTTAGGTTAAAATGCAGTTTCCCCTGGATAGTAACCATCTCTGGCATTTATACTTCTGTTTCTTGCCAGAAGCCTGACCCTAAATCATGGGTTCCTGGTAGCTTGGATTTTTCCCAGCAGAGGGAGAGGAGGCCTTGAGCCAGGGGACATGCTGGAAGCTGGGAACCACCCACCGTCCTCGCTGGTCCCCCTCCGGATGTTTGGTGGGCGTTACCCTCCTTCAGCCAGTTTACACACACCACTGGCCTAGCTGGCCAGGCCCAGGCCTTCCTTGCCCAGAACTTACCCATCTTTCAGATCTTGCCAAGCACTAGTTTTTCCCCTCCTCTTGGAGTGGAAGAACTAAGAGTAGCCATTTTCTGTTACTTTCCCCCAGGGGTCCTACACCAGGGGAATAGACCCTAATTACGCCAACAAGGTTACTATCCCAGTTCCTAAGATGGCAGATGACGGGAAGCACCTACGCGTGAAAAATCAGAAATGGAAACTGAGAACGAAGGTGGGTTCCGATGGCACCTGGGGCAAGCGACTGTGGGTGTCCTTTCCTACTGGCCATTGAAGGCTGAAGGCCAGACTCAGCCCTCACATATGGATGTCAGATATGGGAGGATGTAGGATAGAGCATATGGATGTCAGATATGGGAGGATGTAGCATGGAGCATATGGATGTCGGGTATGGGAGGGTGTAGGTTAGAGCATATGGATGTAGGGTATGGGAGGGTGTAGGATAGAGCATATGCATGTAGGGTATGGGAGGGTGTAGGATAGAGCATATGGATGTAGGGTATGGGAGGGTGTAGGATAGAGCATATGGATGTAGGGTATGGGAGGGTGTAGGATAGAGCATATGGATGTAGGGTATGGGAGGGTGTAGGATAGAGCATATGGATGTAGGGTATGGGAGGGTGTAGGATAGAGCATATGGATGTAGGGTATGGGAGGGTGTAGGATAGAGCATATGGATGTAGGGTATGGGAGGGTGTAGGATAGAGCATATGGATGTAGGGTATGGGAGGGTGTAGGATAGAGCATATGGATGTAGGGTATGGGAGGGTGTAGGATAGAGCATATGGATGTAGGGTATGGGAGGGTGTAGGATAGAGCATATGGATGTAGGGTATGGGAGGGTGTAGGATAGAGCATATGGATGTAGGGTATGGGAGGGTGTAGGATAGAGCATATGGATGTAGGGTATGGGAGGATGTAGGATAGAGCATATGGATGTAGGGTGTGGGAGGGTGTAGGTTAGAGCATATGGATGTAGGGTATGGGAGGGTGTAGGATAGAGCATATGGATGTAAGGTATGGGAGGGTGTAGGATAGAGCATATGGATGTAGGGTATGGGAGGCAGCATTCCCTAAGGGAGACCACATTTGGGTGCTGTGTGTCCTTAAGCGAGTGACTTTTTCTCCTTAAGCCTTAACTACCTCTTCTGTTAAATGAGGGGGCTGATTTGGTTGTCTTCTCAGGGTTCTTCGTGACTGCAGCTCCCACGTCAGGTCCTGTGTCCATGGCATCTGTCATCTAGCGGGGAGCTCAGAGCCAGGAGCTGGGGTTTTCCTCACCACCTCTGTCCCTGTATTGAGAGGCTGCAGGGGGGTCTGTCGCTCGGGATTGAGGACATGAGGGCAGGGCTAGGGCCGTCCCCAAATGTCCAGGGTCCAGAATGAATTGAGCTTTCTGACCTCTCACTTCCAGGTTCATTCTGGTTCTAGGACGGAAGGAGTTACTTAGCCTCAGACCTCTCTACAAAATCTCGGGCAGTAACAAAAAAAGTATCGTGTCTCAGATGGAAGACTCTGAGCTCTGGGTTCTGCGCGTTCAGGCGTGGTGGTCATTCCCCAAACCAGTGGACTTCTGCCCCCTCCTCTCTGCTCAAGGGCCTTCAATTTTGAAATCTAGTCAATGGGCCCCAAAAGGATACTTAACAAGGGTGGTCAGACTGTAGCTTTCCATAGGAAGACTGTGCAGTTTCAATTAGAAGTTGAGAAAGAGAAGGGTCCAGTTCTTAGTCTGTAGAGGCCGTTCTGGTCACACAAGGAGGGAGGGGGGCGGGGAGGGCAGCAGGATGATGGGGCCGTGCTGACTCTGGGGGGTCCAGTCACTACTCAGGTCCAGCTGAGTATTGCCACGGGAGACTGTGCACCCCGGCTTCCCAGGCCGCCTGAGCTTTCAAGGGAAGTGAGAAATCTGAATTATCACGGGACAGCTCCTGCTTTTCTTTAATGCTGGCAACCAATTAAAAGCATTTAAAAAAAAAAAAAACTACATGGGCCAAAGAAAGCACATTTGTGGACCTGCAAGTTTTGAAAGCTTTGAGTTGGCCCCTCCACTCATTTTATAGATGAAGAAACAGAGTGTCAGGCCTCCACTGGAGCGAAAGAGACATAAGTTCAAGGCTGACCCGCTCTTTCCAAGCCCGTCGCTCTGTTAAGTGTAACAAGACCAACACCCTTCTTCCTTAGGTGATGTAGCCAGTAATTGCCAGACAAACAAGGACTACCCAGACAGTGTTTGATGCTTAGAAATGTATAATTCATTTAAGAAGAGAAAGAGAAACAGGTAAAGGTATGGAGAGCGGTAGGGAAGCAGTGGCACTGAGCAGTGAGGGGGCTGCTGGGAAGAGGCGGAGGCGAGTGGCGAGGGCTTCCGGGGCTGGCGGCTGCGGCGGGTACTGCCTGTGCTTGATTTCCGTGATCTGCCTCATCCTCACGATGGGTCGGGTGAACAGCGTTGCTCCCAGTGTGTGGGTGTGGAAATGAGGCTGTGCTGTTAGAACACTTACCCAAGGTCTCCTAGCTGGTCACGGCAGAGCTGGGATTCGAACCCAGATCTTTTTCACCCCATCGGCTCCACCGAGTAGCCTCCAGGCTCTCAAAGCTCAGTGGGTGAGCGAGAGCCAAGGAATTCCAGCCTGGGCTGTGAGAAGCCGGGGCAGCCTCGTTTAATTCAAGGCAGGATATCAGAGCTGCCTGAACACGCGAGGGGAAGCAGGCTGATGGATTCTTCTGGGGGGAGACTTCTATGTGGACGTCAGGACCTGGTGAAAGATCGAGAAGGAGAATGGGCTGAGGAAGAGTGGACGGGCGTGGAAGAGAAGGCTGAGGTTGGGAAGGAAGACAGGTCCCCAGACACAAACGTGGTGCTGTGGTCCTCTTTGCTTTCATCACAAACTCACCTTGTCTTATTGGTTTTATGCTAGTGTGATTGCTATTTCCTGCTTTTTGAGGTTGAAGAATGAGGCTGGGAAGAAGACTGGAACTGGAATTCCAGTTGAGTCATCTGTACCAGAATTTAGCATCCCTGGAGGGCCATAGCTACTCAGAAAGTGTGTGATGAAGGGAGGGAGTGGGGAGGGAGGAAGGAAGGAGGGAAGGGAGGAAGGAAGGAAGGAAGGAGGGAAGGAAGGAAGGGAAGGAAGGGAGAGAGGGAGGAAGGAAGGATGGAAGGAAGGAGGGAAGGAAGGGAAGGAGGGAAGGAAGGAGGGAAGGAGGGAAGGAAGGAAGGAGAGAAGGAAGGAAGGGAGGGAGGGAAGGAGGGGGGAAGGAAGGGAGGGAGGAAGGAAGGAAGGGAAGGAATGTTGGAAAGGGACGGGGAACACCCCTGTTGAGACTTGATAAAATTGATTTCCCCTCTCTGAGGCTCAGATGCATCATCTGTAAAATGGTGAGAATACTTTGTGGGGCAAGTGATGTACGTTGTGAGGCAGCCGTAAGGAGAAATGAAGGTTGCAGATGTATGAAAACTTTGACACACAAATGAGTAGAGCGTGCAACAGGAATTTCACATGTGACTTGAGTTCCCACGAGTACGCTCTGTACTGTCTCGTGCACACACAACAGGAACTTGAAACCCCGGCTTCTGTGAAATGGGCACCAGTGACTTTATTTTGCGTGCATCCTGGTCGTGAGCTCATTTTTGGAAAAGTTGTGCTATCAGCAACATTGGACGTTCTCAGAATCAGAGGTGGAAGAAGGATCAGGACCTTTAACTCAGTATTTTCTCACTCAGGGGTTCCTTTTGCTCACGGGTCCCTCCCCATCACCACGTAGCAGCGGCCACAGCCTGAAGGGGAGGAGCTCTTGGGCCCCTGTGCCCTCGCCAGGGGAGAGTCTCAGGGATGCGTGTCTGGGGTCAGGTTGCTGCCGTCCTTTGACTGTAAGTGTTCCCTTGTTAGAATGACTACGACCTGTGGACCGCATACCAGAACGAGGAAACTCAGCAGGTGCAGATGGAGGAGAGGAATGTCTTCTGTGGCACTTACAACATCCGCATTCTCTCTGACATGTAGGTACTGTGGTCAGAATCCAGGTCTCCAGGGACCCCTGAACTACCCACACGGGCATCTGAGGACTCCCATGACCTTTGCTCACTTGGAAAGGCAATCTTTCCTCACCTCAAGCCCCAGCCTCAAACCCACATGAGATCCCATTTGGAGAATAGGTGCTTGATTTTTGCACCATTCTTGGCATTGGCTGGAGGTCACTCTCCCCTTATACATTCTCGGTACACTGACCAACAAGCTTTTGCACAATTCACAGGCATGAAATCTTTTTAAAAAATATCTTTACTGTTTAATTCTTATTTTAGAAGTAATATATCCTTATTGGAAAAAAAATCCACTAAATGCCAGGAAATGTATAGAGGAAAGGAAGCTCTCCTACAATCTTGTCACATAGAGATAACTACCATTAATATTGATGTCTATCCTAGAATTTTTTCTTTGCCTCTATGAATACATATTTTAAATAGAAATGGGGCTATGCTCTACATAGTTCTGTAACCCACTCTGGCAAGGTACTGTGAATGTCTTCCCATGTTAAATATGAAAATGGTATTTATGATAACTACCTAGTGTGGCATCATTTGAATATGCCATAAGAAGACCCTTTAATAGGCAACTTTCTAGCATACTTTAGACCTAGGACTTCACTCTTTATTCATAAAGTTTTGTGCAGGCCATCATTGTTCTATTTTTGGCTGTGAACCTTACTAACAAATTGCTTCTTGACCAGCCAGTAGGGGGAAGACAGAGCAGATGGGAAAAGGCAGAGCTGAGATTTTATGGATAGTGTGGTGATACGTGCTCTTTAGAAGAGAAGATGACTGGTTGAACTCTAGATAGGACAAATGGAATGAGGACAAAAATGTCAGGAAGTGCTCCTCATATTTAGAGTGACTTTACATCCCTGTTTACTGAAACAATTCCACTTTACTCTGTGGTCCTCAAATAATTAACAACAGTGTCCCCTTTCACAATGAAAAAATCTCAGTTTGGACAATAAATTATTTGGTCATCCTGCTCATATTTTATCTATTTGCTAATAATCTTATGATTGGAAAATTAATTCAACTCACCCTGTTTTGTTGGACTGTAAGCTCATTGAGGGCAAAGTCCATTCATATCTTATTCATCTATCTTTGTATTTCCCATTAGCACCTATTATCACAAGACTTCGCCCCTAATATATGCTCACTGGATATTGGTTAAGGGAAAAAAAAAAAAAAGAAACCCAACAGTGGGCCATGCAGTGGGTATAGGGCTTCCCAAGTGTGTTCCTCTGAGGTTTTCCATGAAAAAAGGTTGCCATGGTCAAATAAGGTGGGAAATGCTGCTTACTCTGTTCTGTGTCTTGATGATTTATCATACATTAGCAGAAACTATTAAAATAGTTTTGCCTTTTGTGTTTAGGTTTTAAATCTGTTTGAAATGGATTTTTGTTATGGTGTGAAGTGGGGATCCATCAGGGACCGTTAACATTAGGCCTTGCCTTCTGCTATATCCCTTGTTGGAAGGCCCTGGATTTTCCATTATAGCATTGCTGCAGGTGAAAGGCACTGTGCTGAGTTCTAGGAAGGACACTAACTCCTCTTTCCATGGATTATCCTTTTCCTGGCAACTCAGGTGGGACCGAAACAGAGTCATCCACTATCCTGGGGGAGATTTGTTAGCTATGTCGTCCAATCGGAAGATCCAGCTTCTGGACATCATACAAGTAAAGCAGATACCCATCAAGTTCCGAGGCCACACTGGGAGTGTCCGTACCCTCTTCTTGTGTGAGGAGGAAAACTTTCTCCTGAGTGGGAGTTATGACCTGAGTATCAGGTAAGTGGTCCAAGAAAGCTGTGGTCCCCAACCTGCCCAGGCCTAAATGCAGCTTGTGGAAAGAGCATGCATGCTTTTACCTTTTTGTATTTATGCAAAAGTTATCCTAAATGACACTGATTTTTAGAATAACCCACTTTTTTTTTGGCAAGATAAAAACCAAAAATTTGTATATTGTTTAAACTTTGGATGAGATAGATTTATAGCAATTATCAGATCTATTTTCTAGCTGAAGACTGTGACTCAAGAAGTATTTTCTTTAGCATTCTTAGATGAAGGCATAATTTATATTTCTTTTTATAGATTTCTTCAGGGGAAAGTAATTTTTTGTGGGTATGGAAACAAAATAGTGTTAATATATATATATATATATATATATATATATATATATATATATATATATATATATATATATGTATGTATATTTTTAAACAGTATAATAACACCCATGTGCTCATTACTCAGGCCAGGAAATAGGGTGTTACCATTCCCTAAATCCCCTGTGTGCCTTTCTCTTATTCCTTCTTTCTTCCTCCCAACCAGAGGTAATGTTATCCTAAATTTTATACTAATTATTCCCTTGTATTTCTTTATAGTTTTGCTGCCTGTTTATATATATATGCAGATATATTAATTACTTTTGTCCATTCTTGAACTTAACATAAATGGAATTGTATCTTAAAAGTTCATCTGTACTTGATTCTTGCACTGAACTGTGATTTTGAGATTCGTTTGTATGATGTAGTAGCAGTAATTAATTTATTTTCACTGAGATACAGTATTTTATTAGATGAATACATCATAGCTCATTTATGTACTCTTCTGTTGGCAGATATTTGCATTGTTTATAGTTCTTTATTCTTTCAAAGAAAACTGCCATAGACATTCCTGGATGTGTCTCCTGGTACCCATGTGCATGAGTTTTTTTATTTTTTATTGAGGTATAATTGACAGAAAGTGTTAGTTTTAGGTGTATGATATAATGATTTGATATATGCATATATTGCAAAATGATTACCACAGTGAATTTAGGTACATCCATCACTACACATAGTGACAGTTTTTTTTCTTGTGATGAGAACTTTCAAGATCTACTCTCTCAGCAACTTTCAAACATACAACACAGTATTGTTGGCTTGTTTTTCTGTTCTTGCATCAAAACCGCCTTTTTAAAAAAGATAGTTTTTATAGAGCAGTTTTAGATTCACAGCAAAATTGAGAGGAAGGTACAAAGGTTTCCCATATACCCTTTGCCCCATTCTCAAGATACCCCATCAGAGTGGTACATTTGTTACATTTGATGAACCTGCATTGACACATCATAATCACCTAAAGTCCATAGTATACCTTAGGGTTCATGCTTGGTGGTGTACATTCTATGAAATTGGACAAATATATAGTGACATGTATTCATCATTATAGTATCATACAGAGTATTTTCATTGCCCTAAAAATCCTCTATGCTCTGCCTATTCATGCTTCCCCCTAACCGCTGACAACCATAGATCTTTTTACTGGCTCCATAATTTTCCCTTTTCCAAAATGTCATATAGTTGGAATTACACAATACGTAGCTTTTTCAGATTGGTTTCTTTCACTTAGTCATACGCATTTAAGGCTCCTCTGGGTCCTTTCATGGCTTGATAGCTCATTTCTTCCTTATGCTGAATAATATTCCACTTTCCAGATGGACCACAGTTTATTTATTCATTCATCTACTGAAGGACATCTTGGTTGCTTCTAAGTTCTGGCTGTTATGAGGAAAGCTGCTATAAATATCCATTTACAAGTTTTTTGTGTGGACATAAGTTTTCAGATTCTTAGGGTAAATATCAAGGAGAACAATTGCTGGATCACACGGTAAAATATGTTTAATTTTGTAAGAAATCACCGTCTTCCAACGTGGCCGCACCATTTTGCATTCCCACCAACAATCAATGAGAGTTCCTGTTCCTTCACATCCTCACCAGCATTTGATGTTGTCAGTGTGCTGGATTTTGGCCATTCAGATAGGTGTGTAGTGGTGTCTTGTTATTTTATTTGCATTTCCCTGATGACCTGAGATGTGGAGTATCTTTTTGAGATGTCTTCTTTGGTGAGATGTCTGTTAAGATCTTTGGCCCATTTTAAAAAATTGAAGTATATTTGATTTACAATATTGTGTTAGTTTCAGGTGTACAGTAAAGCTGAAATACATACATATATATATTTCAGATTATTTTCCATTATAGGTTATTACAGGATATTGAATATAGTTCCCTGTGCTATACAGTAAATCCTTGTTGTATATGTATTTTATGTATAGTACTTTGAATCTGTTAGCCTCATACTCATAATTTATCCCTCCCACCCTCCCTTTTCCCTTTGGTAACCATAAGTTTGTTTTCTATGTCTGTGAGTCTGTTTCTGTTTTGTATATAGATTCATTTTTATTATTTTTTAGATTCCACATGTAAGTGATATCATATAATATTTGTCTTTCTCCATCTGACTTACTTCACTAAGTGTATTCTCTAGGTCCATCCATGTTGCTGCAAATGGCAATATTTTGTTCTTTCTCACGGCTGAGTAATAGTCCATCGTATATATATATATACCACATCGTCTTAAGCCAGTTGTCTGTTGATGGGCACTTAGGTTGTTTCCATGACTTGGCAATTGTTAATAGTGTTGCTATGAACATTGGGGTGCATGTATCTTTTCGAATTAGAGTTTTCATTTTTTCCAGATATATGCCCAGGAGCGGGATTGTTAGATCATATGGTAGCTCTATTTTAGCTTTTTTAAAGGAACTTCCATACTGTTTTCCACAGTGGCTGCACTGTGGAAAAGTGCAGTGTAGGCAGGTTCCCTGTTCTCCACACCTTCTCCAGCATTTATTACTTGTAGACTTTTTGATGATGGCCATTCTGACTGGTGTGAGGTGATACCTGATTGTGGTTTTGATTTGCATTTCTCTAATAACTAGCGATTCGATGTTGAGCATCTTTTCATGTGCCTGTTGGCCATTTGTATGTCTTCTTTGGAGAAATGTCTGTTTAGCTCTTCTGCCCAGTTTTTGTTTTGGTTGTTTGTTTTCTTTTCGTTGAGTTCTAAGAGTTCTTTGTGTATTTTGGATAACAGTCCTTTATCACATGTGTCTTTTGCAAATATTTTCTTCCAGTCTGTGCCTTGTCTTCTAATTTTCTTGACATTATCTTTTGCAGAGTAGCTATTTTAAATTTTAATGGAGTCCAGTCTATCAATTCTTTTTTTCATGGGTCATGCCTTTGGTGTTGTATCTAAAAGTCATTGCCAAACCCAAGGTCATAGTTTTCTCCTATGTTATTGTCTAGGAATATTATAGTTTTGTGTTTTATGTTTAAGTCCATGATCCATTTTTTTTTTAAATTTTTTTTTATTAATTTATTTATTTTTGGCTGTCTTCGGGTCTTCGCCTCTGTGCGAGGGCTTCCTCCAGTTGTGGCAAGCGGGGGCCACTCCTCATCATGGTGCGCGGGCCCCTCACTGTCGTGGCCTCTCTTGTTGTGGAGCACAAGCTCCAGACGTGCAGGCTCAGCAGCCGTGGCCCACGGGCTCAGTTGCTCCGCGGCATGTGGGATCCTCCCAGACCAGGGCTCGAACCCATGTCTCCTGCATTGGCAGGCAGATTCTCAACCACTGCGCCACCAGGGAAGCCCCCATGATCCATTTTGAGTTAAATTTTGTGAAGGATGTAAGGTCTGTGGCTAAATTCTTTTTTTTTTTTTTTTTGGCATGTGGACGTCCAGTTGTTCCAGCACCATTTGTTGGATAGATTCTCTTTGCTCCATTGTATTACCTTTGCAATCAGTTGACTCTACTTACATGGGTCTGTTTCTGGGTTCTCTGTTCTGTTCCATTGATCTAGTTGTCTATTCTTTCACCAATACCACACTGTCTTAAGTACTATAGCTTTGTAGTGAGTCTTGAAGTCGGGTAGTGTCAGTTCTCCAACATTATTCCCCTCCTTCAATATTGTTTTGGCAATTCTGCGTCTCATGCCTCTTCCTATAAACTTTAGAATGAGTTTGTCAATATCCACAAAATAACTTGCTAGGATTCTGATTGGGACTACCCTGTTTTGTTTTGTTTTAAAGATTTTTTTTTAAGTTGTTGTTGTTTTTGATGTGGACCATTTTTAAAGTCTTTATTGAATCTGTTACAATATTGCTTCTGTTTTTTATGTTTTAGTTTTTTGGCCACGAGACATGTGGGAACTTAGCTTCCTGACCAGAGATCAAACACGTACCCCTTGCACTGGAAGGTGAAGTCTTAACCTTTGGACCGCCAGGGAAGTCCTGGGACTACCCTGTTTTAAAATTTTTTGATTTGTTTTGCATTTAGCTATACAGTTGGAAAGTTTTAATATGTGATGGTGGGGCAAGTTTTACACTTCACTTTCCTTTTTTTATATAACTTAGCTATGGTATATATTTTTTGAGTTTTTAGGGTAAGTTTACCGACTTGAAAAATCTAACTAGACTTTCAATTGGAGTTGCATTGAATTTATAAACAATTTGGGCAACACATTCATTTCTTTGTTCTTTCTTAGAACTTAAAACTTTTTCTTTATAAAAGTCTTGTGTAGTCTTATTTAATACTTGTAAACTTTATAATTTTATTGCTATTTTGAGTGGTATGTTATTTTCATTTATATTTTAAAGTTGGTTATTGCTGGTATTGAGAAATGGTATTGATTTTTATAGGTGGATCTTGTATCCAGCAACCTTGCTAACCTCTCTTGCTAACTTCAAATTATGTATGTTGGTTTGGTTTTTCCATGTAGATGATCTTATCAACTGGAAATAATGGCAATATATTATCTTCTTTTCTGATACTTATGCTTTTTTCTTTTTCTTTCATTCTAACTTTGCCTTGGCCTCATAGTTAAGCAGTAGCTGTGAAAGGCATCTTTATCTTTTTCCCCTTTTTGAAGGGAGTACATCTGTTTTTTCTCCATTAAGCCTAATGCTTGCCGTTATGACTTTCTTTTATAAGTTTGCTAAGGCAAGGAAGTCCCTTCCATTCCTATTTTTCTAAAAGTGTTTCTCAAATATCAATACCTTTTCTGCATAAATTACGAAAACAACCTGGACATGTGGTTGGCCATGTTGCTAGAAACAGAAGTTCAAAACATGCTTTTTGGGACTTCCCTGGTAGCACAGTGGTTAAGAATCCGCCTGCCAATGCAGGGGACATAGGTTCGAGCCCTGGTCCAGGAAGATCGCAAATGCCGTGAAGCAACTAAGCCTGTGCGCCACAACTACTGAGCCTGCGTTCTAGAGCCCGCAAGCCACAACTACTGAGCCCACGTGCCACAACTACTGAAGCCCACACGCCTAGAGCCCGTGCTCTGCAACAAGAGAAGCCACTGCAATGAGAAGCCCGTGCACCACAATGAAGGGTAGCCCCCGCTCGCCGCAACTAGAGAAAGCCTGCGTGCAGCAACAAAGACCCAACACAGCCAAAAATAAATTTTAAAAAAACATGCTTTTTTTTTCAGACCAGTGGGACATTGTTGAACGCACTATGGGTGCGGAGCAGGCTCTGACGAGCAGGTAAAGCCATAGGACCTTTAGGAATATTAGAAGGAAAAGCCTCACAAATCTAAAGAAAAACAGAACAAAAAAAACCATTTACTAATCATTTATTATGTGCCAAGTCTCCTAATAACTATGAGGTAAGTACCATTATTATCCCCAATTTACAGATGACGAAACTGAGGTACAGAGTGATTCAGTAACTTATTCGAGATCACACAGCTAGTAAGTGATGGACCTGGGATTGGACCTCAGGCAGCCTGGCTCCAGAGCCCACCATCTTGACATTATATTGATACTTTGTCCTGTCACAAAGGCATTTGGCTGAAGTGGAAGTCAGTATTAATGATAGTTGAGAGACCTCAGGCGGGTTTGAGTATTAAAAAACAGTGTGACTCTGGGAATTACCTGGCCGTCCAGGGATTAGGACTCTGTGCTTTCACTGTCAAGGGCGCGGGTTCAGTCCCTGGTCAGGCAACTAAGATCCCACAAGCTGCATGGCCAAAAAACAGATAAAAAAAAAAACAAAACAAAAAACAGATAAAAACAAACAAACAAAAAAACAGTGTGACTCATACACGTTCCCACGTTGTCGCTTAGATATGCTTTAGAAATGCACATAAAATATTCTAGTGGCTCGGGTCAATTGTTGTGTTGTTCTTGTTTGAAGGTCAGCTCTACCACTGAATCAGTGCCATGGATTCTGAGCCTGGTGACCATGCTAGGGACCCTTCCACCTAATACCAGCTAACAGTTATCAATTATTTTCTACACACTGCTCATTGTTCTAGTGTTACATGCATTACTGCAGAGTTTCTCAACCTCAGAACCATGGACATTTGGGGCTGGAAAATCCTCCCTGTGGGGGGTCATCCTGTGAATTGTAGGATGTTTAGCAGCATCCTTGGACCTTGCATGCTAGATGCCAATAGCACCTCCCTACCAACTTGTGACAACCAAAAATGCCTGCAGACATTGTCACAGGGGGTGGGAATCACCCCTGGGGGTAGAAATCACCCCCGGTTGACAGTCACTACATTAGTGTATTTAATTCTTCACAAAAACCCTGTGAGGTAACTACTATTATTATCATCTCCATTTTATCAATGGGGAAATGAAGCTTACTCAGAAATTAAGTAACCTTCCCAAAGTTACAGCTAATAGGTGCTGCAACTGGGGTTCAGATCCAGGCCTTGGACTCATAACACTCTTCTGCCTTCCAACTCTATACCGTCTGATCCCTTGGGCCCTCAGAAAATCTCAGAAACTTATTACTTTTTTTTTTTTGGCCTGATTCCTGCAGATACTGGGATCTGAACAGTGGGGCTTGCATACGCATCTTCAGTGGCCACCAGGGGACTATCACTTGCATGGACGTGTGTAAGAACAAGCTCGCATCTGGAGCAAAAGATTGCCAGGTAAAAGGTGAGAAAGAAACACCTCCAACTCTCTAAGAAGTTTCCCCAAATCCATGGGTTGCCAAAGAACTTGCTTTGCTCATTTCTATGGGCGGTCATTTATCCTTTCAACCGTCCATGTATCCGTTGACCCATTCACTCAACAACTATTGATTGAATGCCAGGTGCTGTACTAGGCGGTAAGGAAAAAAGCGCTTATGATATGGCCCTTCCGATGTGGCTTTTTATTTCCCCAAGAGTCTCATGGTCTTCTAATGGAGATACATGTAGAAATATATAATGGGGGATTATAGTAAATATGTGAATGGTAACAGTTGCCATTCATTGAGTACTAACCTTGAGACAGGCACTGCGATAAGTGCTTTGCATACATTATCTTATTTAACTCTCACAAGAATCCTATAGGGTGATTGTAAATTAACTACACTTCAATTTTAAAAAGAAGAGAAAAAAAAGAGGGAGAGAGAAAGAAACGAATCCTATGGGATGGATGCAGATAAGGAATCCACAACTCAGAGAGAAAAACAACTTGCCCCAAATCAAAGCTGCTAAGTAGTTGGGTGGGGATTTGAACCCAGGGCTGTCTGGCTCTAAAACGTGTGCTCCAATGAGCTTGTGGAGGACTAAGGGACCGTAGAAATAAGAGTAAAAGGGAAAGCACTGCAGGCAGGGCGCTCTTTGAGTGTGATCTTGAGGAGGAGTAGTTCCACACGCAGAGGGAGAGTGTAGAGCGTTCCAAGCAGAAGGAACACCTCAGGCAAATCACAGAATATTGAAAAAAAATGAAGAATTTGGGGAATTTTCCTTTGCTCTGTACAGCTGGGCTGCAGCGTGTGGTGTTGGAGATCAGGCGGGTACGTTTGTCTGGGGCCAGATTGTCAAGGGCCTTCTGCGTCGTGGTTGGAAATTGAACTTTATTCTGTAAGACGTGGGGGGCGGTAGATGCGTTTTAAGCTGAGGATTGATATGATGAAATGTGTATCTGAGAAAGATTGCTCTGGTGATATCGTGGAAGAAGGATTTGGAGAGGTGGTGACTCCGGGGGACAGGGGGCAAGTTAAGGTACCTACTCAGTCTAGAGAACCTGTGATGTCTTCAGAATATCCGAGAACAGGCAAGTGTGAAGACGTCAGATGGATGCGAGTTTACACGAGATGGTACAAAGAGAAGGGAGACTTCTAGAAGGAGAACTGGCGGGACTGCAACACTAGCTGGAGATGAAAAGTGAGAGAGGAGGGCAAAGGGTGAGGCCAGACTTTAGAACGCAGGCCTCTGGGTATCTGGAAGTACCGCTAATGGAAACGGGGCTTCAGAGGAAGAGTCGAGTGGGGGAGGAAAGGAAGAGGGGATGAAGTCTTCCATTTTGGACACGTTGAGTGTGGCAGGCAGAAGAACGGCCAACCAAAGATGGTCACGTCCTAATCCCGGACACCGGCGGCTGGGCATCTTGTGCCTCGCCTGGCAAAAGGGACTTTGCAGATGTACTGAAGTTAAGGACCTTAAAATGGGGAGATGCTCCCGGGTTGTTGGTGTGGGCCCATGGGTAATCACGTGGATCCGTTATAACAGACATTTTCCTACCTGTGATCAAAGGGAGTCATGACTATGAAGAGTGGTCAGAGAGATACAGTGTGGCTGGCTTTGAAGGTGGAGGAAGGGGGTCGTGAGCCAAGGAATGTGGGTGACCCTAGAAGGTGGAAAAGGCAAGGAAATGGATTCCTTCCCGCCCACCCCCGAGAGCTGCCTCCATAAACGAACACAGCCCTGCTGACACCTTGATTTTAGCCTTGCGAAGTCGTGCCGAGCATCTGTAAGATAATCCATGTGTTGTTTTCAGACACGAAGCTGGTGGTAATCTGTTACAGCAGCAATAGGACGCTAACACACTGAGCGTGGGATTACCGCAGACATCCGGGGGAGGGCAGCAGGAGGTGGATGCAGCCCCAGATGGGTCAGCTTGGTGGTTACCCAGTACAGTGAGAGGTGGAAGCCCCGGGTGTGGGTGAGATTTCCTTTGCAGAGCAGGAGGAAAGAGTGAAAGAGAAGAGAAGCCAGGGCCTCAGGAACCCCACAGCATGTTAGGAGTGGGCGGAGGAAAATGACGGGAAAGGGACAGTGGGCTGGTGGGACACACACGGATGCTCGGAGCTGCCTGGGAAGCCTTACTCCCTACCTCTTTGCCCTCCCCAACTGACCGAGCGTCTCATTGCCGTGATTGCTTTGAGGGGTGAAGCAGAAAGGATGAAGGATGAGGCTCTGAAGATGGCAGGGTGGACGTGACCTCCCACTCAGCTGAGAGAGTCCTGTGGGCTATCAGCAGGGCTATAGGGCAAGGGGAGTTAGGCCCTCACCTCTGGTGCAAAATTTAAGGGGACAGAAAAAAAACCTCAGTAATCAAGATGCTTATTGTAATGCAATATTTTAAAAGTCAAAATTAACGTGCAAAATACACAATGAAAAAAGTATCCGAAGATCTCTCATTCCACCCTAATCCTGGCCCCAGCTACCAGCCAGCCTGCTTGGGCTCTTCCCACCTTCCTGGGTTACCAAAATAGAACAAAAAGGAGACAATTAGAGACCTGAAGGGTACCCCCGCCCCCCACTTTAAAAATTCTTTAAGTCAGGACACCTTACCAATAACTCTCTTAATTCATCTTTCAATTTTCCCACTTCTAGTTTGATAAAAGGGCCACTATATATTTAAAAACAAGTGTAGAAAATTGTACTCACATAGTTCTGGTTAATGGTTAGGAGCGTGGCCTGTGGACCCAGACTCCCTGGGTTCGAATCGCAGCTCAATCTGCTTACCACCTGTGTGATCTTGAGCAGGTTACAGAACCTCTCTGGGCCTCAGTTTCCCCATCTGTACAGTGAGGAACAGTAACAGCTCTGCCTTGTGAAGATGAGTTAATGCCTGTCAGGTGCTTTGAGTGGCGCCCGGCTCACAGCTAGTGCAGCGTGGATGCCAGCTATGGTTACTCGCCGGTCCTAGGTCACGTGTTCTGTTACCCGAGGAGGAAGGTTCTTCGGGGGCTTTAATGCCCTCACCCCTGAATTCGTGGTACCTGCTTTCAGCTTCTTCCTTTAAGCTCAGCTCTCCCACCCACCCAGGGACACATACCCACCCAACACTTACAGTGTGGGGTGCAGTGGCTCCGACGCTGTCTGTGTAGCAGCAGCAGTAGACCTGCCCTGAGCTGTGACAGTCTCGCAAAAGCAAAATCCGAAAGTCAGATTCAGAAATATTTTAAAATGTAAATGAGGAGAGACCAGCTTTCTTTCCTTTGGGGGATAGAAGGTGTGGGTCAGGAGCACAGCATCCGGGAGGAATGAGGACATGAACGTCTGCCATGATTTTCCTGAAATCCACTCCACAGGAAGCATTTTTCAGGCTTATTAGAGATGAGGAGGCTTATTAGACATGAGCTGTCCGACTCTTGGACCCCGAGGCTAAGTTCCAGGGTCAGAGCCGAGGTCCATGCGCTGCCGGCTCTCCTAAGGGCTGTGTTCGGGGAGCGCTGGGTTGCAGGTACATGGGCTGTGGGTAAGCCTCTGGAGCTGCCGGGCCAGGTGAAGCCTTCCGGGGTCTGACACGATGGGCTCGGCTGGTCTTAGCTTCTGCGATGGGGTGTGGAGCCCCACTGCCACCCTCTCCGTGCACCTACCCCTCTCTCCCCCTCCCTTTCAGAGTGGGATATAGAGACAGGAAAGTGCCTGAAGACCTTTAAACACAAAGACCCCATCCTGGCCACCAGGATCAATGACACGTACATCGTGAGCAGCTGTGAGAAAGGGCTGGTCAAAGTGTGGCACATCATCACGGCCCAGCTGGTGAAGGTGAGGGGTGGGGACCGGGGGCGGGGCACTGGAGGTGAGGGGCTGGAGGACACTGGCAGTCCCCCTCCAGGTAGCTCCCCAGACTGCCCTAGAGCAGTTGAGTGACAGTCACCTAAAGAGGGTGGTCCTGAAAAGGGGGCGGGGAAGGCCCCCCAAGAAGGGGCCATTCTGAGCCAGTAGAAGGTCAAGGCCCACGGGAGCCGCGTTGTCATGGGTGGGTGGTGGCGGCGGAGGCTGCATTCTGACTCCGCGTGGTACATGGGCTCGGGGTCTTTTAACAGCAGCACCAGTAAAGTGCCTTCTCCTCTTCCGGAACATTCCAACCTGATTCTGGTGTGGGGTATAGGAATGAACAAAGCCACAACTGTCTTCCTCCTTCCTCTCATGAGAAGAGAACATTGGCTGTCTAGAAAGTGATTGTTCGCACACAAAAAGCGTTCTCGCTGGATTGGAAGCCCCCTGGCCCTAGTGGGCGGTGGGGAGATGTCCTTTGTGCCGGGACACGGGATCACAGTGAGAAGCCCTGGCCTGGCTGGCAAGCTCTTGCCACCAGTGATGTCGTCACCGTGGTCTGCCCAGCAGTTGCAGGCACAGGGAAGCCCAGCTGCCTCTGGGTCCTGGCAAGGAGCTGGGGCCGGAACACCTGAGCCTTGCCCTTCTGGCAGCAGAGGAAGGTAAATCGTGGCCCTCTCTGGCACTCTAGGAAGAGGGGCCTGCCCCGCCACAGACCCGCTGGGAGCAAGGCCTCTCCCTGCTCACCTTCCTCCTTAACTCGGGAGAGAGCTCCGGAGAGCGGGGGGCATGGAGTCCGCTGGCCTCATTAGAGCAAAGGCGCGGTCAGCTCAGATAAGTGCTAAGTGGTGGTAGCCACGGATTGGTGGAGTGTGGCTTTGGGATTCATCTCGAGAAGCCTCCAGCTCTGGCCTTCAAGGAGTCGCAGTCTGAGTTGAAGACGGGCTGAAAACAGAGGCATCTTTTCTTGCAGACGCTCAACGGCCATGAGGGAGCTGTGAATTGTCTGTGCTTCGACCAGTGGCATCTCCTGTCGGGAAGCGCTGACGGCCTGGTGATGGCCTGGAGCATGGTGGGAAAGTACGAGCGGTGCCTCATGGCCTTCAAGCATCCAAAGTAGGTGCCAAGGAAGCCGCGACCCAGGTCCTAACCCCCCTCCGTTTCCTGCCAGAGCCCAGACTTCGCTCTTCGGCAGATCGGTCCCCTCTGCTGACCTTCTGTCGCCTCTGCTCCTCGCCCGTCTCCACTGCCTCTTCTTCTGCCTGTCGCCCACTACGACTACCCCCTCTCCTGTCCTCCCTATTTCTCTTAAGAAATAATACTAAGTGTGGATTTTGAGAGGTTATTGAAACTTTACACTTAGGGCACATGGGATAAACTTGTATCTGTTACCTACCAAACTTAGGAACATTGGCAGAACTGTCCCCCAAATAATGCCAGCTCCAGTAAGCTTAAAATCTTGGAATTGCGTGTTTACAAAAGCTTAATATTATCCAAGTGCCAAAGGTTTAAAAATAACCAAGGGCTTAAAGAAGGAGCTCCCTTAAAGCCTGCGGGCTCGATTCTATTCCAGGACAGCAAATGGATTTCATGGTACACTTCCAATCCCAGTTTAGTGGTGGTGGCTGCTTGGAGCCAATTAAGAAGTACTCTGAGGCCACATCTAAGCTTATTTGAAAGGGTATTATGGTCAGTTAATGGTTCTGCCACAGTCATGGGTTTCACAGGCTGCTGTATGCCACTCCTGTACTGCATGAATAATGCTTCTTCCCCTGAGTGCATTTTAAGAAATGCCAGGAAACTAAGTGCTGTCCCAGTCGATTGAAAGAGTAAGTGGGCCTTCCAGGAGGATCTATCACGGGATAGTTATTTAGTGAAATATGGCCCTATATTTCCTTGTACCCTCACAGGAACCTCTTGAACAGGCAGACTGGCTTTGTGGGCGGTGGAGGGGGATATGGGCGTTTATGTGTATGTTCTCTCTCTGGGGTGTATGACTGCATTGTTGACAGGTGGGTGTCAGGAAAGGCCAGTGTTCAGTGACTTATCCAACCCTTGGGTGATTTATCAGTAAGCTTCTCAGCATATCATCTGGATTGTCAAAACTTGACCTCAAGGAGGGACTCAAACTTTGTGATGTCGCCTGAAAATTGTAACTATGCGTTTTTAAAACCTTCCAAGCATGATTCAGTAAGATTTAGTTTAGTTATTGGAAAATAATTGTTCCCAGCAGACTCAGCAGTATGTTCAACATTTCATCAATCTATGAGCCTCCCACTCTTCCTCAGCTAGGAGACCTTCTTAGACCATTCCCACTTCCATCGAATGACAGCCCAACATACCATTCACATTGGCTCTTGATGCCTTGCACAGTTACAGCAAATCCATAGACAGTTACAGCACACCTGGAGGACATTGTCAATGTTCTCATTTTTAGGGCCCTTTCTCCCACTCATCTGTAGTAGTGCTGTGTATATGTAAGTGCTTAATAAATATTTCCAACTGATTGATAATGAAGACTAATTTGACAGATTGCCTTCCTGGAGGGTTCTAATGATTACACTGATACTCATCTTTAGAATATGACATGGATGAAAAAACATGTATTTGCTGTCTGTCCTTCATGGAAGAAGGACCAGAGAAAGAGGGCTCCTTTCTGTTCTCTTGGTCCAACATTTTCTTTATCCAAAATTAAGATTCTGCACACAGTGTAGGAGAGAATGGATATGAGGAATGAAATTAGAGGATGCAAAGTAGGGCTGACAAAAATGACCATCCTTAGAAAAGCTTCTGTACCCTGTAGTGTCTTTTTTTAAAAAAACCTTTATTCTTTAATGTCTTTTCCATAGCTAGTATTGTACTAATATATATTTTTTTGCAATTTAAAAATTAAGATATAATTCACATTATATAAAACTTACCATTTTGTAGCATACAATTCAGTGGTTTTTAGTATATCCATAATGTTGTGCAACCATTACCACTATCTAATTACAGAATATTTCCATCAGTCAGTAGTAATGTCCTCTGTTTCATTTCTGATTTTAGTCATTTTAGTTTTATTTCTTATTTTCTTGGCCAGTCTAAGCAAAGATTTGACAATTGCTAGCTAAAGGTTTGTTGATCTTTTCAAAGAACAAACTTTTGGTTTTATTAATTTTCTCTATTTTTCAATTCTCTTTTCATTGATTTCTGCTCTATATTTTTTCCTTCCTTCTGCTTGCTTTGGGTTTAGTTTGACCCTTTTTTTTAGTTTCTTAAGGTGAAAGTTTAGGTTATTGATTGGAGAAATGTGAGTATTTACTGCTATAAATTTCCCTCTGAACACTGCTATAGGCTGCATCCCATAAGTTTTGATATGTCGTGTTTTTATTTTAATTTATCTCAAAGTATTTTCTAATTTCCTTTCTAAACTCTTCTTTCCCCCAGTGGTTATTTAAGAGCATGTTGTTTAATTTCCATACATATTTATGAATTCCCCAAATTTCCTTCTGTTGTTCATTTCTAATTTAATTTCATTGCAGTTGGAGAACATCCTTTATATAATTTCCATCTTTCAAAATTTACTGACACATTTTATGGCCTAATGTATGGTCTGCCCTGGAGAATTCTTCATGTGCACTGGGATGAATGTGTATGCTGTTGTTGGTGGAATGCTCAGTATATGTGTGTTAGGTCTACATATAGTTTATAATGTTGTTTATGGCTTGTGTTTTCTTGCTGATTTTCTGTTCTATCCATTTTTTAAAGTGTTGCATTGAAGTCTCCATCTATGATTATTGAGTTTTGTATTTCTCCCTTTAATTCTGTGAGTTTTGCATAGCATATTTTGGGGCTCTTAGGTGAATATGCATTTATAATTGTTATATCTGCTTGGTAAATTCACCCTTTTATCATTATATAATGTTCTTTTTTGGTCTCCATTAACAATTTTGTCTAAAAGTCTATTTTGTGTGATATTAGTGTAGCTACTCTGGAGCTTCTTTGGTATGGAGTATCTTTTTCCATTCTTTCACCTTTATTTGTGTCTGTAAATCTACAATTGAGTCTCTTGTAGACAGCGTATAGTTGGATCACGTTTTTAATCCTTTTTCCAATGTCTGCCTTTTGATTGAAGAGTTAATCCATTTACATTAAGTGTAGAATGGACTTAACTCTACCATTTTACTATTTGTTTTCTATATAGTCTTTTTGTATTTTTTTGTTTCTCAAGTCTTCTGTTATGGTCTTTTTGGATATTAAATGGATATTTGGATATTTTCTAGTGTGCCATTTTAATTCCCTTGTCATTTTTTTTTTCCTCTATATTTTTGAGTTATTTTCTTAGTGGTTGCCCAGGGGATTACAATTAATGTCTTCATTTATCTAGTTCACATTAATATCAATTTAATTTCAATAGTATACAAAAACTGCTCCTATACAACTCCTTCTCCCCCCTCTTTTATACTCTTTTTGTAACAAATCTTTATATCCTGTGTGTCCATTATCATAGACTTATAATTATTGTTTTATGCAGTTGTCTTTTAAATGAGATGGAAAAAAAAGAGTTATAAATTAAAAAATACATTTATGCTCTGTTTTGTATTTTCTTAGATAGTTGTATTGATAGTTACCTTTCCTGATGCTCTTTATTTCTTCATGTGGATTTGAATTACTGTCTAGTGTCCTTTCAGTTCAACCTGAAGGACTCCATGTACCATTTCTTGTTAGGTAGGTCTGCTAGTGATGAACTTTCAGTTTTTGTTTATTTCGGAATTTCTTAATTTCTCCACTTTTGAGAATGGTTTTGATGGATATAGAATACTGCGTTTACAGTTATTTTTTTACCCTTTCAGCACTTTGAGTAGGTCATTCTATTGCCTTCTAGCTTCTATGGTTTCTGATGAGAAGTCAGTTATTAATCTTATTGAGGATCCTTTTTATGTTATGAGCTGCCCTTCTCTTTCTGCTTATAGTTTGATTATAATATATCTAGGTGTGGATCTTTTTGAGTCTATCCTAGTTAGAGTTGAGGTTCTGGAATGTGTAGATTAATGTTTTTCATCATGTTTGGAAAGTTTTTGGCCATTATTCAAATATTCTTTCTGCTCCTTTCTCTCCTCTTTTTCTGGGAATCCTGTTATGCATATGTTGATGTTTGATGATGTCACACAGACTTCGGAGGTTCTGTTCATTTTTCTAACCTTTCTTTCTGTTCTTTAGACTATATAGTCTCAACTGACCTCTTTTCAAATGCTTTCCTTCTTCTGCCTGCTTGAATCTGCTGTTGAGCCCCTCTAGTGAATTTTCATTTCAGTTATTATAGTTTTTCAACTCCAGAATTTCTGTTTGGATTCTTTTATAATTTCTAATTCTTTATTGATATTCTTTATTTGGTGAGACACCATTCTTATACTTTCCTTTAGTTTTGTGGGCATGGTTTTCCTTAGCTCTTTGAACACATTTAAAATAGATGATTTAAAGTCTTTGTCTAGAAAGTGCAACCATTGGGCTTCCTGTGCACAGTTTTTATTGATTACTTTTTTCCCTGTTTATGGGCCATACCCTCTAATGTCTTTTTACACTTTACATTTTTTTTGCTGAAAGCTGTACATTCTGAATATTTTAATATGACAACTCGGGAAATCAAATTCTCCCCCATGCCCAGGGTTTCTTTCTTTCTTTTTTTCCTTCTAGTTGTTTGTTGTAGTTTTTATTGTTTGTTTGTTTAGTGAGTCTGTATTCTTTGTCTTGTTTGGCCACTGAAGTCTCTGTTTTATTACCTTGGTGGTGTGCTCATGACTGGAAAGAGATTTATTGGAACACCTGGAAACAAAATACCTCCCATTCTTTGCCAAGGGGCTCTGTGTGCCTGTTGAGGGAAGCCTTCAACACTCAGCCAGATAGTTTACAACTCTGCCTTAGCCCTCATTTCCTGCTTGTGCAGACCATCAAGGTCATTCAAGAGTGAGAGCTTAGGGTTTTTTCAAGTCTCCCCCAAGCATGTGCACAGCCCTGGGCGTGTATGTGGCCAGACAGAGTCCCAGAAATGCATCTGAGCTTTTCACAGCCCTTACAGACATTTCATTCCCCAGTTTTTCCTCCAAAGCTTCTTGGTTAGTGTATTGTTTGCCCCAACAGATATCTATTGCCTTAGGCAACTATGACTAAAATATTTGCCTATGTTTTTAACAAAACATTCCCCCCACCCCCGCCCTCCCCAGGTAGTAGTTTTAGCACTGGGTTAGTTCCTGGTAAGATGAAATAATGACAAGTTTTTTGAGTCAGTCTCCCAGGAAGCCACCAGACAGGTCAGATAATTCATTGTGAATGAGGTCTGTTCCGTTTCCACCAGTACCAGGAATGTGGGCTGTTATTGATATTTTCATGGCTGCCACTGGGCTGGGGAGTTGGGATTGGACTAGGGTAAGTTAACATGCCACAAAGTCCACTGTTCCTACTAAGACTAAGATCATTTTCTTGTCTAAGTGCTCCCTGGGTTGCTGCAAGCCTCTGGTTATTTTCCAGAGTTCCAAATAGTTGATTCTGACAGTTTTTGCCAGTTTCTTCGTTGCTTTTATGGAAGGACGGAATTTTGGAGTTCCTTCCTCCACCATTTTCACTGACATCACCCTCTTCAGTCTCTTTTGATAAAAGAGGAACAAAGAAGGAGACAAATGACTTATTTCTAGAACAGAGATAAACCTGAAAGGAGACTGGGTTATGCCAGGACCATGAAAACCGCTACGGTGTCAGGTATGGGCTAAGTTTTTTAAATACCTTGATTGATTTAATCCTGACAGCAATCCTCTGAGGCAGTTCCCCCTTTTCATGGAATAGAAACCTGAAAACTGAGAGGTTAAGTTATTTTCTCAAGGTTATACAGTCAGTAAGAGGTAGGATCAGGTTTTGATCCCAGGTTTTCTGATCCCAAAGCCTGTGCTCTTAATCACCAGGCTATAATGGTATAGGTTGAACCACCAAATGTCACAGGAACCCATGAGAAGTGTAGACTTAGCTCAGCAAGATCCAAAGAGATACACAAAGAGGCAACCCTTCTCTCACGAGGCATCTCTCCTAGTGCTGGATTCCCCCACAGGTGGACCGAGGTGCACCAATATAGTTATTGTATTTCCATCTTAAGAAAAAACTGGGACTTTGTTGGACTTTCTTATACTTATTTTATACCTTAGATTGATCTATCTATCTATCTGTCTATCTATCTATCTATCCATCCATTCATCATGTGAGGTGGGATTCAAACCACATTGGCATCTTTGCTGTTTTTTGAATATCTCCTGTCTTTCAAGGTCTTTGCTATTTCTGTTTCGCTAGTTGTTGGGGCCTTGAAAAGTCTTAATATGGCTCTGGGATCTGACCAAGGCCAAATGATGTGGGGTGGATGTCATTCTTTTAACGTACTGTAGCAACAATCATACACTGAAACGTGAGTCAACATTCACTTTTCTAACAAATATTTATTGAGGGCCTGCTACGGGGTTAGGCACTGTGCTGGGTGTGCAAAGCTGGATAAGATGTGGACTGTGCCCAAGAGGTTCTGACAATATACCCGAAGTTTGTGTATGTGAGTGGAATGAGAGGAGAATGAAGGTAAGGGATGGTTTTATGGAGAAGGTAGCACATGAGCGAGGCCATGGATGGACTTGGATGGATAGAGACGGCAGGGATCGATGGACCTGCTTTACATATAAGATCTAACAAATTGGTGGCATCAAGGTCCATTTTTCAGTAGCATTAACAGCAATGGGGTAATTACACTTCTCAGAATTGAATACTCCAACTTACCTGGAGCCCAAGTTGGAGCCAGTTGTTGTAGGGAGAATTCTGTTGGAGGCATCTACCTAAGTCTTCTCCTGATCCCCTCTCTTTTCCTGCTGGTTGTCACAAAAGGGAGCTCAAAAATCTCACCCCTGGGCACAGTTTTCCTTAAGGATGTTTCACCGAAAGAATTAAAGCCACTAATTTAAGAACCAAAAGAAACTGCTCAAATACCAGGTTTTTGCTTCTTATAAAGATGATCATTTTCCCTTGCTTTTTTTTTCTTTCTTTATATAACAATGCTACTTTTAGAAAGATTGAAAACGTTAAATACTTCTCAGCATGAGAAGTATTAGCTAGGAATCAAATTGTAAGAGAGAAGCATGGTCATCTATGTATCAGACCAAAAAAAAAAAAAGAATCTGTGATTTAAGCTTTTTTGTTTTGCCACCTTGTGGCACTGTGACCAAATTGCAGGAAAAATAACAAAGAATAGGGGGAGAGATTCCATCTGTGTCTTGAGGGTTAATGGTTTATATCCAGAATCATAAAATGATGGCAAACATCATTTCAAGGACAGTCACGACCCCTGCTTCCCAACAGTACCCGAAATGCCCCGACTCCAGACACACCCACACAGTTTGCCAGAAGGTGGGTACTGCCCATTGCTCTGTTCCCTTCCAGGGAGGTTCTCCACGTGGCCCTTCTCTTCCTCCGGGTCATCAGTGCCTGTGCAGATGGCAAGATCCGCATTTACAATTTCCTAAATGGGAACTGTCTGAAGGTGATGAAAGCCAATGGCAGAGGTTATCCTGTGCTGTCCTTCTTTATTCAGGGCAACAGGTGGGTGGTAGGTGTGGAGGTCAGAGCCCTGAGCATTTCTGTTTGGATGATGTTTTTTCCTCCTCTGGGACACCGGCCCTGGATTTGCCGGCAGCAGCAGAGAGTGGGCCGTGCTCCCCTCCAGTCTTGGCTGCAGTAATAGGCTCATGGGGGACTCACGGTACTTCACACAGAACTTAGCAATCAGGGACCACATTACTCTTCATTCGTTCTGGGCGTCTGATCCAATCACGCAATGGGCTCGATACAGCTCTGCCGTGGGGACCGAGGTTCTGTCAGCCTGCAGCCCCTGATCCCACGTCCAGCGTGAGAGCTCCCCAGCTCTCTGTGTCTTGCTTCTGATGCAGAGAGACTTGCAGGAGGGTGGGAGTGGCATTGGCAGGCGGCCCAGTGTCCAGTGGGGCAGAACTGAGCAGATGAGTTTACAGAAAGCAGAACTGTGATGACACTAATTGTATATAATACTGTGTTGTTAGACGCTGGGTTCAGGGTGATATCATGTGAAAATACCCACCTAGATGTAACTTTTAAATTCTACCACAGCCTCACTCAAGACATCACTTAATCGCTTCGAACCGCATTGCCTTCCTCCTAATGATTAGTCCTCCTTGCTTAAAGTAGGGGGGTGCTAGTATACTAAGGCTCAATAAATTAATGGTTTTCAGTTACGAAGTCAGAAGGCTATAAAAAAAGGTCACCTTTGACCTTTTCTTAATCATGACATCCGAAGAGAGATGTCAGCTTGAGCAAAAATATGTCTGAAAGAGATTTCTAATTGGAATGATTCCCCAAGTTCCATTCCAGTGCTTCCAACCGTAACAAGTCACTTTTATGGAGAGTTTACGCTGACAGTGACAGTCTTAAAATTGCAGCCTTTTGGCGCAGAAAGGAGCCCACACATAGCATTTCCATTTCTTGTTTATGGTTACGGGAGACCTAGGAGCAGAGGTGGGGGAGGGAAAGCAATGCCCTGGAAACGCTGCGAACCCCAGGAACAGTGAGTGGGTAGGAGGCGATGTTGGGGACCCCGGGTTTAGAACTCTTTTTTTCTCTAGTGGCATGAGAGTGGGGATTAGGGAAGACAGAAATCCTCCTGCTTTACAAAGTACAAATGTTCTGTCTGAAGGTAGAGCGTGCACAGACACCCGGAGCGATGGCGTGAAGGGGGTGGGGCTGAAGGGTCAGCGAGGGCTTGAAGGCCTCCCCCATTAGAGTTTTCCTCATCCCATCACGGCAGTAGAGCCATGGCATTTGGATGCTGTGCTTAAGAAAAAAGGAGTGAACTTGAAGACATCTGTGTGCAGAGTAGCTAAGCCTTCTGACTCGGGCACCCCAGGTTCTTGGCACTCACTCCAGGAACAGAAATTCATTTAAAAATATTGTAATCCGAGAAGCGAAGTAATCAGGACACGTGTGCCTTGCTCACATCTAATTTCTAAAGAAAACGGCTACAGAGCTAACGACCCCTGCTGCACGGCCTGCCACCTCTCTCCGCCGTAGACCCTGCAACAACCTACACCACCCTGTCTGTGCGGTCGTTTCCCGGGCACTGATCCCTTGGCCTCAGGATCGGATGGGACAGTAGTCCAAATGCATATTTGGAAGCGGGCAGTGGCGGCCTCCGCGCTCCTCTTGTGGGCAACCCTGTTGCTTTGGTTCCAGGATGGTGATCAACACGGAGAGTAACGTCCTTATGTTCCAGTTTGAGAATATCAAGTGGCAGTACTCCCTGGAACGGGCCAAGCAAAAGAAGAAGGACAAAGAGGAGGACAGCGAAGAAAACGGCCTCGCAGAAGTTCTCTCCAAGTCGAGCACTCAGATTTACAGCCCTCAGGAATCCACATCTAGCAAACAGACAGCCCAGGAGTCCCTGTTCAGCAAATCTCACAGGTCCCAAGTTCTCCTAAGGGCATCCAGGTTACCTACAGGTAAGAACTGAATCCCAGGCAGCCCCAGTGGTACCCCGTGGAGCAGGTGAGGGGCTTCCAGGACCAGTTTCTCTGTGGAATATTTTGGTCAATGGTTTCTTGATGATATAAATCCCAACCTTTATGGCATTCTCTTTGATGTGACAATTTGTTAGCCAGCTCAAGGGAATCTCCTGATTTTCAAGGCCTAAGTTTTCAAACTTATTAGAATCTTTCTGCAGTAGATGACACTAGCCCTTCATACTTGCCATTAAAACAAAAAACAGACAACCAACATCCTCCCCCTTGCCCCTGATCCAAGCATATAGTACATGATTATTTCCTTAGGACACAGACAAGATATATTGTACTGCAGAAAAATGTCCTCTGCGGAGCGTATTCTCTGTAGACCTCTGACTGATAACATGTGTACCTGGAAAATACTAGATCAATAGATCACCTCCAAGCGGTCAGCTGACACCACAAACGGTCAGTTAGGAAAGAGGACCGAGAATTTCAGATAATGCTTAAAGCTTGATAATCAGTAGGAAACGGGGGTAGGAGGGGGGGCGTCAGGAGGTGATCTAGATGGACCTTCGGCTCCAGGTGATTGCCTAGTTTCGTGGGACAACAGGAAGCAACAAACAGTAAAGTGATAATTTGGGTGAAAATCAGTTGAATTATCAGCTGTGCCCCCAGTATTCATACCTAATTGAATCATATAATTACTACAGTTTCCTCCTCAATCTTAATTTAGGAGTGTTAACGGAGGCACCTCTAAGTCAAGGAAAGCCAAAGTCAACCCGAAGAGATGGCAGGAAGAGACCGAGTTCTAGGGAAGCAAATGGCACGGGCACCGAGCAAGAGAATTTGGAAGCAAAACCCCTCGCCGGAGATAAGAACGGTGATCCTTTATTCTGAATTCATGTGGCAAGATTCAATCTCTCTCCCTCTCTCTTTTTTTTTTTTTTTTTAATTAATTAATTAATTTATTTATTTTTGGCTGTGTCGGGTCTTCGTTTCTGTGCGAGGGCTTTCTCCAGTTGCGGCGAGCGGGGGCCACTCTTCATCGCGGTGCGCGGGCCTCACACTATCGCGGCCTCTCTTGCTGCAGAGCATAGGCTCCAGACGCGCAGGCTCAGCAGTTGTGGCTCACGGGCCTAGTTGCTCCGCGGCATGTGGGATCCTCCCAGACCAGGGCTCGAACCTGTGTCCCCTGCATTGGCAGGCAGATTCTCAACCACTGCGCCACCAGGGAAGCCCTCTCTCTCTCTCTTTGTTCAGTCTAATTTTTCAGCAGGTTGATCAATCAGTTTGCTTGGATTCTGGATGGATAAAATGCCCAGCTTCTCCTAAGAGTGGTGGGTTTTCCCTAATCATCCCCTTACTGGCTTGAGGCCACGCAGAGCGAGCGCCTTTCTCAGAGCTGAGCTTCTGGTTTTGGGATCACAGTCAGCCTCGTCACTTCTTGGACTGTTGTGTCATCAATCTGAGTAATGGACACAGCGGAAGGGAGAAGAGGCAGTGGGGCTGATTGCAGAGGCATTTTAGGGGGTTTCACGGGGGAGGAGCTGGATTGGGGGGTGCTCTACATGTGAGATAAGGGGGTCAGGGAGATAGGCGGGGAGGGGCTTTGGAGAAGAGTTACCATGAATTGGGTGTCCCTTTGTTGTTTTTGAGAGACTCTGGTAAAGATTTAAATTCCTTTCAAATATTTTTGGCTAATATAATAGTGTTTCTTTGAATCAAACTCCCTGCAGAGACTAGCTTCAAGGTGGGGGTAAAACAATTGAGTTTTGTGAGGTCTGTAATAACAATGGGCATCCTTGCATGTACCTGTGTCTGTGTACCTGTATAGGTATACCTGCGGGGTAAAGTCCTAGGCGTGGCATCGCTGAGCCACAAGGATGATTGCATTTTAAAAGCTAGAAGGAGATTGCCATAGTTGTCTTTAAAAACTGCTGTGTCAATTTTCACTCCCACCAGCAATGCATGAGAGCCCTCACTGCTCCCAAGCCAACACTGGGCGTTCACCATCATTTTGCTCATATGATAAGTAAAGATGATATTTGCATTTCTTTAAGGTTGATCACTCACAAACTAAATGTCCCTCAGTGGGCAGTAACTAAGTAGGTGATGACAAAGCCATACTATGACAAAGGCATATTATACAACAGCTAAAAATGGATGAGGAGCCCCATTTTTGACTTGGAAAGAGATCCATAATATATTATTATATGAAAAAAAGACAAGTTAATGAACAATGAGCCCATCACAATTCCTTTTAATAGAAGGAGAAAAACTGTGTTTTGTCTGTCTCACACACACACACAGACACACACCCACAGACACACACACACACACACACACACACACACACACACAGAGTGGTGTATTCTGGAATTGGACGAAGTGCGGGGAAGACTTTGACATCTTAATTTCATTTAGATAAGACCTATTTGGTCAAGGAAAATTATACACTGTTATAAAATTGTAAAATCAATACCCTGTTGCATTTTCTTTGCTAGTTTTATTGGTGTAGTTTGAGGTGCAGATTTTACTTGCTAGGTCAGACTAGACAAATGCCTTCTCCTTTTCATGGTTCAGTTGTTCCTTTTGTAAAAGGAGGATAATGTTTTCAGTGTGTCTGTGAGGTATTGCAGGGATTCAAAAGCCCAAATGAGAGACATAGTAAATTTGCTCACCTATGAAGACATCGTTGCTAACTCAAGGGTCTTAGGCATCTTGGAGGCCTTGACCCTAAAGTAGCATGCCAGAATGAATCTCTTGTCCTTGTCAGTGGCTTTTGGACCTAGAAAATGTTCAAAACATTTTGGGAACTCCTGTTCAGGAACTGCCTTTTGGCCATTTGATAGTTTCAATTTTGCAGGGGTGACATGTTTTTTGAAGGCAGTTTTGATTTTGAGAAACATCCAAAGATCATTTGGAGTCAAATTTGATTAATAAAGTGGAGATCAAGCTTTGCAATGCAGGTTTTATTTAGAAGTATAGGTATGTTACTGAAAATTTGTAAGGCCTATAAATGGGGTGTGAAGGTCATTCCCACAGGGAAGTTTCACGAATGTGTGGAGCATAGGCATTACATATGTTCCTGCCAAAATATGCATATCTAGAGGTTAATACACACTTGTACACAAGTACTAGCATATTTGTTAAAAACTTGTGTTAAATATGTTGTAATTTCTCGTCTCATAGAGGATTTTTGCTCACATGATGGCAGCATGTCCATTGGGTAACAAAGACCTTAGTCTGAATAGGAGTTGGAATGGATTTAACTTTCATGCATAAGTACTTAATGGTTTTCATGGAACACTGGTTTGTTTTTCTTTTCTTTTTTTTAAAAAGCAGATGATGTGGAGGAAATACCAAAACAAGGACAACTGGGAACTTTGGGAGACTTGATCAGTTGCTCAAAGAAGAAGTCCTGGTGCATCCCTATGTCACCTGACCAGCTCCTCCTGACTGTGAATGCCCTGCAGAAAGCCCATAATTCTGGGGAGTTTGCCTATCCCTGGAGGCCCCAAACCCAGGTCATCGATGCCTGGGGACCTTCCATTTCATACCCAAGGAAGGTCCTGAGTTTGAAGGGACAATCGGTCCAACATGCAGTAGATCGGTTGAGATTGAGCAACCCTCCCATAGACGTGAAACAAACCAGTATTCCCCTTGAAATCCAGAAGCTTCAGCCTAACCTGAAGAACTCCGTGCACAGCCCCAGAGTCCAGTCTACCATCCCCCAGCCGGTGCTCATCTGCCCCAGGTTCTCTGGCAGCTTAAAGGGTGAAGACCTGGCAACCAGTTCAGCTGATGGGGCAGTGTGCAGCTTCAGCCCCTTAACCAGCACACAGGTCATCAAACCAAACCACATGCTGGCTCCGCCGATGGGCACGACGGCCCAGGCTGCCAAGAAAGATCGGCCCCGCTTCTACACGGCCCTCGACCCCTTCAGAGTGAACACGGAGTTCATGCTGCTGACTGTGAAGGAGGAGAAAGAGTACGAGGAGGCCAAGAGGAAGGAGTTTCAGGCCATAAAGCCGGCTGGAGTGGTTGATCCAGAAAAAGCCAGCAGAGCTGCATGGATCAGGAAGATCAGAGGCCTGCCCATAGATAATTTCACGAAGCAAGGAAAAACAGCAGCCCCTGAACTTGGACAAAACGTATTTATCTGAACCATCCTTGGGCAATTACAGTGTCTTAAATAAACAAAAAACCAAGTGGATGTTGGTGTTTGGCCTCTTTTTGTTTGTTTTCATCTGTTCCCTGGCAATTAACATGGGGACTCTTTAATTATTTTCCTATAAGCCAAAGAACTGATACTTATCAAAGTAAGAAAACAGAGAGAGGCTGGGGGTGATTGGCATCTGTAGTCCCACTGAAAACCATTCAGTGAGAGGCACGGATTAACATGGGGACTCTTTAATTATTTTCCTATAAGCCAAAGAACTGATACTTATCAAAGTAAGAAAACAGAGAGAGGCTGGGGGTGATTGGCATCTGTAGTCCCACTGAAAACCATTCAGTGAGAGGCACGGAAGCCCTGTTTCATTGATGGGAGATGTTGGAAGTTTAATACCACTCATGGCTACCAATTTAGGGCTATCGTTTCTTCTAGCAAATGAACTGATGGGATTATATCAGAATAATGCACTGGAGTTCCCTGGTATTTTCGTATGGAAGCCTGATGAAGCTCAATGAGTTCAATTAAGAATCTAAAAGGAGAAGCCCTCAAATTGCATTTTTCCTTCTCAGGGCTAACTCCTATGGAAGAGAATTAGGCACATTCATCCTTTCTACATTAATATCATGTGTGTCGAGGTTGCTACTTAAGCCTGCTGAGGTTGGTGTCAGGGGCCAGGCAGGTGATTTAGATGTGGGCAGCCCAGCATAGGGGCTGTGGCCCATCAAAGAGCTCAAGCCCCATATGAAGGGGGTAGCTCCTACTCAGTAGCTCAGCATGGTGTAGGATGGAAACCATTCAAGCAGAATGCAGAACAAAACAACAAAACAGCAACCCCACAAAACTCCACAACCCACACACTGAGTGGGCCACCAAAACCCTGGCATGGGTAGGCTAGATGCACAGGCCACCTGTTCCCAGCCTCCGCTTTCACCTCCAGGTGCAGGAATACCATCATTTTTCAAGCTTTCTCTCCCTGGAGAGTTTTTTCTCCATTATTAGGAAATCAGGTTTAAAGTAGCACTGGCAAATAGCCATGTAAAAATTGTGATTTGAATGGAAAGAATCCCTTCAATTAAGGAAACATGCTTCTACACATTATTCCATGAGCCTTCCAACAGCAGTTTGACAGCAGGCTGGGCAGATAGGATATTGTTATAATCACAGTTTCAAAGATGACATAAAGTCCCTGAATTTCAGCTCCTTCAAGGGGCAAGATCACAATATTCACGGCTAAACTTAAAACCGTGATAAGAAAACATCTATTGAGTAGGTGTGGACCCTGTAGAGATACCATTATCATCACCTTACCGAGGAAGGGAAGGACACATAGAGGTTAGCTAGATAGTTGGTTAAGTGGAGTAGACGGGCTCAAACCCAGGGGGCTCAGACTCCGGGGCCCACGCTCTCAGCCTCTCTCCTTACTGTTTCCCAGGTCTATCTTCCTCCCTTAATAAGACCCGCCATGTTTAGTGTCCTCCTGCCTCGTTCTTCTTAACAACATTTACCCCTTCGCAGGAGGACATTTATTTCTTCAACTGCCTCCACTATCTAAGGTACAAAAGTAATCCTGTACGGAATTATACGTCATCGTAAAACACTCAAACGAAATGAAAACTACGGAATAATCATGCCCCTGACCCCCACCCCTGCCCTCAGGACATCCACACTAGCGGAATGACACTCTGTAGGTAGCAGCAACATCTCCAGGCGACAAACCATGAAGTCCCTAAAGTAGCATCGTTTATTTTCCTCTCCTGCTTTGACCGGCCCGTGCCCCAGCCCGAGTCCTGGCTTCTCGCCCCGCCCACTCTCTAGCCCCGCCCCGATCCGCCCACTCCGAATCGCCCCGCCCCTACGCTCGCCCCGCCCCCACTTGCTCCTCCCCTGAGGGCCCGGAAGCGGAAGTTGGGTCGGGCTGCCGCTGTTACTCCGGCTCCTCCAGGCCCGTAGTGACCCCGCCTCGTCTGTTCCGGTCCCCGGCCCGCGGCTGCGGCGCTGACGTGGCTCCTGGAAGTGGGGCTGGCGTGGGACCGCCATGTTGCAGCAGGTAAGGGGCTGTGGGCGCGGAGAAGAGGGCCGCGGCAGCTGGGCCGGGCCTGCAGGGTCTGAGGGGCGCGTGTTGAGCGTCCGGGGCCGCTGCCCGAGCCCGAGGAGGAGCGGGTGGGCGGCGGGCGGGGCGGCCGGGGGCGGGGCTGGGGTCCGGGCTGCGCTGAGGGCCGGCGCGGGTGTGAGAGGCGCGGGGTCGCGCCCGGGCGGGCGGCCGCGGAGACGTCGTGTGTGGCCGGGCGAGGGGAGGGGGGCCGCCGCCCGAACGTGGGATTAGGGGACCCTCCCCCCCGGCCTCGCGTTCAAGTTTGTGCTGTCACAGCAGCGTTGGAGGTGGCTGGTCCACTCCCGTGTCCGCATCTCTGCCCCTCCGAGCTAATTACAGCCCTCACGTGTAGGACCAGAGGTTAGTAAGAATCATTTCTTAGTTTCTTCCTATTTTTAAAAAAGCTAAACTTTTAGTTAGATTTTGTAGGCGTTTTTTCGTCTTGAGGGGTTCCTGTGGCCCAGGCACTGTCCTAGGCCCCGGGGAAGGGCTGCGAACCGCACAGACGATTTCCTGCCCTGAATCGGAGGGTGAATTGGAGGGTGCCGGGGGTGTGGAGGCAAGATAAGTTAGAAGACTGAAGGTAGTTTTCACACGGCGATCACAGAGCCGGGGTGATGTGATAGCAGGTGTCTGCGAATAGGACAGCCTCGGGATTTAGGGTCGGAAAGCACCGCTCCGGGGAGGAGACCTGAGTGGGGAAAATCGGGTGATGGTCTGCACCTGCGCCCCGGCTGAAGGAGGCTGGAGAAAAATGGTCTGCACCTGCGCCCAGGCTGAAGGAGGCTGGAGAAAAACGGTCTACACCTGCGCCCCGGCTGAAGGAGGCTGGAGAAAAACACACTACGTCGCTGACTGTTCCCACTTAAGCTTGTGGCCAGGCACCTCAAGCCAGCCCTTAGGGCCGCCGGGCAGTCGTCACCCTGCCCCCTCCGTAGCCCCCTCTCCCTCCCACCTAGGCTGCTCTCCAGGGCTTCTCCCTCAGACCTGCAGCGTTTCTTCCTGATCTGCTCTCAGCCCCTAGCCTTGCTGCTCGTTTCACTGAGAAGATGGAAGCCATCGGTGTCCACACCGCCTGCCATCTCCAGCTTCCTCGTAATCTCCTGTTTACTCTGCCTTTGTTTTATGTAACTGCACTGTCTGTGCTGCATTTTTTTTTTTTTTTTTGATGTGGACCATTTTTAAAGCCTTTATTGAATTTGTGCAAAAACAGTATTGCTTACTTTTTTTTTTTTTTTTTTTTAATGTTTTGGTTTTTTGGCCACGAGGCATGTGGGATCTTAGCTCCCTGACCAGGGATCGAACCCACACCCCCTGCCCTGGAAGGCGAAGTCGTAACCACTGGACCACCAGGGAAATCCCGGTGCTGCACTCTTAAGTCGAGCCCTTTACTTGTGCACTGGTTTCCATCCCCTCTTGCCTAAAGTACCCCCAGAGAATTCTAGCCTGTCGCCAAGGTGGAGACCACTGGTCTCATAGATGTGAATCCATTTAACATTTTCTAGCTTCAGCTGTCACTCCACTCTTCCACCTTCATTTAATACGAGGGCTTTCCCCATACGTACTCTGTGTGTTCCCACTTCTGTGCCTGTGAACAGATACCTAGTCAAGGGGCCAGAGGGAGCTGGAGGCCCAGCGGGTAAGCTCTCCTTCTGGAAGCCTCCCCACGGCCTGGTCCTTCCCTCTGCTCCTGTTTGCACTCACGTTACTTCTGGCAGTGATGACAGTCTGCCACGTGTCGTAGGTGGTTGCTCCTTTGTTTATTCACTCATGCCTTCAACAGATACTGTAGCGCCTGGCCTGGTGCTGTGCTAGACACTAGGATTTATTACAGTGCAGGGACGGAACTTGCCCTCCAGTAGCTTGGAGTCTAGGAGGAGGTAGGAGGAGTAGACGTGCAGTACGAATATCCCGAGATAATTGTTCAAGTGGAGATTTGCCCAAGTGCTGTGGGAACGTGGGAAGTGGGGTGCCTGGGGATTTCAGGGCAAGTTTCTCAGCTGTTGCAGTGTTTGAGCTGAAAGTTGAAAGGTGATTTGGTGTTTGCCTGCTGGTCCGCTTCGTAGGGGGTGGGGAAGGGAAGAGCTTCTGGGTAGAGAGAGCATGAAGGGCAGAAAGGTGGGAGGGCCCGAAGTGTTTTCCCGAGAGCAGGTCATAACAGCGGTGCTGTAGTGCTCAGTGGGAGGGAGCGTTGTCAGGAGGTGAGCACGGGGTCAGGTCATGAGCTGCCATGAGCTCTGGTTTGCTGTGCCTCAGGGATTGAAGTCTTATCCTGTACAGGGAGGGGTGCCGCTGGACAGTTTGGGCAGGGGGGTGACATGGAATGCTCTCCACTTAGGGAGATACTCTGGGTAATGAGGGGCTGGAGTAGAGCGGGGGTGAGACCAGAGATGGCAGGTGAGTGTGGAGGGGCTGGCACTGTGAAGGGGTGAAGGTGTGAAGCCTGGCTGAGGCTGCAGGTGAGTGGCAGTGAGCTGAGGTGCGAACCACGTAGAGACCTGAGGTTGAGGAGGGAAGGGAAGTAGAGGACAGAGGGAGGTTCAGCATCAGGACTTTAAAACATCTCTTCACGCTGTAAAGGGCACCTGAAGGAGCTTGCATGCTGATGGGAAACATCCACCAGGAGGACCTGCAGATACAGGAGACTGTAAAGGGAAGAGTGATGGAACATGCCCCCAAGGAGGCAGGAAGAGAAGGGATTCTGCCTACAAGTAGCTGGTTTAACCTTGGAGGAAAAGGGACAGAGTTGTGAGAAGGGGTCGGGAAAACAGGGCTGCAGTCAGATGATTTTGTGGAGGAGCCAGAGACAGTTTATCTCGGCAGCCTCCGCCTTCTCTGACCTGGGAGAGCAGCCTGACGGTGGCTGCCTTGAGTTTGCGCTTGGCAGCTTCTTGGGTGGGATGGAGACGGCAGGTGCTTGGGTTGCAACGTGGGGTTTGGCCAGGTGATCAGGGTCGGGGGAGGGAATTCCCCCCCCCCTTCCCTAGGCTGTGAGTTCCAGGTGGCCGTGACCGCGTCCTACCGTCGTCTTCCGTATTGACTAGCGTGCTGCCTTGCATGTAGTAGGCATGCAATACGGAGTTTCATTCTGCTTCATGGATGTTTGCTTTTCCTATCAGGACAGTAATGATGACATTGAAGATGTTTCACTGTTTGATGCAGAAGAGGAGACAACTAGTAGGCCAAAAAAATCCAAAATCAGGTACGACGATAAGTTACAAGACTCGGGTTAGTGTCTGGTGCTGTTCTGTCCATCGCCTGGTGCCAGCGACGGGGTTCGGGGCAGAGTGGTTGTGATGTGCTGGTGAATATTGTGAATTGCTGCTTTGCTCTTTAGCCTGAGGTGAGGTGACATCTCACGTTTTCCCTGGAAATAATTGACATATGGCATTTTACTCAATACTGAGTTTTCAAATCTGCAAATCCAATTTTTTGAACACTGGTGTTTTTAATTCTGACTTTTGTACCAAGAATGCACCATTTCTTTAGATAGTTTCTGTAGATATATTACATTTTGATTATGCAAATTTCAGGATTGTATCTTTTGTATCAGCTAGTGTGAGAATATCAAGCCAAATATATTTCTATTCCAAACTTAGTTATCGCTAAAGAAATTCACTTGATGAAATCAAATTCTACCTGAACCTTGAAAGCATCTCTAAGTGAGAGATGCTCGTCACAAAAGACCACTTATTATATGATTTTGTTTATGTGAAATGTCCAGAATAGGCAAATCTATAGGGACAAGAAGTACATTAGTGGTTGCCTAGGACTGGAGAAGGGTGGGATTGGGGTAAATGGGGGGTGACTGCCCATGGGTTTAGGCTTTATGTTTGGGGTCATGAAGAGGTTCTAAAATTGATTGTGTGATAATTGCACAATTCTGTGAGTATACCAAAAATCACTGAATTATACCCTTTAAATAGGGGAATTGTGTGGCGTGTGGATTATATCACAACGAAGCTGTTGATAAAACAGCAACTATGCCTGATGGTTACTTTGTCTTAATGCCTGAAGTGATTTCTGAGGGCCTAGAAATTCTTAGGGCATGATTTTGAGACATGTGAAAATAGCAGTCAGTCCTAAGACTGTAGTTTCCTAATTCCTCTAAGCTTGGTAAAATTTCTTGTTATGTATTTTGTGAAAGTTTATAATCAATGAGGTGTTAAAGTCACGTTTACATAGTGTATTTTCTGTGACAGCAGGGCCTAGTCAAATAATGGGGCTTATGAAAAAAGAGAGGTAGGCGGTTTGCTTCTTCCTCAAGTCATCTTTTATTTTGACAAGACTCTGCATGGTTCTGCTATGGCTGAAACATTTTCATCTACATCTGCAGTACCTGTTGTAAATGTAATTGCATTTCTTTTATTATGTTTTGGTTTTCAGACACCCAGTGGCATCATTTTTCCATTTATTCTTTCGAGTCAGTGCAATTATAGTCTATCTTCTCTGTGAATTGTTCAGCAGCAGCTTTATTGCCTGTATGGTGACAATTATCTTGTTGTTGTCATGTGACTTTTGGGCAGTCAAGGTAGGTTTGATTGTTTTTATTTTAAAATCGTATTTATATGATGAGATTGAATGACGTGTAAACAGTAAAAAAAAAAAAAAAAAAAAAAAAAAATGACACTTAGCATTTCCGATTGGTGTTAATTTATCTTTTTGTTACCTTAGGGCTCACCTGTGTCAAAGTGCCAGTTGTGGCAGATCACGTGTAGGTTTACTGACTTGTCTGTGCTTTATGTTAACCTACATCAGCTTTAAAGTTAAACAAACAAATAAAAATGTGACCAGCAGCTACCGACTACACATGTTACTTGTAATGCTCACCACTGGTTTCGCTTCAGGGTCACCTCCGGCTCTGCCGTGTATGATTTCTAGATAAGACCCCAGGGTAGTTTGTCCGCAAATACTCAAGTACCGACCATTGCAAAGGCTCCTATGTGAGCTTGAGGGCAATGTCTCTCAGCCAGGGCCAGTTTTGCCCCCCAGGGGGACGTTCGTTTGTCAGTATCTGAAGATATCTTTGGTTGTCACAACTGGGGGTGGGGGAAGTGTGCTATTGGTGTCACACGGGTAGAGGACAGGGTTGCTGCTAAATATCTTAAGGTGCACACACAGGGCAGCCCCCCACGTCAAGGACTCATCCGGCCCAAAATGTGGGTAGTGCTGAGGCTGAGGGATCCTGTTGTAGGGGATAGAAAAGAGTGTAAGAAATGGTTCAAACTCAGAGGCAGTGGTAGGTAGAGGGATGGATGGATGGAGAGATAGGTATATAGATAGAGGGGCATGTGGTAAAGTAACTATGATAAAATATTAAATGTAGACACTAGGTGATAGGTATATGGGTATTCACTGTAAAACTTGACTTTTCTGTGTATTTGGAAATTTTCATAATAAAATGGTGGGAAAAATTGAAGGCAAAAAAAAAAAAAAGGCAAAAGCTACTTTTGGAATTTGAGATATGTATATTGATTCAAAAACCAGTAAGATATTACAGGTCTGCTCATGCCCACCAACCCAGCCATTTTTAGATCTTTTGATTGTTACAGATATCAGAAGTGGTTGGCTTGGTGGTGGCCAGTTTCCGTAGGCCACAAAATGCTGAGAATAAAGATTACAAAGGTCTGTTTCCTGTAGGCTTTTCTTTTGTACAGTCTTCTTTGCCTTGTATTTCTTTGAATTTCTTCTGTTGCTTTATGCTCTAAAGTGTTTACTGTATCCAGGTCACAGTTTTATTTTGAGGAACGTTTCTTTTTGTTGTTCATGTAATTTCTGCTTAGTCAAATAGAACACCACCTTCAGTCAGTTCTTCCTGGTAATTTCCAAAAATTATATAATTAGATCCTTGTGGGTTTAGAGTTTTAAAAAGTATGGCCAGAGGGAGTTCCCTGGTGGCCTGGTGGTTAGGATTCCGGGCTTTCACTCCGTAGCCTGGGTTCAGTCCCTGGTCAGGGAACTGAGATCCCGGGATGCAAGCCGCAGCACGACCAAATTAAAAAAAAAAAACAATGTGGCCAGAAAGTATATTTTCTGATAACATTTTTTTTTTAAAACAGGGGCTTAAAAAATACCCTTTCATCTGTGGCAGAATTACTTACAGATATGCAGACAATTGAGATATGAAATTAAGAAGTCAAGAATGGGGAAATTATTAAATGGACTTGGGGAAGGGGGTGTGCAGGGTTCTGAATGTAGTTAGAACAGCAGTGTGTCGTAGTTGTAAATCTCAAGGCAGTTGTCAAAAGGAAATAATTATTAAAAAAAATAAGAGATAAATAAGATAAAGTTATTTAAAAATTGAAAAGAACTTAAATGTTATAACCCATATGGGGCTTTTGTCTTATTCTTTATTTTGAGAAATATAGTAAAAAAAGAATAAATAGTTGTTTTCAAATCTTTATGGTAACTGTTAGTAAAATTTAAAACATTGTGTGTCTTCCACAACATTGGAGAAGACAGGAGCAACTAAAACATACATCAAGAGAAGAACAAAGCAAGCGTCCAGGCACCTGAAATATCACAGGGCAGAGTGCAAGGGGATGGGAGCAGTAGCAAATTAGTTGCAGCTCTAGATTTAATTTGATTAAACCCTCTTTTTAAAGATAAAAATTCTTAGATTTGGTCAAAAATCAAAGTCCAACCCAAAAGATCTAACTATAATTGTAACATTAGAAAAAGCAAAAGAAGGCAAAGATAACATAAGACCAATTCAAACAAAAAGAAACTTGACATTGTATTATTATCAGATAAAACAGAAATGAGAGTAAGACAGCATTCAGTGGAACAAGAAAGGTCAGTTGATGAGTCACAGTGAGGATCATTCACAGGATGACATCACATCAAACGATAGTGAAAAACTACTAGAAACACTAGAGAAGATGGAGGAACACTGTCGTGACAGAAGTCTTAACAAACCACTGCCTTTACAGATCAAAGCGACAAAAAATACATAAGGTTTGAAGGATCTGAATGAAATAACAAGGTTGCTTTCATAGCAGTATTTGGAACTCTGTATGTAGGGGCATAATACCTTCTTGTTCAGTTCCTGTGGAACATTTACAGAAGTTGACTAAATATCACTATGAAGAAAATCCAAAGAAATTGCCCAAAGCAGCTACATTTTCTAGTCCAGTACAACAGAACTGGAGACTAATTAAAAAAAAAAGGTTGTCAAAATTGGGATTTTTAAAAAGAGCCATTCTGCTAAATATCTTGGCTTAAAAAGGAAATAAAAACTGTAAATATAGATTACTTACACCTTAATGATAATGATCATCTACATTTAAACTTTTGAAATGTGTCTAAAGCTGAATTCAGAGGAAAAACAATAGACAAAAGGCTTTTATTAGAGGTCTAGAAGTTTCAAAAACAAAAATAATAAGCTTGAGAGAAATTCGGACAATAAACTAATAATGACAAAAACAACAAGTAAAGAATTGGAAAATTGGAAAATGGGAAAATGGAGGAATTTGAGACTATTCTAAGAGCTGTTATTTGAAAGTGCCACTAAAATAGACCTCTGGCTGTTCTCGGTCTTCTTTGCCAGCTCTTCTCTTTTACTTAACCTTTGATTGGTAGCATTTCTACAAAACGAAGTTTGGTCTCTAAGGCTCCTCCTCTTCTTCTCCTTCTGTATTCCTTTCATTATGTTAGGGAAGCTATCACAGCAATTTGTTACATTAGCTAAGAGGGAAAGAGCTTGGTGCATTTCAAGTACTGAATGAAGGTCAGTGCCTATAACCATAGTCTTCGTTTGGGCTGCTGTACAGAATACCAGAGACTGGGTGGCTTACAAACAATAGGAATTTATTTTTCCGAGTCCTGGAGGCTGGAAATCCAAGATCAGGGTGCCAGCATGGTCAGCCTCTGGTGAGGGCCCTCCTCCGGTTCCAGACTGCTAATGTCTCGTTGTATCCTCACATGACTGAGAGCAGAGAGAGGGTGAAAGCTGTCTCTTGACTCTTATGAGGACACTAATCCCATTCACAAAGGCTCCGCCCCCATGGCCTCATCTAATCCTAATCACCTCCCAGAGGCCCCCTCTTGATACCGTCACTTGGTGATGGGGTGGGGGCAGAGTTTCAACCCATGAATCTGGGGGGACACAGTATTCAGTCCATAACCTTTTTTAGAGATACATAGTTATAAAGTATATGTAGCTGTGGTCAGGATATATAGGAAAAAGTAGGTCCCAGTAGCTAAAGAGCAAGGGGTTTAGAAACACATTAGGGAACTGGAGAAAGGACAAGAGTTCGCGAGGGAAAAGAAGGGTAATGTTTATGGATGTGCTGACCCTGTCACCTCTGCCCCTGTGGGGCCTGCCATTGCCATTTTATTTACTCTTTTGTCCAGGCCTGGTATGTAGTGGTCTTTAACTGGATATTATGGCGGGAAAGCTGATGATTTCTTGTTTGTGAACTGTTACACTAAGATACGATGTTATGGTAGACCTGTAAATAATGTTTTTAAAATGTGTGTGCATATATTAATCTTTACCAGAATGTCACAGGTAGACTAATGGTTGGCCTGCGCTGGTGGAATCATATTGATGAAGATGGAAAAAGCCATTGGGTGTTTGAGTCCAGGAAGGTAAACTGCTTTTGTTTTGTTTTGTTTTTTTTTTTTTGAGCGTCATTCAAAAAATTATGTGTAGATACATTTGAGTATTTAAGGGTCAATTACCTAAACACTTCAGCTGCATGTACACATAAGGGACCGCCCCAGATCGCTTGGCATGGTATAGCAGCACAGAACCAGATGGCCTTAAAACTTGCCGTGTGTTTCTCTTTAGTTCCGACTAGAAACGGGGCGTGTCCAGGAAAGAACCCTGAGAGGGCTTGGGCTCAGGGTTTATGTCGCGTGCTTAGCTGCCTCCCAGGGGCTGCTGCTGAAGGGTCTGTTTGGGACCCTCCGCCCGGTGTGCCTTGCCTAGTGTAGCTCCCTCCACCGGTTCCGTCTGTCCTTGCCCCCGGGGTCCTCCTCCGTTCGTGCGCAGGAGAAGGGAAGAGGAGGGTTGCAGCTGGATAGAAAACCTGAGTCAAGCAGGGAGCAGTCTGTTCTTCAGGGTGCGTCCTCAGAAGCCCTAGGGGACCTTGCTGTGTTTCGGGTTAGCCTGCTTATCTGCAGTGGAAATCAGTTTGGGAGCCAGAGGACAAAGTTCCTGGAGACAGCGCCAGTTAAATTGCTTGCCTTCTGCTTGCAAGGGCCCTGACTGGGACTCCTCAGAAAGCAGCTTTGTGCCCAGTGAGCCCAGAGTCCTTTATCTTATAAAATCTACCTTGGAAACCACTCAGCGCCCTTTTAAATTCCTGGGTGTTGCTGAGACATTCTGGTCATTGTCCGGAGTCCCTTGACTCCATTTCTTCCTGTGGACCCTGACTTGACCTTTTAGTCTCCAGGATGACCATAGCCTTGATTTCCTGAATCCTCACCTAAGAAGGCATCTTTCAAAGCTTGCTTATGAATAATCAGTGAAAGTGCAAGAAGGATTGACTAGAAACCTGTCAGAGGCCACCCTTACTGTCTTGGGTGATGACAAACTGTCCACCCTGCCCTGAAAATGAAACATTCTCGATTTAAAACAAAGTACGTTAAGACCAGTTCCAAAAATTGCAGTAGTGGTAGATCTACTGTTTTGTTTGAGGGGGATTGTGGGGCGGGGGGTAGGAGTTCTAACCTGGGACTTGGGTTGTCTGTATTAATTTATTTGAATTTGAGGGTAAGGGGTTTTTCATTAAAAATGTTAAACTTTTTGCTGATAAGTATCACAGAACATTGGTTATTAAATTCATGTTCTTTTGTAGGCCTCTTCTCAAGACAGTAAAACTGTTTCAGAGGCTGAGTCAAGAATCTTCTGGTTAGGACTCATTGCCTGTCCGGTGCTGTGGGTAATATTTGCCTTTAGTGCCCTCTTCTCCTTCAGAGTGAAGTGGTTGGTGAGTATCAGTGTGGAGCTGTCAGTGACCCACTAAGGTGGCTGGTGGACCACCTGTGTTAACATTAGGGGCCCGTCCTGAATAGGCAGCTTCATCATGTATTTCCCAGGTTTGGTTTCTCACCTCTGCTTTTCTCTAAGTGCAGAGAGCAGAGTCCTGTGAAAGACTCCATCTCACCAGTCCTCCAAGTGCTTAGCAGAATTTGATTTTGCCCATCTTGTTCAGTGATTACCACATTTATCACATAATCTTGTCGGTCGGGGATGGTCAGTAAACTCCAAACATGCTTGGCTTGGTTTGGAACTAACAGAGTGGTCTTTTCTGAAAATACTGGTTGGTAACCTGTTCTGGTTATCTATTGCAACAGTCATTTTATGATCTCTCGCAGTTTCACTGGTTCAGAAGTTTGGAAAGGGCTTGTCTGGAAAGTTCTGGCTTGGGATCTTTTGTACTTGTGGTCAGACAGTGGCTGGGGGCTGGTGAGGCTTCTCCTCTCTGTGGGGTCCCATGGCCTCTCACGCGGTCTTTCCACATTGCTGGTTGGGGCTTCATTACAGGCGGGTGGCCTCATGGCCGTTAGACTGCTTACTCGGAGGGTCACAGCTCCAGTTGAGAGTGTTTTAGCTCACAAGCTGTATTACCTTGTACAACTGTATTAGTTTGCTAGGGCTGCCGTAACAAAGTATCACAGACTGGGTGGCTTAAACAACAGAAATTTATTTTCTCCCAATTCTGGAGGTCTGTCTCTTTGGCTTGTTGACTGTCTTCTCCCGGTGTCTTCACGTGGTCTTCCCTCTGTACATGTCTGTGTCCTAATCTCCTCTACTTATAAGGGCACCTATCATATTGGATTAGGGCCCACCCTAGTGACCTTATTTTTCCTTAATTCTTTAAAGACCCTGTTTCCAAATACAGTCACATTCTGGGGTCCTGGGATTATATATATATATAAACATATACATTTTGGGGGAACAAAGTTCAGCCCCTGACAACCACCTAGCCTCAGAAGTCACAGTATCACTTTTGGCACCCGTCCACATTCAGGAGAATGGAAATTAAGCTCTACAGCTTGATGGAGTAAGAAGGTTCTAGAAGAGCACGTGGAGATACAGTTGCTACCATCTTTGGAAAATATAATCTGTCACTTAGCCCAAACTGTGTCTTATTCTTTTAATAATTGATTTTATCTCACTTAATACTTATTGGTATCAGATGTATTTTGGCCTTAATTGTGTTTTTTCCCCGTTTTTAATATTTCCTTGTCTAGTTCGCTGTATAGGTTCTCTTTTCCTTTGTGCATACACGTACATAAATACTTTCCCTTTTGAGATTTGGAAGGTTTATTTTCTGTTTTTAGTTTTTCTAGTAGTTATCTGTACCACATAACCCTCTTTCATGAATTAAGAAATGTATTTAATGTATTGATTTCCTGCTGTGAAAGATGTAAAGTTAACATTCATGCCTTCTCCCACCTTTCCTCCCTGCTTCCACTTCTGGATTTTTGTTGGTTGTAGTCTTACTTTAGTTATTTTAAGTAATATACTTACTCCTGTTTTTTGACTTAGAGACTGTTTAGAAAGGGAATGAAATAAACACTCTTACGTTCCCTCCTTTGTTTCTTCCCTTTCTATGCCTGAGCTTTGTTTGTTCCAGTATTATTTTTGTTGTCAAGGTTTATAACAATTACCTTTTGAAACGGTATTTGTTACTGGTTGTTCAGTCTTTGATCTACTTTTAAATAAATTGATTCAGTCCTTTTATTGCAGCTTCTCCTTACCTCTTGGTTGGCTGAATTTCATTGTTGGGTGATTTTTTTCAAAAAACTTGTGGGTGTTGTTTTCCTTTGGCTCTGTCATGTTTAAGAATATGAGCCTGTTGACTTTATTCTTGAATAAACTTTTGTTTTTTCTTTTCTTTATGAATAAACTCTTTATGCTTGAATAAATTCTTTATTTCTTCATTCTTGAAAAAAGTTTCTTTATTCTTGAATAAAGAATTGGCTAAGTTAATATTCTTGGGTCACAACTTTTTTCTCTCACCATTTAGAAGACATTACTTTCTCATTTTCTAATATTGAATATTGTAGAGAAATCTGAGGCCTGGCTTACTTAACCTCTATGTAAGGGAGTGAATTGTTTTTCTCCCTGGACAAATAATTTTTGTTAATCATTCTTGAAGTTTTAAAATAGCATACATAACCAGATTGTCTTTGTGTTTATCTTTCTGTATTGCTTTTTCTGGAAACTGTGTGCCCCTCTAATATGCAGGCACAGGTTTTGCTTTGAATCAGGAAAATTATCTTCTTTTGTCTTTACATTTATTTATGTTCTGTTTTTTTGGTGTCTCTAATTCTGAGGTACCAGTTACCTCTGTGTTGGATCATTTTTATCTGTTCTCATCTACCATCTTAAATGCTTTCATCTCTCATCTTTTTCCTTTCTGGTTATTCACTCAGCACATCTTTTTAAAAGAGTCTGCCATATGCCAGAGCTGTCCTGGGCGCTGGGGATATGATTAAGGGCCTGATAAACAAGATAACTGCTCCGATAGCACCAGGTTCTAGTGGAGCAGAGTGTAGACAGACAGCAAATAAGGGTTGTTAGAAAGGTGATACAAGGTAACAGAGTGGAGAGTGCCAGGGAGACCGGAGTGGGCTGCTTTAGCAAGGGCTTCTCAGCGTTTCCTGAGCTCTGCCGGCTCCGTTTTCAACTCCTTCTGGTGTCTTGTCTTACCTTCATTCTCTTTGAATTCTTATCTTTAGGTTCTTCTGTAGGGTGACGTATGCTTCAGGAATGCTTTTATTTTGGTGGACTCTATTTCTTTTTAGAATCAATTCTTCGCCTGCCTTTTGCATACTGTGTTCCTTTCTTCTTTTGGTTTTCTGCTGTGGTTCTGCGTAGCTGCCTTTCCCTGTTCCCCTCCCCATTTTGCTCCTGTTCACAGTGGCAGCTCTGTCCAGACCTTCTCTTTATGCTGGTTTCGTGTGGGTGAGTTCTCCTTGCCTGCCTTCCTTGTTGCCTGAGACATCTGGGCTCTGCTGTGAGCTGCGGTTTGGTCGCCTGAAGGCGCAGGTGTGAGGAGGGGACCGCAGCCCTGCCGCCGGCTGCCTCGGCTGGCTTGCTCGGGTTCCTTCCCTTACGCAGTGGAGTTCTTGTTGCTCTGTCGTGGCTCTGCCCTTCTGCTTCAGATCGTTTGTGAGCCCCTGGAGCCTTCACCTCTCTCTGGGGAGGCAGCCCAGTCTTTCTGTGGCAGTGTTTCCCCTTCCCTAAAGCAGAGCCGGGAGAGGGGGGTGAAAGGCGGTTTGGGCTCCTGTTTTAAGACCACAGGGCAGGAAGGGGGCATCCCGTCCCTCAAGCTTCCGCACCCACTGTTCTCTGCGGTGATGGGCTTGATGACCGTTGGCCCTCCTGCCTCTCAGACCATTTGCTTATTCTAGAACAGGGCTTGGCAAACTGTGGCCTGCAGGCCAAATCTGGCCTTAGCCTGTTTTTGTAAATTTGTGTTGGAACACAGCCTTGCCTGTTTACATATTGCCTGTGGCTGCTCTGGGGCTAGAATGGCAGAGTTGAGTATTTGCAACAGAGACCATATGGCCTGCAGAGCCTAAAATATTTATCATCTGGCCCTTTACGGAAAAGCTTTGTAGAATATTTAACCGTGGGATCCCCTCATGTTGTTCTAATTAACTTTTCTTCAATGATATTTAAATAGTAGGCTTGCGTTTCTTATTCTCAATCCTTAGCGGTCTTAGTGGGTCACCTATAGGATTGTGGCCGCAAGGAAGAAACAACTCTGCTGAAGTGCATTTCTTCCTAGCGCTGTGTCCCCCTCTGCCCACTCCCCCCACCTCCTTGTCACAGAAGGCAAACCCCTGTTGGTTGCTACCTTGAGGCACCGGTTTGCTTTCTTAGAAGCCACTTGTTGCCCACACATTAGCATAGAGCAGAGACTCAGCTCTGTGTGCTTTCAGTGTGTTGAACTTGATCTATCTCTTGACCATTCTTTTGGAATTCTTAAGGAAATAGTTAACATTTGAGCCCCTTCTGAGTCTCATTTACTTTTTTTATATCTTTACTCACAGAACCATGGAAAATACTAGAGAATGGTCCCCCCACTGCACCCCCGGGGCTGGCACAGAGCATGTGTGTTGATGGGTGCTTGTTGGGTGGTGCAGAGCGCGTACTGGACGGGTCTGCTCTGGGAGGGAGGGCGCACGGGAGTCTCACGGCCACAACCCCCCTTCACAGAGCTTCCTCTTCCTGCTCTTTCCCGAGACAGTCTCCGCGTTTTGTTTATGGCAGAGAGACGGTCAGTCAGTGTCAGGCCCGTAACTGTTGGTTATTCCCCTCTCCCAGGCGGTGGTTATCATGGGTGTGGTGCTGCAAGGGGCCAACCTGTATGGCTACATCAGGTGCAAAGTGGGCAGCAGGAAGAATTTAACCAGCATGGCTACATCGTACCTTGGAAAGCAGTTTTTAAGACAAGTAAGTGTTCTCTGGATGTCAGGGCAATTTGGATGCGGTCAGTGACTAATGCAATGATGATTTCTAACTCTTGTAGTGTTTAATTTCTATGAAGTACTTAAAAAAAAGTTTTTTAAAGGGACATATTTATTTAAGTATGACATGATGATGATAAAGTTATTTTAATTTCGCTTTGGAGGCTTTTAGGGCATTCCAGAAATGTATTGTCGATATCCTGAAATTATTTTAAAACCAGAGGGATAAATGTTCATTGGTAACTTTTTTTTTTTAATTAGCTGAAGTTCAGTTGCTTTCCATTACTTCCGGTGGCTCTAAATGAACAATTTTGAAGAATGTATCAATATATTGTATGGTTTTAGGGTTTATAGTAAGAACAAGTTAGAAACATAATAAGCCCATATAGTTTTAAAGATTGTTTTAAAGTACTCGGTTTGTTTTTGAAGGATGTATAGGTTTTACTATAGTTCCCCGATATGAAGATTTAAATCGGAGTTTCCCATGGGGTAAGTGGTTTTCATAGGTAAATAGTAATTGGTAAAACCTTTGGGAAATTGATTAGGTCTTTGTATGAGTGATGTCTCGTGTTTGTGTTCATGCAGTAGGTTGGGCAGGTAACGTTATACAGGACGGTTACGGGTTCTCAACCTGGGACATGCATCAGAATCTCCTGGAGGGCTAGAGCACAGATTGTGGGGTCCTACCCCCAAAGTTTCTTATTTAGTTGCCCTGGGGCCGGGTCTCATAGGTCGCGTGTTTGCAGGTTCCCAGGTGGTACTGATGTTGCTGGTTCAAGGATTACATTTGTGACTAAAGCCCTGAGAGGCTAAGTGACTTCTCAGGAACATACAGAAACAAAGTGGTGCAAAGCTAGGGCTTAACCCAGCTCTCTTGAAATCCAGTGCCGTTTCCTGTACAGTTTCTCTTATATAAAAGTTAAGAAGTAGGGAAAATGAGGATTCTTGTAGGGACATGACTCTCCTCCTGAGGGGTTTTGCAGAGTCCCAGTATACCTTGCTGGGTAAAGTCCACCTCATGGTAATTGTCAAGTGTGTGCTTAATAGGTTTTTTTTCCCCTTACGATTACCAGCATTCAGGTGAAATTGAACCTTGAGCTTGACATACATGGACAGGGTCAGTAGACTTACACAGCACTTGGTGATGCTCTGCTCAAATGAGAGTGACTTGCTGGACATCTGGGTGGACCCATTGCTTTACTTCTCTAGCATGACAGTAATTTTTAACATAGTTGGGCCATGGGATGCCAGGTAATGTAGTAGCTGGCTGTGCTGGCAATTACGAAATGTTTTCCTAGTGCTTTAAATCTGGTATGTTAAGTAAAATAGCTTTTAGTGTTAAGGAGTTGTTTCTCTTTTGCAAGTAAAATAGCTTTTAGTGTTAAAGAGTTGTTTCTCTTTTGCAGACCACTGGAGACGATCAGACCTCCTGAAGAGAGTGAGGGAGCCTGCGTGTTCTTTCCATTGGGAACAACTGAAGGGGGTCTTGACTCTGAACCTTTAGAACTCAGTACCTATTGCAAAGAGGAGTGTTGGGTTTGTTTTTCCATTTTAAAGTTTACTTTAAAAAAAAAGGAAAAGTAGTTTTCATATTAAGTTTTTACTTTCTAGCATATGGGGCTTGAAGGTGTGGTGTAGCTAGAAACATGGTTAACATTTGGTTCATGGTGTACATATGTGTATGCACATAGTTGTGTAAGATCCATGGGTCTTAAATTAACGGAAGTGTTTGTGTTCATGCCCATATGGAATGGAGACCTTTGCATTTTGACCCACAGAACAAGAAGGACGTTCCTAGTCTATCTCAGAACTCTCTGTGTTTACATACTATTTCTGTAGATTATTTTAGGTTTTGCTTCCATGGTAAGAGTGAGCACTTTGGCTTATATATAGAGTTAGAAATATTTGTTAATTTTACACTTAATACATACTTCATGATGAAACTTCTTATCCTAGGCGTTTACAGGCAGGTAAAAACCAAATTTGGGCTATTGGTGTTAACTGGTTTCTAAAATTTTGTTTATTTTTATTTGTAATGAGTCACGTACTTAAGGCCCAGTTAACATAAAAGGAATTTTCGTAGTTTATGTTCATGGGATACGTAGGCATTGCTGCTGTTCTATTTATTTTTGGGGAAAGATAGCCAGATTTTACTTTGGAACCTTCCAGAAGCTCTTCAGTGGTCCTTGGCCTAATGAAATCTATCTTTTACCACTAAAAGAGTATTATTCTTATGTCATAGTGAGAATAATCATTTCGATACTTGGCATTGTAAATGCCTAGAAGACGTTTTATTTTACGAATCTATTTTTTTTCTTGCTATAATGGGGATATTGTAAATCATGTATTAATGGTATTTCTTAAAACAATATATGTAACGATCCGCAAACTATTATAGGCATCTGTAAATTCTGTTGTAGGTACTGTAAATTTTGTTTTAATGGGCAGATAGATTATTTTGTGATTGTATTTATACATTGTTAAAAATTTTTTGAAGATGTTTTGTTTAATTGAATGTATCTTATTGGCGTGATAGCTTTGAAGGTGCATAACTTTATATTTGTATAAAACTCTACTGCTTACAAAGCACTTTGACACTCGTAATCTCATTTGATCCTCACGACAAGCCTGTTATGTGTGATGCCGGTTTATAGGTGACGAAACAGGACTTCAGGTTATTGACTGACTTGCCCAAGGAGACACTGATTACAGGAAGACCCATCAGGACATATTACTGATTTTAGAGGAAATATTTGTCTCTAAATGTCCTTTCCTTTCGTACGAATCATTAATTTACTAAGTCATTAATTTGGTAAGTGCTTGTTTCCCATTTTATTTATACTTGTCTGGTGAGGAAAGTGGATGCTGCGTAAATGTTTTTATTTAACCTGAAAGATCTGGTGTCAGTCTGTAGAGCTGAGAGTCTAATGGGGGGGTTGCTCTTGAGGTAACTGTTGTTATTTGAGGCTGCAATCCTAAACCAAATATGAATTGAATTTTGGAATATGCACGTGGCAGGACCTACTGTTTATCCCCCAATATTCATTTTTCCCTTCTATTCATTTCCCACTTATTAGCCAGGACATGGCAACAAAGACAGGTTTTCCCAGATTTTCTTGCTGCACCTTGGCTACGCTTCCAGGAAGTATTCTTAGAAGGCCGGCATGCGCGTCCCCTCCCCTTTTCACCCCTCTTAGCTGAAATGTAGACAGAATAGATGGCGCTTGAACAGCTGTCATGGACGATGAGGTGGAAGCCTCATTTTGAGAACAGCAGAGAAATAAGGTAGAGATTGAGTTCCCTCTGATGGGGCCAGCAGCCCTGAACTGCCTGTCTGAATTTTTAAGCGAGAAACAAACTTCTGTCGTGTTTAAGTGTTATTGCTTTGGTTTTTCTGTTGCTACAGCCTAAGTGAATTCTTATCAATGCAGTATATTTTCAGCAACCCCCGTAATTGTTTCCATTAGTACAGTATTTGAGATGTAATAGTTCAGCAAATACATATTTGCTCTTTTCTCTGTGAGGTAATTAAGCTAATATTATAGATGCTAACGAGTCCAGCTGTTCCAGATGCTGTTGCTGTGTAAAAATTCACCCCAAAACTTAGCAGCGTAAAACAGTCATTTTATTACGCTTACACCAGCTGTGGGTCAGGAATTTGGGTGGAGCTCAGTGGGGACAGCTTTCCTCTGCTGCACAGTCTGGGGCTCGGCTGAGAGATTTGAAGGCTGGGTTTTGCACATTGGCCAGGAGGCAGGAAACGTCTGGGGGCATCTTCACGGGTCTGGAGGTAGATGGTGGCTGTCAGCTGAACCTCAGCCAGGTTGCTGGTTGGAACACCTACGGTTGTGGCCTCTGGGTCGTCTCTCTGTGGAGGCTTATCTGGGCTTCTTCACAGCCTGGCAGCTGGGGTCTAAGACAGGCTTCCCCAGGGAGCCAGAGAAGTGTGTGACGTTTTTATGACTAGGCTCGGGGTTCACATAGTGTCACTTCTGCCATACTCTGGTTGAAGCAGCCACTAAGCTCCCCCTGAGTTCACGGGGAGGGGACATAGCAGCCATCTTTGGAAAGTAAAATCTGCCACACATACTTTAAACGTTTCAAGACTGGAAAACTACTTGAAGAGACCGAGGGTAGCAGGTGTTGCTTTCTTTTTTATCTTCCCTGGTCAGCCTTGAGCACAGGTGAACTGACTGAATGGTGCAATTAAAATGAAAGTAACATTGCATTCTGTAGCCCCCAGTGTGCCTGTTGTTTGGCCCACAGCTCTGAAACATAGGCAGGGGTGTGTGTGGTTGTGTGGAGGTGATGGCACAGTAAGTCCACCATGGTGTCAGTACTGTGGCCCTTTAAATTTGTAAAACTCTTTAGAGCTCATTCAGAGTCCTTTTATGTCTATTACCTCATTTGATTTCCCCCGTAACCTCTAGAGGGAGATCACGAATAACCTCATGTTACAGATGAACAGCTAAGACGGAGAAAAGTAAAATAATTTACTGACGATTGCGTGTAGTAGAGACAGTGGTGCTCCCCAGTATTCCCTTTGTTCTCCGGTACTTCCCACCAGCTCCCTGATGAACTGAAGCTATGAGATCAGTTATGGCCCGTGTGATGTGAGTGAAGGTGACCTGCATCGCTTTTGGGTGAGGAAGGTGCAACCGATGTGAGAGTCTCTAATCTTTCTTCCCTTCTGTGGCAGCCAGTGGTGCTCGAGATGGTGCCTCGGCCAGCTGGGTCCCTGGGTGGCTTGTAGAGCAGAATCCCCCACCTGCTCCTGTTGGACGAATGGCGTAAGTGAGCAATAAACTTTTGGTGTGTGAAGTCACTTGATTTCCTGGTTAATTTGTTTCCATAACATAACAACGTAATAGCCTCTTCTGACGAATATAGGTGCACAACTGACAAGTAATACTCAGAAAACTTTTAAGTCCTAAGTCAGTAATTTCTCCACTGTTCCATGCTATTTCCTTTTGCAAGGAAAGAAATTGGAATCTGGTCCCTTAGTGCAGCGTCACCAATTCTAATCAGAACAGACAGGTGAAGTTGACCGGGTGAAAATTCAACTAGGAGCGTCCACCTCCATCTAAAGGGACAGGAGCTTCTCATTTCCAGCCACTTGTTGCCACTCAGGAGTGTGGTTCCTGTGTTGCTAGGGTTTTCAGTTTTTTAAGAGGAATGGAAAATCTGGATGTTTATATGAAATCTGATCGTTTAATGTTTGTAAATTAAACTTTAAAAGGAAAAAAAGAAAACATATGTGAAGTCAAACTAAGTATGTTTGCAGGTCAGGTTCAGCTGTGCTAACTTTTGTGGCAGTGCAGTGATGTTCAAACTAGTAGAGCTCTTTCTTCTAAGTCTTGTGTCAAAGCTGAATGAATATCTGTAATGAGCAAAGCAGAGCTGCTCTATAGGAAACAGGTTTGGAGGTTCTGGAATCACCCGCTCAGCCCCTAACTACCATTTTCCAAGGAGCCCCCGAGCCACTGTTTGCTGCAAACCACTGCTGGGAAGGTGAAACCAAAGTCTGCCTGGTCTTAAGGAACACGTTCTCAAATCATATGTCACATACATTTTTCAATTAAAAATAAAGTCAAAATAATATCAAATTCTTGTGAGAAGCAGGAAGCATTCCTTAAAACCTTAATATTGTTATTCTACAAGGAAAAGAGCAATCCTATCACTTCCTGAAGAAGTTAAATTTAGTGCCAAGAAAAAATGCAGTCTTATATATAACTTTTCCCCACTACGATTAATTAAAAAATAATAATTAAAGCAGTCATGGTCAGAAAACCGAAGGGCTACAAAGAAATGCAAGTCTTATCCGACTCTCAGTTCTGCTCCCCAGAAGCAAACATCTTCAACTGCTGCAGGTTTTGTATTTTGGGGTATTTACTTCCATACTAAATAAAATGCTTATTGTTCGTACAGTGTTTCTTGACTTTCAACTTTCTATAATAGCTGTTGGCTTCCTGCTAAGAAAACTGAAGATTTAACTCAAACCCCTGCCCCTCATATAGTTTGAGCACTTTTTTTTTTCCCCCACTTGGTTGTAACAGTCAAGGCTTAACATAAACCTCCATTTCTTATTCCTTAAGTTACCTGATGTTTAACTGTTTTCTCTATTAGTAATTTGTTCAACTGCAAGTAACAGGAAATTCCACAAATAATAGTGGCTTAAACAAAAAAAGGGTTTGTGTGTTTTTCTACAGAGGAGGTCTGAAAGTGGGCACTTGCTGGTGTTGATGCAGTTACTAAACGGTTCCTCAGAAAGCTGGTTTTTGTCCCCATGCTCATGGCCTCAGGGTCACAAGATGACTGTCACAGCTGAAGATGACTCATCTGTTTATAAGCAAGGAAGGAGAGCGGAGGTCCCCGTCCTATCTGTTTTCTTTTAGCAGAAAAGCAAGAGCTTTCTCAGAAACCACTGTAGACTTTTGCTTCTGCTTACTTACATCTCACTGGCCAAAGTGGTGTCACCCAGGTGTACGGAAGTCTGGAAAAGCAGGTATGAAGGGGGCACGTGGCTGCCTTGAGTAAAAATGAGGTTTTGTTAGGGGAGAAAGGAGAAAGGGACGTTGGGTAGGAAACTGGCAGCGCCCGCCGCATACTTCTCACGGGGGCTTTATGTAGAGGGCACCAGCTGCTGCTATGGCTGATGCTGTTGGCGCCGTTTCTACAGTAAATAAATAGCCTTGGATCTGGACGGCCTTTTTAAAGCCAACTTTCTATGCAAAGCCATTAAAGCACTATTTGGTGAAATAGTTCTGTGAGGGCGTAGGCTGCTGTACTCTTACGTTATATATTCTTACTTTAATGTGATTTGGGGGTTGGATTTAGGATATTTAGAGCCTACACCCTCAAGAGTTCTCTTGGGGTGGTGCCACCCCCAGGGGAGGGTGTTTTTGTAAATGTGTTAATCATTGGTTAGCACGCTGATTGGTTATTTTAGTGGGCGGAGGCCAGGGATGCCTGGAGCTTGTAGCGCATAGGACAGTCCTGCACAACCCCAAATTGTCCTACATCTCTATAGCTTCCATGTGTCCCATGAAAATCATGTACACGACAGTCTTGCTATAAAGAGAAAGGACAAGCAACCCCTGACAGCTGTCAGCTGGAGGCTGACCTGGCCCTTACAGCTAGGCTCTGGTGTTCTCTTTGAACGTGAGTAATTCTCTACGACACCAACATCTGGCAAGGCTGCTCCGTGACCATGAGGCAGCAAGACAAAAATGAGGACGCTTTGTAATCATGTTGGAGCATAGAAACAAGAATATCGTGCAAACCACAAAACATGAGCAAACACCCCCTCTCCTGGCTTATGCGGAGACTGCTGCTGCTGTGCTGAGTATGGTCTCAGACCACTCTGTTCTTCCTACCACCTAGATGAAGATTATTAAGATACCTACTCAGAATTGCTTTGCTTTCTGAAAGCACCCAATCTGGAGTAAAACTATGGTTCATGGAACCCTGCTTGAAATCCCCTAACACAGGCCCAAATTCTCTGATAAGCCCGTCCTAGCGCCCTTGTACTGAGACACCCCATGGTGTGTGGTCTTCCTTGTGCAAAAAGTGCTAATAAACCCACTTTGGTTCAACCACAGTTCTTTTCTGCGTGGTCTCTAGCTGGTGAGCATTGACACTGATTAATAATTATCTGAGCTTAGACTGTAAGTCCTTTTTTGTTGCAGATTTGCAGCACTTGACTTACCCAAAAACGCAACTATCAAGTGAAGGAAGGTTGTACTCTTTCAGTACCTTACCAAGAGTGTCTCACCAGTTTTCATGTCAATGTTGCTCATGGCATTTGAATTGCAAGTTAAAACCACTGCAGCTGCATTAGTCTGCTTTGTAGTGGCCACATATACGGGCATTATATGGATATTTGCAAGCACCCGGACTATGTGTCACATGCATTTACAGGATTTGCATGCCCAGGACAGACCCGAAAAGGCCCTAATCTCTCGTCTCTAGATGGTCTTGAGGCTCTGCACAGACAGGAAATAAAGGCTTAGGTAGAGTTGTAAACTTCTGTAGTGTTGAAGGTGTGCCCCAATACGCATGAGCCCCTCAGCAAAAGGCAGAAGACTTATTTCAGGTGCTTAAGGAAATATCTGCCTGATTATTAGCTGAAGACAAAGCTAACTGAGTAGAGATTTCAGTGGCTACATGTGACACAGAGTACGGATTTACAGAATTAGTTCTGGAAAGTCACTAAAAAACCTGCAGCCACCACCACAATAAGCATTAAAGGGAAGGGGCCACAAATCTGGTTTCCAGAGTCGCCACCTTATATTACTGAAATCGTCCAGTTTTCAACAACAACAAAAAATAAGACATGCAAAGAAACAAGACAGTGGCTCGTACACAGGAAAAAAAATTCAACAGAAACCTTCCCTGAGGAAGCCCAGACTTTAAATCAGCTGTCATATATGTTCAAAGAGCTAAGAGAGACTTTGGGCAAAGAACTAAAAGAAAGTAAGAAAATGAGCTATGAACAAAATGCAAATATCAGTAAAGAGATTAAAAATTTATAGAAAGGAAGCAAATAGAAACCTTTGGAACTGAAAAGTATGGTAACTGACATGAAAAATTCACTAGAGAAGTTCAACAGTCAGATGAAAGAGAACAATTGAAAATAGGCCAATTGAAATAATGCAGTTTGAGGAGGAGAAAGAAAGGAGAATGAAGAGTGAACATAGCCTAAGGGACCTGTGGGACCATCAAACATCAACATATGTGTTACGGGAGTCCCAGGAGACAAGAGAAAGGCAGAAAGAATATTTGAAGAATTAATGGCTGGAGACTTCTCAAATTTCATGAAAGACTTGGAAAAAAAAAAAAAACCTGCATTAATCTGCACTTCCAAGAAGTGCAGCAAATTCTAAGGATAAATTCAAAAGAGATCCACATCTAAACACGTCATAGTTGAATTGTCAAAAGCCGGTGACAAGAGTATTGAAAGCAGCAAGAGAAAACAATCCATCACGTATAAAGGATGCTCAATAAGATTAAAAGCTTGCTTCTCATCAGAAACCATGAGGTCAGATGACACATTCAAAATAGACTTTAAGACAGAATTGTTACAAGCGACAAGGACATTACATACTGATAAAAGGGTCAATCCATCAGGAAGACATAACAATTATAAACATATATGCACTTGACAACAGAGGTCCAAAATGCATGAAGCAAAAGGTCAGAGGATTGAAGAGAGAAAAAAATAATCATTATAACTAGTGGTTCACTATTAATAATTTAATGATTAAGTGAGATAATCCATATAAAATATTCAGCATAGTCCCAAGCATATGGTAAGCACTCCGTAATGGTAACATACTCAGAAAGGAAAACAGAGTTGCTTAGCTAGTTAAAGGTAGAGCAGTCAGGAGGTCTAATCCCTGGTTGAGTGGCTTCCTTATGATTTAGATTCCCATCCAGTATGTGACATGGAGAATTCAAATCGAGAAAAGCGGTCAGTTGCAGGAAAGAATGCTTATTCTTTTATTTTTTATTTTGCTTAGAGCAAGTTAGAGATTGTAAGATTATAAGCTGGTAACTTACTGTAGTGTTCATTTACAATTTATTTTCTATTCAGAACACATCTTGTTATTTATGTTTTTCAGATAGTTGTTGAAATCCAACAATGCTATGGACCAGTCTTCACGGTAAACATTTATTTTAGGATTATCGCCTTTCTCTGCGCGCCCTTTTCCTCTTTTGCTTGTAACTTGTGCATTGTCCACTAGATGGCAATACACCAACATAAAATGAAAAGGAAACAGCCATACTGTAGCATCTTATTTACTCGATTTAGTGGGAAATGATAGTTTTCCTGGAAAATTAGTTTGCAAATTGTGGGTTAGGACTAAATCCATGCTTCCTATTGTAGAATAAATTAAAACCAGTGCTGATGAATGAATAGATGCTGAATGACTAATTACAATCATATATTTAGTGCTTACAATGTACCAGACCCCGAGATAGGTACTGCATACAGGATATGTGTCTGCTTTCCTCATATCACCACCCCCCGCCCCCCACTGAACAGATGGGGACTCTGAGGCTTGGAGGGTCAGTAGCTTTCCCAGGGTCATACAACTAGAGAGAGATGAAGCCAGGACTGGTCAGTGGCAGGGGAAGATGATGAGTTTGAATTTAAGATATGCTGGGTTTGAAGCCAGTGTTCACATCCAAGTACCAGAATGCAATAGAAGCATGGAATTCTACCTTAGGATTGGGCAGAAGCTATGAATTTAAGAGGCATCTCTGCAGAGCAGAGTTGAAGCTGTAACAACATATGCGGGCTGTCTTGGGCAGAGTGTCTGTTAAAGAAAAAACAGCTGAAGTGTCATCCCCAAGGAGAAGGTGACGGCAGAGGGTTAGGGGGACGAGCACTGGAGGCAGACAGTCCCGAGTTGAAGTCCTGGCTTCACGCTTCCTAGCGGCGTGTTCTCAGGTGCGACAGGTGACCTCTTTGACCCCTTGCAGTAACCTCAGGAGGAAGATGCTATCTCCATTTTACAGGTGAGGGAACTGAGGCTTGCAGAACCTAAGAATTGCCCCAAGGTCATGGTGCATCTAGCGCATGACGGCTCTAAGATTCAGATCTGGAGAGTCCGACGTAGGCTTACACTGTTACGTACCGCATGTGATGCTCCCCCAATCATAGCGCGTAGGACGCTGGCTAGTAATGCCTTGTGTATGTGTGAGTCTCCTTGCACCAGTCAGAGGAACAGACTAGTAGGAGATATAAATGTGAATTATATCTATAGATCTATATCTGTATTTACATCTTACGGATTTATTCCTTGAAATAAATTCTCTCTCCATATCTATATCTACCTACCTAGTGCATGTACACTGACACACACACACACACACACACACACACACACACACACACACACACACACACACACACACACACACACACACACACATTTATTTCAAGGAACTGGCTTATGCAACTGTGGGAGCTGGCCCGTCCTGGTCGGTATGGTAGAACAGCAGGCTGGGACTCTCGATTAGGAGCTGATGTTTTGGTCTTGAGCCAACTTTCTTCTTCCTCTGGAAACTCTCAGTTTTGCTCTTAAGGCCTTTTAACTAATTGGATGAGGCCGATCCACATTATCAAGGGTAATCTCTTTTACTTAAAGTCAGCAGATTGTGGATGTTGACCACATCTACAAAATACTGTCACAGCAACACCTGGATTAGCGTCTGATTAAAGACCTGGGTGCTGTAGCCTGGCCAACTTGACACCTAAAACTAACCATCACTCTTCTCCAAGTGGTCTGCAAATACTGCGACAGCACGAGGCTCTCTTTCTCGTCGACCAATGCCAGGCACCCAGTGGCACCCAACAAGCCTTATTTGAGTGTGTACCGACGCTCCAACAGCCTGGGCGGAAGTGAACTTTCAACTGTAGACCTGGAGAGGTACAGATTTTCAGTGTCTTGAGTCACATGGTACTTCCTTTAGGGCCCCCTGGATTGAGCAGCAAGAAATGAAGATTAAGTAACTAATGGTCATTGCCAGCTGGGGCCGTGAGCAGGGCTGCTGCCACCACTGAGAGCTGGGTGGGGGTCCTTGTAGAATGCTGGCTGTATGCTCTCTCTGTTTTTAGGTTTCTGCTAGCACCTGTTTCCAGCCCCTGATGCTATTTGTCTTTGTCTGTTGGGATGAAGGCACAAAGTTTTTTAAGCAGCACAACCTGTGGGGTTAGGTAAGAGTGGATAACTGTGGATCTGTGAGTGCCTATGGTCACTGAAGGACCAGCCCTGCATGCATCCTTCTGAGGCCTGGCAGCCTCTTATAAAATATGGAGACAGGATAGTGGATGCCACCCAGATGGTGGAAGCATCCTCCAAAAATTAGGCTAAAACTGCAGTCCTTCGGGGAGCCTTCTTGGGCATCTGGTTTCATACCTCCCACCACTTCAGAGAGAATGGCATCACCTCTTACTTGAAGAGCATTTAAACACATCTTGGAACACTTGCTCACCTTCTCCTCTCTCTTCTCTGGGATCTCGTCATGCTGCCCTCCTAGAAGCATGGACGCATCCCTTCCTTAGCTGTATCTACAGAAGTAACCTGACGACAACCAAACTCATCTTGATACCCTAAGCCCTAGGACAGAGGTGGGCTGTGGCAGATGCTGCTCACGACTTGTACAGATTTCAGAAACCTTTTTAAAAAACAGGGGTGGTGGAGGCAGAATACCCGCCAGGACTGAGTTGTGTCCCCTCCCCGGCTACCCCAGTTCTATGTCGAAGCCCTAACCACTGTGACTATTGGGAGGTAGAGCTTTTTGGAGGTAATTAAGGTAAAATGAGGTCAGAAGGGTGGGTCCTAATCTAATAAGATTGGTGGCCTTATAAGAACAGGAAGAGAGAGATCTCTCCATGTGCACATGGCAAGGAAAGGCCATGTGAGGACACAGAGAAAGTGGCCGTCTGCAAGCCCAGAAGAGAGCTGTCATCAGAAGCTGAATACGCTGGCACTTTGATCTTGGACTTCCAGCCTCCAGAGCTGTGAGAAATGAATTTCTGTTGTTTAAGCCACCTCATCTATGGTATTTTTTTATGATAGCCCAAGCTGCCACTACAATACTAATCATAATGAATTGTAATATTTTAAAGCTTGTCTCATAGAGGATGTGAAACGAGCCAGAGAAGCATCAAGGAAGGAAATACTAATTTCCCTGAAGTCTTTATCAACTCCTAGAAGACAACAGGGAAAGGGCATTCTAAGTCAAAAGAATTCCTTGTGCAGGAGCGTGGAGCGTAGCATGCAGATGCGTGGGCATGCGCGCGCGCGCACACACCACTCTGTGCTACAGCCACGGGAGATACCTCATTGTTCTCCAGATGTGCAAGGCTTTGTTTAGCAAGACATCTTTTAAATATTCTGGCTATTTATCCCTTGTCCATGACATGTGTTCTGTAACTTCAATTTTAACTTGGTTTAGGATGTTTCTTGGCGTAACAGCTTTAAAAAAATATGTAGTCAATTTGTCAACCTTTCCTTTTATGACTTGGTTTTTCAGTATTCATTTAAAACACTTGTTCCTTAAGCAGTGCTTAGTGGTACTCTATATTTTCTTTTAAAATGACAGTGTAGCTTTTCATATTTAGCTTTTTAAATAATCCAGAATGTATTTTGGTATACAGTGTGAGGCAGGGATCTCTTTTTATCTTTCCCCAGATGGACAGTCAGTTGTCTCAGCACCTTGTACAAAACAGTTCAGATTTTTCTCTCTGATTGTAATGCTGCTTATGTCAAATATCAAGTTTGCCATATGCACAGGTCTATTTTTCTTATTTATTTGGAAGGGTGCTTTATATATTCTGGATACTAATCCTTTACCATTGATATATGTTGCAAATGTTTCATCTCATTTTGAAATTCTGATCAACAGAAGTTTTTACTTTTAATGTTGAAATTATCAATTTTTAATGGTTTCTTTTTTATGCATTATATTTGGGAATCTTTTTCTTACCCTAAGGATATAAAGATATTCTCCTAAAAGTTTCATAACTTTGTCTTTTACCTTTATGTGTTTAAGCCTCTAAGGTGAACTTTTTTTTGTATGGTATGAGATAGAGATCCGTAGTAAACTGTATTATTTTTAAACAATTCTTCCTTTCCTCTATGCCCTTGCCATGGCTCACTGTGGGCAGAATATACTCCACTTTCTGACTGTCTTTGAACTTAACCATGTGACTCGCTTTGGTGAATGGAATGTGAGCAGATATAATATGTGCCCCAGCCAACAAGAGACTTTAAGTGTGCTATGTGGTTTGGCTTACCCTCTTGGGTTCCTTACCTGCAACATGAGAAGTGCGTGTCCCCGGTCCCCTCTTCTCCTCCAGCCTGGCTCAGAGAATGAGAGACAGCTGGAGCAGACCTGACTCTGAACTGTTAGATGTCACAGCTGGCATACAGACCTGTATGTGCATGAGAAAGAAATGTTGTTTGTTGTAAGCCACTGAGATCTTGGGGCATGTTTGTTATACAGCATCATTGCAGCAACATGGCTGACTAACACTAGATTTAATTTATTTTTATTTTCAGTATGGATAACCAATTATTGAAATATCCACCCTTACCACATTGATCTCCAGTACCAACTCTGCCATAAATTAAATTTCTGCATGCATGTGGGTCTGCTTCTGGAATTTCTTTTCAGTTCCAGTTCTCTATTTGCGTACTTACTTTACCATTTTTAAATATATTTAATTGGGTTTGATTTTATATTTTACTTATTTTATTTATTTTTAAAATTTATTTTTAAAATGAATTTATTTAATTATTTTTGGCTGCACTGGGTCTTAATTGCTGCACGTGGGCTTTCTCTAGTTGCGGTGAGTGGGGACTACTCTTCGTTGTGGTGCGCGGGCTTCTCGTTGGCGGTGGCTTCTCTTGTTGCGGAGCACGGGCTCTAGGCACGTGAGCTTCAGTAGTTGTGGAACACAGGCTCAGCAGTTGTGGCTTGTGGGCTCTAGAGTGCAGGCTCAGTCGTTGTGGTGCATGGGCTTAGTGGCTCTGCAGCATGTGGGATCTTCCTGGACCAAGGCTCAAACCTGTGTCCCCTGCATTGGCAGGAGGATTCTTAACCACTGTGCCACCAAGGAAGTCCTTATTTTATTTTTAATTTAATATTTTACTGAGGTATAGTTGATGTACAATATTGTATAGGTTTATATAAATGGAGTTTAACCTTGAAAAGTTGTGAATCACTATATTGTACACATGTAACTTATATAATATTGTACATCAACTATACTTCAATAAAAAAGGTTACACTCCATTTATAGTTTTTACAAAATGTTGGCTAGATTCCCTGTGCTGTGCAGTATATCCTTGTAGATTATTTATTTTATACATAGTAGTTTGTACCTCTTAATCGCCTACCCCTATCTTGGCCCTCCCCACTTCCATCTCCCCACAGGTAACCACTAGTTTGTCTTCCATATCTGTGAGTCTGTGTCTTTTTTGTTATGTTCACTAGTTTGTTTTATTTTTTAGATTCCACATGTAAGTGATATCATACAGTATTTGCCTAACTCTGACTTATTTCACTTAGCATGATATCCTCCAAGTCCAACCATGTTGTTGTTGATTTTATATTTTAAAAGAATATTTTTCTTCCATGTTCATGAGTGAGACTGATCTGAAATTTTTCTTTTTCAAATTGTCCTGTTGAGTTTTGATATCAAGGGTATGATTGCCTTGTAAACTGAGCTGGCAGGCATTCCCTTGTCCCTATATCATCCACTTCTTTAACACTGGAATTATTGTTTCCTTAATAGTTGGTGGTACATTGGAAGAACAGCCTGAGCCTTGTGTTTTCTTTGTGGGAAGGCATCAAGGTCACATTACCCTCATAAAATCAGCTTGGGAGTATTTCTTTCCTCTGGAACAGTTTGTGCAAAATGTGAATTATCCGTTCCTCGAATGTTTAATAGAAACTGCCTCTCAGACTCTAGGTAGGGTGATAGTATATGTGTGTGTGTGTGTGTGTGTGTTAAATTCCTAATTTGATTACTTTTATTGTCATTAGTCTGTTCAGGCTGCTTTTCTTGAGTCTGTCCGTTCTTTAGATATTTTTAAGAGAGTTGTCCCTTTTGCCCAGTTTTGAAACATGGGAGTGAAACATGATCAGGCCAGAGTTTTAGAAAGATCTCTTGGTCAGGTAGAGTCGCGGGCACCAGAAAGCACACATTTTCCCATTTACACTTTAATTTTAGGTATGTGTTTGGGAGGCTGGGGCTTAGAGGGAGGAGCTCTGGCTGTATCTAACTTGGTCCCACCCCCGTCAGTGTCCAGGTTCTTTCCTTGTGGGTGTGGAGCTCCATCACGTTTAACCTTGCTAATCCCTTCAAGCCTGGTTTCCTCATCTGAAAAATGGGGGTAATAATACCCACCTCACAGAATTGTGAGAATTCAGTGATAACATATATGCCAGCACCTGGTAATACATAGTATAGATTCAGACATAAAAGACCCTTTGGAGAGCTCCCGGACCGGACCTTCTGATGGGACTCTCAATTGGATGGATCTCTAAAAACGCTCAGAAATAACTCTCAAAATTACAAATATATGTTGTGGGGACTTCCGTGATGTGATAACAAGGACTGGACTTAACCTCCCATTGTAAACAATTGGAAAGCTGAACAAGATACATAAAATAACTTTTTTCTCCCAGGCATCGGACAACAGGCGGTGCACAATTGTGGTGCCTGAGAAAAGGGATAACAATGAAGTGAGCCTTGTAATCACCTGGGCTTTCTGCCTGGAGGCAATTTGACACCAGGATCAGGGAGGAGGAGCCCAGAGAGAGGCAGGCAGCCGGCTTGAGTTGTGAGATCAAAGAAGATCCAAAGAAGCCAGCCCAGGGTAAGTTAGGTGATCTGAGAAAACCAGGTCACCTGGAAAACAGGGCAAGTCCTGGGACTGCTTAACTGGGAGCAGGAGAGACGCTGACCTCAGATGAGTGGTGTTCTTCATGCTGTGTATGGCCCTGGAAGACAGAATCAGGACGGTTGGATGGAAATTAGGAAAAGAGGTTTGGGCCAAGCCCAAGGAAACACTTTCTAGTACTCGTGGTTGATTGGGTTGGAGCGGCTGCCTTGCCCGGCTGGGCTGATGAAGGGACTGGGCAGCGTGCCAGGTTGTTGCCGAAGGAAGGTCGTTTTGCAGGGGGCAGGGGCTGGGCTACATGCTGTGCAGGGCCCAGGCTCGAGGTTGATTATAGTTTGGGTTTTTTTAAAATTTATTTTTGGCTGTGTTGGGTCTTCGTTTCTGTGCGAGGGCCCTCTCTAGTTGTGGCAAGCGGGGGCCACTCTTCATCGCGGTGCGTGCGCCTCTCACTATCGCGGCCTCTCTTGTTGCGGAGCACAGGCTCCAGACGCGCAGGCTCAGTAGTTGTGGCTCACGGGCCTAGTCGCTCCGCGGCATGTGGGATCTTCCCAGACCAGGGCTCGAACCCGCGTCCCCTGCATTAGCAGGCAGATTCTCAACCACTGCGCCACCAGGGAAGCCCCATAGTTTGGTTTTGATAGCCTGGCTTCTGTAAGAGGCAGGTGACAACTGACTGTTTTTAAAGCCTGTTGAGAAAACTGAAAGTCCCTGAAAACCCCACCCCATAAAAAAACAGAGCAGTTTTCCCTACGCATCATTTGTATTTATATTTTTATTTGATTTCTCACCTCCGTGTGTTTCTTCTTGAAGGCAGGGACCATGTCACATATATGTTTTCATGTCCCCCTCCCCTCCCCTCCCAGGAATAAACCCCATGGTTACCAGGTGCTTTCTCAATACCTGAGCATAGGGGCTTGGCCTGAGGAGGGGCTGGCAAACGTGCATCTTGTGTGCTGCCCTTCCTGCTGTGCCCCCGGCAGACATCACTAGTCAAGCATGGAGTTCTTTTCCACTGAGCTCAGCCTCAGCCATGGTTCTAGACTGTTACTTCTAATTAATTAGAATTAGTGCTGACAGTGTTTAACTATCTGCCATCCTGGGGCTGAAGGAAAGCTTAGGATTCAAAAAGCACAGTAGTATCCTGTCCTGGTCACAGTCTATGTTTTTCACCAGCTGTCATCTGCTTTCCAGTACGTGGGCACAGCCGGCATGCTGGTGGTCTGGCTGAGAGCCAGGGGGACATTTTGGGGACACTGAATGCTAGGAATGCCTTGGGGCTGATGGAATGAAAAGGCTTTGGAACTTGGATGGGATATTGATATAGCGTCCAGGGTTGCAACCACGTAGGGTAGGAGTTGGGACTTGATCACATCTCTGAACCCCTTATTTTTGGGGTGGAGCCTGATGCGATATTGGCCCCCCGCTTCTGACTGTGAGCACCTGCAGATGTTCCTCTTGGCTGCGGATCATTTCAGCCTAATTTGCGCTGCAGTAGAAAGAGGACAGGTGTGAGACTCAGCTCTGCGCTCATGTTCTCTCCCTCTGCTACTTACCAGATGAGCAGCCTGGCTTCCACCTCTTCAAGGAGGGGGCGACAGCATCACCTGATAGTTGTTTGGAGATTTAATGAGAAAAACTAGGTAATGTGTCAAGCACACAGTGGATGTTAAAAAAAAAAAAATGACCAGCATGAACATACTGTTCACTGTGTGCCGTTCGCTGCTCTATGAGATATAATGAACGCATAGATTAATTCAGTCAATGCTCATAATAACGCTGTGAGGTTCTGTAAGTATCACCCTAACTTGATAAGATGAGGAAACTGAGGCTCAGAGCAGTTGGTTCTACCCAGGGTCACACAGCTGGTACTTGGTAGAAACAGGGTTCTGACCCGGAGCCTGTGCCCTTAGCTGCCACTCCCCGTGTCTCCAGCGTGGCCACCAACACGTATCTGTTGGCCACCAGCTCTGTGCGAGATGCTGTGTTAGGTGCTGGGCGGACAAATGTTAATAAGATACATTTGGGAATGAGTGAACGGGGACGTGAAATCGAGTAGGACACAGTTTGGGGGCCACGGAAAGCTTGTAATCAGTGTGGGGTGATGGGATGGGGCAGGAAAGGAGGGTCCCACGGAAATGACTGGCACTCAGTAACCTTCCAGAAATCTCTGCAGGTGGATGATTAGATAGGCAGTCTAGTTTACGGAGCGGCCTGTTCTGAGTTTTCTGGGTGTGAACCGGCTCACCGGGGCTTGGTCAGCACTTGGTGGTCGGACCCTGCTGCGCTTCTGAACCTGCACCCCTCGGGTGAGATGCGGCGCGCCCACCTCGCCAGGCGGCCCGAGGTGCGCAGGCACGCAGCCTCGTCTAGTCCAAGCTTTATGCCCAGACTGGTGTCCTTACAAGAAGAGGAGATTAGGACGCAGACACACGCAGAGGGACGACCAGGTGAGGACACAGGCAGGAGGCGGCATCGAAGCGCCCAGGAGCGAGGCCTCGGGAGAAACCAGCCCTGCCGGCACCTTGATCTCGGAGTCCTCCAGACTGTGAGGAAGCCAGTGTCTTGTCTGAGCTGCCCGGTCTGTGGTGCTTTGTTACGGCGGCCTGAGCCAACTCGGACACTTAACTGTTTTCCATCTCACCTCTCACACCAGCTTCCAGACCCCTGGGGGTCCCTCCACAAGCACCCCAGGCTTTCTTCTCTGTTCCTGCTGTTGCCTCCGCCCTGGCGCCCTGCTGTGGCGGCCCCCAGCCTCACTGTGTCTGGAACCTGCAGTCTGCCCTGGAGACGAGAGACCCCAGAGCAGGGGAGATACTGATGAAAGATGGGATTTAGGATAATTACAGTCTCAACCCCTTGGTGTGCCGTTCAGAGCCTTGTCTTCTATTACCTGGCCTTTCTGGATTCTGGTTCTCCACAAGCAAAAATGATTAGAAAAAATATTCCATGCTTTCTCTCCTCTGAACCCAAGTGACTCTGGTAACATTTCGTCAGAAAAGTCACATCCAGTGTAGTAGCCGGTGTCTCGCTGCTCAGGCCCAGGCCCCCAGGGAGGCCTCCCGAGTGGAGAAATGCTGCTCCTCTGGGTGGCAAGTCCTCCACGGAGCCGGGCGCTGTGCCCCGTTCACCCAGGTGCTGGTCCTGGGTCAGGCGCCCTCCCGCCCCCCACCAGGAGGGACGCTGAGACAACGATTCTCCTGCAAGCCTTGTGTTCCTGGTTCCCGCACAGGAGTGGGAGGGCAGGGTGGAGAGAGTGTGGTTTTAGGCTAAGTCCCGGAGAGGTAACTTCAGCCTGTTTCCGAAGGGGAACCCCGGAGTGTAAGCTAGGCCCTTGTAAGTTTTGAGTGCGTCTCTGGCAGCAAAGAGCAAGGGAGCCGGGCTCTCTTGGCTCCTACCCATCAATCACTGGCCGTGGGCCACACCCAGCGGGGGTTGGAGGCTCCCCGCCATTTCTGGCTGGTTGTGGAAGAGCCGCTCCAGTAGCCCAAGGGCAGCTGTCCAAAAAAGACTTGCATCTGTGGGCTGTTGGAAGGAAAAAGCCCCCCGAAGCCAGGGAGAGGATGCCCCCCCACAGTGAAGGGGTCCCTGGGGCTGTGGGCAAAGCTCCCAACTGGGAGCTCCCTAAGGCCAGGGTCTGTGTTTTGACGTCTGCATCCCTTGCAACCAGCACGTCTGACACATAACAGGTGGTCAGTAAGTGGACATGCTGTGGACTGAACTGTGTCTCTCCTGAGATTCATGTGTGAAAGCCCTAACCCCCAGTGGGAAAGTATTTGGAGACGGGGCTTTGGGGAGATGATTAGGTTTTACGTGACGTTATGAGGGTAGGGGCCCCATGATGGGATTTGTGCCCTTATAAAGAAGAGGCACCAGAGTTCGCTCGCTCGCTCTCTGTGAGGACACAGCAAGTAGGTGACCACCTGCAAGCCAGGAAGAGGGCCCTCACTGGAAACTGACCATACCGGCGCCATCACCTTGGACTTGCAGGCTCTAAGCACTGTGAGAAAATACGTTTCTGTTGATTGAGCCCCCTAGTCTGTGGTGTTTTGTTCTGGCAGCCCGAGCTGAGACCAGATGGATGGAGAGCCCGCTCCAACCTGAGAGGAGATTCTTTTCGTTTTAAAGGGTGTGTTTGCTGCCAGATCGATGGTCCACGTTCATCTTTGGAGCCTGAATCCACAGGCCCAAGGGAAGGCCCTGGGCGAGCCCTCCGAATGGGAAGGAACGTCTTCTTGGCAGCTTCTTGATGCTGCGGTTTCTGTCGAGTGACGGCCGCTGGGTCTCTGTGCCTCCCTCACTGTCGGCCCCTGGATTCAGAGCCCATCCGAGAACATCACAGAAGGCACTTTCTCCTTTCAGCTCCTTCTGTTTTGTGCTGGGATCCAGACAGTGGTTTACCAGGTTCAGTTTTCAGTATCATGAACCTTTGCCTTCCCTGTGTCCCCAGATGTATTTTAGTGTGAATTAGGAAAAGGTTGCCTGGCGGGCGGTGAGACCCAGGTGTCCATTTTAGCTGTTTCGGACCGTTTACGGATATCTTGCTCACGTCTTGCTAGGAGCAGGCAGGCAGTTCCAAGAACGAAGCATTCGGCAGATGCCAACTCCTGGCTGAAAAGAACCCTTTGTCCTGCAGGTTGATGCTGGGAACGGGAATCCTCAAACTATCAGTCAGAAGGGAAAGTAAAGCATTTTACCTTTTTTGCTTTGAAAATGTAAATTGAGAGATTTAAGGTTATAAATCTTGGTCCTCTGGGTAGAATCTTGGCTGTTTGGATAGAATCTTAGGACTGGATGGCCTTTTGGGCCCTGACGTTCAGTTCCCCTCTGAGGCTCGAACACCCTCTATATTTCTTTTTATTTCCAGTAGTGAAAAATCTAAATAAAGAAAATGCATAACTGTTTTAAAGAAGAAATGCCCAATTGTTTTCACACAGCAAGTTTCTTAAAGCACAGTTTAAAATTCAGTCCACTCTCAGGATATTTTTAGTGTCTTGAGAATGTTCCAGATCGCTGACTCAGTAAGCCCAGGCTCTTAAAAATGAGTGTTTTTAAACCCCACAATGTAACATTGTCTAAGGTCCTTGCCATTTGAGTCTGACCGTGCAGTCTGAAGTCGGCCCTGGTTTCCTATGGGCTGTTCTCAGCCTTTCTGAGCATCCAACACCCCCCAACTCAAATCTGATGATAGAGCAAGTTCCGGGCATAGCACAGAGAAGAGGGGACCTGTGGTGGCGTGTGAAAGAACAGAAGGTTACTGTGTTCATGTCGGTCAGAGCCGCAAGGGCCCCTGAGCTGGTGGAAGTCAGCATCCTCACGTTGCTGAGGAAGAAATGAGAGCCCAGGGAGGGCCAGGCACTTGCGGAGGCCTCATGGTGCCCGTTTGCTTCCCGTCCTTCAGCTACCCGAGCGGGGGAGTGGGGGGCCGGCTCCCTCTCGATTCAGTGGAGCTCCTAATCCGGGCACCTTCCTTTGGTGCAGTTAGGTCTGGTCATGGTGGTAGCATTGGTTTGCTTGACGCACATGGATGCTTTAGGAGGTGGTAAACAGGGAGTGTGACCCAGTATTTCCAAATCTGAACTATGTTGCATTAATAAAAATATCTCAATGATCTATGGGCTATTTAAAATTTCTCTATCTCTCTTTCTCCCCCCTTCTCTCTTCTATCTATCTACCTATCTATCTTCCTATCTGTAATGTTTATCTAATAATCAATATGCACAGCAGAGAGAGAATGCTCCCAGTAGTTTCAGATTGTAGCAACACAGATCACTTCCCACTCAGGGGCTGGGTACCACCAGATGGGACAATGTAATCCCCTTCTTTATGAGCCCCTGAGCATTGCAGGGGTTGTGTGGGTTCTGTCATGGTTACTGGTGCTGGAGAATTCCCCCTGGAGCCTTGGCCTCTTTGAGTCACCTCAGGGAAAGCCCCTTTGGAATCCCAGGGAGGCAGACAGGATCTGGTCCCAAAAGAAAAACCTTAGATCTCATGATGTCTAGCCCACCGATGGAGAATGCCAGGGCGCATATACAGCCCAACTCAGAGACACTGTGGCAAAGGTTTTATACACGAGACCCGTCCCCCTGCCCAATATGTCTTCCCTGGTCTTTTCCTAATCCCAGCCCCTTTGCCCGTAGCAACCCCACATCCCAAGGAAAACGGAAGAGAAGGCTTCCATGGTTTGTCTTTGCTGGCTCTTCCAGTAACCATTGTTTGTATCAGTAGCTCTCAAAGTGGGATCCCAAGACCAGCAGCACCACCGTAACCTGGGAGGTCATGAGACATGCAGGCTCTGGAATCCCACCCCAGGCCTCTGAGGATGGGGCCAGGGATCTGTGTTTAACAAGTGGTCCAGGGGTCCTGATGCTCCCTGAGAATCACTCCTCTACACGACTGCTAATGAAGCCGGACTTTCCAGCTCCTTGAGTCTTCCTTGCCCTTCTATAAATTAAGTCTGATGTTGAGCTTATTTAAAGGTATCAGATTGCCGAACTTTTACATGTTAGCTGTTGTAAGTTATTTTCAGAGTCACAAATACTACTGAAGAGGGGAAATGAGCAGTGTTACGGTGGCTCCTGAGCCGTCAGGTGGAGGCAAGGGAAGCCCATCCTGTAAACTCAAGGCCATACTGATCTGGAGGAAGATAGAGACTGAAATGATTTTCTGATTAGAACAAAGAGAAAAAGGAAAATGGGACTAATTAAAAACCCCTCTATCCTCCGTCTTTGTAGGACTACCATTATCTCTATTGGTACTTTATATTTCTTAATGGTTCTAATTCTTCAGGACCTAAAATCAATTCCTTTGGGTTCCTGGCATCTGTAGAAACATCTAGAATGCTTTTTTTTTTTTTCTGCTATGATTTATTATTGATCTATTTATTAGAAGATTCAATCTTGGAAAGATGGAAAGGAAAAACATATAAAATATAAGTATAAAATTTAATATTAATAAATTGAGTTGGTTACAAAATCCCAGAAGTGTCCATTAATTCACCTTTGAAAAAGTATACACACAACACACTTTTATTTAATACATAAATGTCCACATCTATTATAACGTCTTTAGAAATTGCAATAAGATCCTCTTGATGCTTTTTTTGCCCTATATTCTGTTTTCTGATACTAGTCATGACTTAACGATTGGACAGTCTCTGAAGGCTTCGTTGGGGCAGATTTATGCCTTGAGATCGGGGACTGTCTCTCTTATGGTGATGCATTGGAGCGAAATAGGACCCTTGTCCTTGATGGCCATGAGCACTTCCCAATCTGTAATGTCATTGTTTGCCCATAGTAACCTCTCACGGTTGTCTGGCTCTGCGGTTCTCAAAGCTCTTTGATGTTCAGTCTTGTATTTTGTCTTTATAGTAGAGACAAGGGTACCTGGAATTAACTCTTGTGATCCCGTCTCCTTAGCTGTGGAGCGTGGGTGGTGGCTTGTCCAAGGTCACATGACCTGTGGGTGGCTGCCCCTCCCATCATCCTTCTTAAAATGAAAAGGGCCAGTGACTCTGGTTCTCCATTTCTAAGGAAAATACGTTAGTACGTGTAAAATCTCAGGTGTGTGGTTAGGACTTGGTAAAGGTTAGCTGTTACTAACTTGTCATTGTTCAATGTGGGGCATGACAGAGGGATGAAGTGGCTTTCTGGTGACAGCCAGGCAGGCCATCAGAGAGCTGGAACTGTGGGGTGATTGGGCCCTCAGCCCCGAACTCTTTCCCTGAACCACGGGGAGCGGACATATCCGACCCATGAGGAGGGCTCCCCGGATTTCATCTTGTCTTGCTTCGTCCGTTTCTGCCTTTACCTTCCTCCAGCCCGTGCACTGCTCCACCACTCCCTCCCCTGGGATTTGATGCCAGAACCTCCGACAAAGCACAGAAATATTTACTGAACATGTACTGCATGCAAAACACTGTCCTAGACACGGGGTAGGGCAGCTATAAACCAGGCCCTGTGTTCCATTAATTCTAAGTAGCACTTAAAACACATTCCAACAACTCTGAAAGCGCGGTGTGTCTTATAACCTATAGCTTTGGGTGCACAGAGAGAAACAATAGGGAAGCCATGGGGAGGGGCACGGGGAGGTGCTGCAGGAAGGGGGACCTCTTCCAGGGCCCGAGAGTGGGCTCTTGTCTAACACTCGGAAATGGATTATCCGAGGAGACACACCTGCTGATGAAGCAAGAGACTTTATGGGGAAGGGGCGCCCAGGCGGAGAGCAGCAGGGTAAGGGAACCCAGGAGAACTGCTCTGCCACGTGGCTCACAGTCTCGGGTTTTATGGTGATGGGGTTAGTTTCTGGGTTGTCTCTGGCCAATCATTCTGACTCAGGGTCCTTCCTGGTGGCGCACGCATCACTCAGCCAAGATGGATTCCAGCGAGAAGGATTCTGGGAGGTTGGTAGGACATGGGGACTGGCGACAGCGGGGTCTGGGGGCTTGTGAGCCCCGTGGAAATGTAACAGGGAAGAGCTAAATTGGACTCCACGTTGGATCTGCTTCTTTGACTTTAACCCTTGCTTTTCGTTGATTTTGTTACTATAATCATACATAATGGCCTGCCTCGGGGAACCCTGCCCACCTGTGAATGGCTGCAAGAGAAAAGAAACTAACACACCCCCTCACCGAGGCCGGTCATTCCAGGCGATGTTTTGCAAGACTGATGGCCCTTTTACTTTACTTCCTCACTGCCCTCTCTGATTCTATAAAAGAAACTGGCATCCAGACCCCGATAAGATGGTTTATCGGAGACACTAGTCTGCCGTCTTCTCGGTCTGCCGGCTTTCCGAATCAAGTCGTCTTCCTTGCCTCAACACCTCGTCTCCCACTCATTGGCCTGTCGTGCAGCGAGCAGAGCAAGCTTGGACTCGGTAACATAAAGAGCAGCTGGAAGTCTGGACGCTGGAGACTGGCCAGGTTGGAGCGGGACACGTGGACAACTGCAGCGCCTGAGCAGGACACAGCCCCCCTGGCCCACGTGTCTGGGGTCCGAGGGGACATCAGTGGCCTGTGGTGTCTCTCCATTCCTTCCAGAGGCTTTTTAACAAGACAGGACATCATTTATTTCCACTTGCTTCGTTTACTGCAAATTCCCCTCCTCCTCTAGATTTCACCAGGCCACACACTGACTAGGTAATTTAATTTGCACAGCGTCTTCTCTTGGTTTGTTTTGTTTAACATGAGGTTGGAAGCACAAATCTCCACTCTTCAAAGGACTGGACATTAGAAACAACCCAGCTGGGCTCCAGACTGGAATTACAAAAAAAAAAAAAAAGGTTGATAGAAGTAAGGAGGTAGCAAAGTGAGACAAAGAGGGCTGTCCGAACGCCCCATAAATCTTCAGTGCCCTTCACCGTTCATTTCTAAGGACTGAAGCGTTCTCATTTACGGAACTTTTGCCTCAAAGGCCTTTGATGGGATAAGTGGAATTCTTCCACCCAGAACTTCTGAATTGAGCTGGTCACCGGAAACCTCCAGCCCCACCCTAAAGCCTCCTCCTTCCCGCTGAGCTTCGGGCCGCGGCCATCGGGTGGCGCCACCTGCCTGCTTGGGCCAGGGGTGGGGTGCGGGGCAGGCCGCGCCAGGCTTCCTTCAGGCGCCTGGAACGCATTAGCGACGCCCTCAGATCTGACTCTCGCCTCCTTGGGAGAGATGTGGGGAGAGAGAGAAACAGCCTGAAACACCGGGGAGGGGAAGAGGGCCGAGCAGATGCAGAGCAGCCCGGCTTCGTGGAGGGCAGGGTGCGCCTCCGCCCCTCGCTCGGCCGCCAGCCCCACCCCTGGCACGTCCGCTCCGGGTGGACGGGGCGCACGGCCTGGAGGAAGGAAGCCGTGAGCCAGAGGGTTCCAAACAAAGGGTGACATGACAGGGTCCGCAGAGCGCAGGGCCTGCCGGCCCCCCTCATACTGGCATGGCGGTCCCTCCTAGGCGGGGACCAAGAGGGAAGGGCGGAGGCCGTCCACCTTCCTCCTCTGGCCAGTGTACCCTTCCTTCTGAGGGTGACTGATGGGTACGGCTGAAGGGGTCCAATTCCAGAAACTTTCTATGTCACTCAGTCACCCCTCCCCCCATTGGATTTCCCCTTTTATTTTTTTTCTGGGCCTTGATGGTGAGAAGTGGTTAGTGCCTAACAGGCTGTGTGATCCATTGGCCAGTGAGTTCCAGGCACCTTTCTGGGTGGGGACAGGGGTCAGAGGGGGACGGACATGGTGGCAGAGGGCCAGCCAGGCTCCCTCTCCAGGTAGGGAGTGAGGTCCAGTTCTCCCTCCCCTTCTTGCGGCCCGAAATGCCTTTGTGGCTAAGGTGGGCGGGAGCTCTGCCTGTAGCCCTGCCCGCTGAGGGGTTGGTTACACCTGCTCTCAGGCAGGTGGCACCCCCCTGAATCTGGTTGTTTCACCCTTCCCACCTAAACCACGTTGTTTTCAACCGCTGCAGCTGGCCGCCTCGCTGGGGACAAACTGATCGTTCTCTCCCTGCTCCTGAAGGCTGTGTTTTGGCGGAAGCGTGTGGAAGAGTGTTCAGAGCTGTGAGCAGAGCTCCAGGTCAGGCCAGGCTGGCTTTTTGTGAGGCTCTTCTCTGGCCCCCTTCCCCAGGGGCTCCCCGAGGAAATGTCATTAGTAGCAGGTCACGAGGCTTCGGATTGGAGGCCTACTGCAGCCGGTCCCACAAATGTGATGTCCCCCTCTTTCCCCAATGGCACATTGAATGAAATAGAAACTATTGTTAATAGGTCGCCAAAGTCAGCTTGAGATTGGGGAGGTAGGCTTTGTGTCTATGGAATTAAATAATCTCTAAGTGGTCAGAATGAACTCCAAGTGGAATAGAGGACAAAAGAAAAGGATCTAGTGATCATAGTGAATCCCAAGTTGACGTGAGTCATTGGGATGGGACAGTGATGACTAGGGAGGGACACTGGGAAAACCCCGATGGAAAGGCTCCAGCTGCATCTGGCACCTTCTCTCTGTTATTAGGAGACACTGAAGTCTTGGTCTAAGAAGTTTAGGGGAAATACACATTATAGGCTAAACAAGTTATAAGCTCCTTAAGGGCAGAAATTGTGTCTTCTACATCTGTCGTATCTCCCACAAGTCTTAAAATTTAATAATTGCATATATCCTTAAGAGTTTACAAGGTATTTTCACACACGATGAATTTTCAACAAATTCTTATTGAATGATTGAATAAATCATAGAATGAAAAACAATTTTGCAAGTTCAAAGAGGTCAAGTAATCAAGAATCCAGCATAATAATTGTCATACGTTGTATGGCCTGTATGGTCAGGTCTCCCATTGGATTCCATCCAATCCAAATTAGATAAAACAAATTGTAGCCTGCTGGGTTGATATGCAGGACAATTAAAAAAAAATCAAAACAGAGGCAGAGAAACCACATAAATCTCCTTTCCTGCAGCCGGGGCCATAGTCCCGGAACAAGACGGGGGCTCTGACCGGCAGAGGCTTCCGGGGGAGAGTTAGGGCCACTGCAGCAGGGAAGCTCTGTGACCCTGGGGAGGCCTGAGTCTCTCTGTGCTAATTACCACCCGACACGTCCCCAGAGGAAGGTCCATCCGTCCTCTCTGGAAGAGGGCTCACGGGTTTGGAGGCGCAGAGACACAGAGCTGCTCAGGAATTTCCTTGGGGCTTCGAGTCATCATGTTTCTAAGCTAGTTTTACTGTAGGGAAACTGAGGCACAGAGCCGAGAAGAGGTCTGCCTGATGTCCGACAGTCGTGGCCGAAGCGACACTCAGACGCGCCCCCTGGCAGAGCCACAACCGGACCCTGATCGCTTTGGAGGGGGAGCTGGAACGGGCTCGGGGAGCAAAGCTTCCGGGACACACTGTCATGTTTTACTTCCTTGCTGTGTCCTGCTGTCATCCTGGAGGAGGTCAGTACTGAAAAACATATATAAAAAAACCCAACATTTGTTTTGTTTGTTTTCAAAAAGTGTTAGCCGTGGATAAAAGCAGCCTGCTCTGGAAACCGGAGAACCAGTTTTACCCCCAGCTTTATTCCCGGTCCCGAACTTGGTGACAAGATAAGGGCACATTGTCTCTGAGTCCGTCCCCATCTGCAGAATGAGGTCGCCAGACTGGATAATTTTGGAAGCACTTCTCAGCTCTAACATTTGATGAGCTTTGTGGTCTGTTTTCTGTGGGCGTGTGCTTGATTTTGGAGCGAGCTTCGAAGGATGGCTTTGGAAGTGATTGTTATCGTACACTTTTGCCCCCTCCCACTGGCCGAGAGGGAAGGACTGGCTTTGGCCGTGGCTACCACTAGACAGGTGACCCTGTGCTCTTGGGGGGTTGGCGGCTGTTTGGAAGGTACAGGGTGAAACTGCTCGTGTTCTTCTGTTGAGCAGAACCCACACCTTCCTCGGACTCTTCTCGTCACCAGCTCCTCTTCCCAGTTCCCGGCCTCCACCCTGGTTTCTGTAAAGGAAATTCTCGGTTTCAGAAGACTCCAACACCCAAATAATCTGTTCGAAGGAAACAGTGTAAATGACGGACGTTTCTTCTCAACGTTCTCCAAATGTCTCTGGGCCTAGAGCACTCCCAGCGCAGGCATCGAGCGTGTGCTTGGGTGGTGCTTGGGATCGAAGCCAAGGCAGGAACAGCTGTCCCCGGGTTTGGGTTTTTAATTTCTGACGTTGGAGCCTCAAGGGCTAGTATTCCCTCTCTTGAGCCCTGCCCCCTCCATAGGACAGAAAGCCACGTCTGCCTCAGGCTTCTCCATTTCCAATAAGTTCACGAGTGCCAGGGGCTCACGTTTTCAAACTTTGTACTCGGCTTTGCAAGAAAGGGAGCTCTGTTTCTTATAATCATGATATTAACATTATTAGCATCCTTAGGTTCTCTGTTCTGAGGTTCAATTCCACCTGAGAGTAGGAAACACAGCTTGGCTGATTCAGAGGCCAGTCAGGAACTTTCTGTGTTTTCCGCTTAAATTCAGATCTAGGGTTCTCACACCGCCTTTGTTTTTCCAGAAAGGTGTCTGAGTTCAGACACAGGCGGGGGCAGTGGAGAGGCCTCAGTCCCAGGGAGGCTGTATCAGCACTGCACCCACTGATGTATCCTTATCCTTACCCGGTTTCAAGTCGCTTGGTCCCTACCGCATGTGTGTCCTGGCCCTCGGACATCAGGTGCGCTAGCTCTCAGGTCCCTGTCTGCTCCCGTCCAAGCAGTGGCCGCTCCCCTGACCCCGGGGTGTGCAGGACTCTCTGAGGAGCTTAGCCATCTGGACTGCCCCCCTGGAGGGGTCTCTGTCCCACTCTCCTGGGGCCACCTTCCCCTGGGGGATGGAAACACTCTCGCCTGAGAGCAGCTTAGACACTCCCTTTGGTCTGGAGGAGAGACAGGTGAAGGAGAAGGACAGACTTAAGTTCCCTTAGAAGGTCCCTCCCCCCGCCCCCCTCCCAGTTACCTCCAAAGCGGGGGTGGGGCCGATGGGAGAGCCCCAGGCGGGTTTTGGAAACCCTGCAAGAGGGCCATGAGGGCAGCTCGCTCCATTCCCTCCTGTGCAAAGGCAGTTTTTGCCTTGAAAATTCATCCTCAAGACAGCAGTGAGATACACCTCCCTCGTGAGCTACCTGGAATCCTGAAAATGGCCTTTCCTGACATAATTTTCATCCAGGAAGTTTTAACTCAAGTACTCCTTTCAAAACCTCAAGAATGTACTTCCTCCCTGAGTCCCTGCGTCCTGCAGGGTGGAAAAGGAGGACCTTGAACTTGGGCTCATTTCCTCACAAGATGAGCTGGAAAGGTGAGCTCGCAGTGACCACAAGTTGACCGCATTCACAGTTTTCATGATTTACCTCACCGCTGAGTCGTGGATGGGAGGGCGCCGGTCGGCTCATCAGGCAGAGAGGCTGCACCTGCAGCTGAGCATTGTGGCCCAGAACAGAATGGTCATCTTTTTTTTTTTTTTTTTTTTTTAATTATTAGCACCTTTAATTATTATTTATTTATTTTTTGGCTGTGTTGGGTCTTCGTTTCTGTGCCAGGGCTTCCTCTAGTTGCGGCAAGCGGGGGCCACTCTTCATCGCGGTGCGCGGGCCTCTCGCTATCGCGGCCTCTCTTGTTGCGGAGCACAGGCTCCAGACGCGCAGGCTCAGCAGTTGTGGCTCACGGGCCCAGTTGCTCCGCGGCATGTGGGATCTTCCCAGACCAGGGCTCGAACCCGTGTCCCCTGCATTAGCAGGCAGATTCTCAACCACTGCGCCACCAGGGAAGCCCCAGAATGGTCATCTTAACCAGTCCTCTTCTTCTCGGGCGTGGGTTTCCAAGAAAAGACAGAACCAAGAACCTTTGTGCCCTTCCTCCCCCCATCATCTCCTCTCTCCTCCTCTCTCTCCATCTACCCACATAGCCGGCCCGTATTCTGCACATTAGTGGTTTGGACCAGAGCTTCTCAACTTTGGCACTACTGACCTTTGGGCAGATAGTTCTTTGTTGTGGGGACCGTCTTTGCATTGTAGGATTTTAGCAGCATCCCTGGTTTCTACACACAGACACCGGTAGCACTCCCCCTCCCCCCGCCCCCCAGCTATAACAACCAAAAATATTTCTAGATATTGCCACATGTCTCTTGGGGAGGGGGAGGCATGCAAAACTGACCCCCAGTTGAGAACCACCACTTTAGACAAATTACAGATGAAAGTATCTGCTGTCACACTCAGCAGTAATCGTTCTTACACATAATCACTGACATTATGGTGTCCAGTAGGATCATGTGATAAAGGAATTTATTGATAAAATAAAAGCATTCTTTTATTCTAAGCCCAACATTTGTCATATCTTTTAGTCTTTTTCCCCCCAGCATCTTTGAAATAGTGTGAACTGTCTTTGCTACTCTAGTTTCACTCAGAATAATGTCTTTGTGTTTTGGTCTCTACCATTAGTGACAAAATAAGTTTATTTTCCTTGGGAAACATGATTTTGCATTTTTCTTCTACAAAAAATTAATCGATTTACCTGGAAGTGATTTTTAAAAAAATTAACTAATTAATTTTTGCCTGTGTTGGGTCTCTGTTGCTGCACGCAGGCTTTCTCTAGTTGCAGCGAGCAGGGACTACTCTTCATTGTGATGCGCAGGCTTCTCATTGCGGTGGCTTCTCTTGTTGCGGAGCACGGGCTCTAGGCGTGCGGGCTTCAGTAGTTGTGGCTTGCGGGCCCTAGAGCGCAGTGCCTTCCGGGCCCGGGGAGCAGGGCACAGGGGCCAGAGCCTGCCCTGGGTGCTGGCCAGTGATAATGCCACCCTGCTCTCCCGACAAGTGCGACATGCAGTGAAGGATGCTTTCATCACAGTCTGCCCAGAATAGCACCATCGGCACTGCCGCCTTCAGGTTCCTGTCAGGCCTCCAGGAGGACAGGTGGTGTTCAGCCCCTTTTAGGAAAGGCGGAGCTTGAGTCAGCAGTGTTCCTTCAGAGGAGGACACCAGAGCCGAGAAAGACAGCACTTTGTTCCTGTGACTCCAGACGCCCAGGGGTCCTTCTCCCAGCAGGACAGCAGGACCCTGCGGGCAGGGGCAGGAGTCCGGTTCCGGGAGTGCCCCCGCTGCCCCGGGTCACACAAAGCTCTCAGCAGAAAGGGTGAGGCTGCTGTTTCCGCTCTGGATGTGTTGTGACTGAGGGGTCAGTTTCACCAGAGGGTGAAGCCCGGAACTGAAACGCAGACGGATGGCTCCACAAAGCCGGGCCCCGGGGGTTTGCACCGCACAAATCCCTTCTTTTGACAAAGACTGGCGCCCTGGGGCGCAGGGCAGCTCAGCAGTGGACGCCGGCCCCAGCAGTGGCTCTGGCCGCCACCCAGGGCGGGCTCTGGTCCCCGTGCCCTGCTCCCCGGGCCCGGGAGGCACCGGGCTGTCTTCCCCGCCAGCAGCCCTCAGCCTTCGTGCCAGGACCAGGCTTGGGTTGGGGAGCCCGCTCCCTCCCGTGCAAGGTCTCCGAGAACACAAGCTCGCCTCCGGTTCCCTCAGCCTGGTAGCAGTGTGATTGCACCTCCACGCCCGTTTCTCTCCGGGAGTTTGGGGTCACTGGTGGAGGTGGGAGGTAGGGGGGCCTCCAGCAGCGCCGTGCCTTTGACCCCAGAGTGACCCCCACGGGGGCAAGATGGTGATGGCTGGTTTTGCCTCTTTAACGCAGGGAGGTCTGGGGAAATGGGGATGTGAAAAACTGAAGTTAGGTTCCTTTAAGAACAATTTTGTGTTGCCTCCATTTAAAAAAAGTCTCACCAAAGGGTCAAGAGTGCTGGTTAGGAGGATGGTTAGCTGTGGTTGTCGGGGGAGAACTTGTCGGAGAGCCAGGTGGCTTATCCACTATTATTACTGTTCTTGCTATTATTACCCTTCTAACATTTACCGCCTGCGACCACTGGCCAGATGTAATGGGTAGCGTCTCATTTGTTCCTCATAATCCTGCATCCCCATTTGACAGTTGAGGAAACTGAGACCCGACAGATTGTGTGTTTGCCCAGAGTGGTGAGTTGCTGAGTGGAGGTTCCAGGCACCCTTCCTGGCTTTGGGAACTTTCCTAAGACTGACATAATGGTCTCCCTACTTGGAAAATCCAGGGTGGGTTAGTCGACCTTCAATGACTTCTTTGGTCTCACACGTATTCCCTTGCGTCCTAATTTCTGAAAGTCCCTTCACTTGGGCCACAACCTAAGAAATGCGTGAAGTGGAATCTTCTATCCGTGCTTCCTTCCTTCCCCAATCTTCACCAGGGCTTCCTGCACCCCCGCAGGGAACCAGTGCCTTTGTGGAATTTACCGTTGTTTCTGCTTCCATCAGAAATCATGAATGAGAACAGCTTGAAGTACTTCCTTTCCATCCAACGATGGAATGGCAGGTGTCGGCCAGCAGGTAGCAAATCATACCTGCCGGAGGCACAGGGTGCTAGTATCACCCTACTTCTAAAAGTCTGCTTTCCCCAAATTGTTCCGTCCTGCCTCTCACCCTCGATTAGGTAAGTGAGGAAATTAAGGCTTAGAGGGGGCCTTGACTGTGACTGCCAGTCTCTGTAGACCTGGACCAGAATTCAGCTCTCTGGACCCTCATCGGGAAACCCCAGGAGGAATGAGTGCCTTGAAGCCTCTCCCGCTCTGGAATGTTGAGATTCACGGCACAGGGCGCTACAGGGGGCCTGGAACATTCCAGAGGAAACAAACGCAAGATGAGCAGAGAGACAAAGACCTCGGAGCAGCAAGCTCACAGTGCCTGGGTGAGGGTGGCCGGAAACTTCCCAGGGGTGGTGGCCACCCAGGTCAGGGGACACCAACAGGAAATGCTGCCTCCCAGGGCCCGCAGGCCGGGAGGAAGCCTGGCCTTGCCTCTGGGCTGCACTGCTTGGCCGTCTCCCTGCTTCCAAAGACGGTCGGCCCTCGGTGACTCAGGCTTCCCGAGCAGCCTCTTATCTCAGCCAGCACGGACATGTGTGCCTTCCTCGCCAGAGACGCCACCCACGCGGTATCACCGCGTCCCCCAGGCAGATCAATGGCCCTTCCCCGCTGCGCAGGGAGGGTCCCGGGATCGGCCCCACGGCAAGGCTCGGTGACTGTCCCTCCAGGACTTCTGTTTGTTTCTGCTCCCCTGTCCTCCCCCCTCTGCTCGGAGGCTGCTGGAAGTCCGGGAGGAGCTGACTCATTCTCCCATGAGCTCCTCGCCTGCAGGAGGGCCAGAGCCATCGCTCTAGCAACCATTTGCTTCCAGACTAGATCAGGACAAGAGGCCTGGATGGAGAGAGGGTGCTGATGGCGCGTGAGGAGCACGTGTTGTGAACCGGCCTCATGACGGGTTCTCTGGACATGATTTGCCCAGCGGGAGGCAGCGTAGGGTGAGTGCCAGGCACAGCCAAGCTCTCTCCGACCTGACCACCCATGTTCTACCAGATAGAAGATGACCACACACCTCCTCAAAGACCATCTAGGAAGGGGCTAGCAAGGGGGGCGAAAATCCCATCTGATTTTTCTTGTTGATGGTGGTGGAGACCACGGAGCTTTCCTGCACGAGAGGCTTCTGTACAGTCATCAGACTGTCTCAAGGGAAAGTTCTCAGCAAGTGTGTTCCCTGAGGGCTATTCCTTTTCGGCTGCGCTTTAGTCTTGGAGCCAAGTTAAGAGTTAAGGATCTCTGAGCTCCTTTCATTTTAGAACTGAGGAAATAAGAGTCTCAGAAGAGCTAAGTGACTGACCCGGACCCTTACGATATTAGCGGTGTTGCTCAGACTCGAATGTAAGCTTCCTGACTCCCAGTCCCGCGCGGTTTCTAGCAGATCCGCCCTCCTTCCGCAGAGTGGGCAGTTTTTATTTTCTAAACAGCTCCTTTGCCAACTAATACGTTGGTAGAAGATGTCAGGCTCAGTATGACAGGCTCAGTATGACAGAACCCAGATCCTCTGATTTAAAAACAGCTCTTTTATACCAGTGGCCAACAGGTACATGAAAAAGTATTCAACATCACTAACCATCAGGGAAATGCAGTGCAAAATCACAAGGAGAGATCATCTCGCGCCTGTTAGGATGGCTGTCATCAAAAAAACAAGAGGTATGTGATGGCGAGGATGTAGAGAACAGGGGACCCTTGTCCACTGTGGGCGGGAATGGAAATTGCAACCACCATGGAAAATAGCTTGGAGGCTGCTCAAAAAATTAAAAGTAGAACTATACCATACGAACCAGCAATTCCTCTCCTGGGTATTTATCTGAAGAAAACGAAAACAGTAACAGGAAAAGATATATGCACTCCCATGTTCTCTGTAGCATTATTCACAATAGCCAAGCTATGGAAACAACCTAGGTGCCCATAGATGGATGAATGAATAAAGAAATCGTGGTATATGTGTACAATGGAATATTATTCAGCCATAAAATAGAAGGAAATCCTGCCATTTGTGACAACGTGGCTGGACATTCAGGACATTATGCTAAGTGAAGTAAGTCAGGCAGAGAGACAGATACTGTATGATGTCACTTATACATGGAATCTAGAAGAGCTGAACTCATAAATACAGAAAGCAGTTTGGTGGTTGCCAGAGACGGGGGACAGAGGGTGAGGGAAATGAGTAAAGGTGGACAAAACATACACACTTCCAGTTCTAAGATAAGTCCTGGGGATGTGATGTACGGCGTGGCGATGATAGTTAACAATACTGCATACACTTATATATTTGAAAGTTGCTTAGAGAGTAGATCTTAATCCTCATCACGAGAAAAAAATTATAACTGTGCAAGGTGATGGAGGTTAACTAGACTTATTGTGATCACTAGACTTAATATGGACATAATATCAAATCATTATGTTGCACACCTGCAGTGAGTAGCTTGCTATATTGTCAGTTATATCACAGTAAAACTGGAGAAAATCCCCCAGCCTTTTAGAGAAGTTGCAAAGATGCAGAAAGAGAACAGCTAAGAAAAAGATATCTGGACGCTTGCTCACCCCTAAGGTGCCAGAGACCTGGAGAAGGGCGAGTGGAAAGAATGCGAACGTGGGATTCTCTCCAGCCTGCTTCCGGCTGCCGGCCACATGGGTTGGGGGGCCCACCTGCCCCCAGGGAGTTGGTCCAGGAGCACAAACACTCCTCGCTGGGGCCCTGGTACCCAAGAGCGGAGGCACCACTGCTGCCCTCTGGGGGCTCACGGTCTGGCGCTGGAGACACATTCAAACAGTCGCTTAGCGCTCAAGCAACGATTATGACCCAAGCTCAAATCCTATGAACAGAGTCCTGTAGGAATGCAAGGGAGCGAGGCATTGGCTTGGATTAGGAGGTGGGGGAAGTCTTCCCAGGTGGGGCCCTGTTGGACTGGGTTCTGAAGCAAGAGGAGCGTCTCTGCGGGGAAGAGGGTTGAGGATTCCAGCCGCGTCTCTTGAGAGCCCATGAAGTGCTTCTGGATTGCCGGGAGCCCTGCTTGCCTGGGGTGGTGCTCCTAGGCTTGTTCCGTGGAACTCTCCTCCTTGGACACCAGCCACCTGCCCCGAAGGGGCTCCCGGGTCGAGTAAGTCAGGCAGCGTTGCCTGTATGGAAAGCCCTTAGCAAAACAAACAAAACGAGACACAACCTGTTTAACTTTTTAAGCAAAGGAGCCCCCCTTTCTGTTTCAGAAAACATCTACTTTTAACTCGGGGAACCAGAACCACGTAGGACGCATCCCATCCTTGGGCAGGGAGGGGTTGGGGAGCTTGTCTTTTGTTTTTTATCTATTTATTTTTTATTGGGGTAGAGTTGTTTTACAATGTTGTGTTAGTTTCTACTGCACAGCGAAGTGAAGTAGAGCTCCCTGTGCTATACAGCAGGTTCTTACTAGTTACATACGTACTAGTTATGTACATATTAGTGTGTACATGTCAATCCTAATCTCCCAATTCATCCCAGCACCCCCCCTCCCTTTGGTGTCCATACGTTTGTTCTCTACATCTGTGTCTCCATTTCTGCCTGGCAGGCCGGTTCATCTGTACCACTTTGGGGAGCTTGTCTTTTAGAAAAGCCGGGATCTGCTAAGGAGTTTAAGATTTCATCCTGTGGGCAGTGGTGAGCAGCGTCAGGATTTTTTTTTCCTTATATGACATTTTCCCTCTGACTGTATAAGTAATGCATGTTCATTCTAGAAATCTTACAGGAAAAAAAAAAACTACGTCAGAAAAGAAATCTGAAGGTACGTACGAGGTAGCCCACAGAGATAACCATTTATTCGTGAAGACGTGTTTATTTATTCACTGCCTCTGGGTGCCAAGCTCTGTTCTAAGTCCTGCGGGTTCAACAGTGGACGCAACCCATGCCAACTCCCCGCCTCCCGGGAGCATCCCTTCCATCTGGGACACAGGCAGTAAAGCCCATGGGTGAGTCCGCGGTGGGCTGGGTGGTGAGAAGCGGATGAAGTGAGAAAATGGTAAGGGGAGTCACAGCCACCACAGGCACGTGTGGGATGCCAAGGTGACCAGGTGACATTGGAATGAGGACCCGAGGTGGTGAACTAGGAAGGAAAAGCAAGCGTGCATGTTTGCGGGACAGCAAGCCTGGGGCAGGAGGATGGGGGAGGGGAGAGGAGTAGAGATCAGACCCCAGACAAACAGTGTGAGCTGGTGGGGGCCTGAGTGACTAGGCCCCTGTCTGCACTCGATGGGGGTCCTGCAGGCGTTTTCAGTAGCTGTGCGGAGATGTAATTTACATACCATGCAATTCACCAATTTAAATTGTACCATTCTGGATAAAGAAGATGTGGTACATATATACAATGGAATACTACTCAGCCATAAAAAAGAATGAAATAATGCTATTTGCAGCAACATGGATGGACCTAGAGGTTATCATACTAAGTGAAGTAAGTCTGACAGAGAAAGACAAACACCATATGATATCACTTACCTGTGGAATCTAAAATATGACACAAATGAACCTATCTATGAAACAGAAACAGAATCATGGACATAGAGAACAGATCTGTGGTTGCCAAGGGGAAGGGGATTGGGGGAGGGATGGAGTGGGAGTTTGGGATTAGCAGATGCAAACTAGTCTATATAGAATGGATACACGACAAGGTCCTACTGTAGAGCACAGGGAACTATATTCAATATCCTGTGATAAACCATAGTGGAAAAGAATACTTTAAAATGTATATACATGTATAACTGATGCACTTTGCTGTACAGCAGAAATTAGCACTGCATTTTAGATCAACTATACTTCAATAAAAAAATAAGTTAACAAAATAAATTGTGCCATTCAATGGTTTTTAGCGCATTCCGAGTTATGCACCATCACCACTATGTAAGTTTTGAGCCCCCTTCCCTGTCGGCAGTCACTCCCCTTCCCTCCCTCCCTCCAACCCGTGGCCACCATCAGTCTACTTTCTGTCTCTATGGCTTTGTCTGTTCGGGCCGTATCATGTAGATGGGCCGTGTAATATGGGATCTTTGTGACTGGCTTTCTTCACTAAGCGTAAGGTTATCTAGTTTCGTCCACATTGTAGCGTGTATCCACACTTCAGTCTTTATGTTTCTGATGCTATTCCGTTGTCTGGATGCACCACGTTTGTTTTATCTGTTCATCCGCCGACAGACATCCTGGTTGTCTAACGCGGCAGGGTCTGAGCGTTAACGGGCCCACCCTGGCCGCGGCGTGGAGCGTGGGCTGAAGGTGGGCAGGTGTGGAACCAGGGGGGCCGGCTGGAGGCTGTGAGATGCAGGTGATGCTGGGTTTTGGACCAGGGGGTAGCGGGGAGGTGGTGAGGAGAGCTGCGCTGGAGAACCAGGGCTCCGTGTGGGCTGTCCTCTCCGTCTGTCCTCACTGGGTGACCTCACTTGGTGTCACGGTGTTAAGTGTCTTCTACGCGCCCTCCAACTCCCGTATCCAGCACAGGCTCCCCCCAGCTGCCCACCCGACACCTCTACTCCTTAGCCCTCCTCCAGGCACCTGCCGCCGGGCGCCTCCAGACCGAGCTCCTGGTCACCTGCCCCAGGTCTGCTCCCGCTTCATATTTCAGTTGCTGGCAGGTCCATCCTTCCAGTTGCTCAGGTCAAAGCCCTTGACGTCATCCTGGTTTCCGCTCTCTCGTCATCCCATGTCCAGTCTGTCGGGAAAACCTGTCCTCAGCATTGATCTAGAGTGAAGCCGCTCTCAACCTCCTGCTCCAATCACTGCGGTCATGAGCTGGTTGGCCTCCCACCCTCCTCCACAGACGGGGGGACACTGTATAAATGCAGCCCAGATCACATCACTCCTCTATGCAAAACCCCGCAACAGTGCCCCGTTTCACGCAAAGAAAGCCTGGGTTCACACACAGGACCCTACGGGGCCTGCCTCCTGCCACCCGGGACCTCGGCTCTTACCCCACCCCCTGTGGTGTCCACACAGCTATTCCCTCCCCCTCAAACCTTTGTTTAAAGGTCACGTGTCAGTGAAGCATGCCATGGCCTTCCATTGGATGGCACAAACTGGGCACTTCCTTTATCTTGCTTTACATTTGCTTTTCTCCCAGAGCTTGGTAATCCCTTCCATGTCCGATTTAATTTACTTGCTATGTTTGTATTTTATTCACCATTTCCTCCTGCTAGGATGTAAGCTCCAGGGGTGCAGTGATCTTAGTCTGTTTGGTTCACAGCAACTAGTATAATGCCTGGCATGTGTTAGTCACCCATGAAATATATTTTGAATGAATGAAATAATTTATCATGTGGATATTTATATAAACGCCACCATACAACATAATCAGACATTTAATTCATTTACTCAACAAATATTGATTCAACACATATGCAACCCAAGGCACTGCATTAAACCCTGAGGTGTGATTTCCCACTGCCTTTGAGAAGGGAATTTGGCTATGATGTTAACTCTATCAGAATAACATGAAAGGCTTGGCTTCAGAGGTGACTCATCAGCATTTCGGGAATTAACACTTCAATGGGATGAAGACCAAACTCCTCTCCCAAACCCACAGGGCTTGTTGGCCCTGCTCAGCACACTCCCTTCTTTGGGTTCCTGGAACTCCCCATGCTCTCTCCTGTCCCAGGGCTTTTGCCCTGCTTACTTGGCATTTCCACCTTGACCCCACAAAGGCTCTTCAGGGTTATCAAGTTCAAAGTCGACTCACCAACCTCTGTTCTGCAAGAGACTCTGTTAAGAGAAAGAAAAGACAAACCACAGACAAGTCATGTCTGATAAAGCATTTGTATCCAAAATATACGAAGACCTCTTAAAACTCAACAATAAGAAAACAAGCCAGTTAAAAAGTGGGCAAAAGATTCGAATGGACACTTCACCGAAGATGATATCCAGGTGGCAAATATGCACGTGGAGAGACACTCAACATCGTATGTCATCAGGGAAGGGGAAGTTAAAACAAGGAGTCAGGGCTTCCCTGGTGGCGCAGTGGTTGAGAATCTGCCTGCTAATGCAGGGGACACGGGTTCGAGCCCTGGTCTGGGAAGATCCCACATGCCGCAGAGCAGCTAGGCCCGTGAGCCACAATTACTGAGCCTGCGCGTCTGGAGCCTGTGCTCCGCAACAAGAGAGGCCACAATAGTGAGATGCCCGCGCACCGCGATGAAGAGTGGCCCCGCTTGCCACAACTAGAGAAAGCCCTCGCACAGAAACGAAGACCCAACACAGCCATAAATAAATAAATAAATTTAAAAAAACAAAAAAAAAAACAAGGAGTCACCACTACGCTCCCATTAGGATGGCTAAAATCCAAAACACTGACAACACCAAGTGGTGACAAGGATATGGAGCAACAGGAACTCTCGTTCAGTGCTGGTGGGAATGCAAAACGGTGCAGCCACTTTGGAGGACAGTTTGGCAGTTTCTTACACAACTAATCATACTCTTACCATATGAATCAGGAATTGGGCTTCTTGATATTTATCCAAATGAGTTTAAAACTTATGTCACACAAAATCCTACATCAGAATGTTCATAGCAGCTCCATTCATAATTGCCAAAACTTGGAAGCAACCAACATACCCTTCAGTAGGTGAATGGATAAATAAACTCTGGTACATCCACACATTGGAATATTATTCACTGTGAAAAAGAAATAAGCTATCAAGCCAGGAAAAGACAAGTAGGAAGTTTAAATGCATATTGATAATCTGAAAAGGTTATATTCTGTATGATTCCAATTGTACAATATTCTAGCAAAGACAAAACTATGGAGACAGTAAAAAAAATCATTGGTTGCCAGGAGTTTGGGTGGGAGGAGAGAGGGATGGATGAATAGATGAAGCACAGGGGAATTTTAGGGCAGCGAAGCTATTCTGTGTGGTATTGCCGTGGTGGATACATGACATCACACGTTTGTCAAAACCCACAGAACTATACAACACAAAGAGTGAGCCCGAATGTAAACTACGGACCTTAGTTAATAATCATGTTTCAATACTGATTCATCAGTTGTAACAAATGCGTCATACTAGTGCAGGGTGTTGGTAATGGGAAAGTGGGTGAGGGACTGTATGGGAACTCTGTACTTCTCAATTTTTCTGTAAAACTAAAACTACTGTAAAAAGTAAAGTCTATTAATTAAAACAACAACAACAATAACAACAAACTCGGCAACTAACTTCTTCAACCCCGCTCCTCTTCCAGCCCTATCTCAATGAATGGCTCCACCAACCGTCCAATTATGTGAGCCAGAAATCCAGGAGTTGACCTTGACGCCTTCTCACACTCAATTCTGCATCCAGTCTAATCAGCAAGATCTGCTGCTTTGAGCTCATAAACAATTCCGAATTCGTCCTCTTCCCTTCCTCTCCTCCCACCGCCATCCGAGCTCATCAGCCTCGCCTGGGTGACTCCAGGATCCTCTGCAAGCTCTACCTGCTTCCACCCTGACCCATCCGTTCTTTCCCATGTTGTGTCCACCACAGCTTCAAAACACAAATCTGAGCGTATCACTCGCTCCTGGATGCCTTCCCGTCACTCTCAGGATGAAGACAAAGCTTCTTCGTGTGGCTTCTCTTCAACATCTGCTCCCCCCAGCTTTTCCAGGCTCATTTCCCACCGCACCCCCATGTGTATTTCAGGCAGATTGAGGGTCCCTCATTTTCACTACTAACCTTTGTACGTTTTGTTCCTTTTTCTGGAATGATGGCTCCTCCTTTCTCGTCATCACGTATCTTCTGCTCCATCCTTTAAATTTCAGTTGAGTTATCACTTCCTCAGAGAAGTCTCCTCTGACCCCTTTGATTGGGTCAAATCTCCACATTTGTGCTCCCTGCAACTTGACATTGTATGTTTACTTGTGATGGATCGATGGGAGCCTGTAGGCTCGTACAACGTGTAAGTCAGGAGAGGCCCTAAGCTCCATCGGGGCAGCACTGAGTCCGGATTTGCTGATCGTGCTTGAGTACAGTGCTCAGAAAAATCTCTTGATGAGCAAATACAGAAATGAGTAAAACGCCACCGATGACTTGCAAGGTGGTGAATTTCCACTAAAGCCTTTGCCAGTGGCACCACCTCTGCCCTTGGTTTAAAGCAAACAAAGAGACTGTGTCCTTCGCTCGGAGAGCAGAACCTGTTTGAATGATTCAGAATTTCAGAGGGAGCTGCGTGTGTTGGGGCCGTCATTTTAGAATTCTGCTTTTTCTGAAAGCTCACCGACTGAGCTGCAAGTTCTCGCTCCGTCTGTGACCTCATTCGGGAGGGAGCGTTTTGGATTTAAACATGTTTGGATGTTGAAGAATCCTGATTGCCAAATAGGGTGACTTCATGCTCTTCTTTTTTCCCCTTAGAAGAAGCACAGTTCTCTTCACCCTGGGCCGGCCTGGCAAACGTTCCTCCCTGAAAGAACAGAAAAACAGTGTTACGGTGACATCCGGTTTTCACTCCATAAAAGGACCATTGTAACAGGCTTTTCTGTGTGTGTGTCCACTTTTATCACGTTTCCGTGTGTCTGCCACAGAATGTCACATCACCGGGCATTGGGTTCTCCAGTTTGGGTGAAGTTATTTATTATCACCTCCCTGGGGCTCAGAGGTCCACCCGTCTCTCTCTGTACTGAAGTCCCATCCCACGTGGCATGTGGGAATCCCATAACCCGTCTCTATGGGCTTCAGACGCAGCGGGCATTCACTAGGCAGAGTCACTTGTTCTCACTGCTGTTCATTTATTCGTTCAGTAAACACTCAGAGCCCACAGGATGACCAGCACCGAATCTGCCACAGTGATTTCCTTGGCCTTCAGCGACTTACTCTTCCTCCTACGAGACTGTAAGCTCCAGGAGGGCCGGGGTCTTTGTCCACTTTGCCCACTGATGTAGGACCAGTGACCTACAATAATGCCGTGCACTCAAGAAAGACTTGCTGACTGAATATGGATGCATGAATCCTTTGTGTTCAAATATGTTCCAGAGACCTTCCTATGTTTTACCTGCCTAACATTCAGCATCTTTTTCCCCCACTCTTGGGATGAGAACCCTGGTTTTCCATGAAGAAAAATCCTCCTCCCACTCTCAGACCTTGGGGTGTGAGAGCAGGCTAATCTCACCCTCAAGATTCAAGTCACTAAGACTGGATCCCAGGTCTTCTGTTGCATTTCCTGGGCAGAGAAGCTCTCCCCGCAGAGGACTGGAAGACGGAAGGCTGTATATCTGTTGCTCTTGGGGCCCATCATGTCGTCACAGCTTGCCTGGGAGTGGAGCCCAGACTGAGGAAAGCAGAGCTTAGAGAAACTGAGAAACACCAAGTTCTGATGACATTGCTTTTTCTGCTTCAGCTAGTGTCCATCTTTATAAGTTTCCTAGAGCTGTCTTAACAAAGTACCTCAAACTGGATGGCTTAGAAATCCAGGCATTTTGGATTAGGGCCCACCCTAATGACCTAATTTTAACTTGATTACCTCTATACAGACCTTATTTGCAAATAAAGTCACACATACAGGTCCTAGGGATTAGAACTTCAACATCTTTTTGGGGGGACGCAATTCAGCCCAGAGCGCATCTCCTGCAGCTGAGAGCCTTACACACTTAATGTTTCAGTTTCGTGAAGCAAATCAAGTTCCATAAAGCAAATCGAGAAGTATCACGTTTGTCTTCCTATGGAAAAACTACCGTCTCTGGCTTTGGTCCATCTCAAAGGAAGTTTGCGATAAAGTAGCAATTGATCAGCAGTTATCTCCTGAATACCTTCTGTATGGACTTTGATGTATGCACAGGGTCTCTTGGAGGTCAAGAGAGCCACAGGCCGCTTCAGAGTTCCTGGACTTGTAAAAAGCAGAAATGAGAAAACAAGTTTCCAGATTCACTGTGATATTTTTGATGCTTAATTTGAAAAAGTAATAATTTTATGCTCCACATCGTATGTCATCAGGGAATTGCAAATGAACACAACAATGAGATACCGCGACACACCTATTAGAATGGCCAAAATCCAGAACGCAGATGACATCAAATGCTGGAGAGGACGTGGAGCAACAGGAACTCTCCTTCGCTGCTGGTGGGAACGCAAAACGGTGCAGGCTCTTTGGAAGACATTTTGGCAGTTTCTTACAGAATGAAACATACTTTCACTATATGATCCAGCAACTGTGCTCCTTGGTATTTATCCAGATGAACTGAAACTATGTCCACACAAAAACCTGCACACAGGTGTTTACAACACCTTTATTCATAATTGCTAAAACTTGGAAGCTACCAAGATGTTCTTCAGTAGGTGAACGGATAAACTGTGGTCCATCCAGACAATAGAATACTATTCAGTGCTAAAAAGAAATGAGCTATGAAGTCATGAAAATACATGGAGGAACTTTAAAAGCATATGACTAAGTGAAAGAAGCCAATCTGAGAAAGCTTCATACTGTGTGATTCCAACTACATGACATTCTGGAAAAGGCAAAATTATGGCGACAATAAAAAGATCAATGGTTGCCAGGGGCTTGGAGAGTGAGATGAATATGCAGAGCACAGAGGATTTTTAGGGCAGTGAAAATGCTCTGGATGGTACTATAATGATGGACATAGGTCATTTATACACTTGTCCAAACCCATGGAATGCACATCATCAAGAGTGAGCCTTAAGGTAAACTCTGGACTTTGGGGGATTATGCTGTGTCAGTGTAGATTCATCCTCGGCAGAAAATGTAGCACTCTGGAGAGTGATACTGATAATAGGGGAGCTATGCACGTGTGGAGGCAGGGGGAAATGGGAAATCTGTACCACCCTCTCAGGTTTGTTTAAACTGGAAACTGCTCTAAAAAAATAACGTCTTAAAAAAGATAATGCTTTTCAATAGACTGAAAGCCCAGTGCAGTACAGTTGTAGTATCTTAAATTAATCATGGGATTTCTAAAAAACAGTAGCTCAATAATGTACGGCAGGAGGTGTGCCAGGCACATCGCCAGCCCTTTATGCCTCGGATGGAATGGTAACTAAAAACACGATTGCTACCCTTAAGAAGCCATTGATAATTTCTGCTGGAGAGCAAAGTGAATCAGCTATATGTATACGTATATCCCCTCTTTTTTGGATTTCCTTCCCATTTAGGTCACCACAGAGTATTGAATAGAGATCCCTGTGCAACATTGTAAAGCAGCTATACTCCAATAAAAGTTAATTAAAAAAACCTAAAGACAAAATTAAGCTCTATAATATATATTATTGTGTTGTAAGCACTTTGACACTAATTACAATATTGTTCTCATGCCTTTAGATTTTTTTGTTTTTGTGTAATTTATTTTTATTTACACACTTCTGAAACTATTAGGAGGGAATTGCTAAGACCAAATATACCAATGAATACCTTATGGCCAAAACAAAAACAAAAAAAGAAGCCATTGACCCACCGGGGTAAACACACATGTGAAGAAGCAATGCTGTTACAGTGAGACACATATGAGTGGCGTGTTGGGGGAGCTCCAGGTGGGAGTGAGGGGCTTTGACTGGTGGGATCAGAGGCCTCACAGAGGTGAAGTGAGCCTTGAAGGGTGAACAGAGTTGTGCAAAGTTGAGAAGAAGAGGGCTTTCCAGGTGGAGGGCACAGTGTGAACATGCCTGATGGAGCTGGGAATGTGGAGCATTCCGGAGCTTCACGCTGGCCCCACTGACTTGGCTCAGAGGGAAATAAGTCCCCCAGAGGTTCTCTTTGGTTCCTATGGGGCAAGATTTTGCTTTCGTGGGACTTCCCTGGTGGCGCAGTGGTTAAGAATCCGCCTGCCAATGCAGGGGACACAGGTTCGAGCCCTGGTCCGGGAAGATCCCAGATGCCGCGGAGAAACTAAGCCCGTGCGCCACAACTGCTGAGCCCACGTGCCACAACTACTGAAGCCTGAGCGCCCAGAGCCCATGTTCTGCAACAAGAGAAGCCACCGCAATGAGAAGCCCGTGCACCGTTAATGAAGAGTAGCCCCTGCTTGCCGCAACTAGAGAAAGCCCACGTGCAGCAATGAAGACCCAACGCAGCCAAATAAATAAATAAATAAATAAATAAATAAATAAATAAATTTATTTATTTATTTTAAAAATTAAAAAAAAAGATTTCGGTTTCGTGCCCCCAACCCCTTATGAGGCGTTTGAATCCCTCCTCCTGCTTGGTTCTGGGGGCTGTTGGATGGTAGGTGTCTGTGTTTGATGGGTCAGTCAGGGTCCACAGCTGAGGTCAGGTTGGCCAGAGTCCATTCCTCTCAGGGCTGCCGGGCTCCTGCTGCGGACTCTGCTCTCTCCCCGTCTCTCCTCCCGCCCCCTCCACCAGCACCCCCTGTAGCTCCAGAGTGTCATCTGGGAGCAGCGTGGACTCCTATTAATAGTCGCCAATGAAAGATGGAATTAGGTGTCTGGATGTCTTGAGAAATAAATTACATAAAGTGTCCCAGAGATAAAAGAAATTCCTGCGGGCTTGCCTGGGTCTGGATCACTGTATCGCAGCATTCTTTCTTGAGTTGAAAGGTGAAGGCTGACTGGGTAGAATACGTCTTGTGCTCTGACATGATAACACATTCCAAGCTGGGAGTTGTGATGCACAGAGTAACAGTCAACCCAGATGACGTGGGGCATCAGAAGTGGTCAGAATGTGCTGTGTATACACGGCTAGGTGTCTAAGGCTCTCTCTCTGCTGTTTGCTGTCTTTTTTGTTTTTTTAATTTTTATTGAAGTACAGTTGATTTAAATTTATTTATTTATTTATTTTTGGCTGTGTTGGGTCTTCGTTGCTGCGCTTGGGCTTTCTCTAGTTGTGGCGAGCGGGGGCTACTCTTCGTTGCAGTTCGAGGGCTTCTCATGGCGGTGGCTTCTCATTGCAGAGCATGGGCTCTAGGTGCGCGGGCTTCGGTAGTTGTGGCACACGGGCTCAGTAGTTGTGGCTCGCAGGCTCAGTAGTTGTGGCGCGTGGGCTTAGTTGCTGTGCGGCATGTGGGATCTTCCCGGACCAGGGCTCAAACCCGTGTCCCCTGCATTGGCAGGCGGATTCTTAACCACTGCGCCACCAGGGAAGCCCCGCTGTTGTGTTTTAACGATTTCCAAATTCAACATCTTTAGGCAGGCCGTCATCCCCATCACTCCTTAGTGAACTAAGCTCATTTTTGGGGGGCATTTCTGTTTCCAGCCTGTTCATCAAGGCCCCTAGGTTCTGGTCCCCACCGTGGGAGATGGCCTTTGACCTGGAACTTAAAGGTTGTTTCTGAATTAGCCAGACAGGGAGCAAAAGGGGGCCGGTGGAGAGATGGGGATTTCTTATGTCCTTGCCTCCAGGCCTACAACCCTACCGGTGATTAGTGACGCTCTTCCCCATGCTTCCTTTTACAATGAGTTTGTCTACAGTGACAGAGCTGCGCAGGCGAATGGTGAAACAAACGACAGAATGAAGAGTAAGTTTCCCATCTCCCATCTTCCCCTCCTCAGTTGCAGCTGGAGTTTCGGAGTTTTGTGGCATGCCAGAGACAAATCTTCTGTGCATATTCAAGCATATACTTAAATGTATATTCATCCCCCTTCTCCCCTTTAGTTTTTCACAAGGGCAGCCTTTTGAAAATATTTTTAATCAGTTGTGAAAACAAAAACAAGGCTCAGAACCACATGGTTTTGTTTCTGTTTTCACTTTTATTGCAGGATTTTCTCAAATGTACACTTCAGTTAGAGAGGCAAATGCAGTGACCCCTCACATACCCATCACCCAGCTTCAGCGGTTATCCACTTTTGCCCACCTTTTTCATTTTTAACCTACTTTCTTTGGTTTCCCTTAGGGTGATAGTGTTTGCCATTTTTACTTAAATACTTACTGTGATCATTGTACATATAGATTTACCTCATTCATTTAAATAGAGACATAGAATTTCCATTATGGGGATGTTCCATATTTTAATCCACGCCCCCTCAATCAGTATTTAGGTTGTTTCCAGACTCTTGACATTATAAACAATGTCCCCAGATGCATTGTTGTAGGCCATTTTGTTACTATTTGAGGTACTCGTTCTCCTGCCTGGGCTGTTAGTAGAATTAGTATTTGAGGTACTCGTTCTCCTGCCTGGGCTGTTAGTAGAATTAGTATTTCCCACCAATAGCTGCAAGTTCTGTCTGTGTCTGTTAGAAGCTCATATAATTCATTTCTATGTGTCTTGATATGTTAAAGCGTTGTATGCTTGTCTTTAATTTAGAAAATGTTTATCAAGCACCTACTATACACCCATGTGGGCTCTGGAGACGTGAGCGCGACAGGGACACAAACCCTGAATTCAAGGAGCACGTAGTTCAGTGAAGAAGGCATCACATGACATTTTTGCCTTTTTCCCCCACTTGAGATGTGTCATATCAGCTAGGATCAGGTTCAACTGTGAGTGGCAGAAAATCCCAATAGTGGCTTAAACCAGATAGTAGTTCATTTCAGTCTCATGTAAAAACCTGGGTGTAGGAAGTCCAGCGTGGGAGTGGCCCTCCACAGTGTCAAGAACTTGAGCTCTTTATCTTGTTCTGTTGTATGTGACTTCTGTTCCCAAAGTCATCATATGGTATAAAATGGTTGCTGTAGCTCCAGCCATCAGGACTGCATTCCAGGCGGCAGGAAGACGGAAAAGAAAGGATAAAGGTACAGTCCCTCTCTTTAGGGACCTCTCTGGAAAGCTGCACATACCACTTCCACTTACATTTTTCGGGCCAGAACGTAGTCTTATGGCCATCTAGTTGCAGAAGTGGTTGGGAAATGTGGTCTTTATTTGTGGTGGATGTGAACTCAGATACAGATCAGCTATAAGCATTGCACTGGTTTGTGAACAGGGTGCTTGAGGGCTAACAGTATGCCTGAAGGGAGATCAAGGAAGGCTTCCTAGAGGAGGTGACAGTGGAGCTGGCCCAAGATAGGCAAGGTTTTCTTTTTATGAGATTTAAGAGAAAAAAGCTGGGACTTAACGGGGAAAGTCAATTTAAAAAATTGAAATTGTTTCCGAACCTTTTTCATTTTCTCAGAAATTCTGTATAAAGTCCTTAGCAAGAGTTATTGGCCTCACTCAGAGATTATTTCTTGGGTGGATGCGTGAATGAGTCAAGGGAACGTGTGCGTGATCCCCAGGGTTGTGAAGTAGTTACTCTGGCAGACTTTATTTTCTGAAGATGGTCACCCCTACCTCACATGCTCTTCTGCAACTTGTTCTTGTCACTCCATCGGAAGATGTGGTTTGTTTTGGCCCCCCCGCTGAGTCTGGCTAAGTGCTGTGACCCCCTTGACCAATAGAATATGCAAGAAATGATGCCTTGCTGGTTCCAGTAGCAGCCCTTAACTGGCCTTGAGGTTTCCACTTCTTTCCTCCACGTGAGAGGTGTGGCCACCCTGCGGCCACCCTGCTGCTGAGGGGCCCAGACCACATGGAGAGGCCTGGAGGATGGGGCACCATGGGGCGGGGAGAGAGAGAGACCAAGGAGCATCAGATGCCAGCGTGTGATAAAGAAGTCGTCTTGGAAATGGACTCTCCAGTCCAGCTGCCCTGGCTGATGCCACGTGGATCAGAGATGGACTGCCCAGCCAAGTCCTTCCTGAATTCCAGACCCATAAGAGCTTAAAGTGAAATAAGCATGGTTTTTAGCACAGCACTGGATCTCTGGAAATCTACCTTGGGGTGCTATGTTATGGGGTCTGCAGGTCTCGGGGCTTTGCGGGAAGGTCCTGCATAGAACATCTGGAGGGGTGAGGAGTGGGAGTGATTCTCCATGCAGCCTCTGACAACCAATCCCCATCAGAGGAAGAGGGCTCCTTAGGGAAATTGCTTATCTCATGTTGTAGGTGAGCCTGGAGCAGCTTGTTGTAAAAATAGCAAGGAAGCTATCAAAGACCTCGAGGGTCACGTCAAAAGGACTCAGGAACCAGCGTGAAAAGGTTCTGACTGGCTAGAGGAGGGATACTTGAACATCCCTAAGAATAAGAGCTGTAATGGATTGCAACAATTCGAATATATTTAAACCCATGAATTCATTACAAAACCCAGTAACTCTAGTCACTTTGGGGGCATGCAAAGCACCCAGGTTATTATTTTGAAAACTGATAGGGACTTCCCTGGCAGGCCCAGTGGTTAGGACTCGGTGCTTTCATTGCAGGGGGCATGGGTTCGATCCCTGGTCAGGGAACTAAGGTCCCACAAGCCTCGTGGCATGGCCAAAAAAGAAAAGAGAACTGATAAGGGGAAACAATCCAGGATTTGTCCTGCTTTTCCCCTGCGCCTCAGTGTAGCCAAGGAGTTGGCGAGAAGTGTCTCCTTATAGTAGAGTCCTGGATGAAAAATGAAGAAGGAATGATGGAATTAGAACATTACCCATTGAAACTGCCCATGAAGGAACTTCGCTAGTCATGGATAATCCACAGCTGCTAACATCACAAAAGGAGACACAACCGAGCAGACCGCTGATATTTACAACACCGATTCTGGAAAAGCAACACTGGACCCGGTCAAGGCTCTCGATCTTACAGCCAGTTCATAGGGGACAGAGGAACATATAGTCCAAGGACACCACGGGGATGGAATCAGCACAATCCAGACCGAGGGAAACTCAGTTCCTTCTACACACAAGGAACCAAAGTTTTTATTGTACAAACCTGTACAGTAGAAGAGACTTAAGGGGTGGATGGCCCGATCGCAGCCCACAGGCCTTGTTTGGCTTTGCCGTGACCCCTCATGGCCTCGTGCTCCTCAGGGCGTCCTTTCAGCTGGGCTCCAGCTGTTAGTGCCAGGCCTTTCTTTCCCTCCTCTTGGCGTTCCCGAGACAACTGGGTTGGCCCAGGTCCTCTCTTTGTTCCAGGCCAGGCCACAGGTCAGAGGCCAGGCAGTGGACCACCTGCTGGGATCGTATGTCCATCTTTGACTTGAACTCAAGTGGAGGTGCAGGGCCATGGGGGACCCTCGTAGGGAGGGGTGACGTGTGCCGGTGTTCAGCACCTGGAAGGCAACTTGAGGACCCAGAGAGAGGTTTGATCAACTTCTGACCCAAAGCACTGATTTTCTTCTCATTTTTCATAGAAAGTCAAGTGTCAAAGAGACACGCCTGAGTCTGTTTAGCCAGTGATTTGGGAAGGGGGAGGGGAAAGAGGCGGGCCTGCAGGAGAGGTGGGAGCTAGGGGTCCGGGCAGTCCCCCCATGGATTTCGAGTGGGGCCTCGCGATGAATTGATGCAGGTAGTTGCCTGGGCTTCCCCTTCTCGGTGGCGTGTGTTCTGGAATCTGTTCTCATACTTACAGAGTGTGTGTCCACGGAAAACTCACTCACTGTCTCTGTGGCTCAGTGTCTTCACTTGTCAAGTTAAGGTAGTGGAACCTACCTGTGAGGCCGTGGAGGAGATTTTGAATGTCAGATCGGTGAGTGTGTGGGAAGTTGAGGACAGTCCCTGGCACGGGGGGCGTGCACGGGTGACCCGAAGCCAGCTCCTGACCCCCGGGTGCCCTAACTCATTGTGCCCTCAGTGAAGGGAAGGGCTGGGCTCAGCGCCTGCTGAGGCCGGTCGGGTTCACCAGGGACCCTGGAAGCCCTGGGGCTTCTGGGCTGGTTGGCACCGGGAGGCCCAGGGCTCGCCCAGCACGCTGCCTCGGCTGGTCCCTCTGCGGTGACTGCAGTGGGGGGATAAGCCCAGAGGCACAGCGTGCTGACTCTCGGGGAATTTGCTGCCCACAGAGGAGGGAAAAATGCACCTCTCCAAAGCCGACAATCAAAGGGCCGGCAGGCCCTGTAGGAGGAAAATAACTCGGGCCGTGGATTTTCTTTGTGAGGCTTGGAGCCTCGCCATGAACGACATAGACGCGGGTGTGGTTAGCCTCATGGCCTCCCCTGTGTGCTGGCAGGTGGCGGGGCTGATGTCACTCCCCAAAGGCTCTTCAACTGGTCGGTCCAGGGGCCTGGCTCCCAGCTGGGCCCTGGTCCCTGTCACCTGCAGCGCTAGGCCTGTGAGGAGCTCAGAGAGCCACTTCAAGCTGTGGAAGCCTTTATGGGTTGCATCTTTGGAGGTTCTCGTGAAACGGTGGTCACCTGCCACCCCCAACACTGCAAACCTACCGCTGCCCCTGGCCTTTGCACACGAAGGTGTCCACAGTCTCCCTAGACCTGCCGGGAGAGAGGGTGGAGCTTCTCAGAGCTCATCTCCTTCCTCGCCCGTGCAGACCCTGCAGTGTGCCGGCACAGCCGGGCCCTGCAGGCTCCATCTCTTATTAATGCCCTTCATGGTGCCCGAGGAGAGGTGACAGGCAGGCCCCACTGACTCGGGGTCCTCGCGGGGGGAAGGATGCCCAGGGAGAGGGACGGGACGTGACGAACTAGAATCTGGAGAGAGGACGGATAGAGGAAGGCTTTTGGAGAAGGAGAGCAACCAGGCTTTGGCTCGTGGGCAGGAGGAAACGTGGGTCTGTGCCCCAGAACACTTGGCTGTGCGTTTTCCTGCCACTAAGCGATGATGCGGTGACACAGAGGGACACGTCTGCCGCCTGGTCCTGGGCCTTCCCCAGCACGCGCCAGAGAACCCTGGAGACAACGGGACATTGCTGACCATCGTGAGGGGGATGAAGCGCTTGCTTGGGTGCAGAGAGGCCAGAGGACGCTGGATTCCTGGCTGGGCAGGTTGCAGGCAGGGACAGAGCCGTGGGGGGATGGAGAAGAGTGGACACTGGGAGAGGCATTTGGGAGGGACTACCTGGGGCGTGGTGACTCTGCAGCAGAGAAATCCAGCCCGGCTCTCGGATGGGTCCCAAGCTGACACCCACAGTTACACTGCTCTGTGCCGGGTCCTCCTGGAATCGTGGGGAATTTTCCAGAGTTGGGGTCTCAGGTGAGGTTGGAATTTACAAGTTGAACATTGCTTACAGAAACATGGACATGTCACTGGAGTGGAGGAGACGGGCTGATTCCCATCAGCTTCTGGTGGCAGCAATTCTCTGCTGTTCATCCAAAGAGCATCTTATTTCCAAAGAAATAGGCTTATTTCCACTGAAAGGAGCTTGTTGGAGAGGCGAATTCTTGGGCCTCACCCCAGATCTACTGAATCAGAAACTCTGGGGTGGGACCCGGCAAGCCGAGTCTCAGTAGACCTTCCAGGTGACCACACGGAGGCAGGCGACCACTGCTCTCCATCTGGCTGGGCCTGGCGCAGAGTAAGGGTTTGTATTTGCTCCTCTGGGGGCAGAGACCCAAGTGAGGTCGTGCACACGGTACCTGGGCTAACCCTGGAGCCGGCTGAGCTCCCTGGGGAAGAAGAGAAGAGGGCAGAAGACTTCAGGGCGGGGAGCATGGCAAGTGCTGATGTCACAATGCCCCATTTACTCTGATTCCAGGCCCCTGGACCACCTGGGGGCAGCAGAGAGACGATGGCTGGCGGCAGCAAATAGAGGACCGAGGCGGGAAGTGGGATCCAGGACTGGGGGACGCTTGCGGGGGAGAAATAAGCCCTGGGCAGGAGAACCACCAGGATCCTGAAGGAAGTATGGGGAACCACAGAAGCCTCTCAGGTAACAGTCGGGTGTGTGGGGGGGTCCTATCTCACACCTTGGAACACCAGTTGTCCCGGAGAGGAGAGTCAGGGATGAACATGAAAAAAGCACAGACCCAACCTGCCCGAGGCCGAGCCCTTCACAGCAGGAGCCTTCCTGGAGCCTCCGCGTTCCTTCCCGGTTGTCTGGTCGCACTCTGCCCACCACCCCCGGACTCTGTAACCCTACTGAGGTCCAGGAGAGTCTGATTAACTTTGCAGAGGACTCGGGCATGCTTTTAAAAATGGTCAGGTGACTCCACAGTGCAGTTAAGGCGACAAGTCTACTCGAACAGCAAAACAAACCAAAACAAACACACAAAACATACCCACGTTTCCTCGCTGGCGGTGTGGGGCGGGGCTCCTATCACGTTCCCTCCAGAGCTCAGGACCCAGGAGATGCTCGGCCAGGACTGGGAAAGCATCTCCTTAACTCTCTCAGTTAAGAACCTGTAGGAACCCATAGGGAAGGAGTTGTTACAGCCACACGGACAGTAGGTTTTTAAAAAATGATGATGAATATTCCAGTTGCTTATTTAAAAATAATTAAGAACCTGAGGAAGAAGCGTCAGTAAATAAGCACAACAATCTGTAAACCTTGTGATCAGTGAGGCCACAGTGTAGACGGGCGAGGGGAAGGGGAGAGAGGACTCCTTTCCACTGGAGAGGGGGGGCTGGGCCACTGTCTCTATGCCGGCAGCTCTGGTTCTGCTCTTCTTGAGCTGCGTGGAGTTGGTGAGAGAGAAGCAGGAAGGTGAGGGGCAAGAACGCAGGGAGCCAGAGCCCGGGGTTCAGTTCAGATTCTGCCCCGTGTCTGGGAGATGGTCACTGACCAGCCTGGGGTCAGGGAGCTGGTCCTGCACGCTTGACCCTCTGGGTCCCAAGGTCACGGTCTTCCTCCAGGCCTCCACCAGCACTTCGCTCCCTCCTTTTCAGCTGACATTATTTCAGGGGTGTCTTCTGAGTGCTCACAGCTGGGACTTGTGCAAGGTATAAAGATGCTTCCTCCCCAGTTGTGGACAGTCAGGCCCATATGGCCTGGGTCTGCCCGCAGGGCAGTGATTCCAGCGGCCTCTCTTTGCCCTCTTGGTGCTTCCATGAGGGGTCTGGAGCCTTCAGGCTGAGCGAGAGACGGCCCCGGGGGTCCCTCCTCCTCTCTCTGGCCAGAGTGCGGGCCCTCGGCTGTCGTACTGGAATGGGTTAGTGTGTGTGTGACTGTGAGTATATGTGTCTGTGTATGTGCCTGTGTGTTTATGTGTTTGTGTGTGTGTTTCTTTGTGTTTGTGTATGTGTGTGTCTTTGTGCCTGTGTATATGTATTTGTGTCTGTGTGTGTATTTCTGTGTGCCTCTATGCGCTTGTGTGTGTATGTGTATGTCTCTGTGTGTATATGTGTGTCTCTGTGTATGTGTATGCGTGTGTGTGTACGTCTGTATTTCTGTGTGCGTGCCTGTGTGTGCATTTGTGTCTGTGTGTGCATGTGTATGTGTGTGTGCCTGTGTGTGCATCCCTGTATGGGTGTGTGCCCACCCTCCCACTTTCGAGCCCCTCTGAGGCTGTGACTTCTGTCCTTCCCGCCCGGAGGCTGTCAGTGGGCGCCAGGCTGCTGGGCCTTGGGGAGTGAGGGAGGCGTGGCAGCTGGTACAGCCTGCTCCCTGGGGAGTTTTGGCAGAGAAAAGGAGGAAAATAGAAGTCAGGGAAGCTTGGGGTCAAGAGAAGAATTTTCTAGGGGAGGGGAGACTTGGGGATGTTTGAAAGCAGAAAGGGAGGGACATTTGGAAAATGCTGGTGATGAGAGCAAGGAGTGGGGCCAATGGGCGGGGCGTGCGGAGGGGACGGAACGTGGAAAGTGGACGTCAGCACAGCTGCTCTCCGTCCCGGGCTGGTCACCAAGCACCCAGATTGCTCACACACCCAGCAGCTATGCTGGTGCTGTCGGGAATGAGCTCTGACCAGCAAAAGGGGCAGGTAGAAGGTGCCAGACACCAAGCCCAGGCCAGGAGCTGCTCCCTGCCTTTAACACGCTCAGCATCCATGCGACAAAGATGTATCAGCCTCTCACACCTGAAGGCTTGCCTGGCATGTGGATCTTCACCCCTCCCCCCACCTCCCCACCCCTCCCCCTCCCCCACCTCCATCCCCACCCCTCCCCCTCCCCACCTCCATCCCCACCCCATCCTCACCTCTGCCCCCCTCCTCCACACCCACCCCATCCTCACCTCTGTCCCCCTCCCCCACGCCACCCCATCCCCGCCTCCATCCCCACCCCCATGCCCATCCCTGTCTCCATCCCCATCCACATCCCCATCCCCATGTCCATCCACATCCTCACTTCACTAGAGAAAAATGAGGCCAAGAGAGGTCGGTAAATTGCCCAAAGTTACACAGCTGGTAAATGACAGAACCAGGACTGGAGCCCAGCGCCATCTGACTCCAGTGTTCAAGCTCTGGACACCTCTGTAGCATTGGGTTCCTGGTCCCTGGTCCCCCTCTGACCTCTGGCTCTGTTGCCTGCTTGATCTTCTAATATCGCTTTGCCTGCTCCTGAGTTGGTCCTTCGCTGTTCAAACCTCAGCCAGCCTGTGTGCCAGTTCAGATTTTCCCACCAGCTACTGGCCCCTGTTTCTTCCCCAGGACCTCAGGCGACGTCCCCAGTCCCTGTTTTCCTCAGGACACCACATTTCTGGTGACAGGGCAGACAGACGTGCGGGGAGACAGGAGGGTGCTGATGACACGGCATTTCCAGTTGGATCGGGCCACTGTCGTGCCTCGTGGCCCCTGGTAAAGGCGTGGTGGGGAGTGGGCTGCAGAGAGAGAAAATGGGGAGCCGAACCCAGAGCTCACAGGGCTTGGCGCTGTGGGGAGTGTGCCGGGAAATCAAGGAGAAAGAAAGGACGGGTTGCCAAGTTGCGGGGAGCACGTGGTAGAAACCAGACATCAGGAATGTGTAGCAGGTCAGGCCGGCTGCCTGGCAAATACTTGGCCCACTTTGATTTTCAGTTTTCATTGTTTATTTCTAGCATAAATGTTTATTTCACCTTTGTAATTCTCAAGGTTTTTAGGAGCATGGGAAAGAATGACTTTGTTCTGGTTTTGGACAGTTAGTTTTGGCTGTGGAGAGACAAGACCCAATTAGCTAATTGCAGCCTAAAAGTCACTGGCTGGTGGCCAGGGCTTCTCTGAGGGGGAGGCTCCCTACAGGACGTCTCCAGGCTCTGTGTTTTCTTCTCCAGCCACCCCGGCTCACCGAGACGCTGACCCTCCCCGACCCCATGGCCCTCTGGCTTTTCCACCACACCTGATCCTTTTTTTCTTCTTCCCACGTCTCCTCTCTGATGCTAAAGAGACTCCCTCCCCCACATCCAGACCCACCCCAGACTGGTGGCGCTACCACCAGTGGCGGGGTTGTGGGTGACACCCACTTAGTCTCCACAATCCTCCGCTTCCCCTTTCCCTTCCAACTTTTGCTCCAGTCCTGCCCCCACTCCCTACTCCCATTTTCTAGCCCTGCCATCCTTATATCTTTAAAGCATTTTTAAAAAATTGAGATATATCAATACATCAAGTGCACTGAGGCATACATTTTATATCTTTGTGATTTTTCAAAAGTGGACGCCTGGCAACAGCCATCCACGTCAGGAAGTAGGACAGTGCTACCCCCAGGAGCTCCCCTCCAGCCCCCTCCCATCACTTCCCTCTTCTTTAATCCTTAGAGGTAACTGCTCTCTTGAATTTATGCTAATCAATTATACACGTGCTTTACGCTGAGGAAATGTATTCCTAAACATTATTTTGCCTGCTTTTTTTTTTTAATTGAAGTATAGTTCATTTACAATGTTGTGTTAATTCTGCTGTACAGCAAAGTGATTCAGTTATACACATGTAGACATTCTTTTTCATATTCTTCTCTTTTTTCTTTTTTTTTTTTTTTTTGCATGTACAAAGCTGTTGGTTTATTCAGCTGGGAAGCTGGGGAAAGGCTTCCTTTGGGAATGAACAGCAAAAATGTGTTCATGAAGAAGGCACTTTGACACACACACACACACACACACACACACACAAAGGAACATATTATGGTTACATAACCATCAACATATTTTAATTTTTAGACCCCTCTACCTCTTCCCACCTTCCCATAAAAAAAAGAAAGAAAGAAAGAAAAGAAAGAAAGAAAGAAAGAAAGAAACAGCTTTTTGTAACATTTAAAAATTTCCTCAAGAGGAGACCACTAAGGTTCAGCAGAAACTACTCATTAGGTTATAAACATTCTTCTTTCTCCTTAAAGTTGCTATACATTTATAGAATTTGTGATTCCATTAATGCTTCAATTTTTTGATGCCACAGTGTATACAGCACTTAATTATGGAGAATAGGAAAAAGCAAAACTAAAATAAGGAAGGATATATGATATATCTTTAACAATCTGTTTTCTGATTCCCTTTAGATGCCCAGTTAACCAGGATCACACAAAGGTTTCACTCTTTATTGTAGGTGTGTGAAAAGACTTACTGGTCTCATGCATTTTATGTATGTTGATCTCTTATGTTTTGACTCATCCAAATAAACACAGCAAGACTCATTTACAAGGATACATATGCTTTCTGTTCAGCCAGAAAAAAAAAATCTACAGCTAGATGTAGAAAAACAATGATGCTAAAAAAAACTCTTCAACTTCAGACTGTATTAGGCTGAGATTTTCTGTAGTAAGTTTCTTTAAAGTTAGAAGTGTTCCTGAAAAGTTTGCAATGGACGTGGAAAGTGCATGAAGTACTGCTCCAGGAAACATCATACAGATGAAATACTTTAATCCACTAGCATAAATGCTCTCTTAGTTTTTTCCCATTGGTCTTTGGAATGGGTTTTATTTGCTCTTGACTATGGTCTGGATGCTGAGATGCAGGAAATATATTCCCTACAGAACAGGTGTCTGTTTAATCCCTAGGTATGATCTTATAAGCCAGGTTAGCTAGAGACAGCCCGGTGGGAGCCTATAAAATGTTTATGCTATAACTGCAGGTCCCATAATAGGTCTGGGGTAGTGTAGGCTACTACTGCACTACTGCACTCCCTCCCTCCAACATAGGAACTCCTAAAAGGTGCCTGCCATATGTAGGTCTACCAATATAAAAACTGAGAGATAAATCCATACTCCCACCATTTTTTTAATCTAGTTATTCAATTTAATTCAACTACCTCCCTAGAAATGAATATCAGAGAAAAGTATGCTCAGAAAGGTGTTACTGGGAGTAGCTAACTTATCACTTTCCACAATGGCTGTTCTGAAGGTTGGGTAACAAATAGGGTAGTGGCCTCCTTTTCCTTCCCATTAATAATTAGGTATCTAGTTAAGTCCATTAGATAGGCAGAGTAAATTGGGGGGAGAACTGAGTGTGGAGAATAGTCAACTTATCTCTTGTAATAAGGTCCCTTTTGACTAATTCTCTACTGAAGTTCTCATTTTAGGTCTTTCAAAGGGAATGCTCACAGTGAACAGCTCCTGTAGTTGAGTTGCAGGACTCTTGGGTATTATATTCAGTACTTGATCGTATTTTGGCGTATCAGGACAGGGCATAGTTTGGTTGAGAAGACGTTAGTTTCTCAACTGTGGGCTGTGGAACCGTATTCCTTTCTCAACTGGCAACACGAGAGCTATGGGAAGGAACGGTGGATCTTTATAGTGATGCAGTTAGGAGTTTGTTAACTGCCTTTTGGAAGTCAGTGTAGGAGGAAGTAGTGTTGATGGGTTCAGTGCGGGTTGTTTCCTTAACTGTTTTAGTTAACCAGCCACAGCAACAACCAGAAACACGTGAATTAGGAATTTGTTTTAGGTACTGAGGTATGGGAGTGGCTCTCTCTACTCAATGTTCGGCTTAACTGTTTGGTGGCAAAGTGCAGTGCTCCATTTAGAGTGGCATGACCTCTAGAAAGCCGGCTGGGACTCATAAGGGGCTTTTGAAAAGGTGGCACTCCACAAGAGCCTAGAGGAGGCCATTCAGGAATTGGTTCCAGTTTGGGTACACGATGGGAGCAATGGGAGAGTCTTAGTCCTGTCTCTCGAAGTATATGGACGGGTGCGCTAGAATCCAAGAGTTTAGCATGATACAACCAGGAACTAGGATTTAAAGGTTTCCAAGTTGTAGAATATTTTAAAAGGCACTTAACCTGCCAGGCAAGACTCTCAAGAGGTGTTAGGTTGGGCACCACAGGGTCCTCTTCTTCAGAGGAATCCCACTCTTCCCCAGAACTCTCATTTAGGTAGTTAGCGTTTTCTTCTTCCTCACTTTCTGATTCTGTTAAGGGGTCAGGAGAGGGATTTCTAGGACCCATTAGAATGGAACAATGGTATAGAAAAAAAGGTACCAGAAAAAGGTAACCATATAAGCCAGTAAAACACTAACACTGGCAAACAGAAGCAGAAGATGAGAAATCCTTTCAATAGGATTCATTTGTCTGTTTCTCAGTCTGTTACACACACACACAGTATGCCTCTGGCTCTCACCACTGTGCAGTTCTTCAAGATTATGTTGTATATTCTTCACTCACAAAGAAGACAGCTCAGTTCTCAGGACCAGTTCAGTGTGTAAAAGTTAGTCTCTTACCAGTGGCACAGGTCAGAGTCTCTCCTTCAAATCCTGGCTACCCAAGAAGAGAAGGGGTCCTCATCTAGGCAAGCTGATTTTCTTAGCATGGTCTCAATTGGTTGTGAAATTATGAAGAGACACTGTGTACTCTTTTTTGTTGGCAGGGATATTATATCTATTTGGTAATGAAAAGAAACTCAGTGGTCGCCTTCTTTGTCTGCTGGTGCAGCAAATTTTGTGCAAGGGGATGGTGGGACGAGTTGTCAAGGATCTGTCTGGTGTGCACAGATCCAGTGTTTTCCATAGGTAGTGCAAATGCCCTTGGAAACTGGTGACTTAATTGTTGGACTATCTGGAAAGGTAGGCTTAACCTGTGAATGAGAAGACCAAGGAGGATCCTTTCTTCTTCCTTGCCTCACTCCCAGCCGCAAGACCTGGCTAAGCCTAGCGCCACCAGCTCTGTTCCAACAGTCACTCCTCCGCAAGGCTCGCGTTCCCCATATTCTTTTCCATTGTAGTTTATCACAGGATATTGAATATAGTTCCCTGTGCTATACAGTAGGACCTCGTTATTTATCCATTCTATATATAGTAGTTTGCATCTGCTAATCCCAACCTCCCACTCTATCCCTCCCCACCCCGTCCTCCCCCTTGGCAACCACAGGTCTGTTCTCTATGTCTGTGAGTCTGTTTCTGTTCTATAGATAAGTTCATTTGTGTCATATTTTAGATTCCACATATAAGTGATGTCATATGGTATTTGTCTTTCTCTTTCTGACTTACTTCGCTTTGTATGATAATCTGGGTCCATCCATGTTGCTGCAAAGGACGTTATTTCATTCTTTTTTATGGCTGAGTAGTATTCCATTATATATATATATATATATATATATATATATATATATATATATATATATATACATACACACACCACATAGTCTTTATCCATTCTTCTGTCGATGCACATTTAGGTCGCTTCCATGTCTTGGCTATTGTAAAATAGTGCTGCAATAAACATTGGGGTGCATGTATCTTTTTGAATTAGAGTCTTCTCCAGGTTTATGCCCAGGAGTGGGATTGCTGGATCATATGTATTTTGCCTGCTTTTTGAACTTGATGTAAATGGACTTATACTACTTATACTACTTATACTTATACTACTCATTGGTGCCTGGCTTCTTTCAGTATTTTGGTTGTGAGATTCTGGCGTGTGGTTGCACACAGGTGTAGCTTATTTATTTCCATTGCTATGCAGTGTTCCATTGAATGAATGCACTGCTGTGTATTTTATCCATTTCACCCTAGATGGATATTTGGTTTATTTCCAGTTTTTGGGTATATTATAAGTAATGCAGTTATAAATCTTCTTGACTGTGTGTTTTCATGTTACATGGTTCTGAACTTGGGTGTGGAATTGCCGGGTCAAAGAGTGGGTGTATGTTTGTGTTCAGTAGATGAGGTCCAACTGTTTTCAAATTCATTCCCACTGGCAGTTATGAGCTTTCTCGTTGCGCTACGTCTTCTTTCTACTTGTCAGCTTAAAAAGTTTTAGCCATTCATATGGTGGGGTATAGTGCTATCTCATTGTGGTTTTAATGTGAATTTACCAGAGGTTGAGTACCTTTTCCTTTGTTTATTCTGCCATTTGGAATATCATCTTTTGTGATATACCTAAAGTCTCTTGACCAATTTTCTATTTTTTTGTTTTTTGTTTTTGTTGTTGATTATAGGGATTTTTTAAATTTTAAAATATACTCTGTGTATAAACCCTATTCTGTCATATGGACTACAAAAGTCTTCTTCCACACCGAGGTTTACCTTTTTATTCTCTTAATGGTATCTTTCAGTGAACAGAAATTCTTAACTTTAAGAAATCTTTTCCTACATTGAGGGCATGAAGATAGTTTCCCATTTTACCTTCTAGAAGTTTTATTGTCCTACTTCTAACATACAGAAGGACAACCCACCCGGAACTGATTTTTGGGTACTGTGAGAGGGTAAGAGTTAAATGTAATGATTTTTCCACATGATTATTCAAGTGATCTAGCAGCATTTTTGAAAATAATATTCTTCACTCACTGCTCTGCAGAGCCATAGAGAAGTGGGTCTTTTCTGAGCTTTCTATTCTATGCCATTTGTCTATTTATCAATTGTGTACCAGTTCTACACTGTCCTAATTATTCTGGCTTTATAAGTTTTGAAACTCAAGCATAATGCATTCTTCAGGTTTGTCCACCTTTAAGATTACCTTCTCTATTCTTAGCTTGCCCTATGTCCATATATTCAACACATTTTAGAATCAGCTTGTGAGTTTCTGCAGACACTCTTAGATGGGTTGAGATGACATCAAATCTACAGCCCAATTTAGGAGAACTGACATTTTTACAGTGAACATGGCATATCCCTCCATTTATTTAGATTTCTAAACATGTTTTTTCAATAATATATAATTTTCTACAGAGAGGACTTGCACATCTTTTGTTGGATTTATTCCTGGCTTTGGCATTTCTGAAGCAATTGTAAACAGTATCTTTTTAGTCATTTGTTTCTGGCTGGTATATAGAAATGCAGGTGATTTTGGTTGTCCTTGCCTCCAACAAGCTTGCTAAACTCACTAATTCTAATAGTTTATTTGTAGATTCACCTGGGTATCTACACATGCAGTCAGAGTCTTCCCTCCGTGTGTGCAGGGGATTGTTCTAGGACCCCTCGTGGTTATCAAAATCCATGGATGCTCAAGTTCCTTACGGTTGGCCCCGGTATCTACGGGTTCGGCATCCGTGGATAGTGGGTGGGAGGCAGCTGTTCACTAGTTAAGAGCGCTGGCTTTAGAATCAGATTGACTTGGTTTTGAATCCTAACCTCAGCATTTGACAAATGTAGGGCTTTGAGAGGGTTGCTTGATGTTTCTGAGGCTCATTTCTCCGTCTACAGAACAGGGACACTATGTCATAGGTGTACAGCGATGAGGCGTGAATGACACGGAGCATGTCCTTCTGGTGGCAGTGCTGGCACTCACGGGCCTCCCTTTACATCTGTTACTTCAGTCCTTTCCTCACGCCCACCTTTCCCATGAGCTCCACAGCTCTCCAAATTCTGGCTTTCACCCTGTCCTCTTATGGAATCGCCCTCAAACTTGCTCCTAGGGTCAACGTCAACAGGCTTCTTTTGGTCCTTGAGTTTCTTGACGTTTCTGTGGCTTCGGCATGTCCATCTCTGTGGTGTCTTTTTTCTGACACCAAGTGTATGAGGTTTTGCACACCAAACAATTCTTCCATCCTCCACCCCCAGCTGGGTGTCCTACAAATGAACTTAATTCAGATGCTGTCTACCTGGAGAGCATCACATCCCACAGATGGAGGGCTCAGCCCCACAAGACTGCCCCCACTTCAGTTCAAGGGGCTGCCTCTACTTCTGACTAACTGGCTATAAATTTGGGGGTTCCCATCACCTCTTCCTTAGGTTTGCTCACAGAACTCAGGAGATGCTTTACTGATGTTCACCAGTTTATTGTAAAGCAGAGGTCCCCAACCCCTGGGCTGTGGACCAGTACCGGTCGGTGGCTTGTTCGGAACTGGCCCGCACATCAGGAGGTGAGTGGCGGGCGAGCGAGCGAAGCTTCATCTGCCGCTCCCCATCGCTCCCCACCGCTCCCCATCGCTTACTGTCGCTTGCATTACTGCCTGAACCTTCCACACACCCCCCGCCTCCGGTGGAAAAATGACCTTCCACGAAACCGGTCCCCGGTGCCAAAAAGGTTGGGGACCGCTGTTGTAAAGGATACAGGTCAGATACAGGCAAATGGAAGAGATGGGGGTGACACAGGGTTTCCATGCCCTCTCCAGGGGTGCCACCCCCAGCACATGGATTGTTCACAAACCTGGACGCTCCCTGAACCCCATCGTTGAGGGATTTTTATGGGTTTCTTTATGTAGCCACCATCAATTAGCTCATTGGCCATTGGTGATTGAACTCAATCTCTAGCCCCTCTCCCTGCTCCAGGGGCTGGGTGGGGGGACCAAAAGTCCTAACCTTCTAATGACCACCTTTCTTGCCACCAGCCCCCATCCTGAAGCTGTCAAGGGCTCCCCCACTGGCAATCGTATTAGCACACAAAAGGCAATAAGCTCCAAAGGTTTTAGGAGCTCTGTGCCAGGAACAGGGGACAAAGACCACATATTTTTTTATCTTACCACAGTCTCCTTGGCAGGTAATTTCTCTTGACTTCCTGAGACAGCTCCTCCAGTTCTTCTGCCGGGTCCCCTCTCAGGCTCCTCTTCATCTCTCATGACTTAAATGCTGATTTTTTTCATGGTTCCGTTCTCATCCCTCTTCTCAACTCACCCTATGAAAATGAGACATATGACAATCTTTGGCCTCATCTTTTACCAAATCTCTGTGCCTATAACCATGGCTGCCATCTTGGATTCCAGGGTCATCTGGGCAACCGTCCAGTGGGCACGACTGCCTGCTTTTTCTATGATGCCCCCAATAAAGATAAGCACCCTTTCCCCAAACCTGCTGTCTTTCTCTTTTGCTTGTCTCCATCACCCAAGTCAGAGACCCGAGCATCTTCCTAGACTCCACTCTCTCCTTCATCCTTATAGTTAGTTGTGGTCCCCTTCTGTCCCCTTCTGTTCATTCTCACTGCCACTAACTTGCTTCAGTTTCTCACAATTTTTCCCCCAGTTGCTAAACAGCTTATTTACTGATCTCCCTCTGCCAGTCGTGTTGGCCTCCAGTTCATTATCATAGCAAAGCCACAGGAATCTATTATGACATCCCGAGATGTTATATGTGTATAACTCTCCACGTATCAGGGACTTAACACAATAGATGTTCATTTCTCATTCCTGTAGAGTTCAGTTGGGTGTTTTGTGGTCAACTGCCATGTGGTGGTCCAAGGAGTCCTTCTATCTTGTGGCTCTGCATCTCCTGGGACCTTGGATTCCTTTGCTTCTTAGCCTATGAACGGGGAAAGAAAGAGAATGAAGGGTTACATTGGTGCTTTCATGGGCCAGGTCTTCACATAGCCAGAACTCAGACATAAGGCTCTACCTTATGATGGATACAAGGTGGGGGAAATAGAGTTCTTGGCTGGACAACTGATTCCTAGCGTCAGGCTGACACTAAGGACAGGAAGTACAAACCCTTGGTGGATGGCCGTAGGTCTCTGCCTCAGGGATCTTTCCAAGCTGGTAATGCTTCTCTCTCCTTAAAGTCATTCAACAGATACCATGGTGCCTGCACGGTGAAGATCTAACTTTGCAGCATGAATGTTTTAGGCAGAGGAAACAGGTAGCACAAAGCCCCAGGGTGGGACTCTTCATGGCTTGGCTTCTACCTGTTTACAAACTCACTTCTCCCTACGACCCTCTCCATCCACCTGTGCGCACCCTATGTGTTGGCCAAAGTTTTTGAAGTTCTCTGAATATGTCAGGCTCACCTGCTCTCATTCAGCCTGGCTTCCTGCTACTCATCTTTCAAGAGACCGGTATCTGGTGCTGGCTTCAGTCTTACCTTCAGCTAATCTTGGTTTTATACTTTACACTTCAGCAATATTGAAATAGATTTTAACTTTTAGAATCATGTCATGCTACTTCCTGCTTTTACTCATGTTTCCTATTTTTCTTCCCTTGTCTCTGTAATGCCTACACGTTATTCAGAACTAAACTCAGGTGCCATTTCCTCCTAGAAGTCCCTCTGATTCTTTCTTCTCCCAGGTGAGCTGGGTGGTCCTCTCTCACAGCATCAGCCACATCTCTACCAGAGTGAGTGGCACACAGCTTCCCACAGAGTACATCCGTGGTCGCCTGGGGCCAGGAAATGATCCAAGCTAGTGATTCTCAAAGAGAGAGGTGGGGGAGAGAGACAGAAAGATAGAGAGGGAGAGAGACAGAGATCTGAGAGGCAGAGGCAGAGGCAGTCCTGGTCGGAGTTTGGGCTTCACTGCCAGGACTCTGTGGAATCCTGGGGGAAGCATGTCTAGGTTGGGGGGCGACATGGGTCCTGGTGCATGTTTGGGGAGACCACTCAGGCTGCTGGGTGTATAAAGTAAATCGTATGGAGACTAGGGTAGGAGCGGGGAGGCCAGTCAGAGGTCATGAGAGCATCCTGTGGCAGCTGGGAGCCCGGTGCCGGCTCCCCAGCGCCCAGGTCCTAGCTCCCCCTTGGAGGATGGACGGCTTTGATCAAGTCCCTGAGCTCCTCTGCCTCAACTGCACCTCCGTGAGAGGGGAGAGGAGTAGCACTTAAGTCCTGCACCTGTTGGGAGGGCTCAGTGAGTTAATACGTGTAGAACACGGGCATCCACGCTGTGAGCTGTTGTTGTTATTATTATTATTATTACTGTCACTGGGAGAAGCAGTAGTAGCAGCGGCTGCGGCAGTACTTACCATCATAGTAGAATGGAGAGAAAATGAGGGATTCAGGATACTTCTACAGGCTGAGTTAACGTGACTTGATAAATTGAATCTTGAGGATGAAGGAAAGAAAAAAAAGACTCATTTTTTGTGAAAATGGTTTGTGGGTGGTGCCCTTAAGTGAAATGGGGAAGACCAATGAAGGAGCAGGTTTTGGGGTGTGTGTGTGTGTATCAGAGCAGGGTAGTTCTGAGCAGTTTTGAACGGGGTAGTTGTGAGGCACCTATAAAACATCTGGGGAGGGTGGGGTAGGACGTCTGAGCCTGGCGTTCAGGGAAGAGCCCAGGGCTGGGGACACACAGGTGGCAGCCACGGCACCATGATGGGGCCCCCCTGGGAGAGGGTGCCGATGGGGAAAGGAAGGGGAGCCCAGGACAGAGCCCGGGCCTCTTGCTTTAAAGGTGGAGCACGGGGGCGGGATCTGACGAGGAGCCGGAAAGAGCAGGTCATGAGGTGGTGAAACTGGGAGAGAGTGGAGGGATGGGGCTGAGGGAAGGGGGAGTTTCAAGAGAGACCGCGGGTTCCATTGCTGCCAACAGACAAGCCAAGTTCCAAATTACAACGTAGGTGATGGAGTTTGGCCACATGGGGGTCATTTGCCAGCGGGACGAATGAAATTTTACTTTATCCGTTGGTAATTCAATTTACAGATCAGCTCAGTTAGAGAATCTGGTTGTATCGTCTCCTTGCTGCCCGTCAAGCATTAGGTGAGGCGGGAGCCCCGGGGGCAGCAGAGCCTCCAGCCCCTCAAAGTGGCCTCCGGAGGGAGCTGCTATGGCCCAGGGCTGGTGGTGCTCCAAGCGAGAAGAAATCCCACTGTTTTCTTGCCCCTGCCTCGGCTTCGGAGTAAAGTTTTAGAAACCACCCGTAAAGGGGGATCGAACTGAAGTGGAAAGAGTGTTTCTAAAACCGGAATCAAAATTTCCACTGACACCAGAGTTTGGTGCAGCAGTTTTGAGTCTAGACACACATTCACACACCATTTCTCCGACTTCCCGGGAGCAAATATCAACCTTTCAGTCTTTCTCTGTTACCCAGCGGGCGGGAGGCAGCAGATGAGCACTTTCTTGGGCGCCAGCATCACCTGGCAGGCTTGTTGAACTACAGGTCCCCGGGCCCCACGCCGGAGTTTCCAATGCACTAGGCCAGGGTGGACCAGGGAAAAAGCATTTCTAACAAGCTTCCGGGTGATGCAGCTGCTGGCCCTTGGACCACCCTTGGTGACCTCTGGGCTGGGTCATACGCTCACTGAGAGCAGGGAAGGCATCAGTGGGAGGCATCAGTAGGTACATTTAAATATGCCTTCTGTGGATCCCTCGGGGCCGAAGAGTGGGGTGAGGGCTGTGGTGAGGCTCAGGGACACGCAGGGCGGCCGTCGCCAGCTTTGCTGCTGCCCCCGAGCTCCCTGGCAGCCCCACCAGAGTTTCCTGCGACAAAGCAGCCGTCCTCGGACTCTGCACCTTCTTGAAGCCTTCCCGACTCGCAGGTTTCCTCCTTCACCTTGACTGTCAGAAACGTTAGCAGTTCAGGTGAGGCCTGCATGTTCGCGGGTGGACTTTAGGCAGAATTTTAGGCAGAGGGACGTGGTGACACAGTGCCCTCTTCCTGGGACCCCCATGTAGCCCTGGGGAAAGCCAGTCCCTCGTCTCCCCGCTCCAGGGCCAGAGGAAATGGGGTGGGACCCGGCCTGTGGCTTTTGAGAGATGGAGTCCGTCAAGGCTCCATCAAAGCCAGGTGGATGCCGGCGTCCACAGCCCACCCGGCACACGCGGCTCCAGGTTGCGGGCATTGCGCCCTCGCCGTGCACACAGAGCCTCCTTTCTTCCTCGAGGAAAAGTGACTCTTTCACGGCCTGCGCAGCTGAAGGAAGTGGAAAGTCCCAGAGCATCCTGAGCCCCTCTGGGTTCCATCAGGTCCCCCCTTTGCCTCTTCCAGCCCCTCCCAAGTTCACAGACATGCAGGCCTCTGCAGGCGGGCAGGGTCCTGCCGGCCAACGGGAGTTCTGGAGCCGAGGCCCAGGTTTGAGGCAGGGAAGGGAGAAGCCCCCCGGCCCGGGCTCCAGGCTGGACCACAGCCCCTCCTGGCCCTCCCCCGCTGTGGCAGCCCTAGCAGAGCCGCGCTGAGAAGCTGCTGATTCCTCCCCGCTGGCTCTACATTCCTGGGTGATGAGGGAGGGATTCCAGTGTTGACTCTGAACAATGTTTTCCTCTGTCTGAACCGACTGGGTGTTAAATTCTTCCAGATTTCTGGCTTCATGTCGCAACTCCAATGGGACAGAAGCAGGTTTACGGCAGTTGGCAAGGGCGTGAAAGCAGGCTCGTCCGGGCACCTTCTGTGTCTAGAATTTCCATGGGCGGATGGAAAGACCGCCAGCCACCCTGTGGGCGCTGCGCCTGCCCGCGAAGGGCTGGTGGCGGCCTCGCCCCAGCTGTGCGCCCTGCCTTTCGCATTTCCCGCCCTAGAGGGCAAAGTGAGCTTTCTCTTCTGAAACGCGGCGGGAAGGGAGAACCAGCTGAGTATTGGAGGCCAGGGCTTGCTGTGTCTTCTCAGCTAAGATAAACCCAGAAGTTGGGCTCATAAGGAATTCATTTGGTGGGATGTTGGGAAACTGGCATGCTGTGTGGGGAAGAGGTCAGCACTGGGGGTTGTGGGGGGGGGGAGGCGGGGAACCCTTATTTTCATAGAGAAATCTAGTGAGATGAGGCCTAGAGAGCTGGGCTGGAAAGACCCCAACACAGCTGGTTGGGTCTCAGAACCGAGCTGGTAGGTGCCTGTGATAACCTGTGACTATTACGGTCGTTTATTACTGAGCAGGACGACCACACACCTACACAGGGCCGTGGAGACTCTCTTCTCTTTAGTAAAGATACAGAGACTTTCGGGAAACCAACGGGATCAATTCAAAGATAAAGGCGCTCTTCCCTTCGAGCACAATAACCCGTTCCTTCATTCTTTATCGACGATGACTCGCTCTCTGTGGGGTCCTGGGTGAAGCCCCAGCCTCGGGGCAGCTGCCCTTCAGCCTCTTGAACTGGAAGAGCCCAAATCCACGTCGGGCAGGGGGCAGGTGGTGGCCTTGAAACCCCCGGCCTTCTCAACCTGTGCTCTCAAACCCTGGAATCCTACTCTTGAATCCCTTTTATGGTGTGCGTACGTGTGTGTGTGTGTGTGTGAGTGGGTGGGTGCGTGCGTACACGTGCGCTCATGCACGCACAAGTAGGAGAGAAAGATGGGTGGCCATCCACCCAGGTCCAGAGCCCAAACAGTATTTATGTAGGGGGGTGGATAAAACAGTTGCTTGATAGAACTTGACTTTATAATCTGGCTGCTTTCACAAAGCCATTTTGATGCCACAGTCATTTTTCCTTGGTCTTAAAAACAAACCACTAAAAGCTCTGCTTCCCGAACCTCTCAAGAATGTGCGGGAAAAGCACCCTGGCACCATCTCTGAGCCCCCGCTTTCCACCCTGCCCCGTCCCTCACTCTGACCCTGATCCCTCCGGCCACAGCAGTGTGTCCACAGTGTTGAGATGGCCTTGTTGAAACTGGCTTTGTTGGAGGATGGCTTCATTTCCATGGTGTTTGATAGCCATGAATCCTTTACGTGCATGTGTTCCCTTGTAGCAGGAATTGCACTGTCCCCCCCGAGATGGGGGCAGAGCGGAAGGGGGAACCATGCAGAGGAATTGCTCCCATGGCTGGCAGATTCCACGTCTCTGTTCAGTCTCAGGACTAGGATCCTTCCTGGAAAGTCTGATAAGGGCCTTGTACTGGTTATCTCTTGCTGTGTAACAAATTACCCCCAAACTTAGTTCCTTAAAACAGACGTGTGTTTCTCACAGTGTCTGTGGGTCGAGAATCTGAGTGAGACTTAACTGTGCCTGTATCTCCAGGTCTCTCCATGGGAGTGGGCACAGTCGTGGTTTTGGCCAGGGCTGTGGTCCCATCCAAAGGGCTAACTTGGGAGGGTCCCCACCCAAGCTCACTCGTGTGGTTATTGACGATATTAAGTTCCTCACAGGTTGTTGAACTAAGGGCCTCAGTTCTTTGCTGGCTGTTGGCTGGAAACGCCCCTCACTTCCTTGCCTCTGGCGTCTCTGTAGGGCAGCTCATAATAGGGCAGCTGGCTTCCCTCAGATGAACAGAGACAGAGAAACAGAGACAGAGACACAGAGAGAGAGACAGAGAGAGAGAGAGAGACAGAGAGCAAGCTCAAGATGGAAGCCAAGGTTTTTGTATAACCTAATCTGCGATGTGGTGTCCCATCACTTGACCACATTCTATTTGTTAGAAGTGAGTCGCTAGATGCAGGGGGAGGGGGTTTCAGAGGATGTGAGTTCCAGGAGGGGGGATCCTTGGGGGCCATCTGGGAGGCTGCCTACCGAGGCCTGTGGGCCCAGTTGCGGTTGAGTCTGTTCAGCCCATGGGCTCTGCCACCCCACACTTATTCTGATAAGCCCGTGGCTGTGAGGGGCAGAGGGAAACGAGTTCCACGGTCACCCTTGCTCCTCCTGGGGGTAAGACACAGCATTCTAAAGACTTCTCAGGGGCCAGTGATTCTGAGCTTCTAAACTGGCTACACTTACACTCCACTCTCCCCTCCCGTCCCACCTCCACCCCAAGGAAAGCGAATGAGCCTCAGGCAGCATCCATACCAGCCACCCCCGCTGTGGTCTCTGCCACTCTCTGGATAGAGCTCTGCGACACTGCTACTCTCTCTGGAACTTACCTAGTTCTTGCTTTGGGTGCAAATGTTACTTCGTATTCTTGTTACCAACCCGAGACCCGGTCATACACCCGAGAGGGAAGTTTATACCATTAGTTCAGGATTCCTGGTCTTCTCTACAAAAGCAGATGGTTAGAAAGAGCTTACTAGCCATGAAATCCTTCTACCTGAATTAATTGGATCTGAGTAACATCCCCTGAGGCAGGGTGTTTCTCACAGAGAAACGGAAGAATCAAGTAACCTGCTCAAGGTTGGACAGAAGAAGTGAAGTTGGTATTTGTTGTTCTCTTTCTTGCTTACTTTGCTTAGTATGATAATCTCTAGGTCCATTCAGTATTCTGTGAATGGACAACCAAAATGGAAAAGAATATGAAAAAGAACATATATGTATAACTGAGTCACTTTTCTGTACAGAAGAAATTAACACAACACTGTAAATCAACTATACTCCAGTAAAATTAAAACAAACACTCCGCGTCCCCTTTAAGCTGCTCGCATACCCGGTTCTCTAGATTCTTCCCAGCAGGAATCTGGCGAGACTCCTTGGCCCTGGCTTGCTCATTAAGTCATTCTAGGCCGGAGCTGCGGTGGCCCGAGAAGAGAAACAGGGCTCCGCTGAGACCAGGGGTGTCGAAGCTGAGGGTCACCCGGCGGGCATGCCCAGGGATGTCACAGACTTAACATGGGGCGTGTGTTCACGTGCGCATGTGCACGTGTGTGTGTGTGTGTGTAGGTCATAGACCCCTCCTCACCCCCGGGGCTCAGGTCCGTGCACCTGTCTGTGCATCTGAACACATGTGGCTGCAGGTGGACCCCCGATGCCTCAGAGCTGCTGGCCTCGGGGGTCACCTCCAGAGGGCGTCCTTTCCGTCAGCAGATGGTGTAAGCGGAGCTGTTGGGAGTGGGGCGGATGTGGGGGATGAGTGAGACTTTGGGACAGGAGTGTGGCAGCAGCTGTTTGGGGGGGCCCCCCACCCTGAGCCCATTCTGCCCCCTCCCCCCGCTCCAGCCTCTTCGCGGGTGTCGCAGTCCTGCGTGTTAACGAGGGTGAGGACAGTCCAACCGGTCACCCTCACGTGCGCCCGGGCCCCGTGCGCCGTGCTTTACACGACACACCTCATGACAGCGTCCTCGTGGCAGGGGAGTTCCTGTCATTGACCCTATCTTACGGAGGAGATCGTTGAGACTCAGGAGGCTTAGGTACCCCGTCTCGGGTCACACAGCTGAGCAGCAGCTGCCTGTCCTGCACTCATGGTCTTAATTCTATGCTTTACTCCAAACAGCGATTTCAGAGGCAGCCTCGTCCCATTAGGAACTTCGGCTAATTCTTGTTATGTCCCCTTCCGGAGATGTTGAAATACACACGCAATAAGATCACAGAAAGGCGAAAGCAGCAAGGGGAGAGCTGGTTTTCCGGCAAGGCTGCACGAGGGCGGGTCGGCAGGGCCGGGCCTTCGCTGGGAGAGAGCGTCCACGCAGCACACGCCGTGGAGGGCCCGTTCCCGGCTTGCAAAAGTATTCCATGCATCCCTCCACTGTGCCAAAGACACACATTAAAGCCCTTGTTCAACTGGATTTCTGACTCAACAAAAACTCCTTTTGTCAGTACCTCAGAATTTCCTGGCATGTTACCCACACATATTTTCTGTGTGGATGGCAGTTACGGGTCGCTGTGCACTATTTGTGTATATTTGTGCCTAGAAAGATTCATTTGAAACGAGTAGCACAATATTTCTCCCTGATTTCAAAAGACCTCTTTCTTGATCTCTGGGGAACTGATCATTGCTTTTTTTTTTTTTTTTTTTTTTAAACGTCTTTATTGGAGTATAATTGCTTTACAATGGTGTGTTAGTTTCTGCTTTATAACAAAGTGAATCAGTTATACATATACATATATCCCCATATCTCCTCCCTCTTGCGTCTCCCTCCCTCCCACCCTCCCTATCCCACCCCTCTAGGTGGTCACAAACCATCGAGCTGATCTCCCTGTGTTCTCTTTTAACCATAGGCAACAGTTTCCTGTATATTCAACTGTTCATTTTCCCTCAAACCATCCATGGTAGTTACATGATAGTATATTTTGCCAGTTTGCCTTCCTCAAACTGTTTTTTCAGAAACCCTGTGAAATGAGCCACGCCAGGGACTTTCAGAAGCTTCCATGCGGGAGAAGTGGGGACCAGAGGCGGTCAGAACGAGGTGAGCAAGCCCAGGGAGAGAGACCCCTATACCAAGTCATCACAATGGGATAAAAGGCTCTGGTAGATGAGGCACAGATAGGACACTTGGGAGGACAGAGGAGGGGCAGGCATAAGCCCACCTAGGGGGCTGGTCGGCCTCCCAGAAGAAGTGTCGTTGGAACAGTCCTGGAAGGAGAGACAAAGGGACCAGAGAGGGGGGCCACATGTCTAAATGTATAATCATTCTGAGGGAAGAAAAGGCCATTTCATCCACTAAGAGCAGATAGCCGACCCCCCAGTTGCCGCGTCTGGCGGTGGTGACATCTGCCATGTCTGGTAGGTGCACAGGGGACGGAGCACGTGTTGGACCAGGTGGGAAAGGAAATGGAGGTTCTGAGGAAAATGGGAGTAGAGCTTGAGTTGGAATTTGGTCCGTTCACGCCCCTTGGACTTTCCGTGTTAGACAGGGTTTCAGTGAAGCCTGAACCCTGGACTTGGTGGCCCCAAGCTACTGCCTTGTTGCTCTTTTCTGGGCACTTCCCATGCGGTGTCTCATTCAGTCTTCACAATAATCCTACAAAGGAGAGGGGTGTCATTCGCACTTTGCCTATGGAAAAACCTAAAGCTCCGAGAGAGGGGGGAAGTGAGTTGCCCAGTTAAAGGCAGTAAGTGACAGCGCTGGGAAGTAAGCCGAGGCCTTTCCATGCACCATGTCTGTTCCTCCTATTTATTAGGTCATGTTCCATGTTTTGCCATCTGACCTCTCGTCGTGGCTGTTATCAAGTCAGCCAGCTCATGGTTTCCTCTGGGTCCTGTACAAGGGGAGCTGCCTGGTGTTTGGATTCCTAATAATCCTTAGAGATTCTGGGGAAATTGCTGTGGCAACTGCAGTGACATCCTTTAATCTAACGATCCAAGTGCCTGGGGACAGAGCAGTGGATACGATGGGTGAAATCCCTGTTCTGTGGAAATTGCCTTCTAGTTGGTTCAGAGAAAATAAACAAATGAGTAAATCATGAGACGTGTCAGTCAGGGATAGTGCTACACAGAGGATGAGAACGGGAGCCAGAGTAGTGACTGCGGGCTGTTTCAGGCTGTCCTGAGGTCGTCACTGAAGAATGCACACTTAGCTGCGTCCTGACTCCTAGGAAGGAAAAACCGTGCGAAAATCAGGGAAAGTGCATCCCAGGCAGGGTGAGCAGCTGGAGAAGGACCCCGACGTGGGAAGCTTGGTGTGTTTGAGGCGAGAAGGAGACCCCTGTGGTCGGGGGCAGTGAAGGCTGTCAGGGTGGTGGTGGGGGGGGGGCTAGACCAAGGGGAGCTTTGTAGGTCAAGGGAAGGGGATTTGCCTTGTGTCCTAAGTGGGACGGGAAGCCATTGGAGTGTTGGCAGCGGGATAATCTCATCTGATTTATGTTTACAAATGATCACTCTGGGTCCCCTGGGGAGAAGGCCTAGCAGGGAACAAGAGTAGAAGAGAAGCAGGGAGACCAGTCAGCCGGTAGGCAGCTGTTGATTCTTGACTAAGGATGGAGAGGTCGGGAAGTCAGGTAATGCGAGAGGGTGATGGTGGGGGCAGTGGGTAGGGGGCAGTGTGATAGATCGCATGTATTCAGCGAGGCAGCAAGAGGAATCAGGCAACCCTGATTTTTTTTTTTTTTTTTGGCCGCACCCTGCGGCACGTGGGATCTTAGTTCCCCGACCAGAGATCGAACCCGCGCCCCCTGCGTTGGAAGCGCGGAATCTTACCACTGGACCCCAGGGGAGTCCCAACCCCAGTTTTTGAACTGGGCAATTCGGTGAATGGTGGTGCCTCTCTCTGAGATGGAAAAGACTAGAGAGGAACGTTTTAGGGAGTAAGGCCAAGAGTTCTTTTGAGCCGTGAAAACGTTGAGATTCTATTAGACACACCAGTGAAGGTGTAGGTGTGGCAGCTAGGACGTCTAGATGTGGACTTTGGGGAGGGGGTCAGGCTGGAGTGAAGACTCGGCAGATAGATGAGGTGCCAAGCCACAGAAGCGATGGACGTCACCTTGGCACCTGAATTTGGGGTGAAAGAAGGAAGGAGGAGTTGAGTTTCTACTTTGAGCATCGGGAAGGATGCTGATGCCGTTGACAGAAACAGGGTGTGGAGACAGAGGAGGCGTCTGTGGACCTGTGGGGTGGCAACCGCTACTGACTTCGGTCTTGAACAAGTTTGAATTTGATGGAAATACAAGTGCTTAGAGGAAGTTGTTTAATAAGCAGTTAGAAACAAGGGTCTAGTCTCAGGGGAGAGATGGGTCTCAGGAGCATGTTTTGGTTCATTGTCAAGGTCCCCGTGGAAGTGAGGATACAGAGTGATAAGGTGGAAAGATTAATTTTGACCAAATTCAAAAGAAAGTGAATCATCATTCAGGATGCCAGCATCTTAATTTATAATGGGACCTGTACCTATGAGTTACTTGGGTTATTGATGTTTAGAAGATTGCTGAGAGCACAGGAGCAAAAGGGGACCCCTTTAATCAACTCAGATAGCCAATGAGCCCCCCTTCTTTTCGGTCACTTCTCAGAGAACCAGCTCTGCCCTTCCCAAGTCCCTGCTCCCTCGCACAGTGTGGAGGAAACGTGCAAAGTGTGGAAGGATCTTTCCCACACGTCCTTGCTTTCTTAGTAGAAAATATGGGACACAATTTGACAACTTCTTGATGGCTCAGGGACCTCACTGAGGGCCTCTGTGCTTTTTATTGGCTGTGGTCGTGCTGGGACAGCCTCGTCACGGCAGGGGGCTGGGGCGGGGAGTTGAGGCCGGTGGCCCTTCACCAAGTGGCCTGCGCTCCTTGTGCTTTTATAGGAACTTGGTTTCCTTTTCAAAGTTCTTTCATTCCCTCCACGGTCGCACGGTGTCTGGACCATCGGCTGGAGTATTTCATCCCTCCTGGCTGGGAGAGGGTTGTTGTGTGGCCTTCGCTTGGCTCCTATGCCTGGGGCCCTAGGGACCCACCCCTTGAAAGTTTAGAGAGTATTTTTCATTGATCCCATTGCTGTTTCCCTGCTAGCACATCCAATCTTAACAAAGCATCACACAGCACAGGAATTCAGTATTTTGTAATAACATATATGTGTGTGCGTGTGTATATGTGTATGTATATGTATCTGTGTATATATATGCGTGTACATACACACATACACATATATACACATATACATGAGTATATACATACACATGCACACACATATACACATACATGTATACACACATATATACATACATACACGAGTATATACATACACGTGCATACACACATACATATACATACACATACATGTATATACACACATACACATAGACATATATACATGTATGTATGCACACACGTATACATATTTACACACACATATACATACACATACATATATGTATATGCACGTACATATATACACATACATCATATATATTCTGTTATATATATAAAACTGTTATATTCAGTTGAATGTATATATACATATATATAAAACAGAATCACTGTATACCTGAAACTAGCACAACATTGTAAATCAACTGTACTCCAATTAAAGGAAAAACCTAAATATCTGTGCAAAAATAAAAAAACCCCAAAACAAAGCCTCACAGAGCATAGCGTGCTTTTTGGGCAGTTTCCCTGTGCACAGCTGGTCTTGGCCTCAGGGAGCTGATTCTCTCTAACTTCTTCCCTGACCTTCTATGACGGTGGCATCTGGGGCTTTAGCTGTGGTTCTCCTGCCTGAAGTCGGCTTCACTTTGCCAGTCGCGCACAGACTCTGTTTTAGCTTCTGGCCTCATCAGTGTGGAATGTGCTGCAGTAAACGATGGCCCTTGGAGCTGGTAGGAACCCTAGAGACCGTGGTGGCAAATATCCTGCTGCTCAGGGAGGATAGGGGATCAGGGAGGACACTACCCACCTCCCAGGACTGAGAGGGGAGGGGCTTTGGTGGTACCGAGAACTTTGGGGGACCAGAAACCTTCAGTGGCCAACATTTTCCGAGCACCTTGCGATGCACAGGTTTATAAAAGCAGGAGGGCACCAAGGAGCTCTTCATCTTTCACAGTCACTGCTCATCACTCATAGTGGCTAAAGTTAAAAATACGAAAAAAAAAAAAAAAAACGAACGGAGGAATGATTAATAATATGATTAATAATGGTTCATTCATTTGATGGATGACTAAGCAGAGGAATCTCTAAGACCACAAGGGTGGATTCAAAGACGAAAGTATGTTTTGTGCCCATAACCATGTTAGAACTAGGTGAGAGCACATAGGTCAGAGTCGTGTGATGGTAATGGGATTGTGAGATTAAAACATAGCATTTCCAAACTTTCTCTAATGCTGATTTATAATTCCCGTTATGGGAAGACATACAAATAGGGACTTCCTTAGTGGGCCAGTGATTAGGACTTTGTGCTTCCACTGCAGGGGCCTGGGTTCGATCCCTGGTTGGGGAGCTAAGATCCCGAAAACCTCTTGGCCAAAAAAAAAAAAAAGAAAAGAATAAGAAAAAGAAATACAGCAAAATGCAGCTGACCATCATTGACATGACATATGCCTTGAGTTGCTTTTCTGGGAAAGGGGATGATTTGCTCTATTTCCTGCTCACAATCTGCTAGTGAACGTGGGGCTGGTGATGTGGGAAGGAGTGTGGGACTCCAGTTATTGAACAGGGTCGTCTTTGCACGGCTTTGATTTCAGCCTCCTTCACTCCATCTTCTAACTTTACCGGTGCCAAGTATCCATCTACGCAGCTTTCCTTCCTTTGCTTCATCCCCAAACGTCGCATCTTCCTTTTGTTTCATTTCCATTTTGTAAGCTGTTTTAGGACTGAAATTATTGCTGAGTATGAATGAAGAGATTCAGGACAAGGTACAGCCAAAGTGAAACCCTTAATTTTCACAAGGGTGGTTTATCTAGATTGTGGTTCAGCTGCGGACAACTCACCCCAGACAGTTGGGGGTTTGATTTCATTGCAATTTGTGTTTACGGGTGACCCAAGAGTTGGGTGCAAAGTGTGATGCCTGGATTTTCTCACATCCTGGCATGAACTGGGATAAAGCCTGACACTGAGGCCAAGCTGTCAATGTATTGATGGGATAATTGAACCCTGCAGAAGGCAGCCACAGCCACTTTAGTTCTTTGCTACTAGGCAGAGTCTCAAATGCAAGTCACTTCTTTTTTTTAAACAAGATGAAGGATTTTAATATGTTTAAAGCAAAGTTTAAGAAAATAATCAGGTGGAACAAGGCCTTATGAAAAATTCCCCAATTAAGAAAAATATATACAGGTAAACAGGCAGAAAAATCAAATTAATACAAGGATAAAAAAATAAAATTTTGCTCCTAATTATTACCTACAATATTGTTTTGTAAAAGAAAGCATTGTTTCTAGGATTTGCTTGAGATTTCTTTTGTATTTTTTCTTAAAGATATTTTAACAAATTTTTTTTTGGAACTTAGTTTTTAGTCTGAGTGCAAGGAGAACCATTTGGAGACTTTTTTTTTTTTAATTAATTATTTATTTATTTATTTTTTATTTATTTATGGCTGTGTTGGGTCTTCGTTTCTGTGCGAGGGCTTTCTCTAGTTGTGGCAAGTGGGGACCACTCTTCATCGCGGTGCGCAGGCCTCTCACTATCGCGGCCTCTCTTGTTGCGGAGCACAGGCTCCAGACGCGCAGGCTCAGTAATTGTGGCTCACGGGCCTAGTTGCTCTGCGGCATGTGGGATCTTCCCAGACCAGGGCTCGAACCCGTGTCCCCTGCATTGGCAGGCAGATTCTCAACCACTGCGCCACCAGGGAAGCCCCAAGATATTTTAAATGTAAGTAGTATATGCCATGTTAAAAATTCACACTTTTCATTAAGGGGTGAAATGAAACTTGAATTCCCTCCTTCGCTCTCTGGTCCCCTGGTCCCTGACCTGAAGGTAACCAATGTTAGCAGTTAGCAAGTCACCTTCTTCAAAGCAAACACTGGCCCGGGTTGCTAGTGCTTTGAGCGTCGTAAAAGGGGGTGGCCGGGCCCACTGACTGCGGCCAGCCCTGGGAGATGCCTGTCTGTTTCCCTCATTGTTCCCGAGGAGCAGGACTTCCTCTTTCTGACTGATTACACATTGTGAATCCACACATTTTCATGGTCCCTTTACTCCTGAGCCAGCTGTCAGGCAGAGACAGGGTCTCCGAGCACAAACTGCTTGAAGCCTTTCATGTCTGGTTTCCTGAGGACGAAAAGGCAGGGCTAGTTCTTGCTGCCTGTTTTTTCATCTCTTTCCTAGCGGTCTAGCCTATCAGTGTACCCGGCTGCCCCAAAACGGCCACGGAAGGAAAAGGCTGAAAAGCTCTCCTCTGATCAGGCCTGTTGGACTTGTTTTGGAAATTACAGTAAAAAATTTGAAACTTGATCTCTAGACACTTACGGCCATGGGTGCTTTTAGCCTAACGGGTCTTTGTATTACATCTTAAAGTGGGAATTTTAGTATTTATAATTGAACATTCCTCAGATAAATATAAAATTCAGATTCGTAGTTTTACCCAGTGCCCAATGCTTCTTCCTGTAACGCGTTTGTCAGGTGTTTATTCAGCCAACTCAGCATCGCGGTTCCTATGCAGAATCCATGCCGCGTGGAAACAGCCTGTGTGATCCGCACACAGAGGAGAATGTGGGCTCCGAGCAGAGATGCAGTTCACTCGGGATTTGAGACCCTCGAGGCCTGCCGTCCACCACCCCCGGTCCTTCAGGACTCAGCACAATCATCTTCTCTTCCTGAACCTGTTTCTTGCCATCCCTCCCCACCCAGGCTGAGTTAGGAAGCCTGTGGTCTGTCTCCTCACTGGGCAGGGAGCCCCTTGAACCAAGGCTCGGTCTCATTCTGCTTTGGGCCTGGTACGTGCAGGCACTGGACACCCGTCTGCAGAGTGGCCGAGGGGACTTGTTCTGGTCTCTACAGGAATTTCTCTGCTTTTGTTTCTGATGACTCAGATGGCATGGATTAGTCTTGTTTGATCTGTTGTCAGCATGGGAAACGAACGTGCCTTGTGGACCCTTGGCACTGAGAAGGGTAGACCCCCCGAGGCAAGAGGTGAGCGTGGAGCACCCCCAGCGGGTTCTGCGTGAGCGCGGGACCCGCACCTCTTCGAGGTGCAGTGTTTGGAGCTTGGCGTAGGTTTGCGGGATGCCTGCGTGCATGAGTGAACTGATGTCGTGCGGCCGTGGGTACTTGAACTCTGTTTCCACTTTTGTGTCCCTCAAAGTCCGTGCATAATCACTAGAGAATATGGAGGGTACAGAAGGGTTCTCAAGAAGCGGCGTGTCCCCTCCCTCCCGCCACAACGGTGAATCGGTGATGCCAGGTCTGTGTTAGAAGACCGTCCCTTCTCATGAGACTCCCATCTCCCACCCCCCCCATGGTGTGCTTGGAGATCGTTGCCCCGCCCAGAAAGAGGCGTAGTGTGTATCAGCTACCAAAACTGCCCGTCATGTGCAACTTGGCTTTTTAACAGAGCTCAGTAATGGGCTTGTTCCTCCTCTCCCTGGAGTGTGTGTGTTTGCGGAAGAGAAGGTGGCCAGCACGTTGTCCCATAGTGAGGGGCGAGGGGACACCGACTTGCCCCTCCCCACCCCGCTCCCCTCTGCGTCAACAGCTCTGGAATTCTCAGGGCTCCCTAGCGTCAAATCGTGATCTCGTGGAGGCCCCCTGGAGCCCATCAGTTCCGTGGTCTCCGGGGACGGGGCAGGGTGAAGAGGTGGAGAGAGTCGTGATGGGGGCTGGCGCTCGTGGCGGCCCCCTGGAGCCCATCAGTTCCATGGTCTCCGGGGACGGGGCAGGGTGAAGAGGTGGAGAGAGTCGTGATGGGGGCTGGCGCTCGTGGAGGCCCCCTGGAGCCCATCAGTTCCATGGTCTCCGGGGACGGGGCAGGGTGAAGAGGTGGAGAGAGTCGTGATGGGGGTGGCGCTCACGGGAGGTCTGTCGGGGGCACTGGGCTTCCCCAGGTCTGAAGTGCGGGGAGGGGGTCGAAGCGTACCCTCGGCCTGTAAGATGGGGGCGCCGCTCAGGATGAAGATCGGCATAGACACCCCACGTGGCACCAGGTTGATTCATGCCCAGCTCCTAGAGATAAGCCTCCCAAGGCCCTTCTGGCCTAAGTGGAAGCTTCCTCTTCACCCCAAATAAATGAGTAGTAGCCAGAGGGCAGATAAGGAAAGAGCGGGCAGGGGAGGAAACAGGAGGTTGAGGAGGGTAACACGCAGAGGTGAAAAGAAGCTCTGCGTCAGCTTCCTGTTGGGGAAAATGTGGTTCTCCCTCGGGGGCCAGACAAGCTCCCCGGATGGTTCAGGGAGAAAAGTGAGAGGAGACGCAAGCAAGACAAGATGCCTGCAGGTTAGAGCAGAGCAGAGAGGACGGAGGGAAGTGGGTCTGCTTTCCAGGCAGTGCTGGGCCCTCGCATTGGCTTGGCTCTTCTGGGTATGGGCACCTTCGTGAGGCCAACCTTCCGAGGCTGATTCTGGAGGAAGTGAGTCATTGAAGACCCAGCTATACCCTGAGCAAGTTTGTCCCTCTGTCCACTTATGGCAGAACATTCTCTGATGCTCAGGGTTCCAAAACAAGGGCTGGCGAGGACATCGTTTCAGAGTTCTCCCAACCGTTTCCCTGGTTACTAGTTCCCTGAGATGCCCTTCCCAGTGAATGAATGAATGAATGAATGAATGATTCCCTGTCATATGAGGTTAGGGGATGCTGCGTCCCAGTCTCCCTTTGGAGAGTTACAGAACAAGTCAGCCTATCACAGGCTCTGAAATTCCTGCACTAAAGGAACTTAACACGTCATCTTTCAACCCAACTGGACTGCGGACAGGCTTGCTGTATTTCTATTGCAAAACCACACAGACTATGTGGATGGGGCCCCCTGGATTAAACAATATATGCAACCTTAGAGGGTGGTCTTTGCCATGGACTTTTTCCCTCCTTTAAGTAACACCTCTTATCATCTTGAGAGATTCCTGCATTCTCTGGGGGCACAGCTCAGGAGATACTGGAGTAAGATACTGTCTTGCCCATCAGGGGTGTGCAAACAGCACTACTTTCACAGCATTTGTGGGGCAAACAGTCTGAGTGGGGTGGACTCGTGCCCACTCATCCAATCAGTCCTGCCTGGAACCCACAAAATCCTTTTGCAGGATGGTTTTCCGAGATAAGGATGCAGCTTGTGGCCAGAGATAGAGCGTGAATTAGTTCTGCACCAAAGCACCATCCTCAGCCCCAGTGTTCTTAGCTCAGCACTTTAAGACACTGGTTCTTTGGTCTCAGTGATTCCCGTATAGGCAGGTGGTGGTGGGAATGCTCCAGGGTCCTTTAAAATGCTTAAAGCCCACTGATATGCAGTCCTGAACATACATAACAAAGAATCCTTGAATATAGTCTGAATTGAATGTGTAAATTCTTAAATCTGTGCCTTAAAACTTTAAAAGGACTGAAGTGACCTCCTGGACCTGTTTCCTATCTCTGAAATAGTTAAAACTCTATAAATCTTCAGTGTTTTTTTTTTTTGGTTTAGATTCTACGATAGCTGTTCCCAAACCTTGCTGCACGTTAGAATCGAGCTTTTAATTCCGCTGCCTGTGTTGTATCCTATTCCAATTAGATCACAATGTGGTGGGGTGGAGGCAGGGCGGAGCCAGGTATTTGAATTTTTTTAAAGATCCCCAGTAATCCCCACATGCAGCGAAACTGGGGGCACTGATGTAGAAGCACTTTATTTTTATTATAACGACCACGCCTCTGTGAGAGAAGCAGGACAGGAACTCGTCCTCATCTCGTAAGTGAGGTAACAAAGGTCGTACAGAGTGAAGAGACATGATCCAGGTCACAGATCAGGTTCCAGACAAGTGTCATTCCTTACTTGGGCCAAACCCGGCCAATCAGACTAGGTTCTGAGGATGTTGGGATATGAGACTGGGGGGTGGGTGGGAGGAACTGGGCTTGAAAACCCAGAGGATTGAACACGGGCCTTCGTGCCTGAAGGAGAAACAAGAAAACCCCTTCAGTGTCATGCCTCCTGCCCCGGCAATGCTACCTCTGTCTGGGGACCGCTGGTCTGCGTTTCATTTCTAGGGACACAGAATGGACCCTGCGTGCCAGAGTTGGAGGAAATTATCAGAGCCCACAGCTTGTCTTCAGACTTAACGTCGACTATTTCTCTCCTTTGATTTTCTATTTTTTTTATAGTTATTTATTTTATGTATTTACTCTTGGCTGCTTTAGGTCTTCGTTGCTGCGCGTGGGCTTTCTCTAGTTGCGGCGAGCGGGGGCTGCTCTTCATTGCGGTGCACAGGCTTCTCACTGTGGTGGCTTCTCTTGTTGCAGAGCACAGGCTCTAGGCGTGCGGGCTTCAGTAGTTGTGGCACGTGGGCTCAGTAGTTGTGGCTCATGGGCTCTAGAGTGCAGGCTCAGTGGTTGTGGCGCATGGGCTTAGTGGCTCCGTGACATGTGGGATCTTCCCGGACCAGGGCTCGAACCCGTGTCCCCGGCATTGGCAGGCAGGTTCTTAACCCCTGCACCACCAGGGAAGTCCCTTTCCTTTGATTTTTAAACAAGTCCTCCCCGTGAGTTTTGAGGCTGTCTCGGACATTCCCGCCCTTGATTTTACAGTATCCTAGTCTCTGCATCGGCAGGTGTGAGAAAACCTACCACTCTGTGGAATTGTCCTATCACCATGGAGGCTGTTATGGGGGCAGCGGGATGGGGCAAGGGGCTCTGAGGGGGATGCTGTTGAAACAAACGATTCACTAGTAACTGGGCTTCTTTGCAGCTTCAGGGCTCATAAACTAGAGGCTTAGAAGCAAGGATGAATGATCCCACATCCCCCAAATATTGCTGGCTCAGAGCATTTTTCCACCGTCTGACATGATTGATTAATCCTATTGTATGTATGGGGAGAAGTACTCACATTTCTTTCTTTCTTAAAAAAAATACACTTATTTTTATTGTATAATTCAATGTTTTTTTGTTTGTTTGTTTTTGCCGCACCACATGACTTGTGGGATCTCAGTTCTCTGACCAGGGATTGAACCCCGGGCCACGGCAGTGAAAGCGCCGAATCCTAACCACTAGGCCTCCAGGGGACTCCTGGTACTCACGTTTCTAATAGCCCTACAAATATGGAGGATAAGCCAGGAATTCCCTTTGGTTGGAAGTGGGCAAGCAAGGACGGTGACCCCTTGGATGACATACTCTGTGTTGCTGGGGACTTGGAATGGATGGCCTGATATTCTGAGATTCTAGGTCTTAGAAGGAGACATAAGATGCTTCAACTTCCATTGTATCGTTATTATTATTACATGAAACTCGCTCTAGCTTAGAGGACTATTTGAGCATTATTTCTTCCCTAGCTTCAGAAAAATGATGTTGTGAATTCTTCTAGAAACGTATTGTCATGAAAGATTGCCACCAAGACTTAGCAGTAAGGAGTCCGTGAGGCCTGGATCTGACTAGGTTTGACAGAAACTCGCTTTTTTTTTTTTTTAAGAGTTTGAATGAATTTTTAGGATGCTATGCTTCGTCAGGTATATTATAATAAAACACTGACATTGGGAGTGATTTACTTATAAATGCAGTGGCGTTGAAGGTGACCCCTGTCAAGAGCTCGCTCCCTTGCCTTCCACAGTGGTTCCTCGACGAGGAGGGAAAAGGGGTGGAAAGTCTGGCAGTCGCTCACCTGAGGGCCGTGTTTCCCACCTGCACAAGCCGGTCCTCGTGTATGTTGCAGCCAAAAGAAAGATTTAGAGCTTATTCAGCCTCAAGCAGGGCCACGCACAGTAGGTGCTCAAACCAGCAGCGGCGCCCGGGAGTGACTTAGAAATGCAAGTTCTCCGGTCCCCAGAGCTGCTGTGAGGAGTCTGCATCCCTGGGGCGGGACCCCGCGGCCGTGTTTTCCCAGGCTCTCCCGGGGTTCAGTGCTCACAAAGGTGGAGTGGCGTGGCCCTGGACCGATGGTTCTCAAAGTGGGGTCTCCCGGCCACCGCTCCCCACCTCACCCGTGACCTCGTCAGAAGCCACCCGGTCTCTTAGTCCTTGGACGTTGGCAGGAGGCAGTGGACACACTCCCTGGCACTTGCCAATGTTCGCGGATGAACCTGTAGAGTAATCCATTCTCCGATAAGCACAGAGTCTTAACCACTGGACTGCCAGGAAAGTCCATGTCTCCCAACTTCGGATTTGATGTTATTCCCACTGAATACAGGGGATGGAAGGGCTATCACGCATGACGGGGAGAAATCCAACATGTAGTTCCAATACCCTCCGACCCTTAAAGAATGGAATCATTGGCCGCGAGTGCCTCTAAATTGCCCGTGTTTCTCTTTGCCGGTAGAACTGACAGAAAACATCGGGCTTCCGGTGAATCTGCTTGAGAAACATGACCTGTGGCCCGCCTATGTCACGTACACATCCCCGCTGGTGGAAAGACTGATTGAGAAAAGCAAAGCCAGAGACCTGGAACGCTTGCAAACGGCCGAGGAGAGCCGGCCGACATGCAGGCAGAGCAAGCCTCCCAGCGTCACCCAGCTGAAAAGGAGAAAGTCCTCCAAGCCCTCAGGCAACATGACGTTCAAGGACGTGAGGTCAGAGACCATGCTCTCGGGGTGGGGCCCTTTCCCCATGTCGGCCACGGGTCCCCCCGTGGTTCCAGAGCGCACCCGCTTCCACGCGGATGCCAGGGCAAGTCCCACCGCCGACTACAACAAGATCATCTTCTCCCGGAAGCCGAGGACGAGGATGCTTCCATACCGCCCACTGCTGGCCGGCGAGGAGAAACACCCCGACGTTTAACGGGGAGTCCCTGCAGCCGCCCCCCAAGCTTGTACAGCAGTTAAGGGCCATTTGCCACACATTTCATGACGGCCTTTGCGTTGGGCTGAGATCAACCAGATGGAATGTGGGCCATGGAGGGGGTGAGGGCACCCCGTCTGGCAGTGCAGTCATGCGCGGGCGGGAAGCCTCAGGCTCTAGATCCTGCCATAGATGCTTAGGACCCAGCTGGGGGTGAATCAGTCCTGGTCCAGGCAGGAGACAGCAATCACACCAGAGATCCTTTGATAGAAAGAATTTCTAGCCAGGTAGCTGCAAAGGCAGGAAGAGGGCACAGAGATGTGGATGGAGGGGGCGCCCGCAGGAAGCAGGCTGGGGGGACGAAGAGAAGACGTGAGCTCGTTAAGAGTTAGACGCTCGGAGAAGGGGCAGGTGGGCTGCATCTCAGATCCCGGACGCTGGTGTCCTGAGCTCGCAGGAGACCCCTTTGGGGGTGGCAGCCCCGCCTCTGAGGAGGGGGAGCTGTTTGGCTGACGGACACCCCGAAGCTCGTTCTGAGATTGTTGGGAAAACCAAAATGGGACTCAAATATTTGTTTCTGGGAGGAGTTGACACCGTCCGAGTGAACGAGAATTGCTGGGGGAAACAGAAAGCGACAGGAAGCCAACAGAGGTAAACAGGAAGCAAATCAGGAGCGAGTTCCTTCTTCTTCCTCCAGCCTCCAGACTCCCTCTGGCTCTTCTGATGGGCAGAGCCTCACCGGGAGGGGAACAGAAATGTGATTTGCAGGATCCCAAACCCTGCATCTCAAAGCAGAGTGCAGAAGGATGGGCTTGGAGCCAAGGGAAGATGAGCTCATTACCTGCCCGGTGGGGTTCTGGGCGATCCCACCTTGCTGCCCCACTTGGCACCTGGACCTGGTATTGGAATGTTTGTTCCTTGGAGGGTTTACAAAGTGGCAGTGGCGACCCGGGCGTCCCCTGCTGAGAAGTGGAGGATTTTTCTCCCCTGTAGTTCTTTAAGGCTTGTGGAGCTTAGTTGGCTGGGGGAGAGGTTCCCGGCTGGACCCCAGCTATGCTTTGTCAGACGCAGCTGGCGTTGGTCCACCCATGCTCTGAGCTGTTCCCACTTGGCCTCAAAGCAAACGATGCCGTACTCAGTCTGGACGCAGAAGACTTTGTCTTTAGACACAAAGAGGATCGAGTTATGACAGGCAGACCACACGGCCTCAGGCTTGGGGCTTGTCTGCTGAGCATGGCCTCATTGGTAGGATCTCTCTTCTTTGCCCTCACCTGAGTTTCTCTGCTTATATTTGTGAAGCAGTTAATACTCACCCTGTTTCCCTCACGGAGACCTAGAGGATGCAATGTGCCAGTTGCTGGAAGAGGCTGAATTTGCCCTACGAACGCGTTCGCTGCATCCAGGAGTCTTGCAGAAACGTTTGGGCTCCACGCTGGCTGCTGTGAGCTGTGTAAAAGCTGCACGAATTAGGAGCTCCAGACCCATTCCTGAGTTCCCAGCTCTTGGCCAGAATGAATTTTTGCAAAAAGAATAGGTGGTTTCCAGTAAATCTGAATGACTGTATTTGGGTCCACGGAACATTTACAGACATGGAGGCTGGTGATAAATTCCCAACGAGAATTTTTCTCTCTTGTATCCTTTTATGGGGGTTTATAGCCAGAGTATGTTTGGGAAGCTATGGATTATAGATCCTCATTGTGTTCGTGTTTGCAGGGATTTGGGGTGATTTCTTTCAATTCCTTTGAAGGCAGAGTAGTTACATGGTTTTTTGGGTTTTTTGTTGTTTCTGTTTTTTTAAATCTCTAGGTGTTTGATAGTTTTTACACGCATATACTCTCTAAGTAAAAATGGTTGTTTTATAGATAGTATTGTCTAGATTAGTTTAATTCTCAGCCTGTTACAACCACACAAGCAGGAGCCAAGGACATCCGCACTCTATGCTGTGATGCAAATGGCTTGTGTCTGTGACCGCGGTCCAGACGCGTGGTCTCCTGAGGCCGTTTCTGAGAGAGAAACAGTCTAATTCCTTGGAAAGGAGGGAGTCCCTTCAAGGCCAAGCTGGGTTCGCAGGTCCCTGGGGCGGTGACTGTGTAAACAAGGCTGCAGTGCTGGTGGGTGCGGGCCGGGTGCTTGGCGGTGGCCTGGGAGCCCTCCACCTGGCAAGGGAGGCGGCTGGGGGGCGGCGGGGGGAAGGCCTAAACCCAGGGGCCTGGGGGACCCATGGACTTGACTGACAGCAACTCCTCCTCTTCCTTTCGTGGGCCGGAGGACCTTACTGTAGGAGGCGCGACTGCCCCACAGTCCCCTTCATCTTTTCTTAGGACATGGATAAAAGCTGGGTACCCCGAGGTAGGGGTTTTGACCCCTGGGATTTGGTGGGGGTCCCGGGAGGTGGAGGAGAAGTCACACGTAGCCCAGGGACCCCAACCAGGGACTGGCTCCGTGTCCCTGGAGACGGAGACCTGCAGCAAAGTCCCAGCCCCGTAGCCTCGCTCCACGTGTCAGCAGAGGTGGTAAAAAAGATCGTAAAAGTGCTTTGTGAGATGTGGGCTGGCCAGGGTGCCCGTCAGGACCGAGCGGCTCTTTTCAGCTTTAGCTGAGTCATTCGTTCCTAGAAGCTTCTTGGAAGCCCCTCCCTTCTGGAGTGACGGGCAGGGGCGGCAGGTTATCGGGGCCACAGATAAGACAGGATGCGAGCCGGAGGGGGAAGTAAACAGGGGCCTGGGGTTTACTGTGAGCTGATGTCGTCAGAGCCCGGACTGAAGCTCAGGCCTGGGTTTGTGTTTGTCAAATAATCAGGAAACCCTCCCTCTTCCTCCTTCACTACCCCCTCCCCACCCGCATCTCTTACCAGGGACCCAGCGCCTCAGCCAGCCACCTGGGCACTTGAAAATCACACTGCAGTGCCCTAAACCAGCGGGGCGGGGCGGGGCCGTGTGCATGAGGGATCCTCTGGGGCAGTAGGGGTGGGGGTGAGGGCAGGCAGGGCCGGCAGGGGATGCGGGAACACCCCAGCTTTAGGTGGAGCCCCCTGCCACCCCATATTCTGTGCCTTGGTCCTGACCATGATCCGATATCCACATGGGACAGGGCGGGATAAACAGTGTCGTGAAAATGACCTTGGGCTTAGTGCCGAGACCCCCATCTCTTCTCCCAGGCTCTCTATTCCATGGCAAATAAAAATTCCCACCCCACCTGAGGCCTTTCTGGGAAGCTTCTACAGCTGGGGGCCCGGCAGAGCTCGTGGTACCAATCCACTTCCTCTGCAGATCTAACTATTCAGCCACCCAGGACCCTCCAATGCTTTTGGTAGACAAGGCAGGTGAGAAGCACAGCGCTTCGGGCAAGTCGGCCTGGCTTCTGCGGGCCCGCCAGTCGGGAGGGGTTTGTGCAGAGAGGAATTGGTTCCAGAGGCAGTGACGGCTGGAAGGAAGCCCGCCCCGAGCGCCGCGCGTGCGCCAGCACCTGTGCGCACACTTTGGTGTGTTGCGGCGCGTCTACGTCCGTTCACTGTCTAGAGGCTTCTGTCTGCTCTCCTAGCTGACCCTGAAGGAAGTGAGCCCCTCTGGGACTGGAACCCAGGCCCTCAAGCCCACGTCCAGGCTGCCTCCCCTGTACCCGGCTCCCCTCCCCCACTCCCCCTCTGTCCCCTCCGCCTCCTCCTCCTCGGTTTCGTCACTGGCAGTCCTGCTGGCGCGTCCTCGAGAGGGCAGGTGTGTCCGGCCTGTGGCTGCTGGCCCTCAGGTTCAGCAATGAATCTGTCAGGCAGTGGCTTCACTAGAAGCCCGTCGTGTGTGACCCATCCACCAGAGCCAACTCACCGTCTGCCGCTGGACCAGCAGAGCTGGGAAGGAGGGTCTGGAGGTGCCGTGAGAGCTGGACAAGGTCAGTCCTGCTCACGGTCACCTTCCCAGAGCTCGGCCCACAGCCTGGCACACGGCTGGGGCTCAATTACTTACTGAGTGGATGATTTACAACACCAGGTCCTGACACCTGAAACAGAATGCATGGCGAAGCGGTGGTTTCTTTTGTAATATCCAGAGGCTGGAGAAACCACTCGGCCGGGGTGTGTAGAAACTTTGAGGCAAGCAGCAGCACCTTTGCTGTAAAGTTCCTTCTGGTCCTGATAGTGTGATTCGAACAAAGAACCCAGTTGGCACCTTGGACGTGCCCTTCCTTGTAGGACATGGGAGGGATAGAGGAGCTGGAGACACAGTCTCCTAAAATGTAACATCTAGTCAGTCTGTCCTTTTAAACGACCAATCCATGCCTACCTGATGGAATTCCAAGTTAATTATACATATTTCCTCCGGGCTTTATCAGAAGGGACAAAATTTCATAGACCTAACAGTTTCTCCCTTTCCCACATTTGCAGCCGTGCCGATTGAGGGCACCCGACACATATGCGCTGGGTGCTGGCTTGTGCCAGGTACCCTGCTGGGGGCCCAGCCGTGAGCAGGGCAGACACTCAGGCTTCCGTCTGGCGGTGCAGACACTGGACAATCACTTTATCGCATCGCAGTTGCGAGGGGTGTTACAGAGAAGCACAGGACTCTGTGAGAGCGTTCTTGCTTTGAGCTCCTGCTGTGCCCTCCCCAGGCTCATGAGGTAGGGGTTAGAGAAGGAAGCAGGATTAGTATCAGGGCAGCTGCTCATGAAAAGCGGTGAGGTCATGGCGAAATTTTGGCCAAACTGAAGTTTAGTGGCCTGCTGAATTTTTTGAACTTTGCAGAGCTGCCTTCAGTGTATGCTTGTCTGGCTGTCTTGTTTGTTTCTGTAGCACCATGGAGCTGTCCCCGGGCTGGGCCGAGGTTCAGGCCACAGCCTCTCCCTCCCGGCCCCACGAAGCAACACAGAGGCAGCGCCCACATCTGCACGCTGCTCACCCAGGCCACTCACTTCCTGCCTTTTTGGCTGGAGGGCTGGCGAGGCAGCTTCAAGGCAGGCCCCTAGCCCCTGTGTTTCCCCCACCAGACCCCGGGCAGGGACCAGGCCCAATCCCTCAGCATCTGGCCTCTGGCCCACTGAGCCTTACCTCAACTTCCCCAGGTCTCGGAGCAAAGAGACCAGTTCTGGCTTTCCATGCTTTCTACCAGATTTTCCGGGTTCGTGGAGGTCCCTCTGTAGACCGGGGCAGGGGGTGTGTTTCAACCCAGGGAAAGGCAGGGTCCCTGCTCCACGCCCTTCCTCTTTCTGCCCTTGTCTGCAGAGCCTCTCCCTCCTTTTTTTTTTCCCCTCCTTCCTTTCCATTTGAATTTCATTGTTATTTATTTTTTTTGCCATTGCAAAATTAAATGACGCTTGTTTTAAGTGACTCAGGCTCCTTGCGGTAGAAGTGAACCGAGATGGCCCAGGCTCCACAAACTTTAGGAGAAGCAGGTCCCTTTAATGCTCGGATCCTGGGTCTGAGCCTCCCTCCTGAGGCCCATGGGGAGTGCCCAGATGCTCTCTGGGAAGCTCTGAGGAATGCTTGCGTAGCTCACAAAACCGCCCCTCGGGGCCCCTGTCACCCTGACCATCGTCTCACTCCAGAGCAGTTGCCCCACGGTCCCAGGTCACTGCTGTCCCACTTCTCCCCAGCGCAGCCATTGGGTCCCCCTGTGGTTTCTCAAAGCACGGCTCTCCCAGGTTGTCGCATCAGCAAGTCTACCCTGAAGGCCTGGGGGTGGCAGAAGCACAACAGAGTAAATTACAATTCTATTGGAAGTCTGTATTTTGGGAGGCCCACAGCCTAAATCTGAACGCTGTTCCCTGGTGAGGGCCAGCTCCATCTCCAACATGGATCTCAGCACATGCCCGTTAACTCAGAATCCAGGGCCAGTTCCCCCTTAATCCTGGAGGCACTGGAGCCACCTCCACCTTCCCTTCCCATGTCAATAACCTCCCTCTTGGTCCCAGAATTGCCACTGGGATACCAAGTGGCCTATTTCTAAGAGGTGGTTTAGTTCTCCTGGCCTGGAGAAGACAATCACAATATTCAACAGAACACAGTGCAGTTGGGGCTTCAGAACAGTTAGTAGAGGGCTTTTGTCTTGTCCTCTCGGGGTCCTGCTGGCAGAATGTGGGGAAGTTATGCCTTCTGATGTCCAAGGGTGGGGAGCTCCTGGCAGGATACACACAACAGCACCACCACCGTCTCCATCAGCAGCTCCATCACCATGACCACCACCACCACCACCTCCACCTTCACCTCCATCTACAGCTATTACTAGTATCTTCACCATCATCATCACCTTCACCACCACTACCACCACCATCACCACCACCACCTCCACCTTCACCTCCATCTACAGCTATTACTAGTATCATCACCATGACCATGACCACACCACCACCACCATCACCATCACCATCACCATCACCACCATCACCATCACCACCTCCACCTTCACCTCCATCTACAGCTATTACTAGTATCATCACCACCACCGTGACCATGACCACCGCTTTCACCTTCACCTCCCCCATCTGCACCTCCATCCCCACTACCATCACCACCACATCACCTCTGAACAAATTTATGAAAGTGCAGCCCTTATTTGTTTATTGAAAAATTATTAAACCAGCAAAGACACAATCTCAATAAAAGGCCTATTTTATAAGTTAGACAGAGGAAGACAAATACTTTAGGATATCACTTATAGGTAGAATCTAAGAAAGCTGAACTCAGAGAAACAGAGAATAGAGTGGTGGTTACAGGAGCTGGGGGTGGGGGGAGTGGGGAGATATTGGTCAAAGGGTACAAGCTTCCCATTATAAGATGAATGGGATCTAATGTACAGCGTGCTGATTATAGCTAATAATACCATATTATATATTTGAAGGAGGCCTGAAGAGCACACTCTGAGAAGCCCCAGTGTCTGGGGGGTGGTGTGGGCTGAGGGACCCAAGTAGAGGCTGGGGAGGCAGGGGGTGAGAGTGGGTCACCTCAAGACACAAAAACGAAAGACAGACTTTTTCCTAAGAATGACCGACAGCCACTGCGGGGTTTTAGGCAGGGAAATAGCAAGATCTGTTAGTGGAGACTAAACCCTGTTTGGATTCCTCTCTCCCTGGCCCAGCACTGTGGACATTATAGCTCACCCTTAAATATGGGGGGTGAGGAAAAGCGGGATGTAAGGCCCGCCTCTGAGGAGCTCACAAGAGATCTTAAAAGTGTATACCGGCATCGCCTCCTCAAGTGGGAGGGGTCCCCTTCCAAGTCATCCACTGACTCCATGTTGTCAGCCTGAGAAGTCGTGCCTTGTTCCAGCAACGCTGGGCCTGCTCGGAGCCTTCTGAGCTCTATTTTTTGGTCATGATAGTTTCTGAGTCAGTTCATGGGCTGTACCAAAACCCAGATGCTTTAGAACCACAGAATGAGGGAGGACGTGGAAGGGTGGCTCCTTTAATCTCACCCATTCGTTCTGAAGACAAGGAAACAGAGGGTCAGAGAGGTCCAGTGATTTGGTTGAGGATTTGAATGCAGTCCCTCCAGGTCTTCCCGATCCTCTGCTGACGCCTGTCATGGACCAGGGAAGGGGGCCTGGAGGCCCGAGTGTGGGGCCTCTCCCGGTAGCCCAGAGCAGGCAGCTGGAATTCCTTCAGGAGGGTTCCTGCAAGAGCTGGGCTTGGAGCAGGAGAGTGACATGAACAGGGTAGATGAGAGGGTGGGGCATCCCGGGTACGTCCAAACATGGACCGCCATCTACAATTCCTTTTCTTAAAAAAAAAATGGCAAACTAAAGATTTTGTTGGAACTCTTTTTCCCAGCAGAGCGCCACAGGCAGGTGGTGTTTGCATCCACACCCTCGTTCTGGGACGATCCCAGTCTCTCGTGCTCCAGGAGACTTGGGTTTTCGGAACATCTCCAAGCCCACCCTGTCCCCTTCTATCGATTCCATCTTCACGTGTAATGAATTAAAGAGCAGCATCCTTTATGAAAGGCAGGGAGAAAAGTACCGGAGGGACAAACCATTGCCAGTACTTTTGAAAAGCAAAATGGGCTCTGCGGCAGCTGGTCCACATCCCCTCCCTTGCCCGCAGCCCAGGGCCCCCTCACTCTCCACCTGGAGTTTTCCCTTGATGCCCTGCCGCAGACGGACAGGGCATTAAGGTCCCCGGAGCTGCCCTCAGTATGGCCAACGGGAGGTGGAGGACAAACAGCCCAGCTTCCTCACCCCTAAGCTGGGTGGATAAGTGAGCAAGTCCCACGCTGTCTCTGAGCTCCCAGCGGGACAGAGCCTCGGGTACCCGAGTAGCCATCCACTCAAGGATGCCCTGAGCGTCGGCCTCCTCTCCTCCTCTGCCCTCCTTTTCCACTCCTCTGCTGTGTCTCCCGGGCTCATGTCCCCAGTAGAGTCCTTGTTCCTGAATCCTCATCTCAGAGTCTGCTTTTGGGGAACGCAACCCAAGACATCATGCAGGCAATCCCTGGATTATCCAGCCACCCAGGAATAAAGGAGTCCCTTTCCAGGGCAAGTTCCTTATTTTGTGTTTCACTCAGGGCAAAAGGGCTCTTTAAAAAATGGAAAAAGCAACGCGCCTGTACATGGTCAAGAAACCAAAAAGACGTCTGCGGAATATGATGAAAAACAATTCTCTGTCCCCACCTCCCTGCCTGCCTCCCCCGTCCCTCTCCCAAGAGGTGACCACCCCTAACCGGTAGATGTGTGTCCCTTTGGAATGTTATCCTCTGAAAACCTGAAGTCACATCACGTCATATCCCCTCTTAGTAAGAAGCCAGAGTCCTTCAAACAGCCAGCAAGCTCTTCTAGCCTCCTCTCTGGACCTCTTCTCCACGTTCTCCTTCGCCCTGGCAGCTCCAGCCTCCTGGACCCCATCACGCCAGCCATCAGGCTCCCTTCTCAGGCTTTTGTACCTGCCACCCTCCTGCCTGGAAGGCTCCTCCCCATCCACGTGCATAGCTCTGTCCTTCACGTCCTAAGAGTCTTGGCTCAAGTACCCCCTTCTCGGTGGAGCTTTTCCCTGAGAAGCTTATTTAGAGCTGCAGCCCATTCCCTGCACTCCTCACATGTCTCTTCGGTTTTCTCTGCATCACTTTCCACCTGCTGGACCACTCCACCATCTACTTATTGCTTGTCGCCGTAGGATATCAGCTCAGGAAAGCAGAGGGTCTGTCTCTTTTGTTCACCGCTGTGTCCCCAGCGCTTGGAACAGTTCCTGGTACAAGGTAGCTGCTTGGGAAAGCTTTGTTGAATGAATGTACACACGCGTCATACGATACACATTGTCCTGCCCGGTGCTTTTCCCACGTAGCCATTTTGGAGGTTGTTTCTCTTGGAACGCATAGGATCACTGCATCCTTTTAAGCAGCTGCAGGGTTTAAGGTCCTGTGAGTGTCCGTCATGAACTTAGCTATTTAGCCGGCCTTCCCTTGATGGGCGTTTGGGTGGTTTCTGGTCTTTAGCCAGAAACAGAGCTGATGTGTCCCACGTCTCTGCTCACACGGGGACACATCAGCACGAGGAGTTCCTGGGGTGTGGTAGCCACTGTTCATTCTCATCTGGACAGAAACTACCAAATTGCCTTCGGAAAAGGCCACAACTATTCACATCCCCCCACAGTGGTGAGAAGGCCTGTTTCCCCCCATCCTAATCAACACGTGTGTTAGCAAACTTTCTGATCTTTGCCAACCTAATCAGTAAAAATTTTACAGATTTTCATCTGTTTTTTCTTTCTTCTTTGCATTTGTTTATATGCCATTTCTATTTTTTCCTCTCTCTCTCTCTCTCTCTGTGAACCACTTGTTTACATGTTTTCCTAATTAAAAAAAATTGGTTTGTTGGACTTTAACCTGTGGTTCGCAAGTCCTGTTTTTATCTTAAGCCCTTCAGTCCTTTGTTCATAACCCATCTTTCAAATATTTTCCCACCTTTTCATTTGTATTTTGATGTCATTTGAGTATTTTTGGTATGGATAAAATTTAAATACTTATACAGTCAACCTCATCAATATTTTTATTTATGGCTTCTGAATTTTGTCTTAATTAGAAAAGCTTTTTCCTCTCCCAAGAGTATATGAAAAAATTACCTCATGTTCCTTTTTGGTACTTTTACAGCTTTTCTGTTTCTTAAATATATATTTTTACCTTTAATTTATTTTAGTATAAAGACATGAAGGAGGATTCAGTTGAACTTGTCCCCTCTGGGTTGGCCAGTTTTTCCAACAACATTTATTGAATAATCCATCTTTCCCTCAATGATTGGGAACTTCCCTTTCTTATACCTTAAATCGTTCTCTGTTTTCCAATCTCTTTGGGGACTTTCTATTTCAGCTCATTGATCTGTCTGTCTATGTGCCAGAATCAAATTGTTTTCATTACTGCAGCTTTAAAAATCTCTTTTACTGTCTGATAAGAGTAAGCCCCGAGGGCCTTTCTGAAATTTTTTTCTGGTGGCCACTGAGCCTTTTGGCGAGAATGAAAGTCATCTGCAGGTAGTAAAATTGCCCTCTTTTCTCTTGGATGACCAGACTGGTGAGTGGAAGGCAGGCTCCTTGATCCTTTTAACTGACAAGCCCCGTTTCCTGCTAAAAAGTCGAACTCCATAGCAAGGTGACAGCAAAATAAAAGCTACCTGTATTCCTTCACTTCCCGGAAGTGATAACCTGCCTTCCACCTGAGGTGCTGAAGGTACCTCCCTCAGATGTGATGGGAAGCGTCCGAACTTGAACTTGCCAATCAGTCTGGAGGCACGCCCTTTCCACTTAGAAAAATGATACCAAAATAGAAGGAAAACCCAAAGCAGAAAGAAATTCCTCCCTTGTCACCCTTGGAATATGACTGGTGCCGACGATTCTGTCAAACGTTCCAGGAAACCGAAAGCATGGAGCACGGGGCCAAGGCCGTGAGGCCCACGCGGGGCCAGAACTGGGCAGAGCGGCCTTCCTCCGCCCGGGCTGCTCCGGTCGCTGGTCCCTGGTTCAGTGGGAGCTTGGTATGAAGTCAATGTTTGCAGTGGGTGAGGCGTGGGAAGGAAAACCAGATATGTAGACATTTTTTCCTTCCCGGCTTCTTTCTCTTAGAATATTCCTGGTGCCCCAGGAACAGGCCTCCATTGTACACGCCCGCCCTGGACAGCTTGGCCGGGGGGCCGTCGGCCGCCCCAGGAGAGAGTGTGCGGGGCCCTGGGGAGCAGCTGCAAGAGCACCCAGACCTCCCCGCCAGCATCTGTCCTGCAGAATCGCCCAAACCTCAGGAGGTGCCCAGAGCTTGGCCCTCGCAGGCCCAGGGGATGGATCCCCCCTGGTTCTCCCACCCAGGCCTATGGGCACCACACACAGCTGGGCTCACCCCTTTCTCGAGGACCACGTGGACGTGTGTCTGAGATGGAGAGGGCGGGAGAGGATAATGGGGTTGGGGGGAGGAGGCGAAGGAGCTGTGAGTACAGGTCAGGTGAGGGGGGTCCCCTGCCTCCAGGCCAGTGCCCCACGCAACCGCCCCCCAGCTTCAGTGAGGGCCCGGCTCAACTGGCAGGTGTGAGAGACTTATTATAGGCCTTGGCTCGTGGCGTGATGGAGGCCACGAAGGCCCACGGTTGGCTCTCCGCAAGCTGAAGAATCAGGAAAGGCTGTGGTCTAAATGAGTCCGAGCTAAAGGCCTGGGAGTTCGGGAACCGATGGTGTAAGTGCTAGTCTGAGTCCAAAAGCCCAAGAAGCAGGGGGATCAGTGCCAGAGGGCAGGGGAAGATGCGTGTCTCAGCTCAAGCAGAGAGAGAGAGAGAGAGAGAGAGAATTTGCCCTTTCTCTACCTTTTTGTTCTATTCGGGCCCTCAGCCCATTGCATGAGGCCCACCTGCACAGGGGAGGGTGAGCTTTACTCAGTCTATGGATTCAAATGCTAATCTCCTCCAGAAACACCCTCACTGACACCCAGAAATAATGTTTTACCGGCTATCTGGGCATCCCTTAGCCCAGCCCAGCTGATGTATAAACTATCACAGTTCATCCCCAGGGAGGTCTGGTAAAATGGGAGTTGGAGTCAAAAGATAAATGCGTGGCATCAGCTTCTCAGTAGATCAGCAGACTGTGCAGGGCTCTCAGCTCTCACCACGCACGTGCTCACCAAGTCAGCCTCCTGCCCGCTACCTGATGGACATCGGCGGCACACGGCTGTCGAGAAGAGTAACCGAGGGACTTGCCTGGCGGTCCAGTGGTCAGGACTCCGCGCTTTCACTGCCGAGGGCCTGGGTTCGATCCCTGGTCGGGGAACTAAGATCCCACAAGCCACGTGGCGCGGCCAAAAAAAAAAAAAAAAAAAAAGAGTAACTGAGATGATGTACGTGGTAATAAGGACAGTTACGGTTGTGTTTGTTTACTGTGAGCATCCTACGTGCCAGGCATGCTCTAAGTCATTTGTGTGACTTCAATCCTCACAAAACCCGAGAGGAAGGTATTTTTAATTGTTCCTATTTTTGTATATAAATCGCAGTGAAGTGCTAGGATTCAGCGAGCCTAAGGAAATGCCTAGCTCCTAGAAAAGTCTCAGTAAATGTGGTGGCTGGAGCAGCTGCCCGTGCAGGCTCATAAGAGCCAACTGTGCATGTCTCTTTCCAATGCCAAGTACAGCTGGCATGTTGCCAACTCCGCCACATTACGTTGGCAGCTTGAAATCGACCACGGTGGGAGTATTTACACCACAGAAATCAGCAGACACCACAAATCAGGACTTCTTTTCCTTTTTTTTTTCTGAAGAGCCCACCTCACCACTATGACTACTAAGAGTATACTCCTGTTGACCTAGAAATCATCTCAGACTTGGCCCCTACGAAAATCAATACACCCCCCCAGAGGGGACCCTCCCAGATGTCTTAAATGGAGGAAACATCTTCACTATACTGCTAATAAAGTTCAATCGGAGAAGAGTTTTACTCCTGTGGGCTTCAACCATGGGAGCAGGAGAACACCCGAGAGGGGTCTGTGCTTAGGGGCAGATGGTTTGAGGAACCTCCAGGTACAGGTGGGAAAGCCAGGGGTAATCTGTCACCACCAGGTAAGGGGGTGTCACGGTGCCCGCCACAGTATTTTTCTGAATAAGGCCTTGAAAGCAAAGATGCTGCCTGGTAGCCCACACCCCTGCAGGAACTGGGGAAAGTCACTTGGAAAACCTGTTCTTTTCTGTAAAGTTAAGGGGATTTGATCTAGAAAGAGTTCCAGAAACCATCTAGCCCATCACTGCCACATGCAAACGCTCTGTTCACAGAAAGCTCTGAAGACTGTAAATCATCGCCCAGGTGCAATTACCGTGATTTTCATGATGACACGTCTCATTTTAGCATAAACCCAAGGGTGCGTTGTAAGGAATAAAGCCGACTTGATGTTTGGATGTGATGGCTCACGAGAAGAAAGAGACAGATCGTGTGCACATCTTATCAAGCAGTCAAACCGTCACCGAGGACCCTGGGGTGATTGGCCCTGTGCTGCTGCCCCCCTCCTGCCGGTTTGCAGTGATTTGTTATCGTTTCCCAGCCCCCCACGCCACACCCCCCCCCCCCATAGATTATGAGGTCATTTGAGGACAGGGCTGAAACTGTGTTCATTTCTTCATTGAACAAACATTCGTTGAAACCTATGATGTGCTCCAAAGGGGATTAAAGGGGGATGAGACAAAATTCTTCTATTAGGGGCTCACTGGGAGGAGGACGACAGAGAGAAAATCGGTGGGAAGTAGCAGGAGAGAGGATGCGACGGGGTCCTGGCTGGGCAGGTGTAGCACGAGAGTGCCATGGAAGTTGAGAAAAGGCGGGATTCGTAGCGGGTGGCTTTGGGGGGGATTGGAAGATGCACTGGGTTGGGGGGACTTGGGACTGACGGTGGCAGCGATGTGACTTTACAGGAGAGACAGAGACCCTGTGCTCACAGGAACGCTGATGCACTTGGACTAGTGAAGGGGACCCGCCGGGCCACAGCAGAAACGAAAGATGTGAGATTAGAGCTCTCCAAAGCTAAGACTGGGATTGACACATATACACTACTATATATAAACTAGATACCTAACTAATAGGGACCCGCTGTATAGCACAGGGAGCTCTACTCAATACTCTGTAGTCACCTGTATGGGAAAAGAATCTAAAAAAGAGTGGATCTATGTAGATGTATAACTGATTCACTTTGCTGTACACTCGAAACTAACCCAACATTGTAAATCATCTATACCCCAATAAAATTTTAAAAAAAGAACTCTCCAAAGCCAGATGAGCAGCACATCCAAGTAGAGCCCAAGACACTACGGGCTGAGCTGAGCTGACGGCCAGGCCAGGCGGAGCTTAGGTCACCGCAGGGCCTGTGGCCGAGCGGGGGGACAGATGCAGGGGCACCGTGTGCTGTGCCCCGACCCTCTGGCTGGGCCGGCTGCCTTGAGAGGCACATGCCTTGCCCTGAGGAGCTGGGTGCCTCCAGAAGGACCGCCGGCAGCTGGCCGCTCGGTTGCACCACTTTGGGATGTAACCCGAGGCCCCGGCATCCCGGAGCCTGGGGCCCTGGGCAAGCCGAGCAAGCCAGACACACAGCGAACATCATTCCTCAGCCTCACAGGCCCCACACAGGATGCAGGCTCTGCAGACGAGGCGCCTCCGAGTGGGTGCCCGGGTAGTCCCAGCCCCTGCCAGGTGGGAGCGAACAGCCTCTCCTGAGGGCAGTCAAAACACGCCGATCCGTGAGGGTGTCCTGGAGGGGCTTCCTGCATCAGACCAGCGCAGGGGTTAATGGAGATGCTGCTTGCTTCGAACGCTGAAATTCTATCCTCTGTGCAAGGGCATTCGCCACAGCTGGAGGTATTTATAGACCCAGAGTCCATAAAGAAAGTCCCGCAATGGGAGTGCAGGCGAGCTTGCCAGGAGCTCAGAGAGCCTCGCTGCGTTTCCAGATGGGCCCTGCCCCACCTCGGTGCCCTGGGACCAGAGTACAGCCCCTTACACAGGACATTTCATCATCTGTGCGCGGGGCCCCTCCCCCGACCACACAACAAGGACCCTCGTTCCCTACCCCTGGGGACTCCCAGCTGGGAGCACAGGGCTTCTCGGACAGGAGGCCCCACTAAGGGCTGGGAACCGAATTACAGTGAGCCCAGCGCAGGCAGCCACCCACGGCTCTCCTTCCAGCCGCTCTGCCTGCTGCAGCCCAGGCCCACACGTGAGAACTTTAAGTCAGGAACATGGCCCCAGAACCTGCTTCTGAGGCAGCGCACCTTTGAGGCAGGACCGTGCAGCTCGTGGGAAGGGGCGCAGCCCTGCGAGCTCAGCCCTTCCTTTCACAGAAGGGGCTTCCACGGAGGCAGTCAGATCTGTAGAACATCTCGGCGTCCTTGGCCTCTTTGGGGAAGGAGAGCTTGTCCTCTCAGCTGGCTTAACTTTGAAGCACTGATGTGGTACACACAGGACCGGCCAAGAGCATCCCAGCCAAAGACTGTCTCTATCCAAATATTTCTTGTGTTTGACGGCTGAAGCATCTCCCTTAGGGACAGAGCTCCTCTCGAGTTAGAGTCTGTTTCCTGTTGTGTTGAAGATGCCCTTTCTCATTCGGAATGAATTACAGACACAGGTGTCGACTCCACGTAGCAAATGTGATTCAGAAAAGAGATCATAGGTAAGTTGAATATTTATATATATATTAAAAAAATTTTTTTAAATTTTATTGAAGCATAGTTGATTTACAGTGTTGTGTTAATTTCTTCTGTACAGCAAAGTGACTCAGTTATACATACATGTGCATTCTTTTTCATATTCTTTTCCATTATGCTCTGTCACAGGATATTGTGCTCTACAGTAGGACCTTGTCGTTGAATATTTTGAATGATCTTATATGCATGGAGAACTCGTTAGCTAAATCAGTGGCGTATATATACATATGTATATAGAATATATTTTAATATATAAAATAATACAGTGTAATATTATAAGTAATATATATTGATATTATATATAAAACAGTATATGTTTATCTACTTTTTGTAATCACAGAGACCTTTGAAGTCATGCTGGGGTGAAGTCAAGCAGGTGAAAGCTGGGTGGCCCCCCTGGAGGCCGGGAGGAGGCTGGGGCAGAGGGGGTGGGAGGGGCTCTGGAGTCCGGTCGGGCTCTCCCCCACCTTCCCTGCAGGAGGCTTAGCACACCCTGGGAGCTCCGCAGGCAAACCAGTAGTTTTAAGACGCCCTACAATTATGAATCCTCTAACACATGATTTAAAACCTTTCCCAAACGTAAATTGCTCTCGTCAGGAGCCGTACTCCCCAGTACCCATGCCAGCGATTGGGGTTTTAGTGCAAATCTTTGGCTCCCCCTGCAGAACCATATCATGTCTCTCTAAGCAGCGCCCCCCGCCTTGCCCCGCCACCCGGCCCCTCCTCCCATCTTGTCTCAGGCCCCTTTCCTCCCTGTGCCCTTTGGCCAGTTGCCCACCGTAACCCCAGCCTTCACCCAAGTCATGCTGGGCGGCCCAATGTGCCCTTCGCTCCCCAGTCCCTCCAGCCGCAGACCCCCAGCTGGCATCTAGGGCAGAGGACCCAGGCGTTGAGGAGCAGACCTGTCCTCACGAGGGCCCAGGAGCCCCGGAGGCAATGAGGCCAAGTGTGTCCCAGGGCGGTGGCCAGGGCTGTCCGTCCAGCCCCCTGAAGGCCCCCCCGGGGACGAAGCTGTAATCGGCGGGCATCGTAACGTGGGAGCACCTTACGTGAGCCCACCTTGTGTGAGCCCACCCGCGAGGTTCTCCCCTCTCCTCAGTCCCCACCCCCGCATCGACCAGGGAAATGGAAGCACGGGAAGAAACTCAGGACCCGGCTGAGGACCGGGAAGGGTGAGGTCACCACGCCGGGGTTCCGAGGAATTGACACCGAGGACAGGGAGCATGGGACAGCTTGGGGATGTGTGGCTGCAGGGTGAGCACGGCCGTGGAGCTGTCAGCAGGTGTCAGACCCCACCCCCGAATCTGTATGTCCAAGTTCTAACCCCTGGTCCCTCGGGATGTGACCTTGTTTGGAAATCGAGTCTTTACGGAAGTAGTCAAGTTACAATAAGGTCATTAGGGTGGGCCCTGATCCAGTAAGACTGGTGCCCTTGGAACAGGGGAACTTGGGGCACAGAGGCTGAGGGTGCCCATTACAAGCCAGGAGGCCCCGGGGAGCAGACCCTTCCCTCCCAGCGCTCGGAAGGAAGCAACTCTGATGCCACCTTGATCTTGAATTCCAGCCCCCAGGACAGTGAGACAGCAAGTTTCTGCTGTTGACGCCGCCGGGTCCGCGGCACTTTGTGACAACAGCCCTCGGAAACCAGTTCAGTGGGTGCGTGGCTCGTGCTGCGGTGGTGGGACCCTGGGGCGTGGGGACCTGACTCCAGCTGTCCGGGCTGCTCGGCAGAGATGGGCTGCTTCTCGATGCTTCTCGGGGCTCCGCCTCATCTTTTCAGCCGCCTGGATTCCCAATCTAGAGCCCCAGACCTTGCCGAGTAAAGCGACTCTTTACTGCAGGTTTCCTTGAGGTGGAGCCAGTGTGTTTTCCCCAGGCTTAAACTGTTTGTGCAGAGGTGCCCATAATCTCAGCCAGAACTCTGAATTCCCCAAACTACACACGTAAACCAATTTAAATGGCTACCAAATCTACTACCAACGCCAATGTTTCCTTTAAGACATATTTATCCTTTGATTTCACATGTAATACATATTTACTCTAGGAAAAATACACAGAGAAGCTAAAAGAAAAGAGAATTCTACTACCCGGCGATCACTCTGAGTATTTTTGTGCGTATCCTTTCAGATATGTTTTACTGAAACATACACATGAATATCTATCTATCTGTACGTACATATTTACAAAGGTGTACTATTGAGGTCTTTATGAAGGCGGCACGAAGGGCGTGCTACTTTGTCAGCCCCTCCTCCATCGTCTCTCCCTGTCGGGACGCTGTTGACACCATCACTCTCAGTGGCTGCTTTGGTCACCGTGGAGGCGTCTCAGCCAAGTCACCTGTGGGTGAGGAGGAGGGTGTGGGAGGGGAGGACAGGAGAGGAATCGGGGTCGGTGGCATTGCTGCAGGCCCGTACACAGGTGCTCAGGAAAGGAGCGTTGACGGATTAAAACATCAGAGAAAGATTTTTCGAAGAGAACTCTGTGAACTCAGGCTTGTAGGGTCATCTCAGTTTCAAGGTTAAAAGTGCTACATGCAACCGCCAGCTGCCAGATCTCGCTAATGAGAGCCTCCACAAACCCCAGGGGCCCCTTGAGGGGCGTTGGGGTGAAAGCATCAGGCTCGTTTTATGGACACAGGATATTCAGTAAATCTGGACAGACTTGAGGAACCACCCACATTTGAGGGAACTTTTTAAACCAAACTTTCTGGGATTTTTGCATCACCACACAAAAATTTCCCATGATTTAGACAACCGAGAGGGAAAACAATACTGTTTTTCATAAAAAGTTGAACCTCTTGGCTCAGGGAGCAGGGGCCAGGGAACCACCATAAACGGAGCAGAATCATGCAGATGTGCCCACCTGCCTTTGCCAAGGTCAGGTGCAAGACCACCCAAAGTGCTGCCTGGCACAGTGTCCGTGTGATGGCCAGCCGTGGTGGAGGCCAGGAGCAGGACGGCAGAGGCACTGTGTATCTTTATCAATGCCCCAGTGGCTGAAAATGAATGCCGAGACATCTGGCGTTTTTAATAAACATTCCAGGCCGTCCAGGGGCTCCTGGCCAGCCTGGGTGGATTTCAGAGGAAAGAAATAATTATCTTCCGGGACGCCCCCATTCCCAAAGATGGACCCTTGGTATCGTGTGCTCTTTGATGACTGGATAAGAAAGACACTCCCAGTTGGGCAGCTCCCTCCTCCCCCGTTACCCTGAAGTCATCTCTGGGTGGCCACTAACCGCCCAGAGATGGGGTGGGGTGCAGAGACCCCCTCCCCTGCCCTGCCCCTCTCAGCGGATTTGTTCACACCCTCCCTGTCCTAAGAAGCCCAGGGCTGCTTCAACTGCACAACTTGGGGTGGGGGGCTCATAAGGTCAACCCCTCCTTAGTTTGTACAGGAAAAACCTGGTACCTTTAGTGAGCTGGTATTAAGAACTACATCCCCAAACGCCGCTCCCACCTCCCACGTTAAAGTAGATCCCATTTGCCAATTCGGGGTTCAGCCCTCGCCTTCCCAGCTGCTTCAAACTCCAGGTGTGCACGTTTCCACCTAGATTTTCATTTCCCTGACCCCCACGGTTATGAACATTTTTGATCAAGGCCACCTCTGTAATAACAGGTTTAGTTCCACCTTTAGGTGGCATAAGAGATCCGTCTGGGGATGGGACGTACTTGAGGTGAGGCCTGGCACTAGCTGGGCCTCACCTGCCCCAATGCCCACACATCTGCCAAGCACACGCCCTGCTTGGCTTCTCTTAAAGGGTGATCGCCCGGAAGCGGGCCGTCTGGTCCCTGCTAACAGGCCCGATAGCTTATTGGTTCTCCCTCCTTGAACAGGGTGACTTGTGAGAGACAGTCACTCATCTTTAAGTCAAAAGGCCCTGATTTGTAAAAATTTTAAACATTGTGGTAAAATACACATACATAAAATTTGCCATCTTAACCATGTGTAAGTGCACAGCTCAGGGGCATTAAGCACATTCACACTGTTGTGCAACAATCACCACCATCATCTCCAGAACTTCTTCACCTTCCCCATTTGAAACTCTGTCCCCATTAAACATTAACTCCTCAGGCCCCCTCCCCCAGCCCCTGGCAGCCACCATTCTACCTTCTGTCTCTACAGATCTGACTACTTTAGGGACCTCACATAAGTGGAATCATACAGTATTTGCCCTTTTGTGATGGGTTTATTTCACCCAGCATAATATTTTCAAGTTTCGTCCGTGTGGTAACAGGTGTCGTCATCTCCTTCCTTTCTAAGGCTGAATGATATCCCGTTGCATGTGTATCTACCACATTTTGTTTATCCGTCATCTGTGGATGGACGCTTCAGTTGCTTCTGGGACTTCCCTGGCGGTCCAATGGTTAGGACTCGGTGCTTTCACTGCCGTGGCCTGCGTTCAATCCCTGGTCCGGGAGCTAAGATCCCGCAAGCCGCGTGGCGTGGCCAAAAAAGAAAAAAACTGCTTCCACCTTCTGGCTATTGTGAATGATGGTGCTGTGAACATGGGTGTGCAATTATGGCTTAGGTTTTTAAAAAAATTGAACACTTTTACTTGGAGATCATTGTAGATTCACATGCAGTGGTAAGAAATAATACCGGTGTGTATGTGTGTATGTATTTAATTCTATGTAATTTTATCACTTGTGGAGGTTCATACATCCACCACCAAAATCAAGGTACAGGTCTGTTCCATCATCCCAAGGATCCCTGTGTTGACCAGGCCCTGATGTGCAGCCCTAGATTTTATGTTCCATTTCGAAAGGGTAAGAAGCAATCACATAACTCAGCCCTCACCTGGAGATGCCCTGGCTGACATCACAGGGCAGTGATGAGAGGCCTGGGTCTAGGTGGCGGTTCGTCATCTGAAGTTTACACCTCAGCCTCCAGGGTGGAGAAAGGGCCAGTGATGGGGGTGGTGGCCCCTGGTGCCCGAACACTCTCATTTCACACCCCTTGTCCTGGAATTAGATCCCGGGAAGTGATCTTGCAAATAAAATGCTGCCACTAAAACAGTGCTGTCCAGTAGGAATATGCAGGCCACCTATGTAATTTAAAAATTTAAAGTAATCCGAAGTAAAAAGACACACAGGAAATTAATTATAACAGTACAGTGCATTTAATCCGATACATGCAAAATATGCTCATTTCAAAATGGGAGAAACATACATATTTGCAGTGAGGTCTTCTACACCCTTTCTGCATACGAAATCCTTGACCTCTGGTGTGTATTTTGCACTTACAGCATCTCAACTTGGATTAGCCACACTGCAAGGGCTCAGTGGCCATTTCCGTGTGAGTCTAAAGCAAACCCCGCAGGCAGACCCTGTGATGGCCTGTTGTCTGAGGAGCTGGCTGAGTCCACCCGTCGGAGCGCCCACCTTGCTCGGCGCTCAGGTGAGCCACGCCTTGGGCCAGCTGGTGGCGGGCGATACGCCAGCCTCGCTCTTAGGGTTCTGTGACCTGGGAACCTGTCGTTGGTCGGCAGCCCGCCCGTTAAGTGGCCCCCACAGAGCTTGTCCGGAGGGCCAGGGAGGAAGCGCTTGGCCCGGGGATGCACGAGGACACCTTCGGGCAAGGTGGAAGCAGAGCCAGTGGCGGCAGCTTTTAAAGGGCCTGATGTGGAACTCCAGGCTGTTGGAAGGGAGTGGAACTCTGGAAGCTGGTCTCGTTGCCTGGACCCAGGGGGCTGGGAATTCCGCGCTAGTCATCTGGGCTGACTCTCGGGCCTCCAGCGCTAGGACCAGCCCGTCCATCTCCCCAGGCCCTTCTGTCCCCGCATTCCTCCCAGGACTTGGCTGTGCCACCCACGGGCAGCCGCCTCAGGAGATGGCTGGGATGCCAGTAGCCCACGGGCCTCCTGTGTCAGCTAAAAGCGCCCTGGAAATGGGTGGCTGGATAAAAAGTCCTCTGTGTGCCGTAGGCGGGGACAATGTCTACCACGGCCTACGCTTTCATTATGGGGACATTTCTCGCTCTGCTTCAGGCTCCTGAGAGAAGTGCAGATTTTCTGAAAAACGTGTGGCTTAGTGGGCTTGCGCGTTGACTGCTTTCCTTGGAGAGGCTGGTGCTCAGAGCCTGACCCCCGCTCCCCGCCCTCATCCCTGGCAAGTCCTAGCAGGTGCAGAGCGTGATTTGAGCTGGTGGAAGGAGAGGTGTGTAGAGATGGGGGTCTGGATATTCTGCATATCCTGGATGAAATATATTATTATGGTTCATTTCACTTTTTATTTATTTATTTTTTGGCCACGCGGCGTGCAGGATCTTAGTTCCCCGACCAGGAATCGAACCTGTGCCCCCTGCAGTGGAAGTGCGGAGTCCTAACCACTGGACCGCCAGGGAAGTCCCCATTTCACTTTTTAAACGTGGCTACTTGAAAGTTTAAAACACAGCTGTGGCTGTGGAGCAGTGCCCCCCCGGTGGGTGCTAGGAGTTATGACACACCGGACCAGGGGTCATGATGTCTGAGTTCCAGCATCATCTACGGGCACTCACGAACCGGAAGACTTTGAGCAAATCCCTTCTCTGGGCCTCAGTTTCCTCATCTGTAAAATAAGAGAGTTGAATTAGATAACATGTGAGCTACCTACCACCTTCCACTTCTCTGCTACCTGAATAACGTGGGTAAACTGGAAAGCGATGCTGGTTTGCACGGCCCGTCTCTGTTCCTGCAGAAGGTCAGGGCTCACACTCACCTTTCAGATCAAAGATTAAACAGCAGAGTGTTGGTAAAGGATGGACGGGGCATCTCGGGCACTTTTATTTATTCATTAGCCAACGCTAGCTGAATTCCCCGAGGACTGTTGTCTCTTTGGAAACCTGACCTTCTGAGTCTCATCACGAACCCACCCAGAAGATGCGACGGGCCTGAGAAACGCCACTGGCGGCCAGCTCGCAGATGCGGGGCCCTGCTTCTCAGAAATCCATTTCGGGGCACGGAAGCAAAGGCATAAACTGTCTCTCCCCGGAATACTTCTCCAGAAATCTTTGACGAGCTGGAGGGGGCTGGCTGCCTCTGGGCTCTTGTTTATGCATGCAAACGTTGAAATAAATATTTAAGATGCGCAGAGAGAAGAGACAGAAGAAGCCTGCATCTCTCTCTCTCCGTTTTGCTGTTCTCCCTGCCGAGCCCTTTTCCACCAGCTGGTCAGCACTTCCTTTCCTGCTTGTCGCTTCCTTGTCTGACAGACCTTGACCTGTTTCCTTCTTCTGGGGAGCAGAGTCTGGTCTGGTGTTCGCTGTTCCCGGGCTCTGGCCCCCTCCTCCCTTCCCCCCAGATCAGCCCAGCCTGGCCCATGGGGTCCCCTCTGCTGGGAAGGCCTTTCCCTCCAGTTTCGGACCCTGTAACCCTACCTGTCTTTGTGTTCTCAGCTTTCATGGCCTGGGAGTCCCCCACAATAGCTACCCTTTACTGTGGGCTTCCTCTGCGCCTGCTTTATCTTCCTTCATCCTCCAGAAAACCACGCCCGGCGGGACTGTCCCCCGGGGAGGGCAGGTGAGGGAGTGTGAACACAGCCCGTCCGCCCTGGAACCCACACGAATGACCCCTGCACGGACTCCTTCCCCGTCAGGACTGATCTCTCTCTCCTCTGCGTTCCCGAAGTCCAGTTTGCCTTTTCCTATCACACCACCCATATGAGTCGGCTCGCAGACCAAGGGGGCTGAAACCACGGAAACGTATTTCCACCCAGTTCTGGAGGCTGGAGGTCCCAGATCAAGGTGCCGCAGGGTTGGTTGCCTCTGAGGTCTCTCTCCTTGGTGTGTAGACGGCCGTCTTCTCTGTGTCCTCTGTACACGTCCCTCTGTACACGTCCCTCTGTACACGTCCCTCTGTACACATCTGTCATCCCTCTGTACACACCTGTGTCCTGATCTGCTCTTGTCGGAAGAACAGCAGTCGTATTGGATGAGGGCTCATCCTCATGAGCTCATTTTAACTTAATTACCACTTTAAAGGCTTCATCTCCAAATGCATCACATTCGTAGGTGGCAGGGGTGAAGATTTCAACATATGAATTTTGGGGGACACAGCTCAGCCCGCAGCAGCAGGGGTCGGGGTCAACTCTGGACCGTAGCGATCTAGGTGACACAGAGACTGATTCAGCCCTGTGTCCTTCCCGGTGCTAAATTCCGCTCAGCACTTGTGGAAGACACTTGCACTCTTGAGCGAGTCTGGACCTTAAGGGCCGCGACAGCCAGAGGGTCACTGTGCGTGGCGGGAGGATGAGTGACGTCAGTTTGCTTTTACCTGAATGTTTTGTGTGTGTCATCAAACAGATGGCCACAGTCACCTGTTCTGCCTCCAGCTAGAAAGGGATCTCAGAAGGCCCGGGGGAATCCAGTGGGCTTTGAGGGAGGTCCCGGGGTTAGGGAGAGTGGTCCAGGCAGAGGGGACAGCATGCACGCAGGTCTCAGAAGTAAAGGGGACGCGGTGGGTTTGCAGGCTGCTCTGATGCCTGGGATATGCTTGTGTGTAAGCACAGAGCAGTGAGGGGCTGCAGAGTGACAGCTGACGTCCCCAGGTGCAGCTGGGGCTTAGCTTGGGGGTGTTATGGAGTTTGACCCGAGGAGCTGGGTGTTTTTGGCTTCTCATTGATCAGAAAGTCCAATTAGAGGTCAAGGTGAGGAGCTGGGCCATGAATGGGCAGAGGGCGGTGCTGAGAAAGCGCTAATGAGCTCAGGGTAGACCCGGCCCCTTGCTCAGGTTTGTGGGGTGGAGTTTCTGCGAAGGGGCATCTTTGGTCCTGATTGTTGCCTTTTTTCAGTAAGAAAGATGCAGCACATCCTGCTGAACTGCCCCAGGGCTCCCTGTCTTGGTAAATGTCACCACACAGAGGCCTGAGCTAGAAACGTGACCGCCGCCTAGGTTCCTGAACCTCATCCTCTGGAGTGAATCTGTCTCCAAATCCCAGTGATCCCACTTGCTGAGGACCTAACAAATCCTGCACAACCTCGCACAAGCCACCAGACTCTGCACAGCAGGTGACTGCCTGGCCCGCAGCCTGATAGGAAACCAGACATTCTTCATTTTGGAGATGTTTCTGGACCCGAGGACACTGAACACCCAAAACTCAAATGGCCATTTTGGAACACTTCCTGCAGGCGGCGAGCTGGATCTCACAGGAGCTGGTAGCCCTGAATTGATGAGGAGAAAGGAGCATTTACGATGCGAGGGATGAGTCACAGCAAAGCCCAGAGGCCAGGAAGGGCCGGTTGTGGAGGAGATGGGCTTGACCAGAGCAAAGGGGGCTGGTACGGGGTGGACATGAATGGAAAGGGTGAAGCGGGCGCCCAGGGCTGTGATGGTACCAAACTGGGCGCTCCTATTTGGGAAGAAAGATCCTTGCTGGCTTCATAAGCAAGACAAGGGATGATGGACCCGGGATTTCAGGAAGACTTTCCTGCAGCTGAAGGTCTAGGTTGGGGTCTGGGGAAGCTGGTGGCAGAGAACCCAAAATGCCTTTGACGGTAACCGAGGCGTAGAGGCTGCAGGCTAAGACAGGGGTGGGATGGAAGTGAGAAAAACCCTACAAACCCCAAAAGGCAAAGGCTTGTCTATTTCCGTGGCTCTGCTCACTGGCTCTCCTAGGACACTGCCGCTCTTCATAAATGCAAAGATTTTTGGCAGGTAAGAACACTAGATTTATGAAAGCAAAGTCCCAGCTCTTTGAATTATTTGAAGGAATCCCAGCCAAAAAAAAAAAAAAAAAGAACTTATCTTTAGACAGAAAAAAATATTCTCCTAGATTTTTTTAATCTGTTAGCAACCTTTGTCCACCCACAGAGCGCTGGATGTACTGTCCACCCAGGGGGACCATCCAGAAAGGCAGTGAAGTCATGCTCACTGGTCATCAGGCCTGAAGCCTCCCCCAGGTGCTCTTTCCCACCCTTCCTTCCTTCTGGGCCCACCTCTCTCCTCCCTACCGCTGACCCTGTGCATCTCTGCTCCAGTAAGGTAAGCGTGATGCGCCTCGTAGGTAGTAAGTGCCCAGTCAAGCCAGCTGTTATGTTTGGTCATTACAACAAAACCTCATTGACTCTCCTGACACCTCTGATGGACCAACCTCTGAATTGCAAGGGAAATGGGACTCAGAGTTGCTGGACGTCACAGGGCTGGTTCCACGAGCACAGTGGGTGGGCAAAGACTGCTATTGACCAATTTTTGGTTATCCCTCCTCTTTATTTATTTATTTAAAAAATTTATTTATTTTATTTTATTTATTTTTGGCTGCTTTGGGTCTTCGTTGCTGCGCGCAGGCTTTCTCTAGTTGTGGCGAGCGGAGGCTACTCTTCGTTGCGGTGCACGGGCTTCTCATTGCGGTGGCTTCTCTTGTTGCGGAGCATAGGCTCTAGGCGCACGGGCTTCTGGAGTTGTGGCACTCAGGCTCAGTAGTTGTGGCTTGTGGGCTTAGTTGCTCTGCGGCATGTGGGATCTCCCTGGACCAGGGCTTGAACCCGTGTCCCCTGCATTGGCAGGCAGATTCTTAACCACTGTGCCACCAAGGAAGTCCTCCTTCTTTATTTAAATTCCAAGACATGGCCAGTCTTGTAGCAGAGACGCTTCTTTTGTCCGAGTCTACAGGGCCATCGTCCTCTACAGTAACACTGGAAGCCTGTGTTTGCGCTGTTTCCAGTCTAGAAGTGGATCTGTCACTTTTTTTTCTTCTACTGACTCTTTTTTTTATTGTGTAAAATATACACGATGTAAAATTTACCATCTTAACCATTTTTAATGTACGGTTCTGTGGCATTAAGTACATTCACACTGTTGTGCAACCTTCCTCAGGTATTTTAGGCCTGATCTCATGCCCACATTCTTCATAAGCAGCCTGCTCTGTCTGCCCGGATGAAGAACCCTCTTCTAGCTGCAGTCTTGAGCTTAGTAGAGCCTTAGAAATCATGTTTCAACGTCCAGCCAGATGTAACCTTCTCTGCAGCTTCCTGACATCTGGTCTCAAGAACTCTGCTCAAACCCGCCCCCGATGGGAAGTTCATCACTTAGGAAGCCAGACCATTTCCCTCCTAGGCCACTCCTGTGCCCCCGAGCCCCGCTGGCCTCTCTGTACTGTTGCCCACTGACCCCTGCTCAGCCTACCTGAACACATTCCAAAAGGCTCTTCCTTGTTCTACAGGAGAGTTCGTCCAATATCTGAAAAGTCATGCAGTAGCAGGAACCCCACAGGCTCTGTAGTCAGATTTGAGTTCCAATCTAAAATCTATTCATGGGCCCCGGGGCAAATCAGTTCTGTTCTCTGAGCCTCAATTTTCCCTTCTGTAAAGTGGGGTTCCTACCCTCAAGTTGTTATAGGCTAAGAAATAATGCACAGAAAGCATCCAACATCATTCATGAAACATGAGAGGCTCTGGACATCATTTTTGTTTAAAGACAGAAAAGACCTCTCTGCGTGCACATCCCCAGGGCCCCTTCCTTTCCCTCACCTGACAAAATGTCTATTTATCTACAACTGGTCCTTTCCACTATCACTAGCTTTACCTCCAGTTGAGACTCCATGGTTATCCATCTGCATTTCAAAAATAGTTCTGCACTTAAGCCCGACTAAATGATTCCGAGAGTCAGTAAATTGGAGGCAATAATCATCCACCCATCAAATGTTGATAACACTGTGTTTTTGCACAGAATTAGAGGCTCTGGGTATTGTTTATGTAACTGTCTATGATTATTTATGTAACAGCTTATGATTATGTAACAGCTTATGAGCCTGAGATGGAATTCAGACGTGTCTGCAGAAGAGGGATGGGGTGGACCCTGGAGTGTGTATATTCACAAGAGGCTGAAGGGCATCCTGGGAGGCTGCCCATCCCGTGGCAGGAGGAGCCAAATATGATAAGGATCGTCCTAGTCATTACAAGGGAGGGGTGAGTCTGTGTGGGTGTCACTGAAAGGCATCCCCAGTACAGTACAGTATATGGACATATTTCTGGGTTCAAGGAAAAGAGAGGATCTGAAAGTTTAAAAAAAAAAAAAGGTGTGCTTTTAAAAATGCTGATAGAAGGAAGGAAATAATAAAGCTCAGAGTGGAAATAAATGAAACAGAGGCTAAAAAAAAAAAAAAAATAGAAAAGGTCAATGAAACTAAGAGCCGGTTCTTTGAAAAGATAAGCAAAATCAACAAACTTCTAGCTACACTAATCAAGAAAAAAAGAGGGGGCTCACATAAATAAAGCAGAAGTGAAAGAGGAGACATTACAGCTGATACCACAGAAATCAGAAGAGACTGCTACAAACAATTATATGCCAACAAATTAAACAAACTAGAAGAAATGGACAAACTCCTAGAAACATACACTCTTCTAAGACCGAATTGTGGAGAAATAGAAAATAGACTGATGACTAGTAAGGAGATTGAAACAGTAATTAAAAAAATCTCCCAACAAACAACACCCCAGGACAGAGAGCTTCACTGGCAAATTCTACCAAACATTCAAAGAAGATTAATACATTTCCTTCTCAAACCCTTCCAAAAAGTAGAAGAGGAGGGAAAACATCCAAACATTTTACAAAGCTAGTGTTATCCTGATACCAAAACCAGACAAAAACACTGCAAAAGAAGAAAATTACAGGCCAATATCCCTGATGAACGTAGATGCAAAAATTGTCAACAAAATATTAGCAAACAGAATCCAGCAATACATTAAGAGGATCATGCACCACGATGAAGTGGGATTTATTCCAGAGATGGAAGGAGGGTTTGATATCTGCGCATCAGTCAATGTGATGTACCACATTCACAAAAAGCAGGATAAAAACGACACGATCATCTCAATAGGAGCAGAAAAAGCATTTGACAAAATCCAACATCTGTTTATGATAAAAACTCTCAACAAAGTGGGTATAGAGGGAACATACCTCAACATAATGAAGACTGTATATGACAAACCCACAGCTAACATCATACTCAACAGTGAAAAGCTGAAAGTTTTTCCTCTGAGATCAGGAACACGACAAGGATGCCCGCTTTCCCTACTTTTATTCAACATAAGTCTTAGCCACAGCAATTTGGCAAAAAAAAAAAAAAAAAAGAAAAAAAGAAAAAGAAAAGGAAAGAAACGGCATCAAAAGTAGAAAGGAAGAAATAAAACTGTCACTATTTGCAGATGACATGATATTATATATATAAAACACCCTAAAGACTCTGACAAAAATCTGTTAGAACTAATAAATAGTCAAGTTGCAGGATATAAAATAAATATACAGAAATCAGTGGTGTTTCTATACACTACTAATGGATTATCAGGAAAAGAAAGAATCCATATGACCCAACTATTCCACTCCTGGGTGTTTATCCAAAGAACAGGAAAACACTAATTCCAAAAGATGTCTGCACCCCCATGTTCACTGCAGCATTATTTGTAATAGCCAAGACACGGAAACAACCTAAGTGTTTATTTGTTGGATGAATGGATTAAGAAGGTGTGAGATACACACACACACACAAAATGGAATACTATTCAGCCATAGAAATAATGAAATCCTGCCATTTGCAACAACATGGATGGACCTTGAGGGTCTTATGTTAAGTGAGATTAGTCAGATGGAGAAAGACAAATACTGTATGATTTCATTCGTATGTGGAATCAAAAAAACGAACAAACAAAAACAAACTCAGAGGAGAAGGGCATTGGGGAGGTGGGGAAAATAGGTGAAGGGGTCAACTGTTTGGTGATGGATGGTGACTAGACTTGAGTTGATCACCTTGCAGTGTACGCAGATGTTGAATCACGATGCTGTACACCTGAAACATCATCATCATCATGGAAACTGCTCACAGACCCTGGGGCAGAATTTGGAGGTTGGCCGAGAGCCAGAGCACTGTAGATTACTGTGATAAACGTTGCCCCATATGTACCCACTGCTGGTGGGGACAGGAGAAGTTCAAGTGAGTTCAGCGCAGACTACTGCCCAATGGGTGACCAAAGTACAGCGGGGGTTATAATCAAAGAACACAGAGGGCCATAAGAGAGTAGGAAGAGACATGTGCTGGGAGGGAAGGTCAGATAAACTAGGAGTTCAGGAAATGGAAGGATGGCTTGTGGAGGAGATGGGGGTGGGAGCAAAGACTGTGTAGAACAAGTAGTCCTGAACAAGGGGGCGGCAGATGTTCATAGCTGTTGTCCAGTATTAGTTTTCCCCACCTTCTACAACAACAGAAACTCCCAATTTTTAAAAATTTATTTTATTGAAGTATGGTTGATTTACAATGTTGTGTTAATTTCTGCTGTACAGCAGAGTGATTCAGTTATACATATATATATATACATTCTTTTTCATATTCTTTTCCATGATGGTTTAATCACAGGATATTGAATATAGTTCCCTGTGCTATACAGTAGGACCTTGTTGTTTATGCATTCTATATAATAGTTTGCATCTGCTAATCCCAAACTCCCGATCCATCCCTCCCCCATGCTCTCCCCCTTGGCAACCACAAGCCTAGAACTCCCAGTCTTTAATTGGGAATATGGTCATCCACAATAAAGGCATTTCCTAGCCTCCCTTGCAGCTAGCTAGATGTGACCAGGTGACTAAGTTCAAAGAGATGTATAGAATGAAAATATATTCTTCCTATTCTTTGCTGCCTAAGAGGGACTCAATTCTATTTTCTCCCCCAGGCAGTACAACTATTCCCTCTAGTCACTGGGGGATGTTAGAAGAGAGTGTGAAGAGATCAGGCAGGTTGGAGCACAGACCTGGCCCAGGTAACTCTCTTGGTTTCCCAGCCCCCAATCCCCAGTCCCCAAGGCCAGTGGTTGCCCACCTGGCACCTGTCTTGTTCTCATGGACTGACTACCGTGTGTTGGGCATCTTCCAATAAAGAAGTGCCCAGCCCCAGTCTCCCTGCTTCAGATATGCTTGGGTGATTGGGACAGCCCATGGTCTGCCATGCACTCTTCTCTAAAAGCGAGAGCTACTGGAAATGAGAGAGTAGGATGGGATGGGCAACACAGGCATGGGAGTTAGGGAAGGTGGAGGTCAATATGGGTCAGCATAAAGTGGGGAGGGACGGTTGGGCAGTGTAAAATGAAGGGCCAACGTCTCCCCTGGCTCAGCCTCTGCTGAGGGAGATGCTCCCTCCACCCATAGCCTCTTCTACCAGGTAAGATAATATCCAAGAAAAGTAGAAGTGATGGGATGATTTCTTTCTCGAATGTATCTACCATGTACTTGCACAAAGTCAAAACCATCACCCCCAAATTCAGTGGGCACTGAGCCCTGCTGTTTCCAAGACCTTAACATCTCTCAGAGCCCTACCCATCCATCCCCCACTTGGAGTATCACGATGGCTGCCTGCTCTGGGCTTCACCCCTGTGTGTTCTCCATACTCCTGCCAGGGAGATCATTCTAAAGTTGGACACCATCATGGAGATGACTCTACAGCACAGATCCCTTCCATATCTCTCCAGTGCCTGCAGGTGATGGTCCAAACTGGGATACGATGCTTTCTGAGCCCTGCTTGGTCTAACCCATGCCCATCCGTCCAGCCTCACCTCTGACCACCTGCCATGGCACGATCTGCCTCATTCCTCACATGCGCCCATGCCGTCTAGAATATTTCTCACTCAACTCACATTTGCACAAAATACTTGCCCCCTCTGCTCTTCTGCTGTCCTCCTGCTGGTCCTTCAAGGATCTCCCAGCCACCATGGTCTCCATGAAGCTTCTTCCAACTGTCTTGGAAAAACTGAGGTGATCCTTCCTCAAGGCAACCACTGTGTCTGGCACCTCCATTACAGCAGTTGCCAAGCTGTGTTTTGTTGTTTACACCTAGTGGCCAAACCCAACTTGTAATCAAAGCTATCTTCATATTCCCCGAACCTTGCACAGCGTTCAGCATTTGTGAATGCCCAACAAATATTTTTAAAGGTAATTCATTTACAGAAAAAAAGGAGAGTAGTAAATAAGGAGATAGAAATGTTGGACGTGCCGCAGATAGAAGGGTAGATGGGGCGGGGTGGGGAGGGGGTTCAATAACTGGGTAGAAATCTGAGACAGAGAAAAATATACTAAAACAGTGTTTGGATATTTTAAATAAATGTTGGCTTGGATATACAAGGAGTAATGGTAAAATTGTTTTTTTCTCCATTCCTGAAGATTTGGGGTCTGAGAGGTCAGAAGTGTAACACTGTACTTTGCCTAAACAAAGCCTCCGTTTTGTCATCAGCGAGAGAGGGGGAAGATGCCGGGGGAGCTAACAATGGCATTTTTTACACCCATATTTCTGGTCTCCAGCGAGTTGAGTTTGCCAGGGAGGGAAGCCCTGGGGCCAGACATCATGAGTCACCTAGAGGAGCAGGGGTTACCCCAGGGGCAAAGATTATAGAGCTCTCCACCTTCAGACAGCTTTTGAATTTTACCTTGGAAATTCATTCCTTCAAATATTTAAAAATATTCCCCAGGTACCTGCTGCATGCTCGATGGGGAGGTACCAGGCATCTGGAGACTACTAAAATATGATCTGTGCTCTTACCAAATACAGTCTAGTGGAGAGATGTGAACATCAGGTGATAATTCCAGTAGAATTCAATAAGCCACCAAAGTGCTGTGGACACAGAGACAGAAGACGAACTACATTGGTTAGATCAGGATCCAAAGCATAGAACGGAAACCCTCAAAATAACAGTGGCTTCCACAGGATAGAGGTGTATTTCTCTTGCACATAAAGAATGTCCAGAAGTGGGCAATTCAGAGCTGATATGAAGGCTCTCGGGCATCAGGAACCCAGGTTTTTGTCTCCCGCTCCACCATCGTCAAAGTGTGGCTTCCTCGTCCCCTGGTCCTCCAAGGCCGATGGAACTTCAGCCAGGGCATCTGCCCTCCAGGTAGGAAAGGCCAGCCCCTCACATCTCAGGCAGCTCTTTTTTTTTTTTCTTTTTTTTAAACTTTTGGGTTTTATTTATTTATTTATGGCTGTGTTGGGTCTTCGTTTCTGTGCGAGGGCTTTCTCTAGTTGCGGCAAGTGGGGGTCACTCTGCATCGCGGTGCGCGGGCCTCTCACTATCGCGGCCTCTCTTGTTGCGGAGCACAGGCTCCAGACGCGCAGGCTCAGTAGTTGTGGCTCACGGGCCTAGTTGCTCCGCGGGCATGTGGGATCTTCCCAGACCAGGGCTCGAACCCGTGTCCCCTGCATTAGCAGGCAGATTCTCAACCACTGCGCCACCAGGGAAGCCCTCAGGCAGCTCTTTTAAGCAGCCTTCCTTCCAGAAAGTTCCACGCAGCATTCCTGTTCCTGTCTCGGTGGTCAGACCTTAGTCTCCTGGCCATACCTAACTGTGAGGGTGGCTGGAAATTGCCTTTTTTTCCTTTTCCGATCAGCAGTGGTCCCAACTACTAGTTAGGGTTCTATTACCAAGGAAGGAAGCGGGAATGGATGTTAATTCGGTTAACCTGCAGTTTTTGCCACACTAATCTCATTTCATGGGTTCTGGGGAGTCCTTTTGGATCGTAAAATGAACGTTGCTTAAGATTCTATGTGCCTGCCTCATAAAGGAAGGAACGCGTAGGTGTCGAGACTGGGCTTTTGGAGGAGGTGGGAGGTGGCAGAGTGATGGAGATTGCAGTTAGGGATTTACAAACTGGTTTTGATGCATGAATTCTGATGCGTACCCCTCCTCCCCTCTGAGACAGAGTGAAAGGCCCAGGAACATGGCAGATATGCCCAAGTCCCAGGGCAGAGCTCCCTGGGAAAGCTGAATGGGTGGCTGTAGCTTTGGTCCGGAGGCCACACGGGCTCTAGGAATCTAGGGTGGTCCATGCACAGCAGACAGGACTGGACTTACTCACCCAGGCTGGGACACAGAGGGCTGGGAACAGGGAGACCCCGGGCATGGATGTACTCCACCTCCCCCATCAAACATGACCCAGTGAATTTCACAGACTCTCCCACATCAGATCATCAACCCCAGCTCCTGTGGAAATCACAGGTCGTAAACTGGAAGTTTCAATGATTCTTTGACCTCCGGGCTGAGGCTGAATTGTGGGGACAAAGGGAAAAATATTTTCCCTTCTTATCAGCATCTAAGTGAGTAAGAGGGTGGATGGCATGAGGTGTAGTAGAAACGGCACTCGACCAGGACCTTATGCAGATGATTGAATTGCTCTGAACTGAGTCTCCTTCTCCATGATGGGTGATAGTCACTTCTGCTCTCCCCGCCTTGCATTTGTTGCGATGATCTTACTGTTATTTCCAGGTTTTTTTCTTGGTTCAAATTCATAAGAGAGAGAAGCTGATGGGAAAATATAGGAACATGAAGAAAATTCATGCAGTGAATATTTAAATATTCAAACAACAAATAAAGAAGTTACAAACAACTGTAAAAAAAAAGGAAGCCCCAAGAATGAGGGCAGGAGAAACTAGAAATCACAGGGTAACACGAGGTAGATGGGTATGCCGGGGAGAACAAGGCAAGTTATGGTGTTGTTTAATAGCTAGCCTTTGTTTAATGGAGGTATGATTCACAGAAGCAAATTTAAAATTTTTTTTAATTTAATTTTTTAAAATTGAAGTATAGCTGATTTACAATGTTGTGCTAATCTCTACTGTACAACAAAGTGACTCAGTTATACACATATAGACATTCTTTTTTTTATATTCTTTTCCATTACGGTTTATCACAGGATATTGAAGGTAGCTCCCTGTGCTATACAGTGGGACCTTGTTTATCCATCCTATATATAATAGTTTGCACTTACTAATCCCACACTCCCAGTTCTTCCCTCCTCCTTCCCCTTCCCCCTTCCCCTTCCCCCTTGGCAACCACAAGTCTGTTCTCTATGTCTGTGAGTCTGTTTCTGTTTTGTAGATAAGTTCATTTGTGCCATAATTTAGATTCCACATATAAGTGATGTCATATGGTATTTGTCTTTCTCTTTCACTTAGTATGATCATCTCAGTTGCATCCATGTTGCTGCAGATGGCATTATTTTGTTCTTTTTTATGGCTGAGTAATGTTCCATTGCATTATGTATATGTACCACATCTTCTTTATTTAGGTTGTTTCCATGTTTTGGCTATTGTGAATAGTGCTGCTGTGAACATAGGGGTGCATGTGTCTTTTTGAATTATAATTTTGTCTGGGTATGACATAAAGAATTTTTAAGTTCTTACACATACATACCTACATACATATAGTATATTCATGAAACAATCACCACAATCAAGGTAATGAACATCTTCACCACCCACTAAAATTTCCTTGCCCCTCCCTCTCATTTCTCCCTGCCCCTACCCTGTCCCCGGGGAACTACTGATCTACTTTGTAATCACTATAGGTTTGTTTGCATTATCTGGAATATTATACAAAGGGAATCATACAGTATAGTTTGTAGTCATTTTTTGTCTGACATAACTATTTTAAGATTCATCCATGTTGCTGCATATAATAATAGTTCATTCCTTTGTATTGCTAAGTAGTAGTCCGTCAGATGGATAGACCACATTTAGTTTATTCACCCACCTGTTGATGGGCATTTGGGTTGTTTTTGATTTGGGGGTATTAGAAATAAAGCTGTTATACACATTTAGGTTTATGTTTTTGTATAAACATATGCTTTCATTGCTCTGGGATAAATACTTAGACACAGACTGGCTGGGCCATATGGTAAGTATATGTTTAACTTTAAAAAAAATTGTTCAGTTAGTATAGCAAATAATAGAAACATTCCCTCCATGTTACCGGGATGATAAAAAAAGCAAGGAGAAGCCAAAGACTGAGAAATGTTTTTAAATATTTGCTAGCTTTATATAAAATGAGATACCAGTGTTTTATTTTTCACTACTCTTTTGCTATTTATTCATTAAATAACTGCCTTTATTTTGGTTTGACTTTAATTATGAGTGAGATTTAGCATCTTTTAAGTGGACTGACCATTTGTGTTTCTTTTTCTCTGAAATGCTTGTTTGTTACTATTTGCCATTTTTCTATGGGATTGTTTGGCTTTTTGTTGTTGTTGATTTGTACGATCTGTTTATTAATTAATATTTACATATATGTTTCACATGATGTGCAGATTTTTTTTTTTTTTAACCAGTTTGTTATTATGTTTTGTTGACATTTTTTTCACATAGGAGTTTTACATTTTTCCAGCAGGATTGTGAAGGGTGAGACTTGGAGATAAAGGTTCCAGGTACTTTCCTTTGGCACTGATGGGCCACTGGGATGAGAGGAGGGTTCTGGACGTTAGGAGAAAGGATTCAGGACCATCTGGGCTTGTTCAGAAAAGGTTTATGGAAAGAGAGCAGGGCTGCCATTTGAGGGGGTAAAATAAAGGAGCTGGTCCAGATGATAGCTGGACTCTCTTCCAGTTTCAACATTATGTGCAGCTGGTGTGCGCAGCCATCACCTTGCCATGCATCTGCTGCTGGGTTTCTTTCGATGGACAGAATCAGGACAACCACTCTACTCCAGCCAGCCTTGAGGTTCAGGAAGTGTCACCCCATTTTGAACTCTCCCTCAGTCAGCTCTTCTGCGTGTTTCCCTTTAATGGTCAAAATAGGCAGCGTGTGGGGAAGGGACAGGAAATTGCACAAAACTCCTCAGGTGATCCTTGCTGTCTGGGGTTGGCTGGGCGGCAGAAAGGCAAGACCTCTTCTGCTCTGGAGCCTGATGGGTTTGGCCCCAATCCTCGATCCGTCCCTTGCCAGCAGTGTGACCTCAGGTGGGCTCCTGAAACTCCGTGGGTGTCTATTTCCTCTTCTGAAGCATTTCCTTCTCTGCCTCTCTCCTGGATTATTGTGAGGGTCAGTGAACAAATATGTACCTTTCCACCTATGTTATATTATCATATAATAAAAATCCAATGAATACAAATGCGTGGTGCTTAAAATAAGGGCCTTGCATCTAATAGGTGCTTCATACATACTTGTTGATGAAAGGGGTACATGACGTGGGAAAGGGACTACGGAGGGTTTTCAGTGGTGCAGTATTTTGGAGGCTGACCTAGTACTATGTATTAGTAGCCTTAAACATACAAACCTTTTCATCCAGCAATTCCGGTTCTAGAAATATTTTTTTCTAAGAAAATAACTAAAGGATATATAAAGATATTTGGTGCCACGTTGTTCATAATAGTGAAAAGAACTAACAACATTCTACGTGCACAGTCATAGGAGGCGGGTCAAATAAAGTCTGGTTCTGTCCCAGTGGATTTGTGTCTGCAAAGGCTCTGCGGAAGCATAAGGCTTGGTTTGCAGAACAGGCCTTGGTGCCGGCGATGAGGCCTGGCTCTGACGCCTGCCGGCTCTGTGGACTTTGGCGAGTTTACTTAAGCTCTCAAAGCATTAATTTTCCCCTTTGAGAGTGGTTTTAAGGATGCCAACCTCGTTGGGTCAGGAAAATCGGACAGGTGCTTGGGACGGCTGCTGGCAGGCTGCCAGGGTCCCAAATGGCAGGCGTGATCAAGTCACATGAAAAGATGGAACACAGCCAATGAAATCAGCTAAGCTACCAAACCATATGATTACTTTGTGTGTGTGTGTGTGTGTGTGTGTGTGTGTGTGTGTGTGAAAAATAAATACACATATAGAGGTAAAAAAATTTTGGAAGGATATATGCAAACTCGTTGATAGCGGTTATCTCAGAGGGCGTGTGGTGGATGCTTTTTAGTTTCATCTTTCTGTTCATTTGCGTTTTCTGTTTTCTACAATGTACTATGATCATCTCTGCAATAAAAGCACATTCAAATTGTACATATGGCGTCATTTCTGGGGTCTTTGGGAAAGGAGTTTTGTATTGTTTGGCATAGTTTGATAATCTGCCATAAAGGCAGATTACCTGATGGGCAGTTTTATGTAGTCTGAGCAAAGTTGATCTGCTAAGAGGCCGCTTCATCCTTTTTGGATGAACTTACATTATTTTCCCATCAAGGGACTTTGGCCGCTCACTACCCGGGTAGGGCTGGGGATGCAGCTTCCGAGTCACCACGGACAGTGCTCGCTGGCAGGTCAGTAACGACAATAAAAGGTCATGAAGAACCTAGTGGCAAGATGGGAATAAAGACACAGACCTACTAGAGAATGGACTTGAGGACACGGGGAGGGGGAAGGATAAGCTGGGACGAAGTGAGAGAGTGGCATGGACATATATACACTACCAAACGTAAAATAGATAGCTAGTGGGAAGCAGCCGCATAGCACAGGGAGATCAGCTCGGTGCTTTGTGACCACCTAGATGGGTGGGATAGGGAGGGTGGGAGGGAGACGCAAGAGGGAGGGGATATGGGGATATATGTATACGTATAGCTGATTCACTTCGTTATACAGCAGAAGCTAATGCACCATTGTAAAGCAATTATACTCCAATAAAGATGTTAAAAAAAAAAAAAGACAATAATAATAGCTCACATTTTGTCTGCCAGGCCCTGTCCCAATCATAACAACCCTATTATACTATTATACTATGATACTATTATTACCTTTATGAGGTGGGTTAAAAAATGAAGGCATAGAGAGGTTAAAAAAATGCCCACAGTCTCAAGGCTACTAAGTGTTATAAGCAGGAACTACTACATTCAAAGGCACTGCCTCCCAGCTAGAGGGTCCTGACGGTGAAGCACCTTGACAATCCCCCTGGGCAGCTTTGTTAGTCGATGGATCTTGTGCAAGTTTCTTCATCCATAAAATGGCGATATTAACGGTGCTCCTTGGGATGAATCCACGAGCTAGTGCATAGAAAGCACTTATCACAGAGCCCGGATGAAGTCAGACTTGACATCCTGTATGTGTGGCTCTGTTTCCCACTAAGCTTGATGGCAGAATCCTCTGCAACAGGGCTCCGAGGGACCACACCCCCATGAGCTAGAGCTGATGCAGCAGATTCTCTTATCTGCCATCTCTGGGCTAGCATTTCCTAGATGTTCTTACAATGTTATTTCAAACAATAAAAATGCAAGCTCTGGTTGAATACGGCTGCCTTTCCCCATTCCTGTGCTGAAGCAAACTCCTACCATAACCCTCGTGCTGTCTTGCCCTTCTCCTTCCCCAGGGACAGCTCAGATGTTAATAAGCATGGTGATCCTGGTGATTTTCATTATTTTGATACTATCGATAAACCTGATTTTTTGGATTAAGGTGCACTTAAAATTAACAAATGAATTTGTACGGTTTGTATTTGAGATGACTATTCATAACGTTATTTGTAGTTTTTATTTTGTCTCTTCTTTCTCAACTGCAATCTTGTCCTACACTTCATCATTACACTTTATTTTTTCTTGTGATGAGATACAGTATTATTAACTCCAGTCACCATGCACAGTGAATTTGCAACATTTCAGTCTGCAAATTCAACCTTGAAAAGAAGTTTATTGATACTCTAAGGAAACGGAATTGTGATGTGGGTGAGCTGTCACCTGATGGTCGTTCTTTGGCTCCACAATTCAGACTGTAAGGCAGGTGTGTTATCTGAGATTTACCTAGAGATTAAACAGCCGTGTAGGACCCAGTGAGTCATGCCTTCTGACTTCTGGGCCAAATGGGTGTAGCCACATGTTGTGTAAATATCAGCGTCACTCGTTTTCCTATTCTTCTAGCGAGCAGAATATTAAGGTTCATAAAAAGAAAATGATATATCAAAGTCCAGTGGAAATAAGTTATGACAAAAGCGAGAGGGTGGTATGCTCAGAAACGTCTAGAAACTCACAGCTGTGTGGATTTTTGCGCTTTTTGCCGGTGATTTTGCGTTTAGAACGGCTTCCAAGAATAGCGCTGAGATGCTGTCCGGTGATCCTCAGTGCAAGTAGGCTGTGATGGTCCCTTATGGAGGAAACACGTGTTAGGGAAGCTTTGTCGGCCACCTGTTGTAGTGCTGACGGCCGTAAGTTTAGTGAATCAACGATGTATATTAAAGTGTCTTTAAACAGAAACACGCATAAAACAAGGTTATGTGTCGATTGGTCGATGAAAGTGTTGTCATCAAAGGCTCCCAGGAGCCTAGCCCTATATTTCCCCCAGGAGCAAAGGTTCAGGATTCGCTAATTCAGTGTTCTCGGTGACTTTATAAAACAGAACTGCCGTGAATAACAAGAATCAGCTGTACTCATATTGATTATCTATTGATTATCTGTAACTCAAAATAACTAAACTTCAACCGCATTAATATATTTCATCATAGTAAAGACCCTCCAGCAGGATGGGAAAGTGACTCCTCAATTCTAACGAACTCGGGGCCCCCTCCCTTGCAGGGTTGTGAGTCATGTAAGGATTATTGTGAGCCCCGGGGGAAACACAGTGACTGAGGAAGGGCAGCTATTCTGAAGATGGTGATGAAGACATTGTGAATCGTTTCAGGTGGGTCAGGATGGACCCGTGAGATGACTTTCAGTGTAGGCATGAAACCCACAACCTGTTCCTACCCTCCCACTAATAAAAAGTTCAAACTTCATAAGAATTAAGTTATATGCCAAAGTCCAGTGGAAATGAATCACTAGAGGTGAAACACCCAAAAAGTATTCTGTACAAGGTAAGAAGGTGAATTTACCACCTAGGAAGGGCCCAAGTATGTCTTATTGTACTTTATTATTATTTTGCAAAGGCTTTGCTCGTACTGTTTCCAGTTTGACAGCTGAGAGTTGGTTCAATTCAACTGAAATCACTGTGCATCACTCAGAGATTTGGATTTGCTCCTTTGTATGGTAGTTGGCTGGAATCCAGCCTTGAGACAAACCATGGTTGATTTTCACAGAAGTAATGCTGCAGAATTTTATGTTTCTAGAACTATAGGAAAGCATAGATGAGGATTCCTCTCCTCTCGTTATTTGTGCAGATGAGGAAGTGAAGGCCCCCAGTGAGTGAATGAGAAGCCCCAGGAAGAATAGAAGGATCGCATGCCTTCTATTCAAGGTTCTTAGGAGAGTTCATGGAGCAAATCCTATCTTCTTGGACAAAAGGAAAGCTAGGGCATCCCCTCTAGAGTGGACACTAGGACACTAGGGTGTGCCCTGTCCCTCTTGCCCACTCTGCCCAGTGGTGGTCAGCCCTTAAGGCATCTGCCCTCGGCTAATGTCCTGGTCGTCAAAAAGTGCATCATTAGGGACTTCCCTGGTGGTGCAGTGGTTAAGAATCCGCCTGCCAATGCAGGGGACACGGGTTCGAGCCCTGGTCTGGGAAGATCCCACATGCCGCGGAGCAACTAAGCCCGTGCGCCACAACTACTGAGCCTGTGCTCTAGAGCCCGCGAGCCACAACTACTGAGCCCATGTGCCACAACTACTGAAGCCCGCACGCCTCGAGCCGGTGCTCCGCAACAAGAGAAGCCACCGCAACGAGAAGCCCGCACACTGAAACGAAGAGTAGCCCCAGCTCGCTGCAACTACAGAAAGCCCGTGTGCAGCAATGAAGACCCAACGCAGCCAAAAAAACAAAAACAAAAACAAAGTGCGTCGTTAATACGGTCAGCCCCCTTCTGAGTGTACATGATTAGCTCAAAATGAGACTAAAAATATGTGGATCAGTGCAAATCCCTCCAAGTTGGAAAAATCTTTCGAAGCACATCCTCCTAATCTTGGGCAGTCTCTTCCTCTGTGCCCTTGACCTAATTGAAATAGGTCCATTTACTGCCCACTAAGTGCCAGCTTCTGTTCTACAGGGCTCCCCACTGTCCATCACTGGATGCTGGAGAATTTCTGTGATGGAGGCAGTGTGGTCGTGGCCACTGTAGAGCCGAGGAAAGCAAAGCACAGAGCTGTGCTCATCTTACATCTTTGGTCAAGGAGGCAATATTCCGACCTGGGCCGTCTTACCGTGCGGTGGATCTGATGTCCAGGTGTAGCGCAGGTGGACCTGGATTAACATTTCAGGCCTGCCAGTTGACCTTCATCCAGCTGCCTAACCACTTGGATCATCATTTCCCCCAGTTCTAAAGCAGGGATAATGATAAGTACGTAGTGAGCAAGTTTTATTGTGTGTCTGTCATTAGAAAGATGCAACAGAGTTTTAAGGTTATTTAGCTGTGAACCAAATGGCCACATACCTATTTCTGTGTGTCATGAGGGAACTGGGTGTAGGTGTCAGGTGAGTGAAGACGGAAAGATGTCTCTCTATGGCTCTATCTAAGTGCATTCACAAAAGAACCCACCCAGCTTTTTAGAGAGATCTAGAGCTTTTTAGAACAATAAGTCCTCAACCATCAAATCAGCTCTTTTGAAAGCGGCACCTTTTCTTGAGGAGGTATTTTCTCTCCTCCTCCTTGGATAGACCGCGGTCCACGAATTCCTGGAATAGTTTCGCTGTAGAAGCCGAGGTCCGGGACATCTACAATCGAGTCCCTGGTCTGTGCTCACTCCCACTGGCTGGAATTTTTTATGGGAGTTCGGACAAAGGCCATTTTGTGGTGACTCCCTCTGCCCCCTGCCCAGAACTGGCTTGGCTGGAATGCGTTAATTGCTGTGAACAAAAGGATGCCTATGTCCTCTCTACCCCATGGCTGTGCATTGATTCTTTATGGCGTTGGTATCAAAACTGCGAGTGTTTCCTCTGGACGGTCTGCTCCCAGACACAGGACACAGCCGTGGGTCTCCTGTGCTCCCAGGGACGTGCTTGTGAGGCTGGGGAAGTGGAAAATGATGAGCTTCACTCACCTAGCAGCCTGGGGGGAAGCACCTCCACTGGCCATAAGGTCCCCTTTGTCTGTTTGGGCCCATGTCCCAGGCACTAACTCTACAGGTCCAGCCCAGCATGGGGAACAGTCACCACCTTGCAAAGATATTCAGTCCACCCACTGGGTGTTGTTGGCCTAAGAAGAAACCTGGTCCTACCCAGAGAGCCTTCTCAAAAGGAGACAAAGGAAGGACGTGAGGGGGTGGGCTGAACACCTGTATGAAAGTTTCTTGAAACAATAACAGCACGAAAAAATAAGATGGCACGCCATGAGCCAGTAAGGATGGAGGACAGTTTTTGAAGATGCAGGGGGTGGGCAACCAGAATAGCAGAAAAGCCAAAACACGGAACAATCCATTGAAAGGCTGCCATGAGATGTAGTGATCTGAGGAAGCCCAGAGTCTCCAGACAGAAACACAGGCTCAGGTAGGAGACCCCTAGTCTTACTTTAGGGGTATAGTTGGAAGCTGCCTTTGGAAGGTGAGCTGGGCTAGGCAGCCCCCTTTTGCAACTCCTACTTCAAGAAGCAATGACTTCTGTCCACTGACTAGGATAGTGAGAGTGCGTACTTGAGGCTAAGAAGGAAGGAAGTGTCCCCAGAGGCTACCGAACCCAGGGAGGAGTGGAGACCTGCTCACACCCAGAAAACCCCTGCCCACAATCCCCTATAGTGAGGGCCACAGAATAAATGGGTCTACAGGCAAAGAGGGAATCCCCCAAATGAAGGGAAGCACAAGAATCACCGGCCTTTCCAGAAGATCAACCTCATGAAAGAGAACCACCAAGCTTAACAAGGGGGAAAATCATCCCCTTGCCAATAGTGAAAACAGAGAAACACTTTAAAATATAGATAATTATTATCTTATGATGGGCTAATTGGGAGGAATCATCACAACATAATAATGACTGATGTTAAAAACGAATCAAGTAGAAATTTTATAAATTCAAAATAAGATAATTAAAAAACTCCTTCAATATATGGAATGGGTAACTAAATATAAAAAATAAATCCAGGCACCAAATGGTCAAAGCAAGACATTCTCCCTGATTTGGGGGGAGTTCCCTGGCGGTCCAGTGGTTAGGACTTGGCGTTTTCACTGCCATGGGCCGGATTCAGTCTCAAAAGTTTACAGACTGTACTGTTCTATTTATGGGGAAGGGTAGGGGGCAGGGATAGTTTGGGAGTTTGGGATTGACATGTACACACTGCTCTATTTCAAATAAAATGCCTTTCCATGAAAAAAAATAAATTAATTAAAAAAAGAAATTCTCCCTGATTTTTAAAAAATTTAGATTAATTTTTAAAAAAATTGAAGTAAAATACACATAACATAAACTTTACCATTGACACCATTTTAAAATGTACAGTTCAGTGGCATTAAGTACATTCACATCATGTGTAACCATCACCACCATCCATCCCCAGAACTCTTTTCATCTTGCAAGACTGAAACTCTGTCCGCGTTGAACACTAACTTCCCATTCCTGCCCCCCTCCCCCGACCCAGGCCCTGGAAACCATCCTTCTACTGTCTGTCTCTACGAATTTGACTACACTAGGGACCTCATATAAGTGGAGTCCTACAGTATTTGTCCTTTTGTGACTGGCTGATTTCATTTAGCATCATGTCCTCAAGGTTCATCCATGATGTAGCATGTGTCAGAATTTCCCTCTTACCTATGGCTGAATATTATTCCATTGTAAGCATACACCACTTTGGCTTATCCATTCATTTATTGATGGACACTTGGGTCGCTTCCCACCTTTTGGCTATTGTGAATAATGCCTCTATGTCCTGGATTTTTATACTATAGAACAAACAGATGAAAGAATGAAACAGGGACTTCCCTGGTGGCACAGTGGTTAAGGATCCGCCTGGCAATGCAGGGGACACGGGTTCGAGCCCTGGTCTGGGAAGATCCCACATGCCATGGAGCAACTAAACCCGTGTGCCACAACTACCAAGCCTGCGCTCCAGAGCCCGAGAGCCACAACTACTGAAGCCTGTTGTGCCTAGAGCCTGTGCTCCGCAACAAGAGAAGCCACCGCAGTGAGAAGCCTGTGCAACGCAACGAAGAGTAGCCCCTGCTCTCAGCAACCAGAGAAAGCCCACACACAGCAACCAAGACCCAACACAGCCAAAAATAAATAAATAAATTTATAAAAAAAAAAAAAAAGAAAGAAAGAATGAAACAAAAGGTAAAAGATCTGGACTGGAGACCCAGAAACTCCAAACACCACATTTTGAAAAAGTTTGAGAAGCAGTAGAAAACCTAAATAAACCGATTACCATAGAAAAATGGAAAAGGCAGTCTAAAATCCAACCCTTGAAAGGATATAAGGCCCAGATCCTGTTTTGGACAAATTCTACCAAGAAATATAGGAACTCTCCCAGAGCCTAGAAAAAGATATAAACGTTCCCAATTCATACTATGAGCTTAACTTTGAAACTAGACAACAATAGAAGAAAATAAAAGACCCAATAAAAGATAACAGATTAAATCCATGTATGAATCTTTCCTCTCTCCCCACCTCTCTGCCCACACCACCCTAAAATAGCATTACAGGAGGACAAAAGTGTAAGGCTTCTGAGGGCTAAGAAGGGCAGACAGGAGCCCCCAGTGGACAAGAGATTTAAACAGATTTCTACAAGGTGGAAAACAGATGGGAGAGAGGAACTGACTAAGTAAAGAGGAAGAAACTACATTCTAATGTGTGTAGGCAGGGAATACTGAAGGAAAACAAGCTATTTAATTCCATAAAACCCCTTGAAGGCTCTGGACCTGGTAGCATCACAGAAAGTTGGAGGCAAGCTGGAGGCTGGAAATGGGAAACAGGACCACTGTTTCCATCCAGGGCTCCTGGTCTTCTAGCTCTGCCCCACTCCACTCAGAAGACTGCAGGTTTATGTTCTGGACAAATTAAATAGAAGGAGCTCTGGTCCTGGACATTTCAGGTACAACGTGGGGGGGAAGGGGTGTGGTGTAGGGATAAAAACAGGTATGAAATGAAAGTCTGATCCCCTAACCCCCTCCCTGCCCCTTTTTCCTGCTCTGCTCACAGAGTCCCTGCAGCTATATGCAGGGGTGGGGATTTGGGAATTCTTTCCCAGAGAAAATAGCTTCACACAGTGAAATCTGGAGGTGCCCAAATGTGGAGGCTGCCAGGTGAGAAGCCTTATTCACATATTTAGAGCTTCCAGTGTCTTTCTTAGAGCCTTGCTCTGACACATATAATAAAAGGGTGTCAAGGATTACCAGGCATTTGAGGCAAGAGTCCAAAATGAACAGGAGAAGAGGAAAGAAACCATGCAGGGCAGAGAAGAAAACTTAAAATACCATGTAATTTAATATCTCCAAACAGGTACAAGATGGCATTGCAGTCGTGCAAGGGTGTCGCTCTCGGAATAAAACAGAAATCAGGTCACACTAAAAGGCTCTTGGAAATTAGAAGTATGGGAGTAAAACAAATGGGGGATATAATTGAGGAAATACTCCACAATGTAAAAGTTAAACGACCAAGTAATGGAAAACAGGAGAGAAATGATGGGAACGTTAAGAGGATCAATTTAAAAGAAACAAAAAATCATCTAATATCAGTTCCGGAGGAAATGGAAGAGAGAAAATTATCAAACAAATAGCGCAAGAAGGTTTTCTGGAACAGAAGGACATGACAGTCCACATAGTAACCAGCCAAGTGTCTGGGATCATGACAAATAAAACAAACAAACAATCAACAAGAAATCAAACGCATAAGAAGTCTACTTTTATGAAATTTCAGAACAATAGTGATTAACGACACAGAGTTACAAGAGGGAAACCAGGTCACATAGAGAAAGGATTAGGAGTCAAAATGGTATCACACAGCCCTGAACGGTAGATGACAAAATTCGGAGGGGAAATTATTTTCAACCTAGAATTTACTACTGAGACCAACTGGGACTCAAGTGTGAGGGAAGAATAATGACGTTTTCAGATGAAAAGGGAATTACACATTTTACTGACCATGAACCTTCCCATAAGAAGCTGTAAAGATTTATTCCACTAAAGTGAGAGAGAAAACCAGAAATGGAAAAAAGCAATGGAGCCAGGAAACAATATTTAACAGAGGAAAAAAAAGGTAAATGAAAGTCTCAGGATGTCAGCTGTGCAGAGTGGAGCTCACATGTGCTCCGTGAAAGCTGTAATGACTTGGGGGTGGGGAATGCTCCTCCCTGGCTGGGGTCAGAGCATCTGTGTTCTGGTCCAGAACCTTCCAACACCGTGACTGTCGCAACTCCCTGGGCTCCCCTTCGCTTTCCTTGTTTGTAAAGAGATGAGATGGAACGGTATACTCTTTGAGTTTCCTTAGATTTCCAATAGTCTTTGCTTTGCAGAACAAGAGGAAGAGGTCAGGGATGGACTTTTTCCAGAAAAAAAGTGCAGGCATATATACTTTTCACTTCCTGTGGAACAAAACATTGATACCGGAATAAGACAGAAATAAAAATAAAGCCACTTGACATGCTTTCTAGCTCTAAAAGTCTGTTCTTCTTTTCTTTGGGTGAGTAACCCAAAGGAATTTGGGGTGGTCTATATAAGTGTGATGATTGTGGAACAGAGCTACCAAGTAAAAATGCACCAGTTGCCCTCTTTCTTGAGGTCTTGAAATGGCTCCCTTGCACTGGCCTGAGCCCCTTCTTTCACTACTGGCTAATATTTAAACCCAAAACATGTTCTTAAATCTTGTGGTTATCTTTAGTCAAACAAACTGTGAATCGAAACTACATAAATTTATTGTTAACCCCCCAAAGCAAAACTTTATTGGAAATGCGCTTCTTGACGAGATGGATGGGATATTATTTACTTATTTAATCAATGCATATATCACTGCTAAACTGAGCTTAGTTTCAGTATCAGTTCTGTGCCAGTGCCTCATTTTTCGAGCTATTGGTGTTGAGAAACCTTGCTCACACAGATTAGATAGGACTGGAAAGAGTATTCTTTTTTAAAAAATTTATTTTATTGAAGTGTAGTTGTTTACAATGTGTTACTTTTTGGTGTACAGAAATTATATATTATATAATATATATTTATATACTATATACAAATATATATATATATAATTTTCCATTATGGTTTATCCCAGGATATTGAATATAGTTCCCTGTACTATACAGTAGGACCTTGTTGTCTATCCATTTCATATATAATAGTTTGCATCTGCTAATTCCAACCTCCCACTCCATCCCTCCCCCTCCCCCTCAGCAACCACAAGTCTGTTCTCTGTGTCTGTGAGTCTGTTCCTGTTTCGTAGATATGCTCATTTATGTCCTATTTTAGATTCCCCATATAAGTGCTATCATATGGTATTTGTCTTTCTCTTTCTGACTGATGGAAGTAGTATTCTTATATCAGTGCTACTCAGCTGGAAATAGAACACCTTCTGAGTTATGTGTCAAAAATGACAAGATCATCTATCACCAAAAATTATTTGATGAATGGACAAGTGTTTAGCTCTTCCTTCCTTGTTGCAGGAAGCCAACTGGAAACCACTGGATTGGCAACAAAATTCACTATCTAATTATCAGAGTGATACACTTTCTGAACCCATTACCAAGTCTGAATTGTCCCTTGGTTGGACACCCTGGGATGTTTTTCACCCAAGGGCAACACACTCTTGAAAGTCAGAAGAGTGTCTGTGAAAGGGGTGGGGAGCCAGGAGGAGGATTCCAGGACCCTGCTCCCCTCCGGTTAGATCAGCTGTAGAAATGAATATGTACAGAGTGGAAATGTATGCCCTGAAACCACTGGAGGGCCCGCCTGGCCCTTGGAAAGTGTTCCAGTACCTCTAAGTGGGCTAGTCCAATAGTCCGCTGGTCTCTTCTGGGCTGGAGAGGGGAGCTGGGCTGCATCTCGGACAATGCCCCAGACCCAGTGAGACACTTTCCTGCCCCTTCCCCTGCTTTGTGCCTCCTGAGAGCAGCCCTGCGAGCCACGGTAGCCTCACTGCGTCCCCATCCTTTGCCGTCTCTTCCGGGCTCCATTAGAGACTCCAGGGAAAGACTGCACTACCAGATTAATTAAACTTCCTGGGCGTGTGTGTCAGGAATCAGGTAATCTGTTTCCATGATTATTTCTAGGCTGTGTGCTTGGAAGGCTTAGGAACTCTAGGGAAAAAAAAATTTTAGCCCCAAGATTCATAATGAACCCTGATCTAAATTAGTCCTTGGGCCCATCTGCCTTAAGCTGAGAGGAGAGAGAAGAAAACTCTTTTTTTTTTTTTTTTTTCCAGTTTAGTTATTTAAAAATAGTTGTCACCTTTCAAGAAGCCCTTGGTCATTTTCTGGAAGAGCTGATGCACGATCCCAGGTTATGGCTGACTTGCAGCCATATATAATTAAGTCCCATCCTGCTGTGGTTCCGCTGTAAGATGATGTGATGCTTCCCTTCCCGCCAGGAGAAAATAGCTACCTGGGGCTGTGGAGGTTCCCAAACCTGCCCTCAGGTACCCCTCTCTCGTCTCACAGGAACAGCAGGATTCCGTGGAGGGGAGGGGAGGTACTATTTTACCTGTGTTCTCGTTGAACTTGCGTAAGAAGCTGGGAAGGTGGTATGATTATCCCAGCATTGCAGATGAGGAAACTGCGTCTCAGTGAGGTTTAAATGGCTCGTTCATCGTCTCGGGCCAGCAGGGGCAGAAGCAAGACTGCTTCTGGGTCCGTCTGGGTCCGTCTCATCACTGACCCCATGTTCCTTCCAACACGCGGAGGGTCCACCTCAGGCAGAAAGACTTCTCCACGGCTCTTCCCTGGCTGGAACACGCAGCTCCTTGGCTGGGGCAGGTGCCCGGGCTGGGGCGTGGGAAGTGGCCGCAGGTGATGCCGCGGTCTTCAGGGATGCCTGGCAGCTGTGAGTCCGAAGCAGTGCTGCCTCACCCTTTCCACATCGCGGCTCACAGAGAAAAGGAAAACGTGTATTTGGCAGCTTGGGTTACACAGCGGAAGCTGGCCCAGGCTGGAGGCCAGGGGCCTGACCTTGACCTGGCTGCTGAAGGAGGCACCCTGGTAACCGTGCTGGCCTGGGTGCTGGGGCGCTGACCCACCATGCAGGTGCCAAGCAGACCTGGTCTTAAGGGAACAGCCTCTGTCGCAGTGGGGCCTCTGCAGAGCTGCGTCCCTTCGTGGGATAAGCCATGGATGGTCCCTTTTCGAATTCACGGTGATGGCGCAGTTAGTGTCCTTGGAGCAGTGGTGACTTCGGATGGTGGAGGAGTGTGGAGGGACACTGCAGGCGGTTATGAGTGACAGCCCTTGTCCCTGAGAGCAGGAGGTGGCAGGAGATTGCCTACTGATTGTGGCGTTGCCCACGGCGTTCTCTCCTTCTCTCTCCATTGACAACAGTCCAAAATGAGATAAGAAGAACTAATACAGCGTGGGGTTGATGACTCTCACTTTGGACTCAAATAAATAATTTCTGAGGAAGTAGAGGATATATATAGATGTGTATATATGTATGTGTATACATATATATGTGTATGTATATATAGCGAGAGTATATATGTATGTGATATACATATATAGAGAGAGAGAGAATGTGTAGGTGTATGTATATGTGTGTATCCATATATGTATATATAGAGAGTATGTGTGTGTATATATATGGATATTATATATATATTTAGAGAGAGAGAGAGAATGTATAGGTGTATATATTCTCAGAAGATATGTGAAAGCAGGCTCCAGGGATTTAGGTAAGTGAGAAGACATGAAAGTATCTTGAGGCATGATGAAGTCTGCTTTTTTTTTTTTTAATTAAAAAATGTTCACCTTGAAGGCGCTTCCTTAGGGAAGCCTCCAGCGGTGATGGATGGATCCCCCTGGCTAGGGTCTGATCAAGCAGAGGGGAGACGGTGCACCCCATGGTGAGCTGAGTTCAGAGGCAGCAAGCCTACCCCTGCTCAGTTGGGCCAGAAGTGCTGTTTGCAGAACAAGACTAGGAAAAAAGCTCCAGTGAGATGAGAATACTCACGCCAGGCCTCTGGGCGCAGGGGAGCAGCAAAGGATGTTGGGGGCAGGTCTCCATGGCCACTTGGGTGACATGGGGCAAGTTAAACTCGTTGGTCTCAGTTTCCTCATCTAATAAAGGGGCTGAACTGGGGAGGTATTAAGATCCTTCTAGATTTCACTTTCTGTGATTCCACTAACTTCGATTCAGTTACCTGAAACCTCTTTCCAAAGACACTGTGTGCTTAATGGGACAGGTAAGGGAGAAACAGGAGAGATGTAAAGGTTCCTCTTGAATACTTAAAACAATTTTTTTAAACTTAATTTAAATGAGAAATATAACTATTAAAAACATCTCACCCACAAGCAAAAAATGGGCAACTTATTTCCAATGCGTTAGGTAAGTAGACAAACATTCATCTCAAATGGGATACAGGTGCCTTCTTCGCCTTTAAAACTCCCCAACTTTTTTATAAAGATTAAAGTAAGGGCCACCTGAACAAAAATGTAAGATCAGGTATCATTGCTCAAATCCAAGTAAAGTCCTCCTTGGTACTGAAGTTTGCCTGGATTTCCAGGCCCCGCCCTAGACTTACAGAATCAGATCCTCTTGGGCTGAGATCCTGAAGTCTGCATTTTAAAAGATCTCCGGGAAATTCTGATGAGTCCCGTTCTTCACCTGGGAATGTCCTAGCAGAGCAACAAGGTCCCTGCATTGTGACTCTGGCGAGCTAATTATTGGCCTATGTGGAGCACTTAGTATTTTTACGAGCATTCCAGAGAAGTGTGGGGTGGGCGTGGAGCAGCTGACGTTGATTCCAGGCAAGCACAGCTTCCATTTGTTTGCCGGAGTCTGTAAAGTGCTGGCCTTCCATCTTCGAGATGGAGGGTTGTAGTTTGGTATCTCTCCTCTCCACACCCTACTCGACCTGTTACCCCACGGACTGTTCAACCTCCATTTCTGAACAGAGACGTCTGCCCCGAGCCCCTGTCTCTTCCGGGGCCCTGATGAGCGGGGCTCGGTCAGAAGTTCCTTTTAAATCCAGTTATAGGGCAAACCTGGAGCAAGCCCAGACAACACGCCTCAGTTTCCATTGATCCCTAGAACTAACGTGCTTTCTTGAGCAAAAGGCAGCCGAAGACTCAGAGAGCCAAGGGCCGAAGGGCGCAACAGTCCTGGTTTGTAGAGTTTCCTGGTTTACAGCCTTCCTGCTCTTTCTTTCTGCGACCGCTCTCCTCCCTAGGTTGATAGCCTCACCTTGGGAGAGAAGGGGACGTGGAAGACAAGGGCATTCAGCTGCTGCTTCTACCGCAAGCACGAACACTCATCTGCATCCTTTCAGCTTTTCTGCATCCTTTCAGCTTTTCGATATCGCGACCAGATTTTCTTCCATCTTCACCGCTCCACTGATTTGAATACTAGCTTGACTTCACCTTGCTTCTGCTGAATCATTACGGCCTCCTTGATAGTTTTCAGGACGCTTCCCTAAGAATTTGACGAGTGGCCAGAAAATTGGGTCCACCCGAGGTGATTCCTAGCTTGTGTTTTAGGCTCTTTGAGAAACAGAGACACCCGATTACCTTGAGTCATGAGGATTACAAGGAGGACACCTGGAGAAATAAATCTCATGGCAATGGGAGACCGTTTGAAAGCTGGAAAGTCACAGCGGAGGCAATAGGTTTCCAATTGTTAACGCAAGTTCGTGTGCCCAACGATGCAAAGTGAGCCCAAACAAACGGAAACGTTGGAGTTTGGAGCAGAGAGAGGTTTATCGCAAGACGATGCAAGGAGAACAGGTGGCTCATGCCCTAAAAGGCCCCGAGCTCCCCGAAGGGTTTGGGCAAAGCGTTTTTAAAAGCCAGGTGAGGGAGGCGGGGGTCACATGGAGCAGGGTGGTGTCACAGGGGTTAACTTCATCAGTCCTCAGGCTCCAGGAGGCCTGGGGCTATGTGCTCAGGGTCATCAAGTACTTAACATCTTCCATTTGGTGGGGGGTTCTCAACATCTGCAAAACAACACGGGAAATTTGCATCAAATACTGTTATCTAGGTAGTTCAGAGAGGAGCTAAAGCAGAGGATATGGGGGGGAACCATAGGGTCCTGCCCGTTACACAATGACAGGGTATCTGGTGGCTCCCTGGCAAGCCTAGTCTATGATTCTCAGCCAGAGTTTTGCAACGTCAAATACGGTGACTCAGCTACTCTCTGGATGACTCAAGATCTGGCTTCCTGAGAGAGCAGGTCTGCTTAGATCAGCTTGTATGTATATCTTATACTCATACAGCACATCTATCTATATCCTACTCCATTTTTATTTCCACAAACCCTCATCGGTCTAAAGAGCTGGGCAATTTTCCGTATAACCTGTGAACTCATCTTTCAAGAGTCCCTGGATGACACTGCTTCGCCCTCTTCAGAACTCCCGAGAGACTTGAGCTCCTTTCTGATGGTTCTCACCACACTGGAGTCTGCAGCACAGGGGTTTTGCCTGCGTCCTGCCAGAGAATAATCCCCTTAAGGATAAGAACAGGGGCCCACTTCCAGTGACGTAAACATTTAACAGCTGGCTCTCTGGGAAAAATGTCTGCATACATACATGAGTTTATTATACATGTTAATGATATAAAGGATACATAGCACACAATTTATAAATAGTCACAAAAATACACAATACTCTGTATTGTAAATTCCACATAGTCAATTGATTTTTTTTTTAAACATCTTTATTGGAGTATAATTGCTTTACAACGGTGTGTTAGTTTCTGCTTTATAACAAAGTGAATCTAGTCAGTTGATTTTTGCAGCATGCTTTTACCGATTTTTGCTACACTCATATCTCTAGCCAACCTTGCAGTTGATGAACAAAGGAGTTTCAGCTTGAATGTTGGTTGATATTTTCATTTACGTTGATGAGTAAGACAAAACTGAAGATGCGTGTTGAAATTTCACTTAATGATATGAATCACTTCTTTGCTGAATCAGATGTTTGTTTTCAATACTGGGAGAATGTAGCTTCTTTATTTTTTTTGCTTGTCACAATGTAATGGCCACAGACACAAGACATTTTTAAAGTTTCATCTGCATTATAGCGTTTTCTCTATGACTTTCTTGAGTCTAGACAATCAAGAAAACAGTAAATGAAGCCTTGATTTGTAGCTTTTAAGGATTTCCATGGTTTAAATACTCCCATCATGGTCAATCCCAATTTACCAATGTGACGTTGCTGAACTTAAAAATGGTAAGGGATACCGTCATTATGTAGTATTTCCACCATGATGATGCAACAGATGAAGATAAACTCAAAAGGATGAAAAACAGTAAAGTGTTGTAAAAGAATTAGAAAGTGATGTTTTGAGTATTTATTACCATTGTTTCGATATAATTTATTTAATTATACATTGATATAATTTAGCTCTTAATAACGACTCTTCAACAATGGGCTTGCAAAATTCCTGCAAATTTAACAATGGGCTGTTGTGAGCCACTATAAATCAAACTACTGCCAGTTACCTGTCTAATTCATTGCCTTGCATGCCCACAGCTAAAATACCTTCAGTGATTGCATGAGGGATCTTGGTCCAGTAAATTCGAGACATTGACCAGTCTGACTCTCTGTTTGACATGTTCTATCTCCTTGACTAAAGTTTAACAACCTCCCAGTGGTAGCTGAGTTCAGAAGCTAATTTTTCTTAACTGATAAAGACTCATCTGGATGAAATACGGTGTATCGCTGATAAAAACCAGCTTACTCAGACCCATTAGTCTTGTAACAGTCACATTCAAAAAATAATGCAGTCTCTGCAGAATCTTCGCGAGAATATTACAAAATGGCCTCAGCTCCTAATATGCCAGATCAAAATTTTAAGTAGCCTTGATATAGCCCTGTTTTTTCATACGTAGCATGAAGTATAATCCACAACCTAACATATACCATTGTATGACTCTTTTTTCTAAAAATAAATTTATTTATCTAAATGGAATTTTGGCTGTGCTGAGTCTTCGTTGCTGCGCACAGGCTTTCTCTAGTTGCGGCGAGCGGGGGCTACTCTTCTTCGTTGCGGTGCACGGGCTTCTCATTGCAGTGGCTTCTCTTGTGGGGAGCATGGGCTCTGGGCGTGCGGGCTTCAGGAGTTGTGGCGCGTGGGCTCAGTGGTTGTGGCTTGCGGGCTTAGTGGTTGTGGCTTGCGGGCTTAGTTGCTCCACAGCACGTGGGATCTTCCCGGATCAGGGATTGAACCCGTGTCCCCTGCAGTGGCAGGCGGATTCCTAACCACGGCGCCACCAGGGAAGTCCCGCCACTGTATGACTCTTAACATCTTTAAAGTGTCCTGTTTGTGTCTTTGTTTCTCTCCTCCTTTAGATTGTCAGGATCTCCCTGCAGCACTTAAAATGAGTCATCTTTGTTGTGGATGATGATTAATTGATGACGTTGGCTGCCAATAAATACCAGGACCTTCTAAATGGTCTAATCTTAATGGAAATTTAAGATTAGATTTCAGAGGCGTCCCACATCATATAAGACTTTTAGGTCATGGAGATCAATTAATTGTCTAGCTATCTCAGCTGCTGGGGTGGGTTCTGATTAATACTCCATAACACACCTCACCTGATAGCTCCAATCTGGGTTGCTTTTCCCTTGAGTTTTATTTATTTCAGGGAGAAAGAGAAGCAGCCCAACTGTCCCTGTAGAAGTGGGTGCCAGTCCCCTTAGATGGGCTAAGTACACTTAGCTTTCCCGGAACTACTCATACGCGAGCATCTGAATTTCAATCTATTTTCTGGGAAGGATTTCAATAGAGCGTCTGATTAATGCTCTTCCTTTCAGGCCAGTGAAGCATCATTAGCCCCATTTTATGGAGAGATACAACAGACCTGGCATGATTTGGGGATTTGCCCCAAATCACATCACTATTAAGTACCAGGGAGGGAAACTGGTCCCTCTTTCTCCAAGTGCTCATTCATTCATTCAACAAACATGCACTAGGAGTACACCATAGGCCAAGCTCGATGGCTGGTGCTGAGGATAGAAAGGAGAATATACGAGAAGGGATATAGCTATTTGATGTAGGGGGAAGACCATGGGCTTTGAGGTCAGACAGACCTAGGTTAGACGCCAGCTCTATGACCTCCTGGCTAATGTGACCTCGGTCAAGTTACTTAACCTGTAAGTCCCTGTAAAAGGGGAATCATATTTTCAACCTTATGGGGTTATGATGAGGGTCATAAATGATGTGTATGAAGCTGGCACAGAGCAAGTGCTTCAAAAATGTTTCCTGTGACTAAGGCTGGAAAATCATTGTCCCTGCCCTCGCAGGGACATAGTCTAATGGGGGAGACAATACGTGAAAACATACAACAGTGACATAATGGCTCTGATGGAAACGTAAGGAAAGAGAGGCTGTGGGAGTCCATTGTCTTCTTCTTGATCCGAAGGACACACACAGAAGTGCGACCCTGGGCATGTGATTTAGCCTCTGGGACACAGCTCCTCACTTGCTAAATAAGTGAGCTAGAATATGATACCTGAACTTGATAGAGTCTGTGTACCTTGGCTCTCTGTGAATACTCTCAGCGAGGTGTGTGCTGCAATTTCATGTCATGAAAAAGTCATTCAATGAAAAAAGCCGGATGGTGATTCACACCCCTGTAAATAACCTAGTAACATAAGCAAAACATAACGGCGACAACTGATACTACCTTCCTGTGGTTGTAAATGATAAAATTCTCAATGAACGCATCACACACTCAATTAAGTTGCCAATAAACCCTACACAAAGCACTTTTCTGTAAATATCAGTGTTATATTCTGTGCATGAAGGCCATTTGGATCCCATACCCAGTTACAGGTTATAGTTTCCAAAACTACTGATTCTCAACACAGCACTCAAGGAAAAGAATACCATTGATATTGATAGTACAAATTGGAATAAAATGTCCCAAATCTGTTTCTGAGTAATTTCCAAGAACAACGGTAAAGAATACATTGCAAGAACTTACATTGTTCTAAAATTTAGACCGAAAATGTTTTTAATCACCTTTCCCAACTTTGACAATGTGAAATATTTCCAATTTCCCTGTATAAATAGCCATAAAAATGGAATTATGGGATTAAAAAAATTTAGAAGGAACAGACAGATTAGAGACAGTTGGCTGTAAAGGCAATATTTTCTATTTCCTTTTCCTAAACATTCCTCCTCATCCCAACACACTCATACCCCCATATATCCCTCTCACCTCTCTTACTTTTTTTCTCCTCTTCCTTTATTTTCCCACCAGCCGCCCTTTAACACACCCTCTCCACCCTCACCCCCCAACGCCTAGACAGGATACATAGAAGGGCAACTGTCATCAAATCACAGCTGAGTTAGAATCTTTTATTGAAGACACAGATAAATCAGTTATGTACGCGTGGCTTTGGAGAAAAATGGCTTGTCCATCTCTAGTTAACTGCTGCCATTCTCCAAAGCCACGTGGACACAACTGATTTATCTGTGTCTTCAATAAAAGAATGGCATCCACTATGTCACAGGGAGAAGCACAAATGGGTAATAGCCAGGTCAGGGTGCGGGGAAAGGTCAGCCTGTCTTCCCAGCCAGGCTGAAATGCGGGGGCTTGTCAGCATCCCGAGCCTTAGAATGGGCCACCAAGGTCTGCGCAGCTGAGAGAGCTCCGATTTAGGCGCCGCAGGGGAGGCGGGGGACCCTTCACCCCTTCACCCCTTCCACCTCTCTGTCTCCCCCGGAGCTGCGGTTACTAGGCGCGAGAGAGCCCATGGCAACGGCCGCCTGCCCGCAGAGTTTCCCTCCTCTCTCCGGCTCCCGCCGCCCGCCTCTCCCTCCACCGGCCAATCGGCTGCCGGCGAGCCAGCAGCGGCGGTCGTTGAGTGGTCCGCGGGCGCTGACGTCACAGGAGGGCGAGGCTGGGCGGGGCTGGGCCGGGCGGGGCCGGTAGTCCGCGCTCCAGCGGGTTGTACTTTGTGGGGCTGCGACCCCTTCCCGCCCACGCCCGCTTCCCTGCCCCTCGCCCGGCACCGCCGACAGGTGAGTGGTCCCTCGGGCTCCTGCCTGCTGCTGGGACGACCCCGACGGAGTCCCCGCCCCGGTTAGGACTCCAACGTCTGGCCTCAGAATTCGGGGTGAGGTCGTGGAAACCCTGGAATAACCTCCCCCCCCCCACCCCCCCAGCCCGCCTCCATCTTCACTTCGCTACCCTCACCCCTGCAAATGAAAACCGTAAAACCCACAGGTACACTTACCCAGTCCCCCAAGCCTTCTTAATGTACGTTTCTGATGCTTTTCGCGGATTGAGAAGTTATTTCTAAATGCAGAACCAGGAAAGGTGTGTCAGAACCCCAGACCCTAGGTCGTATAATACGTTTTACACCTGTTGGCAGTGCTGTGTTTGTCTCTGCGGTTCTTGTGTGCCTCAACCCTCTGCCTTGTTCCCCGGCTTACTTAGCCCGGTCTTCCAAATGCAGCCAAGGGGAGGGCTGGACAACCAGTCCCCTGGCCGTTCAAAGAGTTGCTGAAATTCAGGTCACAGCAGTTGTTCCCTTACTGTCCATGGCCTTTTCTGTTCAGCTCTGGCTGTGAAGCGCTCATTTGTATTTTGACAGTTTGCACCAAGTAACTGTATGTTTTCTCCCTGGATGCTTATGGTGGCGTAGCTAAATGAACATTTTAGAAATGGGTAGAATTACTCGTTTGATTATTGTGAAAAAAGCAAACAGATAGACTCATAGGCCAAGTGTACTGAGGTATATGACAAAATATTCTACTTTATTCTTTTTAAAATAAAATATTTCACAAAACAAAGTGTTCAAGCATGCAGGTACCCACCCCTTGTTTAAAACAAAACAAAACAAAAAAACTGTTACAGACACGGAAGAGGCCTCCTATGTATCCCTTGGGAATCACATGCCCTTTTTCTCCTTCCCCACCTACCAGAATTTAGTGTTTACTTATACTCTGCATATTTGTATACTTCTACTACTTAGGTATTTATCCAGAAACCAATATATAGTCTCATTTTAAACGTTTATATAATGCTATCAGTCTATACATGCTCTAGGTCATTGCTTTTTAACTGTTGTGTGATAATTCTTGCTTGGATTTATCACAAGTTATGCATGCATACTCCTGCCGATGGACTTTTAGGCTTCTCCCTTTTGAAAATCACTAGAAACATATTCTTGTACATTCTAATTGTATAATTTCTGCGTCATAGGGAATGTGCTTTTTCAACTTTAGTAGCTCTCCAACGTGTAGTAATTTATACTTTTCACCGACAATGAAGAGAGTTCCTTATCAGACTGTTTTTTAGAAGAAAGAGATTACTCAACTTTTCCTGCATTCTTATTTAATATATGCATAGAGAGAAATTACCTAAACGCTGAAATCTGATATAATTTCTCCCAAGTCTGGTACTTATTAATGTGTCAGGGGCAGTGTTTTATTTCTGCTGCAGTTTGAAACTGTGAGGAATTAAATACACATGATCAAAGGAACAGGGGTTTTGTGTGATTCTTTCAAGCCTGTGCTGGTCACTCACTGATCTGAGGCAAGGTGTGAAACAAGTCATGGAAACTTTCTGCCCTTGTCATGCCTTCTGCAGGCTATGAGCTATAGGTTTTTATACCTTGAAATATTTATGATCTTAAAGTCTTGCCTAAATGTGCTAATAAAATATATTTCTCCAGCTTGAGGCCACCTTTTGGGTTTTAAATGGAGCTTTCCAGTACTTATAATCTCTGTGTGATTAATTATATTTTTAGCATGTTAATATTTATAGAAGACTATTATAGCATTTTTCCAGTATGTAAATAAATAACTATTGACTCCACCTTCAATGAATACAGTCAAATACTGTATTTGACTTTGTAGCAGGTCTCATTTCTTAAAATGCTTTTTTGGTCACGACTAAAAGCATAATAAAAAAACAATTGCATGATTTAGGGGATGAATTTTTCCACAGCTATTTTCAGTCATCTTCCCAAAGAATTTGTTTAGTTTACTTGCAAATGTGAGATATTTATAGCATCAGTTAAGGATCATAGTATGTGCTGCTCATGGCCTCTTAGGAAGAGGCTGAGTTAGAATTTAGAGAATAATTTAAACGTTGTGAAAGGCACGTCACCCAAGTAAGCGATAGGCTTTTAAAAACTGATATTATTTCTTCCTTAAAACTTTGGTAGAATTTATCAGCGAACCCATCTGGACCTGAAGCTTTCTTTGAAGGAAGATTTTAAACTATAGATTCAATTTCTTTAATTCCTATACAGCTGTTCAGGTTACCTATTTCTTCTTTGGTCAGTTTTGTTTGTATCTTTAAAGAATTTTGTCCATTTCCTCTCTGTTGTCAAATTCCTTGGCATAGGTTGTTAGTAATCCTACGTTATTAACTTTCTAACATTTGCAGGGGCTTTAGTAGTATTCCCTCTTTCATTTCTGATAGTAGTCATTTGTCTTCTCTTTTTTAAAACTTGATCAGTCTTGCAAGAGGTTTATCAATTTTATTGTTAAGATTTCATTGCTTTTCAAAAATTTGTTCATTTTCTACTTCATTGACTTTTTATTATTTCCTTCTTTCTACTTTGGGTTTACTTTGCTTTTTTTTTTTTTTTTCCTAGCCATTAAGATGAAAGTATAGATCATTGATTTTAGCTCATTCTTGTTTTCTTGTATAAGCATTTAAAGCTATAAACCTCACTCTAAACACTCTTAGCTGAATTTCACAATTTTGATATGTTCTGTTTTTTATTCTCATTCAGTTCAAAATATTTTCTAATTTCCTGTGTTATTTCTTCATTGACCCATAGGATATTTAGAAGTGTGTTGTTTAGTTTCCTAGTATTTGAGGATTTTCCGAATACCTTTCTATTATTGATTTCTGATTTAATTCTGATCTGGTCAGAGAGCATACTCTGTAGAGCTTTAGTTTATGTAGATTACATCTATTGATATTTATTATATCAGAAATTAAAATAGAGAAATTAAAAGTATTAACTCTTTTAAAAATAACCATAACAACCTATTATATAGTAACATAAATAATACTTTTCATTAAAAAAACTATGTTTTCTGAAACAAATTTAGTGAGAAGAGTGGCATTGTTTCACATTTTTGGTAAAGTTTTAAAATTTTTGTTAGTAGCTGGGTTCTCATATCTACTTCTGCATTCAGTCTGTTGTGATATCGCATATCATGTCACCTCTGGAAACCTCTATTGTACATTTCTGAGAGAACGAGAGTGAAAAAGGCCAATCACATCTGGGTGTTTACTATAAAAATAACCTTGACCTTGTCACTCCAGAGAAGGTCTTAGGCGAGCCCATGGTTTCCTGGGTCACATTTTGAGGACTGCTGCTCTGAGGTTTACAGTATGCATTTTTTTTTAAATTTACTTATTTATTTATTTATTTTTGGCTGTGTTGGGTCTTCGTTTCCGTGCGAGGGCTTTCTCTAGTTGTGGCGAGCGGAGGCCACTCTTCATCGCGGTGCGCGGGCCTCTCACTATCGTGGCCTCTCTTGTTGCGGAGCACGGGCTCCAGACGCGCAGGCTCAGTAGTTGTGGCTCACGGGCCCAGTCGCTCCGCGGCATGTGGGATCTTCCCGGACCAGGGCTCGAGCCCGTGTCCCCTGAATTGGCAGGCAGATTCTCAACCACTGCGCCACCAGGGAAGCCCTACAGTATGCATTTTTGACTTACTGTAGTATATGCTTAAATAACATTCTTCCATTTTAGTCATAAGGCCTTTACAATAGTACTTTTCCATTTCAGCTCTCCCATCATTTGTGCTATTATTACCATATAACTTACTTTTGTTTTTATTATAAACTTCCCAATAAATTTTTATTATTTTTACTTTAAGCAGCCATCTTTTAAAGAAATTTAAAAGTTAGAAAAGGTTTTTTTTTTTTTTTTTTTTTTTGCTATTAGCACACATACTTACCATTTCTGAAACTTCATTTCTTTGTGTAGCTCCAAGTTTCCATCTGGTATAATGTCCTTTCGCCTGAAGAATTTCCTTTCACAGCCCTTTTAGTGCAGTTCTGCTGCTGAATTCTCTTCGCTTTTGCTCTTATATGTGTGTGTATATATATATATATATATATATATATATATATATATATATATATATATATATATATATATAAAACCCATTTATTTCACCTTCATCTTTGAAAGATATTTTCACTGGAAATAGAATTCTAAGATTACACTTTCTTCCAGCCCTTTAAAGATGTTGTTTGATTGTCTTCCGGCTTGCATAATTTCTGACAAGAATTCTTCACTAATTCTTATCTTTGTTCCTTTCTAGCTATTGTGTCTTTTTTCTCTGATTTTAATTTTTTCTCTTGATTGTGAACTTTCAGCAATTTTATTATGATGAGCCTTGAGGTCGTGCTGTGTGCACACGCACATGGATGTGTGTTTATCCTCTTGGAGTGTGTGGAGCTTCTTAGACATAGGGGTTTGTAGTTTTCATCAAATTTGGGAAATTTGCAGCCATTATTTCTTCAGATATCTTGTCTCCCTCTCCTCTTAATATGACACCCCAAGTGCATGATGTTAGACCACTTGATATTATACCATAAGTTACTGAGGCTCTTTTCATTTTTTTTTTTCCAGTTAATTAAAAAGTCTGTGCTTTGGTTTGGTTAGACTCGAGCTCACTAATCTTTGCTTCTCTGGTGTCTAATCTGCCGTTAATCCAATCTAGTGAAATTGTGCAAGAATATATTATATGTTTTATCCCTAAAGTTTCATTTTGTTCTTTTTTAAGTCTTCCATATCTCTCTTCATTATGTTCTTGTTTTCCTTTAAATACTTGTACGTAGTTTTCTAGTGCCATCACATCTCCGCCATTTGTATGCCTGTTTCTATTGACTGATTTTTCTCCTAATTACGGGCCACATTTTTCTGCTTCTTGGCATGTCTGGAGGTTTTTGATTGGATGCTGGACACTGTGGTGCTATATATTTGAGCTCTTGATGTTGGCAGGCACTTTTCTTGTGGATTAGTTTGAGCTCTTTGAGGCCTGTATTCAAGCTTTTCCAGAGTCTTTAGTACCCTCATTTCTAAAGATAGGTCAGCCCCATTCTAATGTGTGACCTCTCTGGGCTTTCCATCAAATGCTCCAGGTGACCACTAACAACTTTCCACTCTGGTTGGTCTGGGTTCAAAATGTCTCCGTGCCCTCTGTGAGCTCTAGGCATTGTGCAGCTAACAACGCTGCCATCATTCTTTGCCAAGGTTTGTGGAACATTCCTTGATGTATGTACAACCCATTACCCAGCAAAGAGCCACGTGGACCCCTACATAGATTTATGGAGCACTTTTTCTGCATAACTCATTTTACTCCAGAATCCTGCGTCCCAACTGCCAGGTGTCCCAGCCTCCCCAAATTCTGACCTCCTCCTCAACTCACAAATGCTGCCAGGCTCTGTTTGGTTTTCATCTGTTTTCCCCACGGTCTGGAAATTGCCTCCAGGAGATCAGAGGGCTCACCTTATTTGTTTCTCTTCTCTCACAGACCAGAGTCCTGTGCAGCCTGAAAACAGCTGTTTCATATATTTTGTCTAGTGTTTTAGGTGTAGGAGGCTAAGTCTAGTTTTCATTACTCTATCCTGGTTGAAGGCAGAAATCTGTTTTGAGTTAAGTATTTCTTAGGCCTTGAGATTCTCAATTTTCTCGACCAATAATGACCAAAAGAAAAAAAAAAAGAAAAGAAGACATTGCCAGGCTGTTGTCTCTTCTTGGGTCTTCCTAAATGACTTAGAAGGTGGCCTCCTGGAGCTAGAACATGGAATCCTGGAATATGGAATGGCAATGGAATATTGTCTCTCATGTGAAACTTACTGCCATATGTGAGGAGCTCTACATCTGGGAACTTTTTAAACAACTGACTTTATGCTGCAGATTCCAGATTCTAAATTATATCCCATCTCTAATTAAAAATTATCACTGGATGCTTTTACAAACCATATTGATTTTCTCAAGTCTTATGTCTCCTCTGGCTTGTGAACCCCTGCATTTCACACATGTGTTAAACCTGGACACTCATGGTTCGATATTTGACAAACATGGATTGAGCTGCCTCAAGATTTCAGCATCATAGGTGTCGAGTAAATACTTGTGGGACTTCTACACCTGGAATTCCATGATTGAAGGACCAAGTGTGACATTAGCTTTTAGATTCATTGTTGTCAGGAATTAAGAAAAGCCAAGCAAGAGTGGTCCAGTCTCACTCGAAGCTTCTTGCTCAAAGAAAACTGATGGGATTATTTCTAGATGTGACTTGGGGAAGGGGCTGAAACTGAAAGTAGCCAGGAGGACCCTCGTGGCTCAAGTTACTTGGAATTTGCTTTTTCAAAAAACAATGTTTAAGTTTCAGACTTGGGTGTGGAATGGCAAGTGGTTATTAAGGCTTTTGTTTTTACCATCGTACTCTAAGCTTGGCCAGTATAAAGTGTTTGGGGGCTGAGGGAGGGAAGAATAAGGAAAAAATCAGGGAGCTAGGGTCATGTGGGATACCACCAGTGGCAGTGGGTAGCTGTTTCATCACATGTAGTCCGAGTGGGTTTTGATTTGGCCACAATTCTATAAATAGATTATTTTGTGGTTTGGGTACCAATGGCGTCAAAACAGCTATTTAAAGAATCATGGAATGTGTTTTTGTTTGTTTGTTTTTTCTTAGTAGGAGGCTACAGAATTGGATCTGATATTATTTTTCCTTTTCAGTAAATGCGTCCATAGACATTAACCCCCAAACAGAATGACGTTCAGATGCTGAAAAGTATGTCATAGTCTATGGCATCCTTGGCTTTCTGGACTAACAATGACCCCAAATTCCGGACAATAGAATATTTTCAGCTGGTAGAAAAGGGTAAAGTGGCTCTCTATGTTTTAACAGGGGGAGAGGTCAAAAATACATATATTTTCAAAAATGCATGTTCTGGAATGATACATATAATGATTAAGATCATTCAATTTTTGTATTAAAAAACTCTGTGCATATGTATATAGGGAGATGTATATAGATTTAAAAATAATATATATGTTGGTATATGAAAAGGAAAAATCTGGGAAGATACAGCTAGTAATGAATTATTCACAGTGTCTACTTCTGCGGAGTTTATTTTGAAGGGGGGAGAGTGGATATTTATCTTTTACTTTGTATACGCCTCTGAGCTAGTAATTTTAAAAGCTAACGTTTATTGAGCATTAACTATGTGCCCAGAACTGTGCTAAGTATTCCAAATACTTAGCATCACCTTACTTAATGCTCAGGGGCTGCCAGAGCATGTCTGTCTATATCGGAGTTGCTTAGAGGTGGCAAGTTGCCAGGAAAAGGGGATCTAGGTACTTCCTTGAGTTATGTTTGCTTACCTGCCACACCGGTGTTACTCTGATCGTGTGTTTATTTAGGAAGACTCAGGGGGGCCGGGGGTGGATGCCGCAAGCAACCCCTTGCAGCTAATACTGCTTATAACAAACCAAAGTAGCAATTACTATTGTTATTCCCAGTTTAGAGATGAGGACAGAGAGCTTAAGTCATTTGCACAAGGTCTCACAGCTAGTAAATAGCAGAGCCAAGATCTGAATAACCATTTTGTTAAAAAGCATAGTTCAGGCTCTTCATTTGAATGTTACAAGACGGTGTTACTTCTCATAATTTAAAAAATATTTCAAAACTTCAAACGGCCAGTCTACGAAAATGTAATTTGAATACAATCTAGAGACAGAGATGAAAAAAAAATGCAGAATATGTTATCACAAGTAAAGGTGGTTATCAAATTAAAACAAATATCTTGTGTGTTAGACAACACTGCTGCTTATAGTAAGTCAGATGTGGCCTTTTATCTGTGAGTTTTCACCAAAGGTTAATTTATGTGACTGTCTATTTTTGATTCCCCCCTTTCCCCCACCTTTCAAACAGGAGAGATTTACAAATAGTGCTTGAGCATCATGGAGCTTCTAGGTTCTACTTTAGCGGCAACTTATGCCCACCCTAGACCAACACCAGCCAGCTTCCTACCAGCCATCAGTGCCATGGCCTCAAGCTATAGGGACTGCTTCCCCCACTGCAATCTGACCCGTAGTCTGAGCCTGCCTTGGAGACCAAGCACGTACTACAAAGCAGCCTCCAACTCGCCAGCCTTGGACCCGTACTGCACCAGATCTCAGAGGGTGTCCGAGAGCACCACGCTTCCCTTTGTTTCCAACAGAACCACACTCTTCACCAGGTATACTCCCGATGATTGGTACAGGTCCAACTTAACCAACTTTCAAGAATCCAACACTTCCCGACACAATTCAGAGAGACTAAGGATAGATACATCTCGCTTGATTCAAGACAAATATCAACAAACGAGAAAAACCCAGGCGGACTCCACCCAAAATCTGGGAGAACGAGTCAACGACATAGGATTTTGGAAATCTGAAATCACTCATGAGTTGGATGCAATGATTGGAGAGACAAATGAACTAACCGATATTAAGAAAAAACTGGAGAGGGCTTTGATGGAGACAGAAGCCCCTCTTCAGGTAACTATAAGACCTTATTAAAAGGACACTGCATTTTTATGATTATAAACCAGTCGTTGAATTTCTGAGGTTATTTATCTATTGAATTATATTTCGCTTCACCTGTAGAAGCCAAGCCCTTGTCAATAAATCTGTACCCGGTTTCAGTGATGATAAAACCATTGCCATTTTTCTCACATTGTACCAAACAACCATTTAAGTAGAAAGAATTCTGGAATTCCCTGGCGGTCCAGCGGTTAGGACTCAGTGCTTTCACTGCTGAGGGCGCAGGTTCAGTCCCTGGTTGGGGAACTAAGATCCCGCAAGCCCAGTTGTATGGCCAAGAAAGAAAAAAAAGTAGAGAGAATTCTGCATGCAGAGCCAAGGAGGCTAATTAAAGCGACACTCTTAAGACACAGTATTTTATGGTGAAAATGCCATCTTCCCATCTCTTAAATAGGCTGCTTGGTTGTTGCTGTCCCAGGATTAACATAAACGTTGTTTGAGAGGAAAAAAACTGTTTTTTTTAGTCTGTGTCATGAAATGCCTTCTGTATGTATGTTCTGATTCCACTTCAGGCACAGTGAAATGATCAAATTAGAGCTTCTTAGGAATGGAATGAGTTTGGTTAAATAGAGAGATGGGATAGAAGTTAAGCCAGTTTTGGTCCTAGAGGCAGCCTTTCAGTTGGTTGCTGGCCTCTGACCAGGCTTCCGAATGGAGATCAAATTACCTTTAATCCTCTGAGTGTGCGATGGGCCCCCTGACCCCATTCTATCCACCACCGTTGGAAGAAGGCATTCTGTATGTGAAGATGTCCAAATGATGCAGATTATTTTAGAAGTTGCGTATATGTGAATGGGCAAAGCGAACACTATTTTTCTCCATGTTTGTGTGACTCATTTTCCTGGTGATAAGCATTTTCAATAGGTCTTTTTTTTTTTTTTATGGCATCCATAGTAGAAGAGATTAGATAATCGAAGAGCTAGAAGTCTAGTGGTTTGGGGGGTTTGCTGGTGACCCCTGCACACTGTAGCTTCTTACTGCACCCCTCCTCCCCACTAAACACAAGTGCACACAAATACACACGACCACAGAAATCCTGAGAAAGGTCAACAGGACACTAATGATATTCTTTTAAAAGAACTCACCATGAATTGTTTTTTGGGATCAGAAGCCCTCCCATACTTTCTCTGAGCTCTGGATCATTTTGAGGATTCCTGGTCTATTCTACAATACATCCCATCCCACCCCACCCACCACTTACTTTAATGGACACTTAAAATGACAGCCACTTACCTTTTACTTAATTTCCAGAGGAGATTCAATTTCTTCCCTTGACACTCCTTTCAGTGATGACTGCTTTCAATGAGATGGGCATAATTTAAATTTCTTTTCTGCAGTTTTTGTCCAGATATCTTGTGTGTTTAAACATTTACAATCAGCACGGTATCAGAAGATCCCAATTAAAATGAGAATTAGTCCCATGAACAGATACAGCTCAAAAGAGGAAACACTGATGATCAACTGTATAGAAGACAAAAACGTTAAAACTCAATAATAAAAATGCAAACTCAGTCAATGAAGTAACCATCTTTGGCTTACCAAATTTGCAAAAATGAAAACTGATAATGTGTAGGGTTGGCAAAAGTGCAGAAGACGGACACTTCGGATATTGCTAGTAGACTATGGTTGAGTAGAAATTTCCTGGAAAGCAATTTCGTAATACACATTAAAATAATCAGAGTTCCCTTCAACCCATTCATTCATCTTCTAGTCAGTGTACATTATACTATTAAAAAATTAGAGATTCACTCCAAGATTTTGTTCAATGACATCATATCCAGATTACAGTGTACATACTATTATATTTTATGCTTTTTAAAAATTTAACATTATAGTCATCCCATGTCATGAAATACTCTTTGAAAAAAGTATTTTAACATTTACATAATGTTATTTCATGCATAATTTAGTTGTTGGCTATCTAAGCTGTTTTCCATCGGAGTCGTTAATGTACTTTGTCTCAGACTATTTCAAGTCTACTATTTAACATCAATCCTAAAAAGCATAAAATTATGAGGGCATTATAACTTCTGTTAAAAACAAACAAAACTGATAGGAGTATGGGTAACTCATTTTTGACTTCTCTCTACTTTTTCTCTTTAATGGATAAAGCATATTATTTTTATAATTAGGAAAACAATACATGGTACTTTAACAATAATCACCTGGATTTTTGGCTAGACAAATATTCTGAGGTCTTTAAATAATCATTTGTTTCTTCCTCACTCTTCTCTGTAGAAAATATTTGGAAATAAGGTCTTGAAGACTATGATTTGGGTTATTGAACTATTTCTCTAGAAGGAATTGATGCCAAATAATTTTCTCAGATGCTGATTTGTGGGGATTAAGTAGCGGCCATCTGCTTCAGTTTGTCAACTTTCCAAATTAGGAATTTTTTTCAAACTCTTTACCTTTTCACTAGCAGCAGGGATTCACTTAGTTGTCACACTGAGTTTCTTGTTTGATTTACAGCAAAATGGCTTGAAAAGTTGATATTGGGAGCATCTATTGACTTGTTTTAGAAACAGGTTATTAGAAGTGCTAGTCACTGATTTTAGTCAGTTTGTATTAGTGTTTTTCATTATTTGTGTATCTGTAGGTAGCCCGGGAATGTCTATTTCATCGAGAGAAGAGAATGGGAATCGATCTAGTTCATGATGAAGTGGAAACAGAGTTGCTGATGGTAAATATGGGGCAAACCCTTCAATAACAAGAGACCTCTTGCAAATGTGCGTTTAATGTTTAATGTATAGAAACAAAAAATGATGTTATGTAAAGACAGTAAGGAGTTATAGTATCAGATATTTATGGCATTTAGAAAAGATACATTTTATTTTATTTTTTATTGAAGTATAGTTGATTTACAATGTTGTGTTAGTTTCTGGTGTACAGCAGAGTGATTCAGTTATACATTATATATATGTATATTCTTTTTCATATTCTTTTCCATTATGGTTTATTACAAGATACTGAATATAGTTTCCTGTGCTATACAGTAGGACTTTGTTGTTTATTTTATTTTTTTAGAAAAGATACATTTTTGGGGGGTTATGAAAGTAATAGATATTTATTGACAGAATTTGAAAAATGCAGTAAACGATAAATATAAAAATCACCTAAGTTCAATTAGACAGAAATGACTGTTAATGTTAGAGTATTTCAGTCTTTTTAATAATCATACTTAGGTAGACACCACCCAACTTAAAGACACACAGACATATCTTCCAGATTAGAATTATACTGTATCTATGCATTTGAATAGTGCTTTTTTTGGTGGATAAATGCCCAACAAAAAAAGCATGATGTTTATTCTTAAATATAGATGTGGAAAGGCAGTGCTGTGTTGTTTTTTTTTTTTTAAATTCTTTTTAATTAATTAATTAATTAATTAATTAATTAATTAATTATGGCTGTGTTGGGTCTTCGTTTCTGTGCGAGGGCTTTCTCTAGTTATGGCAAGCGGGGGCCACTCTTCATCGCGGTGCGCGGGCCTCTCACTATCGCGGCCTCTCTTGTTGCGGAGCACAGGCTCCAGACGCGCAGGCTCAGTAGTTGTGGCTCACGGGCCCAGTTGCTCCGTGGAATGTGGGATCTTCCCAGACCAGGGCTCGAACCCGTGTGCCCTGCATTGGCAGGCAGATTCTCAACCACTGCGCCACCAGGGAAGCCCAGTGCTGTGTTTTTTCAGAAGACAATGTTTTAGAGCATTTTTAGGTTCACAGCCAAATTGAGGGGAAGGTCCAGAGGTTTCCCATGTGGCCTCTGCCTCCACACATGCATAGTTTTGATGACTGTATGTATTTCTGATTATTTCCTTAGGATACATTTCTAGAACTGTAATCCACGCATCAAAGGGTATATGCATTTGGACAGCTTTTGATAAGCCATCTGGGAGCTTATAGTTATATCTGATCTAGGGTGCTGGTCCTTCCACTAGGCTCTCTCCCACCTTCCACCAATTAAAGATGGTTTTGTTCTGAGTTCTCTGACCTTTACCTCCTAGGCTCTCTCCCACAAGATCTCTGCCATTCCTTAAGATTTCAGCCCTTAGGTACCTGGGACCCTTCCCAGTCTCTTTTTTTTAGCCCAGATACTCTATTAAGCATTCGTTCTGCATCCCCAAGTGCCAAACATGTGTACGTTGGTAACTCATTTTTTGGTTCACATTCATGAAGCTTAAAAGTGAACTTTTCTTTGACGCTGATGCCTTCTGCCTTCCCCTTCCTATTGATGGTACTGTTACTGGTTCTATGACTCCATCCCAAGAGGGTTCTGCTCTGAGACAGTATTGAATAGAACCCTGATACCAGCATGCAAAGAACGTCTGGGTGGATTTTCACCACCAGTAGCAAGAAATGCCTTCCCCGTCTGGGATTTCCGCCTCTACATGGCTTGTAGGACCCCAGCCCCCTCACAACCAGCCAGGTGATGGGTCAGCTTCAAGTGACTCCGGAGCAAATACTGAGAATGCACATCTTTAAGGAAACACCGCTGCTTCCCAAGCTCAGGGATGAGTGAGAATTTGAGAATGTCGTCCTCAAAACACACTGTCTATAGAAATGGAGTGCTTGCTCCTATAGGTGCCATTTGCCATGATCCAGATTCCATTTGGACTTATAGTCTGATTTTTAAAGTGTGATTTCAGTAGCCTATTCTACCTGTTAAGAGTGTGATAGCTTACCCACTTACCCCAAACTTAAAAAGGCTCAGTTAAGCCTTTAAGTTTGTATGTATCTGTGGATACATAGAACCACAGGAAGCAGGGTCTGGGTTTAACAATGAGGTCCCAGAAATGATTGTATATCCACAGTTCAGCCGAGAGTTAGCACACATCCATGCGTGTGGTCAGAACTCAGGGTTCTTGTGACCTGGCCAGTATTCCTCAGCCAAGAAGAGGGTGGAGCCCACATCGTAGATGAGGATTAAGTTCTAAATCATACTTTATGACCCACGTCACATGATAAGTCCTACCCTTTCGTGAGATCTTACCATCTGCGAGGCATAAAACTATCTACCCCACAGCATAGAAAGGAAGGTGTTATTACCCTTAGTCTATAACTTGCCTTTGCTCCCAGCATTTGCAAAGGCAGCATTGGAGCTGGGCTATCTGATGCCAGAGCATGTCTTTAACCACTATTCCACCCAAGACTTAGGAGGGTGAAGCAACAGGAGGGGGTTTGCTTGAGATGAGGGCATGCCAAAGGCTGTGAAGTCTCTATTCTACCTCCCCGCTCCGCCACCCCATCCCAAGACCACAGCTCCCAAGAGGAGAACCGTAAGAGATGCTTCGCAAAGGTTTCGCCTGCTCAGATTGTAGGATTAATTCAAGGTTCTTCAAATGCTTGGATGTGATTCCTTGTTCTCATTCCATCTTAAGTCACAATGTATTCACGTTGGCCACTGAGACTCTGAGAAACTCAGAGAAGTCACTGCCACTCTTTTATTCGTGGGGTCTATTTTTCCTCCCCAAGTTCAGGATCCAGAAGGGGTGGCACCGCTTGCCAGGCTCCTAGTGTGTGGTTCTTGGGTTTTCTGCCATGACCTTCACTTCCCTGGGTGTCAGGTGGCAGCTATTGGTCTGATTACATCTGGTCTCTTCTCACACTTCTGCCCTCTGTCTGTACCCACCACCTTCCGGCAAACTTTCTTCTCACGGGCGATTGAGGGAATAAGGCCCTTGCCCTGCATTCACTTCACGGAGGCGTTTCCAGACCAGCCCCGCGTGTGAGTGCGGATTAGTAGGTAAGTTAGCGTTGGGGACAGTTACAGAAGTCTTTGGTTTCAGGCATTCCCTATTCCCAGGAAACCTTCTGCTTCCAACCACGATGTTCACCATATGACATTATTTAAATTCAAATATAAAAATTAGTGTTGAAGGGTTTTTTTATAGCAAGAGTCTCATTAAATGTAATTTTTTCCACTGAAAGTTCCAGGAATTCCCTCTGTGTGAATTGTGTACACATAGCATAAAAGCTCACTGGGATTTTGGGTTTTAAGTGGTATTTTCTAAGCAGTATTCCATGTATCCTTTGCCAACACCTCCATGAAATGGCCACACACACACACACACACACACACACACACATACACGCACACACACAGACACCAAGCCACAGAGAAAGATGAAGACCGAACAACAAAAAAAATCAAAGACACGCACAACCTACAGTGAGAATGTGTGAGAAATCCTTGCTGCCTGTAAGGGCAGGGGGACTTGATAACATGTCATGGGAATTTAGTTTTTCATTTACTCCAGTCATTCAGAGTATCAAAGAATCAGGCAGGAGGGTTATTACTGAAATAAACTCTAGGCATAATATTTTTATGTTAACCAATTAAACAATAAAAGAATAAGAAGACTATATAGTTGAGTAATAATTAACATTGGAGTGAAGAGGACTCTAAAATCAAATGAACAAAGGCAGAAACCCGAAGGGAGCATTTGATAGTTTGACGTCATAGAAACCATAAATGTCTATATATCAAAAACACCGCACACAAAATATAAAGGCAAGGGCCAAACTGGTAAAAAAATATATATGTGTCATATAATGGGAAAGGATTGAATTTTAAATACAAGAATATTTATAAATAAGAGAAACATAACAGAAAAGGTAGACAAGCACATGAACAGGTGGTTCACAGGAGAAGGAAGTCAAATCATGAACAAATACCCAGTCAAAATATTAACCTGCAAATCTGAACAAGTGTGCTTTTATTGGGGGGTGGTCTTTCACGTTGGCAAAGATTGAGAGGAATCATAGTGTCTCCTGGGTGTGTGAGGTGAGGAAACTCACACTCATTTATTGTTGTAAATGGGTACAACTTTTCTGAAGGGCAATTTGGTTGTACTTGTCAAAACCTTGAAAAAAGGCATCCCCTTTGGTGGTGTCCAAATATTTTTGAGCTTGTTCATCACAGTATTCAAGTGTTCAAGTTTCATGTTCAGTGTTCAGTATGATGGTATGATCACTTTTCACTTGAAAAAGTGGTAGCGATGGTTATGTGCACTTTTTAAATGTCTTCTAGGTGCTATTTTGGGTTCTTAAATTTTCTAATGTGAATATGAATTTCAGAGGGAAGTAAATATTTATTTTAAAAATCTCTGCTACAACACAAAATCTACACAATCTCTGCTATACATGTAACAGTAGATACATCCTAGCGGCATCAAAATGCCATGTGCGTGGTCAGGCAGAGTGGCATGGAGAGTGCAGGTTTCATAGGAGTACAGCAGCTGGGCTGCAGTGCGGAGGCAGGACAAGGGGAGAGCTGGCCTCCTAGGGTGGAGGTTGGCCTCCGTTTGGAACAAAAAGCTGGGTCTTTTGGAGGTCTCATGCACTGCCTGAGAGAACTGCCTTTTAGGCTGTCCTTTTCCCTTCCAGATTCACTTTTCTTGGAAGGATACTTAGTATAGAAGAAGCCATGCATTAAATTCAACCTTGTGTATCACCAGAATTTGATTGATTGATTGACTGATTCAGTTAAAGACCAGAGACAAAAAATAAAGAAAACTCCTAAAATTTTACCCCTGTCCCAACTTGTTCCATAATATATTTCCCTAAAGCCCTGTAAAGGGTGAATCTCAGCCTAATATTAAGACAGCAATATCACGGGGACGTATAGGTAAATAAGTGGGTATAAAATTCTTTTCTTGTTTTACTTCACGATTTTCCCAGAAACAAAGTTTTCCTTCATCAATGTTTTGTTACATTGTTGACTCTGAATGTTATGTTCAATATCAAAACATTAATGTGGCTTTTTTTTTTTCACTTGAGTAGGAGGTTGATATTATTCTGTGTTGTCAAGAAAGGATGAAGGTGCATTTGGACAAGGCCGTTGCCCAACTGGCGTAAGAGCTTTTACCTCTCTATACAGTTGAAACGCTATCGTGACACTATACTTCCACGCTTCCCAATCAGATTTCTCTTAGCTTCTTATGTAAGGATTTCTTATACATGGACACACATCCGCCTGCACATACACGTTTTTATTTAGAAGGTAAAATGAGTACTTGGGGTACTTACTTTAAATTTTTATTTGAAGAGATAATTTTTGCAATGCTTCAGAAAGGATTTTTATCCTACCTTGAAGTGTGGCTAAGGTTTCTTTTAACTCAAAAGACTTTTATTCTTTGATAAGAGATAGACTTGTACATGTGCAGCCCGACAGCTGGAAAAGCGATGAACTGTGGCACACTTTTCTATTTACTTTCCACTTCTCCTTAAAAACTCAGCCTTCTCCGGTTTCTCGGCAACCCTGGTACATGGTCCTCGGTGCTGTGATTACACCACTGCGTTCACTGCATCCACTGCACTGTAATTGTTCACCCGTCCTACTCTCTAGCAGAATACAAATTCTTCTTCTCTTGGCAATAGTAGACAGTAGGTACTTAATATTTATAGTGGGGGTTGGGGGCAAAGACTAATAGTCAGAGGAGGGGTTGAAGCAATGATAACAGCTGTCAGCATAGAAAAAATATTGGCCGAGCCTGTCACCTTATAGGACTAGAAAGGTCAACGTTCATTTGGTGACGGCCATGGAAAGAAGTAGTGTTGAATATGTCACACAGAGGAAATGATGATTCTGCCTATACTGATGTTGTCAGGGGTAGCGTGTGATGTAGCCAAAGGAATAGTTGTTCTAAAGGTGGCGGTTCTTCTCACTCAGCCTGCCGACCATCAGGATTGACGCTGTAAACGTTGGTGAGGTTCAGATGGCTGAGCTCTCTCTCAAGCTGCGATGGGAAGGGCTCCTTAATTCAGAAATCGGTGAGGATAGCTGAGGATTGGCTAAGGATGACCGACTGCCACTTCCGATATTCATTTCTGGTTTCTGCTCCCTGGAAATTGCAGAAACAGTTTAGGGTGGTTCCAATGATTGTTCTGTTTTCTTCTGGTCCAGTTCCTAATCCTCATTTTTTTTCGTAATCTAAAATCTGCTGTCCATCTTCCATGTCCTTTACTTTTTAATCCACAGTGGGCAAAATGCCCACCTCATTTCCTGGGGTGGTCTCTCCAGGGTCTGTGGGAGCCGGGATCTCTAACATGGTTACTGGGCTCGGTCCAGCAAAGGTGATGGGAGGAAGGTTTTCAGCTCCACTTGTCTTGAAGGAACAATTAAGGAAGGAACATGAGATGGGCTTGGATCTCAGCTGAGAATGGAATCTCATTAGAAACCAACATGGGGGCCTAGATCTCTCCCATCTGGGGCTCTAAGACGGTGGATGGATAGAAGGCCTTCCTAAGGAGGCTCGCTCTGAGGTCAGGTCAGAGGAGGTCAAGGGTGTCAGCCCAAGAGAGGAAGCCTGGGGAGCATCTTGGTCCCAGACCACAGATGAGAAAGACCTAAGAATCCCAGAGTTTCAACCCAGTAAACTGAACTCTGACGCAGCCAGGATGCAGCTTCCTCTCCTTTCATCCTCTGCACACACACGCTGATTTAGAATTCACAAAATGCAGACGACCTGTGTGCCGCTACCCTCATTTCCACTTTACAAACAACAACACAAAGAGCTTTGACAGGTCAAGTAACTTACCTGAAGGCACAGGCCAAGTTAAAGAGAATTAGCCCCTTCAGTTCCACACAGGCTTTCCTGGGTGGCTCCCCTATGCCAAGACCTTTTTTGGGCACCGGAAATAGAAAAATGTCTAGGATCATCCAGTTCTCTGGCTTTTTCAGATGCTCTCTGTATGCGATTGCCCAATTTTTATTTCTAGCCCAGACCTTTCTCCCCATTTCCAGCAACCCACTTGGTACCTCCGCTTGGATGTTTAATGGACACTCAAATGTAAAGCAAGACCTGCTGTCTTCTCCCCCAGCCCTCCAACCCACCCATAGATTTGCCCACCTCTGCTCATGGAATCCTGCTATTCCAATGACTCAACTTTGGCTTTTTTTTTTTTTTTTTGCTCCAGAGTCTGTGCTCTTTATTTATTTATTTTTTAACATCTTTATTGGAGTATAATTGCTTTACAATGGTGTGTTAGTTTCTGCTTTATAACAAATTGAATCAGCTATACGTATACATATATCCCCATATCTCCTCCCTCTTGCCTCTCCCTCCCTCCCTCCCTCCCTATCCCACCCCTCTAGGTGGTCACAGAGCACCGAGCTGATCTCCCTGTGCTATGCAGCTACTTCCCACTCGCCATCTATTTTACATTTGGTAGTGTATATAAGTCCTGGTTCCATCTTTAAAGCATCTCCAGAATCTGAGCACTTCTCACCTCCTTCACTGTCACCCCGTTGGTCCAAGCCACCACCATCTCTCACCTGGGTAGCCTCACCGGTCTGCTCACGGGGTCTCTCTGTCCCCTGTAGTCCGTTCTTAACCCCACACCAGAATGATCCTTTAAGATTGTAAGTCGGTGGTCTCTCATTCCACTCAGAGGAAAACCTGACACATTCCAATGGGCAGCAGGGTCTGGTTCTCCCTCTGCAAGTCTTGGTATCACCTCCTTGAGGAGAGTCCTACCCTGACCATCCTATTGAGAATCATCGGTCACATTCCTGGCCCCCTTTTTCCTGCTTTGTTTTCTGCATTGTTCTGCTAACAAACCACAGGATTTGCTTATTCCTTATGGGGACGGCCTGTCACCCCCCTGTAGGATGTGAGCTCCTCTAGGGAAGAGACGTTTGCTTTGTCCGTGATGCATCCTGGCGCAGAGTAGGCACTCTGTAATGATATGTGGAATGGACTATGCCACAAGTCAAGACGTGGCTCACCTGTCACTCACGCCTGCCCCACCGGCCTGTCTCTTTGGGACTGAGCTGCCTGCCGGGTCCTCTCTCTGCATGGCAGGGCAGGAACGCCAGGCATCTCAGAGCTCGCCAAGTCCTCTTCCTTCCCAGGAGGGTTCTGGCGGGAGCAGGAGCCTGGGGGCTGCCAATTCCTGGCCTCTTTCCACACGCTGACTCCTGCTGGGGAGGTCCATTTTGACCCTCGGTTTCTACCTCCAGGCTTGGCACAACTGCAAAGTGAGGTCATTTACAGCTGGAGAGAGGCTGGCTGTGAATACCTCCTAGCTTCTCAGGGAATTGCACTCTAGGAATGGAGGAGAGAGGGGTTAGGATGTAGCTGAGGAAAAGGAAGAAGGAAAGGGAGGCACAGATGTAGACAGATTGCTCCAAACCAGTGTCCTGTCTGGAGCGGTTTGGGTACTAGGAAGATGGGTCCCAGCCTGGGGGAGCTCCAGATACCAATTTCTGTGTGTCTGCACGTCTCATGCCCATGGAAGGGACAGTGTGGGCAGGGCTCTCATCACCCACATGTAGGGACAGCTCCAGGGGAAGCTGCTTTTAATGGAGAAGTTGGACATTGTGGGAAGGAGGAGAGACCCAGAGAGCAGTCACGGGTGCGCGTGGGGGGGGTGGAGGTGGGGTCCCCACCCTGAAGGGCCGTCATGCTTCCTCCTGTGACATTGTTCCCTTAGCCTGAAGCTCCGTCTCCCCTCTGTGTTTTAGAGCCAACAGAGCTTCCCAGCACGAGCTGGAGAAGGACCTGAGTGACAAACAGGCGGCCTACCGCATCGACGATAAATGCCACCACCTGCGAAACACGTCGGACGGCATCAGCTACTTCTGCGGAGTGGAGAGGGTGGATGCCACGTAAGTAGGCGCATGCCGCCTCTGTGATTTCCACGTCACTTAATTCATTCTCTCTCCTTTCAAAAGGATGCAGCGCACAGGTAAATTGGAGATCCTGGGAGGATGCAGAAAGGTAAGAGTCACCTGCTATGGACCGGTTGTCAGTAAGCACGGTGTTCTGCAGACACTTGCATCCTGTAATCTTTTGTAGAAGAATATTCATTGTTTATATTTCTGACTGTGAAAATAGCACCTGCTTGCGGCAGAAAAACCTAGAAAACACAGTTAAGCACAAAGAAAATAAAATGTTACCAGTGTATCGGATGCCCTGGACGTGGGCCGGGGGTGGGAAGTACAAGCTGAAAAACAGCTGAATGTTGAATAATTTATTTCCACTCTTTCGTAGACCTGCCCCGTCCATGGTTTCTTTGCCAGGCCCCTGGATACGATCTTGGGTTGATGCTCTTTTCTCTATGAGAGGGCCTGTCTTTCTGCATCTTGATAACCTTGTTATCTTTCTTTACCATCTTATAAAAATGGTCCTGTTGCTTTCACATCTCTTTGGAAAACGGTGACATAGAACATTTAAAAAAATCAACTTGATTGAGGTGAAATTCACCTATGCTAAAATGCATTTGGCGTTAGTGTATATTTTGATGAGTTTTAACAAATTTCTATGCCTGTGTAACCATGACCACACTCATGGCCCCTCCCCCTTTTAAAGGGACTCCCTTTAAAGCTCCCTTTGGGGCTGGTCACCCCAAAGCAGCTCCCCCTCTTAGCTCTCCTGTAATAGGAGCAGCAATGGGTACCAACTTTTTCATTCAGATTCTTCGGGTATGAATCAGATTCAGACCCTAGGTCCTAAGTGGTCCCCATGAAGTGCCTCTTACTTAATTTGAGGAGAGCAGGAAGCATCTTCCTTTTCTCCTTCTGGGGTGGACGTGGCGGGGGGTGGTGGGCTGGGATCGAACCACACACACTCTGACCACTTGGTCCTCCATAAAGGGCCTCATCTATTTCCAGCATGAATTCTTAGCCGTCTCTTATAGGGTGTCAGGGTATGGAGCACATAGGATGTTATTTTTGGTCATCATGGCCTGAGCTAAAACCTTAATCGACAGTAAGAGTCTCATTTGATATCCTATTACACCATCAAGCAAAGAAACCACACAGAGAGGCCCAATGTTAACAATTTACTGTCAGTCCTTCCAGTATTCTTCCACTCGTGTAGATACCGATTTATATTGTTAAAGACTGGTATTACACATGTGCTGTTTGTATAGCCTGTCTGATTTTTCACTTCAGGATATGTCAAAAACATTGTCTGTGAAAATATTCTTCTACAGCATGAGTTTGCATGCTGTATGGATGACTTTTTAAAAGGTACCATAATTTACTCAACTTTTTCTTTACTTTGGGACATTTTAGGGTGTTTCCAGTGTTTCAGGGATTGGCATAAACACTGCTAAAAACGAATCTCCTTACATACACATCTTTGGGTTATTTCCTTAGGATCAATTTCTGAAGTGGATTGATACAGAGATTAGCGTGACCCCTGCACCGTGATGGTGTGCCAATTCAGGAAGCATTCTGTATCTTTCGTCCTGGGGATATAAAGTACAGCATGGTGACTGGTTAACAATACTCTATTGCATATTTGAAATTTGCTAAGACAGTAGCTCTTAAAAATTCTCATTCAAGAAAAAAGGTTTGTAACTGTGTATGATGGTGGACGTTGTTAGCTAGACTTACTGTGGTGACCATTTTGCAATGTATCCATAAATCAAATCATTATATTGCACACCTGAAACTAATATAATGTTATATGTCAATTAGATGTCAATAAAAACACTTTCTAAAGTGGAATTTCTGCGTTATGCACATTTGCTCTCCGGCATGGCCGTACCAATTCAACTTTCCTACCTGCAGGATGAGAGAATCTTTTTCTAAACATGTTCACCAGAAAATTATCATTCTCTTCATTCTTTGTTATTCTGACAAAGGCTTGTTAATTTGTTGTTGTTTTCATTAGTACCACTTTGATTAGTCCCGAGGTTGAATATTTTTTCGTAGCGCTTATGGGGCCGGTGAGACACGTTTCTAATGAATGGACATACTCGTACCCTTCACCAATCCCTTCCCCCGCCCCCACACATTGGCAGAGGACTTAATTTACCCTGCGGATTGACAGAGAGTAAGCAGTAAAACAAGGAGCAATTAAGAAAAGTTTAAAAGAAGCTTTGCTCTGATGTTTACGCTTCATACGGTAAAACCAGGATCAAGTGATTGGGGTTTTTTTCTTTCTCAGGATGAACGGTCGCCTACAGAAAATCTAGGCTGATTCATCATTGTTTCCGTTGTCTGGGTCTATTTCCTTTTTCTTCAGGGTCTCAGTGCCCGAGTCCTGGGCCAAATTAACCGACGACAATATTCTTCGCTCCCAGAGCGAGCGAGCTGCCTCTGCGAAACTAAGAGACGATGTCCAGAACCTGCTGGTGGTGACAGCCAACGAGATGTGGAATCAGTTCAACAAAGTGAACCTGGCTTTCACCAGCCGCATTGCTGAGACTGCAGATGCTAAAAATAAGATTCAGATTCACCTCGCAAAGGTAAAGCCAAGCACTGGGAGGCCCCCGCAGCTGACCTGGATACATAGAGCAGGGGGCCCTGGGACCACACATCTCCACCGTAAGGCACATGACTTCCTGGCCATACAGACTAAGAAAACTGAAAACCGGTACAAAGTGCACCATTTATTTTAGCCAGGTAGCCAGGTGTCAACGTGAAATTGGAATCCAACATGAATTGGAAATGGGAACACAAAGAATGCACTATGTCATGAAAGGTTCCTAGTATTTAATAGAAACAAAAATATTATTATTAACGTTTAATGAATCACCGTATGTAACTAGGAAGTGAATTTATTATTAGGACATATGGTAGGGATGTTTTCTGTTAAATTATTTCCGGCCTTTTTTTCTGGAATACAAAACCCAATACAGGAAACTATTAAGTGGTTCAAAATGTTTCTGATATTGAACTTTTTAAAGTGCTTTAAGTATAAGTGTTTTATAAGGACAATAAGATGAAACAGGCAGAATTCGTGGGTTTCAAGATAAACAAGGTGCTCTTGCTTTTTTTAGTATCGGTCTTGGAGTTCTTATTATTTCTGTGGATTATGCTGCATATAGTTTTTTGGTTTTGTTTCTTCATTTAATTTTTATTTTATACTGGGGTCTAGTTGATTTATAATGTTGTGTTAGTTTCAGGTGTAGTGGTTCAGTTATCCATATATACATATTCATTCTTTTTCAGATTCTTTTCCAATATAGGTTATTGCAGAATATTGAGTAGTTTCATTTCTCTTTTTAAGAACCTTACCATGTTGGCTCTGTTGCTCTCAGGAGATATTATCCTATTGAGGGCACTGTGTTTTCCCAGGCTGCAGTAATTTACCTTTCCTTCTCATGGTGTCTTCTTTGGGTGATACACGTCTGTTGGGTCAGACAGCTTCTACATCCAGGGAAGGGAAGAGAGAAGGATAAAATGTAGTTTTTGTCCCAGGAAGCTTATATTTGTGGAGAAGGTGCGCGTAATATGAAAAGCTCATGCACAGTGAAAAACAATAGAAAATTACAGATCATGGTTGTCAAATAGCCAATACAGAAATTGTTCTGGGAGTTTGGAGGAAGAAGCAAACATTCAGGTAGAGCAACATCATGAACAAAGCCTCGGGAGGTATAGCCAATCAGAGGCTGAGTCAGGTCTGTAAAGAGACCCATCTGGCTGGCACAGACGGTGTGTGTCCCTAGAGAGAGAAGCTTGGAAAGGCAGGTGGAGCCAGACCGTGGAAGTCATTGATGGGAAGGCGTCCCCTGGGCAGTGAGGGGCCATCTAAAGGCCTTTTATCCATAGAAGGCTGACATGATGGAGTCCCTTTGTTCAACAAAGTTTTGTTTACTACTGTATTAGTTTGCTCTGGCTGCCATAACAAAGCCCTACAGGCTGGGTGGCTTAAACAACAGAAATTTATTTTCTCACACTCCTGGAGGCTGAAGTCTGAGATCAAGTTATCAGTGGGGTTGGTTTCTCCTGAGGCCTCTCTCCTAGGCTTGTAGACGGGCGCCTTCTCCCACATCATCACGTGGTCTTCCCTCCATGCCTGTCTGTCTCCTCATCTCTCTTTATAAGGACACCAGTCAGACTGGATGAGGACCAACACTAATGACCTCATTAAAGAACTTCATTAGCTGTTTAAAGGCTCTACCTTCAAATACAATCACATTCCGAGGTCTGGGGGTTAGGACTTCAACATATGGATTTTGGGGAGTTGAGGAGGATAGAATTCAACTCATAACAGCTACATTCAAGGTGCTGTGCCAGGAGCTTTGGGGTGTACACACATGACGACTCACTGACCCTGCCATCTTGTGTCTTGTGTGAGACAAGACACGTACGTAGAAAATGGTAAGTTCCATCAGAAAAGTGCAGAAAGAACCCTTTGGAGCTACAGATAAAAGGTTCAGTTTGTTTAGCAGAAGGAGCAGTTATTTCCAGTGGTGAGAGATGGGGGTGGCTTCGTGGAGCGGGGAGCCCTTGAGGGTGGCCTTGGTGATAGAACAGTGTAATGATTTTCAGCAGGTGGTTGAAAGCTTGGAAGAGAGAGCAAAGCTTAACTGACAGGGGTAAGAGTTCCTGGCTTTCACAAGTGCTGAAGCTGTGTGGTTACAAGAGGTCTCTGCAGGGAGAAAGGAGGTAGCAGAGAAGGGGTCAAGGGCAGCACCTTGCACTGGAGTGAGGAGAAGGAGTTAGAGAGAAAATCGGGGATTAGGATAGCAGTTGGCCAGAGAGGTAAGCAAGGCGAGGGTTTCAAGGGGAGGGACACTCCAAAGAGGCCTCATCATTGATTTTGAGCACGTGGTCTCACCAGAGCAACCAGGGCCAGAGACAGGATACGGGGGCCGCTGGGAGGTTAGGTGGGTGGCATGTGGAGGGAGTAGGGAAGGCCATTGCTGAGTCCATGTGGCTGTGAACTTGAGGAGAGGCTGGGAAGGTACCAGCCGGAGAGGACCCAGTGGGATTGGATGAGAGCGTGGTGGGGAAGGCATGAGGGTTCAAAGGAATTTGGGTGATGGTTGGGGGGCATCTCCAGGCCACAGGAAAGCGGCTGAAGAAGAGGGGACTAATGGGGGGGTGTGGAGACGGGGGGGGCAGAGGTCAAGGTTGTAGGCGAAGGAGAAGGCAGGGTTTTCAGAGCACACGAAGGGGGCTTGCTTGTCAGAAGAGGAAGAGGAACCAGGGAGGGATCCAGGTTTAGGTAACCGGGGGGACCTTCTTTAAGGAGAGAAGGATATAAAATTGGCATCACCAGATTACCAGTGCTCCTCCCTTGCAAGTGAGTCACCCCAGAGCTTGACCTTGATTTGCTTCAAGGTAAATCCTACCCTAGCAGGAAAACCTCTCTGAGATTAGTGAGGAGAGACAGCGGGAAGATAAAGAAGCAAGGATGCACCGATGTGGGAGGGAAGCGGGGACCCTCGAAGCTCCTGGCCTCCCTTTGCTCAGAGTCACAAACGAATGTGTATCAGTAAATATCTAACAGCCGGTGATCTGAGGGAAAAGGAGAAAACGAGCTCGGATGTGCGGCGTTCGCTAACTTCTGTGGCCTAAATGCTCGCACGCTGAGTCGGGAGGAGATGCTCTCCAAAGGGTGGGAGCAGGTGCCGTACCTCCCACTGCGGGTCCCGGGATGGGGCTGGTAGGAGGAGGCCCTCAGACAACCCTCCTCCCCATCAGAGGGGGAGGCCGGGCCACAAATGCGCGGGTCGGGGAGCAGGTTGTTGAGGGCACGACACCAAAGCCTCGGGCGTTTGCTTCCCCTGGTACAGACCCTGCAGGAGATTTTCCAGACGGAGATGACCATCGAATCCGTCAAGAAGGCCATCAAGGACAAGTCTGCCTTCCTGAAGGTGGCTCAGACCAGGCTGGATGAGCGTACGCGGAGGCCCAACATAGAGCTCTGCAGAGACATGGCTCAGCTGCGGTGAGCGGGGGAGAGGCGAGGGGGCGAGGCCCAGGTGGGGGTCACGGTGATGGGGAGGGGGGCGCCCTCAGGGCCAGCTCGGGCTCCTCTGGGGAAACCCCCAGGCTGCCGGCAGCTCTGAGCTCCTAAGGCTCGTCCACCAGCACGCGGGGACGTGGAGCGGCCTAGTGACGGTCACGGTGCTAGAACCTTCTTTAAAGTGTCAGTAATGGGGTTAGTGTTTAACAGCCCGGAGTCTCGGTTTGGGATGATAAAAAGTTCTCAAGGTGGAAGGTGGTGATGGTTGCCAAGATTGTGGATGTACTTAATGCCAGGAACTTAAGAGCTGAGATGGTAAATTTTGTGTTATGTCTATTTTACCGCGCCTAAAACAGAAAGGAAACGACGTCAACACTACACACAAGAATAGTGTTAACATTTAGCCTCATTCAGGGGGTGGAGGTGGCGTTGGGCTCCTTTGCACCTCCCTGGAGTGCCCGGAGTTTCCAGATCCTCTGTCTCAGAAACAGTACAGAGGTTGGCCGCTGTGTGTGTCCGAGTGCCCCTGACTCATCGGAAAAGGGACTTTGGGTACCACCTCCCCTGACCCCATCTGTTTGCTCTCACCGTTGCTCTCATCTGCCTCTTTGGGTGCTTCATTCCTGCTCTCATCGTTAAGAACACCCTCAGGAGGCCCTAAACCCCGATGGCTCATTTCAGCTCATTTCAGTTTGTTCTGTTCTTGGTAGAAATTGAAAGCAGCTGGTCATCATCAAGCATCTCCCACATGTACATGGTGGGAGGGATTGACCCTACACTTCATCTTCTGGACACTAGGTGTATTTTATTCTTCTTGTTTTAACTTGGAAGATTCCTTTCAGGATGGGCTTGAATGGAATTGGCCACCCTCCCACCCCCATTCTGGCTTCGTTTCCAATTTCTCAGTACCTGCCTATCTGCCTCTTTCTGGATTTCATCATTGCTGTGCTTAGGTCTTGAAACACTTTGTGCAGAAGCAAATCAAATTTACAGCAACTGGAGGAACGAAGTGGCAGCACTTGAACTGGAGCGGTGGGAGAGACCACCAGCCTTGTAGTCTGCCTGGTCCACGATTGAATTCCCTTATATCCTAGGGACAAAGCGACTTTGAGCTCTTACCCAAGGAACAAGCGGTGGCGTGAGGCTGTGGATTCCCTGCAGGGAAGGAAAGGGTGGTCTTTGTGAGGCCAAGAATGAGGAAGATGATGATAAAGGTGGTGATGGTGACAATCACAATAGCTGTTGCCATCTATTGATCTTATTCTGTGCCGGGCACTGTCCTGCATACTTTACCTCATGCATTATCTTCAATTTACAAATAAGTAAATGGGGGCAGAAGCGGGCTGAGTGACGGTGACCCAGCTGGCAACTGCTGGGAGGAAGGAGAAACATAATTAGAATCCTTGCCCATCTCCCTGCTGAGCTCCGTTCAAGCAAAGCAGCAATTTGCTTCTGCTTCCCCATGTTTCATTGTATGGGGCCTTTGCCACCCCCGTCCTGTACCTAAGCTCATCTGGCTTTCTCAATGCCCACATGGGATGGGTCAGCAAAGCAGGTGCTGTATCCTCATCTCGCTCTCACAGAGGATAAAACAGAGGGTCACAGAGGAGACATTACTGGAAAACACCCGCCACGGACAGCACGTGTGTTGTCTGTGTTGGATGCTAAGAGGTGAGCTCTAGAATAGATTCAGGTGGCCGTCATCTCCCGCAGTAGCTGCGTTTCTCCTAGTGGAGTTGTCGTCCGGGCCATCACCGTGGAGGAGGTCACCCAGGCCACATGTTTCTCCAAGTAGGTTCCACAGAACCCCTACTCACACACAGCCCGTCATTGAGGTGAAGCGGCCCGCCACTCTGGAGGCAACCAGTCTGAAGTATCTATTTATTACAGGAACCTGGTAGTGGGATCACACCCATTTGGCCAGTTAGATTAGATCATGAATTGTGGTTTTATGCAAATATTATTGGGAGAAGCTGACCTGAAGTTTCATGCTCCGACAATTTCTGCAGAGTCATCAAAAGTAGAGACGGGGGACTTCCCTGGTGGCACAGTGGTTAAGAATACGCCTGCCAATGCAGGGGACACGGGTTCGAGCCCTGGTCCAGGAAGATTCCACATGCCACGGAGCAGCTAAGCCCGTGCACCACAGCTACTGAGCCTGCGCTCTAGAGCCCGTGCACCTCAACTACTGAGCCTGCGCTCTAGAGCCCGTGAGCCACAACTGCTGAGCCCACGCGCCACAACTGCTGAAGCCCGCCCGCCTAGAGCCCGTGCTCCGCAACAAGAGGAGCCACCGCAGGAGAAGCCCGCGCACCGCAACAAAGAGTAGCCCCCGCTCCCCGCAACTAGAGAAAGCCCGTGCGCAGCAACAAAGACCCAAAGCAGCCAAAGATAAATAAATAAATAAATTTATTAAAAGAGAAAAAAAAAAGTAGAGACGGAAGAGAGAAATTGTTCGGGCTGCCATGAGACCAACACAGGGTTGCTTTTCAGAAGGGTTTTGAGTCATGGTCGAATTTGACTTTGCAGTTATCAGACAATGAGGCATTCACAGCTGCTTCTGAGAAGCTGAATGATTTTTCCTCTTTTCTCCCCCTTCTCGGCTAAACAGAATTTGCTTTTCCTTTACTTCCTGTCGACCCTGCAGTGTGTCTATTTCCTCTGCTCCTTTACTGACTTCAGGACAAAACCTACTTTTGTTTCCGTAAAGATTTCTTGTTAAAATAGCGTTGCCAAAAATATGGTCCTAGAGGAACAGCAGTGGAATTTAGGATGGTTATTGAGGGAGGAGGGGATTATTTTTCTTATTCAACTGAGCATTCTGAAAGCAACCCTTTGGCTGTCTAGATGAAGAAAACATAAGGACCATAAACTCAGGGGAGTGAGGACAGAGAAAAAGCGCTGTTTGCATTTCAGGACCTTGATCTGCATTTGAACTTTTTCTAAATGGGTGCTTTCAAGAGCAATCTTAAACATTCTTGGCATCCTTGAGGGCAGGCCAGGCCAGGCTCTGCTTTACTTAATCTTGATATATTTTTTTCAGGAGACGGTAGTTTTATTTGTATTTGAATGCAAACTGTTTTTCAGTTCTGTAATTTCCCCCAAAATGAGTGGTTTCAGCAGAACGGCTGTCTGCCATCTGCCAAGAATAAGGAAACTGAGAGTGGAACGTGGCCTTGAAGGAGGAGGAGAAACGTATTTCTGACGGCGAAAGTTGAGGGAGGTGTAGTATCTCTGAGCTGCCTTCACGCAGTGAAGGCAAAACCAGGATGTTAGCTGCCTGCATTCTAAGTATCTGGAATTCCTTTTAAAAAAAAATTGGTATTTTAATGTGTCTTTTTTCAGAAGACCCCTCACAGATAAATTTTCCACTAGACTAACGTTTGGCTGTGAGGAGTAAAGAAAGACTCAGACGTCACCCTGCTCCGTCCCTACCTTTGGGTTCAGGGTTCTTTTTGAAGCAGTGAAAACAGCTCAGGGAAGGCTGGGAGACAAGAAGCAGGCCGGTGTGATTATAAACAACTCGCCCTCGTAAATCCCATCACCAGCCGTGTCCGACAGCCTCTCTGAAGATCTGTTTCTTTGCCAGTGGTATTGTATACCCTGGGATCTTCAAAAAAGAAACTTACTTTTTAAATCCAACCTGACCTAAACAACAACAAAATATGCTTTTAGCTCAGTTCTCAGATGCTGTGTTTACAGATCTCAGGCCAGAGAAAACTTCCACACTTAAGTTTAATTCCTTCCCTCCCCCATTGGAAGTAAGAAGACAGTTCAGGCTCTAAGGTGAAAGGAGATGCACGGTGTGGGTGTGTTTTCACGGCTTGTCGTTGCATCTATGAGCCTTTTGGGGGTGCTCTGCGGTGCTCCCCACCTCGGGCTGGCTGCAGGTGCTCCCTCTGGCCTGCGCTGCTTCTTCATCACCTGGGGTCTGCTCCTTGTGCTTGGGAGACCCTTGACTCGGACTTCGGGCAGCTTCCTACCTCCCATCATGGGCTGCATCTCCTAGGACACAGAAGTTGGTCCCCATCCATCAAGCATTTTTTGTGCCCCTGTCAACTGCCGGAGGGGCTGTGGATGTCACTTTCCCGGACCCGATGGCCGGCAGGGAGACGTAGCTCACAGGCCACGACAAGCACCCCGAGGGCCACAGAAGGGCTGGTGCTCTTGAAACACACGACATCGGGCAGCGAACTAGTCCCAGGGCTGAGGGAGGGACTTCCCTAAGAAGGGTCTGTCCAGCCGGGCTTTGAGGATGGCGTGAATTAGCGGGATGAAGAGTGAGGTCAGAGCATCGTGGGCTGAGGGGACGGCAAGGGTGGAGACCCTGAGGTCAGACACAGAGCAGGGACATTCAAGGGCTTGCCTGCAGAGTGGAGAGGAAGGGCGCAGGGGCACGGGGAGACAGGCGCACCAGATTTTTACATTGAGGGACGTAGGGGTGCGAGGAAGGGGGCGGGGTCAGGGATGATCAGAAGACCTTTGGTTTCAGCATCCGCAAGGATGACGTCACCATGGCCTGAGATGGGACAGGCAGGTGGCCTGGGGTGCTGGTGATTCATCTGCTCTGTACCCCACCTCGGCGTGGGTGAGCCCCTGGCGGGCATACCCACCAGGGAGGGTGTGTCCAGAACGTGGGCTTGCAGGGCGGTCCTGGGGAGTCTCCAGACCCCCTTCATTTGTCCGCTGTGGCCTCGGATGGAGATGTGACGTTTGCCCCGTCTCGGTGTCGGTCCAGCCGAGGCACTTGGGGTAACCTCTCTGAGTTCAAGGCCAAAGGGAGTTCAACTCCCTCAAAATTGTGTTTCCTTTTTGGAAACTATTTATTGTTTTCCTTCTGGCTTTAAGAGCTGTATCTGTTTGTTCGTGATAGAAAATCAGAAAATGAAATAAAAAATAAAAATCATCGTCAATTCTCCTCACCGTTGAGGGGTAACCATGGTTGCCACCAGGCATATTAACAAAATTGTGATCACGCTGCATGCAGAGTTCTATATCCTGACTTTTTCAACCAACATTGTATTCTGAGTTTCCTTCCCCAAGGCAAAAACAAATTCTTTTTTTTTTTTTTTTAATTTATTTATTTATGGCTGTGTTGGGTCTTCGTTTCTGTGCGAGGGCTTTCTTTAGTTGTGGCAAGCGGGGGCCGCTCACTATCGCGGCGGCCTCTCTTGTTGCGGAGCACAGGCTCCAGACGCGCAGGCTCAGTAATTGTGGCTCACGGGCCTAGTTGCTCCGCGGCATGTGGGATCTTTCCCAGACCAGGGCTTGAACCCGCGTCCCCTGCATTGGCAGGCAGATTCTCAACCACTGCGCCAGCAGGGAAGCCCCCAACAAATTCTTTTTTAAAAAGTATTGCCTGCATAGTATTCCATCATCCGGCTACGGTGTCCGTTATCATCAGGATGTTGTTTCCTCTTGTTCTCTCATAATAATACTCAATACAAGATAACACAATGAAGACGTTGTTCCTTTATCGTTTTATGTCAAACTGTTCACTTTGTTTAAATTCACAAGTAAGAGAGAGACACGCTCTGATTTTAAAACAAATTCGAACAGTACAGATCCATATGGAGTAAAAAACAAGAGCCTCTTTTCTGCCCTCTCCTCTCCCCCCCCCCGCCCCAGCCCACCCCCAACGTCAACCAGCAGCTGCTGATTTGGTGTATCTCCTTAAACACATTTACAATTTGTCCTTTACGAAAAGCAGGGGGCGGAGGGTTTTGAGTAGAGAGGTTGTGGCTTTGGTGCCATCTTAAATGAATATTCTGTGAGAGCTAATTTTGGGCCTGACACTATTTTAGTTCTTGTGGTAAGGTTGCCAGATTTTGCAAATTAGCGGCCAGGTAAATATGAATCTCAGATAAACGACGAATAATTTTTTAGTATTAGTATATCCCCAATACCGCAAGGCATCTTTACACAGAAAACACTTATGGTAGGTAAAAATACTTGTAGTGAATATTATTCAGCCTTAAAAAGAAAGGAAATTCTGACACATGCTACCACATGGATGAACCTTGAGGACATTATGCTGAGTGAAACAAACCAGTCACAGAAGGACAAATACTGGACGATTCCACTTGTATGAGGTACCTAGTGTGGTCAGATTCATAGAGACAGAAAGAAGAACAGTGGTTGCCAGGGGATGGGGGTCGGGGGTGGAATAGCGGTTAGTGTCAAAAGGGGACAGAGCTGCCATTTTGCAAGACGAAAAGAGTTCTGTGGGTGGAGGGTGGTGGTGGCCGTGTGAATGCACATGATGCCACCAAACTGCACACTTAAAAATGGCTCAGATGGTAAACTTTATGTTGTTTATATTTTCCCGCGGGGAAAAAAATACTTGTACTAAAAACATACATGTTTATCTGAAATTCAAGTTTAACTGGGCCTCTTGTGTATTATCTGGGAGGCCTGCGCTGTGGGGATGACAAATAGAAATGAGATGGTCTCACCCAAAGGGTCCAGGGCCGAGGCCAACTTCCCAGGTCTCTGCTTCTGGGAGCTGAGTGGGTGGGGCAGGAAATGGGACCCTGTTCCTTATTATGGCCGCCGAGACTCCTGATTTCCTTCTTAGCTTCCTGGATAACTGTGAGCGGTGTATAAACACATGCAGGCCGTCTGCCTGTGGGGAGGGCAGTTCATCAATCCCTGGGGCTCAATTTCCTTGTCTGTAGAACAAGGAAGCTGGGCTTCATGACCTCTGCCATTTATCTTCCAGTGGCAAAGTCTGTGAAGCTATAAAATGGTCTTGGTAGAATGATTTCCACATGGTCTGGATATTTTTCTACGATCGTGAAATCCTTTTCCGTCTCCAGCGACGTCCACACCCCTATTCATTCACTGTCACGCTTCTCTTTATATTATGGTACATTTTAGTTAATTTCATGCACACACCCACCCTCCCCCCCCAGTGGGGGGTGATAAATGAACATCCCCAACAAAGAAAACTTTAGCTTTGAATCACTGGGCAAAATTTGATGAATTTGGAGTTGGTGGTTTCAACTGACTATATATGTAGAATTATATATATATATATGTATACATATGAAGTAAGGTCATCAATAGATAAGTTATTATCCTTATTGTTGTCTTTTATAACCTGTTTAGTATTCTTTCTCTTGATTGACCATGTGGTCCCATCCCTTGGATATTATTGGCCAAATCAGAGGGTAAAGGAGTCCTTGCTTAATTGCTCTTTGAGGGGAGAAGGAGTTTCTAAATATAAACACAATAGAAGAAATCACAAAGAAAAAGAAAGATTTAGCTAACTAAAAATTGAAATCTTATGTATAACGAAACATAAGCTAAATTAAAAGGTAAAAAACAAATTAGGGAAAACATTTGCCACAAGCTTAACAGACCAAAAAAAAAAGTAATGTGCCTAAAACTTAAAGAGCTCTTTGCCAAAGTTTAAGATAACTAGTAATACCCCAGTAGAAAAATGAGCAAAAGACAGGAAGAGGCAATTCACGGAAAAACTGCAAAATGCCCAATAGACATTTAGGAAAGTTCCACTAATAATCAAAGAAATGAAAATGAAAACGATATCAGTTAAAATAATTTGAGGAGATGCTAGATTTTTTTACATGAAATGATGCCTTTTTTTCCTTTCTGTCTTGAAAAATGTGTCATGTTTTTCATCATCAGCACAATCAAAACTGCAACTTGTTTCATGGTTTACGTAGCTGATTTCATGAATTATCATTTTCATGTGCTATTAGGTTTTTGACGTTTCGATATTTACTCTGGAACCTTGGGGCATTGCTGGGGGGGAGGGGCATTATAATTGGAGGAGTGCCCCATTAACTAACCCCTCCCCCACTGTAGTTAACAGGTTGGGCTGAATTCTAGCCACTGAATAAAGTTGGGTGTTCCCCTCTTCCTCACTATATAAACAACTTTCAATGATAAAGTAAATGCATGAAAATTGAGCTGTTTCCATTTGTCCCATCTTTACTATTTAAAAAAAAATCAAATGTTTAAAAGTTTACCTTCTTTTTAAATATTATAATGTTTAATATTCGCGTGTATGCCCAATGCATGTATGAAAACTTGCTGGTGTCCCCCGAATATCCTTGGTGTGCCTCTTGGATCGTCCTGTTTGCTGTGCGGCTTTGCAACGTGAAGTAGTTCTGAGGTTGGTGCGACCGGTGGGAATTCCGTAACCACACTCGGCCCCGGTGGAGCTGATAAGCAGCGTGACTTCTGCTAACCTAACCGGTGCCTCTTCCCCACGCAGCCTGGTTAACGAGGTGTACGAGGTGGACGACACCATCCAGACGCTGCAGCAGCGCCTGAGGGACGCGGAGGACGCCCTGCAGTCGCTGGTCCACAGCAAGGCCGCCCTGGAGCACGACCTGGCGGTCAAAGCCAACTCCCTGTACATCGACCAGGAGAAGTGCGTGAGCATGCGCAGGAGCTTCCCCAGCGCCCGGCGGCTGGCGGGCTTCTGCTAGGGCCCCCTCCCCTGGACCAGGTGTGACGCTCCCCAAGGAAGGCGGAACCAGGGCGCCGTGCGCGCGCGCGCGCGCGCTTACACGAGGGCTGATCTATATTCACTTATTAAAGGATCGTATTTATAGACATGTGCCGCGGTCCTGTCTTGGAAAACCTTTCGTTTGCCTCCAAACCTTAATTCCCGACGATTTACTAGGCTTCTGGGCCAGAGAAAAACAATCGATGTAATAGCCAAGGTAAGAACACTTATTTGTGTTATTCTTGTTATTCTCTGTGTAACATGAATGGGCTGGAAAGGAGAAATGTATTTTTTTCTGAGGCTGTGGAGGCAGGTATCCCAGCAGGTGGGTTCTGAGAGAAGGGGCAAGGCCTCTGGGAAGGTAGTAGTCGGGGATAGTTTGAGCGAAATCGAAGGTGGAAAAATAGAGAGTGCATTTGGACAATAGTAAGTAGACCAGTTTGGCTGTGATTCATAACGTAGGGTGTGTATGAAGAAGCAGGATGGGTGAGACCCCTGGAAAGTTGGGGGTGGGTGGGTTCAAGGGTAGGGGGAGTGATGGACAGGTCTGTGCAGGGACATGGCCTTGTGAAAGCAATGACCGGGTAAGGAAAGTTTGTATTGGAGTTTGTATTGGAGTAAATCGTGATGTAGAACATTGTTCACTGGACCCTTGAATTTCTTCTGTCAATTGCTTGTCCTTGTTATTTGCCTGTTTCCCCCGAGTATTTATCTTTTTTTCATTTGTTTTTTTTTTTTAACTTTGGGTTTATTTATTTATTTATTTATTTATTTATTTTTGGTTGTGTTGGGTCTTCGTTTCTGTGCGAGGGCTTTCTCTAGTTGTGGCAAGCGGGGGCCACTCCTCATCGCGGCGCGCGGGCCTCTCACTATCGCGGCCTCTCTTGTTGCGGAGCACGGGCTCCAGACGCGCAGGCTCAGTAGTTGTGGCTCACGGGCCTAGTTGCTCCGCGGCATGTGTGATCTTCCCAGACCAGGGCTCGAACCCGTGTCCCCTGCATTGGCAGGCGGATTCTCAACCACTGCGCCACCAGGGAAGCCCCATTTGTTTTTTAGAGTTCTCTGTATATCAATCATGTGACACTTTCATCCTATGTACTGAGCATATATTCTTTGCATGCCACTTGCCTTTACATTTTGCTTATGGTTTTTAATGTTCAGAGGCTGAAATGTGTAAATACTTCCGTGATGATTTATTTCTTTGGAGTTACACCAGAAAAGCTCTTCTTCATTCCAAGATTATTTACCTATACTTTCCTCTGATTCCATTCATGACTTCTTAAATTACCCTTAACCATCTGGAATTCAATTTGATATGATGTAGAGAGCATGCTAGCTTTGAATCCTTTGATCTGGAAATACTGAAATGGGAAGGTGAGTTACCGGAGGGAAGGGTTTCTCTCTTTTCTCTCCTGTTTCTCACAGCTTGCATCTTGTATGCCTACCTCTTTCTCTTATAAGCATCTTTTCCTGCCTGTGTTCTCTTTGCTCTGTCCTAACCACTGTCTATTAATGCCAAATCCATCTCTCTCTCTTTCTGTTTCTTAAAAGTTATTTTTCAGCACACCTTGGTCAGTCAACTTCACAAAACATCTCAAAATGCTAGTAGGGTTGACATAAACATGATAAGCTTGTACTAGGGTTATTTTTGTGGTCTCAGTATATCATTTTAGACATCAAATTGTAGGTTTCGTCATTCTCCCTTTGCTTCTAATGGAAACAAAGATATATAAGTGCCACTAAGACACTTAGCAATTAGAGCAATCAAGTGTTGGTGGTCATCATTTTTAGACAATAGTTAGAATAAACATAAATTCCACATGTCTCTTATTTGTTACGTTTCAGGGAAAATCTTGCTGACTTTTTCCACGAATTATAATTTTTTTTGAGGAATATGTGAGTGTGGAGTCCTTTTACTTAAACATATGTTCCCAGCATTACAACAATGTGATGGGAAGAAGACGTAGTTCAGACATAGGAAAAGGCTACTTTTCTTGTTATTTTGGTAAACTGTGGGCAAAGCGAAATCCCACAAATAAACATTCGGTTTCTGGTCTAAAATGTCACAGCTACTTCCGAGGGTGCATATTCAAACGCTGAGATCCATGAACAGCCAAGACTCAGAGTGTGATCTTGAGTAAGAATCACAGGTCCGCAAATATCAGCACGTGATCTGGCTTTATATATTCAGGCTCAAACTATCTTTAATATTATGTGGCTTTAAGAAGGGCTGCTGGAATGTCAAAGGGTTCCACCCACCCAAGCATCATTCAGATTTAGAAATGTGTGTAACTGCCCCTAAATAACCAAGTCACCTATAATTTTAGCAATTTCCATTTACATCCCTGGAGAGTGTTGTCATAAACACCTCGCAGGGCACTTTTGAGTCCTGAGTTCATGCTGTAAATAGCTGTGGTGGGGTCCGGTTCTTGGTTATAATTTTTGCACTGAAAACGGGGATGGAGCCCTTCCTTCTGTATGCAGGGCTGACCCAGTTCAGGAGGAGGGGGAGTTGGTTCTCATTGATGTGCCCCTAATTTTCCCTGTCAGTCTCCACTCTTCTAGCCCTGGCCCTTCAACTGGTCCCAGCAGTGCTGGACCCACCATTGGTGAGATTGCCAAGACCAGCCTTCTAGGCAGGGTGCCATGATGGTATTTTCTGAACCCTGTATAGTCGGGCATTCATGGGGAACAGAGACAATACTTAATGTCTTCTCCAAGGATGGAAAATCTATTTTACCTTGAGGACCAGCTCTAGACCATAGCAGTGCTTATTTGGAATGTTGAGGAGGAGTCTGAGGACATGTGTGAGTTCACACAGGTAAGAATCTGGGCGTCGGGAGGCTAATCTAACCTGCAGGGGTCCAGGACGGAGAAGAAGCGGCACAAATATTGCGATCTCTGCTCTAAACAGTTCTATATTCTCCTTCAGCCCAGATCTTTCCCTTCCAACATCAGAAGCATTCTGTTTTGTGATTAATGGCTCATTCCCTGGGGCCCCTGCTGTTTGCTTATTTTGCTGGGAGCTAATGGGAGACCCTTTCTGCTGCCAACTTTTTCCTTTTAGCAAGGAGCTTCTAAAGAGCTCACCACGACCAAAAAGCGACTCTGGTGGCATCATGGTAGAGATCTAACTGTCCAGAATAAATTAGACATTATCATGGGATGTCCCTGGCAGTCCAATGGTTAAGACTCTGCACTCCCAATGCAGGGGGTTGGGTTCGATCACTGGTCAGGGAACTAAGATCCCACATGCCCTGCGGCGTGGCAAAAAAAAAAAAAAAAAAAAAGAATAAATTAGACACTATCAAAGGTTGTGGTTTTTTAAAGAAAATTATTTTAAAACTAAAGTGTTCTTTTTCCCAAGAGACGTCCGTGAGGGTATAATATTTCGAACAATCAGTCTCATCAATGCAATGAATTAATTTTACCAAAGTATTGCCAAGTCCTAGATCTCAACGTCTTTGATTCTATCTTTAAATAGCATTTAAGGCTAATATCTGTGTGTATACTCTGTTTCATCAGATAGAAGAAAAAAATCTCTGATTTGACAGAATGTACGCAATTCTAGAAATCAACCTCTTCTGGCATCCTGTTGGCAATAACCCTTGGTGCTGATGGACTGGAGGACTGCTCTCCATGTGCCTGGGTCTTTGGAACCATATTTCTCCTAAAGAGCATTCAGTCCCAAATGGGAAGCGATTGTGTTTTGTGTCACTTACCGGCATTTTGGTGCGAGTTAACTAAAATAGGTTCTTTCCCGTTTGTGTGCATTCTGGGTTGTCTCTGAGCTGGAGTTATAGCTACAGAAATAGCTAACTTCCTCTAGAGAGAAAAAAGAATTTAGAACTAGGTGCCTCCTTTTCTTACCTTGGTTTGGATTCTGTTCCTCTTATCTCGTGGATTTTAAGACCCTTAGCTCAGGTCACATTTCTTTGCTCGCGTGGAGCCCAGGATACACAGGAATGTATTAGTAAGATTAGTACTAGGCATTGTGGGGTAACGGTGTTAGGGAATGTTGAAAGGAGTCTAATTATGAAATTCAGAGATGAGGAGTCAATGAAAACCCCAAAGCTACAGACGTAGAGCTATCTAGGGAGAATTTCAAGAGTCACTTGAGTTCTGGTTGGTTGGATAACTACCTTCATAGAGAAGTTCTGAGACGTGTTTATTGTTCAAGCTTCGAGAAGAGGATGATAAAGGTTATCTCTTAGGGAGGGGAAAGCTCAGATGTTCGGGGATAATGCAGAAAGACCTTATCCCCAGTGGTGAAATAATGACCATCACTATTGGTCAGTTTCACGATAGAAGATCAAATCCAGTGGCAAGCAAGAGGATATATTGTGGCCCAATAGGAATGGCAGGATGGTTCAGTGGTAAGTCATCCAAACCTCAGCTTCACTCTGTCTGCCTGTTTGCTGGTTGGTTGAATCCCTGGAGGAGAGCAGAGCAAGGTGTACGGAGTGAAACCGTGCTAGGAACCGGGGTCTGGCCTGGGACCTGTGATATCTTGTCCTCCAACGTCACCCCCCAGCTGTCCCCACCAGCCAGTTCTTTGAAGATATAGTGTGTGGAAAATTGCAATTCATTCTTTATTCATTGACTCAATCAGTAGATTTTTACTGAGGCCCTTCCAGGTGTTTGTGCCGTATTGGACTCTGGAGATAATACAATGGACAAGATGGACACGGTCTCTGCCCTCATGGAGCTTGCAGTCCAGTGGCTTCTACTGACAAATCATCATACAAAGAACTAAGCTAATTATGAGAATTTATGAGAGGAATTGCATCTTGGAAGGCTCTCTTGAAGTTGTGACACTTAAGCAACTGTCTGAATGGTAAGAAAATCAATGTGCGACGTGCTGGGGGTGGGAGAGCCTGCAAAGGTGTTCTAGGTGGAGAGAATCACCTTTTCAAAGACCCTGAACATGTGAGGAGCTACATACAGGAGTTACATACAGGCAGGACTGGCTTCGCGGACATGAGACCTGTGCAGTCACTCAGGGCCTTGGGCTCAGGGGAGCTCATGCTTGGTTCAGTGCTCTGCTGTTACCCTCTTGAAATTCTTAATAATTTTTGAACAAGGAGCCCTGCATTTTCATTTTGCACTGAGTCCCTCAGAGTATGTAGGTGGTCCTGGCTGTGGAAGTTTGATCTCGATCCTACTTGTCATATGTAGCCATTGGAGGGCTTGATGCAAGGAGAGACATCCTCTCAATTCCTAAAAGGTGCTCTGGTTGTGATGTGAAGCGTGGAAGGAGGGATATGGCTACCGCCCTTTAGGAACTTATAGTACAGCAGGTACAGCAAAACCTGGCCAAGGGGTGTTCTTAAAAGTTACACATTATAGGAATATATTGAAGCAGATCCTGAGAATTGAGCAGAGTGTTATCAGGTGAAATTTCCGGGTTGGGAAAGGTATCATCTCTTACATGGGTCCTCCCAGTCTTCTTTTCTCTGAGCTAAATACCATCGTTTTGCTTCTTCAACTCAAGCTCAATTTCTTTAATCGATTAAGAAGCTTAAAGATCTGAAAACCACTGTTTCCCATTTGAAGCTTCGCAATGTTTTGGGGAATTGCCTCGTAGCTTTAGCTTAATGCTGGAGACTCACATAAAGTAGGGCTGCTTTCCCCTCTTCCTTCCTATGACGCAGCGAGCTCAGATAACACCCAGATGCTTACGATGAGGTTTTTCAGTTGCCTGTCTGAATCTCTGCTAATCTAATTCCTTCGATGCCCTGGAGTACATCCCACAGACACTTGCTGTCTCTTCCACTTAAGGCGGCTGTGTTTCTGCCGTCAGTGAAGCTTCTGTTCTAGGCATTTCCCATAAAGACTATTTCATGACATTATTTCCAGGCACGTCATCATCTTCTGGTGCTGTTTTAGCTATCGGCGCTGTCCAATAGAACTTTCTGCAATGATGGAAGTGTTCTACATCCTCTCTGTCCAAAATGGTAGCAACCTGCCACATGTGGCTATTAAACACTGAACATTAGCAGGGTTCCACATGAAAACTTAGGGCACTAAAGCTCAGGAAAGCTTTTTGGTCGTTCAGTGTCACAGAATCAGAATAGGGCAAATCCAGACAGAATCTCAGATCTTCTGACTCTCAGGGATCTTTTTTCTATGCTATGACTCGGCGGTCTCAAACAACCATTTATTTGCAAAGCTTTATAGAGCATCTATTAAATGCCATGAGTATTGCGGGGGATGCCAAGAAATAAAGTAGTTCCATCGGGTCAAAAAGGGGTGAGCAATGAGAAAAGAGAATCACTTGGTTGACCTCTAAGAGCAAAGAAGAGAAAGGGAGGGCCCCAGTGTTTACCTCCAGAAGTCCAGAGGTGTTGCCATCTGTTGTACAAATGGGCCCTGTTCTGCGTCTGTGCTCAAGGCAAAGAGTCCTGAACCCTGCAGGTTCTTTAGTGCCTGACACACACAGGCTGCGTGTGGTAAACCCCACTGCCTATGCCACTCCCTGGTCTTTGGGTTTGCAGAGACTGAGGCTACGTAACCTGCCCAAGCCCACACATCCACTAAGCGTCCGAGTCCAGATTGAAATCCAGATCCTCTCGGCCCGAGTGTTAATTTAGGGTAGCAGTGGGTATGGTTGCTGCAAACTAAGTTTGTGCACTGACACTGGTGGTCCTGAGTGCCAGGCTGAGAGACTTAGATTTGACCTATTGGCAGCAAGAAGCCAGAGAAGCTGTTAATGAACTTCTCAGTGGAAGCTACCGAGGAAGTAGGAAGGATAGACTCGTGGTGGCCAGAGCAGAAAGACGGAAGGGCTTCAAGGAAAACCACGTGTCGAGGTTTTTTCCCTTAGGGGCTCATTTCTCCCACACCCAGAAGGTGTCCAGAGGGGCTGGGAACAATGGTGGCATTGGAACGTCAAGGAGAGGGACTGTTCTGGGAGTCAAGGAGGCGGAGGGTAGGGGGTGCAGGCAGAGAAGCTGCCTCCAGAAAAGTCAGAGGAGGTCCAGAATAGGGCAGTGGAGAGAGAACAGAGATGGGTCCAGGCAGTGTGGGGACCAGTGTAGCATCGTGTAAAGGGTCACAGAAGGTCAAAGATCAGAAAGAGACTTGAAGGGCATGAAGGAGATCGCTGATAACTTTTAATAGTTCTCTTTGGGGAGAACAGTGTAACCAGATAACACAGGAATTTAAGGGAAACAGGGCTATGTTCCATGGGGAACAGGAGTTGACCAGCAGTGAGAGGAAGGGCAGAAATGCAACACCCAGAAAAACACAAGGCAGTCAATACAAGTTTCTTCGAGATAGAAAAAACTTGTTCATGTTTGCAAGTATAGGGAAAGAAGCCAGTGAAGAGAGTGAGAAATTAAACATATTGGAAGAATGAGACTGCATGTATTATCTTCTAAAGAGATGAATTACTTGATAACGATTTTAAAGTTACTGTAAGGTAAAACTTCTCTCAATATCCTTAAAAATCTTTCAGCCATTCTTACATATTATTCCAGAAGCAGTATTTTAAAATTATAGTAATTAAAACTGGGATAGGCAGACAGATCAATGAAATAGAAAGTCCAAAAATAGGCCCATATATATATATATATATATGGATCTAATAAAATCAATGCTTCATAATAGTAGGAGGAAGGAGGGAGCATTCAATAATTGGCTATTTGCCAAAAAATTAATTTAGATTGTAATTTGGTAGGGTATACTAATATAAACTCTAAATGATTACAGATTTTTAAAAGTCGTGAAAGTACATACTCTTTGTGTCTATTCAAACATCCAGAAGTACAATAAAAGTATATGAAAGTTAAAAGCTGGGAAGGAGCAGTGAACGTTTCCTCACGCACTTTTTGATTGCATTGAGCTTTTGAATTTTTCAAATTCTGTGGCATCATTTGGCTAGTTTTAAAACACTGTCTACCCCATAATGCCATCTATCTCTTCTTCTGATAATGGAAAAAAAAAATCATAAAGTGTCGGGAGAGAGTCAAATTCTTTGCTATTAAGTCATTTGTACCAAGTGTCCATCTCTTGAAGAATCTTCATAAATTGCCAAATATATAGTTAAGGTATCCCACACGCACAAAGCACTGGACGTCACTGAAATGGCTTTAAGTGATATTATCAGTGCCACCAAGTAATGCTTTAAAAAAAAACCATATTCATTCATTCTTAAATTCAAATGCTCATTTGAGTGCCTTTTACCCAATACAGTCTGTGTAGAGAATAAAATCTTATGCTTCCTGCAGATACTTTCACACCATGTGTTGAAAAAACATATGCCAAATGGACACCACTCGGTTGTAATTTACAATTTGAGCATCTTTCCTGCTTTATTGCATCACAGTTGACGTGCACAGTGTGATCCTGAGAAGACTGATGTTTATTTTCACGGCAACTCCTCCCCCAGTGCCTACTTAGCTAGTGTCCCCTACGCACATTTTCCAATCCTCACCATGACTCACACAATGACTGCTCACTAAAATAAATACCCCTTCTTCTGTACTGTAAGTTTCCAACAGAAAAAAGTGGCCAGCCTCTTCTTCTTTGAATATATGTCACTCGTATTCCAAGTGAGTTCAAGAGTTGGTACATCAGTGGTTTCACCCAACCGCAAACCAAAAACAAACACAAGCCTTTTACTACCACCCCTCATGACGTTGTTCTTCCACATTATATGCTGTTAATACTCTGCGTCATAAATTCCATCACTATGTATCAGTCAGGCTGGGCTAAGTCATGCTGCAGTAACAAACGGCCCCCAGATCTAGCCCAGCAAAGTTCATGTCCAACACAGGACAGTTGAAGGCTCTGCTGCACATCGTCCTGACTCTGGGATCCAGACTTGTGGAAAAGCCACTGTTGGAACATGCACAAGTTGTCATGGCAGCGGGGGAGAGAGAGCTCTGAAAGTTGTTTATCCACCCTCATTTCTCAGACTGAAGCAGGTCACATGGCCCTGCCTGATTTCAAAGGCAGCCGAGAGATGCAGTGCTGTCAGGCACACGGAAGGCAGAGAACTGGAAATAGGTAGTGAATGGTCCTAATGATTTCCACATGCTCATTCGACTTCTTCTCTGAGCATAAGTGTGTCAAAAGCTATGAACTTGGTTTTGCAAACTTTGGGAAAATATTTTGACTCAAACCTGTTTATGCTTTGGAGAAGTCTTTGAATGTTGGCTTTGAAGTTTTAGACTGCTTAGAGAAAAATATTCCATTGAAGACTGGAAAGCAATATTTTGAGGTTGATTTAGAAAAAAAATACTCAGTGGGTTTATTTAGAAAAGGTCACTGTTGGAAAATGATGCAAAATCTTCATACTCCTATTTAACAAAGTTTCCGAACAGGACAAATCAATTTGGAGTAGAAAGAAAGAAATTCCTAAGTACCGTGATATCCAATTTAAAAATTCATTTGTCAGACTTTTCATTCAACTCTCCAGTTGGAGTTGTTTGCGGGAAATCTACTTGCCTATCACTGTTCTAGCACATGCAGGTTCATAGTTTATATTTGAACTAGACTGAATTCCTCTTTCCTATTTATATTTATGATGTTATTTTGAGCTCTAGTATTTATATTACTATTTTCATTACACTCTTATTCTTAACAAACCACTTTTGAGCCATTGATTCTTTTCTGTGAACCGGGGATTTAAAACAACAGAGAGTGACAACACCAAAAAATGACAAATTTTAAAAAAAGGATAATTTAAAAAGAAAATAAAACTAAGTGCTTAAATGAATTAGACAGATGTCCTTGTACAGGATGGATATATATTCAGTAAAAGTTGGCTTGTGAAAACAGTGTAAGCAAAACTCAGTATCCCTAGGGACAGGTAATGTAGAAAACCTTCCGTCTTTGGTTTTCAGGAAATGGGAATAATCTGAAAAGTTCAAAGTGTGTGATTCCCCAGAGAATGTGATCCCCCCCATTCTATCAGACAATGTCCCTCTAAATACCCTCAACCAATTATGGGGTTCATTTTTTTCCCTTTATTGCAAGAGGTGCCCCAATTATTTAATTGATCCCCCTTTAACCTTCTGACTAATTGCCACAGTGTGAATAGAGGTTTAGAAGGACATTCTCTCCTCCTGCTGTTTGATTATAAACACAGGTCTCACTAAGCAACAGAGAGGCATTTTCATTTGCATGCTTCCTTTTTAATGGGATATTGGGCCTACCAATTCAGAGCCCAATATCCCAGTGCAAAGTGTGGGAAATTAGAAGAGGGTTTTCAAGTTTGGGACAAGACGGGGGTCTCTTATTTCCTGGCTCTTACCCCAGAATTGAAATCTGGGGACCACATTCTCAGATGGCAATGGAGAGAGATCGTGCCGCAAGAGAATTCCTGACTCAGCTACTGACAGTCGCACAAGAGTAAGGATAGCTAGCTGGCTTTACGTCGCTAGTAATACCAAAAAGAGTGTCGGGCCCTTGAGCAGGGGCTTGAACCTAGCGGCCCCAGTGCTGTGATGATTTTCACGGTGCAGTGAGTCAGTGATCCCCAGTCTTTCCTGGGAAAGGGCCCTGGAAGGGGGTAGAGAAAGGCCAGCCATGCTCCCTTCAAAAGTGTTCCATAAGGAGGGGAGAGAAGGTCCATTCTTCTGTGAACCAAAATATGAAAAGGTAGAGGAAGATGTTCCTTCTCTCAGGCACTAGTGTTCATTGGCTGTGATGGTTTGACCGTGTGTCCCCCTAAAATTCACGGGTTGAAACCTACCCCCCCCCCAACCAGGTGATGGTATTAGGAGGCGGGGCCTTTGGGAGGCGGAGCCCTCATGAATGGGATTCTTGTCTTTATGAATGTGGCCGTAGAGGGCTCCCCTGCCCTTCTGCCACATGAGGACACAGCAAAAAGATGGCCGTGTGTGAACCAGGAAGCGGGCTCTCACCAGACACCAGATCTGCTGGCACCTTGATCTTGGACTTCCAGCCTCCAAAACTGTGAGAAATAAATTTCTGTTGTACATAAGCTCCCCAGTCTGCAGTATTTTGTTATACCAGCCTGAACGAACTAAGACATGGACTCAGAAGATGATGGTAGCAATAAAGAACTTGAACGTGGTGTCAAGGCACACATGGAAGGGGTGGTAACTCTATCCAGTTAATCTTGTGTGGGATCCTCAAAGGTCAGGTGATGCAGGGGGCACTTCACAGTGAAGTGAAGAGGAGATAGGGCTGCCCTCGTGCTTGCAGGGTCATGGGGGGCAGTTCTTGGAAGACAAGGTAGGATAAGCGCCATTGAAGAAACATGAAGGAAGTGGTGTAAGGAGGTAAGGATGGAGGTGGGGGCTCTTTTTAGGATCTGGGAAAGCTTAATACAGGGGGTGAGATTTAAAGTGGGAGACAGATGAAAAGATGCTCAACATCACTAATCATTAGAGAAATGCAAATCCAAACTACAGTGAGGTATCACCTCACACCGGTCAGAATGGCCATCATCAAAAAAATCTGCAAACAATAAATGCTGGAGAGGGTGTGGAGAAAAGGGAACCCTCCTACACTGTTGGTGGGAATGTAAATTGGTGCAGCCACTATGGAGAACAGTATGGAGGTTCCTTAAAAAACTAAAAATAGAGCTACCTATGATCCAGCAATCCCACTCCTGGGCATGTAACCAGAAAAAAACAGAATTCGAAACGATGCATGCACCCTGATGTTCATTGCAACACTATTTCCAACAGCCAGGTCATGGAAGCAACCTAACTGTCCACTGACGGAGGAATGGATAAAGAAGATGTGGTACATGTACACAATGGAATATTACTCAGACATAAAAAGGAATGAAATAGTGCCATTTGCAGAGACGTGGATGGACCTAGAGATAGTCATACAGAGTGAGGTAAGTCAGAAAGAGAAAAACAAATATTGTATACTATCGCTTATATGTGGAATCTAGAAAAATGGTACAGATGAAACTTATTTGCAAAGCAGAAATAGAGTCACAGATGTAGAGGACAAACTTATGGTTACCAAGGGGGCAAGGGAGAGTGGGATAAATTGGAAGATTGGGATTGACATATACACACTACTATATATAAAATAAATAACTAATAAGGACCTACTTAGCACAGAGAACTCTGCTCAATACTCTGTAATAACCTATATGGGAAAAGAATCTAAAAAAGAGTGGATATATGTATATGTGTAACTGAATCACTTTGCTGTACACCTGAAACTAACCCAACATTGTAAATCAGCTGTAATCCAATAAAATTTAAAAAGAAAGAAAAAAAGAAAGGAAAGGAAAGAAAGAAAGGAAGAAAGAAAGGAAGAAACCCAGAAACTCCAAGTCTGCTCTTTTCTGGGGGGGAAGGGAGTTCAGATGTGATGCTGCAGTTCTCTCCTCTCAAATTTGTCTTCCCTTTGAAGAATCCCTCATTAATCGCCAAGGCTCCACCACACTGTTCTCTGTAGGGATGTGTTATGTGTTATGTGTGTCCCCCTAAAATTCCTATGTTCAAGTTCTAAACCTCAGTACCTCAGAATGTGATGTATTTAGAGAAAGTATCCTTAAAGAGGTAAGTTAAAATGAGGTCGTGTGGGTGGGCCTTAATCCAGTAGGACTGGGGTCCTTACAAGAGGAGGGTACTTAGACACCGACCCACACAGAGGGAAAGCCAGGTGAAGACACAGGGAGAAGTTGGCCGTCTTCTCTGGGCAATTTGTTGGGGCCACCCTGGCTAACTAATACAGTGGGAGTGGAAAGTGACTTCCTTTGATGTCTTAGAGCCCCGCTGAGAGGAGGCATTTAAGGCAGGCTTCTGTAAAGTCTGGGAGACAGCAAAAAGGAACCAAACTCCCAAACTAAGGTAAAACTAGGTCATCAAGCTTGTAAGAAATGGCTTGCTTTTAAAGCTGCTAACGAGTCATCCCATTCACAAAGGGATCTGTCCAGGGATTGATGATGCCTTTGGGTCCTACTGCCATCTCCTGCCTCCAGAGGGGGATCCCCAACAGCACAGCTCTGTCATTTTGTCCTGGAGCCATGTGGTCACACGTGCTGAGAGCAGGGTTAGGACTCAGACCACAAGTGGCCTGAGGCTGGAGTTCGTGGCCAAGAAAAGAGCAATTGAACCTGGCGTCACAACCCCCGGGCTTGTCTACAAGCTGGCGTGGACGTCCCGCATATCTGTCTGGCCGTGGTGTCCGCACGCATGCGCTGGGAGGGCTGTGTAGTGAACAAAGTGTTTATAAGCATCTGCTGAAAACTGTGTTCCCACACCCCTGGGAGGGCCGCAGAGCAGGCAGCTGCATCCCTGCCGTGCACAGCAGGGGCGATGCTCTCCTCTCACTCGAGAGAAACGATATAGGAACATTCTCTGGCAAGGACAAACCCCTCCAGCGTGCTCCAGGAAAACAGTTCTGAACATAAGATCTGCCAGGTCTGGATAAACATAGCTCAGTCCCTCAGATGTTTTGACCATGACTGAATGTTCATACCGCACAGCCTTTCATCAGAGGCCTCCAAATAGTTCACATAAAATCCTGAGCCTGTTCCAGGCAGCGAGCGGCTCGTCAAGAGTTATCAGATCCACTGTTAGAGCCACTCAACGCCGTGAAGTATTTATCCTCGGAGATAATGTGAACCCGGAGAAAGCTGAAGTTTGAGATCTGCTGCTGGTGGCAGAAGAGTCCAACTCCAATGGACTTAGAAGTTTCTTTATACTTGGAACCCCATTTTCCTCATGTTTAAAATGGGAATAATAATAATAGTGTGTCTTCACATATATGCGCTAAGGTTTTTTTTATAACGTGTTTTTTAAAAAAAATTATTTATTTTATTTATTTAGTTTTGGCTGCATTGGGTCTTCGTTGCTGTGCAAGGGCTTTCTCTAGTTGTGGCGAGCGGGGGCTACTCTTGGCTGTGGTGTGCAGGCGTCTCATTGTGGTGGCTTCTCTTATTGAGGAGCACGGGCTCTAGGGTGTGCGGGCTCAGTAGTTGTGGCGCACGGGCTTAGCTGCTCCGCGGCATGTGGGATCTTCCCAGACCAGGGCTTGAACCCGTGTCCTCTGCGCTGGCAGGCGGATCCTTAACCACTGCGCCACCAGGGAAGCCCACATGCTCTAAGTTTTTAATCAGATTAAAAAGCAAAGAGGGTTCCTACTTTATTGTAGGAAAGCTCTCAAAGTTTCTATACACATTAGCATTCAGGAAGCGTCATAGAGAATGATGGTGAGATGATAAAGACCTTCAAAGAAGCGTTTATCACTGCCCTAGGCATTCTTGTGACATCCTATGATTCTACTGTACCAGATTCTATTTTCCTTAAACCTGTCTTGAAGTCCAAGTGACAGAATGGTTAGTCGATGAATCATTAGGTTGGAAATTTAAAATGCTTGAAGTAACATAAATAAATGAGCTGTAAAACAACTCAAAGCAATATTTAACAAAGTGTGGTGCATACATAAACATGGGGTTCCCATGTTCATGTGCAGGCGTTCTAGTAATACATGGAAGTTTGGAGATTTGTATGTTTCTCCAACAACCCTTTCATGCATGCATTCAACAAATAGTAATAAAGTGCCTATGTTATGCCAGGGACTGTAGTTAGCCATAGGAATCAGAAAATGATAAGATAAGTCCCAGCCTTCCAAGCCTTATAGCCTAGAAGGAAGACGCCACTAAGGAAATAAATAAATAAATGCAATAAAGTATAATTAGATTCTCAACAAATGGACTTGGTATTCATGGTGTCAGCAGTCTCTGAGTACTTACATAGGTCTATGCCATACATTTATTTTTTTAAAGACTATTTTTAAAGAGAAGTTTTAGGTTTATAGCAAAAATTGAGAGAAAGGTACAGGGATTTCCCATCTAGCCTCTGCCCCACACATACACAGCCTCCCCCATTATCAACGTGCCTCACCGGAGTGGTACAGTTTTTACAACTGATGAATCTACACTGACACAGTATCACCATCCAAAGCCCATGGTTTACCTTAGGGTTCACTTGGTGTTGTACGTGCTGTGGGTTTGGACAAATGTGTAATGACATCTACCCATCATTATATCATACAGAGTATTTTCACTGCCCTAAAAACCTTCTGTGCTTTGCTTATTCATTCCTAACTGCTCCCCAAATTCCTGGCAACCACTGATCTTTTTACTGACTCCATAGTTTTGCATTTTCCAGAATGTCATAGCGTTGAAGTCAAACAGTATGTAGACTTTTCAGATTGGCTTCTTTCACTAAGTCATATGCATTTAAATTTCCTCCACATCATTTCATGGCTGGATAGCTCATTGTGTGTGTTCAATAATATTCCATTGTTGGGATGTACCATAGTTTATTCACACATGCAGTGATTTTAATTTTGCTGGGTGCAGTATGACCTGGTTGGCTGAGGGCACAGTGTGAAGTGTATGGGCAAGAACAAGTCGCCAAATTAATGAGGACACCAGCTGACTTCCCACCAACAGATGCTGGCTTCTTGGGGGGTGATGGGGGGACTGGCACAGTTACCTTCACAGTGTCATAAAAAACTATCTCAGTATAGTGAGAAACAACCTTGAGAAAAATCCAGTTGCTAGTGACAATGATGGAAAAGAGGAGAAATGAAAGACCTCCAAGGACACGACTGTTCTTGTCCAGAAAACAGAGCATTTAGAGAGAATGAGGGTGCTTTACTGGTGGGCCCTGATGCAGGAACTCATGAAGTGCTCAGAATGTATTCCTCATGAATAGAAAGGCTCTATTCTATACAAAGTGTGTAGTGGTAGAGGGAAAGTGTCAGGTTAAGTTTCACGAAGGGAGTGATCTTGGGGCAGATTCTTGGAAGATAAGTCATGTACTGACCATGTGACTAAGATCAAAAGATGAGAAAGACCCTCGCCTGTTTGGAAAATACTGGTCAAAAACCAAACAAAGGGACTTCTGTTGCTGGCCAAGGAGGGTGATCGGAATTTAACCGCTGACCAGAAACAAACAAAAGTGATCATGGCAAGAAAAGTTCATAAGCTGGTTGTTTTTGCCCTTGAAATATCGTTTCCAATAGCATCAGTTTTAAGTGGTAGTTTCATTCCTGGCTAACCCACAAAAGCTTGTTTCCTCCACATGAGGGAATTTCAACTACCTCCTCTGTTAAGTAGGTTTTGTGGCCTGGTTTGAAGACACAGTCCCCACTTTATACATTGTTTTCCTGGAGGAGATTTTGGGAGACAAGAGCAAGGAAACCATGTTTATTCAAAAAGCCCTTTTACCTGCTGCCAGGTGCCTGCTGAAATGGAAATGGAGAGGTGTGGGTGACAGGTCTGGCCTCTGGGAACAGTTAGGCATCTTTTGGTCAGTGGAGGAAGGTCTTGTCTAAGCACTTGAGGGCCCGCTCCTCCGTGGGGAGGGCTGTCCGAGGCTCTGGGCTGCCCTGAAAGGGTAACTGGGGAATTCTTATGGACCCAGAGGCTCTCCAGCTTTATACGGTTCCTTTTAACCCAGGTAATGTAACGAGTGAAGGGAGTGCTGTGAGATGATAAATGGCAAATAAATGTCAATGTTCAGCAGGTAATAGGGTCTGTGGATATTCAGCAAAACAGAGAACACACATTCCTGTGTGGCAGAGAAAATACTCACCAGGTATTCTGTCGGCTCTTACGTTGCCCTGTCTCCCTTGTAGCTGAGTTGGGTCCACCTGATAAGTTTTGGTCAATGGATTCTGAAGCGAAATGTCAAGCTGGGTGGTCAACAGCCAAGGTGCTTCCTACACCTCTCCTTCCTCCCCCCAGTGATCTTGGATGCTACTGATTTATATGATGGGTCACAGGAAGGAAGAAGCCTGGATCCCTGAGTTGCTGCGTGGAGCAGAGCCCTCACCAACCCTCACTGGACTTTGAGTGAATGGACACTAATCTTTTGTTGGGTTAAGCTGCTAAGATTTGGGGTTTTATATGTTAGGTCATCAGAGCCCATTCTGCCTTGACTAATATACTATTTAAGTCGGAGCCAAATGGTTGCTGCCATACATAATGCAGGATTGGTGTTGCCTAATATCCCAGTTTTTCAAAACAAGCCAGAAATGGACATTTTCGTGTAACTCCAGGTTTGAAATGCTGGCGACATATTCAACTTGACAACACCATGGTTCTACGCTGTGTAGACCAAACATGTCGGTGAGCTGAGTTCAGCCTATCAGGGGCCACTTTCCAATCTCTGAGGTCCCCCCAGCCTATTTAAGTATTTTACAAACTTAATGTCCTGTTACCATTCTAATTTCAGACTTAAAGGCAACAATTACGGGGATCAGTGGTGGGGAAATAAATGTCTCAGAAACTTCAAGCTAAAACGTACGAGGTCATAGCCAAGGAAGGTAACCCAAAGCGAAAGTTCTTCTCCTTCTTCTCTCTCCCCTCCTCTTCTTCCCTGCCCTTCCCACCGCCTTCCAGAAAGGATGTGAGGCGTGCCTTAGGTCAGGTTCTCCAGAAGCAGACCCTGAGATGTGGCTTCAAGAGCAAGTGATTTACTAAGCAGATGCTCCCAGGGCAGGTTGGTTAGGGACGGAGAAAGCAGGGAGCGAAAGGGGAGGAGCCAAGCAAAGGTGCCACCATCTCAGGCAAAATCCTGCAGAAGGTAACTTGTCCTGACCCTATGGGGAAGCTTGGAGGGCTAGTTACACCTCCGAGTTGCCCCGACCCAAAGCAAGGGGTCTGTGCTTTCATTCTCCTCAGCCAGACAGTCTGGCTAATGACCAAGGTGGGGATGCAGGGCAGGTATGTGAGCGCCAGGCACCCCAGCTCTCCGAGTCTGCAGGTACAGTGGTCCAGGAGCCCAAGGGCAGCCCTTCGAAAAAGAGCTGCAGGTACTGGCCATTGGAAACACAGTGATGGGGGCAGCTGGGGACGCAGGTGCAGAGAAATGATAAAATGAGATGTGAGGGTATTTGGGCGGAGCATCGATATGGCCCACTTTAGGCGTAAAAAAGATTTAAGGAAAAGAATTCTCTAAAGTTGCATCATTAGTGAATGGAAAAGAGTGATTTTGTTGGGGGCTCATGTAGTAGTGATTGTAGTTCTTTGTAAGCACGTGGTAACTGTGTGACTTTGGGGACCTCGTTTAATTTCTCTCAGCCTCGGTTGGCTTGGGATGATGGGGTTGCTGTGAAGAGCACAGAAGTAGTGTGTTAGGCACCTAAGCCTGGTGCATTTTGGTGCTCACCAAAAGTCCTTAGCACCTTCCGTCCACACGCTCCTGGGGCCCCGGGTCCAAGCACATGCTGCCCGATGCTCTCCTCTGTCTGGACGCCCTTCAGTAGCCTGCCCCTCCCCCCTTCCCGGGCCACGCCTCCTCCCAGCACTGCTCCTTCTCTGTCCACGGGGTCCTCTCCAGGGAGTAGATTCCACCCTTGGAAGCATCTGATAAAACTGATGCATGTTTCAACATTCCTAACCTAAAAGAAGGACTCTCCAGCAATGAAATCAAGAAGTGTTAAAAATCTCGATGTGCAGGTAGTTATTTTGGTTGTCAGAAATAGAGACAGAGGAAGCAAAAGGAGCTGCTTGTACGAACATATGAGAACTTGAGCTGAAATCAAAGCTGACCAGGGTCCCGGGCAGCCTCAGGGACTCGATGGCCCCTGCATGTCACTCACTTCCCATCCTCCAGGGCCAGACGTGACAGAGGTCGGCAGCCAGCCTGGGTGCCCCCATTACAGTCCGCGACTAGCTCTGTGCACGGTCCCCGGTGTGCTGGTGGCAGGATTGTGACATTTGTGGTTTTGTGGGACAGGAGCCCCAGCAACAGCTCTTTGTCACAGATTCATTTCTGTGATGTACTAGGGGCTCACCAACAAGGTCGGCCCTGCTCCGAGCCGCAAGGTTAAAATTTACAGCCATCCACGGAGCACCTGCTGTGAGTCAGAAATGGTGCTTTGGCCCAACTCGGAGACAGTGCAGAAGACGGACAAATAAAAAGAGATCTCCAAGGCAACGGAGAGGACTGCTATTTGGGCGGGATGCGGGGGTGGTGACGGGGGACCGTAGCAACACAGGGGATGGATTCCTAACCGGTCCTTTCAGGGCGTTTGGGAACTTTCCAAGAAATAATAAGCTGAGAGCTGGAGGAGAGCACAAGTCAGAGAGGAGAAGGAGGCCGAGAGAATTCCAGGCGGTGAGAAGGGGTAGGGCAGGGCTTGGAAGGCAGGACAGAACACACATGTTCGTTAGAGGCACTGCAAAGTGCAGCCCACCTGTCACCTGGGACGGAATATGTCGGGGATATTTCAAAGCACCATCACAGCACGTTTTGTTACAGGAGGAAAGGATGTAAGTCAGCTAATAAATAGGCTATAACCAGGTTTTCGTTTTGTTCTGTTTTGATTTTTTTTTATTGCAGGACTTCTCAGAACCTTTAGAATTCTCCTAGATGCTCATGTCCATCAGGAAATCCTCCAATGGACTTTTTTCCCGATAAATATTTGGCATGTTCCATGGAGCCCTCAGAGGGCAGTGCTACCTCGGTAGAGGCACCTGGCTGAAGCTCCGTGGACAAAACAGGGCTGAGAAAGTGGTCTCTGGAGATAGAAAGACCCAGGTTTCTTGACTGATTCTATGAACAAATTGTTCACTTTTTCTAGCTTTGTTTCCCTCATCGGTTAAAAAAAAAAAAATACAAATAATAGTTCCAAAAATAATATTTGTCAACAGTGGTTGCCCCTGGGGGCTGGGGATTGACCAGCAAGGGGCTTGATGGAATTTTCTGGGTTGACAATAACGTTCTGTATTACTCAGGTGGATGCAATCATCAAATTCCATCCATGGTGCCCTTGAGATGTGCACATTGTATTGTATGTAAATCTTACCTCAAAAAAGTTAAACATGTATTGCACTTTAATGATTTTCATGCCATGTTATCTAAGAGTGAAATACCCTGACATCTGCAACTTACTTTTAAATGAATAAAAGTTAAATGGGTTGGTAGATGGATAGTTCTGTGATAAAGCAAATGCTGCTAAAAGGTAGCAAATAGAGACTCTAAGTGGTAGGAATTTGGGTGTACACTGGGCCACTCTTTCAAATTTTTTGGTAATTTTTTTCATAATAAAATGTTAGTGAAAAGTAATAGTAACTATATCTCAGGTCAGAATTTCAGTACTTAGCACAATGTCCAGAACATAATAAGTTGGTGATGATTGTTATTATTCATGGTAATTAGATAGTGACAAAATGGAGGTGGAGAGAGCATTTGGCTTTGGCAGTAATTCAGAGAAATTAAACCAGGGCCTAAAATAGAGTAGTTGCCGTGAGAATGAAGGTGGTGGAAACATTTCCAAGGTGCAGCTGCTAACGCTTGGCGGCCAGTGGGTAACTGGTGTTGAGAGAAGGGGAAGAGTCTGGGATGCTGCAGCTTCTGGCCTTGGCAATGGATGGATGCTGGTACCGTTCAGAGATAACCATCCTCTCCAGATGAAGGAAAGCTGGCTCTAGAATGTCCTGGGGCTCCATGCAGTTTCGTTGCCAGGGAGCCGCAGCAGCCCTGACTCTTTGACAAGTCTTATCTTCCCCCCTTCCAAAGAACAATTCAACATATGTCAAACTTTGTTTCCACCCATGAAGGGAAAATCTTAAGGCTGCGAGACCCTCCCTCAGGAAGATGCTTCAAGGGACGCTCTTTAAAGTACTTTGCAGATTTCTCTGGAAATGACACCCTTCATGGTCCTGGTGTCTGCAGGTTGTTAAGAAAGTGATGGCTCCGTGGAGGGGAGTGGCCGCTCAGAAAGCAGGCTGCATCCTTCCACGGGTTGGCGTGCAGTTCCTGCAGCCCTGAGAGCTGCCCCTCGCTGGGCGGTGCTTGTACCAGCACTTGAGGCAGGGCCGGCACTCAGATCAGCCTTGCCATCAAAACTGTGGCTCACAGGTGGTAGAACAATGCTTCCCAGTACAACTACTTTTTCTAGCCAAGGAAGTGCTGAACGTTGAGAGTTATTATTTTCATTATTCAGCGCTCTTCCCAAGTAAGGGTTCTGTTCTTCGTAAAAGCTTTCCTGTTTTTTGATTTTCCATAGGCCTTGCGTTGGGGATTGAAAAAGTGCCATTTGTTTCGGTGTTCAAAGAAAACATTTTAATAGTCAAGCTTACGCCACAGATGAGAGTTCATGGTTCCAGGCCAGGGATTGTACCAGCTGCAGGGCCGGGCTCAGCCTCCTCCACAGCAATGCTGCTGGAAGTATTGTGCACACATGGGACCGGTGCCGGCTCCCAGACTAGTACAGGGCTGCTGTGAGTAAGTAGAAATCGAGAGTGAGAATTCAGAAGGTTTCAGAGCAATTTTACGTGGCATGACATCCAGTGCGTGACCAGGGGACACGTCCATCTGGCTTGTCTATAGGATCCCACAGAGGCTCAGGAGTCTTCTCAGTCTCTCTGACCTTACCACTCTCCTTCTTCAGAGACGCAGCTGAGCCAGCAAGGAAAGCCCGTTTTCCAGGCCCCAGAGCACCGGGAGCGCCACGAAGTCTATCCACTACCGCGAGGACGTTGCCTCTGCTCTGCTGGCAGAGAGTTCTGCTTCTGAATGCAACCTGTTTGGTACCAAACGCCATCCCTGTGATTCTTCATGTATCAGTTAGCTTCTGCTGTGGAAGAAATCATCCCCAAACTCAGTGGCTTAAAATGACACATTATTGGTTTTCACGATGCTGAGGGCTGGGCTTTGTGTGGCATCCCTTCTGGTCTGGGCCAGAATCAGCTGTTCTTTCCTGGGGTGGCTCACATGCCTGGGGCCTTTGCTGTGTTGGCTGGGATGGTTGAGATCATGCTTCATATGGTCTCTCGATACCCAGCAGGCCTCCCTGGGCTTATTGGGATGATGGGGAACAGTGCCCAGCAGCAGGAGAGTAACCCCCAATGGACAAGTGGGGGTTAAGCCTCTGCTGATGTCATCCTGCTAACGTCCCATTGGCCAAAGCAGGTCACATGGTCAGCTCCGGATTCAAACAGTGGAGAAACAGACCGTACCTATTCGTGGAGGGAACAGCAAAGCTTCATTGCAAAGAGGCGGGCATACAGGGACGGGAAGATTTCCTGGCTATTTTTGCATCTAATCAAGATTGCAGAGACCAAATGACATTGTTTGCTCCTGGCCCATAGTAACTGCTCACTAAAGAGTTGTTGAGTGAATATGTTTTTAAGAGGCCTTCGGTTTTCCTTCTCTTCACATATTTGAGGTTAAGATGTTCAAAATACACTGCTCCCAGAGTCTGGTTCTGACTGTCGATGGCCTTGTTTGCCAAAAACGCTTAGTCAGCTGTTTGCTCTGTCATCGTGGAAGAAGCCAGTAAAGTCCGGTGACCTTAGTAAGAGGAACTGTATGACTTTTGTTTCCTATATAGAAGCAACCACTGGTGTAGACTGGGAACTCGATCTTCATTCATTGTGTGGTTGTTAAGACAACACCAGCTGGTTTCAGCTATTCACACAGGTGTTCACACATAACATTGTGCATGAAGAATAGGGAGTAGGGATCAGCCGGTGAAATTGTTGGGCGAAAAATGGCTCCATCAGGCATATATCTGGAGAAAACTCTAATTCGAAAAGATACATGCACCCCAATGTTCACTGCAGCACTATTCACAATAGACGAGAAATGGAAGCAACCTAAGTGTCCATCAACAGATGAATGGATAAAGAAGATGTGGTGCATATATACAATGGCATACTACTCAGCCATAAAAAGGAATGAAATAAAATGCCATTTGCAGCAACACGGATGGACCTCGAGATGATCATACTAAGTGAAGTAAGTCAGACAGAGAAAGACAAATATCATAGGATATCGCTTATATGTGGAATCTAAAAAATGATACAAACGAACTTATTTACAAAACAGAAATAGATCCACAGACATAGAAAACAAACTTATAGTTCCCAAAGGGGAAAGCGAGGGGGGAGGATAAATTGGGAATTTGGGATTAACAGGTACGGACTGCTGTATATAAAATAGATAAACAACAAGGACCTACTGTATAGCACACGGAACTATACTCAATATTTTTTAATAACCTAGAAAGGAAAAGAAATCTGAAAAAGATTTTTCAGAATCACTGTGCTGCACACCTCAAACTAACACAGCATTGTAAATCAACTATACCTCAATTTAGAAAAACAGAAAAAAAAGAATAGAGAAACTTGAGCTTGCAGAAAAAGTTTTCTTGCCTTTTCTAATAAACCTCATGTTTCCAGAAAAAAAGAAATAAGAAAAATGGCCCCAGCAGTCATCTGAGTGGACGCACACCCACTGGTGTGCTGAGAGTGGGGCTCTGGTGCCACCAGGCTTATGGACAGGCCCATGGACCAGGTTCTTCCTTTACATAGCTCCATAGCTAAGTGGTCCGGGCATCCAGCCCCATAACAGGTCTTTTCCCTCAGCTGGATCGAGTGAAGCTTCTTTGTCAGAAGGTCTTCCAATTGGGGGCCCATCACTGGCAACCCATGCCAACCACTCGCACTCTGGATTCTCTGGAAGAAGCTCTTCAGCTGGGTCATTTGAGGAAGCTGGGATGGTCTGCGTGATGATACGGCCAGGATGTTTCTGTCTCTCTGGAGGATTTCCCGCCCTCCCCTGCAGCCTGCATCCTACGGTCATCGCTGGGCTTCTGTGCACCAGCTCCAATATTCCTCCACGCGTCACCTCTCTCTATATGTTGGGGTGCGTCAGAGGGGCCTGGGGCTGATCTAGGAAAAAAAGATATGACCACAAGAAGCTGTAACACACAGCAAGCTTCATTAGGCTCTTGGACAGGGTTGCGTGAGAGACAAGGTCCGTCACAGCATGAGACTCTGCATAGGGACCACCATCCAGAAAGGGAAGAGGGAAAGGAACTCCTCAGGAGGGGGGGGTCCCGCTGAGGCTGCCCAGCTGCCCAGGGTCAGAGGACTGAAGGACCGAAGCGGTTTGGGGGTCTTAACAACCAACCACAAGGCTCTCATCAATAGCCTGCAGACGTGAGGTGAGGTTTCATGGGGTATGCAAAGCAGGCAGGTTCTAAATAACTAAAACTTTACTCATTCTGGCTATTTTCAAACTGATTGGCTGTGTAAAAATTGGCATTAGATGCCAGCAAGCTTTCAGGTAATGGGTCTCAGCCTACGCCCAAGATATAAACCACTGAGGGGCCAATACCCAGAGGCCACCTTCGGATCACTCCTATAACCCCGTAACTGGGTTCTGGGGTGTTCTTCTGAAGACCATGATGAGGCCACTCCGAGTTAAGATGCTGTGGTCCCCCTAAAAGGAGAATAAACGTATGACGGGGGAGAGCCTGAGTGGCGATTGGGAACCACGTCGCTCTGATGACCTCAGACCACATCCAGCCGATTCTTTACTCAGGATCACAGCCTCTGCGGAAGCTGTCTCTTCCCTGCTGGGGGGAAGTTAGCTGGCCTGCGGGCCTTAGCCGATGGCTGCTACCTTCACATCGCCTCTTCCTTTCCTGAAATGCCTGGAGCCAGTTTGAGGAAATGTCGTCTCTTCCATTTGTCTCCACTGATTGAGGCTAGAACGTCAGGGCCGGGGAGGGTCACGTAGCCCAGAGTTTCCAGTAGTGAGCTCCAGGGCAGAGTTTCCAGTAGTGAGCTCCAGGGAATCTAAGTCTCGGGAAGAAATCTGGGAACAAACGTTCCATGGTACCATACATTTAGAACAAGCTCCATCACATAGTTCCCTCCTAGGGATTCCCAAGACACGGTTATAAGTTCAGGGATCCAAGACTATAGAGAAGTGAGTATGTCATGTAGAGCATCCTTTGGGGAGACTCTTGAAGATCTATCACTTGGGAGGAAAATTCAAAAGGGTCCTGAGGTCTTCCAAGGATTTAGGAACTCACAGGGTACTGAAGTTCAGATATTAAGGGTATTTTGATTTCATTATGGTTGCACGGCATAAAGGACAGATGAGGTGAGAGAGAGAGAGAAAGAGAGAGAGAGAGGGAGAGAGAGAGATTCTGAGAAATAAGATAATAAGACGAGGGGGTCAGTTTAATCCCCTTGGTTGAATGAACCACAGTTTTCATCTGAACCAGGTCTGACCTTGCTTTTGCTGAGGGTTGTAGGGATTCTCAGATTCAAAGTCACATGCTAAACTAAAGAACTGTTGGCTTATTCAGGGTCCCTAAGGAGCAACCGAAGTCCAGGCCACTCCCCCCCCCCTTTTTTTTTTTCTGAGTCTCCTGATGTATTTACACATGAACAACATAAGGTTGCCAAACTCATGGTCCATGTAAATGCTTCCATTTGACCATCAACGTTGTAAGATGCACATTGTATTTCATTTGTAATTCAGCGGTGTCCTACCACCTCCGTGCCTGGGTGTGTTAGTCCCATCTGGAGACAGCACAAAAGATGAGGCGAGGCCTGGCCCGAGGCCCTGCTGACCCCTCCCTGGGGTGGGCCGAGTGCAAATTCCTCCACTGACACCAGAAAAGTCAGAGGCTCATCCTGAGGGAGGCACGAGGCTGAGATCTGTGATGATTAATCACGAATAACCCTGTGATATGCTCAGTTGCATGCAACCTTATTTTTCCCATTTTATGTTAGAAGTTGGAAACTTCTAAGGACAGACGTTGGCTGTCGTTCTCCAAGATTTGCAGTCTTTCATTTTTGTCGCTGTGGAACCTGGGATGAGTCTAAGGTGGCACATTTGATGGAATTTAGTGACGTATGGTCCAAGTTTACATTTGGGCTCCACCATCTGCAAGCTCTGTGCCCTTGGGCACTCGGTTAGCCTTGCGGGGCTGCAGGGGTCACGGCGGTCCACCCATCCTGGGATCGTTGTAGGTATTAAATGCGAGGTTTTAGCACAGCACCTGGGGAGTGCCGATCAATTATAGGGATGGTATTTTGTAACTCCCCCCTCCAACCACGCGTTGTTGACTTTTCCTCATTTCATTAAATCATCTTCCTCAACGTTATGTTTAATATCTACACGGCATTTCATCTGAGGACTGTACCGACTTTTGTCCCGTCGCTCCCCTATTGTTCGAGATTTAGGACATTCATGTCTTCCTTCGTTATAAAAGTGCTGAAACATATAGCTGCATTTTTTGTGTAGCACATCCACATTTCTAGATAGAATTTTAACGTCTAGATCAGAATTCTAAGGTAGTTGCCGCATGAAGCCCAGGCCTTATCACTGACGTCCCCTGGAGAGAAATTTCCTAGTCTTCAACAGTAAAGAGTCAAAATACTTGAAGCTTTGCCCGGTCCTGCCTTGAACCTCTGCAAAGGTTTTGACCTCGATCTGTGAACATCCTTGGCTTCCGCTGAGGTTTCACGCTGGGTAAGTGGTTTGAGGAGTCGTGAAGAGGAAAACCTCTGCTCTCAAGTTCACTTGAAGTGCAACCTCGTTCCTCCAGCTCAGAGGCACTCAAGGAACAGAAGCAAGCACCGTGGAGGCAGCGAGGCTTCGCGGGTGTGCCCCCCCAGGTCCCCTGCGGGATGGTCTGCGTGCACCCTTTCTTTAAAAAAAAATTTTTTATTGGAGTATAGTTAACTTACAATACTGTGTTAGTTTCAGGTGTACCTTTTTTGTTTTGTTTTGCTTTTTTTTTTTTGTTTTGCTGGTGATGAATGCCCCACAGCCGGGTGTGGTCCCATCTGCCTGAATCAAGCATTCCCTCGGCTTTTAGTGGACTTTCCTGTACACCTCCCTCAAAAACTACCAACATTGGCATTGTCGCACCTGGTCTCCACGGGGCTTGGAAAGTCCATCCACGCCTTTCCTAGCCCATCATCGTGATGTGGCAAGATTGTCCCCTTCCCCACCTCCGGGAGCCTCTCCCCACCCAGAGCGGAAAAATGTCCCTTAGGAGTAAGAGTTTTTAGGAGAGCTTCAGAGTTTTCAATCCCAAGTACAAATCCATCCAGACCCTCTCTTGCTTGAGTTGTTTCCACATCCTCTCTCTGCCAGCTCGTGAGATGTCAGAGAAAAGACCGCCTTCCCCCCTCCGCTTGCGTCTATGGAATCTGGCCTTCCTAAGCAACAGTGCATTTGGGAACAAAGAATTCTTTGTACTTTGTATCATGCCAGTGGCTCCGCATGATAAGTCTGTGCTTTCTCTCTCCCACAGGTGAAGGAGCTAAAGGTACAATTTATCCCATGATACGTTGTATATTTGTGTAATTTAGGGAACGGCCTTGGGCCAGCCAGAGTTTGTGTCTTGGGCCAACCAGAGTTTGTGTCTCGTATTCTGCTTTTCACCTGCTTCTCTGTTGCTCATTGAGAACATCTTCCAGGGACTTGGAGATGACATAATTTCAGACACGTCCAGTTCTAGCGGGATCTGCTCACGGAAGTCACACCGGCTTCGTTCCTTCCCCTTTCCCCTCTCCTCCTCCCCCTCCCTCCCTCGCCCCCTCCTCCCTCCCTCCCTTCCTTCCTTCCCTCCGCTCTGCCTTCTTTCCCCTCCTTTGCTTGCTCTCTTAATAATAAGCTGCTCAGAAGAGTCTGGGTGGGTCTGGACGGGGCAGTAGCCGGCCTTTGGAGGACCCTTTCAGTCCAGCTGAGTCCGGGCCTCGCCAGGAACGCCCACAACAGGCTGCTGGCTGTCATGAGACAGGAAAGTCCTCCCTGGTCGAGTAAACACTCCCCAGACATTGACCGAGTGCCTGGTGACAGGCCGATGCTCCAACAACCACTTCATCCACTGGACAAATGCCCAGTTGAGACTCACCTCTGTTTTTCCTTTGGGGAATCTGCATAATGGAAAAAAAAAAAAAATCACAGGTTTGGAAATCGGAGGAGCTGGTTGCAGGTCCCAGCCCCGGCAGGTACTCGCTGGCCCCTGGAGGAAACACTGTCAATTCTCCAAGCCTCAGTTTCCAGCTAGAAAAATGGTCACAATTCCCTTCAAATAAGACACTATATGAAACAGCATTTTCGCCACTGTAAGTGCAGAAAATAAGGGCTGCCTCTCTCACTTTCAGAATCTGCTCAGATTCTCCTCCCCGTAGAGGACAGTGATGGTCTTATGAAATCAAACTGTCAGCCACGTGCTGGTTCCACCCGGTGCTGGCCGCACGGGACGGTGAAACTGACACCTCCGAGGCAGGGTAAGTCAGGGCGCTGGAAAGGGGGGCGCACAAGACTGGGGCAGGTGGTGGAAGCTTTAGGACATTCTCTTCCTTTTTTTTTTTTAAAGTATTTGTTTATTTATTTATTTATGGCTGTGTTGGGTCTTCGTTTCTGTGCGAGGGCTTTCTCTAGTTGCGGCGAGCGGGGGCCACTCTTCATCGCGGTGCGCGGGCCTCTCACTATCGCGGCTTCTCTTGCTGCGGAGCACAGGCTCCAGACGCGCAGGCTCAGTAATTGTGGCTCACGGGCCCAGGGGCTCCGCGGCACGTGGGATCTTCCCAGACCAGGGCTCGAACCCGTGTCCCCTGCATTGGTAGGCAGATTCTCAACCACTGCGCCACCAGGGAAGCCCTCTCTTCCTTTTTTAATGAGAAAAGAAACCCGGATGTGTAAATGGATAAAACGTGTCAGTATCTTTGGTGAGAAAAGGGAATTAGATTATATAACATCTATGGAAGCGCCATGAAAAAGGTACAGATGTGCTATGAACATCGGACACCAATAAGAGACTCCAAACAGCCCTGGGTACCGAGCATGGGCTCTGCAGCCAGGTGCCTGGTTTGAATCTGGCCTCTGCCGTTTCTTCGCGGGGTGTCTTGAGAAAGTCACTCAGTGTCTTACTGTGTCTTGGTTTCCCTGTTGTAAAAAAAGAGGCTGATGGGGTGCCTGTTTCCAAAGGCTGTTGTAAGGATAAAATGATCTGATTCACACAAAATGTTCAGAATGACGCCTCACGCACAGGAAGCACCAAGTAAAGGTGAACTATTCTTGCTGTTATTACCTTGGTCAGTGACTTGTGGATGACTTACCTCTAGTGAGCTGAGGTAGCACTGTGCAGCCAGGTGTTGGGACGAGCTAGTCTGATGTGACTTCACTTTCTTTCCTCAGGGAGCTTGCCCAATTCTCATTTTCCCTAGCTAGAAGATGGGAGGAGATAATTAATAATAATAATAATAATAATCATAAATGTGATCTGGTGATGATTCTATTTATTATCATGGCAAGTAGCCCAGTGGGTACTCTCCATGGTCCTCAGGATACATTGCTCAGCACAGATGCCTGGAGTGGGGTCCCATCTGGCTGAAGAGGGGCCTCTAGAAGCGGGGAGAGAGGTCTCGGCAGGCGTTTTCCTCGGCTGACTGTGGGGAGGCAGAGACCCTGGCCCAGGTTGGTGGGACAGCGTGTTGCGACCCACGAAGGGGCCAGCAGAGCATAGCAGTGACCGGCTCCCATGCCTCGAAGCCTCCAGAAGCGTGTCAAACAGGTCACAGCCAAAGCCAGCGGGTCCTCAGGGCTTGGCTGCAGGGGGCCGTGTGGAAGGAGGCACAAGGCTGGGAGAGCAGGTCCTGGATGCAGAGCTCATGCAAGGATGGAGGGCTGATGAGATTGGCCCAATTCAGCCAGAAGCAAGATCCATTCCCCACACCCCACCCTACGCGAGCCTTCTTCCTCTGAATCCTTAGGGCTCGGAGCAGGAACGAGCTTCTCAGACATCTCCAGGCTTAGTCCTGGCCTGAGGGGCAGCGGCCTCTGTCATGCAGGCTTCAGAGTCGGATCATGGGGGCACCCAGGAAGGGGGCTGTCTGGGGAGGCCGGGAAATCATGCTCATCGGTCCCCATCACCACCGTGTCAGCGGAGGATTGTGGGAATCTCCTCTGTCTGTCTGTCTGTCTGTCTGTCTCACACGCACGCGCACACACACACACACCAAATATACACACACGCCCCCTGCTGTGCCTGGCAAGACTCTGACCACAGCTTGTGTAACGCTGCAGCCTGCACTAGGACTTACCTCGATTTGGGTTCCACAAGAGAAGGCAGCTGGAAGGAAGCCCGGGACCGCCTGACACCATATGACAATCTGGCTGGATGCTGGAACATCCGGGGGTCGTTAGAAATGACCCACACCTGAGCCCCCTCCCAGGCCACCGCGTCCACGGCTCTGGGCCCGGGCAAGGATATTCCCAAGCTCTCGGGTGATTCTAAGGAACAGCCGAGGCTGAGATCTGACATACGAAAAGAGGCTAAATTGTTTCCCTGGGCCTAGAAAGATGCTGGCTGTGGGTAGGACAGGGGGGAAGGCCAGCAGGCCACCTCCTGACTGCGGAGGCCAACAGAACGCAAAGCATCTGTGGCAGAGAGGGATGTCCCCGCATGCATGGGCGCTCCGGATGGGGGACCCTCGACATAAGAGGGGGAGAAACTGCCAGAACTCCAGGAAACTCATTCAATGAAACCAAGTCCCGTTGCCTTGAAGCTTCCACCCAGGAGGACTCGCTAGAGATGGAGGACGCTTTCCGAGCTTGAAGGGGGACAAGCTGCAAAGAGCCCGAGGAACACCTGCTTTCATTTGTCTACCTCTCCGCGGCTTTTCAATTGTTCTTCCAGTCTGTCCTGCCTGACAGGTTAGAATGTTCTCAACAGAGCTTTGCTTATTTGAGTTATCTCATGAAGGTCAACATTTAATCACGACTCGATTAAAGGCCCATGGAAGACAGAGCTGAAAGAACCCATTTCTTGGAGCTGGGTTCCAGTACCTGCCCATGTGGTGGGGCACAGAGGGGTCTAGCCAGACAGGGCAGGTAGCAGGGCCCCTCTGCTGTTGGGGGCTGGGACTGTGGACGTGATTTGGTTCCCTGCAGAGATGCTGTGAAGAGATGACCTGTGCAATGTCTGAGCCCCTTAAAATGATGTTGTTGATCAAGGATGAAACCTACCTGCACGCACGTGTTATACACACAGTGTATTTCATCTTTGCAGACTCCCCTGGGAGGGGAGGGGGATGGGACTGAGGCCTGGGGGACCTCTTTGTTCTCGCACAGGCTGCCCCTTGCGGTGAGAATGGGCACACCCAAAGCTCCTCTCCAGGCTGAGTCCAGGCTCTCCACGCCCCCCAGGGCCTCTAGGGATCATTGTGTTTACTCTCAAATACGCAAAGCTGGGCGCTGTCTCTTTAAATAGTAGAGGCTGAGAGGCTCTCAGGCCACCCTGACATATCCCAGCATTGGACCAGCCCCTGAATAAACTGGATGGACGCCGGGTCTGGCTTCAGTTACAGGGAGCACCGCCAGGGCACATCTCGAGGATCCTGGCTGGAAGCAGCGGGGCTAGATCTGCCAGCTGCCGGTCTCTCCACTGCCCTGTCCCCAGGGGGGGGGCCTTGCCTGGGCATCCGTCACGTTTGACTGCAAAGAGAGCCGCGTGGAGGAAGGGGTTACACTGTTTGGCCTGGTGAGTTGTCTTGGCAAACTATGCCTCTGGATGGTGTGTGCTTATGCTTTACAGAGAGCTGCCCAGCCCCACGCCCTGCCAACCACAAATGGAAAGGGTGGCAGGGGAGATGGCACGTGTGTGTTGGAATTCACCGGGGAGTCAGAGGATTTCTAAAATCCTTGGTTAAGAGCTGGATATATACTCTGGCTGGGGAGGCGAGAAGGACCCTCTGGGAGCATCTAGAAACCTCAGTGTACCCAGAGTGGAAGAGAGAAAGGGGACCAGATGCGCCTTCCCTGACGGGAAACAGCTCTGCACGCACAGCTGGCAGGTGACCTTGGATTGGTAAGCAGGTTAGGGAGAAACCTAACCTCCGCTCCGGAGCCCTGGCCGGGCTCTGGGTGTGGCCGAGCTGGTGACACCAGCCACACTGGGTGGTATCCTGTCTTCCACCCCTCGGGGCTGAGTAGGCAGGACACAGGCGAGAGGCAGTGAGGTGACCTCCAGGGACGGGTGTGTTCAGGTGTCCCGCAGTGTGGTATGACCTGGTTATTGATTAAAACATTGGGTTCAAAAGAAAGGAAGAAATGAGCTCTACCTGACCACGTGTGCACTTTTCTAGATGTATATACTTCATTTAAAAGTTTAGTTGGAAAAAAAGAAAGGAAGGGAAAGAAACTCCTGAGTTAAATATGCTAATATTTATAAAGTGCGTAGAATAGTCCCGGGTACATGGTGATCATGTGAATATTGGTTAAATAAATAAAAATGTCTGAATGGCATATGCAGGGGGGCAATAATTCCCAGGGCAAACCCGGCCTAGACCGTGACCCAGCAGGCGAGAGGTCACTCCCATTTGTAGGTAGAAGGTAGTCCTTCTACCTACATATGTGCTTTCAATCTATGGGATTGATAAGCAATTTTAGTTTAGGGGGTCAGGTTTTCCTTAAAAGGTTGTTGTGAGGATTAAATGTGAAATCATAATAATAATAGTGACAATTTACTGGGTACTGATCCTTTACTTTTTTCCAGACGCTATGCTAATTGCTTCACACACTTTTAATCAACACCATAACCCTTTAAAATGGCCACTCTCAGTCCTGTTTCCAGATGAGAAAACCGAAGCGCCCCAAACTTCAGCTAAGTGCCCAAATCCACAACCCTGAGTAAGCAGGGTAATCGGGTTCATCTGAGCCCAGTGTCAACGTGCCTATCCATTGGACCACACCACCTCTCACAGAGGTGTCATGGGCACTGAGCGAAAAATTTACAATGAGTCTTCTTTTTAATCTAAGGATTTTTGAAAGCCCATCGTTGGAAGATTTTTTTCAAATTATTTTTACTTGAAGAATGTACAATTAGCAACAATAAGCAGCTGCTTTCATATAGTAAAATAAGTAGCGTGGGAGTATTTGACTCATTCAGAGCGACGATGTTTTGTGACACAAACGCTGGCAGGTGGAGGTGTCTTGTGTATGACCTGCTGCACCCACCTTCCGGCTCCGGGTTCCTGCCTCAAAGCTGGACCCCCAGAGCGTCTTATTGGGGCGCGCCTATCGTGCGCCCGGAAGGGCTATCCTCTCTCCCCGTGACGCTGGGCGGACCCCGTTCAGGCGGCTATGAATCAGCTGATTTCCCTGGCTGCTCTTCCCCCACCTCAAATGGCCAACTCCCCACCCTGTGGCCAGGGACGCGAGCCGAGGCCGGGCGCCAAGCCAGGCAAACTCTCCTGGAGCGTTCCGGGTTGTGGTCTGGATTTCCCCAGCGACCCCAGGGCGCGCTGTCCTGCAGTGGGCAGGCCTCTCCCTCCTCCCCCAACCCTCACCCAAGCAGGCCCGCTAGATCGGTCCCGGGAATCCGAGGCACCCGGCGCACGGCCTGGGCGCAGACCTGATTGCGCGGGCGGGCTTGGCGCGGGTGCGCCCCGCTAGGACTGCAGGGCAGGCCAGGGACGCCAGGACCCGAGGGGAGGGAGGGAGGCCTGCCAGCGCTTAAGTGCCATCTCCCCCTACCCGTGGGAGGGGCGTCCAGGCTGGCTCTCCGCGCGGGCGCGGTCCGACTGCGTGCGCCCCAGAGCCCCGCGCTGGTCACCCACGGAGGCGACCTCTGGCGGGCTTTCCCACGTGGGCAGAGGGGCCAGTATATCGGTCAACTCTTGGTCTCCGTGAACTCCGCGGAGCCAGGGAAGCGGAGGTGAGAAAGCTCGCTGCCTCCTAGTTTCGAGGACAAGTCACCGCTGTTTTGCAGTCATCGACTTTCTCCTGGGGCGCAGTGAAGGCCGAGGAACTGACTCCTGCCCTGCCTCCCTCCTCACTGCCCTCTCCCCTCCCCGAGTCCCGCCCCCCTGCACAAGCTGACCCAGGGACACACCCTACTGCAGCGACGCAGACAGGGCGTTGTTCCCGTTAAAGGGGAACGCCGGGAGCCTCCCTCCGGCCCCTCGCTCGGCGCACGCAGCCCCGCAGAGCAGCTGTCTTTCCGGACGCCAGCCTCCGAGCGGACGCACGCAGTTTGTGCCCGAGGCCACTCTGAGGATCTCCGAGGATCGGGGACAGCTATCCCTTTGGGCTGTAAGTGCTTTTGGCAGGGAAAGTGGAGGAGATGGATGAGGAACGTGAGCATCTTCCGTAGACGGTGACAGAACGCGCGGAGCAGGGGGCCCCGGGCTGGCGCGGTCCCCGATCGCGGGTAGACCACCGCCTGTCTCGCGTCCTTCCTACGGGGCTTGTAGGGATCCATTGCGGGGTGCCTGGTGGTCTATAAGCCGCCGGGGACGTGGGTGCTGGTGTCCGGGTATGGGGCAGGGGCGGAGCACTTTTCGCCTCGCTGGACTCATTGGCAAAGCGGTCCCTGCGGTGGACATCTCCGGGGTACAGGACCCCCGTGCCCCCCCCCCCCAGCCCCCGCCCTCGGCATTAGGAGTCACTGGATTTAATTTAAACCTTCTGGGAGACATCAGAAAATCGTGCTTATTTCCTCCTGCACATTCCAGAGTTTCACTGAACGTGTTGCTTAAGGGGAGGAACGGAGAGGTTTGCGATTGGGTATTTTAAAGACCGAGTTATTGAAACGATGTCTCTGGCCCAAGATTCTGTCCTGAAGTAGCCCCCGAAACGCAGCTCATCTTCGCAGACGTGCAAATCCTCCCACAGGTCGGCGGGTCTCAGTCCCTAAGGTCTGCAAAATGTGGGGCTAGGACCACACCGTGGCGGAGAGAAGAGGTCCTGCCGGCTCCGTCCGGCTGCGCTTCTCCTGGGACCCAACCCGTTCCCTCCGCCTCTCCTTCCCACCGGACACTGGCTCCCCTCCATCCAGGCTCCTGGGCCCCGGTCCCGGGAGCGCAACGGCCCGGCCCGCAGGGCTGCCTGGGGAAGCGCGCGCGGTGGGCAGGAGGCGCCGGCCCCAGCAGTGCTCTCCGGCCGTCCTTTCCTCTCCGCTCTACCCCGCTCTGCGCCTTCTCTCCGGGGCCGCTGGTGTCGATGCCAAGCTGTGCTGGGGCCGGGCCGGCTCGCCTGCGCGGGAGGAACTGGGTGGAAACTTGGGAGTCTAACGGAATGCGGAGCGCCCTGGAGTCTGGGAACCCGGCTTCCCGCCGCGCGCTCTCCCTCCCAGCTCGCCGCTGGCGTCCCCGGGCCTCTCGCAGAAATCTGGGCCCCTTCCGCTCACCCCCGGCTCCACCCCACGGCGGAACGCGAGCTCTCGCCCTCCGCCCCCCTTCTCCTCGTTGGGCTGCCCCCGGAACCCCCAGGTGGGTGGAGGCGCGCTGCGGCCTCTGCTTGGCGCTCTGGAAAAACCTCGCCTCCCGGGGTGACTTCGACGTGCGTCGTGCGTACCACTTGTTTTGTTCCAAAAGCAAAAGATGTTCGGTCGCAGGCGGGCTCGACGGACTGCGGGGCGGGGATGCCGCGGTCGGCTGCTGCCCTCTCTCGGCGGTCGCCGGGCGGGGTGGGCGGCCGGGCGCGGCGCCAGGCCCGGGCCTTCCGAGCGCAGGACCCTCCCTCCGCGTCCCTCCCTCCTTTCCTCCCTCCTTCCTTTCCTGCCTCCGCTCGCTCGCTCGCGCAGGCCGGTTCGCTCGGCCTCACGTCCAGTTCGGCTCTCTCTCCGGCCAGGCAGAGACTCCGCCGAGCAGAACTCGCCGCCAGAATGCTGCTTCTGCTGCTGGGTATTATCGTCCTCCACGTCGCGGTGCTCGTGCTGCTGTTCGTCTCCACGATCGTCAGCGTGAGTCTCCGGCGGGCGGCGGGCGGGAGGGGCGCCCGGGGCTCACCCCGAGCCCGGCCTCCGGATGGCCATTCCAACCGTGCCCCCTCCAGTTTGCAGACAAAGCGTCTCCGACACCCCAGGGCCTTTTGCAGTTTCTGGCAATCCGCGCCTTTCCAAAAGTAGTTTTGCGAAAACCAGAGCAGATTCAGGGGGAGGAAGGAAGCGAGCGCGGGGCTAGGTTAAGCCGCGCAGGCCTCTCTTTAAGCCAAAGAATTTAGGTACAGATCCAGGGGTTCCCCCACCCCGCCCTTCATTTGATAAGCTTGTGTAGCATTTTCCTTAATGCAGGGTCGTTGAGGAAGGAAGTGGAGTATTTAGGGAGGTTTGTTTTTTCTCCAAATGGCATCCATCAGATGGGCGGTTTAGTTCATAGAACAGCCTTTAGGCCTTGAAATTGGAAAGTTCAAATTGACTTTTCCCTAAGAGTTCACAGCCCCAGGTCTGCTTTGCGCTGTGGACATGGCACCTTCTTAGAAAAGCCTCCTCCAGTACAGACAGGTCACTGGGATAACTTGTGTTGCAAAACCATCAGACATCAAGCTCATTAGCTTTTAAACTTATTTTCTTGAAGCTGAGCCCAGACTCGGGCAGTTATGCGACCGTGGACTTAACGTCTGTATATACAGCAAGTCCCAGGCGTGATGTTCTGGCCTGGTTCAAAGGTTGAGAAATAATTATGTTGGGGATTGGTGAGTTGGTTCATCATTTACCAGCATCCTCCCAACATCTTAAGTGTGCCTTATGGCGATCTTGTCCGGTTGATAGGAATTGTAAGTAAGGAAATGGGCTCAGAGTGGCTGCGGCTTTGGGAATGATACCCGGGAGATCGGGGGTGGGGGGAGACGGCTTGGATGAAGGTGTCCTGGGTTAAGTCCACGGCTCCTTCTACTACAGCACACACCTCGGCACAGAGCAACTTGTGTGTGTGTGGTACTTTTCCACTTACAGAGTGCTTTTCACTAGCAAAGCCCCGGCCCTCCCCTCTGGATGTCTGGGCCAGACCACCACCTCTCCGCTTTCTCAAGCACGACCCTGGGCTCTGGCTAGGCAGCCCCGGGGCAGGGCAGGGGCAGGCCCCGTAGACGGCTTGATGAGGTTGCTCTTTGCCTGCCCTTGGCCTTCTCCCTCCCCCTTTCCGTCCCTCCTCACGGACTCCCCTGATTCACCACGTCTGGTTCTTTCCAGCAATGGATGGTGGGCAATGGACACGCGACCGACCTCTGGCAAAACTGTAGCACCTCTTCGTCGAGCAACGTCCAACACTGTTTCACATCCTCAGCAAACGGTGAGAATGGTTTTTTGCTCCACAAGTTCGTCCTGATCTGTCCGCGGCATGTTTCTCTGTCCAGACCTGGAAGCACTTGTTCTTGGAAGACACAAGCTAGAGAGTTGTTGCCAGGGTGGGGTGGGACGTGGCCAAGCCGTCCCAAGGCAAAAGGGGAGGGGCAGTCGCTTCACTGGCTACACTGAGATCCGGGGGAGTCTTTGTGCATTCTCTCTACCTACAGAGAAGCCCTGGGGCACCACACCCCCTGCTTCCCATCACTTGTGTAAGGCTTCTTGTGAGCCAAGAAATGCGGACACACGTAAGCAGTGATGATGCAAAAGCGTAGGCAGACCCCACTGGGGGTTTCAATCCAATTAGCGTCTTTGGTTTGGTGGTAGAATATCCAGGAATGTCCTGTGTCTTCCTGGTGCAGTGACGGAGGGGCTGTCCTAAGGATAGATGGGCCAGCTTCTGGTCTCCAGTTATAGGATTTCCTCTCTGCCTCTTGGGCCTCAGGGGTGCCATTTAGTATCATAGCTGTTGAGTGATTCCTCGTTGCAAGATGGGGCATTGACGCTATTTGCACAACCCCAAGCTGAGCCCGGGAGTATTTCTGCTCTGTCCTTAGCATCTTTTCTGTGAGATATTGGAAACCAGGCTTTCTTGGGTTCAGGTTAAGGGGTTAATTGGCCATGGAAGCACACACCAGATACTTCCAGCACCGGAGGGAAGGAGGGCTCAGCGGGGACCTGGTGTCTTTGGATGTGGAGAGGCAGAGATAAATAGGATGCATTCTTGTGACTGGGAGGTGCCTGGTGGCAGCGTGGACCCTGGCAGGGGCCACAGTGCCTGGCGTTGAGGACGCAGTGGGCCAGGCTCTGCACGGTCTCATGTTCCAAAGGACATGTCCTGAGCCTGGAGAGGGAAGTACCTATAGATGTGACAGAGCTTTCCTGACATCTTGGGTTTAAAGACCAGCAAAGTACACATCTTGATGAGGCTGCAGCAGCCCCTAGATCAAGTATTTCTGTTGAAGATGTTACGCTCAGTGAGAGAAACCAGTTCAGATGCAGCTCAACAAAGCAGGGAGGGCAGTGGCCCTTCGTTCTGGATTTGCACAGTCCAGTTTCTTTGCTGGACTCTTCTCCTCGGGGCTCTGCACCCAGCAGTACTCAAGCTATCCCTGAAGCATCACCAACGAAATATCTCCAACCTCAGTATAAAGAGAGACTGCTCGAACTACTGTGGGGAGGATAGGCAAGGTCTAGAAGACCCTGCTTTATGTTTCCACTTTCCTGGGGGGAAGAAAAGAGAGACCCCAGTCTTTGTTGAAGGGAGCAGTCCTTAAACTTTTCTCTGAGTCTGTGAAGGATATTGAATTCAAACCACCCTAGAGGTTGCGTTGTGAGTTGGCAATCAAATAACTGAAACACTCAGGAGTGTCTGCGCATGTGGCCACAGCACTGCTTGGCCCCAAAGCCACAGCATCCGGTCTCCGGGGCAGGGTTTGGCTGAAGTTCCCTGAAGCTCAGGACGGGAGGCTCCCTGCTCGCTACTGACACCTGGTGGCCACGAGTGGTGACTCCGCCCACAAGGGCCGGCTTTCCCTGAGACCCGGCCCCCCCCAGGTGTCCACCTGGACATTGCCCAACTGGCATTTGGCCATGTGGGGTTGGCAGGGGATTCTCGACTCTTAGTCCCGGAAGGGGCAGTTTTGGCAGGCATACTCCAACCCGGCTGGGTTTCAAGAGGGATGAGTCGGCAGAGGCGCAGTGATCTAAATTGTCCTCCCTGCAGAACAGTGATGTTTGCCTGCTGCTGACCTGCCTTCTGCATCTTCTGCGGTCAGGAGTGGCTGCTCCGCCCTCGCAGCAGCTCTCAAAGAGGCACCGGCGTTATTCCTATCGCTCAGCCGGGCTCTCTGTGTCCAAGCTCATCTTCCCGGGTTCGGTGACAGTGACTTTGGGGTGTGCATCGCGGGTCTTTATCCAAATCCGCGCGGTTGCTTCCATGGGGGGGGTCCCAGATCGTGCTTCCCCTCCACATCTGCCTTCTCGTCTCTCTCAGGAAGGGCGTTCCGAGGAACTCTGGACAAGCTGGGTTTGTCTGCACTTGGGCTGATTCTAAGTCAGAACTTTCCATTTAAGCTTCCCCAGTGGTCGGTATCTCTGTTCTCATCTTCTGATGGGTCAGCTTGCGTTACAACCTCAGCTCTGATGGGGGTGAAGCCTCTGGGCCTCGTTTGCCTTTTCGATTGGGTTTAACCATTTCTGTGACAAACAAGAGGTGAAAAAAATACAGAATTAAAAAAATTAGACTGCCTTTACAGATGAACTCTGCTAGTTGGAAACCAGTCACCTTGGTCCGTATTTGCTCTTAGAATGTTTCAAACATACTTTTTATTTGAGTAATTGAAAGTAATTCGTTACTGATGCCAATTTGTGAAGAATACGTTGCAAGCATGTTATGTGAAAACGCGTTGGTTTACATGACTTGCTATGTTTGCTGAAGGGGCTTGTTTTCGCATGTGCGGGGCTGGGGCAGTGCACCTCTGCAAGGCGTCATTCGCTTTTTTTTCTTATATGGATGGTGCTTATTGCCACATTAACTGCACGGCAGTCAAACGTCTATGTTATACAGTTGGAAGGAAACAGATTAGATTTTTCCCCTCAAACTCTTTCTTGATATTAAAGTAGTTTTAGATTCCTTACTAAATGCCCTCAACTCTGTCTGCTTTTCCATTTTCTAAATGTATTTACACACCCTCTGGCCCCATCCTGATCCTGGCTGCAGGTAGAGGTGAAGGAGGCTTAGTGGGGGAATATCTATCATGACCTTGTTTTGAATGCCTTTCGGCCTGAGGAATATAAGGACTTGGAGAATATGGACGTTGGCCTTGACAGTCCTGAGCTCTGTGCAGGGGGATGAATCACCCAAGGAGTGGGGGCAGGCGGGCAGCACCAGAGTTCAGGGGAGGAAGTGGAAGGCAGGTCTCATGTGGGAGGGGGGATTTGATCCATCCTCCAAAGGATGGGCAGGATTTAAATAAATACAGGCAAGGAGGAGGCGATTCCCTATTGAGGCAATGATGACCTAAAGCAAGGGGAAGGCAATGGAAGGACATATTAGACCAGCTGGCTAGCGTTCCGACTGGGATTAAGATTGACTGCATAAAACAGTACATCTTTAAATGGTAGTGGCCTAAATAAGATAGTTTATTTCTCTCTCTTTCAAAAGAAGTGTGGAAGTAGGCAGCCTGAGATAGGTATGGTTGTTCCATGAAATTGTCAGAGCCCCAGGCACTTTCTAGCTTATTTCTTTGCCATCTCTCAGATTTGGTCCTCGTCCTCATGGACCAAAAAAGGCTGCTAGAGCACCAGCCATTTTGCTACCCTTCAAGCAAGGGTAGAGAAAGGAGGAGGAGAAGAATGTGTCCCCCTCCCTTTTAATGAAATGTCTCCAGATAGACCACACACTTCTGCTTTTATCTTTTCCTGGAAGTTCATCACAGAACCACACCTAGTGACAAGGGAGGCTGAGAATGGAGTCATTTGGCTTCATGGGAAGCATGGCTTCTCGATTCATAGAAATTTAATAGCAAGTACCTCCCAGTAAGCCTGGCTTGAAACTCTTCTCTTCAGGGCTTTGACTACCCTCCTCCATACCAATCATACTCTTTTACAAGAGCTCTGCTGTGTCCTATGCAGTTTCAGAGCAGAGCCCAATTACTTTAGGATTCTCCAAATAGCCCATCTCCGCTGTGTCCTGGGCCCCATCAGCCAGACAGTGACCCATATTGGAAACTTGATATTCCTTCGACTTCCCTCTCTTTCTTTCCACCTCCCAAGTCATTAACAAGTCTTACTGTTTCATGATGTCTCTTGAATCCTTGTTTCCGTCCTGTCCGGACCTCTCTTCTGACCTCCAGACGAGCATACACAGCTACCTACCTGACAGTTTGGCTGGGATGTCCAGAGGCACCTCCAAACCAGCCAGCCTTTGCCCCCCTCCACCCATTCTCCCTCTTTGATGGTTTCTAGAGTTTTAGTGGATGCCGCTTCACCAAACAGTGAGCTTCATGCTCAGAGTCTGCCAGGATGTGTTTCCTTCTCTCCCTTCCCAGAATCATCCTAGGTCCCACTGGTCACCCTTCATCCCCATGCCCGTCACCATGCCTGCAGTTACTGTCGGGGCCATTGCCGCAGCCTCCTAACTCCTGACCTGCCTTCCTTCCTTGTAACTCGTTTTGCATATTGACTCAAGGATGAAGTTTAAAAGTACAAAATACCTCATCATATTACTCTCAATTTAAAACCTCTCAGAGGTCCTTTACTGCTCTCCATCCTCAGATGAGCATCTTTGCCAAGGTCCATACCTGAACGACCTGCTCCTGTTTCCCATTAAGCCTCGCCTCCCATCTCTCCTCCCCTTCATCTTGGAATTTCAGCCTTCTCTCACTTCCTTGATCCTGAACTTCCCACCTCAGGACTCCCCCTGCCCTCCTTTCCCCCCTCCCTCTGTTCTTTCATGCAGGACTATTCACTGAACACCTGCCCCGTAGAAGATTCCACCGCGGACACCAAGGCTGCAAGAGTGGATAAGAGCTTCCGTTTTACTGGGCGGAACTGTCCATAAACGTGGATAATCAGGGGCAGTGATAGGAAGGATAAAGAGAATAAAGCAGGGTGATGTGTCAGGAGGGACGGGGGTGAGGAAGGGTGTCCTCTTGGAGAAATGGCCGCTTGAGGATGACCAGGAAGGAGTCAGCCACAGGGACATCTGGGGCAGGTTCTAGCCAGCGGGACCTGCCGAGGACAAGATCTCTGGGGCGGGAAGGAACCTGGCAGAGTTGAGGAACAGAGAGCACAGGAGATGAAGCAGCAGGCCAGCCTGCAGGGCCTTCTAGACCCCAGAAAGGAGTTTGGTGCACATGGATGGGCTTCTAATTTCTATGATTTCATTTAGACCTGCTCTGTCTTATATGCGTTTCTCAGATGTTTTATTCCAAGATGGAGTAACAGTCTTGTGCGTTTATAAGGCAGAATACATCAGAAATCTTCCAAAGTAGAAATGCACCTATCTATTTCCAGCAGCAGCAGCGACCTCGTGGCCGTTAAGTTGTGGGCAGCGTTAGACCAATGCTTCGGATTGAAAATTAGAAAAAAATAAGTCTTGCCGGTCTCAGGAGCCCCCGACTTGAGCCCTCGGTGCTCTCCTGTGTCTGTGTCTTCTGTGATCCCAGATTTATCTCGTTTATCCACTTGGTGGCATTGTCATTTCTGCAAGGACATCATACCATTTCCTCATCTGTGGCTCAGCTTTTGGTCAGAATTTAGAAAACGCAGGAGGCCCTCTGCACTTATGGGTTCATGTTGTGCAACTTAAAATCTCTGTGGCTCCCTGGGCCAACCCGCAAGCTCTGACCCAGTAATGGCTCTTGATTTTACAGGCCCTTGTGGGATGAGGAGGTCCTGGCAGGCCAGGGAGGTGCAGGGAGTGGGACGTGGTGTCACAATGATGCAGTTTCAACCCTTGGAGTCTCTCATCAGATGCCAGCATCCATGAGTTAATTCAGAAGGCTTGCTCAGACCTGTGTCTGTACCATATGGCCCTTGAAGCTCAGGCTTTGCTTTTTAAAAAATTTAAATTGCATTCCCAGGATTTTACCAGAGTCGAGAAAGCATCCCTTGTAGTTCAGGAGCAGGGATTGGCCGTGGGGTGGCCTGAGGGTGTGGATGTCGGTCTTTGGTGCCTGAGGAGAGGAAGTCTGGCACGAAGACTTCTGAGTATGTGCTCATCAGCACACACGTAGGCTCTGACGTTGGCGGGGACCTGGGAGGTCATCAGATTCATCCCCCTTCCCATCCCACTAGCTTCGGACTCTCTGCAACGTGCCCACCACATGCACATGCTACCAGTGATGGGGAGCTCACTGCCTTTCAAGAGAACCTCTTTCATTTTCAAAGAGCTGCCAGCGTGGTCCATTCATCCATTCTTCTTCAAATATATGGAGCGCATCCTAGGTGCTGGGCAGACAGAGCTCAACAAGAAAGACCAGTCCCTGCCCTGATGGATGGAGCTCACAGTTACGCAGGGGAGACGGAGGATAGACAATGAATGAGTCATTGTGGGCAGTGGGCAGCGCTCTGCAGGAGACAGAGAGAGCGATGGAATAGCAAGTCACCACTGGGGAGGAAGCAGCTGGTCACGGCAGGCCTCTTCCTGCCAGAGTCACGTGGACGGAGGCTTAAAAGATGGGAGAGACCAGCCGTATGAAGAACAGCAGGAGGAGAATTCCAGGAGGTGATGGAAAGGGCCAGGGTCCTGAGGCGGGAAGAGTTTGCTGTGTCCACCAGTGCCAGGCTGGCGTCGCTGAGTGTGCTGGCTACAGGCAGGAGAGGACGGGCCGACGGCTCGGGCCATGATGCTGAAGGGTTTGGAGCAGAAGAGTGGCGTGACTTGATTTGTGTTTTGAAAGCTCATTCTGGCCGTTACACTGAGAACGTAGAATGTCAGCAAAGCACTTGGATTTGGGAATCTGTGGCTCAGGGCAGAGGTCTGGGCTGGAAATTCAGATTTGGAGTCCTCCGTGTCTGCGGAGGGTATTTAATGTCGTGGTGCTGGGGAGTTGATGAGAGGAGAGGCAGAAGGAGCAGAGGGGTCCAGAGTGAGTCTCGTGACACTCCGGCAGCTGATGGGTACAGGAAGGAGTTGGCAGAGAGGTTGGGGAGGAGGGCCCGGTGATGCGGGGGAAATGCCATGGGATGCTGTCATTAACAAATTACATAGCTGAGGCCACGACTGTCCCCTGAATTTCCAGTCGTTTCTGGTTGTCTTCATTCATGCCTGGTGGGCTGGACCTGGATTTTACAGGTTGCAGGCTTGTCCTCAAGGACTTTAAACCCCCATCGTGTCCCCAGACTGACTCTTGAAATATTTGGAGGCTGCGGTTTTATCTCCCCGGGGTCGTCCTTTCTCTGGGTGATGCCTTCTTCTTGCAGTGGCTTTTCTGGTGCGGGTGACGGTCCTCTGCTGTCCCAGCTGGCTAACGTGTTGCCTCTGGATGACAAGCATTGGCCTCTTGCCGCTTCTCTGCAGATGGCTCGTGGTTTGGCTTGGCAGGTGGGTGAGCAGAGAAGGGGAAACTCTCTCCCTTTGCCGTCCCATTCTTCCTCCTTCCTCCCTGTGTTCTGTGGACGCCAAACCTAAAGGAGGGCAGCAGGATCATTGAATTTGTTAGATTTCAAACATGCTTTTCAACTTCTCAGCACCCCAGTGGACGGGTACCAGGAGTCCCTGCTTTTCTGCACTGGGTCTGCCTCTTCCAAGCTGGTTACCTGGGGCAGGTGCCCTGGTGGCCTAATAGGGTGAGCGTGGGGGTGGGACCTTGAATAGGCACCCATCGCATCCCAAGGGTCCTGGAGCCTCTTCCTCTTCAGGATATCATTGTGACAGCAGGTGCAGGGAGGGGAACCTTTGAGGTGGGCCTTGGAAATTGGGTAGAACTTCAGTAGGCACGGGGAGGAGAGAAGAGTGGGTGCTTTACTATGACTGGTGGGCTGGGGGCTCTTAATTTCCGTGATGCTTGGCTTCCTTTTTATATTTTAGGATTAAAAAGGAGAGGGGACCTCTGATTATTTTTATATGGAGGATACCTTTTAAAGCCAAAGGTCTTGAGCCCCCTCCCCGCAGGCATACCCTCCTTCCCTGTACATTTCCATCAGCACAGCTTGTGATCGGGCAGTTAAAATGCCTTTCTCCTTTCCACTGTCATTGTGTGTGGCCAAACCCCGCATGTCCAGGTGGCCTGTCCTTAACAACACCAACAAAAAAGGTTCTCCAATAAGTCAATTTGGAAAACACCATTTAAAAGTTACCCAGGCTATTTTTTTAATGGTAAGACTTCTCAGAGCCTTGAGTGCGTCATTGTACGTTTCAGTGTCGGAGGAGGGAGGTTAATATACTTGACCATGGAACCACTCCCTCTGTTTTTCTGTTTAATTAGCAGCAAGTCTTTGGGAAACACAGCCTAACCTGACCCTCCTGTTACTGGAGTTTTCCAACCAGGGAATAGAGGAAGGCTGAAACAGCTGAATATTTTCAGTAACCTCAGAACCTCAATGGCTGTATTATATTCCCTGTTCAAGTCTAAAGACTAGTGAGAATAAGACTTGTGGTATCAAACCACACATATAAATTAGACTCTGGAAAACTAGTTCCTGTGCCCATCAGGAAGCCTCTTGGTTAGGAGGGCAGTTAATTGAGTGATGGTGTCAGGTGCAGCCAGAGCGCCTTGAACTTCTATTCACTAGTCATCAGCCAGAGGTTCTGCTGGAGTTGAAATGCCCTCGTGATTGTGAGTTGAAAGAGCCTCCCCCGTGGTCTTCCTCATCCGCGTGAGCTCCTGGCCAGAGGGAGCTGAAAGCCCCTGTGTAGCTTGCCCCTCTGGCAAGCATCCTGCGTGCGTCACGGGCAAAGTTAGCCCGAGCCCTGGGCCCGATTTCAAAGCTCCCACTGGACTGAATGGGAAGAAGCTGGAGCCCTGGGCGAGGACCACGCGGGGCCCTGTATAGGCTCCCACCTGGGCGAAGCTTAACAGCCAAGGCCACCTGGATAGGAGGCAGGCCGCTCGGCAAGTCAGCCGTCTCTGGGATGACATTCATCCCGAGGAGGAAGGAAAGTGGCGGTTTGTGGGATGGCAGTGGGTAGCGAGGTTTGAGGGTGGGGATCGAGGCCTGGGGGGTCACGTGCTTTGGAAAGCAGCACAGCATTATGCAAATGGGTGGCACTTACTCCTGCAGTGGTGACTCACCCCCATGGCCTCTTTCCTCCTGGCTTGGCTTCCCCCAGTTTATGCTCTGACTCAACTGCCACTGTCCTTCCGTTCACTTTCCGGAAAACCTGTTCTCTCGATGGAGTCAGAGAGCTTTTATGAACTGCCTGAGTGGAATGCAAGGTGGGGAGGGGCTGCCAGGGGCGTGGCTCCAGGCTGGGAGTGAAAGATGCACAAGAACGCAGAGGGGCTGGTGCACTCAAGAGGCTTGCATCCCTTCTGAGCTCTTACCTCACCAGATCGTTGGCCCTGGGCTAAGAATACAGCTGAGGGGGCAGATGTATTTCCTTCATTGCTTAGCTGCCGCTGGGGCAGGAATCTGACCTTGGGTCATTGGGCATCTCCAGCTTTCCCTTCTGCGGGGGGAGCGGGTGTGCTGACAGCCACGGCCTGGCCCACGTCAGAGAGCTCTCAGCAGCCCTGTTACCTGACACGCGCATCAGAACAGCAGGTCTGCGACAGGCTTTTAATTCCTGTGCTTGGCACCAACGTTGGAGGTTACAACGCTGCCCCCGGGGATTCCACGAATAGTTCTCAGGCACTGAGCAAGGCCTGGAGAATGACAGTGGGTGCTGATCATGGGCTCTGCTAATGACCCTGAACTTGTGATTTGGGAGAAAAGAGTATCACTGCCTTGGGGCTTGGGTAGAAGTTCAGACTCACCACTTGGCACGGTGGCCTCACATTAAGGTTGATCTGTATGAAACAGGACTGCAGTCGACAGGGCTTTCCCTTCCGTCCAGGTCTCTCCACTCTAACAATTGTTTTCTGTACATCGGATGTGCTTGTCTGTAGCAGAGGTTGGCAAACGATAGCCTGCAGGTCCAGTCGGGTCCCCGGCCTGATTTTGTAAATAAGATTTTATTAGGTGAACAGGCCACACCCACTCATTTACATATTGACTAAGGCTGATTTTCTGCTAAGGTGGCAAACTTGAGTAGTTGCCACGGAGACCATATGGCCTGCGAAGCCTAAACTGTTTACAATCTGACTCGTCACAGATAATTTGCCAACCTCTGTGCTGAAGATTCCGTATGAATTGATGGCAGGGTTGTATTAAAACACTTTTTGGTGTTCCTGTTGGCACCTTATAATAATATGGCTCATGTGGACACGGTTGTCCCCGTTATACATTTACTTGGTGCGGCCCAGATGGAGATACCCCAGGAACCACCCCTGGAACAGTCTGTAGGTGCTTATTTACCTGCCCCTCAGCTCAGCCTTTGAATGGGGTTATTTGTACTGTACAGAGCTTTTATATCAACACTTTTATTTGATCGTTACAACAATCCTCTGAGATAGTTAATCCCACTTGTTACAGGAGAGGGATTCGGGGGCAAAAATATGCAAGTAGCCAGTTAAGCCGGGGGTACCCAGGCCTTTTCTAATGGAGTGCATGGCCTGAGCACGGCTGGGACCACAGCCTGTAGGTTTAACACACGTACTGTCAATATCATTCCTTGCTGAAGAAATTTTTACTTCTCATCTTGATTTCTTTATCCAAGGGATTTTCTGGAATACTATTTTAAAATTTCCGAATTTATTTTGGCTGGTTTGTTTTGAATTTCTACTTTCTGTTTGCCTTTAGCTGTGTTTACATCATGTCTGCTTTTTTTTGAGATTTATTGAGATTTTTTGGTTGTTGTCTGCTGCATAGCTTGCAAGACTGTCCCATGTGTGTTTGAAAATAATTTGTAGTCTTGGTTATAGGGACATAAGTTTTCTACATAGCTATTAAACTGAATTGGTTAATGCTGTAATACAAATAATCTATATCTTACCGTATTTTTGATCTAACTTGATTTATCTATTCTGACAGAGCTATGCTTAAGTCTTCCACTATGATTGTTAGCCTTATCAATTTCTTCTCATATTTCAGTTATTTTTTGCTTTATATTTTTTCCAGGCCATGCTATTATATGCATAGAGATTTATGACTTTTATTTCTTCATGATAAACTGGATCTTTCCTCACTATGAAATATCCCTCTTTGGCCATTTTCATCTTTTTCAATTTGAATTCCGTCCGCCTGATGCTATTATTACCGTACGTTTTTGTTAATATTTGCCTGGTGTCTCTTTTAAAAATCTTTTGATTTTCAACTGCTGTTGGTTTTAGGTATATCTCTTGTATCAGACTATAGATACGAATTACGTAATTCAAGATGGAATTCCACATCTTATAATGAGCGACCTGAACCCATTCACACATGCTGTGATTGATATAGTTGGACTTGCTCTCATCGTGTATGTGTATTACTTATTGTGCTTAAGGTTGAAAACTTTCTTCTTCAACTTTGTATCCCCAGAACAAACCAGAGAGCTTGGCTCAAAACAGTAGGCGTTCAGCCAAGACCCATTGAATAAAAACTTCCTTGATTTCCTGATTGTGATCTGATTTGAGGAACAACTTACGGAAAGCTAACTCAATTGTAATGAGGTTGGCACTAAAATTCAAGTTCCTGGTGAAAGGGTTTCGAGAAGAATTTCATTACATTATTAAATCTAAGGGACTTCTCCTACTGATGTAGATTTAACATGTATGATTTTGAGTTTTCTCTAAATATGAGGTCTGGCAGAAGTTCCTGTTGTTAATGATAGGTAAAGACTTAGGAAAAGATCTCAGAATCAGAGAAGGAAATCTAGGATGTCACCTGCACCAGCTGTGCCCCTTCTGGGGGTGTGCCTTGAAGGCCATTCCGCAGCAAAATAAAATCACTGTTTTAGTTCTAGATTTGGGGCTCAGATTTCTTTATGTTTCCAGCTTCACCTACCAGAGCGCTGGATAATTGCTTTATTACAAAAAATGATATTATGGTAGCATTGGCTTTGCTGCAGACCACTCCTCCAGAAGAACTGCTACGCTGGGCATAGTGGTTCAATTAGAGATATAAAAATGAAGTTGGGATGGCTCACAGCCCATCAGACATCCTTTTCTAACCTTAACTGACAAAGAAATTGCAAAGATAAAAGAAGCATATAGTCCGTCACGGTGGAAAGAACACTAGACTGGAATCAAGGGCCTCCCAGCTTTGGCTGTGCCAATGGGGCTCATCCAAACGTCTCCGGAAATCTCGGTCAGTACAAAGGGGTGGGTTAGTTGATCCCTCAGGCTTCTTCCAACTCTAAAACGCTTCCAGGCTCAGTCTGGAAAAATGTCTGTGTCTGTGAAACTCTAGTCACGGTTACCCTAACCAGCACCCTTAAAATTCTGCCTTGAGCTACTCGCAGCTCAAACCGGGTTCACCTTTGTGAGTTATTGGACTTCCCTGGCAGCCCAGTGGTTAAGACTCTGTGCTTCCACTGCAGGGACCTGGGTTCCATCCCTGAATGGGGAACTAAGGTCCCACATGCTGCATGGTGTGGCCAAAAAGAAACAAAAAAAAAGGGAACATCTTCACGAGTTATTGATGATAAACCATCCAGATTTCACAGCTTTTTCTACTGTGTTAAGCACTGGTGTGTGTTTTTCTAAGCCAATGCCCATTAATCCATTACTGAGTGGAGAGGATCAAACCTGGGTCTTCTCTAATTGATCTTTCTTGTTTAGAGCAGCGCCCACCCCAGAGATTCTCAGGTGCTTGGAAGGAAGGACGCGGGCGACAGGTTGGCGAGGCCCCTGGAGGTCTCCCGGGGGCACACTGCAAGTTCCCCTCTCTGGTGTTAAACCCAGGTTGTTGCCTCTTGTCCGTTCCTTCCTGAAATGACCTTCATCTGCAGTAGACGGTGAACTACAGAGTTCCCTTCCTTGCCTGAATTTCAGTTGGATGCCTGGAGATCTGATCTAAGGCTGGGGGTTCAGCAAAGGTGAGGAAGTGTCATCCGTGGTCCTGTCTGATGGTCGGACTGAGCACCCACGGCTCCGAGATCAGCCAAGAAAAGACACAGCGTGGCTAAGGGAGAGCAGGAGTTCGTAGCTAAATAAAGCATGCTCTTCCCATCAGCATTTACTTACGACTTTCTACAGATTTAGTCTTGGCTCCAATAGCATTTTCTTCTTCCCAGCCATCCCCACGGTCTCTCTGTCTCCTTGGGGGATGCTGATATTTTGAACAGTGGTTTGGAACTATTCTCAGAATCCAGGGGCTCCAAGAAGCCCTTCGAACCCCCGAGGGCACGGAGAGAGGAGGCAGAGGGCGGGGCTCAGAGCCCCTTGAACACACGCACATCTGTGTCAGTAACACATTTGGCTAAGAGACTGGAAGGGAATTCAATGTATTTTAACTGGAGTTTAACTCCTTGCGGTGGGACTAGGTAGTGTCCTAGAGCCTTTTCTTAAAACGTCTACGATTAAACACGTATTAATACCTTTTTTTTTTCCCTCCAAAAGGAAGCAGGAAACAAAGAATGACTTTTCAGAGCGGGAAAGTGAATAGTCTGAGTTCTGTTCACAGGAGGGACGCTGCTGCTGCCCGGGGCGGGGCCGGGGGGCGTGGCTTCCAGCTGTCCTGCTGCCCCGGGCCCCGCCCCCCGCGGCAGAGCCCCGCCTCCCCGCGCCCCAAGCCCTGGCTTTTCCTAACCCAGTGTCTCCTCCCTCAGAATGGCTGCAGTCTGTCCAGGCCACCATGATCCTGTCCATCATCTTCAGCGTTCTGTCCCTGTTCCTGTTCTTCGGCCAGCTCTTCACCCTCACCAAGGGGGGCCGGTTTTACATCACCGGAGTCTTCCAGATCCTCGCTGGTAAGTCGGAGCTGACCGAGTCCATGAGGGGGCTGGGCACCCCCAGACTGCAGGATGATCAGTCAGAAGGGCGTGGCTCCAGAATGACTGGCGTGCGGGAGTCCTCCCCGCGGGTGGATTTCATACAGCACAGGTGTGTGTGTGTGTGTGTGTGTGTGAATCTGGGAACTCTCCACTTCTCCATGGAACGGGGTGCATAGGAAACGGGACTAGGGGTTCTGGAAGGAGGGTCCCTAACCTGGGACGGAGCTACAGTTCGGACATATCATCAGAGGTAAATGCTGAGGATGTCGGTAGGGCACAGGACGGTCTTGAAGGTGGATTTCTGTAGCTCACTTTATGCCCCGGGACCATCCCTGCTTCAGCATGGAAATGGCCCCGATCTGCTGCCGAGGTTGCTCTCGGGCACCTGTCGCCTACCTCTAAGCAGTGATGGAGCCACCTGACAAATTCTTATTCTCCTTTACTCTGGCCCCTGGGGTCCACCAGGCTCCGACTTACTGCTGTCTTCCTTTCGGCATGTGTAACACGCCATCGGTTCCAGGTTATCGACACGCACCATGTGCAGGGTCCTAGACGTGATGATGCCTTCTAGCTCTTGTCTCTGGATTCTGGCCATTGTCTCACTGTGTTTCCTTCTATCCTTCTGTCCATTGATGGCCAGTTGACTGAGTCAGCAGAGCACTGGAGAGACATAGGAAGCAGATGTGGTGGATTCTACAGTCCAGACTAATAACTCATAAAATCTGTGTGTGCCAGAGTACGTCTGGGGACTGAGAAATGTTCTCACTTCTGGCCCCTGAGTGGGCAGGGGTGTAGCATCTCTTGTTTAGTTGCTGAATCACCACCGTGACTCATGAGCAGTCATTGGAGGGTTGAAAACAGCACACAAGTCCTGGATGGACGGATGGATAGACGGGTGGATGGATGGGCAGGCAGAGCTCATGGCTTACGTAGGTTTGTATGGCAAGACACAACCTGACGTTGAATGTCGATGACCCTTTTCTAGAAGCCAGAGACTTATGCTTTACTGGAAAAAGTAAGTAAACTAGAGAACCATTTCTCATCAAATACCTAAATACAACATGTCAATGTGCACAGTTTGGAATTTCAAAACCAAACAGTGCTTTGCTACTTGATTTTATCAAGGTTTTATTATATCAGCCAAGCTTCTGGGAGTGTTGCCAGCTTTGCTAAATTACTAATTCTTCAGTGAGATATCATTTCTGGGTACATTAGGAGCAGTGATCATTATTCACCCCATTTCCAGAAGTAACACAGAAAACTAGAATATATTCTGGGATTTCCTTTTAGGCTCCCTGTTTGCAGTTTGATATCAATGGTGATCCTCTCCATGGTATCAATGATTATATCCTCAAGAAAAAGTGATATAAAATACTTATATTTGATCTATACGCACTCGTTATTTTACTGATAAATAAACTGAGACTGGGAGAGGCTAAATGAACACGCAGCTCATGCAAGGACACTGGGTGCCCCCATTTCTTCCCATCCCACGTGGACTGAATATATTTAGAGATTCAGAATCCACCTGAGTTTTTAAGGAACGCAACATCCAAGGCAGAAACTCTGCTTTTGATATGATCTTTCATTGAACCTGATTGACCGTGGAAGATGAGTTCAAATCTACCCCATTTATGATTCCCAAGTTCCCAAACATCTGTGATGAATGAGTCTACACCATCAGAACTAGTGAGACTGAAAACATTGGACAGAGCGAACTTACTTTTGAAGGGGCATCTCAGGGCAGGGAGTGCCTCATCTTCATTTTTCCAACTGAGATATTTTAGCTTAAAATTCTCTAACATTGTCTTTTTAGCAAGGTCATTTTCGGTCAAGAACCAAAGTCCAGAGATAAGTACTTCGTTCAACCCAAACGCTCTTAGGTACTGAGATTTTGCTAATCTTCCAAAGTTTGTTTACTCATTCCTCCTCGTTTCACTGTTTGGATTCTTCTCCAAACTCAGTCCAAGCCTTCTAGGACTCTGCCATGAAAACCTCCGAATACAGAAGCACATGGTTTGTTCTTGCGTTATCCCCTTCAAATCTAGCTTCTTATCTTTCATGAGACCTAGTTTTCAGTTATCGGTTTGTCAGTTTAGCGGTCCATCTGTGAATAGGAAGTTGTCTGGAGGTTGAAGTGTTGATCCAGAGTAGCGGTTGTACTTTGTACGTCCTAAGAATGTTCTGTGCTTGTTCCCTCCGGTCAAAAGAACCCGAGAGAGCTAGACTTCTAGAAACCTCAGCTCTCTAGAATGTTGTGTTTGAACTCGCTGTAGGGTTTTCCCACTAAACTTGGGATTTAAGAGAGTGGGGACTTCCCTTAGAGATTCCCAGACTTCAGTGTCTGACAACCCTGCTCGTGTGTTTCCCATCTCACGGCCTATGAAGGATTCAGTAACCAGAGAGACAGTTAGGGAAGGGTTGTTGGGGATGAGGACTGGTGATAGCCTGAGAAATTACCCCTTAATGTCAAGGAACAAATCAGAAAAGCAAAAACAATCAGAAAACAAAAAGAAGAGTAGAAAGGAGGGAGGGAGGGAGGGAGGGAGGAAAGAAGGAAGGAAGGAAGGAAGGAAGGAAGGAAGGAAGGAAGGAAGGAAGGAAGGAGCCCTACCATCATGGGATGTGCAATCTACAAGTGGGTTGGCCACTGTAGCTGGGATCCACGCAGGGCAGATGCTTCTTCAAACACTGAAGCCTGTTGTGTGGAAGCCTCCAAAATATGCTGAGTGTCCCAGGGGCTGTCAGGGCTGGATTGTCTCTGCGTAGCTTCCTTCTGGAGGACCCAGCTGTGGACTTTTTAAACACACGCGTGAGCATGCAGGAAAGGCAGGTGAAAGGCGCTTGTGGGGCTGCCTGTCTCACTGCATCATCTCTTCTCCACTTATAATAAGCTGCGAGTCTCACCTTTGAGAACTGTCTTTTCCTTGATTACATACTTCTTAGGTTGGCTGCTTCTTGAAGACGTTTTGAGAGGCTCCGTCATCTAGCTGGGTACTCATCAATCTTAGCTGCACACCAGAATCACCTTTTTTAAAAAAGGGGGTGCTCTTAAAAAATGCTAGTGCTCAGGCTTCATCCCCAGAGAGTCTCATTTAAGAGTTCTTGGGCCGGGCTGCTCCCTGGTGACTCTGATTTCCATCCAGAGTTGGGCGCCACTGTTGCAGCCATTAACCTGCCCTAATCCCACGGTAAGTTCTTCTCGGATGATTTACGGAGCTCATCCTATCCACGAGCCATCAATTCCTCTAAACCCTCTTCTTAGAGAAGGGCCATCCTGATCCTATATCCGGATTTTGGAGTCATTCTTATTTTCAGGACCTGCAGCCAGCTGTTCCCAGGCAGTGCTTACCCTGGCCCTGGCTCTGTTGGGTTGAGTTACACTGGATGGGAAAGCATCAAGAAATTCACGGAGATACAGACTTTGTTTCGATTTATTTCATGAGTCACACCCAGCGGCGAGCTCCACGCACACCTCATAGAACGCCCTGAATGTCCCACTTGTTGGGTGACTGGATAATGTGTTCCCTTGGCAGAATTAAACTCAGGCCACCTGTGCAGTTTTTGCGATCTGTGTTTATTGTGATTACGAGGAACAGCAAGGATGGTAGGAGGAGACTCCTTTTAAAAGGGACTTTTACTTTTTCTGTTTGTTTTGTTCCTTTTCTTTCATACACATTGAGATGGATAGAGAGCATTTAGAGTGAAAATCTGGGGGAGGAATAAAAACCCAGTGCCCTCCCTGTTCTGAGTGGTTCAAAGACAGCTTAAGTCGGAGACCACGTTAAGAAACACCAGTTCTGGGCGAATCATCCCAGATGGGCATCTAGTAATGCTGTGGGTGATTTGCAAGGCTGCAGGAATCACACGGAGGCTGAGAATGGAAAGGGGGCTGGCGGCACAGAGGAGGCTCGGTGTGGGTGGGACAGAGGGCCCAGTGCTTTCCGGGTAATGGACCTTCCAGACTCTTCCTGCCCCACCTTGTTGCCTGAAGGGTGAGCTGGGGAGAGACAGGGGCCTCGCTCATGAAACCAGCTCCAGGGAGGCACTTCCGCTGCCCATCTCGGTGGTCTCCTCCAATGCTCACTTCCTAGCCAGCCCCACCCAGGCTCCTGGCTTCGCTCCAGGCTCTTAACTGAGCTGCTTTGGCAGAGGTCGCGGATGTACACTTATGTCCATTTGCTGACTCCCTCCCCTGCTTTCGATAACTGTTGCCATCTCTCTCCTTGAAACTGTACTTCCTCAGCTTCCAAGACCATTTCCCCCAGTTCCCTAAGTTAACCCACCAGGCAGTCATGCCAGAGCTGCCCACCCCAACCCCGGTCCACCACCGGCTCCTCCGTTGTGTGGCATCACACCTAGATATTGTGCTCATTTCTTTTCTCTTACTTGCAAACACCATCGCTGGGCAAAAGCCAACGCATGCACCTTCCTGCCCCCCATCTTGTCCCCACCTCTAAATCTGGGGCGGTCTTTCTGGACACACTTCTGATCCTGTTTCTCCTCCACAAAAGCTGTGCTTCCCTCCACGACCTCGTCAAGTGCCCTGATGGCCCTCTCTTCCAGCCTCCATCACGGAGACTCTGAGGGGGACCCGCTGGTGGTGTCCACGGGGCCCTTCGTCCTCCTTGCTGCGCTCATGGTCTCCCTTCTATCTGGGATTTCCTTCACACCTTTCTGCACCGGGTCACCTCTTCCACCTCTTTTAGACCCCGGTCAAGCCCCGTGTCCCCTTTCAGGATTCCCCAGGCCCTGATCGATCCGTGCTCTCAGGGCATCCGGTGTGTTTCTCTCTCCTTTCCTTGGAATCACATCCTTCTCTATTGGAAGTCTCTACTGACGTGTCTGTTTCTGGATGACACTCACCTTGAAGGTGGGGACCACGTCTTGTGGATCTTGGTGCACTCAGCGTCCAGAATGGCACCTGCACATGCCAGGTGCTCATTCCACGTTGACTGAACCGAACAGAATGGAGATGAGGAAGCCTAGAGAACCCCCTCCCTTCCTTCCTCTGCCTTTGGTCTCTTGGTTGCTCCCTTCTAAAGATGCTGGGCTCTGATTGTTCACCTGTGGTTGCTGTCACCACTAAAGGGGGCTCGAGGCCTGGTCTTCGGGGAGCATTTCTAGTGATGCAGACCCAGCCATGCTGAGGCGGGGGGAACTCTTGGGAAGTCTTGAGTGGCCAGCATTTCTGTGTTGTCTGGACAGGGTCAGTGCCGTTCCACGTACAGTTGACCTTCGCTCCCAGATGCAGGCCCCTCCCTGCTCATCTCTGGGGAGGGCGGCACACCTGTGCGTAGCTGGTGGCCTCGCTTACCTTCTCCACGGAGACCTTCAAAAACGCATCTCCACCTACTGGTGGCCAAGAACGCGCGTCACAATCCCTTTATTGGGAGAAATGTTTGACTTTTCGGGACTCTTGTATGGCACTACCTGCTCTGTATTCTGGGGCACGTCTGTTGCCTTGCATACAGACAGCCTTGTAATGATAGATTCCCTAAAACATCAGTCTCCCGACAACAATAATTATAAAGTGTGTATCCTCTTGTTGACTTTGCAAGCGTACAAGCGTATGGCTTCTTGAAGCGAAGCATAAATTCCTTTACTTCTGAGATTCTCCCAGGGCGAATGTCATATCGTTAAGCCGTTGAGTTAGTCACTGCACTTGTGTGTCCTGTCTCTCTCACTCCCTCCAGGTCATAGACAAAGTGTTTTTTCTTTGCTGTTTTCTCTTTGCTGGGGAAATCTGGACACAGCTGGTCCACACAGCTATCACTGCATTTCTCATGCCGATGCTGGCTAGACACACGCCCCATTTGGAAGATGATGGGCACCGTCTTGCCCTTCAGATGCTCTGTTTACATCTCACTCTCTCCCTTGCTCTTGCCTCGCCTTTGAGGCTCTGCCTTCATTAGGTAGGTCAGATATAGCCTAAGAGACAGGCAAGAATTAGCACTTTGGAGAGGTGAGCTATAGACCTTGAGGTCCAGCAGATCGAAACTGCAGTTTCCCTCCTGTGACCATTGGCCAGCTATGACTTCCCCGCGGAAACAGATGTCTTCCCATCTCCCGGGCTATCTGTAGGTGGCAGGTCCTGGAGCTGATGCCCCTGTGGTCCCAAGACTGTTGTGTGACTCTCTCAACGGGGGCCAATGGAGTGGGCGTTTTCTCTCTCTGACTTGCAGAAGGACAATCTTATCGGGGCAGTGAATGTTACACAGTCCCACTTCTGCACTTTGTTCAAACAGAGTCGCAGTGTCCAGTTAAATAACCCAAATAGCAGTGAGGTTAGATGTAGGTGGTCCGGGCCTTGGGGGACTCTGGACCCACAGGCATCCCACATGCTTGCTGGACTTATAATAGAGTCAGTCAGAGCCTGTGAAAGCCCCTGTGTTCAGGAGGGGACAGAGCAGGCTTTGTGCTGCTCTGGGCTGGGGTGCTCATGTCACTGCTGACCGTCACCGTGGGCATGGACCGTCACGCTTGAACTTGCCTGCTTTGTGACGCCTCAGGTGGAGGATTTTCTTGTCCCTCCACCAAAGGTTGTGTGGCAGACAAGGAAGGGGTTGCCTGCGGATCTGATACCCTTTCAGCTTTGTTTGGGCTTTAGACCAACCTTGGGGGACCAAGAACAGTTGAAAGGGACCAGGCACCATGCAGCTTGCCCGTGACCACCTCCTCTCTCTGCAGTGTCCTTCCTCCCTGTGTCCTCCCCCTTTTCCTCTCCATGTGTTCTTCTGTCTGCCTAGTGGCGGCCATGGGCATTGCTTGCTTGGTCTCTGATGTAGCGATCCTGCTAAGGAGGTCAGCATGGAGTTCTGCCCCTGTGCTCGGCGTGAGTGCCACTCAGGTAACGGTGAGGTGTCACTGTCCCTGATTTCAGAGAATGCCACAGCCCATCTGTGGAGTGGTTTACAGGCTTCCAGGGGCTCCCACACCCAGCCGTCCTTGCAAAGATATAGGTGGACTTCTCTTGCCACCCGAATTCTCGCTGGACCCCTCATGTCAACTGGCAATGTGTGACGGTTAAAGGAAATGAGGAGGAAAGAGGAGGGGAGACCTTGGAAGCCATGGTCTGGGTCACGTATATTGGACACAGAGAGCAGATCGTTTCCTGGGTTCCTGTACCTTTGAGGCCCTCCTGTCAGTTCTGGATCTGGTGGCAGATTCCTGCCTGAGTTGGATGTGCCCTCTCTTCCTGCAGCCCATGTCCTTCTCCCTAAGAAAGAGAGAAGGGTGCCCTGGTGTGTGTGTGTGTGTTTGTGTGAGGTGGGGTCGAGTCTGGGAGGAGAGCAGGGTGGGTGGGGCAGGTGCTCCGGGTCCCATGGAGTCTGGTATGGGGGTGGTGCAGGGTCCCCGCTCCATGACCCCTCCTGCCCCCAGCTGGTCCCTCTCCTTCCCAGGTCTGTGTGTGATGAGCGCGGCATCCATCTACACGGTCAGGCACCCGGAATGGCATCCCAACTCGGAGAACTCCTACGGCTTTGCCTACATCCTGGCTTGGGTGGCCTTCCCACTGGCCCTTCTCAGCGGCGTCATCTATGTGATCTTGCGGAAACGTGAATGAGGCACCGGGACAGGACGTCCGAGGGTCTGAGCGCACGCAGGGAGGGAGGAAGTAAACCAGAAGCCAGGAAAAAAAAGGAGCTAGCCAAAAAACCCAAACTCAAACCAAACCAAACAGAAAGCAGGTGCGGGGGGGGGGGTGGTTAGTGTTGATTGAAGATGTATATAATATCGACGGTTTATAAAACCTATTTATAACACTTTTTACATATATGTACATAGTATTGTTTGCTTTATGTGTTGACCATCAGCCTTGGGTTGAACCTTAAAGTAGCTAAGGAACTTGACATCCTAACCGTATAATCAAGCTCAGTTTTTTTGTTTGTTTGTTTTTGTTTGTTTTGCCCAGAAATAAAATAAGTCCATCTTGCCCCTTCCCTTTCGTCTGAAAGAAGATACCTCCCTCCCACTCCACCTCATTTAGAAAACCAAAGTGTGGATAGAAACCCCAAATGGCCCAAAGCCCTTTTACTGTGGGTGACCCAGTGTGTGACACACAGACATGCACTGCCCACGCCTCTGTGTGCAACCTTACCTGCACTCGGACAGAACCCCCAAACTGGAGCCCTCGGAGAATCACGGCTTGTGGCTTTGGAATACTTGCCCTTGAAGGGGGGTGTCCCGGTCACGCATCTAGGTGAGAAATTGGTGACAACAAACCTACGAAGTGGTGCTATGTATTTACCATTCCTTACGATCACTAATCATCTAAACGCCTCACTGGAAATCCAATTAACAATTTTACAGCATGAAGTCGAATGGAGACCTGAATAATTCTGTGTAAGATAAATGGTTTATAACCACGTTTGTGCCTAGCTAGGCTGCTGTTATTACTATAATAAATAACAAACCACCGCCTTTCTCACTCCCACGTTTTCCTTATGGTCGGAGCATCAGGACAAGCTTCTAGACCCCCGGGGACAGTGGGTTCCCGGGATGCAGCAGGGTCTAGACTGTCCTCTGCCTCCAAGGACTGTCTGGCAATGACTCGTACTGGCCACCAACTGTAGATGTATATACGGGGCCCTTCTGATGCTAAGACTCCAGACCTTTTTTTTTTTTTTTTATATTTTTTTCCTTAGCTTTTTCTGAGTTTATACCAACTGTGTGGACTAAGATGCATTAAAATAAACATCAGAGTAACTCACTGAGCTCTTGTGGGTTTTTGTGGGTGAGGGTGCGAGGTGCGTGTCGGAGCGGAGGGAAGAGGGTCACGGAGCCGCTGCTGGGCAGATGATCTGGGTTGCAGTTTGGTGCTAAGGGACCAAAATCATCACCTTTGTCCAGACTCTGGGGGCATCTTATGCCTTCCAGAAGCCTGTGCAAACGTCTGCTAACTGGAGAGCCTGGGCGTTGCAGCTGAAACAGACCCTGAAAGTGGGCCGGAGGAGCCTGAGTGTTATTTAGCTGAACCCTCTTTCTCGTGTTCTGGTCTCTGATGACCCGCATGGGGTCCAGAGCATGGCACACACTCACTTAATATATGGGATGTTGGCGTGAGCAGCGCGGGTCCCTAACCTTTGGGGGACAGATGTGATGCGATGGACCGTCTGCATGATGGTGACCTGAGGCCAGACCTTCATGGTGATCTATATGTGTAAATGTTTAGCATAGGGACGGGCAGGTAGAAGGCACTCTATAAATGAGTGTTTATCCCAAATGTCATGATAGAGGTGTATTACAAGGAGATATTGGCTGTTCTGGGGAATCTCACTACCTACACATTAGACTCTCCCGTGCAGGGCTCACCCGGAGATGCAGATTCCTTGTGTCTATGGTGGGACCCATGCTGCCTTGATAGGTTTCAAGAACCCTGCTAGTGATTACAGCGTTTCGCTGAGGGTGACAACCACTGAGCGTGTCCAGCGCTTCTCAGAGTTTAACTCGCTAATGAATTGACTGGGAGTCTTGTGAAATGCAGATTCTGGTGCAGCAGGTCTGGGTAGGGGCTGAGGGTCTGCATTTCCAACTTAGAGCTTGAGCGATGCCAGTGCTGCCGGCCCCGATCACACTCTGAGGTGGAAGGATCTAGAATGAGTCCACCTTCAGGCACCTCATGCTCTGGCGTCTTTGGACATCCGTGATGGAAGGGCTTCTCCCTTCCAAGGTTTCCAGCAGAGACCCGCTTTCTCTGTTTTGACTCGGATAGATTGGGTAAAGTGGCACAGATGGCCACAAGGTGATTGAAGAAACTGGGAATTTCACTTTACATGCTTGAACTTTGAAAATACACATGTTTATTTCATAAGGTTTCTTTTATAACATTTAACTAAAAATTAATAATCAAGAACAGAGAAGAACAGAAATGGCCCAAATCTCACCATTTAGGTAACACTTTTGGCATTATAAAAGTAATATACATCCAGGATCGTGACATGCGAAAGCCTCTTTTCCCCATCTTTTCCATAGTCTCTTGCCAAAAGTAGCCAGAAGACATAGTTTATGATTTCTGCCAGGAAAGAATGCAATGCCCCCACAGATACATCCATTCAAGTGTTTGTAAAATTTACACAAAATGAAGAAAAGTACTCACATTATTCTACATCATGCTGTTCTTTTCACTTAAGGATGTAAATTGGAGATCTTTCTATAGGGACATATACCTTATTCTATTTTTAGTGAGCTCTGTTTCAATCTTTCAAAATCTGCATAGTATTTCACTGTGTAGCTGCACATTTATTTACCAATCCCTCATTGATAAGCACTTTGATTGTGTCCTGGTTTTTATTATTACCCCAAATGTTTCAGTGAACATTCTTACACATGAATATTGGTGCATTTTAAGAGTACATCCAAGTGCTAAATTCCTGGTAAGGATATTACCAAGACAAAGGGCATGCATATTTTTAAAAAGTATACACGTGGCTGTGGTGGATCTCCCATCCGCGGGCCAGTCCTTCTGATCTGGGAACCCGTCTGCCGTAGTTTATTCTAAGTGTGAAAATACTTGCAGATCATATACCTGGAAAAGGACTTGTATTCAGAATATATATAAAGAACTCTTACACTCAATAATAAAAAGACAAATAATCCAGTTAGGATGTGGGCAAAGGACGCGAATGGATTTTTGTCCAAGGTATATATGCAAATGGCCAGTAAGCAACTGAAAAAATGTTCAACAGCTTTGGTCATCAGGGAAATGCAAACACAAACCACAGTGAGATACTAGTTCATACCCACTAGGTAAGCTCAAATCAAAAAGTCTGATAATAACACATGTTGATGAGGAGGTGGAGAAATTGGAACCCAGATACACTGCTGGTGGGAATGGAAATGGTGCAACAGCTTTGGAGAAGATTGTCAGTTCCTCAAAGGGTTAAGCATACTAACCCTATGACCCTATGACCCAGCAATTCCTCTTCTAGGTATTTATGCAAGAGACATGAACAAATGTGTCTGAGCAAGAACTTGTATGTGGATGTTTATGGCAGCATTATTTATAACAGTCAAAAGATGGAAACAACCCCAAAGTTCATCAGCTGATGAATGAATTCACAAAATGTGGTCTATCCACATGCTTTCTCCACAAAAAGTAATGAGGTACTGCCACATGCTACAACATGGATGAACCTAGGAAATCTTAGGCTAAGTGAAAGAATCCAGTCATAAAAGACTGCATATTACACGATTGAATTTCTATGAAAATCCAGAACTGGGAAATGGATAGAGACAGGTTTGTTTAGAGCTGGGAAAGGGCGGATGAGGATGTAGGGCTGTAAGAGCTAAAAAGTATGATGTTGGGCTTCCCTGGTGGCGCAGTGGTTGAGAATCTGCCTGCTAATGCAGGGGACACGGGTTCGAGCCCTGGTCTGGGAAGATCCCACATGCCGTGGAGCAACTGGGCCCGTGAGCCACACCTGCTGAGCCTGCGCCTGTGCCCCGCAACGGGAGGGGCCGTGATAGTGAGAGGCCCGCGCACCGCGATGAAGAGTGGCCCCCGCACCGCGATGAAGAGTGGCCCCCGCACCACGATGAAGAGTGGCCCCTGCTTGCCGCAACTAGAGAAAGCCCTCGCACGAAACGAAGACCCAACACTAAAATAAAATAAATAAATAGAGTAGCTATTAATTTAAAGAAAAAAAAAAAGTATGATGTTTCCTTCTGAGTGACGAAATGCTCTAATATTGACTGTGGTTATGGTTGCACCGCTTTTCACCAATGAATTGTATATTTTAAATGGGTCAATTGTATAATAGGAGAATTATATCTCAATAAAGCTCCTAAAAAAGAAAAGAAAAGGGACAGCTGTTTGCTCTAGCCCGTCCTAATTTTCTCATTAGGTCTGTTCTTTCTGTTTGGAAAGTAATCACCTTTTATTTTTTGTGCTTTCAGATGTATATTTTAAAGGGATGAGATTCTTATTCCTTCTGAGCGATATAAAGCAAAACAGGATATTGGAGATGAACAGTTAACATAGCTCTTCACTCACAGAATCTTGGGTTTTCCCAGAGGATTGTTTTGATGACATTTATTTTCCGTCCTTGAGCTCTTCTGAGAAATAACTGCAATCTTAGGAATTTGTAGCAATGCAGTTTTGGTTCAAAACTGCCCTCCTAGCAGCTGCTTTGTGCTTTGCACTCAGGAGGGTACCGTTTATGAAATGGCAAACGCAGGGAGGTGTCAGGCTGGTTTCTTTGCAATTATCTTCTCTCCAGGACCTTGAACCCTTTATGTCTTAGTGACTCTGAACTTCAATTTTGTCTCCCCAACTTTTCAAGGTGCTAAGAACGCCGTTAGCCTTCCTGCCCTTTGCAACTGCTTTCAGGACAGCTTTTCAATCTCTTGGTCTGTTGCTTATTAATTGGCAAATCTTTTAAGCAGAAATTTAGGAAAGGACATTGGGGTTTTCTTCTCACATCTGCTGCCTGAGTCCTGGAGATCTTGGTATCTCTTGATGCTGTCAAACAGATGAAAAAAAATAGAATCCAGATTTTCTAGTAGTTCTTGGCCAGAAGAAGTTATCTATTCTGTAAGCTGCTATGAGCCGTTCTACAAGGAGACCCTTTTATTTTGGAAACAAAAATTCAGTATTTATTTTGAAAGAGTTCATTTAAATGTATAAATGTCAATTGGGGGGAACATTGATAACTTCCCAGGCAGGCACACAGTCTGGATAAACTCTAATGATTCCACTCTTTGTTTACACTTCAGTAACATTTTTTGTTTTCATTATATAGGTCCTATACTTTTACCTTAACTCTGTTTCTAGGCATTTACATGCTTTATGGCTTTTGTGAATTTCTTTTATTCTATGGTGTTTTATTGCTAGTTATTGTGGACATGTTGGAAACATTGATTTTTCTCAAGTTTTATACTTGTTTCTTTTACTGAATTGCCTCATTATTTTCAATATTTCTCTAGTTGATTATCTTGGCTTTTCACATAGATAATCACAGCATAGCAAAAACAGAAAAAAAGAGGGATAATGTGCCTTTTCTTCCTTTTCCGTATTTACGGTTCTTAATTCTTAAAATTTTATTTATTTTCTAAAACTTCCAGAACATGCCAAATAATAGCTGTGATAGTAGACATCATTCCATCTTTTTTCTGAATTTAATAGGAATACTAGTGCTTATAATTATTTAGCAATAATTTATTTCAGTAAGTACATATTTCTGATTCTCAACTTAATAAGAATTTTAACCAAGAATTTATATTAAATGTTACCAAATTTTTTCAATCTTTATCAAGAAGACTATTTTTTTATACCTTTAAAAAAGAAAGGTGAATCCTATCAATAGTTTTCTTAATATTGACTCATTGATTTTGTTAATGGAATAAAGTCCACTTTTTGGAAAGCAGCATTCTTTTGACATATTGTTGGGTCATTTTTGCTAGTACTTTATTAAGGCTTTTTTGGTGTTTGTATTTGTAAATGAGATTGATTTTGAGGGATGTGTGTGTGTGTTGAGGATGGAAGTGTGGAATGAACTCCATCCGTATTAGTACAGAGAAACCATCAGCTTGTTTTGTTGGGGGACTGTATGGGGACACTGATTTTCTATACATTTGGCAGTTTTCAAGTCACGTGCACTTCTGTGCAATGACTGCTGAGAATTGTAAGACAATTCACAATCGATTGACCTACTGATTTGACATAATTGATCGTGACGTTTAGACTCTAACATTCACAATCTAATCAGTGGACTCTAAAACTGAACTCTACACGTTGAGAATTTCCAGTGGATCTTCTCTGGGATTGATATTGATCCTTTTCTTTTTGGAATTCCAGATGGAGCCAAGAAGAAGGTAAAAATAAGATTTTAAAATGCCCAAGCTTTATTACTGCACTCGGATTTAGAATATAAAATCTTCAATGGGCCAATCCATATGGGGCAGGCACGTAGGTTTAAGATTTGGAGAGGTATGGGACCACCTTGAGGCTCCTACACTGTTTATCAGGACCTAAATCTCTGAGAAATATACGAGTGAGTCCACATCTCTGAAGGATTGCAGACAAGAAACGTTTCCTAATTGAGTGAAAAAGCATTCCCTTTACTCTTTGTGCCCCTTTGGTTTCCATTAGGTATTTCCCAGGATAATTTTATTGCTTTGCCAAATTAAGAAGAACAACAAGAAAACTATTGTCTAAGAGTACGTCCCTATATTCGCACTATTCATCCTAAAGGAGATGAATATTCTTTTACCTTACTAAATCAGTGACTCAGCTTCAAAAGTACTGGAAAGGCTTTCATTACCCACGTAGACAGGGGATGTCAGTCTTGAAAGTTTATAAATTATGGGTACTTTTCTCATGTCACTCCCAAGTAGGTAATTCAATGAGTCAGTTACAATGTATGGGTTTCAAAGTAGATTTCCACAGAGGGAGCCCCTGCTTGAGTAATAGAATGTTCCTTTTACCTCCGTTAAAACTAACAAACTAAAGATTTTGAATAGAATTCATAATTTTTCCACCTCCAGCTCTGTTTGCGGTCAAATGCTCTACCACTAAGCTATACCTCCACACCACTCCAGCTCTATTTGTATACTAAGCACAAGAATTTTTTCGGCAGAAATGAACCAAAGGACTGTTTCTATTATGGCTGAGTAATATTCCAGTGTATATATGTGCCACATCTTCTTTATCCATTCATCTGTCGATGGACACTTAGGTTGAGAAGAAAGTGTATTCTGTTGCTTTTGGATGGAATGTCCTATAAATACCAATTAAGTCCATCTTATCTAATGTGTCATTTAAAGCTTGTGTTTCCTTATTTATTTTCATATTGGATGATCTGTCCATTGGTGAAAGTGGGTGGTTAAGGTCCCCCACTATTATTGTGTTACTGTTGATTTCCCCTTTTATGGCTGTTAGCATTTGCCTTATGTACTGAGGTGTTCCTATGTTGGGTGCATAAATATTTACAATTGTCATATCTTCTTCTGGGATTGATCCCTTGATCATTATGTAGTGTCCTTCCTTGTCTCTTGTAACATTCTTTCTTTTAAAGTCTATTTTTTCTGATATGAGTATTGCTACTCCAGCTTTCTTTTGATTTCTATTTACATGGAATATCTTTTTCCATCCCTTCACTTTCAGTCTGTATGTGTCCCTAGGTCTGAAGTGGGTCTCTTGTAGATGGCATATGTACAGGTCTTGTTTTTGTATCCATTCAGCCAGTCTATGTCTTTTGGTTGGAGCATTTAATCCATTTACATTTAAGGTAATTATCAATATGTATGTTCTTATTACCATTATCTTAATTGTTTTGGGTTTGTTTTTGTAGGTCTTTTCCTTCTCTTGTGTTTCCTGCCTAGAGAAGTTCCTTTAGCATTTGTTGTAAAGCTGGTTTGGTGGTGCTGAATTCTCTTAACTTTTGCTTGTCTGTAAAGGTTTTAATTTCTCCATCGAATCTAAATGAGGTCCTTGCTGGGTAAGTTTTTCCCTTTCATCACTTTAAATATGTCCTGCCACTCCCAGTGAAGGGGCTCCCTAGTGTGTGGAAACTTTTCCTCCTTCACAGCTCCCTCCCACTGGTGCAGGTCCTGTCCCTATCCTTTTGTCTCTGATTTTTCTTTTTTCTTTTGCCCTACCCAGGTACGTGGGGAGTTTCTTGCCTTTAGGGAAGTCTGAGGTCTTCTGCCAGCGTTCAGTAGGTGTTCTGTAGGAGCTGTTCCACATGTCGATGTATTTTGATGTGTTTGTGGGGAGGAAGGTGATCTCCTCATCTTACTGCTCCACCATCTTGAAGGTCCCCTCGTTTTTGTGGTTTTTATTAGACCCAGTTTGCCTTTGGTGTCCTAAATTCTTGCACTGAAATCCTCTAATTCTGCTTCACCCTTGAAGCTTGCTGACAACTGCAGGACTCATAATTAGGCAATTGTTATGCTTAATACACTAATTTTTTCCCCACTCTGTATTCTGTGCAGATTTTTATTATCTGGTATCAAAGGAAATTGAAGGATAGAATAAATAGGTCTCTGTTTATTGGACTCCTCCTGAGAGTCAATCTCATTTCTGATTTGACAAAAGAAAAATTTGCTGTTGTAAAACCTCCTTTTTTTTTTTCCATTGATTTTGCTCTTTTCTCCTGTAATCTCTTACATAATCTGCCCTTTGGGTGGAAGGAAGTTCTAGAGGTCTGTCGTGGAGAGAATAAAATGGGGTTTGCAAGAGGAAGGGTTGTTGAGTTGGGGGTTATTTTTGCAGGCAGCTCTCCCAGAAGGAGGGGTGGGAAGGCCCCTCTCACGGCAAGGTGCTCCTTACTTCGGACTGATGGAGCCGGGGAGACCTGAGTTTGCAAAAGTAAATGACTGTTTTCCAGGAGCTCTAGTGGCTTCCAGTGGTGAGGGACAAGTGGTCCAAAGGAGTGGGACCCCCTGGGACACATCCAGCTGTTCCCAAAGGCCACTGGCAATCACTTTCTAAACATGAAGTGTTAAGACACGGGGAGGAGAAAAGAGATGATTACCTCCCCTTTTTGCTGCTAAATGTGAATGTGTCCTTCACTTGTTGTAGGTGGGTTGCAAGTGTTTGAAGGATTAAACTGACCTTTGTTTTTTGCATAAATACTGACCACGGAGGAAGTGAGTGTATTCTCAAGTGGTCTCGGTCTGCACTCTCCTGCCCAGTAACCACCAGCCACGTGTGTCTACTGAACACTTGAAACGTGGCCAGTGTGATGAGGAACTGAATTTTTAACTTCAGTAATAATTTACATTGAGGGCTTCCCGGGTGGTGCAGTGGTTAAGAATCTGCCTGCCAATGCAGGGGACATGGGTTCGATCCGTGGTCTGGGAAGATTAGCCCCTGTCCGCCGCAACTAGAGAAAGGCTGAGTCCAGCAACGAAGACCCAATGCAGCCAAAAAGAAAAAATTTACATTGAATTTATGTACAGTGTTTTTGTATGTTTATTATACGTTGAAATGATAATACTTTAGATATACTGGGTTAAATATAATATATTTTTGAAATTTATTTTATCCATTTCATTGTACATTTTGGAACATATTTGAAAATATGTTTTAAAAATGCATCCGTAGTTCATTCCTCTTAATTGTGGACAAGTGTTCCAAGTGTTTGGCTACCACACTTTGTTTATCCATTCACTTGTTAATGGATATTAAGGTTGTTTCTGTTTGGAGACCATTATAAATAAAGCTGCTATGAACATCTGTGTGCTAGTCTGAATGAATACATATTTCCTTTGCTCTTGGGCAAATTCCTAGGAATAAAATGACTGACTTCTATGGTCAGGGTAAGTTTGTCTTTGTAAGAAACGGCAATACTGTTTTGCAAAGTGGTTGCACCATTTTATACCCCCACCCACAAGGCAGGTGGAGGTCAGTCTCCAATTTTAGCAATTCCGGGAGATAATAGAAAATATATGTTGGTCTCTGCCCCTGGCTCCTGGCACAGAGCTCCTAAAACCCTTGTAACCTCCTAAGTGATGAGAACACTGGGAGCAGCTCCCATTCCATACTGGTCTTTGACTTCTGTTTCTGACACAGAGCTCCTGAAACTCTTGGAACTTCCTGGGTGACAAGTGTCTTTTGTTCTAACGAGGTGACTCTGGGTGACTCCTGGATGAGGGCTGGTCACCAGAAAGACCAAGCCATGATTAGAAGCTTGGAATTTTCAGCCCCACTTTCCTGGTTCTCTTTAGAAGGAAGAGGGGCTGAAAAAGGAGTTAATGATCGCTCATGCCTATGTGAGGAAGACCCCATAAAATCCCCAAATTACAGGGTTCGGGGGAGCTTCCGGGTTGATGAACACGTGGAGATGCTGGCAGAGTGGGACGTGAGCTCCGCAGTGCTTCCTACGTACCCTGCCCTATGCACCTCTTCCCCGTGGATGTTCATCTGTATCCTTTATCATATCCTGTATCCTAAACCAGTAAACATAAATACACTGTCTTCCTGAGTTCTGTGAGCCACTTTAGCAAATTAATTGAACCCGAGGAGGGGGTCGTTGGCAACTCCCACCTCTAGCTGGTCGGTCAGAAGTCCAGGTTAAGAGCGTGTGTGCGTGTGTGTGTGTGTGAGTCTTGTGGGCCTGAGCCCATAACCCATGGGATCTGACACTATCTCTGGGTAGGTGATGTCACAATTGAGTTAAGTTATAGGACACCCAGCTGGTGTCACAGAGAATTGCTTGGTGTGCGGGGAAACCTTCATTCATTTGGTGACCAGAAGTGTCAGAAGCGAAGTGTTTGTGTACATTGTACAGGAGATGCCCAGGGAAGAAATACACAGTAGGGAAGAACTAGGTTTTTCCCTACATGGGGGGTAGATAACTGAGTTTTTCCTTCACACATGCTAATCAGTGTGTAGTAGTATCTCACTGTGGTTTTAACTCACACCCTCAAATGACTTATGAACATTTTTTGTTGTGCTTATTTTCAATCTGCACATTTTTGCTAAACTCCCTGTTCACATGTTTTTCTCATTTTTGAATGGGGTTGTTTGCTTTCTTATTACTGGGTTTTGATATATCTTTATTTATTCTGGATACAAGCCCTTGGTTGAATACAGGATTTGTAAATAGTTGTGACTTATCTTTCCATTCTCCTAAAGTGTATTTCAAAGAGCAGAAGTTTTTAATTTTGGCAAAGCCCAGTTTACAAATTTTTTAATTGTATGGATTATGTTTCTTGGTGTTTGCAGCTGAGAAACCTTTGCCAAACCTAAAGTCAAAATCATTTTCTCCTGTATTTTCTTCTAGAGTTTTATAGTTTTGGGCTTTACATCTAGGTCTATAATCCGTTTTGAGTTAATTTTTGAGTGTAGTGTGAGGTGTGGATCAAAGTTCCCTTTGTCTATCTTTCATTCTTTTTTTCTTCTTCTTCTTTTTTGTGGATATCTGGTTGTCCTGCCACCATGTGTTGAAAAGAATCTTTTCTCCACAAAATTTCCTTCGTGTCAGAAATCAGTTTTTCAGCATGTCTGGGTCTATTTCTAGATTCTGTTTCTATGATCTATGTGTCTATCTTGATGCTAAAACACACTGTCTTGATTCCTGTGGCTTTGTAATGTCTTGAAACCAGATAGTTTTACCACCCTAGTTTGTTCTGTTTCAAGTTCCTGTGGCTTTTCTATGTCTTTTGCATTTTGTGCTATTATTGTTGTATATTTTAATTTTACATTACATTATCAATCTCACATTACACTGTTATTGTATTTGTCTAAACAATGATCTTTTAGAATGTTTTTTTTTCTCCAATTTTTTTATTATGGTAAAATATGCATAAAATTTGCCATCTTGATCATTTTTAAGTATTCAGTTCAGTGGTATTAAATATGCTCATAAGGTTGTGCAATCATCACCCCCACAGCTCTTTTCATCTTGGAAAAGTGAAACTTTCTATCTAGTAAACACTAGCTCCCTATTCCTCCTCCTTCAAGCCCCTGAACACCACTGTTCTTCCCGTCTTTATGAATCTGATCATGATAGGTACTTCAGACAAGTGGAATCCTGCAGTGTTTGTCCTTTTGTGACTGGCTTATTTCACTCAGCATGATGTCCTCAAGGTTCACCCATGTTGTCACATGTGTCGAATTTCCTTCCTTTTGAAGGCTGAATAATATTCCGTTGCACGTGTAGACCATTTGTTGCTTATCCATTCATCCATTGATAGATACTTGTGTTGCTTCCACATTTTAGCTATTGTGAATAATGCTGCTATGAACATGGTGTACAAATATCTTTTTGAGATTATGCTTTCAATTCTTTCAGGTGTCTTTTATAGTGTTTTTGAGTATATATCCAAAAACTATATATATAGTTTTTTTAGCATTTTAAAAGGATTTTTAGTATTAAAAGATGCATATATGACTTTTTGGCTGGTATCAACTGATATCAACATTTCACTACTTGGGGTACAGAACTCAGCACAAGACAGCTATATGAGAAACAAAAGAAATATAAATGTCTAGGATCTTAGAGAGACTACAGACTAATGAGGCGGGGTAGACAGATGTATACCCAGAATCTCGGTGGCGTGCTTACAATTTGACCTAAGCTCAAAACAATATGGGTACATCCCAAAGTGAGAAATAATGGTGTCACCTACCACTTATTAAGTGCTTTACTGGGCATGAACTGGAGTGTTTCCACGCATTGTTTCTTTGATGACGCATGGAAAATGCATATGAAAATCTGAACTTACAAGATAGATCAATCAAAGGGTGACTATTTGCATTATAAAAGAATTCTTTGTGGTGCAAAAGGATTAGCATGGGGTTCCTTTAAATAGCATCTCCCCTGTGTATTAACGTGTTTATTTATAGATCATTAACTACTTGACAGAGGTGCCGCAGGGCAGAGCAGCTCACAGACAACTGGTCAGGTGGCCCTACCGGTGGAAGATCAATTAAATTTGAAGACAAAGTGTCTTTGAAATGATACACGAAGTTAATGGGGAAAGGGGATTCATTTGCCCCAATTTGTTTTGTCTCAGTGGGCAGCACATACATTGGGTGAACCACACACCTATGTGCTCTCATTCATGCTTTATCCAGGCAGATGTGTTCTCCACGCGGTATGGCTAAGGTCTGACATGTTCAGGGTCATAGCGATGTTTGGCCTCCTTTTGGTTGCGCTTTAATTAAGAGGTAAAATGATTAAAGTGGCAGATGTTTCTAGCCTGAGGACCTGGGCCCCGTTACATCAAGCAGATGGTCCCAAGTAGGAGACCATCCTTTAATGAAGAAGCATTTGCAATTCATGAGCGTTCATGATGTCCATTTCTCTCACTCCTCAGTGTTCAGCTTGTTAGGGGTCCCATTGTGTGGCCAGGGACCATGATGAATTAGGCAAACCCCTTCTGGTTTGGGACAGTGTCTTGCGCTGCTGAAAATTAAAAGTATTATCACCCAGAAGATCAGAGTGGGGAGTCCTCCTGCCCTCTCTCTTCTCTGCCTGGTGATCTGGCTGAGAGTAAACACCTACGTCACAGGCTCTATCAAGGTATGAATTGGCTTTAAGGACGCAGAGCGGTGAAAGAACTCGCTTGCTTCTCCGTTCGATTCCTGAAATGTTCACCTTGGGATTGACCCTGGTTGATCTGGGGCTCATTTTGATTCTTTGCCCAGAAAGACTGACAGGCAGAGGCTCAGGAAAAACTGTCATTTGCAGGCAAAATATTTTGGCTTGATACCACAAAACATGGATTCTGCTTTTGATGCCCAGTGTGACCTGGGGCAAATCACACACACACACACACACACACACAACCAGATAAACTTAACCAAAATAAGGGAAAACAAATACACAACAGTAGAAGTGAGACGGGGAAGGTGACCATAGATTCTAAGTGGATTAAAACAGTAAAAAGATGATTCTGGAAACAATTCCATGTGAATACATTTCAAATTGTTACGGAAACGGATGCTTTTGTAGGAAATTCAGAACTTGACACAAGGAAGAGACCTAAATAAAGCAATCACCGTGAGAAAATTTTTAAGCATTTGTTAAAGGACTATCCCATCCCCAAAATACGAGGCCAAGAGGGCACTAAAAAGCAGCTTTTTGACCTTCAAAGACTAGAAAATTCTTGCACTATTTAATGTGTTCCAGAGCACAGATAAAAATAGAAGGCTTTCCAGTTCATTTTACTAAGTTAGCCTAGCCACACGTATCAATCAGCTTTCCAGCAGGAAACAGATATCACACTCACACTGACTAATTTGAAGAGAGCTCAGTTAAGGTGTGGGAAGGATGCAGAAGTGCCAGATGGTAGTGCAGTCCTGTTCACCACCCTTGGCTTGAAGGGGCGGGGAGAGGGTCTTATCAGAACCTCCTAAGAGGGCCTGGCAGCAGTTATGATATTTGCTCCTTGGACCCAGTCTGCTTCCCGTGAACTTGCAGGGAAGGCTTGGGAGAATAGATGCCCTCACCCCCTTCTTCTCCCACCCTCCAATTTCCTTCCTGGTTCCTCATTGGTCAAACCCAACTGGAAGCCATAGGTCAATGGAGTCCATTGATGTGGTCCCTGGGGGTCAGCCTCCGAGGGCAGAGAGCAGGTGGAGGAAGGTGGAGGTGGCCCTAGAGGGGCCAACGGAAGTCCTGTCACACACCATGGTACTGCAATACCTTGAGGGCAACCTGAGAAGCATTGCACAAAGAACACAAGTGGAGAACAACCTAGCCTCTAAATAGAGATGCAAAAATATAGAGATGAAATACGAGCAAATTGAATTCAGAACTTTATAATGATACTATTAGCAAATAATGCTTTAGAGTTGGGTTGGCTGTTATTCTAATTTCATATATGTATATTTTTAGAACGCTTTGTTTTTGATTCTTCATGTTTCAAGGAAAATCCCCACTCTTTCCTTCCTTATTCTGTCCTTCCCAAGGGAGGAGAAATGACTTACTTAACTGATGAGTGTTGAAGAGGACACTGGGCCTGCTGGGTGTCTTTTGGAATGAGCTTCTCCATGGAATGTAAGCCTCCTCTGCTTCTTCATGGAGTAACATTACAGGAAAAACCTCTGGGCTTTAAGCTGGGCCAGTGACCACGGGGGAAATTTACTGAATTCAAGCACAAAAAATTAGCAAGACCATTTAGCTGTGCATCTAGACGGTGTCATCCAATCCAGTTTTTATCAGTAATCAAGCTAATATTTATCTCCATCTGATTCCTCTATCTTTTCATTCATTCTGCACTTTGCAGGAGAATGAACAGTGTTAATTTAGTGGCCTTTAAAAAGTGCTAACATCAAGGGTGTGGAGAAAAGGGAACCCTCCTACGCTGTTGATGGGAATGGAAGTTCGTGCAGCCATGAGAGAAAACAGTATGGAGGTTCCTTAAAAAATTGAACTACCATATGATCCAGCATTCCCACTTCTGAGTGTATATCTGAAGGAAATGAAATCAGTATCTTGAAGAGATATCTGCAGACCCATGTTCACTGCAGCATCAGTCAAAACAGTGAAGACATGGAAACAACCTAAGTGTCTGTCAACTGATGAATGCATATATAAGATGTGGTCTGTATATATGAAATGGAATAGTATTCAGCCATGAGAAAGAAGGAAATCCTGCCATTTGCAGCAACATGGATGGACCTTGAAGGCATTATGCTCAGTGAGATAAGTCTTTAAACAAATACTATATGATCCCACTTATATGTGGAAACTTAAAAAAAAAAAAACTGAACTTGTAACAAGAGACTGGATTGGTGGTCCCCAGAGGCTGGGGGTGGAGGATTTGGGGAGACGTTATTTAAGGGTACAAATTGCAACTGGCAGATAAATAAGTTTTGGAGATTTAATGCACAACATAGCGATGATAGTCAAAGATACTGCATTATAAACTTCAAAGTTGCTAAGAGACTAGATCTTAACTGTTCTCAACACAAAAAAGAAATGGTAGTTATATGACATGATAAGGGTGTTAGCTAATGTTGCTGTAGTATTCATGTTACAAAATATAAATGCATCAAACTTACACGATGCTATGTGTCGATTATATCTCAGTTAAAAAAGTAAAATAAAAGTAAAAAAAAAAATGCCAACACCATTTACCTCTAATCCTTCTTTCTGTAGACACTGCTCTGTCATCACCACCAAGCAGTCGTATAGACAGTGGGACTCTCTATAAATCGCCCTCTGGGTAGGGAAGAATCAGAAAGAGCAACAAAAAAAATTCATTGCCTTTTGAGCTCTGAAGCAGACCTTTAGAAATCTGTAGCCCAAATACAGAATTAAAAGCCACCGCTCTTCTGTGAGTAGAGAGAATAAAGCTTTGATTTTTCAGAAACTTGGCTCTCAGCGGAGGAATCAGACATGAAGTAGATATCATCTCTCGGAGCACGAGAAGAATTGGAGCTGAAGTAAGACTCTCTCCCCTGCCGGGACAAGGAGAGATCTCAACCATCGGTAAGAAAGGAAGAGTGAGAGGGTACTTGAGGTTGGAGGTGATGGGCAGGGATGGAAATTTTTACAGTATCATCAGAGGAGCTGAAGGAGGGTCCCAGAGCAGAAGAGGCCACTTCCGGCCCAAAGTGGAGTCACTGATGCCTAGCCCCGTGTCACGAAACCAAGACTTAATTACAGTTTCAGCCTCTCCCAGAAATGGAATCTTAAACCAGGGAATCAGGAATCCCCTGATCAGCACCAGTGAGGTCACCTGCCTGGTGGGCCCAGGCATCCCCTAAAGGGAAGTGACCTTGCAATAACCAATCTGCTTTTTGCCGAGTATAACTCCCTGTTCCCCCTCCTTCTGCCTGTAAAAGTCTTTGATTTTGTACAGTTCCTCGGAGCTCCTTTCTCTCTGCTAGATTGGATGATGACCAATTTATGAATCGTTGAGTAAAGCCAATAAGATCTTTAAAATTTGCTCAGTTAAATTTTATTTTTTAACAGGTCTAAGTCCAAACAAAACACAACAAAACATGCCCGTGTCGAGTGCAGTGGTTGAGGTTGACATGCAGCCATACGGTCTAGAAGGTGGCCTTGGGGTAGGGGGAGGGATAGATTAAAAGTTCGGGATTAACAGATACACACTACTATATATCAAATAGATAACCAACAAGGACATACCGTATAGAACAGGGAACTATACCCAATATCTTGTAATAATCTATAATGGAAGAGAATGTGAAAAAAGAATATATATATATTTACATATATATATATGTATAAGTGAATCACTTTGCTCTTCACCTGAAACTAACACAACATTGTAAATCAACTATATTTCACTAAAAATAAAAAAAAAGAAGGTGGCCTTGCAGATTCCAGGGCTCCTTTGGGGAAAGCAGGCAGAATTCCCTGCCCCAGCCCCCTGGTGGAAGGCCAGACATCTGTTAGAACAAGTGGTCCCTAGAACACACTTTGCGATTTGCCGTTGTGCTTAGTTCCTGGATCTGAGGCCAGGAGCTTGAATTTGGGCAAAAGAGCACACCTGACACCTTTGGGCAGAGAAGCTTTAAGCTGCCTGCACTTTCTCCTTCCTGGGGACTGAGTGGATTGTGTCAGCACCTGCCAGAGACCAGAGACTCTTGTTTTCTGATAACCTGATTGTATTTCTCAGAGGTCTTCCTGCCTCAGGAAGCTGCGACGCAAGAAATAAATGTCTTGGCCGTTCCTAAAGGGGCTCCCACGACCAGATGAAGACAGGAAAGGGGTGATGGTAAGAGTGCAGATGCACAAAACGACTAAAGCTTTCAAAGTACTTGCTCACGGCAGCGTTGAACTGGAGTCACTTAGAGCTGAGAAAAGTGGCATCCCAGAAGATTAAAATGTTTACCCAAGAACACAGAGCCATGGGGTGGCAGAGAGGGCATTCAGACCTAGGGTTTATGCTTCTGGCTGGTCCCAGTCTTCGCTTGCTCCGTCTCACTGGGCTGCAGTGATGGCTCGGGTCGTGATGAATGTCAATGAACTTTTAATGAGGTCTTAATCAACTGCTTCATTACTGGGACTCTCGGGGAGCCCAGCCATGGTCCTTTGGAGACAAAGGCTGGTATTCAAGCCAAAAGGACTTGAGATTGCTCACAGGTCCTGCTCCCTTTCAAGGACAGTGCTGTCTGCCTTTTCACCCCATTACTTCCACCGCCAGGAGGACCTTGAACCAAACAAAAGGAAACCCTCAGATCTACTTTGCATTAGCTCTTGACCGCCCTTGGCCTCAGTGCTAATGAAGGAACTCAATAAATTCCCTCCGAAAAGTTGCATTTTATTTGCATATGTTTAGCTGCCCCCAGTATCCCTAATTCCTAAGACTGATGTGACCCTCAGAAAACCACAGGAAGCCACATTTTTCTTCCCTCCCCTCCCCAGCTAACCTGTCTTGCTTATTGAGGCCCATCTAACAACAAAGTTTAGCCCCTGGCAGATTTTCCACACAACAGAAAAGCAGAGATTCATACGCCTTCATTTTGAGCTGCTAACTTAGCTTGAAAATCCCAGCTTGACCTCATTTCTTACCGTCTTTTCTCCTTCAAAGACCCAAATGTGGATACGCTCACAAATCGAGAGAACTACTGCTGGTTGAAGGATCCTTCTCGATAAGCTCTTGGTTTTCAAGCGTTTTACCAAATAACGTGGATCTGCCATGAGCATTTCGTCTGGGTGCCGAGATCAGACTTGAGGAAATTGTCATAGACTTTTTGTGTATTTTACAGTCATTCTCATCAGATGCCTTGAACATGGAGCCCTGAAAACGGCCAGCCTCTAAAATTCAAATATTGATTCAGTTCATCATGCTCACACAGAAGGAGCTGGGCATCCTGCTATTTCACTCTCTGAAGATTTTGTGAGCAGTAACGTCCGTAAGAGGATGGCCATTGTAGGTAGCATGAGTGGGATTACAAATATCTACTTATTGGAAGGATAGTAGGAAGCAGATTGTAATAATAATAATAACAACAACAACAACAATAACACTAATAATAATAATGGTTCCAGTGCATTTTCTTTCCTGTTTCACTTCTATTAACATTAGACACACAATTCAGCTTCAGCCAGAAAATGGCGCCAAGGAAGGATCACTTTAAAAGCCCACTCTGGTTGTCAGGTCCTTCACCCCTTTCCCCATCTTCCTTCTTAACCAACTCAAACCCAGGAGGAGGGAAATGTTAAAAAACAAAACTCAACTGAGTTAGTTTTGAAGATCTCATTGACTTTATTCAGCAGTTCACGAATCAGGCACCATCCAAGCTGGCAGATAGAAAGGCGCTCCGAGGACCTGTACGAAATATACAATCGCTGAAAGCTCTCTCTCGAGAGCCAAGTTGATCCAGTGCCTCAAAGTTTTGGTCCCCAAGTGCAAAGTTACATCAGTCATTTGCATAGTGAAACACATCCTCCATACCAATGAATTTTAAATTTCAAAGCAAATATTAACTGTATATTATTTATATGTTTCACCTCTTCCTATATAAGTGATTGTATTTTTGTCTATTCTGTTAAAAACAACAGGCCCAAAATGGAGTCACTTAGGCTAAATCCCACGTCACCCACCCAAGACTTAACAAGCAGACAACAAATGGCTTTATTACTTTATAAGAATGTTTTTAAATTTAAAAAATTTGTAACAATAGGTGTCTGTTTCCACAGCAAGTTTGTAATAGATTCATTCCTGTAATTAGCATTTATTTCGTCTTAGTTATAAGGCACAGAGACATGGAAAAGACACCCTTTATCCTGAAGGAGCTCTCAAACTTATGGGGAGACCTATAGTTCATTGTTAACCATTTCTATTATATACTTGTGTATTATGCAATTTTATAAAGCTATAATATAATGCATAATTCATTCGTCAGACGCTAGGGAGCCCTCTATGTTCATGTGTAGTATATAGATGCACACACAATAGAATTCATTCATCAGGGAAGTTTGGGAGGCCTCTCAGAGGGGAACATTGATGATCTCCGTTCTGAGATAGACATTCTGTCTACAGGTACGTTCAGAGCAGTACAGGGCGTGTGGAAGCCAACTCAGCCGCCGAAGCAGCTTCTGGAAGATGCAGGGGCAGATGGGCTGCAGTCCCCTGGGAGTGACAGGGGAGGGACCTGGGCTGAGCTGCCAATTAGGGGATCCCCTAGAGGTCCGATCTGTCCCTTTACATGTTCAGGTGCATTTGAAAACCTTATTTCTCCCTTAAGGAAGAGACAGGAGAAACTGTTCAGTGAGGTGTGGAGAACGCTGACCTGCGTGAGACCAGTAATGACAAGGAATCATAAAGAATCACTGGGGTCATCCTTAGCAGAGAACCAGCTGAGAGATTTCAAACCCAGGAGAAATCTCTGAAAGGTCCAGAGCTGAAGACAAAAGCCAAAAACAGGAGGTATTCGGGCTAGAAAGTCCAACACCTTTCAGAGCAGCAGTGACCACATTCCACTGCCCCCCAACCTCCATACCTGTGTCAGCTACAGATCGGCACCTGCCACTGGCACTTGCCATCTACCTCTACGAGGATTAAATCATGTGCTCTGCAGCTGCTGACTTTCACCAGCCCCCGAAAGGAGTTCAGGGTGGAGAGCAGAAATGAGGCCCTCTGTGCTCTGGGAAAACTGGCGGAACAGGTCTTCAGGTAGTTAGATATTTTCAGGAGCTGATTTTATGAGCCCAATTCTTGTATCTCCTCATATCTAGAAAAGCACTAAAATCCTTCATGGTGACGACTGCTCCTCGTGACTAGCAGAAACCTGCTGCAAAAAAATATGTGCTCGATTGCGTGTACTCTCCCCTTTGCCCAAATCACATATATCCTGACCTTCCCCCCTGCCTCTTTGGAGCAGTTGCTCAGAGCTCTCTGAAGTGCTGTCTCCCGGGCTGCAGCCCTCATTTTGCCCCCAAATAAAACTGAACTCACAACTCTCACCTTGTGCATTTTGTTTTAAGTTGACACCTGCAAGGGTTCCTTCAAAGCACACACCACGTGTAACCCAGGCAAGGGCTCGTACGTGACCTCACGAGGTGAATATCTGTAGCTCCATTTTATTTTATTTTATTTATTTATTTTTAATTTAATTTTTATTTTATATTAGAGTACAGTTGACTTACAACGTTGTGTTAGTGTCGGGTGTACAGCAAAGTGATTCACTTACACATATACATATATCCATTCTTTTTCAGGTTCTTTTCCCATATAGGTTATTGCAGAATATTGAGTAGAGTTCCCTGTGCTCTACAGTAGGTCCTTGTAGATTATCTGTGTAGTCCCATTTTAAAGAAGAAAAAACGGAGCTGCAGAGAAGTGAAATAATTTACCCAAGGTAAAACCTCAGTGAAGCCAAGACAACGACGGGCAATGGATGCTGAATTGTTCCTGGCACCTGTTTCTCATAGTTCGCAGTGGATAAACATGACGAGGTTCAGGACATGCGACCCCAAAACATGGCCCCTGGGCTTATGGAATATTTTTGACCAAAGGCATTTGAGAAACGGCAGGTACAGGAAGGGCTTTCTGACCTTCCCCTGAAGCATGTGCGAGGTGCCCTCCTGGTACCCGGAGGAGAGGAGGATCCTCGTCTGGGAAGATGGACGGAGCTGAGGAATCTGAAGGAACAGCCTTGCTAACCCGCCCCCCCCCCTCCCAGTTCATCCCTCCTAGCTCATACCCTTGGTCCCATCACATCTTCCCAGGACCCTCCACTTTTCACCAGAACTGGCACAAAATCGCTCAGGCTGTCCCGCCCCTTGGGGGTCTTCACTTCTGAAAGCTCCTGTGTCCCGTACAGCTCCTAGTAAATGCACGTGGATGCTTTTCTCTTGTCAATCTGTCTGTTGTTACAGAGACCCAGCCGAGACCCAAAAAGGCTAGAGGAAAAGGCTATTTCCACTGCCTGGCAAGCATCCCATTTAAATGCGACTCAAGCCCTCCTTCCTCCCCTTGGTTCCCAGTTCCAGCCCTATGGTCCTGGAACAGACCTGAACCTCTGTCTCTGCAAAGCCTTACTGGCTGAGGACAGCATGGCTTTGACTGATGGCTGAGGTTTGTACTTTTCTGTACCCGAAAGCTCACCCTTGGGGACTACCCATCCCCCGCCCTAGGCCCTTCCCCCGACCAGGTGTCCAGGCCCAGCACCCCAGCTTCTCCCATGGGACCTTGTTCAGACTGGGGCATCTTTAGTTCTTGCTTCTCGTTAAGTAATGAACGCTGTGACTCCATCTGCAAGTTGAGGTAGGATGTGCTTAGGGCCAAGGGCCTCCTTGTTTATTGCTCCTAAAGTCATCCTTCCGGGCCACAGGTGTCCTTGGAACACCTCACGTGCTCCTTGTATGGTGTCTGTGATTGAGGGGGCATCATGGCAACAGGTGGGTCCTCTTCCCTGCAGATCCCGAGGGAAAAGAGCTCTGGCTGCAGGGACGGGAGACCAAGACCAGGCCCTCTGTCTTCGGGTCCAGGTGATGACGGGCAGGCCGCTCCATCAGAGCCCAGGGCTGCTTCCTGCTCTTCTCTCTTCCTCGTGGTCAAAACCCAGTGTCAACGCAGAATTAAAGTTAACCTGATAGAAACACTGATGGGAAACACTGTTCTTCTTAGAAAGTCTCGCCCCTCTGTACTCCCTCCCCTCCTCCCCACCCCTCATTTCCCACTCACCTCTGCCACCCTCCAAGTTTATCTGTTGATCTGCCATCCCTCCCGCTGCCCTGAAGGTCACCCACAGGTTCCTGGCCCTCGTCTGCACTGCCCTGGGCAGGCTGGCTGCCCGGGTGCTCACAGCCACAGAGCTCACGGCCTTCTGGGGTGAGGGTGGGGTGCCACAGGCCAGGGTCGGCGGAGGGGGAGGCCCAGGGAACCCCACAGCCCACCTAGCCTCTCGGTGCCCTAGGCCTCCGCTTCCCACCCCGCTGGCCCCTCAGTGTCCATCGTACCTGCCGGTCCCTTCCCTTATGGCCTGGGGAGCTCCCTGCCCGGAGAAGACGTCCCCAGAGGGTAGAGACCATGCCCACCTTGTTCACCTGTGTCTCCAGCATCTAGCTAAGTGTCTGGCCCATCATAGACACAGCATATGTTTGTTGGCTGAATGAATGCAGTGAAGCTGTGTGTGTGTATGAGTGTGTGTGTGTGTCTGTGCTTGTGTAGAGAGGGAGGGGGTAGGGTGGGATAGAGAGTGAGGCTCCTTCTATGCTATGGGGAAGGGGCTGATGGTGTCATGCTGAGCACTTGGGGATAAAAGAAGAAAAGAGAAAAAACTAGAACCAGAACCAAATGGTCATTTAACCGCCCATCCCCCTATTCCTCCCGGCAGGACCCCCTCCCAGAATAGAGCTGAGCATGAAGCTTGCTGAGTCTTTTCCCACCTCCCTTGCAGCTAAGACTGGCTGGTGGGGCCCGGGGAGAAGCCTGCTGGGAGGGAGGTCTCTTGTAGTAAAAGAGACGCAGGCACAAAGGCCCCGCCCTTTCTGTAGGATTTTGTGTCTACAAGCGATGCCTGTGCTTCTTTGTGACCATGAGTCTAGCTGGGGTAGAAAAATAACAAGACCTGGTCTTTGAGGACAATGTTGAACCTACTTTGAACAAGTCTTGCCTTCAAATCCTATTGTTTGAAATAACAAATTATCTTATTTTTTCAGCCATTTTTCATACTTTCGGAAGAAAGTGTCCTCACTGATGGATTATTACAGCCACTTATGTGAGCAAATGGCCATTTCTGACTAACACAAAAAACTTTTTTTTTTGTTAAAGATAACTTGCTCTGCCATGATTGATTTTTAAAAATAATTTTTATTTATTTATTTATTTTTGGCTGTGTTGGGGCTGCGTTGGGTCTTCATTGCTGCGCACAGGCTTTCTCTGGTTGTGGTGAGCGAGGGCTACTCTTTGTTGCAGTGTGTGGGCTTCTCACTGCGGTGGCTTCTCTTGTTGTGGAGCACAGGCTCTAGGTGTGCGGGCTTCAGTAGTTGTGGCGCACGGGCTCAGTAGTTGTGGCTTGTGGGCACTAGAGCGCAGGCTCGGTAGTTGTGGGGTAGATATAATCCCCACAGCGAAGAGTATGGGTCGATATAGGCTAACTGGTGCGATTTGGGGGAGACTTTTAAATTTATTCATAGGTGTCCTGTGTCTGACTTACGGTTCATTTTTTCATAATTATTAGCTCACAACTTGAGAAGGGTGAGGACGGTCATTTAAAGTGTATTTTCATTTTCTGTATTTTCATAACATCTACAGACTAAATTTCTTGACTTTCTAGAAGGCGCTACAGCCACTGTAGACCATCAGGTAGGCCTGTGTATATTACTGTGAACCTCTGAGATTCTGTGAGTCACTGAGGGGCTTCTTGAACTCTTTTTTCTCCGTTTATCCAACTGAGAATCAGGAATGCCGGTTGTGTTACAAAAATCTGGCTAGGAGACATGGTGGACCGTGCATGAAGGTCTTGGAGTCTGGGACTTAGAGGTAAGTGTAAGGAGATCGTCACTACATAGTAGGTTCTAAGTACCATTAGCTAATAATGAGCAAATTCTCAATTGCCTTTTCTAAAGACCCTCCCCTGCTCCACATTTTAAAGGGAAATGAACAGTCATGAGTGTTAGCAGGATTTCCCTATTTTCTCCTGAAATTCCATCATATCCCAGTGGCAATACCGCTCGAGTCTAGCTGATCTGCTCAGCTCACTGACACAGAGAAGAACGTGGGTCGAAATTCATCGGGAAAATAGCCTTAAGGAAATTGCAGTCAGATGTCGGCCAGGGTCTTTTCCCCCCACGGGTGTAGTACCAGGCTGTGTCCACTGGGTGGCACGCGCGGCCACCGACTGCGCCCGGGAGGCCCGGTCTGGCTGGACTGAGTGGAAACAGATTTATAGGAAATGGAAGCGTTTAGCTCTGCACAGTTCACAATCAATCTGATGTTTTAAAAAATGTGCAATTTCCTCTGTTCCTGAACGAGCCTAGTTCTGCTTCTTAACATCGAAAAGAGACAGGCTGTAAAGTGGTCTCAAGAGATGAGAGGGTGAGTTTGAGAATAAAAGACCCCTGAAGGGTTCTGAGAGCCCGGGAGCCCAGGGTCTGCGTGAGGCTCTGGTATCGCCCAAGTCACTTTACAGCTCTGGGGCTCAGATGGAGCCAGGAGAGGGCGTGTGGTATCGATCTGATTTCCAACTCCCTTTCCATGGGAGATCCTCTGATGTATGGTAAGGAGGCTGTTTACACAGTCGTGAACGTGAGGCCAGGGTCTAAACCAGGATCCTGGTGGAAGGAAAGGACAAGAAAATTGTAAACGATGATTGCTTTCGGATACTGGAGCATACATGCGGGGTCATATTTCTTTATTTTCCTAAAGCTGAATCAAGCCAGACCTCCAGGAGGCCAGGTACCCCCCCCCCCCGGGGGGGAGAGAATTTGAAGGAGGCTCCCTCTTTCCTGGAGGACCCCCGCCCTGCCTGCGAAAAGCAGTCAGAGTTCATTCCTCAACGGTGGTGTCGAACTGCCCCGCAGGAGAGAGGCACAACACAGTTAGAGGAAAGACTTTGATGGTGTTTGGTGAGGGGATGCCATCCAGCCAGAGTGATGGGGAAAGCTTTTGGCATCATTAGTTTAAAAAATACAGAGAAGTGAGGAGGAGCTGCATTTGGAAGGAAGTGGATGCATTTCATTCATTCATTCCCTCATTTTTTATTGAAGGAGACAGGACACCAGGCACCAGGGGTGCAGATCTCCTCGAGGACTTTATAGTCAAGAGGGGCAGACAGGCAATTGGACAGATGAGCACTCGTATAAATGTGATCGCACAGTGCAGTAAATGCTCTAGGGGCTGCTAGGAAAGCCATGAAGGAGAGAGTGGTCAGATCCAATGTTCACAGCAGCACTATTCACAATAGCTAAGACATGGCAAAAACCTAGATGTCCATCGACAGATGAATGGATAAAGAAGATGTGGTACATATACACAGCGGAGTACTACTCAACCATAAAAAGAATGAAATAACGCCATTTGCAGCAATATGGATACAACTAGAGATCATCATACTAAGTGAAGTAAGTCAGAGAAAGATAAATACCATATGATATCACTTATATGTGGAATCTAAAATATGACACAAATGAACTTATTTACAAAACAGAAACAGACTCACAGACATAGACAACAGACTTGTGGTTGCCAAGAAGGAGGAGGGGTGGGGGAGGGATGGAGTGGGAGGTTGGGATTAGCAGATGCAAACTGTTATATATAGAATGGATAAACAATAAGGTCCTACCGAATAGCACAGGGAACTATATTCAATATCCTGTGATTAACTATAATGGAAAAGAATATCAAAAAGAATGTTTAGAGATTGGTTCAAGATGGCAGAGTAGAAGGACGTGCGCTCACTCCCTCTTGCGAGAGCACCGGAATCACAGCTAACTGCTGAACAATCATCGACAGGAAGACACTGGAGCTCACCAAAAAAGATACCCCAAAGACATCCAAAGACAAAGGAGAAGCCACAATGAGATGGTAGGAGGGACGCAATCACAATAAAATCAAATCCCATAACTGCTGGGTGGGTGACTCACAAACTAGAGAACACTTATACCACAGAAGTCCACCCACTGGAGTGAAGGTTCTGAGCCCCACGTCAGGCTTCCCAACCTGGGGGTCTGGCAATGGGAGGAGGAATTCCCAGAGAATGAGACTTTTAAGCCTAGCAGGATTTGACTGCAGGACTTCAACAGGACTGGGGAAAACAGAGACTCCACTCTTGGAGGGCGCACACAAAGTAGTGTGCGCATCAGGACCCAGAGGAAGGAGCAGTCACCCCAGGGGAGACTGAACCAGACCTACCTGCTAGTGTTGGAGGGTCTTCTGCAGAGGCGGGGGGTGGCTATGGCTCACCGTGGAGACAAGGACACTGGCAGCAGAAGTTCTGGGAAGTACTCCTTGCCGTGAGCCCTCCCAGAGTCCGCCATTAGCTCCACCAAAGAGCCCAGATAGGCTCCAGTGTTGGGTTGCCTCAGGCCAAACAACCAACAGGGAGGGAACCCAGCCCCACCGATCAGAAGACAAGCGGATTAAAGTTTTACTGAGCTCTGCCCACCAGAGCAACACCCAGCTCTACCCACCACCAGTCCCTCTCATCAGGAAACTTGCACAAGCCTCTTAGATAGCCTAATCCACCAGAGGGCAGACAGCAGATGCAAGAAGAACTACAATTCTGTAGCCTGTGGAAGGAGAACCACATTCACAGAAAGACAGACAAAATGAAAAGGCAGAGGACTTTGTACCAGATGAAGGAACAAGATAAAACCCCAGAAAAACAACTAAATGAAGTGGAGCTAGGCAACCTTCTAGAAAAGGAATTCAGAATAATGATAGTGAAGATGATCCAGGACCTTGGAAAAAGAATGGAGGCAAAGATCGAGAAGATGCAAGAAATGTTTAACAAAGTCCTAGAAGAATTAAAGAACAAACAGAGATGAACAATACAATAACTGAAATGAAAACTACACTAGACGGAATCAATAGCAGAATAACTGAGGCAGAAGAACTGATAAGTGACCTGGAAGACAGGATGGTGGAATTCACTGCCACAGAACAGAATAAAGAAAAAACAATGAAAAGAAATGAAGACAGCCTAAGAGACCTCTGGGACAACATTAAATGCAACAACATTCCCATTATAGGGGTCCCAGAAGGAGAAGAGAGAGAGAAAGGACCCGAGAAAATATTTGAAGAGATTATAGTCAAAAACTTCCCTAACATGGGAAAGGAAATAGCCACCCAAGTCCAGAAAGCACAGAGAGTCCCAGGCAGGATAAACCCAAGGAGAAACATGCTGAGACACATAGTAATCAAATTGACAAAAATTAAAGACAAAGAAAAATTATTGAAAGCAACAAGGGAAAAACAACAAATAACATACAAGGGAACTACCATAAGGTTAACAGCTGATTTCTCAGCAGAAACTCTACAAGTCAGAAGGGAGTGGCATGATATATTTAAAGTGATGAAAGGGAAGAACCTACAAACAAGATTACTCTACCTGGCAAGAATCTCATTCAGATTCGACGGAGAAATCAAAAGCTTTACAGACAAGCAAAAGCTAAGAGAATTCAGCACCACCAAACCAGCTCTGCAACAAATGCTAAAGGAACTTCTCTAAGTCGGAAACACAAGAGAAGAAAAGGACCTACAAAAACAAACCCATAACAATTAAGAAAATGGTAATAGGAATACTCATATCGATAATTACCTTAAACGAAAATGGATTAAATGCTGCAACCAAAAGACACAGGCTCACTGAATGGATACAAAAACAAGACCCATATATATGCTGTCTACAAGAGACCCACTTCAGACCTAGGGACACATGCAGACTGAAAGTGGGGGATGGAAAAAGATATTCCATGTAAATGAAAATCAAAAGAAAGCTGGAGTAGCAAACCTCATATCAGATAAAAGAGACTTTGAAATAAAGAATGTTACAAGAGACAAGGAAGGACACTACATAAAGATCAAGGGATCAATCCCAGAAGAAGATATAATAATTATAAATATATATGCACCCAACATAGGAGCACCTCAATACATAAGGCAACTGCTAACAGCTATAAAAGAGGAAATCGACAGTAACACAATAATAGTGTGGGACTTTTACACCTCACTTACACCAATGGACAAATCATCCAGACAGAAAATTAATAAGGAAACGCAAGCTTTAAATGACACAATAGACCAGATAGATTTAATTTTATTTATAGGACATTCCATCCAAAAACAGCAGATTACACTTTCTTCTCAAGTGCACATGGAACATTCTCCAGGATAGATCACACCTTGGGTTACAAATCAAGCCTCGGTAAATTTAAGAAAATTGAAATCATATCAAGTATCTTTTCTGACTACAACGCTATGAAATTAGAAATCAATTACAGGGAGAAAACCATAAAAAACACAAACACATGGAGGCTAAACAATACACTACTGAATAACCAAGAGATCACTGAAGAAATCAAAGAGGAAATAAAACGATACCTAGAGACAACTTACAACAAAAACACGATGATCCAAAACCTGTGGGATGCAGCAAAAGCAGTTCTAAGAGGGAAGTTTACAGCAATACAAGCCTACCTCAAGAAACAAGAAAAATCTCAAATAAACAATCTAACCTTACACCTAAAGGAACTAGAGAAAGAAGAACAAACAAAACCCAAAGTTAGTAAAAGGAAAGAAATCATAAAGATCAGAGCAGAAATAAATGAAATAGAAACAAAGAAAACAATAACAAAGATCAATAAAACTAAAAGCTGGTTCTTTGAGAAGATAAACAAAATTGATAAACCTTTAGCCAGACTCATCAAGAAAAAGAGGGAGAAGACTCAAATCAATAAAATTAGAAGTGAAAAAGGAGAAGTTACAATGGGCACCACAGAAATACAAAGCATCATAAGAGACTACTACAAGCAACTCTATGCCAATAAAATGGACAACCTGGAAGAAATGGACAAATTCTTAGAAAGGTATAACCTTCCAAGACTGTACCAGGAAGAAATAGAAAATATGAACAGACCAATCACAAGTAACGAAATTGAAACTGTGATTAAAAATCTTCCACCAAACAAAAGTCCAGGACCAGATGGCTTCACAGGTGAATTCTATCAAACATTTAGAGAAGAGCTAACACCCATCCTTCTCAAACTCTTCCAAAACATTTCAGAGGAAAGAACACTCCCAAACTCATTCTATGAGGCCACGATCACCCTGATACCCAAACCAGACAAAGATACTACAAAAAAAGAAAATTACAGACCAATATCACTGATGAATATAGATGCAAAAATCCTCAACAAAATACTAGCAAACAGAATCCAACAACACATTAAAAGGACCATACACTATGATCAAGTGGGATTTATCCCAGGGATGCAAGGATTATATGCAAATCAATCAACGTGATACACCATATCAACAAATTGAAGAATCAAAACCATATTATCATCTCAATAGATGCAGAAAAAGCTTTTGACAAAATTCAACACCCATTTATGGTAAAAACTCTCCAGAAAGTGGGCACAGAGGGAACGTACCTCAACATAATAAAGGCCATATATGACAAACCCACAGCAAACATCATTCTCAATGGTGAAAAACTGAAAGCATTTCCTCTAAGGTCAGGAACAAGACAAGGATGTCCACTCTCGCCGCTATTATTCAACATAGTTTTGGAAGTCCTAGCCATGGCAATCAGAGAAGAAAAAGAAATAAAAGGAATACAAACTGGAAAAGAAGAAGTAAAACTGTCACTGTTTGTAGATGACATGATACTATACATAGAGAATCCCAAAAATGCTACCAGAAAACTACTAGAGCTAATCAATGAATTTGGTAAAGTTGCAGGATACAAAATTAACACACAGAAATCCCTTGCATTCCTATATACTAACAACTAAAGTTCAGAAAGAGAAATTAAGGAAACAATCCCATTCACCATTGCAATAGAAAGAATAAAATACCTAGGAATAAACCTACCTAAGGAGGTAAAAGACCTGTACTCAGAAAACTATAAGACACTGATGGAAGAAATCAAAGATGACACAAACAGATGGAGAGATATACCATGTTCTTGGATTGGAAGAATCAATATTGTGAAAATGACTATACTACCCAAAGCAATCTACAGAGTCAATGCAATCCCTATCAAACTACCCATGGCATTTTTTACAGAACTAGAACAAAAAAATCTTAAAATTTGTATGGAGACACAAAAGCCAAAGCAGTCTTGAGGGAAAAAAATGGAGCTGGAGGAATCAGACTCCCTGACTTCAGACTATACTACAAAGCTATAGTAATCAAGACAATATGGTACTGGCACAAAAATAGAAATATAGATCAATGGGACAGGATAGAAAGCCCAGAGATAAACCCACGCACCTTTGGTCAACTAATCTATGACAAAGGAGGTAAGGCTATACATTAGAAAAAAGACAGTCTCTTCAATAAGTGGTGCTGGGAAAACTGGAGAGCTACATGTAAAAGAATGAAATTAGAACACTCCCTAACACCACACACAAAAACAAACTCAAAGTGGATTAGAGACCTAAATGTAAGACCGGGCACTATAAAACTCTTAGAGGAAAACATAGGAAGAATACTCTTTGACATAAATCACAGCAAGATTTTTTTTGATCCACCTCCTAGAGTAATGGAAATAAAAACAAAAATAAACAAATGGGACCTAATGAAACTTAAAAGCTTTTGCAAAGCAAAGGAAACTACAAACAAGATGAAAAGACAACCCTCAGAATGGGAGAAAATATTTGGAAACGAATCAACGGACAAAGGATTAATCTCCAAAATATATAAACAGCTCATGCAGCTCAATATTAAAAAAACAAACAACCCAATCAAAAAATGGGCAGAAGACCTGAGTAGACATTTCTCCAAAGAAGACATACAGATGGCCAAGAAGCATATGAAAAGCTCCTCAACATCACTAATTATTAGAGAAATGCAAATCAAAACTACAATGAGGTATCACCTCACACCAGTTAGAATGGGCATCATCAGAAAATCTACAAACAACAAATGCTGGAGAGGGTGTGGAGAAAAGGGAACCCTCTTGCATTGTTGGTGGGAATGTAAATTGATACAGCCACTGTGGAGAACAGTATGGAGGTTCCTTAAAAAACTAAAAATAGAATTACCATATGACCCAGCAATCCCACTACTGGGCATACACCCAGAAAAAAACATAATTCAAAAAGACACATGCACCCCAATGTTCATTGCAGCACTATTTACATTTAGTCATGGAAGCAACCTAAGTGCCCATGGACAGATGAATGGATAAAGAAGTTGTGGTACATATATACAATGGAATATTACTCAGCCATAAAAAGGAATGAAATTGGGTCTTTTGTAGAGACATGGATGGATCTAGAGACTGTCATACAAAGTGAAGTAAGTCAGAAGGAGGAAAACAGATATCGTATATTAACGCATATATGTGGAGCCTAGAAAAATGGTACAGATGAACCAGTTTGCCGGGCAGAAATAGAGACACAGATGAAGAGAACAAACGTATGGACACCAAGGGGGGAAAGTGGCGAGGGGGAGGTGGTGGTGGTGGGATGAATTGGGAGATTGGGATTGACATATATACATTAATATGTATAAAATAGATAACTAAGAAGAACCTGCTGTATAGAAAATAAATAAAATAAAATTCAAAAATTCAAAAAAAGAGAATGTTTATATATGTATACCCGAATCCCTTTGCTGTACAGTAGAAATTAACACAACATTGTAAATCAACTATACTTCCAATAAAAAAAAAAAAGAGGGTGGTCAGAGAAGTAACCAGGCTGTAACATTGACCCTGAAGTTTCCTGAAGCTTTTCTGTTCCCTCATCCAGGTGGTCTTTGTCTGACTCTGCTGTTAAATGTGTCAGGTATGCAGTCAATGACTGTATGCTGGTTATCTTTTTTTTTTTTTTTTAAATGAACTTATTCTACATACATTTCACAAACTATTAACTTATTTGTACATGTTCCCTAATGATATATGTATATTTTCCTCATTCTTTTTTTTTTTTAAATTTATTTATTTATTTATTTATTTTTGGTTGTGTTGGGTCTTCGTTTCTGTGCGAGGGCTCTCTCCAGTTGCGGCGAGCGGGGGCCACTCCTCATCGCGGTGCGCGGGCCTCTCACTATCGCGGCCTCTCTTATTGCGGAGCACAGGCTCCAGGCGCGCAGGCTCAGTAGTTGTGGCTCACGGGCCCAGTTGCTCCGCGGCATGTGGGATCTTCCCAGACCAGGGCTCGAACCCGTGTCCCCTGCATTGGCAGGCGGATTCTCAACCACTACACCACCAGGGAAGCCCCCAATCTTCTCTGTCTTAGGCAGGCTGCGAGGTCCTGGGGCTGTAGAGGTGAGTAACTCTGTGTATCAGCTACTGTCAGCATCCAGCCATAGACAGTGCTTCGGCTGTGCAGTCTACAGCTCACCACCCAGTAGCTAGGGACCGTGGGCAGGTTAATTCATTTCTTTAAACCTCAGTTTATGCATCTGTATAATGGGAACAGTGGTAGAATCGACCTGCAGATTATTTCGAGAAATGATATACATATTTTAAGTACAATGTATGTATGATGATATATTAAGTCCAAGGTATATGATGATATAAATGATGTGTTATAACTCATATAACTATTGTAATAAATGTGATAAATATTAAGTGCTTAGTGCAGCGATTAGTGCAATAAATGCTACCCTTCGTTGTAATTATTAATCTTTCAAGAGCTTACTATCATTTGGGGAGGTAAACTGATGATTGGCTGTTGGTACAAACTGCTAGCGGGGAGATAGGTACAGAAGGGTAGGACACCTGGGACAGAATCAGGGGCAGCCTTGGAAAGGAAATGACTCCTGAACTGAGTTTAGGAGTTTGTCAGACACCTCTACTGCCACAAAGAAAGAAAGAAAGAAAAAGAAAGAAAGAAAGATGATGGGAAAGGAACATTTGTTCCTCTCACAGCAGGCTGCCGTGGCCGGACAGCTGTGGGAAGACCCGTGTGTCTAATCTGCATGTTCCTGCGTTAAGATTGCTCAGCGCCTGGGCATCACATGGTCCAGATGGTTCCATTTACATGAAAGCAGAGGTGGGCCCAGCGGGAGGGTGTGTGTAATGGACAAACACTCCAGGGCATCTCTGCTCTCAGGACGATGAGTTTACTTTTGTGTTGACATGAAGCCACGCAGCTGGTTTTATGGAATTTTTCACCGGGTTAATGATGTTTGGAGATCAGGGAGAAACAACCTGAATGAGATGGATGGGCAGTTCCTCTCCTCTGCGTTATCTCAGGAGCCGAGGGCTGCTGTCTCTGCTGGGGCGGCCGGGGTAGAAGGGATGGGAAGCGCCCCTCCCATCATGGAGCTGAGCTGTGATGCCCCGTGATTCTGCGCAGAGAGAAGGCAGAGGGACTTCTTGGCTGGACTGGACATGAAACTGATGTGTGTGAGGGTAGCTGGCCCAGAATAAGTCCCGACCTGAGGAAATCTGCTCTCAGTGCCTCTTCGAAAAATCATATTTCACTTCTGCATCTAGGGACCGCCACCATACAATGCGCATCATGGTACGGCTGTCATGCAATAATGAGACACCATCTTTTAAATTGTTGACTTTTTCTTAGAAATGTCTGCAAAATGAGTTCATCATAGATGCTGGAACCCTTCCCTGGCTAGTGACCATCCTCAGGGGAACTGGGCTGACCCTTCTCCTCCCAGGACTGCCCAGAATGCCCGTGATACCTTCACCCCTTGCTCCTCTCCGCTTTTCAGTTTCCTGTGGGACACTGTTAATGGACGGAGAGAAAAGGCATGGTTGAGCCTTTCTGGACAGAACTTGATCATCCTGCAGTAGATGCTGGTTTCTGAGACAATGAGCACGATCGTGTCCTCAGCTCTTACTTTCAAGGGGACAGCGTCTTTAACAAATCACTCATCGATTTATTCCTAATTGCAGACATGTTACATGTGAATGGTGGAAAGAGCGGCAAAATGCAGGACAACTCAAAGGAGAAAATAAATATCACTGGTCATTCTGTCATCCAGAAATAACCTCTGTTAACCTTGTGATATTTCTTTCCAGCTTATTTCAGTGCCTGTGTTTATAGTGATTTGGGATTATTCCACTCAGACGATTTCTACAACCCAGTTTTTATTTAATTTATCATTACATTTCATCTTGTCTAGGTATTCTTCAACATATTTTGTGTAATAAAGTATTCATTCTATTAGATTATAAAAATAATCTACAATGTTCATTGTAAAATATTTGGGCAATATTGAGACACAAGGCCTATCAGCTCTTTTTTAAAAAAATTATTTTAACTGTTTGTTATGAGGAATTCAAACATATACAAAAGTAGACAGAGTAGTATCTGGCTTCAACAATTACCAACTCGTGGCCAATCTTGTTCATCCCTAACCCCTATCAGCTCTTTTAGAAACAGCTTCTATACCACTTAAGCACCTAAATCACGGAAAATAGTGGAAAACTTTCCAGTTCATTCTATGAAGTTAGCAGAGTGTAGCTAAGAAAGCCTGAGAAATGTAGCATATAAAAACAGAGAGCTACACATGTGTCATTTATAAATATATATGAAAGCAAAGAAAAATATTAGCAATAGAATTATTATGATAAAAGAATACTGTTCCTTGAAGGGTGGGGTTATTTTGTTCCCCCCCCCACCAAAACCCAGGGATGATTCAGTTTTAGAAATAGATTAATAATAATGATTGTATTAGTAGTTTGGGAGGAACCACCATAAGAAAATCCTTATATATACTAAAATATTTTTGAAAGATTCCTGAAAAAAAAAAACTCTGTAAAAAGGCAACTACGGGATACTTCCTAACCAATAAAAAGAACAGCTTTCTGAAATAAACCACAAACGCCCCTTCAGGGCAAGACACCGAAGGCATTTGCACCAATGTTGATTATAAAACCAGGATGTCAACTTTCCTCCTGACAGTCAGTTCATAGAAATACATTGAACTCAATCCCTTCCTGTATACCGGCAAGAGTTACTTTGAAGTTAAAATAGAAAAAAAAGACCTAATTAACAAAATCAGGGACTTCCCTGATGGTCCGGTGGTTAAGACTCCATGCTTCCAATGCAGGGAGCATAGGTTCAGTCCCTGGTCAGGTAACTTAAGATCTCACATGCTGCAATGTACAAAGAACAACAACAACAACAAAACGCCCCAAATCAACAAAATATATGAAATACCTATCAGTACACGAAAAAACTACAAAACTTACCTGAAATACCCTAAGCAGAGCTTCAAATAGACAGAGTTAATTCCTACCCATCATCCTACGCAGGAAGACTTAATACCGTAAAGATGTCAATTGCCCCCTCAATTGACCTATCTATAAATTCCCATAATTTTTTGACATGAAAAGAGCTCCTTTTTTAATTATAAAAGAACATGTTTATTGTTCAGAGCTTCAAACGATATGGAACACTATAAGGAAGAAAGTACAATTAGTAAAAAACAAAACAAAACAAAAACACAAGAAACTAGCGATTACTTCTGAAAATATTTGTTGAAAAATTCTTTAGAAATTTATGCGTACCTAATATGGCAGGATAATAAGGCAAGATAATTTGCATTTCATTCTTGGTCTGTGGCCTCTACTTCACTCCAAGAGCGTGGAAGTTCCTTTGAAGCCTTATTAACCTCAGGCAACAAAGGGTTCCCAAAGCCCCGTGCCCTGGGGTGGGTGGAGGCATTGAGAGGTAGAGGGAACTTCCCTCTCCGGGGTGGAGAGAGAGATCCATGTTGGCTGCATTGTGGGAATTCTCCTCTTGCCCATCTCCACGTAACCAAGCAGGACCCTCTGGACTTTCCCAGGACAGACCCCTCCTCACATCCTTTGCTTTAGGGCCTCTCTGAAGTACCCAGATCATAGTATCTGATGCATATTTCCTGAGTTTTTCAGATGCTACCACCTCCACCAACTGGAAAAAATTGACTACTTGATAATCATGAGCACGTAGCCCCCAGACCTTCTGGTGCCTAAGGATTGATCACCATCAATCAGTCAGAGAATTGTGCACGAGCTGATCACATACACTGGGATGCCCCTCCCTCACCTGGCCTTTAAAAACGCTTTGCTGATAGGCATTCCCTGGCAGTCCAGTGGTTAGGGTTCTGGGCTTTCACTGCCGGGGGCCCGGGTTCAATCCCTGGTCAGGGAACTAAGATCCCACAAGCCGTGCGGCACAATAATAAATTAATTAATTAATTAAATGCTTTGCTGAAACCCTTTGGGGAGTTCGGCGTTTTTGAACAGAAGCCACCTGTGCTCCTTGCGGCCCCTGAAATAAACCTTCCTCTGCTCCAAACTCAGATGTCTTGGTTTGTTTGGCCTCACTGTGCGTTGGGCACAGGAACCTGAGTTTGGTAACATCCACACGATTCATGGAGGGACCTTCTCTCTTTTCTTTAGTCTGGAATGGTTCAAATATTCACAGGCATTATCTGTTCCTTAAGGATATATTAAACTGAGCTGTAAATTAACGGAAACCAGTTCCTTTCTCACAGTAGTAACTCCGGTGGTGGTGGCTGGTCCAATTTGTTCTCTGGTACAGGGTCTGTTCTGGTTTTCTCAGTCTTCTTGGGTTCATTTCATAAGTTTTTATTTCAGTGGGAAAATCTATTTTCTCCAGTTTTTACACGGTGTTACAGGTTGCACACACTTATCTATTCCTTAATAAGTTCATCAAAGAGGGATTACTGTGTCAGTTTTTAAACGTTGAAGCGTATGAAGGGGCACAGCAGACAATTTTGCCCGTTTCTAATCCCACCAACAGAGGGAGAATCCTTTTGACCACAATATCTGTATCCTTCCTCATCTGATTGTCAAAGAAAGTATAATACCTTGTTTTTCTTTGCATCTCTTTGGTTACCAGTGAATTAACTTCAAGGTCTGGGTTGAACAAAATCTTTTTCCAAATCGTTAACCAAGTTTTTAAATCGCATTTTTGAAAAATTTATTTTTTTCTATTCTGAACGGAAAACTTACATGTGTCATTTAATTTGTTTATCTTGTGCTATTCTGGATTTTCTTCTTTATCTGTCTGTCTATTTTTGTACCAATACCACATTGGTCTCAATAATTTTAAATATAGTTTGCTTTCTGGTGAAGTAATTCTCCTTCACTACTATTCTTTAAGGTTTTTTTTCATGTGTATCTCTTCTATATGTTTATTCTTCTGATGAACTTCAGAATTTTAGTAACGATCCCTCCCTCTCTCCCCCTTCCCCATGAAGAAACCAACCACACATCAACCACAACCAAATAAACAAACAACCCCCCCCCCCCACAGTTTTGGATTTTTTTTTAACTGGCATTACATTAACTTTATGCAGTTATTTATGAATTAAAATATTTACAGGATTACCTTCATACACAAAGTTATGATTTATGCATATTTTGATTTTATGTTACTTAACCAAATTTTGTAGCCGTGAGGCTTTCATAATTTTTCCTTATCGGCATCCAGGCAGGTTACCTAGTTTTCATATTTTGTGTTTTTGCCAGATATTTGTATTAGTCATGCTAGCTTCCCCAAATGAGATTTCTCCCCTCTGCTCCACAACAATTTACATAGCAGAGATATAGTCTGTTTTTCAAAGTTTGTGAAAATTCTGCCTCTATTCCATCTGACCCAGCACACTTTGGGGATAGTATCAAATAACTTCTTAAAAGATACTTGCATATATAATGGTCTATTCAGGTTTTCCTCCACTGAAAAGAGTGAATTTGTGCAATTTATGCTTTTGTAGAAATCAGCTTTTCAAAGTGTATGTATGTATATATACTATTGTACGTATGTGTACACATATGTGTATATACTATTCTCATAAATTTCTTCTTCTTGTATATTGTTATATGCAATATATAACAATATTTATATTCTTTTCCTTAATGTTATAGATTTGTTTTTTCTTTCTCTTTTGTATTTGAGTAGTTTCTTTTTTTCCTTAATTAGTATTATTAAATAACTATTCTTGGAAAACCATGTGGGATACGGATCTGGTTCCCTCTTTCCAATGTCTGAATAATATTCCTCAATACAACGGAATCAAGTCTGAATTAAGCATTCCCCTAATTAATGACACAGGTTGTTTCCAGAATGTTCATAGAAGTTGCTGCTACAACAAATGACATTGTACCTCTCAGCTCACTGGTGCTTTTATTTTTATAGATTACATTTCCTGGGGTGATCTCGTGGAGACAAACGTCTACGTATCCTAACTTTCCATAGGTATTGCCAGAATAGTTTGCAAAGCTATTCTAGTCACTTACATTCACACCAGTGTATGAGAGCACCATTTATTCACATTTTCTCCAGCCCTGGATACTATGGCTTAGTTTTTGTCAATTTTGAGGGGAAAAATGGTATCAGGTCATTGCTTTATTTATATTTCCTTGATAATGAGTGACCTTGAGTATCTTTTATTTTTTTAAAATTTATTTTATTGAAGTATTGTTGATTTATAATGTTGTGTTAATTTCTGCTGTACAGAAAAGTGATTCAGTTATACATACATACATACATATATACACATATATATATTCTTTTTCATTATGGTTTATTACTAGATATTGAATATAGTTTTCTTTGCTGTACAGCAGGAACTTGTTGTTTACCCGTTCTATAGATAATAGTTGAGCATCTTTTATATACTTCCTGGCCATTTGTATTTCCTCCCCTGTGGCTTGCTTCTCATAGTCTTTGCACCTCTTTCTATATACTTGATTATCTCCTCCTTTTCGATTTATAGGTGCTCTTTTGATCTTGGGGATATTAACACTTGGTCTGTCATTTGAGTTGTCAACATGTTTTACTAGTTTGTTAGTTTGATTGGCGATGCACTGTCTAGTTCCAATGTCTAAAGGCAGATCCTATTTTTCCTGTGAGTGACTCTTACACAGAGAAACTAGACTCAGAAGTATGAGCGCAAAAGTAGCAGGTTTCAATGATGTCTTATTTCTTCCCATCCCACTGGGGCAGAAAGCGGAAGATCCCTAACTCAACAGGAGTAAAGTTTCTGACTTCTCACCATGCCAACAGAGGAGAAGGACTCGGATTTTTCATATCCCAAGCAATGGGTTTTTTTCCCTCATCGGTTCTGCCAGCAGTTCTCGGCTGGTACAAAAGTCATAAGTGGGAACTCAGTGTGTATGGGATTGTCTATGCCTGTTCTTGACAATGGGCCCCAGGACCCTCACCTCTGTGGGGTAAGTGGTATGTGATTATGTTGAGACCACTAGGTGTTCAGGGGCTGGACCACCCAGGCACAGGTAACCCACCAGTTCCTTGAAATGACTCTGGTATAGGTCAACCCTTGCTTTAATTTCAAACACGGTGTGGATACGTAAATTTAAGCTCTTGCTAATTAAGATGCACAAGGCTGTTCTATAGTTAAGGCCTATAGGCTTTAACTAATTTGAGACAATTCAGTAACCAAAGAGGGAAAGCCATACTGTGGTGTGAGCTCTGCAGGATGGGCCCAGGCCCCAAGGGGAGTTTCCTGGGAACCTTTGCCATTACATTAGTCTTCATCTGCCTTTTCCCTTTGTGTATAGTGTTTTTTTGTTGTTGTTTTGTTTTGTTTTTAATGTAAAAGTTTAGACATTTTATGTAGCCAAAAATGTCTTTATGGGTTCTGGACTTCTTAGCCTTCTTTGGAAAGCTATATTCTCTAGAGCTATATATTCTCCTGACTTTTCTTCTAGTGGTTTTTAATTTTTACATTTAAATGTTTAATTTATGTGCAGTGAATGACTACATTTGGGATGAGTCTGGCTCTGTTTTTGTCTAGGTGGAGATCAGATCATGTTAGCACCACTTATTAAACATTATAATGTCTGAAGAATTGAAGATACAAGGAGAGATTTATAAAAAATGCAATTATAGTGGGAAATTTAAAAATTTGGCAAATCAAATAGCAAGCTATAAGCAGGTATCCATGGTATTTGAATAACACAATCTATAAATTAACGTACAATCAAAATTTGGCTATTTGGTACACACACACACACCCATGCATGTGTACACACACACACACACACACACACACACACAGATTGATAGGAGAACATGACTGTCTTTGAGGAGAAAATGTGATTTTTTTTTATATCTGTGGAAAACTTATAGTGATACACTTGATCAAAAGAAAGTTTAGTAATTTACCAAAAGTAGAAAGTTAACAGACCACATTCTTTCATCATAATCCAATAAAACTAAGAATCAACAATGAAAAGTGGACCCAAAATGATTTTTTTAATAAATTCAGGAACACTTATAAGTAACCCCTTAACCAAATAAGAAATCATAACTTAAAAAAGCACAAATTTTCTCCAATGTAATGACAAAGAAAATATTTCATTCCCAAAACCTACCGGATCCAACTTACGTTTCTAGCAAATTGTATAGCTGTGTATGATGTTATCTTTGATTTTGAGAAAAGACCAAAACCAAATGAACAAAGTATATACCTCAGACATGAGAAAAAGAAAAACAAAGTAAACCAAATGAAAGCAGGAGGTGGGTATTAAGATAAAAGCTTATGTGGATTCACTAGAAAACAGAGAAAGAGTTGAAAAGATAAATGAAACCAAAAGTTGGTATCTGAAAAGACTGATAGCATAGATATTTCCCTGCTGATTCTGATTAAAAGAAAAGAAAGAAGGCCACATTATACCATGTTAGTAACAAGAAAAGAGATACAAAGATGGAAGAGGTTAAAAATATTAGAAATGATTATGTACAACAATGGCAATTTATTATAAAATCTTGAGAACACAGAAAGTCTCCTCTTAAAATATAAAGTTCTGAAATGGACCCAAGAAGCATTAGAAAACTGGAACAATCACAGAACAGACAGAAATGGTGATTACAGAGCTACCATTGAAAAGAAACGCCGTTCAAACGATCTTGCAGCCGAGATCAATATAGCGGAACCGATAATGCGTATATTAATCTGAATGATTCCAGACGGTAGAAAAGATAGAAAACTCCTCATTTGTGTGCGAGTGTAATGTTCAAAGTTTATATGTATATATAACACTTTATGTAACGAAGGGCACGAGTGGATGCTTGTTTTATTTTACAATGGCCTGTTGTTGTTTTTTTTTTTTTTTAATGGAGTCACACCCCGGAATAAAGACGCAGACGTAGAGGATGGACTCGAGGACACGGGGAGGGGGAAGGGTAAGCTGGGACGAAGTGAGAGAGTGGCATGGACATATATACACTACCAAACGTAAAATAGATAGCTAGTGGGAAGCAGCCGCATAGCACAGGGAGATCAGCTCCGTGGGGTGGGATAGGGAGGGTGGGAGGGAGAGGCAAGAGGGAGGAAATTTGGGGACATATGTATACGTATAGCTGAGGCACTTTGTTATAAAGCAGAAACTAACACGCCACTGTAAAGCACTTATACTCCAATAAATATGTTAAAAAAAAAATTAAATGTCCTTGAGAATGTAAAGTTCTTGGAAAAGTTTTCTTCTGCTAATTGCACGGAGTCTGTTTTGAATGAAGTAATTTGCTTTGATTCCTGATATTGGTCTCCTTTTGAACCATTCACCCCCTAGAGTAGGTGTATGTCCTTACTGAAATTTTTGCATAGATTCTGCAAGAATTCGTGTGATTCTTTTTGAAATCTCTCAGGAGCAGAGCAGAGGGAAGGGAGAATTTATGTTTTAAATTTCCTCGGCCAGTTCAGATCCTGGGGTCCCCCTGGGCTAGAAAAAGAGGCAGCCAACCGTGGGGACTTTCTTCCTGTCGACCAGCTTTCCTCAACCTCTGCTTTGGCAACGCGAGGCTGGCGGGCAGTGTCCTTCCTTCCAACAGGTCCAGCAGGAGAGTTCTGACGACAGGGTCTCCTGAACTCCGAGTGCAGTTCCCCAGTCACTCATCCCTGTTCTCAACCCTGCTGAGGTTTCAGTGGCTCATCTCTCTCTTCCTATAAACATATTTACTGCAGATGCGTTACATTCATTTTCACTAAGATAGACATCCCAATTCTGAGCTATGATACATACCAGAGAATGTAAGTCCATCAGGAAGTCCTGTCAATCACAGCTCCCAAATGTAACTTTCGAAAATTCCGCTCTACTGTTTCTCTTACCTACGGTCCTCTGTTTCCTGGCACCGACAAGGGCCCCCTAACTGTTCTCTCGGCCCCTGCTCCTCTTCCCTCAGAATCCCCTTCCTACTCAGCATCTAAAGTCATCTTTAAAGAAAAACACAAATCAGATCATACTATTGTCTAGTTTAAAATGCTTCCAAGTTTCTTTTTTTAATAATTTTTTAAATAAATAAATTTATTTATTTATTTTGGCTGCGTTGGGTCTTCGTTGCTGCGCGCGGGCTTTCTCTACCTGCGGCGAGCGGGGGCTACTCTTCGTTGCGGTGCGTGGGCTTCTCATTGCGGTGGCTTCTCTTGTTGTAGAGCAGGGGCTCTAGGTGCACGGGCTTCAGTAGTTGTGGCCCGTGGGCTCAGTAGCTGTGGCTCGCCGGCTGTAGAGCACAGGCTCAGTGGTGCCCGGGCTCAGTTGCTCTGCGGCATGTGGGATCTTCCCGGACCAGGGCTCGAGCCCGTGTCCCCTGCATTGGCAGGCAGATTCTTAACCACTGTGCCACTAGGGAAGCCCTCGTTGATATTTTAAAAATGCATGATAAGTTTCATTGTTTCTTCTCAAATACTCATTATTCTTCAAAGTCTCATCTCATGAGCTCTATTACAGAAATCATCTGGAAATAAAATATGCCATTTAACCACAAGAGGGTGTATTTGATCTTTGTAGGCAAGGGAGCTTAATATTTAAAGCCTCTCTTCATAGACAAGGACTTTGCAGAGGGCTTAATATGTATGAGATCAATTCCAAATGTCATCATCAAATTATTTAGGAAAGTTATTCGTGTGTGTGTGTGTGTGTGTGTGTGTGTGTGTGTGTTTGTGTGTGTCCAGGAAGTCTGTATATCCCTCCCATGTGTTTTCTGATGACTGAGCAATGGGAACCATACTTTGACAACATTTCCTCCATCAAACAGTAAAGCTTTGGCATTAAAACAGGAGATTGCCCCACGAAGAGGACAGGGTTCTCATTTGGAATCCATTAAAAAAAATCCCAGCTCAAAATAATGCTGCAAAACATGTCCCGCCTTTTGGAGCACATTGAATGGCTCAGGATGGACAGCCCAAGACCCAGAGCACCAGGTCCAAGGCACCTTCTTTTCTAAGTGTCCCCACTTGATAATTCAGATTTGTTGTTTCTGCTCCTCAAACAAACTTCTTTCTACCATCCTTTTTCTCTGAACCAGGGAAATTCCATTGCAGACGCTTGACTCCAGGTGAGCAAACTTGTCCGTTCAATCTCACGACAGGCCCACCGGCTCCTGCCACTGGGTCCTGATGGTCCCACACCTCTTCGCCGCATTCTCTTCACCTCTCCAAAGCCAGCACAGAAGAAAGTGCATAGGCTTGAGGTTGGGCAGATTCTTTTCTTGGCCACCTATCAGTTGGCTTAACTCGGGGAAGTTATTCAAGGCTTCTTAGTTTTCCATTTTTTCATCTGAAAATCAGAGATGACAGTCATCGTCACAAGTCTGTTGTGAGGTTTAATGAAATAGTCTGAGTCTGGCAGTATATTTTTTGAGAAATATAGGTGTTTTCCCCCCACATCCATTCCACCAAAGGAAACAGATCTTTCATGCTTTTCTGCTTTGGGAAAGGATTTCAATGATAGCAGAGTTGCCTGGCAGCCTCTTCCCTTCCCAGCTTCTGTTTTACTAAATCCTGAATGCAATGATGCAATGATGAAATCCATTCAAAGAATGGATTGCGGGATCTCAGGAGATAGAGGGAGTGGGAGGGGGAGAGATTATCAGTTTGTTCCTACAATAAAAGGAGAGTGTCAGAAGCCAGGATTGGGTAAGAGCACAAAGTCACAGGCTTCCTCCTAAAGTGTCAAGACACAGTGGGGGGCAAAGGGCAATCTTCTCAGGATGCTTAGGGAGGCTTCATCCAGCCCAGGCACCGATTCCTAAGCTTCACCCACGGGTGGCACAAAGCAGAAAGCCCTCCAAATCTTAATAAATCACTACGGGCTCAGACAGTGAGTGAGGGTTTCAGCAGGGTTACGATGAACTAGAAGCCCTTCCTACCATTGCAATATTTCATAGACCTTCTTGGTTCTGTTGCAATTCTTGGAAGAGGGATCCCCAAATGACTGAATTTTCCACCAGCTTCGTAGTCTCAGGGCTCCAGCTTAGATTTTATTGGACTTAAAACAGCGAAATGGGTATTTCTTGCATGTCAGCGCTTGTACGCTGAGAGTCACTCCTGTTACACTTGTGAAACCCTTAGACAGGACCTACCACTTAGAAAGCTAATGGTAGAATGATCGTTTCTCGTTAACTGCCTTTGAATTCTTGGACCATTTGCTTAACATCTCTGGGTTCCAGCTCCCCCCTTGATAATAGAATGTGACTACATGATCTATATAATCCCTGCAAACTCTAACGTGTTTTCATTCAACAAATATTCAGTACCTACTCCATGCCAGGACTATGGCAAGAGACCGGAAAAAACGTTGGTTTTTTTTTTTTTTTTTGTAGTTGGAGAGATAAATGAGATCGTTTATAAAATGTTCAGGGATCTGAGAGAGGAAACTTAGTATCCACTGTTTGGCATTTCTCTGTTGACTTTAGCACGTTGGCCTTGGTGATGAGAGTTTAGAAATTTATGTTTCTGAATGTTAACATGATCTATTTGCCGAGTGACTTCATTTTGTAGTTGAAATGGCTTAAGATGGCATCTTGACTAGCAGCTCTTTATGAATTTTTTTCAACTTCCCTCCCAAGTAGTTTTGAAGAGAGAGCGGGATTGAAAATCAGCCTGATGAACAACCCAAGGCCAGAAGATAGAGCAAGGTAGACGGGCCCTGAGGGAGGAAAAGCATCTGGGTTCTCCCACCTGGTTTGCTCAGACTTAACCTCTTCATGAATAATATTCCCACTGAAGCCGAGATAAGGATGTATTTCATATTTCATCCCACACTCCGAGCTCGGGGAGGAATCCATTTACTCTGTAGGCTTAGTCTTTGGCAATTCTTGAAGAAATAACTTCCAGAAGCAAGCAGGGCAGAAGGAGGCTGGGAGGACTTGGCCATGGTAGGCAACAATCTTCCAAGTGAAGTGAGAGGAAGGGCCCCCAGCACTGTGTGCTGGATTGTGGATGCTAAGCTCTTGGTTACGTGGAAATATCAGAGTCCCCGGCAGGGGTTGTGAGAGACAAATTCCCATCTTGGTAATTAGAACTATGAGAGTTGAGTGCCTGCTAGATTGGGCTCGGAGCTGTGTGGGTACGCCGGCCCTCCAGCGGTAGATCAGAGAAAGAGGTCGACGAACTCTGAACTACGCCACTCCTCCCTTATACACGCAGTGTCTTGAAAAAAAGAAATCTGTTCTTATTCAAATATACATTAGAGGAAAACAAGAGTTCAACATTTTATAATTTGTAGTATTATAAAAAACACTGTTGGAGTCTACCTAGGCTCATGGTCTTAAACACTATCTAGATGTTGATGACTCCCAATGTGTATCTCCAATGCAGGTCTTTCTCCCAAACTCCAGGGAGAAAGGCTCATATATCCAACCGCCTACTCAGTGTCTCCACTTAAATACCTAACAGACATCTCAAACGTATCATGTCTAAACCCAACTCCTAATGCCCCCCTTCCCTAAAATCATCCCTACTTATCATCTTCCTCATCTCAGTTGATGGAAGGTCCATCTTTCAGTTGTTCAGGACCCAAATCTCATCTCCTCTCTCATCTGTGACATCAAATCCATTAGGAAACTCTGTTGCCTCTACCATCAGAGCAGATCTGGAAACTTTACTGGTACCATCCTGGTGCCAGCATCTTCATCTCTTGCCTGGATCATTATAATAGTCTCTGGCCCATTTTAATCACAGTAGCCAGAATGGTCATTTAATAATGGAAGTTAGAACCTTCCATTTCTCAGCTCAAAACCCTTCTATCACTCCCCTGGGTATTCACGGTAAAAGCCCAAATCTTTCCAAAGGCTCTAGAGGCCCTCAGGAAATCAGGACCCATCCCCTTTCCGGCATTATTTCTCTGATCTTATCTTCTGCTTTTTCCTTCCTTATTGTGATTCAAGAATTTTATTCCTTTTTTTTTTTTTCACATGAAGGGAACAACAAGACATTCTCTGCAAGAGACTTATCAATAATATGTATCTTTCTTGAAGAAGAATATTTATAATATACTGCAGCCATCTGAGAGAAGAAACAGAAAGAAGCCTTGAGATTGTATAAAATCTTGATGGAAAAGAATGAGTGGTGACCAACTTTTATATCAAGTTAAGGTGAATTAAAGTTTGAATATGTTGCTTAATCTGGTTTCCAAACAAAATTAAAACGTCAAAAATTATTCTTAAAGGAGAAGATATTTAAGAGAAAAACAATATTTAATTATAATAATATGGGCCTAAAATTCTAGACTTTACCAACTCAATATAGCAAGTAAGAAGAGGAACTGGGCAATAGAGAGGTGTAGAATTTTTTTAAAGGGCTAAATTTATTAAAAAGTGCTTATCTGAAACAGGAAAGGCTCAAAAACACCATTTCATTCTTGAATTTGTAGTTGAAGTAAAAGAGGTTAAACATAATTTTGCCAAATATAATGCTAACTACCATTAGAATTAAAAACAGTATATAATGAAGATATGCAGCCAAAGACAAAAAACAAGAAAAATAAAACCAAGGAAGAAGTTTATGACCAGGAATGAAATAATGATAGGAATGGTAACGAATAATAATAATAGTTAACATATACGGTGTATTTACTCTGTGCCAAGATCTGGTCTTAGAAATTTACATTATCTCTCAACCTTATATGGTAAGCTCTATTCTTATAACAATTTTATTAATGAGGAATTTGAGGCTTAATGAGACCCTACTATAGAAAAGAATCTGATACATATTAAAGGTGACATTTTAAAACATTAAGTATGAATCACTGAATAAACGTTTGTGGAAAAATTAATTAACCATTTATAAAAAACAAAGTTCACAACAGAAGATGAAACAAATCTTAAATCTTGGATTTGGGTTAAATAAAACACACACACACGAAGTAAAAGAAAATATAAGTGTGAGTATCAGTTAGTTGTTTCTATCTGCAAGTCACAGTGTCCCTGACTCATAGAGGCTTAAGTCAAGAAAGCTTCACTTATGTCACATTACAAGAATGTCACATTACAATCACAGGCTGATTCAGGGGCCCAAAGTGTCAATCAGGCTCTTTTCATCCTCATCAGGTTGCCTTTTTGGGTTTGGTCACATCCCCTCATGGAAGCAAAATGGCTGCCATAGTGCCCGGCACCCGGTTTACACAGAATTGCTTCTAAAAACAGGAAGGAAGGAGGCAGTAATGATGGGGGGGTCGGGGTGGGGGGAACTCCTTGGTGAAGCATTCTTCCTTTTTATAACAGTGGGAAATCTTTCCCAAAAGCCCCCACAATAGTCTCCATGTTCTCTCATTGGCCAGGGTTGGGTCACATGACCACTCTCGCTGCAAGGGATGCTGGGAAAGTGAGAATCTAGCATTTTTAGTGTCTGCAGTGAGAGATTAGCTCTACGTATGGACTAAGTGACAGGGAAATGGCTATTTCTCTATTTAAATGGTGAATTTAAAAATTCACTACCATAAAAAAATTCCGTACCACAGTGAATTTTTTCAAAATGGAAATGTCCTTGTAAGCATACAATAAGAAAGTTAAAAAAAAAGACCCGATTCCAAAAATATTAAACACTTTACCCTCTTAAAAAACTATAAAAAGAGAAAACTTCTGTTCAAAAGACCCACCACCAACAAAAATGCAGCACCATACACACAGACTACATGATAAATCGGTAAAATATATTTGAAACACATGACATCAAATGAGTCTGAATGTATTGAAACACTCTTAAGATTTTAATCTTTCTGCATTTCTTTCCCTCATTTTCTTGTAAGTGTCTTGTCCTTTAATCAGTCATGTACATCAACATCACCTTGAATAGAATTGGAGTTGTTATGATGGCAAGGTAAACAGAGACCAAATGTTCATTTTTTTTTTTAACTTACAAATTGAGAAACAAAAGGGAAGGCCCCAGAGAAACACAGTGTGAAGTTTAAACTTTAACAATAGACCAGAAAAATACTTTGGAAGGAGCGGCCTGACTTGGGATGCCAAAAGAAGGTGATCCTGGGTAGAGAGGGGGCAGGACGAAGGGTACGGGACTTAGCCCTTAAGGGAATTGGGGAAGTTTGGACCGAAGTGCCTTCTGGGGTCATCATGGCTGGAGGCTCAGGGTTGGCATCTACACTGGAGGTACATCTGTGAACAGTGCCTGGAGCCCAGAGGAAGGCGCGCCATCGCTCATGGACCGTTCCTTAGCATCTCAGCGAGTACCGCAGTGTACGACATTCCCATTGAGGAGTCAGGATGCCGTTAGTCTTCATTGCCAGGGGGTGAGGGCCTTCCTTTGATGCCTGAATACCTACTCTGCATCACCCAGAGGAGGATGCTGGCCCAGACCTCCAGGCTTTGTCAAAGGCATTCAAAATGCTCTACGAGCCCAACTCCCCTCCTGCTGCCCCTTTCAACAGCCGAGAATACTGGCTACATCCCTGAAACAGGGCGTAGGCGTTCTTAGCGCTAAGCTGAACAGTGATGGTTTAGAAGGCAAAGCCCAGCACCTGAACTTGGGTGGAAATAATGAAATAGTCCCCAAACAGTTGGGGTAGTAAGTGAAACCTTGTCAAAGGTTTGCGGCATATTCCCATTCATGGCATAGAAAAAAAGTCAATTTCCTAAAAATGTTTAGTTAGATATTTCAGATGATGTAGCTATTTCTCAACTGCTTGAAATTCATGTCCCCAATTGATAGATATATGCTTTTCCCCAGCCACACTTCCCAGATTCTGATAAATCCTTGCATCTGAAAATCAATCAGAGGCAGACGATCGTCTTCATAGTTCTACTCAAGAATAATACTTGGTTGAGTCTCACTTTATGCAGCTTGTAAGACAAAGTCAATATGCATTCTCCAGCTATAGATCATTTTCAAATTATAAATGTACACTCACTATATATATGCTATTGCATCTCCTTCTGGAAGGGAAGGAGGAGGGGCCGAGCCCCAAAATTGGCCGTAAGAAGCAAGTTTTATTGTCCTGACTTTCTGTATCAGGTAAGTCCCAAATGGTTGTCCCGAGGTATTCTCCCTCCTCCTCCTCCCTGTGCGATGGTGAGAAAGGAGAGACCGGTTAGGGGCTGGGGGTCTTCACCGTGGCCCTGACACCCCACCTGTCCAGCTTAAGAAGTTTCACCCCTCGGGTCACAGTTTCCTCATCCATAAAATGTGGGGCACGGTCCCTCCCAGTCCTGTCACTTCCTAAGTGGTATGAGTATTTTCTCCCAAACGAGTGGAACCAATCAGCATTGGCTCTTCAGAGGTGAGACCTCCGCTCTCTGTTTAAATATTGGTGAAGGTAACAGAGTCCAACAAGGATTTAAACTCTGTGTCCTTGTAAACGGCCTCGCAACACCGGGAGTGGCATTTCAAGCAATCGTCTGCAGCCACATTTATTTCTCCACCGGGTGACCATTTAACCAGGCGCAGGCAGGCGTGAGCAGAGGAAGGCAAAGCCCAAATTTGTCTACTTGTCCTTGGCGGACTTAGGGGGCAAACAGTCCTCTAATTTACCGCAGCCCCTTCCTCCTCGCCTTGGATTCATTGGGATAAACTGTGTGGATGGAAAGGCAAAGCCTTCTCCCCACGCCCCCCTCACTTTCTCCATCTGCTTATGATATTCACTTCTAAGAACGTAAAACCCATTAATGTCGCTAGGAGTTGGCTTGTTTTTTAATCAAGATAAATATGGACAACTTTGGGACAATTGGACAGGGACTGGGTAAAAATGACTTCAACATAGCAAATTCATTCATCGCGTATGGTAGGCAGAGCTGATCTCTATTACCATCATATTCTTCAATGACTCCACTCTATAAATGCTTGCTTTAGTGTTTTTCTAATGTGGTTCATTTATCTATGGCTGTCACTCCGGGGCTGTTAACTTTGAACAAATGACTGGTATTAATCACGAAGGGCCATTAGATTGCCAGGACCTGCTGTTAAATCAGCTCTGAGTGGCACGTGTAAGTGTCCACAAAGTAAATTTAAAAAACTGTTCCAGCCATGAGAGTTTGTCACTGCACCTGGGATTCGACCCTCTGGGTGAAGTAAACACGGAGGGACCCAGACAGGCTGGTGGGGTCGGTGTTGATATGGGTGAGGTTTTGGAAAGTGGCAGAGCGGGGGGCGTGTCTTACCCCTGGTACCTGCAGACCCACTGGTTTTCACATTGCAGTGTGAGAGGTGAATTGTGCAGCGAAAACTCCCGTGAAGGATGGAGGGAGCTTGGAGGCAGAGGGGGGGCCTGGCAGGTAACAGAACACAGTGAGTTAGACCTCGGAGTGAATGGGAGGGTCTGGAGGTCATGTGACCTGTCCCAAGGCCACGGCCTCCCTTGGGCCAGCAGGTTGTAGCCACGAGGGAGTGGGAGCTTCGTGTTATAAGCTAGACCTGAAACCTGCATTTTTTTACAGGAAAATCCTCAATTTTGAAAATGCTGGCTGGCTTCCGTCTGAGAAAAAAGAACACAGCAGTGGCGTCCCAAAACTTGTTTGGGTACAGCCATTGGCCTGACTTGTTAAGCTCTGACATCTCTTGCTCAGGATTCAGGAAGAATAGATATTGACCCAGGGGAAAATTTTTTCAAACAATTGCTGAGAGATGTTGCCCAGAGGTGGATGGAGCCAATGGGTGGTCTCAGGTAGGAACTCTGGGCAGTAGATATTTTCTGAGCCTCTGTTTGGATGAATGAATGAGTGCAGAATTGGTTCTGATTTCCAGGCTCAGAAACTTAACTGTACCCATCTATTCGAGATCTAGGGTAATCAACTCCTCACACACATACACACCCTTACACACGCACATTCACACACTAATCTGACCTTTGCTACTGGAGTTCTAGACTCTTCTCTGCACCGTGAGTGCCACCCTACAGCTGTGACGGAGGACACGTCAAATGTCAGTGCCTGGTCGTGGCTGGGTGAACTGAATTCATGTAAGAGCAAATGTAAGCATATTGTCCAGTTGGTTATAAAAAATAAATTCCAGGGAGACCATATAAGGCTGTAAATGTACATACACGTATGTGTATTATATATACAATATATTATATATCTATATGTATATTTATAGCCTTGTATTGTCTCCTTGGAATTTCTTTATGCAAATATGAATATATTACACACATAGGTGTATTTCAATAGATCTCAGAGATGTTGCAGTTTCTATCCCAGACCACGCAATAAAGCGAACATTGCAATAAAGTGAGTCATACAAATTTTTTGGTTTCCCAGTTATGCTTACACTATACTGTAGTCTGTGTGCGATAGCATTCTGTCTAAAAAACTGCATTAATCAATTAAAACTTAATTAAACTTGATTAACGAAAACTTAATTTAAAATACTTTATTGCAAAAAAATGCTATCCATCGTCTAAGGAAGTTGTAATCTTTTTGCCATGGTAACATCAGAGGTCACTGATCACAGATCACAGTAACAAATATTACTTATAAAAAGGTTTGAAACATTTTGAGAATTACCCACATGTGACACAGACACACAAAGGGAGCAAACACTGTTGGGAAAATGGCACCTCAGATAGACTCCTTATATGCAATGCTGCTATAAACTTTCAATTTGTAAAACAATAATGCAATATCTCTGAAGCACAGTAAAGCAAACACAATCAAACGAGGCCGTATACAATATATAGGTCTCCTCACTCTACCCTCCATATCTCTCAGCCCTCTTCCATATTTTCTTATTTTTGTCTCTCTGTGCTGCATTCTGGATTTCTTCTGACTTACCTTCTTTTTTCTTTTTTTAATAAAGTTTTTTTTTTGATGTGGACCATTTAAAAAACAACAATATATTATTTATCTGTCTGTATATTTATATCCTTATATCATTTCCTTCAAATTTACGTATGCAAATATGAATATGTTATAGACGTGTATATTTGCGTATATAGAATTTGCACAAAGAAATCCCGGAAGGAAATACCATGTAAAGGTGGAGGTGTGTGTGGAAGGGCAGAAATGGGGTAGAGGAGGGTCGGAGCACGACTTCTCACTATATATTTTTAATATTGTTTTGAATTATGAAACTTGTATTACCTATTCAAAAAGAATAACATTTTCATTTTAAATAAACAAAGTACAGCAGGTAACCAAACTCAATGACTTATGATACAGTAGAATCCGGCAGCGGTTCTCCTGCACATTAGAACCGCTTGGGCAGTTTCAAAATCTCCTAAAACCTTAGCCGCATCCCAGATTGATGAAATCAGAATCTTAGTGGGGAGGACCAAGCATCCATATTTTTTAAAGTTCTTCAAATGATTCCAGTATGCGATAAAAGTTGGGGGTCACTGAATTAGACCATGGGTTACAAAAGAAATGTTACTTTAAAAAAATGGTCTTATCAATAATAGTTTAATTGAACCCTGATTTTTCTTAGGAGGACTAAACAGAAAGCAGAGTGAAACTTGTTGAAGTCAGAAGCCATTTGTGGAAAATCACTGTGATGGGACTTAGGCGTTCAGAGGAACTTAGCTTCAACAACCCACAAACCAGTCAGCCTTTGATTCCCTGCTTTTACTAGCTGGTGATAAAAATCTCATTCTAAATTCCACGACTCATTCTACTCCTTTGAATCTAGCGGGGGCTGGTTTTCTGCTCTGTCTACTGCTTCCGGTAGCTGGGCTTACAAGCAGTGCTTGACTTGTAAAGATCATAAAGATAACCTGAGGAACTGGTGACAAATGCACATTCCCTGTTGAACCTTCAGGATTTTGACTCAATAGTTCTGGCCTGGGGCTCAGGAATATAAATTTTTAATAAGTTTCTCCAGGCGAGTCTGTTAAAGATGGTCCAAGGATCAGATCAGAAGGCAGTGGTGCATTAGAGCTTCTATACTGGCTTCTGAGAGATGATTGTTGTCTATTCAGGAATTCTGCAGGCCAGCTGTTCTACCGATTGGTAGCTTGAAACTAGCTACCCATCAATCAGTGGGAGTATTTACATAGTAGAAATGGGTAAAAGCTAGGAATCAGGTTTTCTGTTTTTGTTTTTGTTTTTATTTTTATTTTTCTGGAAAGCTGGTTTACCAAAATATCAATGGCCCTTAAATCACATTATCTTGGTTTTTGGCCTTATTGCCTTTAGATTTAGCTTTTATTTATTTATTTTTTTAATTTTTATTTTTAAATAACTATAGATTCACAGAAGTTATAAAAATATTACAGAGTCCTGTGAACCATCAATGGTGACATCTTTTATGACTAATACAATATCAAAACTGGGTACTTAACATTGGTACAGTAATGTTACCTAAAGTAAAACCCTTTTTCAATTTCCACCAGCTTTTACATGGGCTCATTCTGTGTGTGTGTGTGTGTGTGTGTGTGTGTGTGTGTGTGTGTGTGTAGTTCTAAGCAGTTTGCTAACATGGATAGATTTGTGCAACCATCACCTAAATCAGGAAATAGAACTGTTTTATCCCTACAAAGGAAGTGCCCCCCACTATCTCTCTACAGTCACCCCACCCCCTAGCCTATCCCTGTTTCTTGGAAACCACAAAACTGTTCTCCCTCCTTATAGCTTTGTCCTTTTGAGAACATCATATAAATGGAATCCCACAGTATGTAACCTTTTGAGATTGGCTTTTCTCACTAAGCACGATGCCTTTGAGATCCATCTAAATTGCTGTGTATCAACAGTTCCTTCCCTTTTATTGCTGAGCAGTATTACTTAGCACAGAGGTACTGGAGTTTATTTAACCATTCACCCATTGAAGGACATTTGTGTTGTTTCCACTTTTTGGCTGTGACTAAATCCGCTGTGAGCATTCATGTTCTTGTGTGAACATAAGTTTTCATTTCTCTGGGATAAATGTCCAAGAATGTGATTGCTGGGTTGCACGGTAAGTGTATGTTTACTTTGGTGAGAAACTGACAAATTATTTTCCATAGCGGCTGTCCCATTTTACATTCCCACTAGTAATGTGTGAAAGACCCAGTTTCTCCACATCCTCACCAGCATTTGGTGTTATCGCTACTTTTTCTTTGAGCTGTTGAAATAGGTGTATGGTGATATAAACCATCATGGTTTTCATGTACATTTCCTTAATGGTTTATGAGGTTGAACAACTTTTCTTTGACCTACTTGCCATCTACATCTCCTCTTTGTTGAACTGTCTGTTCATATGTTTTGTCTATTTTCTAATTGGATTTTTAAACTGTTGAGTGTTGAATTCTTTATATCATCTAGATACTAGTCATTTGTCGGATATATTGTTTGCAAATATTTTCTCCCAGACTGTAGCTTGTCTTTTCACTCTCTCAGCAGTATCTTTCTCGAAGACAGAAGTTTAAATTTTGATGAAGTCCAATTTACAATTTACCAAATTTTTAAAAATAAATTGTGCTTTTGGTGTCAGATCTAAGGACTCTTTGCCGTAAGTTTAGGTTTATTGTTAACATCCTTTTTTATTTCAAAAATTGCTGTCAGAAACAGCCATTCGGTTACTTTCCACATTTGTTGTAAAAACCCTGTGGATAGATCGCCTCTTTTATTATTCAGGGACTCCTCTGTGAAATTCCAGGTGACGGATGACTTTTAGGGCAGTGCTTCTCAAACCTTAATGCCCCTATGAACCACCTGGGATCTTCCTAAAATGCAGATTTTGATTCAGTAGGTCTGGGGTAGGCTTGAGAGTTTTCCTTTCTAACAGCTCGATGGAGCTGGTTCAAGGACCACACTATGAGCAGTAAAATTTTAGAATTCAATGTCCCACTGATATCCGATCGTGGAATCTACATAACAAATCATGCCTTGATTTTCACCGGGAAGAAGAAGCCGTAGCTTTGAAGCACAGCGATACCATGCTTATGTTGACTTAACGCTGGGCAATTTTGTTCTAGTTTTCTATTTTTCTTTCAACCAATTCTTCCACGTTTTCTCAAAACCTTTCTAGGACGAGGCGAACTCTAAACAAAAGGAGATGATGAAGTCTGAAAGGGAGGTTTTCTTTGCTGGCACTCAGCATACATCCTACAACTGTGACTTGGTTTAGGAAGTGGTTTCTTCCACTTATGCTTTCAATTTTGTTTCTGTGTCAATGTGTTTTTAAGTTGTTTCGTACATATGTGAATGTTCTGCTTCTCCCAGCTAGATGATAACGTTTTTTAGGATGGCGACTGTGTCTTTTGTTTCTTTTACAATCTCCAGCTGATCCCAGAACACTTCTCTACACATGGGCGGTGCTGGCGGTGGTGGTCGGGGAAGGGGACGGGGTTGAACGCGGTTCTGCAGGAAACCCCAGGCCTCCTGCTGATGGCTAGCATATGTCTCCACGGGCTTAGGGGACTTGACTGTGGCCAGCTGTTCTCCAGTTGCCCCAAAGTTTCTTGCTTGGGGTGGGCTGGGATGGCTGGCTTGAAAGACCAGTCCTCAAGCGCGCTAAGGACACAAGGGCAGGGAATGAAATTCCACGCCCTTTCAGGGGAAATGAATCCCTAACACCCAGGAGGTTCTCGCGACTATGAAACATTCTTCTCTGCGTCCCTTCCACCAGCAGAGGCAGGAGTTGTGGGGTTTAGTGTCACGGTCAGAAGGGACCAGGAAGTTGATGTTTTCCTGGGTTGTAGGGCACGTGGCAGCATTGCTGGCACTGTGGCTGGACGCCTCACGGAGACCGGGAGGATGCCCCCCACAGGCATGGGTTTCTGTAGGATGGGGCCTCTCTGAGTTAGAGCTGCCGTCCCTGGGGGTGGCACCCCCAACCAGGCGTCCCAACTCTGCTGAGCCCGTTCCCTGGTGAGCTTGAGCTCAGGCTGCCTGGACGCGGAAAAAGCCGGTCCCATCCCTACTCTTAACACAGAACTTCCCAGGGATTCACACTCCTCAGCCCCTCTTTTCTTCCATCCACACTCACCACCCTGCCTTTTGGACATGCAATGGCTGTCTTACTGGCCTCTGTCTCCACTCTCCCCTTCTTCCAACGCATTCTCCAAACTGCTGGTGGAGTAGGGGGTCTGAAGGGTGAGTCTGGCCACGTCAAAGCCTTTGAGTGCTTCACGGCCCCTGTGATGAGATCCAGACTCTTTGGCTTAACTGACGGGGCCCTTTGACCTCAGCCCCTTCCCTGCCCCACCCCCCATGCCTGCATCTCTTGTTCACCCCCATCATTCCCAGGCACCCTGAGCCCCTTGTCTGTGAATGCGCTAAGCTTCTCTGTTCTCTTTTTCTTCTTCCCAAAGGTTCTATGCTTGATCTAGATATCCTTTCCTCTGTGATTTCCTAGGTGACTCCTTGTTATTTTTAAGCCAAACCTAAAGCATCTCCTTCTCTGAAAAGATTTCCCTGATCACCCCCGACGAGGCGCACACACCTCTGTGTTTCAGCAGCATCGTATGTAAACCTGGATCTTGGCACCGACCTCCCTGCGCTATGATTGTCTGTGAACTTCTTGGTCTGTACCGCTGACCAGAGTCTCTGACCATCCTGTATACACGTAATCTAACTACTGCAGAGAGCCCGTGTCTTGAGATTTCTCAAACAATAGTAAAATGAAGCATTGCAATCATAAACTGCTGGCTGGGTTGCCAATGACTCAAGTGGCTCTCTCCCTATAAGGAAAGGGTGCTAAAGAGAAATTAATGAAAGAGCTCAAGGATTGTCTGTGGGTGTTAATAAGGGACTGGATGAGACACACACACACACACACACACACACACACACACACACACACACACGCAGCCTCTCCAGCAAGCTCTTCTGTAAAGGCATAGCTCCAAGTCTATTATTAATAATAGTATTCGGTAAGATTTGCCTGTGTGGCTCCTCGGCAAGGCTGCAGATTTAGCCCAAGACTTTCAGTGACCTACAGCGGTTTGGGACGTGCCAATCAGTTAGGCTTCTGGAAAAGCTTGCTTGGAAAAACTAGAGGGTCAACGTAAAACAGTAATGTTTTACATGTTTCCTCCATTGTGTTCTAATCATCCGGATAGAGTGGCCTAGTTAAAACGTGGACTTCGGTTCTGTCTGTACCGTGGAGCACTGTTCCTTTGTTTAAAGAGGGAAAGCACCCTCTGGTTGTTTGGCCATATATGCACCCCTGGGCTCCTGGGGCCATCTGCTTCTCTCTACCTAGTTGGACAGGCTCATTAGAACCCAGTAGTAACGGGATCAAGGCTGCTGGCTTGATTCCCGATTAGCTCACATGGATGAAAACGGTTTCACGACCATTGCCTGAACTCTTAATCCTGGACATGAGCTTCGCAGCCTAATGCCAGACACAGACTCAGCCCTGCACTCTGAGCCATGCAGCGTACACATGTTCACACTCACCGGGCAGAGCGAACGCCGGATTCCCCGTCATCTGCTTCCTTTACTTGCAAAGCTCAAAGAACACTTCTTGCTGGTTATGTGCATGAAGTCAAGCGGGGCAGGAAATACTCACTCAGCCGATCTGGTCGATTGTGCATCATGGACTCTGTATAAAAAGAGTCACATCAAAATATAAGAACAGGGCTTCCCTGGTGGCGCAGTGGTTGAGAATCCGCCTGCTAATGCAGGGGACACGGGTTCGAGCCCTGGTCCGGGAAGATCCCACATGCCGCGGAGCAACTAGGCCCGTGAGCCACAACTACTGAGCCTGCGCTTCTGGAGCCTGTGCTCCGCAACAAGAGAGGCCGCGATAGTGAGAGGCCCGCGCACCGTGATGAAGAGTGGCCCCCGCTCGCCGCAACTAGAGAAAGCCCTCGCACAGAAACGAAGACCCAACACAGCCAAAAATAAATAAATTAAAAAAAAAAAAAGTAACAAATGTTCAAGTACAATTGGTGTCTTAAAAATATATATATATATATATATATATAAGAACAGTATGGCTTGACAATTCTTACCAAGTATTGTGTACAATAATATCCCTGATCCCGCTTCATCTGCACGTATCCCTCGTTCCATCTCCTTGGGGGACCAGCTGAGTCTGAGGGATGCTGTGAGCTTCAAACACAGGCAGAAGCTGATCGGTGAGGTGAGCTGAGGATGTCTGTTTTGTACATTAAAGTTTTTTTCCAGGATTTATCAAATTCAGGATCAACGCAGCTATGTCAAAGTGGCTGCATCCAAATATCACACGTGGCTCTTGTCCTCCCTTCCTTCTAGCTGATTCTGACGCATGCTGATATTGAAAACCAGTCCTGTTGTGGAGCACAGAGCTCCCCAAACCATAATGTGCGTGCAGATCCCCAGGAGGCTTGTCCAAAAGCAGATTCTGACTCAGGAGGTCTGGGCTGGGGCATGAGATGCTGCATTTCTGGCAAACTCCTAGCGATCTCCATACTTCCGCTTCATGGACCACACTTGGAGGACTAACGCTATAGAGGGCCTGACCGTAATAATCAAGAAGCCTATAACGGAAAGGAAGGGCCAAACTTTAGCTGTAAAGAAGCATAGTTGCTTGGTTGAAGTTTGCCTGCCAGGTTGCTGTAACTCCAAGTAACTAAGTGCAATTATTCTCAGAGTTCTGGCAGGCATTACACACTTTCCCAGGAAATAACATTTCCCCAAGAAAAATTACTTCACGATCTAAGTCATTGTTTCCTAAACCATGTACTGATGACCACCAAGGACGTTCAGCTGAGAATGATTTGGAAAATGCTGACCATCAGCCCTCCCAGAGATTCACTGCGCACTTTCGCAATAATAAAGGTTCTGAGAAGTCCTGCAGTAAGAAAAAAAAAAAAAATCTGCTGAATTTCCATTAGACCACTGTTTCTCACGCTTATTTGACCACAAACTCCTTTTTTTCCCCCTCTAAATAATATTCACTGCCAAAGCTGCAGATTTTGGTGGCATGTGGAAATGCTGGTCGGAATCACGAGGACTTGACCTCGGAAAGGAAGAACATGTTTTCTCGGACGGGCAGATTTCCCCCTCTTAGCTGAATGTGCCCCGTCCCTCCCTGTCTGCAGATTCTTCCCCACCCTCTGCGAATAAATCTGCTTAATTTCTTGATGTTCCATGTTGGATTAACTTCGTTGTAGCATATGTTGTTTCTGCATGAAGATGAGTCGGGTCCTTTGAAATGTTGCTGAATCACTTATCCAGCAGCATCCTGGTCGGGGATTAATTGCGTGCAGCTGAGGTTCATTCCAACGAGGACGCTGCCGAGAGGCGCTGAAAGTTCTTGGAACCAGGAATGGCCTCTGAGTGGGAGGCTTTAGACGGCTTGTTATAACTAAAAGAAGAATCAGTCTAGGGCAATCGGAAAGGCAGTTCTTAACCTATGTTTCATTAGAAAAATATGAATACAGAATCAATGGGCTTTGGTTTAAAATAGTTGTCATTGGAGGAGTGAGACAATGGATTATCAAAAGGTGATTGCGAGTCAGTTAAGAGTTAGAAAACTTTCCTCCACCCAGGAGGCTGCTTTTTTTCCCTTTGCTTTATATCGTTATTCATGGTAAGGGAAATGCAATGGTGGTGGTGATGACGTAGATGAAAATGAAGAGGATGAAGGTGGTGATGGTGATGATGAAGACGAAGATTATGGTGATGATGACGATGACTCCTCCCCCCTCTGTGTTTCTGGGTGTGAGAAAGAGTAGCTGAAAAGGCTGCGGTTCTGCCTTGAGAGGAAGAAGAGATGCAAAGGAAGCAACCGTGGATTGCTGAGTCTTCATGCTCTGTAATGTGATGTAGTTACAGAAACAAGTGCAGAATATCTCCTCTGGGATTCTTAGAAGAGAGGAAGGATGGCCCACTCCTTCCGGCCAAAATGGACACGGGCATGATCTACATGGGAGTCGAGAGATCACTTGTACGAAAGAGAGGCAGTAACACAGGCTGAAATTCTAGCTCTGCCAGAGCAGGGGTTACCTGGAGTTTGGGCCTGTGGGGTCCAGCAGGTATGGGGAAGGTAGTCTGGCCCTTGCTGCCACCTGTGTGTTAATGTGCAGCCCCTGCTGAGCTCTTGCGAGAGGTGATGGAACCTTCTGGAACAGGGTTCCATCGTGTGCGGGCACTCACACTGCACTGAGGTTCTCTACTGAAGCAGGGAAGGGAAGGCAGGAAGAAGCAGGGAGGGATGGGGGTGTGTGAGCCTCCCAGTAATGGAGCATAGAAATGGCTGGAAGTCAGGCCCCGGGTGATCTTGGGTGTGGTCGAGGCTGTGGAATGAACCAAGACCAAGAAAATGTAGGACAGGTAGCTTCTGATGCCGAGGCACCGACAGGGCTGGGTTGGAGGGAAGCGAGGCTAGAGTGTCTTCTAAATAACTTTCCCTGTTGATATTTTATCTCTTTTTCCAGCAAAGTAGTAATGTGCAGCCATGTGCCTTACGGTGGTGCAGACTTCAAAAGTTCGGTGGTGTCATGAACCATGGATTCTCCTGAAACAAGCGATTTCAGAAATGTGGGGATAACTGCGGGCCGGCACTTCACAAAGCAGTGGTTCACATAAATCACTTGGATTGTATTTTCACCACACACACACACACACACACACACACACACACACACACACACACACACACACTCACCCCAGCCCACGACCTGCTGCTACTTGTGATTTTTAAACAAGCTCTCCTAACAGTAATCTCTGGGTGCTCCCAAGCTGCTTTCTTTCCTGTTGGCACCAAGTACCCCCAACATTACTTCCTATGCTTCTTGACTTTCTTCGGTTTACTGATAACTTCTCAATGTACAGCCTAGAGCGAAACAAAAATACAATGACTGTATTTCAAATAATGGGATTTTCATGTCTCTGCTTCTGGGATAATGGCCCCCATCGTGCCCCTGGGAACAAATTAAATGCAAAGGTTTGCACCAGTGATTTGGATTTCCTGCTGAATGTGCTTTGAAAGAGCGAATACATGTGGAACAAAACTGCTTTGTAGGTTTTCTCTTTATCCAAGTCCTCCCTCCCGTGTCAATCACCTGGATTGACTCCGTAAAAGCACAGATGGACGGAGTTCACCGAAGAGCATTTCTGAAACCTGTGCCTTTCCTGTGATGATGTATAATTAATCACCTCCAGGCAAGCAAACAAGCCAAGGTGGCTTTTAAAGCCTCCGTCAGTCTTTCTTCTTTTCTCCCCGTCTTGTTCTTGTCAGAAGAATCTGCAGCTCCCCTCTGATTTGCTCAGCTCCGAGTCTTATGTGATCATGTGCATTTCATCAGCAGCTCCTTTGAACCACTCTTCTCTCTTCTGGCTGCAAAGGCCAAGTCTACACGACAACAGACACAGGATGGAAAAATGCAATGGTCTGATCAGCACACACACAAATCTCTGAAGCTCCCAACCTCCTTTAAACCCCTTTGTTCTTCCCCCTCCAGGGTCCAACCTGGCGGCCCTTTATGCATTAGCCCTTTAATTTTCTTGCACTTCCTTGGTTATGACACCATCTGCCAGGAAGAACTCCACTCTGGGCGTGTGTCTTGCAGTAGGGATGTCTTGCAGTAGGAATTCTTCGACCTGAGGTGGAAGCTTTCTTTCTTAGGGAGCCCAGAGAAGTTCTGCTCTTTGATAAGACAATTCAAACCATCAGTGAGTAGATGGGGAAGATTTAGGAGCAGGGCTGAAGGTGGTTTCTCCTATGTTCACTCATAAATAACCATCTGGCATCGGCATTCTGGAAAGTAAATCCTTTGCTATATGTAACTGCTATGAATTGAATTATAGCCTCCAAAAAGATGGTGAAGTCCTCACCCCAAGTGTCTGTGAATGTGACCTGATTTGGAAATAGGGTCTTTGCAGACGATCAAGTTAAGATGAGGTCATTAGGATGAGACCTGATCCAATGTGGCTGGTGTCCTTATAAAAAGGGGAAATCTGGACACAAAGACACAGGGAGAATGCCATGTAAGAGGAAGGCAGGGGTTGGGATGATGTTTCTACAATCCAAGGAGACAAAGATTGCCAGCAAACCACCAGAAGCTAGGAGAGAGGCATGGAACAGAATCTACCTCCCCAGCCCTCAGAAGGAGCCAACCCTGCCTACACCTCGATCTCAGACTCCTAGCCTCCAGAACTGTGAGACATTAAATTTCTGTTGTTCTCAGCTGCCCGGTTTGTGGTACTTTGTTATGATAGCTTAGGAAATGAGTGCGGTAACTTTTCAGGAAGCGGCAGATGATTGACCTTTGTAGAGTGTATGAGTCTGCTTGAACTGCCATCACAAGATGCCTCAGACCACGTGGCTTAAAAAACAGACATATATTGTCTCACAGTTCTGGAGATAGACGTCCAAGATCAAGGTGTCCAGGGCCCTCTGAGGCCCGTCTACTTCTCTTGCTGATAGCCCCCCTCTTGCTGCCCCTGCGTGCACCCCTGGTATCTCATCTTCTCATGGGGACACCCATCATACAGGGTTAGGGCTCCACCCTCACAGCCTCATTTTAACACAATCACCTCTTAAAAGACCCTGTCTCCAAATACGGTCACATTCAGAGGTACAGGGGGCTAGGACTTCAACATCTGAATTTGGGGGGACGTAAGTCAGCCCATAATATAGAGGAAAGGAGCAGGGCTCTGCCATCCGAAGCAGCCAGGAGCGGGGAGCCCAGGCATTAGGGAACAGAGGACACAGGCTCTCTGTCTGACCAAGTGAGTCAAACAATTCCCGAGGACGATCTCTCAGGCTTCATCTATACCAACACGGAGTCAGTGTCAGGGACCAAGGGATGTCTCTCTGATCGTAGCTTCACTTTCACAAGCCTGGGCGCACTCGGGCTTCATGCTGCCTCTGGTTCTGGAGCCTCAGGACCACCTCTGTTGTCGCCCAAGGCTGAGCAAAGCCCCTCTGAGCCTGGGACCTCCTGCCCTGCTCTCTCTATGCCCACTCCTCCTGCCTAAGGGGAGGCTGAAGACCCAGACTGGGGGTGGGGAGGAGGAGAGATGGGGTGAGAGGGAGAGAGAGCCACAGAGAGCGGGGAGGACCACCTTGCCCAGCACCGTTCAGGTGCCCAGGCACGTGCAAGGTCACCTGGGTGGGCCTCCTCCTGGCAACTTTAAGGATAGAGTTGAGCGCATGCCTGAAAAGTCAAATGGCTTCCGACCATTGATCTGGATGTTCCAGGGGGGTCAGAGAGCCGTGCTGGGGCCTTGCTGTCCCAGGGGACCAAAATCAAACATGAGCTGCTCTGCTAGACGATCTGGAAGCTGTGCAAACAGGGCTGCATCCCCTCTCCACCCTCTTCATCTCTCCTCTGTGTCTCTGTTTGATTTGGGACCTATAATAGGATAATGGAAACTAAAAGCATTTTTTTTTTTCTGCTAAGATCTAAACAGTAGCGACCCTAATATATTATGCCAGAGTCCGAATGCCACGTTAAGATAAAGGGGAAATGATATATTTTTAAAGAGCTCCTCTTTTTGTTCCAACTTAAAAGCAACCGTGTACATTTCTCGCAAGTAATGTTCCCCTAATTATTCATTTTCCTTGGCACTAGTTAAAGAGCCGAGTAATGACTTCTGTCTCTTTATATTTAGTCTATTATTGCTTGAAAAAGGCCAGAGGAAGGCCAGAGCAGTGCAAAAATGGTATTTGCTTTTTTTTTTTTTTTATTACCAACAGCCAATGTAAAGGGTAATATAATCACCATCAGCTGAGAGACAATGGCATTTTTATAGACCTTCTGGCAACATTGGAGTGCGAAGGAGCCTGACAGGTCCTTGGCTTTCCAACCTGTTCTTTCAACTGTACTGCTCATCAGAATGACGGCTAGGTTGCAAGCTCGAGGAGAGCTCCGCATCTCCCTCTAGATACCGTGTTAAGAGCCTGAACAGCAGCTGTCTGTTCAAATTTGGTGATTTTATAGATGGGAACCCAGGGCGAATGCCTGCAGGATCCCTGTTCGCACAATCCTGTGGGGCTCTCGCCCCGCGCCTGTGGAAACTCTAGGTGGCTTCTTAGATTCCTTGCCGGCTTCAAAGGCTGGAGAACATGGCCACTGCCCTGGGACACCGATGGCTTGTGAGAATTTCGAACACTTACTCTTTAAATGGGGTCTTTCTGCGGGCTCATCTGAAAACTGGTTTCTGCATATGAGCCCATATTACTCTTTGTTTACTAAGGATGGATTAGGGGGAGGCTACCTTCTCTGCCCCCTCTGCCCTCTTTGCCCTCTGCAAACCTGGGTCAGCTCCTGCTTATGGGACCTTTCTAGGTTGTGAATTCGACACAGAGATGAACAACTGAGGCATTTGGAACTCTTCAGCTGGGACAGAAAAGCATCGATTGGATTTCCACTTAGAAATGGCGCAGTTCAGATGGAGAGCAGTGAGATGAGTCCTTGTGTTCCTTTTCTTCCTTTGAGCTGGACAGAGTGTCTGGATACTCCTCTAAACCCCTCCACACCTTTTCTCCTGCTGCTCCTTGAGAGGGTATAGACAGAGTCTTATATTCTTATGAAAATGATCAAAGATGTCTTGCTTTGTTCTTGGGACTGTTGAACACAAGGAACATGAAGAGACAGCCAGGACATGAAGAGACACAGCATTTAATAAACAGATGAGCTCCAATTAAGAAGACTGGTTCCAGGAAGGTGGTCCAGGTACTACAGGGATTTCCCCATTTTGTTCTCTCTTTGGCCATTGGTGGGATCCTCTGCACATTAGAAGTTGGGGCTTTTGTGCCTTTGATGAAATAAATCCTTTTTTGAGTTTATGTGAGGAATAGCCCGTCATAGATACTCAGGAAGGATTTCCTTCTTATCTACCTTCCTACAATAATGATGGTTCCTCTTGAAGCCAGAAGGAGAAATCTCAGTGGAATGGAAGCTGGATTCCAACGGGCTTGGTCAGTCTCCTTGGTTAATTCTCAATAGTGAAACCACTTTTGCTGACAGTTGGATGAGATTTCTATTCATTCTCCCTCCATGGGGTTATGGAGAATTGAGTTTCCGAAACATCGGGAAACTGGGTTCAGGGACTCCTAGATCAGGAAAGGTCCTAAGTGGCTCAAAACCAACCCCTTTATTATACAGATGAAAACACTAAGCCCTGGAGAAGTTGGGTGACTTGAGCGAAGAGGGAGCTGGAAGTAAAACCCTGGATGACTGCTTAATGCCTCCCCAGTGTTTCCAGACCCTTCTCCCTCCACCCACTTCCTTAAATTAAGGGTCTTCATGTGACTTCACTCTTAGGCCCTTGATGTATAACTCGATCTTGGAGGGAGCAAAGAGGTTAGAAATGATAAAGAATTGAGTTATAACGACACAACGACCTCTACTAAAAAAAAAAAAGTTGGGAGTCCCCACATGCTCGATTCTTTCAACGATGATTGCAAATTAAACCCGGCACAGTGTTTGGTTTTTAACTTCCAGCAAAAGGATGGCCAAAGGAATCACTTGTTTTTCTCTCGAGATCGTTCCCAGATGCCAACAAGAAGTTCCCAGCCGTCCAAGAAGCCGTTTACTACCTTTGCTCATTATTATACTGTCCCCAGCTTCCTGTGGGCGGAATTCATCCACATTCAGAAAGAGGCTTGGGTGTGACCATGTCCCTGTGAAATCAGGACACTACTGTTATTGTATAATTGCTTGGAGCCCACTGTTTGTAAATACTTGCTACGAATCTGGTTTTGCTGGTGGTTTTTAGCAAAAAGAAGAAGAATCCCCAAATGCTTCTTTGCTCACTTCTCTGTCTTGGGAGATCATCTCCTAAGGATTATGGAACTATGCCCTCTTGATGGCTGGATTCCGATTGTGTTCAGCCAATGGGAGGTGCCCGAGGGATCAGAGGGCAGGAGGAGAGAGAGGTCTTGTCTTCCTTCCCCGCTCATCGCTGCCCTGGCTGCATTTCTGACCAGTGTCCTCCCATGACCATGGCTCCTGCAGGGCTGTCCCTCCTCCTGGGCTCCAGTAACACCTTCAGGCTTGGGTAGGGCTGCAGATAAAACACAGGACACCCAGTTAAACCTAAATTTCAGGTAAGTAACCAATAATTTAAAGTATTAAGTACATTTGAGACACACTTATAACTTAAAAAATTATTCAGTGTTTTCTGAAATCCAAATTTAACTGCACATCCCACCTTTTTATCTGAATCTGGTGACTCTAGGCCTGTGGCTAGTCTCTGGGTACCTCGCCACCCGCCCTTGGTTCCCTGAAATGTGTCCACACCTCCAGGAGCATTCCTGCCATGAAGGTAATTACAGCCTGGGCTAGACTCTGTTTCCTGTTGGGACCCTGACTGACACACTGTCCTGCATAACAGGCCTGGCTTAGCTCTGGGCAAGAGGTTCCTTCCGGGTCCCCAGACAAACAGAAACTTCCAGGTGGCCTCTGAGTGAGCATGTGTACCTTTTGGAATCAGGATGAGGCCGTCGGAGGGAAGGACTCGGTGGAGGGAAGACACACAGGGCTGCCCACACTCAGAGACTGAATCCCTTCACTTTGTCAGAGTCTCAATTTACAGCCCTTTTCTATTATAAAGTAGCCACGGGAGCTAAAGCTTGTATTTTCTTCATTCATTCAACAAATATGTTATTTGTTGAATACAGGTTCTGGCCACGATGCTATTCTCTTCAGTCTTCTAATCTGTTCCTGCTTGTCACCTTCCATAGATTTTCAGAGACAGTCCCAGAACGTTTAGTGTTGAGACAGCTTCTCCTGGCCGCGTCTGGGGAGTTACAGCATATGATTTCAACGTCACGGCTCCTCTCTCACTGCATCAGTGGTTTCAAAGCTACTGGATTCCGACAGCTTGTGACAAGTCCTGTTTTATTGCTCAAAAATCTAGAGGGAATTCCACTCTGCCAGCAAGTCCCTGGGGGTTCTTGCTTGGTGAGGGTGTAGAAATGATCCCCGTTCAAAATGATGCTCGAAAATGAGGGCTTTTTCCCAAAAGCAGGGAATTGTGCAGGTCAGCAAACCAGAGAGGAGAGGGACAATGTCAGAGATTCTCCGTGGTCCTGAATTCCGCCAACACCAGATCCCAGTGTGTAGAGTTGAAAGTAAATATATCCTTTAGCCAGTAAATTCATCAAACTAAGAGCCTTTCCAAGGCAGGGAGTATATTTCCCCAATTTTTGCATCCCCAGGACCCAACACAGTGGCTGGCCCCATAGACGTATCTCTCTCTGTTTTTTTTTTCTTTTAAGATTTACTATTTTATTAAATATAGCTTCGAATTTATCATAGGAGTTACTTCCCAAAAATGTTAATCACAGTTGGATTGAAAGAATATTTGGGAAATGTGGCAATGTTTTTTATATAAGTATGCCACATTATAAGTCTACTGGAAATCCAAAGGGATTTGCCTTTGTGGAATTGGAAACAAAAGAAAAAGCAGTAAAAGCTATTGACGTCAGTCAAGAACACTTTGGAAGAAAGTTTTTCTTAACCTTCCTGGATTATAGTTTCCAAAGAATCCAGTTCTCCTCTTGAAGGTTCCATAGATGTATCTGCAATTAATGTAAGTAGCCTGTATAAGCAGGGAAGTTGGCATTGCATTTATCAGTGAATTCCCAGACAGTAGACTCTTGCCCCATAAGTGCCAACTTTTAACTTGAACCTTGTTTTTACTTTAGAAATCAATTTCACTAATGAATGTATATATAGCTGAATCACTTTGCTGTACAGCAGAAATTAACACATCATAAATCAGCTACAGTTCAATAAAACATATTGATAAAAAAAGAAGTCAATTTCACTGAGGTGCAGTTTACATACAATAAGATGCATCCCTTTGAGTATAGGGTTCGATGAACTGACAAACGCTTACATCCATGTGACCCCCCCCCCATTCTAATCACGATATAGATCATCTCCATCACCTCAAAGACACCCCACCCCCACCCCGTGCCCCTTTGCAGTCAGCTCTCCCTACACGATCATTTTTGATGGGAAATTGTCTGAGACACACCCCTTCCGCTTCATGGGACCAGGATACTGAATGTCAAGTGTATTTGCTATTTACCACCCACAGGCTTCCTCATGAGTATCAGTTATTGTGGAATCTTCAGAAGTGGGTCAAGGAATTCGAATATTTCGCCTCTTTCCCCAATGAGCCTGCACTGCTTTGTGTTGGAGGTTCTTGTTCGCTTTTTTTAAAAAATAAATTTATTTATTTTATCTATTTATTTTTGACTGCGTTGGCTCTTGGTTGCTGCGTGTGGGCTACTCTTCATTGCGGTGCACAGGCTTCTCATGGTGGTGGCTTCTCTTGTTGCAGAGCACGGGCTCTAGGCGTGTGGGCTTCAGTAGTTGCAGCACACGGGCTCAATAGTTGTGGCACGTGGGTTGAGTAGTTGTGGCTCGCGGGCTCTAGAGCACAGGCTCAGTAGTTGTGGTGCACTGGCTTAGTTGCTCCGCGGCATGTGGGATCTTCCCGGACCAGGGCTCGAACCCGTGTCCCCTGCGTTGGCAGGTGGATTCTCAACCACTGCGCCGCCAGGGAAGCCCCTTGTTCACTTTTGAAAAATGTTTTAATCTCTCCTCTCACCAACACCTGTTACTTTTAGCACGTGTGTCATTTTTTATTTTTAAATCAGCGTTCCTGCTTCTAACAGCATCCCTGCCTTGGTTAATCTGCTATGTGTTAGAAAACTAGATAATCAATCTTATTAGAATTACTTAAAATAGAAGTCATAGGGCACTCCTAGGAATGAATTGGTCTAGATTTAGTGCGTGGACTTGGTGGTGTTTTTCTGTTCAAGGGTGTCTTCCTGGCTCTCAGGTTTGGATAACTGAAGACTGACCACCCTGCATTCTCAGCTTCTCTTTGGCTCAGGAGAGGAAGCAAAACTCCGCCTCATCCATCATCTCTGTGGAACCAGCGGGCTGGGCTGGGCAGCTCTTTTCCACTTTCCAAGAGGCCGACTGATGGAGATTTTACTCAGGCCATGGTGAGAGCTTTCAACTGCAGAATGTGGACCCTTTCAGTTAAATTCGAGCAGTGTTTCCTGTAAGAATTCTGAAACTTGTTTTACAGAAGCTGGTTAAGCTCAACCACCAGGGCTCTTTATTATACGACAATTTTTAGGGTCTCCTCTGGTGTCTCATTAAGGGAACCTCCAATAGACAGGTTTCTCATCCTTCTTTTCTTTGTGTTTCTCTGAAGCACCGCTGAGAGCTGTTGTGTGTGTTGTGAGTTGTGTCAGGGTGTGGTTCTTGGCTACATTGGATGAGCCACGAAGGGGCCTCCTGGGACACCCTGAATCACACTGGGAAATGTCTGAGAACCCGAAAAGAAGAAGAAAGTCAATCGGACCATTTCCAAAGGAGCGGAGCAAATGTGGCTGTGGATTGTGTTTCGTGGTGAGTCAGATGCTCTGCTTCAACAGGGAAACCTTCAGCCGCGGTACCCAGGCTGCCAGGCGCAGGCGAACTTCAGAGACTCTTACTCCGCACAGTGAAAAGGGATTATTCTGAGCCCCAGCCTGTGAAGCCCGAGCTTCAGATGAAGAATGACTTGTGACCCACTTGACACACGGCTCTGCGTTGTGGGGATGGGTGGCCAGGGTCACCATGGTGATTTGCTGCTCTGTGCTCCAGGGGCACTTGCAGGCTGGGTTGCAAAGTAGAAGCCTGGAGGATGAGGGGGGAAGAGGGGAAAAACAAACATTAGGAGAGATGCCAATATACAACCTGAATTTAGTTGGAAAAAACACATTTTAAAAGTTATTTTTAACAGATAAATCAGCCTAGTTATAGATAATTTCAGAAGTAATGTGGTTTTACTCTGAAATGCAAGATAAACATGAACTTCTTTCCAACAGTTGGTGTGATTTTCCTAAAACAAGTGAAGACAGTACAGTACCTCCTCTGTACCAGATGGTTTCTGGATGGCTTCTCAGGTAGCGGTTGGTGACCACCCCTCCACCCGTGCCCACCAGGACCAATTTACATTCTGCTTATTTGCCAATGAATTAGTAGAACATAGGGCCGTCCTGTTCTTTCATGCATTCTTGGTGCCTAGGAAGTGCCTGGCATGTAAGAAACACTCAATAGATATCTGTTCAACAATCCAGGGACCATTATGGCAGTTTCTCTTTATTCTCTAAAAAAATTTATAGCACGAAAAATCTGGTTACAGAAGTAATACCTTCTCCTGGGAGATGTTTAGAAAAGACAGAAACTAAAAGAAAAACGAAGATCAGCCCAGATTCACCAGGTGGACATAACAATACACGCGTTTTGACATCTGTCCTTCCAGGAGTTTTCAAAGCCTCCATTGACTTAGGCAGCAGGACTTGGGGGCATTGCGATGACCTACTTATCAAGAGATGCCTCCAGTCCCCCTTGGCCTGAGTAGAAGCAGACAGTGTCCTTGAAGATGCTGTGACTCCTCTCAATACCCAATGACCCCACATGGTTGAGCAAGTCAGTCCCAAGGCCCAGCCTGGGAATCTCGGGACAGGGAACGAGGTGGTTGAGGGCCGCGGCCAAGGGCAGGATGCTTCCTTGGGGCAGAACAAGGCTTAAGGGACCAGGTTCAGTGGCAGCAATGAGAACAGTGGCAAACCCAGCCTGGGTCCTCTTAGGGGACTTGTCACACTTCCCATTTCTCTCTCTGCCTGGGGATTTGGACAATACATGAGGGGATGTGTGTGTGGGGGGGAAGGAGACCTCAAGGAGGTAACCCTGGACTTCCTGATAATGTGAGCAGTTGGGTCTCCATCAATTAATTGAGAAAAAAAAGCTTGGTTATCAATTTGTCTCCTAAGATGATTAAATGGGTCACCTTTATATAATCAGATGCTTTTTAAAAAATAACTTTTACTTCTGTTTATTTATTTTTATAACATTTCCAAAGATTGCGAATTTGGTAGCTTGTGGGAAGGCATGAGATTGTTGCTTAAATGTCCTAAAGTTTTAATGTATTGAGATAACTCTGAAAACAGCACTTGTTCTGCATTTCAGATATTCCCTTGAGTGTTGGGAAGAAACATCTAATTTATATTCTCTGTACTAATTACTTTAGACGTTGATGTAACATTAGGCTGAGCTGGGTGTTCCATTATTTTGGTATGGACAGTTTCAAAACCAGATTGTTCCCTTTTATATGCCCCACAAAAATAAAGGAATTGAAATAAAACAAAGCCAAGGATTTTTGCCAATTGATTGAGGTCTACTTCACTGACTTACAAAACATTTGAAATAGTTCTTTGTCACCTTGATCCTGGGGGGATCCTGATTCTGCCCGGCAACATCTCCAAATGTGTTCCTGGAACACATACTCAAATATATTCTAAGTCTGCAACTGTCAAAAGGAACTCTTCAATTCAAGTGCTAAATATTTGGCCTGTTTCTCGGTAGCAAAACTGTCCACACTTCCATTTCCCTTGGAATCATCAATGCAAGAGTATTGCAACAGCATAAAAATGCTGACAACAAAAGTCTAACAGTTTTTTTCTGCTTCATTCCTCAATTTTTTCAGTGGGAATACTTAGACTGTCGAAAATCATTACTATTATGTTAGTCTTCTGAAGCGGGAAGTCTGACAAGTACCATTTTTCTCATTTAAATGCCGTTAATTTCTGAAGCGTTCGGATAAGAAAGGAATGCCCTTTCATTCTGTTCTCAACACCATCTCTGCTTCCTTCTTCACCAAATCCGACTCCAAGTTCACCTTCCGGGCAGCGTCTCCTGAGTAGCTCTGCCCCATTTCCATCTCTCCTCAACTTTCAACAATCTTCTCTTAATATTTACATTGTGCATTTGGGTTATACCAAGGGGAAACCATTAAAGATTTTGAGACGGGAAGATTCATGCTAAGTTGTATACTTTAGAAAGGTTATTCTTGCCATCGGACAGAGGATACATTGAAGGGGGATGAGACCTGTCAGTGAACTTGGGCGTTGGCAGCGGAGGTGACAAGGACATGGAAGAGAGATGCTTTAGAAATAGACAGTAACGACAGACAAGGATTTAGTCTAAGATGCCGACAAGGTGTTGAGCCTGTGACACTGGGACAATGCGGTACCACCAACCAAGATGGGCTACAAAAGAGGAAGAGACTCCTTAGGGAATGTCTGCGTAGAGAGAAGTCACCTGCTGACTCCTGTTTTGAGATGTCTGTCCCGAGAGGGACATCTACATAGGATGTCCTGTAGGTAGTTGGAAATTTCAGTGTAGAGCTTGGGAGAGGAGCTGGAACTGGATCCACAAGTGTGACAAATGTGTGTGTGTGTGTGGGGGGGGGGTAGACAAATCTGTGTGAGTCCGTGAGATGACAAGAAAAGTTTAGAAAGAATGCTCTGCAGAATTGCAGGTGTCCATGTCAGAGGCGGGCCATGTCGGCCACAGGGAGAACTGTCTAGAGGTCACTGAAGAAATCCTGGAAGGAGAAGATGAGGGTGGACACAAGTGGGAGCAACATGAGTCAGGAGGAGAGGGGCTCATGCCACTTACGGGAAGATGGAGCTAAGAGAACTTGGGGACCACCTTGGTGAGAAGACGAGATGGTAAGAATGACTCACACTTCTTGCCAGATTGATGGTGCACATGCGGATGCCATCACCGGGTGAGCAAGGGCAGGGGGGAGGCTTTGACATTTTGATGGTAAGATGATCCCGTTTCTGTTTTTTATTTCTTTTGACTTTTCCCCCCTTTGGTTGAGATGACTTTGGATTCTGAAAATGGAGACTGTCGTGGTGAGATAGATGGATGGTTTTGGACCTAGAAGAGGCTGGAGATGCAGACTTAGGGTTGGCAGTGCAGGGGTGACTTCGTGTGTGTGGTTGAGGTTTTCTTGGACAGAGCGTGCGGCCAGGAGACAGAGGGAGGGGGAGAGGATTGGATGGGGGAGGGCCCCGGAGGACATGGGGGAGGCGCCCTCAGGGGTGCTGGGGAGAAGGGCGTCTGTTCTGAGCACTTGCTTTGGAGTCCCTCTTACCTGAGGAGGAGTTTGCCACGAACAAGCTCTGTGGTTTGGGGTTTGGGGCAAACTCTTTCGACCATTGTTTCCTTAACTGTAAAACAGGGATAATAATAGTCACGGTCTCATGGCTTGTTTTGCTGATTACCTGAGGCAGAGCTTATGCAAAGCTTTTCTGGTACCTGCCGCATAGGATGCATTGGCAGGAATTCTGGGTCCTGCTAAAGGTATCTTTTTTATTCAAATGGCAGAATTCAAAATAAAGACAACCATCAGCTGAGGTCAGTGAGGGCTGGCTCTTCCTGCCCTCAGCGTTTATAGCAGCAAAGAGCCTGGCCTTTGGAAGCAGTCCCATGAATATGGCCAAGGTCCAGCTTTGTGACCTTGAACCTGTTTTCTCCTCTGTCAAAGGACAATCGTAACACACATTTCATAGGGATGTTGTGATATGCCAATAAGGACGTATGTAAAATCCTCTGCAGAGTTCCAGGGGCATGAGAAACAGGTCATGTTTTCAAAGGACCAAGACCCAGAGGGAGGGGTGTCCCAGAGCCCAGGGAAGAGAGAACAGTGCCCAAATCTGGAACTTATGCATCTAGAAGGAGGTCAGAGAGCCTTTCCGGATTTGGCAACAAGAAGAGATGCTTGACCTGGGAAGATGCAGCTTGGGAGGAGGGGCAGGGTGGCGTCTGGCTGCAGGTACAAGAATGAGGTGGGAAAAAAGAAGCCAGCATGACTTTCAACGATAAAGGGAAGGAAATAGCGTGATAGGTAGAGGGTCTGTAGGGTCATGAAGTTGTCTTTGCTGGGCTGGTTGGTTTTGGTTTCCTTTTAACACAGAGATAGGACCATGTCCTGATATCTGTGTGCGCTTCCAAGATATCCTTTTAACTCCAATTTCATCAAGGATCATAGAAAGTACAGATCCTCCATTCCTGAGGAGGAAGCCTACTCTTCATGCAGGTTTAAATAAGACAGGCTTGTTTGGACTAAAGACTGTCTTTTTAATCAAGATAAATGATTTGAAACTGTTAGAAAGACTTGGTTTTCTTTTTTTCCTCGAAATCACGGTCTGTTTAAGATCATCTTAATTAGACAGGACAGGGAAATTGCACTGTTATTTGGAAACGTGGACGGAAAGATAAAGAGAGCCAGTGTGTGTTTTCTTCTCTCAGAGGTCTTTTACCTTTGCTCTGGGTGCAAATCTTTTCTGCCTAGCAAATGCATTGGTAGTTAAAACACATAAATACATATGCACAAGCACACGTATCATGACAAGCCTAGAACTCTACAGGCTACACCTAATTTCTCCAACATCACGCATTAGTCACTAACAGATGGGACCCCGTGCTTAAGTCTCTTGTGTCCCAGTTCAGGTAAGTGGCATTTATCCCTGGTTCTTACCAGCTCTGTGAACCCAGATGTCAGTTTTTCCTTCTCTTCTCCATCCGACCATAGCGGGTTTTTCATAGGTATGTTATTAGAATATATTCACTCTGTATTATTAGGATATTATTTCTCTCATTACAATCTGAAAGGCAAAGACTGCCTTTTGATTGTGTCGTTGTTATTTGTTAAATATGGATATCTCTGGTGCTCTGCACTGTACCTGGGAGAGTCTATGGGACACGTGAATAAAAGGATGGGTAGACAATCTGAGTTATATCGATTTTTCCTTACATAGAGCCATGGCATGACATACAGGCTTTGATATTTGGCAACTTGGTGTGCACACATGATCCAAATAGTTCAGTCTATTCCAGAGCCCTTCCCCACAAGAAGTATTTCTATCCCAGCAGCCTGCCCTGGGCCTCTCATTACAGTGTCATGGGGGTACATGTACTTCTAATACAGATGAGCAGTTTCTCTAGAAACTGAGATTATTTTCACGGATCTCAAAGGATCTGGGATACCTCCCCAGTATATTTTGCCTTGGGTATAATTTGTGGTTTTACTTTGTTTTGCCAGAAGCTCTGATTTCAAAAGACCGCTTCAAATTAGGGTGAGAGCATCTCAATTCAGCTCCTAATTCGGCACAGAAATCACAGAGAATCCACGCTCTCTACAGTTCATCAACCCTACCACCCTTCTGGGCAGACTTCTGGGTGCCTTTTGAATCTACAGTGAATATTGTCTCAGACCAGCCGTTCCAGAAGGGAAGGTGGTGATGACTTCAAGAGTACGGGGATTTGGCTTCTTAGACTCTGTTCATTGTTCAGATTACAGGAAGTTGGGCCTTTTTTTTTTTTTTTTGGCTGCACGACTTGCAGGATCTTAGTTTCCCAACCAGGCACTGAACCCGCGCCCTCGGCAGTGAAAGCACAGAGTCCTAACCACTGGACTGCCAGGGAATTCCCAGAAAAAATGTTTAAGTATTCATTACCCTTCTGGCTATTGACTTCCTTCCTTCCCTTTGTACCCAAACATCACCGATCCCTTCTTTATTCTCAATTCCTTGTCACCCCCCCAATCCTTCAATGAAAACAATGGTTCAGAATTTGAGTGTAACTAAACATATCACAGTCACGAAGCCCACTGGACTCTGGCAGGTTCCCAGAGAGCAGAGACAGCACCACAGCCGTGGACAAACATCCCCTTGGTGGCAAGGCACAGGTCTTACTAGTAATGCATGCCAGGAGTTTGCAATTAAGACTTCTGTGCTCATGGAGTGTATCAGTCAGGCTAGGATAAGTTATGCTGTGGTAACAAGCAGTCCTGAAGTTTCAGCAGCATAACACGACTCAAGGTTATTTCTCACCCCTCTGTATGACCATCATGAGGACAGGCTGATGGAGATTATTTCCATCGTTACAGAGGCAGAAAAGGGTGAGGCAAATTCACACACTGGATCTTACATGAGCCATTGCTTCTTCATTCCTTTCATTTGTCAAAGCCAGACCTGTAGCTGCATCTAACCCCAAGTGTGCAGGGTAGTACAGTCCTAGTACGAGCCCAGAAGATGGAGCTGGCACAGAGCACTAACAACCACCACGGAAGTTGATAGAAAATTCTAATTATTATTTTTTTTTCTCTTAGACTTTGGAAGAAGGAACCAGGCTTGTTTGATGTTTGAACTGAATAAGCCTCCAGAATCTTGAACAATTCAGTTAGAGGAGGGTCTAAAGGACATACTAAACCTCCTGGTTTATAGGGGAAACCTCCAGCAATTAAATGGGCTATTTCATGTAAGGTGCAAAGTATTTAGAAAGAGAGGTGGCAGTTTTGGTATGTAAAATTAAGGTAAAAAAAAATCAAATCAGGTACATGCTGAATGAATGAATGAGACTTCATTCAAGTGGAATTATACCTCTCTCCTATAAGCCTCCTTGGGTATTTTTCCATGGAGATCCTTTCCCTTTCATTCAGTTACATTATTACTGCAGGTTAGAATAAGAACTTACCCTTCTCGCTTGATAAGAAGACACCATAATCAGGTTTATCCCTCTCCCAGTAAGTTTTATAGGTGGAATTGCAAGATTTGTTCTTTTAGTAAATGGGAGCCAAATGCTGAATGGGGGCCATTGAAGCATGAGATGCAATAAAGTTTAAAAACTTAGATTTTATCCCAGAGCACAGAAATTTACAGATTGCAAAACTCTTTTGTCCCAGTTTTGTTGAATTGTTCTTTAAAAACCCCAAAAGCAAAGGATTCTTTTTGGCAGCTTGAAAACAAAACAGAGATGTACAAGGAAAAGCTGAAAAATCTTTCTTCTACCTTGTCCAACCCCCTGAGGTAACCGATATGAATGATGAGGTGTGGCCCCTTCCTTTTTCTGCCTGAACACACATACCCATTACTACAGAGTCTATACTCATATACACGATACATCTTCCTCTCTCCCTCCCTCCCTCCCTCCCCCTTCCTTCCTTCCTTCCTTCCTCCCTCCCTTCCTTCCTTCCTTTTTTTCTTCCATAAATGAGATTTCAGTACACACATTACTCAGAAACTTGTTATTCTAATTTAATATTTTATGAACATCTCTCTAGATCAGTGTTTTTCAAACTGTGGGTTTAAGCATTTGTGTATCATAAAATTAAGTTACTGGGTCCTGATCAGCAACGTTTAAGTAAAGTAACATCGGATAGAATAGTAATTATCAGAGAACTCAATGTGGTAAGGATAAGTATTGTTTTAGGAGAACTGTGTATCGTCTTCTCATCTATAACATGGGGATAGCAATAGCGCCAACCTCATGGGCTGCTGAAAGAATCAAATGAGCTATTATATGTAAAGTGCTTAGCACAGCGGGTGGACCCTTGTAAGCACAATATAGCTATGTCATCTCCACCTTCCTCCTCCTCCTTCACCTCCTCGCTAGCGTTCATTTTTTTTCTAATAAAAAAAGGTGGAGAAAGGCATCCTATTTGCCCTTTAATTTGTGTTCGCCTGTGCTGCTAGTTAAGTCTGATCCTGTTTTCATCTGTTTATCGGCCCTTTGCATTTTCCCTTGAGTATATTTCCTGTTTATTATTGCACGCCCATTTGTCTGTTGGTTATTTGATTGTAAAAAATTATTTTCTCTTCCTTTGTACAACAGGAATATTAACTCTTGACTCCCAGATATCAGCTCATAGTTTTTCCAATCTATAGGCCCCTAGACTTTTTTTTAATGGTGTCTTTTGCCATTTACACATTGTTGATTTTTTTTTTCATGGACAGGCATTTTATTTCAAATATAGCATTGTGTACATGTCAATCCTAAACTCCCAATCTATCCCTCCCTAGACATTGTTGATTTTTGAAATACAGTGTATTTAGCCTTTTAATGACTTGTGAGTTTCTGTTTTGCTTAGTAAGAACTTTCTCACTCAATGGCGAGATAATCTCCTGAATTTTCTCCCAGTAATCACTGTTCCTCTTCTTTTTTTTGTCATTATATCTTTAATCCAGGTGAAGTTTATTTTTGTCTATGGCCCGAAGTAAGGAACTAAAATTGTTTTACTCCAGATGAATAGCCAATTATTCCAGTCTCATGTATAAAATAAATGATTTTTTCACGCCTGAATTAAATACCACTTTTATCATATATTAAGTTCCTATATATACTTGGATTTATTTCTGGACTCTTTTCCACTGCTGCCTCTGACCAGTCCTGTGCCAGACCCAAACTATTTTGATTGCACCAGTTCACGTATAGTCTGTGCCTCCTCTTTATTTTTCTACATTTTCTTAGCAATTCTTACACATGGATTTTTAACATAAAATTGAAAATCATGTTGTCCGTCTCCGTTAAAGAGCCCTTTATGATTTTTATGGGAAGTTAATTTAATTTGTATTGAGAAGGATTGACTTTGTTGTGTTGTTGCTTTTCCATCCATTGATTTAGACCTTATGGTTTTCATTGTATTCTTCACATAGACATTTTTCTATCCTTCACGTAGATCCCTTAGCAAGTTAAAGTTTCTCATGTGATCATTAATGGAATTTTTAAAACTCTCTTTTCATTCTAAATGACTCCTGCTAGTATAAAGGCAATTTTTGCATTTTTGTGTATTTATTAATCTTTTTAAAAAAAATCCAACTTTGCCCTTTAATTCTAATCATTTCTTTAAAAAAAATGACTATATTTTCTTGAGTGTTCTAAGCATATGGTTATATAATCTATAAATAAAGATAGTTTGCTCTTTTCATTTCCAAATTTATACCACTCATTTTACTTTCTTTTATTATTGCATTAGCTAGAACCTCCAAAACAATGTTGCATACAAATGATGCTCGAAGGCATCCCTTTTTTTCTTTCTGGCTTTAATGAGATTGCTTACTATTTTACATTTAATATTATGTTTGATCTTAGGCGTTGATAATATTCACTATCATGCTCGAGGCATTTGTTTATTTCAGCAATAGTTGTGGTTACTGAAATTTATCAAATGCCTTTTCACTGCCTCCATATTTAATTTGTTGTTGTAATGAATTTTATAGATAAATGTTTTAATATTGATCCATCTTGCATTCCTGGAACACATGACTACTTTGAAGGCAAAGAGGGAAAAAATAGTAAAAGAAAAGGAAAACGAAAGCTCTGTGTGAATGTGTGGGGAGAGAAAGAAAACAGACTTCAAAAAGCGAACAGCAAGTGTGGTATTATTTCTGATGTTTGGATTTATCAGGAGAAAAAAAAGAAGAGAAACCTCCAAGAATGCGAAACAAACAAAACGAAAACAAAACTTTGTTTCCACATAGGCCTAATTACTTTTTTGGTAGGATGCCAAGGGGCATTATGCCGTCTGATCCCTGAGTAGATGAGTATTTTCCATCTGGTGGACACAAGTTTTGGCGTTAATATTTCTGTAAAACTATTGGGGTGGGGTGTTGGCTGTGGTCTTCCCAGTATGTGAAAAGGGTTGCAAATATTACTTCTGTACTTACGACTAAATAAGTGAATTGTTTGTCTCCTCCAGCCTCCACATTTAATTGGTCATTAAGAGAAGTTATTTCTAGATCCCAAATATCTCTCAAAGCTGACCTTGTCTCTTTCCCCGGAGCCACTGCCGTTAGGTCAGGCCTCATAATTTCCCACCCGCTGGGAGAGAATACCAAACTTGAAGGGCTAAGATCTAAGGGACGTAACCTGACACGTGGTCACCATGGAGGTTGACATGACAAAGTAGAACTGGGAAAGGAAGTAAATGCAGAGACTGTCAATCACAGAGTCATGCATGTCAGAATCACAGAGACAGCCCAGACCCTCACCCAGATACTCTCACTATATTGGTCCAGGGTTGGGGCCAGGCATCGTACCTTTAAAAGCGCCTCAGCCCTGGGCAATTTTAAAGACAAGCCTGGGTTGACACCTATTGGAGCAGTGGTTCTTGAAGAGTGGTCCCTGGACCGCCTACACCAGCTTCACCTGGAAGCTTGTTCGACATGTGAACTCCAGGTCCCGCCTACATCTACTGAGTCAAAAGCTCTGGGTTTGGGGCCCAGCAATCTGCCTCTAATAGGCCCCCAGGGAATTCTGATACTGAGTGAGAAGCACTGCAGCAGGGTTGCTCAGTGGTTAGAGAACCACACTGCTAAGGGATCACTGACACAAGGAAAGACAGTTCTGAGACAACACTTCTGATTGTCACAGAATGACCAGGAGTGATGGGGACCCGAGGAAAGACATTGAGGTGAGTTGATGAGGGGAGCAGAGGTCCCCCAGAGCAGTTTCAGTGGAGAGGTGAGGATGTGAGTCATGATTCTCAGGGTGAAGGCAGAAGAGATGGTAAGGAAGTGATGGGAGTGTGTATGGCCTGTTTGTTGCAGACCCTTAGCTGCGAAAAGAGGCAGAAAACTGCAGTTGAGGCTGGAGGTGGCATTTAAGTTCATGCAAAGAGGATTTTTGTTTGTTTTCCTTTAGGGAAAAACAAAAACCAGAAAACAAAAAAAAAAAAAAAAACAGGAAACAGAGGGAGAAGTTCCTGCACAGAGAGAAGGGTTGGTTTTGGAAATCTAAAAAAAAAAAAAAAAAAAGGTGATTACTCATTTTCTGGGTCAGGAAGAGATGTCCTTTCAACTAAAGGTTAATTTAGGTAAACCATTAGTCTCTTTCCTCTGGTTTTACGTTGATCTTTTGCAGCAAAAGGATAAAGTTTAGAGAAAAAAGTGGTTTTCTTCCCTCGGTCTGAGTGTGGGGAAACGTTTCAGCGCGCTCTGTGTTCCCAGGTTTAAAGGCACTTTCCTGGGTGCCCGGATGGGGCCTTTGAGTCGCCGCTGAGAGGGGGCGCTTCATTCCTCCGGGGCCGCAGCTTCTCCCAGCGGCGGCATCTGCTCAAACCTTTGTCCTTGCGGGTCCAACGCCTGCCTGGAGATGCAGCACGCATGCGCATCTGCCCCTCTACCAGCCCACCACCGCCCACCTCGACTGATTGACCTCATTTCTGATCAGCAACTGTGCAGTCTTTATTTTCTTTGCTGTTTAAAATTAGTTATGGGCTTGACTTTTTTTTTAACGCATATCTTTCCAGAAAGGATGCTTTTTTGCAGTGTGTTGCCTTCTTGCCCCGCCCCCTCGCCGCCAACACGGCCTCCCTCCCCCACCCCCAGCCCGGGACAACCTTCCCCGCTCCGCTCTCTGATTCACGAGGTTCACTATCTTAGACCTTCTGTTTGGTGCTTGTTCACCTCTGGTTCCAGCATATTTGCTTTCTTCCCAGATTAACCTCCCAGCTATCTCTGTCATCACCCCCTGGGGCACACCTGGGGGGCGTGCTATTTTTAGGACTTCTGTCAGTCTCTGACACAAGCTGCTTCCTGCTCTGGAAATCTCACAACAAAGAGGTCTCCTCAATTAGCATAATTGCTCTCGTTCCCGCGGGCATAATTCCCCTGCCCCCAGAACATCAATTCCCGCCCCGCCCACCCCCCCAACCCCGCTCGGGCTCTGCAGGACCATAGGACCCAGGACCAAATGGGACCAGAGGTTGGGATTTCTTTACCAGCGGCCTGTCCTGGTCTCTCCTGTAGTGTTCACGTCCGTCTCAGGGGAATCGAGTTAGGGCGAAACCTGGAGGGTTCGGATAGGGGGAGGATAGACAGACTGTGAGACCAGTTAGTCAACAATTCAGTGCAAGAGCTGGGCTACTAGCAAAGCTAGACCTTGGCTTAAAAGAAGGAGATTTGCGTCTCAGTGATTCATTTTGTTACTATTTTGTTTTCACTTTCTGCTAAATAGAGCCTTGGTACCCCAGTCAGGGATCCCACATAATGTGGAGGTAAGAGTCTTTTTGTAAGAACAGTGATGTCTAGGGTCTCATATTTCTGTGAGGGCATTACCATCTCAGGGTTCTTTCCAGGAGGTCATCTCTCTTTAGAAGCATTATATTCTATTCAGGAAGTGTGATCTTTGCTCTACTTTACAAGCGTGAAGGAAATCATGCTGCCTCACATATCAGGTTGCGGGATGTCCTTTACCAAAACAAAGGAGCACTTCTAGGGTACAGGAAATGAAGTTTCACTGATGCAAACTGCTTGCTTGTACTGGTTGATTGCTATTTATAGTATTTTTGTTCTTTTTAAAAATGGTCCTTTGATTCTAGCATAACTTAGATAATGTTAAAAACACCAAACTCACATACATGAGTGGTACATGTAACAGCTGTAATCCACACACATGGATGAGTTGCACACCGGTATTGATCCATACTATATTGATTCCTAACACTGCAATGTATTCTGGCATAGAATTTCTAAAGTTCTGGTCCGAAATATTTGTATTTCTTTGCTGTGTTTGTTAAGTTTTCTTCTGTTGCAAGTAATAGGAAGATCAAATTTGCAGAAGCTGAGAGAGAGGAGAGAGAGAGAGAGAGAATTTACTGGCATACATCTCTTAGCCAGAGGTAGTTTTAGCTTGATGCATGGTTTGATCTACAGGTTCAAATGAAATGATCAGGACTTGATTTCTCTCTTTCTTGTTTGTTGGCTTTGGCTTGGTTCATTTTTTTCCTCAGGCAGGCTCTCTCCTCCTAGTGACAAAATAGCTGCAGCAGCTCCAGCCTATGAAGCGGTGCAGAAAGGCAGCACTGTGGGCAGGAGCATGGGTTCTGTGGTAGGGTCAACTGGATTCTAATCTTACTGATTGGATGACTTTTACCAAGTTACCATTCATCTGCAAGCCTCAGTGTCCTCATCTGTGAAATGGGCTCCTAATAAAATCTCTGTCTTCTGGTGACTGTGAGGATTAAATCAGATAATGTATGTAAAGCACTTGAAGTTTCCTGGCACCTAGTACCTAGAGAAAGGACAGACGAGGATTCCCTCAGCATCTTCATTTACACCCTTTTCCTTCTTAACTCCTTTTACATCGGAGGAATATTCCTCCTCTTGGCAAAGGCCAGCTTCCCTCTTCCCTCTTGTTCTCCAATCCCTTTCTCTCTCTCATTTGCAAGGATTTTGTTCCTTTGGTTTGGTCTCCATATCCTGCACTGTGAATCCTTCGCTCTGAACTAGATGTTTTCAAAATGCAAACATTTAAGAGCAGGGCTGTGCTGCAACCAGATGTCACTGGCTTGTAAAAACCAATTCCAAGCATCTCTTTCCAACTTTACATCCAGCGATATCACATCGGTAGCTGGAAATCAACCCCTGTGAGAGTACTTAACACTGCAGAGATTGGCTGATGCTATAAACCAGGGCTTTCCCCCCAGAGAGCCAGTGGTTAAACATTTACCAACATACCACTGATAAAAACAAACAGTAAGTATAACTCATTAAAAATAAACAAACCCCAAACTTTCCTTGAGTCCAAATCCTCTCTTCCCGTAGCAGCCAAGCATGCCCCAAAGGGTTGTCTCACACAGGCTGTCTCTATGCTATCACCCCCCCACCCCACCATATTTATCCTTCAACTCTCCACATTAGAGATTTTGCCCCTAACATACATCTGAAACACCTTGCCAAGTGCCCCAGGGACCTCATGCTTCCTGAACCACTGGATGTCACTTTGTCCTTATCAAACAGATCAGATCAAAAAATGTTCTTAGATGCATTTGGCATTGATGATGGCTACATCCTTCTTGGAACATTTATATTCTTGGCTGGTATGATTCAAAGATCTTCTCTGAGCTGGGTCTTTTTTTTTTTTTTAAGTCCCTTATGCTTGTTTCTCCTTCTTTATCAGACTTCTAAGTGTTGAGGTTCCTTGAGGCTTAGATGTTGAACTTAGGTGAGCATCTCAATTCTTCCCTGTTTAAGCACCATCTTGATATTGGTTGTTCTCAAATCTCTCTCTAAAGCCCAGGCCTTTCTTCTGAGTCCAAATCTGCTTCTACTTCCTGACTCATTCGTTAGGATGTCACAGAGAACACTTGAACTTAGCATGGTGAAAGCAAAATTCCTGATTTTCCTCCTCCCGGAAAAAACCCTCCCCCTCCCAACACAACACACAGCCACGCAGCTTTCCCAAATCAATATATGTTACCACTCAAGGATTCAATTTGAAAACGTAGGAGTCATTTTTGATTTCTCTTTTTCTCTCTCAACTGATGCCCGGACTAATCTATCATCAAATCCCTTCCATTTTCTCTCCAATTCCCCTCTTTTCTTCAAATCCATTGCTGCTTGCTACCTTAGTTCTAGGCTGCCATGGTCCCACCTAGGTTTCCAGAATTCCCTTCTACTTTCTCTTCTGGTCACACTGCCTTTTTTTTAGTCCTTACCATTTGGCATACTTCCTCCTACCTCTGAGCTTTTGCACATGCTGTTCCTTCTTCCTGGCGCGTTCATCCCTCTGCTTTTCACCTGGTTAATCTTACTCATCTTTCAGAGCACTCAGCTGAATTCCTGATACCCCTGACTGAGGCGGGCCCTTCTTTTAGACCGAATTCCAGCACCAAGTTCTTTACTTCGGGAACTTTGATCATAGTTGCGTCTTTACATTTTCATGAATTAACAAATGTCTATCTTCCCCACCGATCCCAAGAGTCAGGAGGGCAGGAGCAGTTCCTTGTTTTACCTCCAATGCCTTGTAAGCGCGGTAAGACATTCAATACAGAGTTGATGAGTGAATGAATAGAAATGGTTTTAATAACACGAGGGTCAAGTTCACAGGAAGACGAGACCCTCTGTGCCAGCATGGTCAGGGGAACTGGGGAACCCACAAATTCCAAGACCTTCCTGCTAAGGGCCTCCTTTCACAGAGGAGAGAGCTTGGTAGCAAGTGATCGTAAGGCGTGCTCTGCCCTCCAAATCCCACTCTCCAAGAACAGAGGGGTGTCTGCAGAGGGTTCCCCTGTAAGCTCTGCAGCTGGGGGTGCCATCGGCTTCCACCAGCGCATGTCGGACCTTGATCACTTGGACAAAAAGCAAGAAAACATTAGCTTCTCCCCATTCTTAACAGATGACTCTCAAGCATATCTGCTCTGAATGTTGATCTTATTTGAGACCCAGTTTTCATAGTCTTGGGTTTTTTTTCCTTTAAATTGTATTCAGGTTTGAATTGACCTTATTACACTACGGTTTCTCCCACCTCAGCTGTACCCTAAATGGCATCTTATAAATGCATATAAATCGATCGTCTTCCCACCTCTTCCTGAATATCCCCAACTCCATCGCACCAGATTTTACAAAAATGGACTCCAAGGCTCCCCTCAGCGCCTCTCTTTTGAGGTTCTTCTCTTTAAATTCTATGCGGTAGCCTCACGTGAATCATCTTTCCACCTCCTAACCTCCTGACTGAGTTAGCGCTTTCGCTCAAAACACCTCCAATTTGAAACCAGTTGAGATTTGAGATTTCTGTAATACTCTCACTTCCCAGGCTCTTCTGAATTGCATTTTTTTTTCTCTTAAGATTCAGTTTTCTTATCAGAAGCAACTGATAAGAAGACACAAGAAGAAGAAGAAGAAGAAAAGCTATCGACACAAGAAGAAGAAGAAGAAAATCTATCTCCCATAGGAGGAATGGTACAATGGGATTGCTAGGGGCTTGTATTAGGATTACAGAAAATCCAGGTAAGGATTGACTAAAAAGGAAAGTTCTCCATGAGACCAGAGAATGTTAAGGCCACGCTGGTGAAGCCAGTGCCAGAAGCATTGGGAATAACAGTGACCTGATGCAGACCACCCACTGCCCCCTCTCCTTTATCTGCAAATATTTAACATGCTGCTAAACAGTATTTCTCTGCCCCCACTTTTTTAATTGAACCATTTTTTTCCGTGCCATTAAATGACATTTTTTTCAGCACCAGAGTAGCCATTCATTGGTTGCATTAGCAGAAATGAGTTACTGTCGCTGAAAAGGTTGCATCACCAGTGTTTTATCCCGGTGTTTGGTACCATCTAGTCTCGCCTTGTGCTGCATTTTCATGGCCTCGTACAATCTCCACTGGTCCATTTGGGTCCCTCCCACTGGAATTCTCGGCTCTCCTGTCTGCACATCCACAATGAGGCTTTTGGGGACAGGATCACGCCTCAGCCCTTTCTGACTTTCCGGCTGTGATTACTGGGCTCCACGGAAGTTTTTGGGTTTATCTTCTGTCTCTTCCCAAAGGGGCACTTGGGGGGTCATTTTCTAGGTCTGAATTAGAAAATAGCAACCTTTCCCAGTACACTGAAGAAATTCATCCTGTATCTGCTGCACACATTCAAGGTGTGTTTGGAAGCACATTGGTGTAACAGGCACGGGATTTTGATACGCACCGCTGGTCACTGACTTAGTTTTTACACATAATAGACTTGTATTTACGTCTGGTCCTTAAAGTTGAGGCACCCATAGATAATCTGCATTGGAACTACCTTAACAAACGGTGGTGAGTTCATTTCTTTTGTTCTGTTTGATATGAAAGTCTTTGAGAAAAAAATAAATAGGGAAAATCAATGGTATCATTTTCACAAAACTTCTTTGCCAAACATAACACTGGAGGAAGAACAGCAGTCCGAGCTTTTCCTCCCAGGACCTCCTAGATGCTGGGTTTTGCTCTCTGCTTTGAGCACGGAAGCTGGATCGGCTAAACAGGGGACAAAGGCAATTCTAGATCTTCCCATTTAGGGTTCCTGAGCTGGGCTGGAAGGAGACTTAAGGATGATCTGATCCCACGTTCTCTTCTCTTTGCATAAGGGTCTTCAGTGGAAAACAAGGGTCCAGGGACTTTCCTGAGGTCTCACACCTCTGAATTTCGGGAGTCTTTCTCTCAGTCAAGGTTTATTACGATGAGAAATCAAGTCGTCCGCTCATAGGGTGATCACCGAGCACTTGATGAGATGCTGAACCGTTTCACACTCAGCAAACACAGGTTTCCTCTCCGCACTGGAACCTTTGGGGAGATTTTAAGCTAAACTATACACCTCCTCAAAATGACGATAGCTTTTCTGAGTAATACTACGAAAAAGACCTTGACTTTGGTGCCTATAAGTCCGTCTGCCCCCGGCAGGTGGGCCCCAGCCTCTCTTCCCTTCCTCTTCTTGCTGTCATCTGCTGGTCCTTCTCCCGGGTGATTGCCTTTACCTGGAGCTTATCCTTCCTTTCTCCCTCCCTGTCCCTCTTCATGTCTCCCTGTATGAGCTGACTCTCCATCCCTTCCTTCCAGAAAGCCATTCTCCGTTCACTCCTCTTGCCCAGTCACCCCTGGGTCTTCTGTGTCCAGCTCACTTGCAGTGGCACACAGAGCATTGTCTTGGTGCCAGGACTGGTCCAGGCATCGGTGATGCAGCGGTGAGGGGACCCAGGTCCTGCCCTCCTGGAGCTTACGTTCTAGTGGAGAACGCGACCACCACGGGGCACCTGCTTTCACGATGCTTTGCAATCACTCTCTTTTTGGAGTCTGTGCTTTCTCTTATCAGACAGGACTGTCTGCACATGCGTGCTGTCTACCACTTAACACGCAGTGACCACTTAGCACGCGATGGCCTCTGACTTCACAGTCTGAGTGGAAATGGGAGGCCCCCTCCTTGTCTTTGATCTGGTAGCAGGCATGTCCTTATTTCAGAGGTGACTCCCCCTCTGCGTTGCCCTAATTCCTGCCCAGTGGGGTGACCACTTTGAGTCATCCAGGCTTGATTATTTCAGGGTTTCCTCGCACCCCTTGCTTCCTTCTCATACTGTTAATCAGGACTCTTACTATATTCTAAATTGTCACCAAGTGGACATGCTCCTTCCCATCATGTGTTTTGGATTTTTTCCCTTCCTGATTGCAATTCACCCCTTAACATTTATTTATTTTTTATTGGAGTCTAGTTGATTTACAGTGTTGTGTTAGTTTCACGTGTACAGCAAGGTGATTCATATATACATTTTTTTTTCAGATTCTTTTCCCATATATAGGTTATTACAAAATATTCAGTATAGTTCCCTGTGGACACAATAGGTCCTTGTTGTTTATCTATTTTATATATAGTAGTGTGTGTATGTGTTACTCCCCAATTCCTAATTTATCTCTCCCCTCCCCCCCCTTTGGTGACCGTAAATTTGTTTTCTATGTCAGTGAGTCTGTTTCTGTCTTGTGAATGAGTTCATTTGTATCTTTTTTGTAGATTCCGCATATAAGTGGTATCTTATGGTATTTGTCTTTCTCTGTCTGACTTACTTCACTTAGTACGATCATCTCTAGGCCTAGGTCAGGATCGGTAGGTCCTAACAAACATTGTGAACTCAGTGTACTTTTCCCATGTGCACAAAACGGGGGGCTACCTGCGGCTGATCCCATTCCCTAAGGAGCAAGCAAGGGAGGCCTTGCTGCTCTCTTTTTACGTAAATCAAGACCTCTTTTCTTGCTTGACAGATACACCTGGGTTGAGCCACAGTCTGTGGATTCTAGGAACCTACTTGTCATTTGTCACCTGAAGACTGGGGCTCTCCCAACGAGACAGAGAGGGCTGGGCCATTTTTCTTCTGTTTTCCCATGGATGAATTTGATGCTCCAAGGGTTTTAGTAACTTGCCTAAATTCACACAGGACAGAACTTCACACGGTAACGTAAAGGCCAGCCGAGCGTGCAGGGACGGTGGAGCAAAGTCTGTAACTCTCTTCCGCTCGTTAGAAGAGTTGACTTTGCCTTTGGAATTTTACAGTCAACTTCGGTGGAAGGAATGGGGCATTTCCTTTATTTTCCAGTCGCATTCATTGCACCACGTGGGTGGCGGTTGCTGGCTGGCTCCGTGGGTCTCAACTGGGTCAGACTCTCCCTTGCGTGGGATGGAGACCTTCTCTGCTTGCCTCTGACCGCCCAGGATTCCTTTTGGGGGATGCCGGGGGCCGGGGGCACTTCTGCCTTCACTTGGGGGAGGTGCTGCAGAGCAGAGATGATTAAGTTTGCACCAGCCTTCCGAGCCCAGTGGGGAATCAGGTCATGCCAAGCTGCCGTGCCAAGCTTTCCCCCGGGGGCCAGTGTCTCATTCCAGCCCCGGTGCCCTTCCAATCTCCTCCAATGGGACTGGCTTTTGGTTTCCCCATTTAGTTATGTTGCACTCAGTGAAAGGATGAACAGGAAATTGGTCCAGATATTTGGTGGCTCCAAGGACATTTATGGGGAGGAGGGTTATAAGCAGTTGGAGGGTTATAGAGCCCCAGGTGCTCAGGAATTCTTTGCAAAAATAGATGAAAGAATTTTCCTTCCCAGTTGAGGTCGGTGTCACAGTGGACCTCGTCTTCGCATCACTAAATAGGTCAGAAAGTCCTACGACTATTCCCATTTCTTTCAGGCAACATTTATTAAGCACCTACTACATCAGAAGCAACAGGATTACAGGGATGTTCAGATGGATGGCCCCGGGCAGTCGCTTGAGCTGGAGGAATTCACGGTACCATCCCCCGCTGAAGCCTCTCCTTGCATTTCAGAAAATGAATGGAGGCTCCATGTCTCCTGTTTTGTGGTCTAAGCCTTTGACAAGGATCTGCTTCTGCTTCCGAGAGGCCCCTGTCCAGCCTCAATGCTCCTTCCCCACGACCCAGCCCAGCCAAGTCTACTGCCAAGGGAGAGGAGGGCAGGTACCAAGGCTTCAAGTCCAACATCCCGCTGAGGGCTGTCAGGCTTGCTCTGCTTTTGTTTGCTTCAAAAGCATTTCTTTAAAGGAGATATGTGTTCTCTGAATACAATTCAAACTGTCTACGTGTCCCAGAGGATGTATATGGTCGGCTCCGGAGAGGCCATTCTTGTCTCCAAAGCCGATGTCCGTGGACTGTTTATTTTCCTCACTGTGCTATTACCAATGCGTATTTATTGAATTTATCTCTTTGTTTATATGTTTACGAATTAGGCTTTCCCCCTAGAAGGTAAGCTCCTTGAGAGCAGGTGCCCCTGCATTCTCTCCCAGCACATGGCAAGGGGCTTTGGAAAGATCTAGGAATGAATTGGAACAAAGATGCACAGAGTAAAAGGTGAGTTTATTCCTCTTTTCACACCACTCTCTCCCAGCCCCACTCCTCAGTGTTCACTGCTGGTAATAGTTTGATTTATATCCTACCCTTCCAAATGTTCCCCTCTGCATTGACAAGACCACCTCCACACTGCTGTCTTCAGCCCAGTGGGGAGCACACAGTTTTGGCATGGATGAGAAACAAGCATTAAAACCCTAAAACGCAAGCAGAGATCTACTAGGACCAGGGCTAAGAGATTACATGCTGAGCTGTGGGCAGGCATATTTGGAACCTCAAACTGTAAATGTAGCTGCCCGCGTCAAGGGTAAAAAAAAAGCGAGAGTCCTTATCTGAGAAGAAATTTGAAATCTAGACTTGGTAGGAGAAAGAATTCTTTTATGTGACCCAAGTAATCTCAAAATGCAGAGTAACAATGCTCTTTGTAGGCAACGCTGTTTTCATAATTAATGGTTGGCTTTTTCCCATTTATGTGGATCGAGATTATAGTGCAATCCAACAATCAGAGCTAGAAATGCACACTTAACAAAAATCAGTGATAACCTGTAAGTGAAGGGATATAGCTTCTGGAATGTTAGTGGGAATGGGGGCCGGGGGGTGGGATGGTGGGAACTGCCCAAGCAATGCAGTCCCTGTGCCACCTTTATTGAAATAACGGTGATAGGGAACTTGTAGAGATTTGGAGGAAATCATCATCTGACGATTATATTTGTGAAATAGATTTGTGAAATCTCTGTGACCAACATGGTATATATGTTTTTTTTCATCTGGAAAAACTGAACGATCCAAGGACTACTGGATAAATGAAATGGCCAGGCATCACAACCATACTTTAAGAGACAGATCTAGTAGGTTATAATAAACACATGTGCCCTGAGATAGCAAGGGTGTGGAGACCGAAGCACTGACAAGTGATAAATGCATTTGCCTTTGTCTGAAGTGGAGGTTTCTCAGTCATAGTCAAATATCATCTCAGCATGACTAACTCTGTGGGATACTGATTGCCCGTGAGCTTAGTTTACCGATGGGGCATGCTTCCCTGTTTGTTAGAAGGATCAGTGACACTCAGTTAATTACTGAAGGACCACATTTGTCTTTTTCATCCAATACAAAATTATGTTTTCAACTCAATGTGATGCATGGTACAAAGAAGTCAAGATAGGTGAATCCAGGAACCTCTGGGCACACTGGTGAAGGAGTATTAATTTTGAAACCGGCGAGACTATACATTAGTATGACAGAGTTCCTACCGATCGCTAACTTTCAGCATTCACTTTCACGACCACAGACATAATAAAAGATGAATCTTGTATTCTCAAGGCTTCAGAACCTAGACACAGCCCCATGGGTCGATGGTGAATTATTACTTTGTCTCAGGAGTTGCCCTGTAAATCATTCCTGAGGCTTAAAACTCACAAAAATATATCTCCATGTGTTTCTAACCAGAACTTCTGGTGTTCTCAATGTCATCTCCAAAATAAAGCAATCACTGTTCAGATTTTTCTAGTATTGTGTGACTCCTGCCCGGTAACTTTCTGGGGAGAATGATTTAATGTTTGCAGCGAAAGGCAGATACTCGGCTGTCATCCACAGAGACCAGGGATGCTCGACAAGTCCACTAATAGATTTCATTTCTCATCCTGATTGGTTGCTGGGGAACCTGTCACTAAACACACCTAGCAAATGCATGAGACTATGTGGTGACACATTGCCCTAGAAGAGCCACTTGGACCCATCTGCCCTTTTGTTATCTTTCATTCAGAAAGGAAATGTCCAAATACGACTTGCGTTTTCAAAAGTCTAAAATGGCTATCTGTTAAAAAACAGTCCATGAGTGATGGTAATTCCTTTCCTTCACTTATACCAACCTCTGTTGGAAAGCCCTGCCTGGATTGACATGGAGGCTGTAGGCAAACATAGCCATCTTTTATAACCTCGTCCTCGTCTCCACCACGGTATCAGTTGCTCTTGGTGCACCTGTTCTAACCCACCATCCATTCCTGGGGTGATCGTTGCACCTGGACGCTCCCCCAAAGCCTTCTCAAAGGAACGCACTTCTTTTCCAGTGTCTGAGAAATTCTTCTAAAAAGCTCTGGCCCCCTGGCAAGGGATGTTGGTGATACTTGATTCCTGCAAGTTCATTGTCGATTTGAGGTCAGGTTTGATCTGGCTGGAGACAGGAATAGCAAAATAATTGAGGTGTGGAAGTTTTATTTTTCTAAGCCAGTATTACTAGGGAAAAAATCACAAATCATTCCCAGGTGGAAGGAGTAGGTTGAATGAGGATTTTATTTTATTTTTTGTTTTGTTTCCTATTTTATTTTATTTTTTCCTTTTTTTATTTATTGAAGTATAGTTGACTTACGAGGATTTTTAAAAAGAATTTTTTTCTGATTACACTAGTAATAAATGTTTATTGCAGAACATTTGGATAATAATAATAATACTCCATAATATTACAACCCAGAGATACACATTGTTAACATTGTAGCATTTGGCCTTTCTTTCCCTTTATAAATGCGTTTCATCTTTGCTTTATCTATACACAATTGTGTCTTGCTCTATATAAGCTGAGCTTTTACATAAGTTATCCTTGGCATTTTCCCGTTCCTTAAAAATTCATAAAAATTCTTCAAATATGTTTTTTTAATGCCTGTACATATTCAATTGTGTTTAACCAAGCTTCTAAGGAACACGTAAATTCTTTCTTATTTTTCGTATCATAAATTATACCAAGAACCCTACACATCTTGGTGTGCAGCTCTGATGATTTCTTCATTATAAAAATACAAAATTATTATTACTGGGTTGAAGAATGTAAACATTTTTCAGGCTTTCAAAGCATACTTTGCCAAATTAAACATCAGAAAAATTACGTTACTGACCGTTGTACAGGCAGCGTACGAGCAAAAGAATTCTCTCTTCCTCTCATCAAGGAATCATGTGAACACAACAACAAGAGCAAAAGACAAAAAACCTTTGCCATGTGAAAATTAGAAAAAGGAAATTTGTTTTAAAATTTGCATTCCTTCTTTACTCTCGGGGTTTTCTTTTTTTTTTTTCCTTTTTCTGGCATATGTTTAGCGGTCTTTTCTAATTCTTCTGTAATTTTGTTTACATCCAAGGCCTATATTTATACTAGAATAAATGTCTTTTTAGTGTCCTATAAGGTGTATTTATATATTGTGACTCTTAATCTCTTAACTAAAAGCAGCTTTTCATTTCTTGAGGCAGAAACGTTTACATTTTAATGTAATCAGGTATATTGATTTTTAAGTGACTTTTTGGGAATGCACCTCTTTTTCCTCATCAGATATTTACATATATTTAAGCTTCACAATTTATGTATTTTAAAATTCATGTATTTTAAAATTTATTTTTACTTTAATTTTTTTGATATATTTATTTTTTTAACTGAAGTATAGTTGATTTACAACGTTGTGTTAGTTTCCAATGTACAGCAGTGATTCAGTTGTGTGAGTGTGTACATATACATATAATATAAAAATTTTTTTCAGACTCTTTTCCCTTATAGGTTATTGCAAAATATTGAGTGTAATTCCCTGTGCTATACAGTAGGTCCTTGCTGGTTATCTATTTTATATATAGTAGTGTGCATATGTAACTCCCAAACTCCTAATTTATCCCTCCCCGCCACCCCGCTTTCCCCTTTGGTAACCATAAGTTTAGCAACTTATGTTTTTCAATGCCCATCTCTCTTGCTCAGAGATGATTTTCTTCTTAGAACTGCTTAATGGGATTAATAAACGCAATACCCACTTGAAATTTAAGTCCATGGACCACCCGTTTTCTAAAATCTTGTTATTTCTTGTGGCAAATGCATTTCATAGAGAGGCGTTTTCTCTAGTTTTTCAGAAGGGGTGCTTTCTTTGCATAGCAGTATCATTTTAGATGCTGGGACTTTTTTCTCCTTTAGGCCAATTCTTTTAGACGAAGTTCTGTGCTTGTTTAAACCATAAAAATGATAATATGCTGTCAAAAGTAGATGGGGGTTCCTGCTCAAATTCTGCAGTTCTATATGAGGGGAGAACAGAAAATAGACACGAGTATGCATTTTTTTTTTTTTTTTAAAGTGGGATGAATATCAGGAGTCCCACTTTTTTTTTTTTTTTAATAATTTATTTATTTACGGCTGTGTTGGGTCTTCGTTTCTGTGTGAGGGCTTTCTCTAGTTGTGGCAAGCGGAGGCCACTCTTCATCGCGGTGCGCGGGCCTCTCACTGTCGCGGCCTCTCTTGTTGCGGAGCACAGGCTCCAGACGCGCAGGCTCAGTAATTGTGGCTCACAGGCCTAGTTGCTCCGCGGCATGTGGGATCTTCCCAGACCAGGGCTCGAACCCGTGTCCCCTGCATTGGCAGGCAGACTCTCAACCACTGCGCCACCAGGGAAACCCCACGAGTATGCATTTTTATTAGGAATTCCGTAGCTTGGGGTTGTGAGTGGATGTTGAGAGATGGGGTTTAGGGAGTCACAGCTGGGAAACTCGCCCTCGTGCAAAAGGACATCTCCCTGTCTGTGTTGGCTGAAGCTAATGCGAGCGCCCGGGAGGAATTAAGCGGCGTGGGGTTGGGGGCCCGGCCTGCACCCTGCGTGTTGAGGTCCCACTGTCTGCCCTTCCGCCTCCAAGGAAGGAAGTGTTAGCAAAGTTTGTCGGGGTCTTCTCCACCTCCAAGGCCACTCTAGTTTTTGATGGGAAGTGGGGATCGTGACTCAATGAAATGTGCTTCCTTAAACCAGACCCACCCTACACTAAATCTGACAGTGATTTCTCCTAGTTTTACCCATTTTTCAATGAAGGTGTTTGCATGTGTCATTTCCAATATCCAGGTCAGCTGGGAGGCTAGATTTATTGATTAGTGCTTTGTCCCCATTTTGCAGAGAGGTACCGAAACCTCTAGTTTTGATTTTTAAAGACAGTCCTCTCTCATACAGCCTGGCAAACTAGTTTGCAGGAGTATTTATGAGAGGTTGGAGCCTTGAGCCAGGTGAAGATACAAACCCTTCAGGCAGGTAACCCCTCTCAGCATGGAATTCCCAGACTGGGAAAGACAGAAGCGACAGCCTTGACAGTGGTTTGATTTGTGCTGGGTGGACCCGACTACAACTAAAATTGCAAAATGGTTTGTAGGATCATGACAGTTTTGTACACAATGTTAGAATCGGTTGAGATATTTAAACAGTCATGAAACTCAAGTGAACTGATCAATTCTGCACTCAGCAGGCTTGCTGGAAGCTTGGGATCGATCACTATAGTGAATTCCCTTGATCACAAGACTTGCCATCCTTGAACTTCAGTTTCTTCATTTGCAAAGAGAAGGGGTGGAGCCTTCAAATTCCTAAACCTTATACACACACACACACATTCCACAAAACCCAAACAAACAGACAAAACTCTAATATCTATCTATCTTTCATCTGTCTATATTTTATAGATGTCTGTATAGATATCTCTATCTCTCTAGAAATATAAGGACTCCATATAGAATTAGAAAGACATATCTAATAAAGAACAAGCCTTTTCTTAATTCTCTTTATCAAAAGGGCTTTAAGATGAATGACATAAAAAACAACTAAACAGTATTACAGATTCCCAATCTTTCCCAGTTTCATTCTTCTTCGCTATTTGTCTTTTCTCCAAATAACTTGGTGATTCTGAGAAAACAGGAATGAACAGACTATTACAGGATAAAATATGTAGTTACTACTGAAACCCTTTTACTACATGATTTCACCCTGGGTTAATATATTAGACAAAGCACAGATTCCTTACCCCGGGGTCTGTGTGGGGATCCGAGATGGATCTTTTGTTGTAACAGTTTGTAGGTGCTGGTAGACGATAGCGTGTGTTTCCTCTCTAACCCCCAATCCAAATCTCAGTTGAAAAGGAGCTTTGTTGGCTTGGTTTTCCTGGTGTGGATTTAAAATATTTCCATTTTCCACGGATAGATTAACACTTGACCATCCGTGTGATGTGCCAGCTCCTACCTTTGTCCTTCAAAGTTTGAAACTACACCCACCCTTAGAATTCCCCTCACAAAGCACAAGGAGATCCCTCCTAAGGCACAGCGAACCAGCTATAGACTTCATAATTAGCTTCTGTAATAAAGTACTTAACCTGAATAGAAGCCCTTACTAATTACAGCAGGAAGTTGTAAGGGCAGGGGCAGGCGGCTTACCCACAGCTGGGGTTAGGGTCTGCAGAGGTGTCTGGGAACGCACACCCACAAGGGTCCTGGTCCGCACCAGAGCCCCAGGCCTTAATGAGCCCCAGCAATTAAAAATGAAAACAGTCCTCCATTTTCTCATTAAAAGATGGAAGCCCCTCCCCCACTGCATTAATCGAAATGATAATTTTGCTTGTGCAAAAACCCTGCTGATGGCCGAAGACAATGGTTAGTTCCTGCCCCCGCAAGACCTCGGCGCCCCTTTGCTTGCTAAATTCCAGACACCTCTGCGTAATGGGAGATTGATTAGGGTTAATAGACATTGTCACAGGTCAGGACACAAAACGCTTGGGGTTATGGGTGCTCTTGCACATAAGATCACAAGCTATAAATCAAAGTGCTTAAAAGAAGCGCAGAGCTTTCCACCCTCAACTGTTGGTAACAATCGACTTCTGTTTTCCCCCAGCTACTGTCTCCGTTACCTTCCTCTGCATCTTGTTAACGCAGCCACGATGTCAGCCAGACAGATGTGGGGAGGGCTTGCGATTCATTTACCCCTCAAATTTTCAGAAGCCTAGAGGTGAGGGGTGTCCCGGACGGCTCCTTGGAATGCCTATGTTTGTTTTCTCTCCGTTGCTAAGGTAACCGGTGCCCAGCAGCAGCTGTAACAACGGTCAGCAGCTGTCCATCTCACTTTGACTTGATGGCCAAAAGGAATACAGATGGATGAAGAGATTGAAAAAAATTTTAAATGAAAGAAAACTTACCCCCAGAGGAGAATTTGAGTATTTAGTCTATGGGACACAGGGACACAGGGCAGACCGGGGGGGTCAGTGATGTCTTTTGGGATCCAGCTGCCAGGGGCATAGCATCCCGGGAAGCAAAGCCACAGGCAGCGGGACCCTCGAGACAGTTTCTTAAAGTTACTGAATAAGAGTAGCTAAAAGAAAACTGCCTCAACAGGAGGAAACGTCAAAAAATTTGAGAAAACATTAAGGAAAAGGACCTGGCTGTGAAAGTTAAGAATATTTGGGGCACTTGCACCTAACCATTAGTGCTTTCTGCTTCTTTCCTCTTCATAAGGGCTGACCTTAGGTTTAATGTATTTTGTTTTTCCTTCTAATCAAAAGAAAGTAAAGCTGATTTGGAGATATACATTGGTTTCTTCATCATTTTCACCGGATCGCTTCCAAAGATGATGCTTTCTTAATTTCTGAAATGTTTTTGGGACATGTAGCTGAGGACACACCAAAATTATGTTTGACAAGATCAACATATTTCCCTGAAGTGCTGTTATTTTTCATCCTCTTTTTGCTGGAATTTTTTTTCACTCAGAGCTACATGACACAGGCACGTGGGGTCAGTAAGTGGCAAGTATTTTTTATTTCTCAAAATGTTTTAAATTGATAGTAATGAAAACTCTGTGTGTGTGAGAGAGAGGAGAGAGAGAGACAGATAGACAGACAGACAGACCAGTGGATCAGAATTGCAGAATTGAGGGTTGAGAATCAGCTGATACAGGACAGAGGCAGGCAGAAGAGAATTTCTGCAAATGTGTGTGGAAAGGACAGACCATTCACTAAAGGCTGCTCTGGACTTTGCTGGTGGGAAAAGGTAAAGGTAAATTCCACCTGGCAAAGTCTGGGTTAGGAAGGGGTGGGATTTGGGGCTGGGGTGTAGGGTTTTCAAGTACATTTGCCATATTTTATTTCTTTCAAATAGTATCCAAAATTACAGAAATAAGTAGGACAAAATGGTAATGTTTGTTAAATCTAAGTCATTGTACACTGGTGTCTGTTTTGTATTTTCTTTGTACTTAGCTGTATGTGGGAATATTCTGTACACACATACACATGTGTGTGTATGTGTATACATGATATGTGCAGACTATACATTGTATGTATACACACTTATGTATATATTATACTTGTATGTGGAATATAGTATATAAATAAATATGTGTGTGTGATGTATTTTTTTTTAAAGCCACAGTAGTAAATAGGAGGCAAAAATGGAAGGTCTTTTTATGTTCTGCTGAGGAGTTGGAACTTCATCCTGAGGGCAGTGGGGAGCCAAGCAAAGGCTTTTAAAAATTTTTAAATTTTATTTATTTTTTCTTTCTTGGCTGTGCCGAGAGGCACGTGGGATCTGGTTTCCAAACCAGGGCTCGAACCCGCGGCCCCTGCATTGGGAGCGCGGAGTCTTAACCCCTGGACCACCAGGGACGTCCCTGGAAAGGCTTCTAGTCAGGAAAGTAACATGATTGGATTTTCTTGTTGCGACGATCACTCCGGCTGCAGAGTGGCAAATGGGCCAGGCTGGAGGTAGAGCCAGAGCGGGCATGGGGGCTGGAGTCTCTCAGGGGAGAGATCCCGGTGGCCGGAACGAGGAGGTGCCGCGGTGATGGGGAGAGGTGGCAGACCGCAGACGGCGAGGACCCTGACTCTCCGGGTCGTGTGGGTTGTCGGGTGTGACACCTGCAGCGAGGGGCAGGGGAGAGTCTGGAGTGCTCCTGGGATGCAGGCTCAGGCCGCTGAATCACCCCCTGAGAGGGGCCATGGGGCGGGGGGAGTTATTGCGGACAGACTGGGGAGTTCCAGTTTGCACACGATGAGGTCAAAATGACCTGCAGAACGTCCGTATGTAGCGCCATTAGGTGGAAATGCTCCCTCCTGAGCCACCGTTTTAATCAAGCTTTACTCAGAATTCTAGGAACATAGCATGGCTTAAGCCTTTAAATCTGTAAGTCAGAGATTCTTTACTTGTAACCTACATCTGTCAAGTAATCAGATCTCTTTTTAGCCAGCTAAGAACTGTTATAAAAATATAATAAATCAGAAATTAACTTAAAAAAAATTAAAGTATAGTTGATTTACAATGTTTCATTTACATTGTAAATGTAAATTTACAATCATTTACAATCATTTACAATGAAGTATACAATGTATACTTCAACTAAATTGAAGTATAGTTGATTTACTATATATATATATATATATATATATATATATATATATACTGTTTCAGATTCTTTTCCCTTATAGGTTATTACAAGATATTCAATATGGTTCCCTGTGCTCTACAGTAGATCCTTATTGTTTATTTTATATATAGTAGTTTGTATCTATTAATCCCAAACCACTAATTTATCCCTCCCCCACCCCTTTTCCCCTTTGGTAACCGTAAGTTTGTTTTCTATGCCTGTGAGTCTGTTTCTATTCACATTTTAGATTCCACGTATAAGTGGTATCCTTTGGTATTTGTCTTTCTCTGACTCACTTCACTTAGTATGATAATCTCTAGGTCTATCCATGTTGCTGCAAATGGCATTATTTCATTCTTTTTTACGGCTGAGTAGTATTCCGTGGTGTGTGTGTGTGTATATATATATATATATATATATATATATATATGTATACCACCATCTTCTTTATCCAGTCATCTGTTGATGGACATTTAGGTTGCTTCCTTGTCTTGGTTATTGTAAATAGTCACCACCATTGATTTGAAGCTTGAGGCACCAGAGAGAGTTGTAGACTGGGTGAGGTGTTGAAATGGAAACGCTATTTCTTTTTTCTTTACTTTCCCCAGTGCTTTTCTAATATTTTTTCTGTTTCCATTTAACTGAGGCCATCAGTTGCCAAACAGTTGGATGTGACAGTATCTTTTCTTCACACAAGATGCTCATTAGAAACAAAACAACTGGGGCCTCAGACTGAGACTATCTTTTATCTTCACTGGTAGAACTCTCTAGGATGGTGTGTGGTCCAAGTAGGAAGTGGGGCTGCTTTTCCTCTGCCTGATGTACGGGAAGGGTTTTGTTTCTTCGATCTCTCTCTTTTGGCTTCTATCCATGTCTCTTCCTGGCTCAGGCTATGGAGAGCTGTGTAGAACTGACCCCCCAAAGCCCACTTCTCTGTCTGTAGGACCAGGATGGGTGTTCTGGTCCAGTCCCTTCACATAAAGGCAGCCTGAAGAGGCTTTGCAAGTCCTGACATCGTGGATTTGAGGATGGAGGGAGGGGACCAGCCGAGGAAGCAGGTAGCCTCCAAAAGCTGGAAGAGGTAAGGAGAGCTTCCAGGAAGTAATGTACCCTGCTGCCACCTTGATCTTGGCCTGGTGAGATCCTCATGAGACTTCCTTCTACTGACCTGTAAGGTTAGGCTCGGTCACAGAGAATCCTGGGTGGTATTGAGGCTGGACATGACACGAGGCATAGTATCTGAGCAAGGTGGTGATGTAGAAAGATCCTGAACTCACCCCCTTCCATGGACACACTGAGTCTACAGCCACCTATGGAACAATTTCCGCTTCAAAAAACCTAAGAGCTGGCTGAGTGACGACTACAAATCAGGCAAACAAGAAGAAACCCTCATCAAAGTGGGTAGCAGAGGTTGGAACAACCTCACCCTAAACCCCACCCACAACACAGCGTCCCCCAACTGGGAGGGAATTCAAAACCCAGAGCTTCTCCCTGAACAGCGAAGGGTTCCAACCCCATGTCAGGCCTCCCGACTTTTAAGACGTACACGCGAGAGACAAGCCTCCCAAACATCTAACTTTGAAAACCAGTGGGGCTCACATCCTGAGACCCACAAGAATGTAAGGATCTGAGAAATGGCTCTTGAAGGCTCCTCAACTCAGAGTCACCCGTCCCAGGGCTCAGCTCAGTGGCAGCTGATGGCACCCAGACTGAAAGTGATGGAGGGTCACCTGCTTATATGAAAGCATCAGCCTGAGGGCAAGCATGTAATTTCACACACACATCTAGGATCATTGGGGAACAGTCTCTAGGGATGGAGACTTTCCCTTTGCCAGATCAGGAGCCCCAGCATCTCCCAGAAGGGAGCTTTTCCGTGGATCTGGTACCCAGAACTTTGTGAAGTCAGTGGGGCACTGCTGGAATCAAGCAAAGCCATCGACAGATGAGGGTCTGAAATGTTTCAACCAGTTAATAATTTAGAGGGGTTCGCTTTCCCTTCCTCATTCCAGCCTCCTCCCCACAAAGCGAGGAAACTTGGGGGCAAAGAGGAGTGCCCCTCAGAGCCTAAGGGCCTCTGTTCTGGGTCTGTTCACCCGAGGGTGGCCCACCCCACGGGACCCCCCTCGAGGCCCATGGGTGTCCACGGGGCTGCTGCTAATGAGAGAGTTGGGGAAGGCGCGTGGGCAGGACTTGGTTGTGTGCGTTGAGGTGCTGACTCAGACACGTGGGGTGGGGACCCCCATTTGTATCCTTCTCCAGGTCACACAAACATTAGGGACAGACATGCTTGGAGCATATTTGCTTTAATCAGATGGGGATGCTTAGTTACTTGGTTAAAGATGCTTCGTTACTTGGCTAAAGTCATCGGAAGTGGCCGATCTGGAATTTGCCCACATGGCTAACTTCAGACTTTGGGATTTTTTTTTTTTCTTTTCTCAATTTTTTTCCAGTAGGATCTGTGCAAAAATGACTTATTTGTGTATATCCATCCATCTATTCTTCCACTCAGCAATTATTCTCACTCTCTCTCCCTTCTTCCCTTCTTCCCTTCTCACTCCCCACCCCCTCTCTGCTTTGAAGTCACCAACAGATACGCAAACTCATGCCTTGTGTGATGCACAGTGGCGACTGCAATGTGTGCCATCCAGATCCCACTTCAATAAAGGACTCGTGGCTGCAGCTGCTGGGCGTGTTGTCGGCACACAGCCCTCAGCTGTTGGCCCCTCCAGGATGCCTCAGCTGCAGAAAGCCCCCCTTGCACAAATACATGCCCCTTCCTGGGGATCCTCACAGCCAATGGCTCATGGATGCAGGGTCCAGAGGCCTGGTTATCTCAACGTCACTAGGACAACGCTCAAGTTACACAATAGCTCCCCAGCAGTCTGTAGAATACACCGAGTTGTCATTTGGTCTTCCTGGCAGCTCATTGCTGCCCTCTGCCCAGCCCTGCTTCCTTCTTCTCCCTTCCATGGGTCTTGATACCCAGGGCATTCTTTTAATAAACATCCTGCACATAAACTATAAACTAGAGTCTGCCCTCTGGAGAACCCAACTACAATGGTTATTCTTACATAAATGCACATAAAATAAACTAAGGTGTGTTCCCTGTACCCTAGTGGGAGAAGTGAGACATGAATAAAGTTACTGCCGTGTAAGATACATGTAATAAGAAGTGGGGGTAGTGGGAGTTCAGATCACTCCACGTGGAATGATTCGTGGGATGCCAATCACTTCTTCCATACCTGGACACCTCCTCTTTCAAGAGTCAGTTCTTCCCACATCCCTGGATGGAAGAGCCAAAGTTGCTATGTAATCATGCACTTTCTTCCCGTCACCGGTCAAGGGGTGGGCATCAGACTGAAGGGAGTTTACCCATTGGCTCAGCTGGACCTATCGGCTTCTCTCTCCAAGCAGTTGGGAAATCAGGACAGATGGAGAATCTACTGTTTCCATTGGACTCTGGAATTGATGCAACAAATACACCATCAGATACAAAAGACAGAGAGCTGGTGTGAAAGAGTGAGAACAACAAAGCAGACATGAAGGGAGAAACAGACAAGTGGAGATGCGGGGCCCCAGAGATGGAGAGAATAACTTCCATCCCTGATTCTCCTGGTTCCTCTGACTCTGCCCTCATATGGGACCTGTCTGTATTTGGTGCCCTAGGTTCTGCGAGTGAGCACTGTGTGTTTTTTTTTTAATCCAACAGATTAGCTCTTTTGGCTAAAGAGGTCTGTTTCTTTTAATAATATTGGACTTAGACAGTCATAAGGGAAGGGATTTGAATTGCGAGTTGCTGGAAACATAAGATTTCAATAGGGAAAGATGAAGGGACCGTGGAATTCAAGGCAAGAAGAGCAACACACACAGAGGTTCTGAAACACAGCTTCGTTGGACATATTTGGAGGATGATGAATAGGACCTTTTGGCCAATATGGAGGAAATGGAAAGGAAAATAACAGGATAAATGTTTGCAAGACTGGTGGGAAAACTGTGGTTAATCGATGGAGCTGGCCAGCATTAAAGAGTCTATTCATTCTTTCTAGGAATTCCCGGAGGCCACAGAAAACATGAAATAAGGATAGAAGGCAGTAAAGCTTGGTTGTTGGAAGAAGTGAGGAAATAAAAATAGGGGAATGAGTGTCTCACTTGTGGCAGGGTAATAGGAAGAGATTAATCAAAATGGCGCCATGAAATAAATGGAACCAAGGGGGAACTAGCGGGAGGAGACGGGAAGGGTTGGGCTCTTGCTGAATTACAGGGAATGGGTAGATGGGTTTCTTAGGTCTGCCCACCCCATTTACCACATGAGCCTGCACAGGCTGTGTCCTGCCCAACTCCAAGGACTGCTCTCTACAATGACGTCAACATGAATGATCCCCTTGGGGTTGTGCCATATGGGTGGCCTTGCTCATAACTCTGTGTATCAACTCAAGATCACTGAGTTACCATTGATGATGATAAAAAAAATCCCAGTTCAAACTGGTTTTAAAAGAGAGATTCTACTGTCTTATTTTACACTCAAGAGTAAAAAGGTATATGGGTTGCAGAGGGGTTGGTTCAGAAGTCCACACAATCAGGGCTCTGACTCCAGATTGCTTTGATCCTTTCATGGGTGTCAACTTCATCTTCTGATGGGTCATCTGATGGTGGCCAAAGTAGCTTCAGTCATCTGAGATCTCATTTCTTTATAACCTTCTTCTTGGAGGAATAGGGTCTTCAATGGCTTCCCCAGAGCCTGATTAACTATCTCCTCGGGTCTCAGGCACCTAAATCAAGTAGTGTCCATCCAGTAGTGTGCAGGTGAGTGTTTAACAATTGTTGTGTGCTTTTTGTCTCTCTCAAAAAAGAAAGAGAGAAAGAGAAAAGAAAAAAACAAGCCCTGATTGTAGCATTTGATTTCCATGGCATAAATACTCTCACCATGGCTGATTTCATACTACCAACGTGATGTCACTGAAGCCAGAGTTGGGAAGAGGTCCACACCAATGACTCTCTGAAGCCCATGAGAGATGGTTCCAGTATCCTACTATTCCTATCCCTGAACCATCATTGTAAATAGATTGATAAGCCAGGCTGATTGGTTTAGGGCAATCAAGATGGTCTGTGAAGCTGTTGGAGTCAATTCCATCCACCCACCTGTAAAATAGAGGTGGGGAAAGTGGAAATAGTAGGACAATTGTCAAATGTCTAGTACTGTTGAAGTTAGCGGAAGAAGGATGAAGGAAAGAAGGTAGACCATTGGAGAGAAGAAGACAAATATGAGGCTGGTTGTAAAAAAGGAGTCAAAGGTGGTGAGTGGGTGGTGTGCTCCAGGACACGGTGAGGCTGGGGGATGAAGAGGAGTGAACTGGGGAATGATCACAGATCTGCCTGATTATTCATCCTTTGTACTGAAAGCTCTCTATGGATTGACCCCACTTTATTTTCCAGGATGATTTGGGAAGCAGAATAATGGAACGGTGAATAGCCACACCATCTCGGGCAAGTTATGGAAGCCATCCTGAGCCTCCGTCTTCCTCAGAACTTTAGAAGATGTTGTGAGGATTAACTCAGAAATTTAAGTCTTTTTCAGAGATTAGCTGTGAGAGGGTGTGGGGAACAGTGGTTGAGAATGCAGTCTCTGGACCTGGAATGCTTGGCTTGACTCCCAGTGGCTACAGGACCTTGGGCAAGTTGACTGAACCAAGCTTCATCCCAGCTTTTTACTCTGTAAAATGAGGCATTCATTACTATTGTTAAATTAATTAAATAAGGAGGCCCTTAGACTCAGATGTCTCCAATGCCTCACCGGCCTACGTAAGCAAACCATAACCTAAGCCTGAAATGTCTCAAGGTGAAGAAATCCAACATGAGGACAGCGAATCACAAACAGCGAGTCAGCCTTCCCCAAATAAGGCGACACAGCCAATCAAATCGTTAACTTCCTTTGCTTCTTCCCGTCTTTATACAAGTCTTTTCCCTCACTCCTGCCCGTGGAGCACTTCCAGTTTGGTGTTGCCCGATTTGAATTGATTTTTGCTCAAATGAACTCAACATCTTAAATATGCCTCAGTTTACCTTTTGACACGTGAGAAACACACATATCAAAATTATGTGCCTGTTTTAGCAAATTGTTTCCAAACACTTAATGAAAGTATATAAAGAACGTGTAAAGAGTGAACACCTTAGTCCTTTTGGGCTGCTATAACGAAAAATACCATAGACTAGGTGGCTTAAACAACAAACTTTTATTTTACACAGTCCTGGAGGCTGGGAGGTCCAAGATCAAGGCCCCGGCAGGTTCGGTGTCTGACAAGAGCTCACTTCCTGGTTCATGGACGGCCATCCTCTTGCTGTGTCCTCGCGGTGGACAGGGCCGGAGAGCTCTCCAAGTCTGTTTTGTATGAGCATTACTCTCATTCATGACTCCGCCCTCATGACCTAATCACCCCCAAAGGCCTCACCTACTAATGCTGTCACACAGGGAGAGAGGGTTTCAAAATATCAATTCCGGGGGTCACAAATGTTCAGTGATAACCAGTTTCTTAGCCATTCCCAGTGAAGGTTACTATTGTCTAATTCTGAATTTCTCCTTACGGTAATAAAGCTGGTAATAAAGTCTTTGCGAGACTTCAGTTGACTATGATCGTTTCTTCCATAATAAGTATAGATTTTGATTTTGTTCTTTCCTAATCTTGTGAAATTTCCACTTTGTGACAACTTGGTTTGTGTCCTTGCAGTTTGGGACAGTGGGTTTTGCTTCTTTCGTTTTTCTCCACCAAGTGGTTTTTCACCGTTAGATTGTATCTTTCATTTTTCCTGGTTTTATTTTCTTCCAGGGAAATTTCTGCTATGACTGCTGAGCCGCCCCACTTTCTCTGACAGATGAAGGAGAAAATGTGTATAAGCGAAAATGCATCTTTCTAAGGATACGATATGAGATTGTTTTACTGCTTTTACGCAATTATAAAATTCAATGACAGCTTTACCTTTAGGAAAGTGAAATGAAGCAAAATCGGATTCTGTTTATTGCAATTAGAGGTTGGGCCAAAATTGAAGTAGTTTTTATAAACTGTGGATTGTGGGCCTTATTTCCATCAGGCAAATCCAAGCATGGATGAGAATTCACTTAAAAACAATAAAAATTATGCAAATTTAATGTTCTCCTGACCTTCAGCCTTTTCTCTCTCCTGGATATCTTATCTTTGTGGAAGGGCAGAACCCAACACCAATCTACTTCTGAAATGGTCAGGAAAAGCTCAGCATTCGTGCTTTTTTGCCTCTTCTTCAAGGAGCCAGGCAGCCAAGGGGGACTCTCTTCTAGAAGCACGTGTGTGCCCATGTGAAAATGCTAAAGCTTCCAGAACCACGTCTGTGACTCACTGTCAGCCTTCTGAAAAATCTGTATTCACATTGTAAGTACTTGATGAAGAGACCTCACAGTAAATTCCTGGCCAGAGATGGATGGCCTGAGTTTATTCAAAGGCCAAATAATTTCCAGACATTGATTTTGGATGGAAACACATGTCTTTCCCCTGGAAATGATTTCCTTGTGAGATAGACAGGCAACCCCCGACTTGCAAATAGACGATTCAGAAATTTCATTTGTAAGTCAGTCATTTGGAATGCACCAGGACTTTTTTTTTTCCATAGAAATAATATTACAAATGGCGGTTCAGGACCCAGGCTAGCCCCAGGTTATGGATTAATTTTTACTTAACCCATACCTCGGTTGGGTACTTCAGTGGAGAGCAGTGGAAAACAAGAACCACACAATACTCTTTGCTATAGAAATGGTATCAAATGGTGGTTTTGGGTATAGTGTCTGGGGCAGACTGACTGCACTTTGACTTTGGGTCAGTTACCTAACTTCTCAGTTTCCTTGTTCATAGAAGGGGGAATGATATTAAGATTCAGTTCATAGAGCTGTTGTATGAGAATTACACACACACACATGCACACACACACACACACACACACACCCCTTCAAACCCAGTAAAGACCCTTGTGATCCTTTGCTATCATCATTGTTGGTTCTTGTAACTGGCATGGGGCTGAGTCTATTTCAATCACTGATTGAACAAAAAGCAGTACTTGTGGAATATTAAAAACAAAACAAAAAAGATGGCATGTTTTTTTTCCCCTCATAGTTATTGCTATTCGGTTAAAATAAGGTGAAATTAGAGGAAATGAGGGAACAGATGGGTATTGATGTTAGGTTTGGGAGGGATAAATTAGGAGTGTGGGATTAGCAGATACAAACTACTATATTTAAAACAGATAAACAACAAGGGCCTACTGTTTAGCACAGGGAACTATACTCAATATTTTGTAATAACCTACAAGAGAAAAGAATATGAAAAGAATATATATATGTATAACTGAATCACTCTGCTGTACACCTGAAACTAACACAACATTGTAAACCAGCTATATACTTCAATAAAAAATAAAAAATATAAGAACAAACAAACAAAAATAAAGTACAAAAAAGAGTTAGGTTTATTTATTATAAATAATTTGGAAAACATAGAAAAGCATAAAAGAGAAAATAAATTCTCTCCAAATCTGATCACCCAGAAATACCCACTCTTTATTTTGTTATCTTTCGGTATTCTGTCTTAGGCATGTGTACAATTGTCTAAAAGTGATTAAAAATAATTATAATTAAACCATCCATATTATTTTCATACTTGATTTATTCACTTAGCAACGTACTGTAAAGATGGGATTTCTAATGGCATCACGGCTTCCATCACATGGACGTGTTAAAACTGAAATAGCCAATCCCGAGTTGATGGATATTTTGTCTGTTTCCCTTTTTATACTATTCTAAATAATGTTGTTGGAACAATACAGATGGATAAAAATTTCCTCATGCTACTATTTATTTCCTTTAACAAAGAAATTCAGTTTTTAGAAAAATTTGCATAGATTTGACTCATAATTTAAGAGTTTTGGTACATTTGTTGAGCTGGCTTCTAGAGAGAGTGTTTTAATTCACCTTTTTTTCTAGCAAGGAGAATGCGATTTCCTAGAAAGTTTCCTTAATTCTGAGATTGAGAATGCATTTAATTTTGCCAATCTAATAGATGCAAGGGGCATCTTGTGATTTTCATTTTCATTTTGAATCTGAGAGTGAACATTTTTCATATATTTATGGTCCACTGGAATTTTTTAAATCAATGATCTCTTCCCAGTCTTTGATGATTTTTCTATTGCCGTTCATCTTTTCAATTTGTTTTCTTTCCCGTTTCCCTTAAGGAAAACGACTTTTTCTTTGTAGTCATACAATACAAAGATGTACTTAGAATTTAAAAACTTGCACTGGGTGCTTCAGAACAGACACTGTTATTGGCAAGTGAGCTGAAACTCCTTAGGGTTGACTCACAGCAGCCCCCATGGGACTGAACGGTGGGGCTGAGGAGGGTAGTGCAGCGGGGCAGAGACAAGGAACGTGGTCTCCAGTCGGCGGATGGAGTACGTACAATAACAGGAGACTCAGGAGCAGGCAGCATCTGATATGCAGAAAGGTTTTACTTTTCATATGTGTGGAAAACAAGTGGAAAATTAAAATAAGGGAGGGGAGAATGAAGACGTGGAGGATTTTGAAAGTATCAGACAAATTGAGTCAAGAAATTCTGCTGCCTTTCTGGATGTCGGTTGGGTGGTCTCACTGGTGAAGACTATTTCTAATATCTTATGAAATAACGAGGATTTGCTAGTGGAAAGTTAGTTCACATCCCTACCGCTGGAGTTAGGGCAGTTATAAATGATAAATGCGTGACTACCTTGTATTTTATTAGATTATGGCTTGATTAGAAAGAAAAGGGCAAGATCCTGAGTGCATTTTTAAATTCTCAGAAAATTTAAATGATAGCAACCTAAAGGGAAATGCTGAAGGGTAGGAGTCCTCCTTTGCCTAGGTGGTGGAATTATGAAATGAATGATGTGGTGAGAATGGAAGAATGCTGAAAAATCAGAACATTGAGAAGGGGAAAAAAAAGGGAAGTTATATACAGAGAGATTACACAAAAAACACAAGTATAGGGTAGACTTTATAAAAAGATCTTAAGAGGTGATGACATGGGGGTTGATAGATATAATGCAATACGCATTACAAGTTATTGGAAAAATCCATATAAAGTTTAGAAGAATCAGGGGGAAAAAAAACCCTTGAAGATTCACATGCCAAAGTGTATGAGAATCATATACTCAGGAAATTATACTAATAAAAAAGGGTATATAATACCCAATATAAATGGAGACAAGAAGCTGGGTATAGATTAGAAATGCCTGTCTTGAGATCAGGGGGATGGTACATAGTGGCACAGTTCTGAAAAACTCGGAGGATGGGGTCGAGAGGACAAAATACATAAAGTCAAGGGAATATCAGCTGCTGTAAGGGGAACCTGCAGTGTGGACCGAGATGGGTTAGACAGGAGTTAGCAGAGTGTAGAGGGGGCAGGTCATAGGGAAAGACACTTGGCATGCAGGAGTAGGGGTCTCACAGCACAGTGGGGGAGGGTGGGTAATGAGCAGTTTCCAGCAAGTTTGTCTAGGGTGGTCTGGCAGGTGGAAGGAAACCATCTGAGGAAGGTGATCGGTGGAGAGCCACGGAGTTGGCTGCTGAACTGGAATTTGCCAAAGGGACTCCTTCCCTGTGGGAAACTGTCAAGAGCATGGCGGAGCCCCCATCCTAGGAGGATGGAGCGTTGGTTAGAACCACGACTCACAGGAGAGCCTGTTAACTCACGAATCTGCCTTTCCAGTTCCTAATACAAGCTGGGATCTTGGCTCTAGGGAAAGTACAGGACAGAAACTGCTAGAAAGTAGAGTCCCTGCATTTTGAACCTAAGCGCCTTCTGTAAAACCCTCCTTTCTGGGTACAGGGATGCGGCCTAGCGCTCAAGCTAGGGCAAGTGGGGCACAGATAACCCAAACAATGACACAAAAAAGGAATCAAACAAGAAGACGAAACCTGAAAGGAAAGAAGCGAAACCTAAGTTTATCCAAGTGTTTGCATGTGGAATAGAAGCTGGTATCTGCTGGAGAAAATAATTTCACAGTGTGGGAAGAAATTGTAAATTGGATCTGGTCGACCCTTTTCAAAATACTTTATCTGGAATTCAGCCTGTGGTTCTTAATAACCACGTCAGTCCTTCAAACACCTGAGCTTAAAAAAGTCTCCATTTGGATTTAAATATTTCTAAGATAGTTTATTCTAGACTTAAACAGAGTCTATGGAACATAAAATTTTTGGCCAAGACTCAGGATGGGTGTTGTAAACACCCGGGACTGCCCTGTAGAGTACACACTGTGTGTCTGCCCTTCAGCTCTCCTGTTCTCTCCCTCGGCATCAGATCATAAATTGTTACTCCTATGACTATGTTGTCTCATCATATAGAGATGTTCCTTTCCACTTGCTGTTTAATTTATTTCCTTGTTATTCCACAAAAGGTTGGATCTCGTTAGGATCAAGAGCAGTTTAAAGAGGGAAGAGAAATTTACTGGGTCACGTGAACAAACGCAGAAGAGACATAGTAACTATTATGAGGAAGGACTTGCTACCATCTGGAACCTGTCAATTTCACTCCTCTGCTTCCCTCTGCTTGTGGCTACTTTGTCACAATGCCACACAACTGCGTGGTGGGTAAGGTGGCCCCCAGCAGATCCAGATGCATATCTTAACACTTCCATGCCTGGAGAAGTGAAAAGGCTTTTTTCTTCTAGTTTAGTTAGGAAAAAAAAGTCCTAAGAAGAACACTAATTGGCCAGGCTTGAATCACCCATTCAGTCTTTGAACTGGGGCAGGGGACCAGGGGTGGGTCACGGGTTTATCACCTTTTACAAGAAGACGAATGAACATGGGAGGAAGAGTCATTCACCACGGGGGTGGGGGAATCCTTGTAAGCCAGGAAGCCATCTCAAGTTGTCTTGATTAACTCAGATAAGAAAACTTGCAAAGAATTTGAGATTATTAAGTGAACAAGACAGGGAGTGAGGGCAGCTGGGATGCAGTGGGGATTTTGCAGGGACTTGTAACGGCAGGAGCTTGGAGCTGGGTTGGTTTGTTTCCAGGTGGTACGAGGTAACAGGAATGTTTCTGTAAATTCAAAATGAGAATATGTTCCTGTAATGCAAAACACGCGACCTCTCTTTTTCTAGAGATCTGACAGAGTTGATTCCTCCTAGTCAGTAATAGATGAGAAAAAGCAAAGCTGCAGGGAGCAGGAATAGACATCCCAAGATGCACTTTAATCCTCCATGTTTACACAAACAAGGATTTGTGCAGACAAGTATCCACTGAAGACCCTGATAGGGTTTTACAAGGACATCGATAAGGTCCCAGTCAAAAACCCAGCACCAGCCTGAGTCTACTGAAAGTGCTTCCAGAAACTCAAAGGACCCCAAGTTACATTGGCCACAGGTGATATCCTGCTGTCCCTCCAACCTGCCCACAAAACACTGAGAATGTAGCATAACTTATAAACAGGTACAATAGATTCACGGGTAGAAGAAGGCACACCTGCAACCCCAGGCAAAAGGGGCTCCCAAACAAAGCCCCATGTCATTAAAACCCCAAATTCACACTGGGTGGCCATTGACCAGGTAATGGATTCTGTGATACAAATTACTGGACCCAAGAGAACATCAACAAGCATTGGGTAATGAGTTGGGAGGGAGAATTTACATAGAGGTTCTCAAGTGTATGCTGAGGTTTGTTTAGAGCTCAGTCTTTGAGATTAGCTATAGCTGGATTCCAATGCTACCTCCATCACCTGCCAGAGGTGACCTGGGGCTAACACATCTTCTCTGAGCCACAGGGATAATAAAAAGAGCTGCTTCATGGAGATGTGGTGAGGATTGTGTGAGATAAGCATAGAGAAAGCATAGTTTCTACTGTAGTCAGTAAATATGATCCCATTCTCTTGCTGGCAACCAAAGTGATCTCCTAAAATTCAAATCGGAGCATATTGTTCTCCTACTTAAAATCCTCCCAGGGCAGCCCATTGCAAGTAGGATGACATTGAAACTCCTCACCGTGGCTTACAAGTCCTTCAAGGATCTGGTTCTTGGTTTACTTTGCGAGCTCATTGTTTACCAATTTCTCCCTCATTCATTTTTCTTGCTACATCGACTCTTCTTTAGATTCCACCAACCTCCAAGAAGTGTCTGAAGCCATGTAAACGTCCCCAAGACTTTCCCATGGGATGTCATCCTCTACCTTCCTCCATCACGTGCCATCTTGGAGATGGTTCAAGACATCACTGTTCCCATGGGTTTCTGTTTGCTGGCGCTCTACCCAGCCCCAGCCATTCACTTACTGTTAGACCATGTTTTTTTTTTTTTCTTTCTGAAGGTTTCCACAGAACTTCCTCTGAAACTATTGACCTCGATTCATGTCCTGATCCTGAGTCTCCTAGGCACTTACCTTGTCCAGCTACCCACGGCTGGTTTTATTCAGATTGAGAAGCAAACCAGATGCAGGATGAGAAGCTCTGGCTTCTGAATCTGGGCTCACAAAGAGCTCCACCAGCCACCCCCTTCTGAATACTTGACAGTTTTCACTCTTGAATGCACTCCACTCTTCCCCATGTAGAGCCCTTCACAGATCCCACAGTCAAAACATTTACCTGGCATAAATGATGTCTTCCTGGCCAGCCATCTTGATCACTTGCCACACCTTGGCTGACTTCCATGGCTAATGTCATTTAGGTTTTTCCTAAAGGACGAGAGGTCTGCTTTCCATCTAATTTCCTGGATGGGCCATGGCTCAGAAAACTGGTCTTGGGAATCCACAGAATAGAACGTAGTTCCTGCAGAACTTCATATGTTTCACGGCATCTGTCCTGACAAGTTTGGGCCACAAAGATAGGGTCTTTGGCAGTGGGGCAACTTTAGTTTCGTGTGATGAATCTAGAATTTCTGATGTTTACCTTTTCTCTATCAGCATGGGCACCTGTCTTTGGCTGGGTATCTGGGGATACAGGGTTCAAGTACAAAAGTTTATTTGGGAGGTGATCCCAAGAAACCTCAGTGAAAGGTAGAGACATGAGCAAGGAAGAACAGGAATCAAATAAAGGGTGTCCTACTGAGTAGTTTACCACTGGCACACCTGAGACTCATCCCCACTGGGAACTCTGGGACACAGTGTAGAAGATTCCACCCAAGGTCCTTACTAACTCCAATGAGTTATTGTTTGGGGGTTCCTGGAAGTGATGGTAACTCCCCGTAACCATCAGCTTTCCGGGAAGGTTCAGATAACTAGAGAGAGACTTCAGTCAAACAGTCATAGTTGTTTATAGCTGGAAGCCGTCAGACTGGTGCGTGCAGAGATAGCAACAGCTAAGGGAATACGAACAGAAGTTCACTGAGACCATCTGCTACAGCAACCAGCAAATCATTGCCCTCTTTCTGGCTGTTATCACCATCTGTATCCATAACCAAGAGGAAATGTGGTATAAACTCCGACAGAAAACAGATGTCCTCTGCCCTCGAACCAGAGCTCACCTCTGATGGTCTTTGCTCTTCCTGGATGCCCTATCTGACTTCCTATGACACCATGATCCTTGACAATGGTGAGATTAAAACTCTGATGCCTGGAATTTGATGTCTTACTCCGTGTTATGCCATCCTTACTGTTCTTTTGGCGGTCATACCAATGGCTGCCTTGCGGAGCCCAGGTCATACTCTTGGCCAGAGTGATTGCACGAATTGTGAAAAGCGGTCCTTTCGAAAAGGATCAACTCCCTTGAATGGTTAAACGAACAACTCTTCCAATGAGTACGAACAGAACTGCATTTCTCAAGCTTTTTTTTTTCTAATTATAAATCTGCCTAAACAAACAAATCAAAGTTGTTTCTGCAAGAGTTAGAGGTCTGATTTAGCAAAGTTTTTCTGAGCTAGAGGAAGCAGATTTCGCTTGCAGTGTGTGTGTGAGAGAGAGAAAGAGAGGGGAGAGAGGTATCAAAAGGCCAGTGGGAAAGCCAACACAGCACATGATTTTTACTTTGGCAGTTTTACAAGCGAAAAAAGAGGGTCAAAAAGAAAGAGTGAAACCTCTGCCCGTTCCTGTTCTGATTGAAACTTTAATTCTAAAATAGTCTTTGGCTTGAAAGATAGAACTGCAACATCTTTCCATATAAATGGCAAAGCAAGACACATTTTTATGTGTTGTTTTATGGGGTTTTCTCCACATCTTAATGTCTAACCATTTTATAGTGCTTGGCTTTGCAGGACCCTAGAGATAACCTGCGAGCAATACTGATTCTTTTATTTGTAACACAGGAAGAGTTAAGAAAGTGTCTGCACACCAATGACAAATTATTGCAATCTTAACAAGAAATAAAGCAGTAAAAATGCCTTAGATTTAAAACTTAAAAGAAGGTTGGAATATATATATATATATATATATATATATATATATAGAGAGAGAGAGAGAGAGAGAGAGAGAGAGAGAGAGAGAGAGAGAGAGAAATCTTCCAAATAGAATAATGAAGTTAACTGGTACAATTGAGTTTTACAAATCACACTTGAAGATTAACTGCATTTTCCTAACTGTAAAGTTCTCTCTCTCTCTCTTTTTTTTTTTTTAATCAATTTGGTGGTCCAGAAATAAACATCGCTGAAGATCCTTTGCAGTTTTTTAAAAAACAAATCCCTTGGTTTGGAGAGTTTGGAGTGCATCTTTAAAAGTGTATTTTTGAGGAGTTGTAGCCCCCATGGTCTGTGAGCTTTTATCTATAGAGCTGTCTATTTATTTGCTGTAAAATCTATTATCAGTGAGATGTGATTATTTGCAGATTATGAAAACTCTGGATCTTTTTCATCTGTTCTTTTGTGTTAACTGCATGTTTTGGTGTTAGGGGAATCCATCCCTTTCCAGTTTTTAATAATGGGTTACTTTAAAAGCATTTTGAGGTGTGTTTTTTTTTTTATAAGAAATTATCTTAAACATTCAATTTTTCTTCTTTCTCAATCTTATTCCAATAATTATGGAAGGTAACTTGAGGTGTTGGAGAAGAACAAAGTCTTTGGTTTCAGAAGGTTTGGGCTCAAATCTTGGCTCTGGTTGTAACTAATTGTGTGACCAAGGTTAATTAGCTAACTTCATTCAGATTTGGTTTTCTCACCTACAAAAGGGGGATACTGACAATGTTTACTTCATCAGTATATCACTATTGTGAATATCAAATGATGTAATTAAATCATACAATACATGGTAATATATAACTAATGTAACATATAATACATTGGGAACATAAAACATTTAAAATGTTAGAAAACAGCATCACTCATAGCCAAAACATTGAATACTGATGGATTTGGTCATATGTCAAACTAAATCATGTATCATAGCATAAGAAGCAAGAGAGAGACATGAGTAGAGGAGAAGAGGTTACACCATTTCCGATTCTGAGCTTACTGTTTGAATATCCATTTACAATATTTAATGGCTGATGTTCTTTAGGAAAAAGTGGTTTCCACCAAGATGCTTTGGCCTCTGGAAAGGATCTCTAGACAAAGCAGACCTCTGTTGGCAAGAATATTCGAACCCAGATATTTTATATGTAAAGTAGTGAAGGAAAATGTCTACAATATGCCTAAAAAAGTTGAAACTTAGTATTTTAGAGTCCTCTCTTGGTTTTCCTTTTGCACCAGAATCACTTTCTTACTCCAGCGAGGTGGTGGAGAGGGAACAGGAGGGACATTCAAAGGCTTCACAGAAATTTGCTTCTTAGGTCATAGGCGCATGGATGGCTCAAACCTCACTTCTGAGTCTTGTCGGTTAGTTAAGACTCATTCCCACACAGTAGAGACCTGAGACTTGGAAGGGAGAATTTATATGAGAAGAGACTAGACGTTTTCTAACTACCGTTTCCCAAAGCAATTCCTCAGGAATGTCCCAAGAGAAGCTCCCCTACGTTTTCCCTATGATCTAATACGTTTCCTATGGTCCCATAAAACCTCTTCTTGAAAATTCACCATGCATATTAGTATATTGAGTTCTCAGAAGTCCTGATATAAAGAAATTGATATGATTGACTTTATTTAACTCAGTGTTTCCCCAAATTGTGTGTCCATGACTACTTCGTGGAATTAGTGTCCCATGCAGTAGATTTCAGGGTACACCAGGCTAGTTCATCACGCTTACTGGTGTCAGTTTAAGTGGTGGTAGGGACCTGTCCTCTGTGGTCCCATGTCCCTTATCCCTGCTCTGGGCAGCCTAGACATGTCTGCATATGTTGCAGGGATCAGAATATGCCAGGGAATCAGGGATGCCATTGGCAAGACACAACTTTGAGATTCAGACCCCTCTGGTCCCACAGCTTCAGCATGGACGTGAGATACACACAAAAAGAAGACTGTGGTCCTCGCCTGGACTGAGGTATCAGAGTGCCTCAGCCGAACCTTCACAAAGAGGTGACTTTAAAAGAATCCATCAGAGTTCAGATCTTTGTGCCAGCTGTTACGTTTTCTTTCCGCTGAGGCTGGAGAAACTTGGCAACACTGAGTTTTCCATTTCCAAAATATGTTTCAACCTAAAAAAGAAAAGACAATAATTAAAAATGAATAATGAGATGCTTGTGTTTGTGAGAAAAGAAGAAAAAAATGGACTCCTCCAGTATTAATAAAAGTGCCTGAAATCTCTCTGGAGACCCCACTTATGTCTCAAGGGATAATTTCTTTGCAAATATCGAAAATTGGAAATATAGAAAAAATCTGTTTACTCCGAAGAGGGGTGCAAGCATGGGTAGAGAGAAAACAAACTATTCCTCTCATTTTCTTTTCAATTTGATTTTTGGGATGAACTGAGACTACAGCCATAGACTTGGCAAGTTTTCTTTTCCCGTGTCTCCTGGGTTTTCTTCACGACTGGAAACCATTTGTGATCATAGGAGGAAATGCTCTTGCTGACAAATGGGCGTTCCTTGCTGCATAGGTTCCGAGCTTTGTCATGACAGCAGCTAAAACCTGCGTTCCCAATGAGCGTAAGCTGCAAGCACCTGGTGGGGAAGAGGTAATATTTTGCTGCCTTTTCTGGCTTGGGATGATTGATGTTTCCCTGTGTGTGGTCACAGAATGGAAAGGCTCCCCGTGGGACTGTAAAGAGACCACTCTATCGCATAAAACAAGGGAGACTAAGAGATGGATGGAGAGGAACTTTCTCTAGAGCAATGCTTCTCCAAGTGTAGTCCCTGGGCCAGCAACATTAGCGTCATCTGGTAATGCATCAGAAATGCAAATTCTAGGGCCCCACCAAACCTAGTGAATCAGAAGATCCTGGGGTTGGGACCAACAGTCTGTGTTTTACCAAGCTCTAGACTCCAGTGATTCTGACGCTGCTAGAGTTTGAGGACCACTGCTCAAAGCAAACAAACAAACAAACAAAAAAACCCGACCCAACAATCTGGCCAGCTGGGTAGAGCATCACCAGATGTTCTTCAGATACTACTTTTGTATTTCCTCTGTGGTACAGCCTCAGTCTGATCCCTTTGCCACTATGTCCTGCTCCAGGGTTAACGGTAGTATCTGTTCTCATTCACGTGTACTCAAACATGGCTAAGAAACCCTTAATTCCCCAAGTCCAAAGAATTCTGGCTGACATTTTCTAAAGCAGCAATTCTCAACTTTGGCTGCATATTGGAATCATCTGGGGGAAGATTTGAACACTCCAGATGCCCAACGCTACATTTCTAGACAAATGAAATTAAAAATTGGGGATAGGCGGGATAAGACCCAGGTATTAGTATTTTAAAATCTGGGATGATTCCGACGTGCAGCAAAATCCTGTATCCTCATTCTGATACGTCTCTGCAGGCACTTTTCCTCGCCCTCTCTTATTCTATTCTTTGCAGACCATGGCTTCTGATTTCCTGAACTCCAACAGCAAGTCTACCTGGACATTGCATTTTATAATAAGACATTGTCTTCACCCTTCCGTCTGCTCCAAGACTCCGAGATGCCATTCTAAGACCCTTAGAGGCAACAGTGCTAGAGCCCGTTCCTCTGGCCACTGACCTCATTTTAATCCATCTCTAGCTCCTGCCTCACCTTCCTCCCTGCTTGTCCCAACACTGCACTTTTCATGCTCCCTGGCACAGCAGTGTCTGCTGCCTTGGGTCCTTTGGGTCCTGAGACCTTTAGGCTTGGTCTTTTAGGCAAAGGATGGAGCGTGGAGCACCTTGGGTGGGTCCTCAGAAATACCTAAAGTAAAGTTTGGGAAGATTAGGAGTAGACAGAGCCTTTGCTCTTTGATGTTAGTGGGGTTTTGGGGAGGAGAGGAGGTGGGCAGAGACCCAGAATCAGCTCTCAATGAGAAATGTGCAGGTATGTGCACATGTGCTCACAGGTGTGTTGGGAATGGAACCACGTGGGGTGGAGAAAAACCATCTTTGATAACCTTGACTACAGATACAGAAGAGATACATTTATGACTTGCTTCGATAGTAGGGAAAGTACCATTGATAACTCTTTGACTTCTTACACCTTAGCATGTATCGCAAATGATTATGTGTCATTAACTGTGTTCACGTGGAGGTCCAAATGTCCAGAAAGAGTTTAATGAAGGGTCTGTGTGAGCACAGTGAACCAATCAAGGAGAGCAGTGTGTCAGGGACTCTGATGGACAGAAAGCCATTAACACCCCCAGGCTCAAAGGGGAAAAGTTAGGGAGCTGTTGCAGTGGGAAGGGGGTCAGTCCATAGGATACATGGCCATAAGTAGAGGGACACAGCCATTGCCAAACCACAGCCTGACAAGGAGGATCTGGAGGAATAAATACCCTGACCTTGAGTGTCTTTGCTGCATTTGGTCATCAGACATAACTCCATCTGGACCTTAGGTTCCCAGTGCCTTTTTCAGAGCAACCAAAGTTTGCGTAGCAACTGCCAACATTTCCAATGACCAACATGGAGGAGAAAGAAAACACTTAGTACACAATTGAATGAACCCTCTTTTTCTTCCCCAAATCAAATGTGAAAGGCTCCCAAGTCGATGTATTGCATTCGTACAGCAGTTTACTCTCTGACCCTCAACTTTACCTCATTCGGGGCTTAAAGCAGAGACCTGGCAAATGTCATTATCTCTGATTTATAGGTGGAAAAAAGTGAGTCCACATGGATGGTTCGTCTACAGGCTCCATGAGTTCCTCTTGTGAGCGTGCGAAGAGGAACTGAGCAGAGCCTGATTGTTATTAAAACAAAAGCCAGGCTCTGTGTCTCTGGATGTCTGATTACAAGGGATTTGATGTCAGGGCATCTTCATTTCACAAATTACATATGAACCATTCCTATTAGGGTAACTGAATTAATTTGGAGACTTTTAGCTGCAACTAATCCAATAATACTACCAGGATTCTAGGGTTTGAGACAGTAGTTGGAGAAACATGCGGACATTAATCCTTTGAAAACCATGGGCAGACAAGGTATATCTTTTTGCTATGAACACAGAAGCCAAGTGAGAGCAGCCAGGAAAGTTCCCTAGAACTACTGTATTTGCAGAGAATTCTTGTCCCAACTTGGCTCCAAGACACATGAAGGACAAGGCTAAGATGGGAAGCCTAGGTTCTGAGAGAGAAGATCTAGACGTAGGTGCAGAGGAAGGAAGCCCAGTAAATGTCTCCAAGTATACTCCACTTGCTTTTTGACAATATGACTATTTCCAGTGATGGGTCTCATTGTAATCGTACTTGTCTTTCTCCTGTTGACCATCAGGAAACAGAATTAATCATAGATAAAAAGTGATGCCTGCTAACACTTATGAGGTCAAATTTTTTATTCCTTCTTCTGTAGATGAAGACATTCAGAGTGGCTAATAGAATCAGGCAGTTAGATGTAAAGAAGAGATTGCATTTGCATGAATTTAAAGATGGTGTTAGGTTATAAAATCATCGAGTTCGTAATAAGATAATGGGGTTGAAGTACTGAGAATTGACCTTGGTCCACCCTCTGATTTGATAAATGAGAAAACCTGATGCATTCAAAATAGAGTTTTCCAAGTGTGCCACAGATGTCAAAAAGCCAGGTTTCCATCCTAGATTCCCCAACTTCTTTCTACAACCCATGGATGTGCTATTTTTAACGAGTTACCATGACATTTTTGTCTGGTGAAGTCTGCATCTGCATCTTGTGTTCACAAACGATGCCATATGCAAAGAAGGGAATCCATGGGCTCATGTAGATTAAATCAGGGCTGAATCTTCAGGCACGGCAAGGACCAGGAACTCAAACTGAGCTTTCAGACTGGGGTGCTGTCAGCTCTGCTGTGCTTGGTGTTGCCTTTGACCTCAAGTTGCCCTTCGTCACCTGGTACCCAAAAAGGCCCAGGTAAATAGAGCTTCCCTTCCAAGTGGCTCACCACCCTGATGAGAAGAGCACACCTTCTCTGGAGACTCTGTAGACGACTCGGGGATTCTGGATGGGTAGCAGGTATAAGCCTGGAGCTGCAATGTAGGCTCCGCCCCATAAGCCCCACAGACTGAGACTGGGAGAGAGCTGGTGAGTCAGCCACAGGCCAGGCAGACACAGCCCCATGTGTGCCGTGGCTCTCTTGGGTGGCACACCCATTCCGTTTAGCTTTTCCATCCTTTCCTACATTCACCTCTGAACTCTAGAGAAGGCAAGGGCAGCAAAAGCACGTATTTTAGGAATTTCTTCTTTGGAGTCTAAAGAACCCGCCCAATTTCCATACAATTCTCAGACTTCAGACTTTGCCTGCCCTGAAATTCATGACAGTTTTCTGAAACAACTTTTCCAATCACATGGCGATCATTGTCAGACTTAGCAGTTTCCTTCAGGAGAACATTTGTGTTGATTTGACAACATTCAAATGTGGTCATCGAATACCACTTAGGAGGCCTAATGATTTCTGAACACTAGTTAAAAAGCTGATTAAAGTTACTCTGGTTTTCCGGGAATTCTAAATCTCATGTTCAACTATGAGAATTACAATCACAAAGAGAGAAACATGCTCAGATAACCCATCTAGGACTGAATGTTTTGCTTCCAACTCCATACGAGTGCTTAATTAAAGACGCTTCCGACGAGATAGAATTTGTTTTCAAAATTCCAAGGCAACTGAATTTTTTAGTTCACGTCTCTCAGCTCCTTTGCGTTTTTATCTCTGGAATTCAGAAACAAAACATGGGCCTTTTGGTTAATAAGATTTTCCTTTAATGCATGATAAGGCCAGGTGATTCCTAACCACTAGGGTCTGATTGTTTTCATTAGAATGATAACATATGGACACATTGTCCAACCACTTCACGGAGCCCTGAAATGGGATCGTAAAAGGGGAGATGAGAAACTCTGGTTTAGATTAAAGCAAATGGCTTGAAGAATTGGCTCTGATGAGCTACAATTTACTGTTATAAAAGTTCACAGAGATGAGGCTTCTGCAGTTTTCTTCTCTTGTGTTTGAGATTCGTTGGAGAGGATGGAGCAGGGGCATGGTGTTTGTTTTCAGCAGTCTCGATTCTAGTGATGTCAGTTACACATGGGATGGGTGTGTGGCCTCCATCAAATTCCCAACGAGCATTTAACCTTAGCCCCAGATCCAACACACATTCATCATTATTCAAGCCCCACTGGTTCAGCAATGCCCAAAGGGATATCGGTGGGATGGGGGGCGAGGGGTGGGTTGAAGGAGAGAAGCAGGGGGAATACAGATGTACAGGGAGTGAGTCGTTCCAGATATGGAAGGGACCCGGGGCAGAGGGATGGAGCTTTAACTGCACTATACCAAAGAACTTTGGTGAGAGAGGGAGAGGCTGGTCCATAAATTCAAATCCTGGCTTTGAGACGTGGTCAGCAGCCATGGAGGGCAGGTGGCTGCAGGTCTAGGGGAAGAAAATGAATATTTGTTGATCGCCTCTGAGTATCAGACCCGGGGTTAGGCTCTCAGACACGCTGCCTCATTTATGGTTTACAACTACGGGAAGTAGACATCATCATTAACCAAATAGATCTGGTTTCAAACCCCGAAGATAATAAAAGTAATATGTACTTTATGGGGTTGTTGTGAGAAAATAAGATGACATATATTCAAAAAACTGCGCAGAGTGACTGATGCATAGTAAACACTCAATAAATGTCAGTCTCCCTCATCCCCATCCACCCCCAAACCACCCACAAAACCCATAACAACAATAAAATTAAAACCCTACTAGAAAGAGGTCATCATCATTTGGCCCATTTCACAGACAGGAAAGGTAAGTGTTTTCCAGGGTTCTGCCTTTGCGCATGTCTCTGTACTTTCTCCGTCTTGCTCTGCCCAATCAGCTCCTTTTCCTGACTTTTGATTTCTAGCAGCTAAACATCATTTTTTCTATTCTCTGACTCAAAACTGTATAGTCATGCTTGAGTCCCTCGTACACTTAAGCCCCCATTCAACGGGCAAAACTAATGTCCTATTAATTCAACCACCATAGTATTTCTTGGGTGCGTCTCCTCTTTCCATCGTCACTACGCTAGCTCATGTCCCTGGCCTATTTTTGCTGGACCGATTGTAGGCGCAGTCTTTAATGACAGTTCGGCTCCTGTAGCCTCCACCATATTGCCTCACCTGAGGCTACTCTCCAACTCTATCACCTACACACACCTTATCCCACCTCTGCATCATTACTCATGCTGTTCTCTGCCTGGACCTCTGGGTTCCATCTCCTCTCACTGCTCTTCACTCCCGAGTGTTGAGATAGTGAATATCAATTTTTTGGTTACAGTCTTATTGAGATATAAGTCACATACAATATGATTCACTCATCTAAAGTATAGAATTCAGTGTTTTTAGGTATATTCAGAGTTGTGCAACCATCTCTATAATCAATTATAGAACATTTTCAATCACCTTGAAAAGAAACCCTGTACTCTTTAGTTATCACCCAACTTCCCATTCCCCTAGTTATAGGCAACCACTAATCTGTCTCTATAGATGTGCCTATTCTGGACCTTTCATATGAAAAGAATTACATAATATGTGGTCTTTTGATTGGCTTCTTTAATTTAGCATAATGTTTTTAAGGTTCATCCATATTTTAGCCTGTATCAGTACTTCATTCCTTTTGATGACTGAATAATATTCCATTGTATGGATATACCACATTTTGCTTATCCATTCATCAGTCGATGCACATTTTCCTTATTTCCACCTTTTGGCTATTGTGAATGGTGCATCTATGAACCTTCATGTACAAGCACCTATTTGAATAGGTTTTCAATTTTGGGGGGTATATCCCTAAGAGTGAAATTGTTGAGTCATATAGTAACTCTGTTTAACCATTTGAGAACCTGCTGGACTCGTTTCCAAAATGTCTGCAACATTGTACATTCCTACCAGCAGTATGACGGTTCTAATTTCTTTACATCCTCACCAAAACTTGTTATTATATGACATTTTGATAACAGTTGTCCTGGTGTGTCTGAAGTAGTATCTCACTGTGGTTTTGATTTACATTTCCCTGAAGACTAATGATATTGATTATCTTTTCACGTGCTTGTTGATTATTTGTATATCTCTTTTGGAGGGATGTCTATTCGGATTCTTTGCCTATTTTTAATTGGTTTATTTATCTTTTTATTATTGAGTAGTAAGGATTTTTTAAAAATATATTCTAGAAACAAGTCCATTATCATAGGTGTGATTTGCAAATATTTTCTCCCATTATTTGGGTTTTTTCCCCACTTTCTTAATAGTGTCCTTTGAAGCACAAAAGTTTTGAATTTTGAAGAAATTCAATATATGTATCTAGTTTTTCTTTTGTTGCTTGTGCTTTTGGCGTCATATCTAAGAATTCATTGCCAAATCCAAAGTCGCAAATATTTACACCTATCCTTTCTTCTAAAAAAGTTATAGTTTTAGCCTTATGTTTAAGCTTTTGATCTCTTTTAAGTTAATTTTTGTACATGGTGTTGAGTAAGAACATTATTTTCTTAAGTCCCAGCTCAAATGCTGTTATCTCCAGTAAGTCTTTTCTGATCCCACTAATTAAATGATGATGACAGTGATGATGGTGAAAATGACACTAGTTACCATCAATAAACCAGTAGTTTCTTTTCCTCATTTTATTCAGTTCTCATAATCTTGTACAAGTAGTTGCTAAAAACTACTTCTTAACAGAAGTGTTGGTTAATGAAGTGTGTTTATCCTTACGTTATAAAGGCAGACGTTTAAGTAACTTGTCCATGTTAGTGGCAGATCCAGCATTCAAAGTAGCTGTGCCTCTGCTTTCACCTGCCCTACACTGTCTCCTGAATGATACTCACCTTCTTCTGAGCCCGAGTGTGTCTTTATTTGTGATTATTGTGGGGGGAAACATCACATTCTTCCTTGAGTTATAATGTCTTTATATTTTAGTTATCTTAGCTCTTCAACTAAAGGATTCTTGATGGCAGAAATCCATGTATTCTGTCACCCCCACGGTCTTTATCACAATACATAAAAGGGAGCTGATAAATATCTGTTGAGTTGAATAAACTTAGCAGATTATTAAGATCAGAGTCTGGAGACTTACCGTGATTACCATTAGGTGATTAATGGGGTCAAAAATGAGGTGTCTCAATAAGAAGCTGGAAATGTTACTGCTCTTTGACCAATAAATGACATAATAATGGATCAAAGGTATACTCGCTTCTGGTAAGCATGGTTTGACTTTAGCCTGAAAAAGGAATTGTACATCTAAAATAGTAAAGTAGGCATGTAATCCTCAGAAGGGCATATATTCGGGTCATTGAAACATAGAAGATTATTCTAGTTATCTACTGCTGTTTAAGAAACCTCTCCAAAACTTTGTGGTGTATAATGGTGTGTTATTATTTCTCATGGTTCTGTGGGTTGAGTGGGATCAGCTGGATTCTCATTTGGGGACTCAGCTGCAGACAGATATCAGAGGAGGCTGCAGTCAACTGAAGGTCCAGTTGCATTGAATGGCTAAAAAGCCTCACTCAGGGGCTGGCAGTTGATGCCAGCTGGGAACTCAGCTGAGACACACCTACACGTGGCTTTTCCATGTTGCACCAGAGTCTTACAGCACTGTGGATGGATTTTAAGAATGAGCAATCCAAGAGACCAAAAGTGGACCAAAAAAGAGATTTCCTCCCCCTGCAAAAAGAGAAAACATAGTGGAAACTGCAAGGCTTCTTATGACTTAGCCTGGGGAGTCATAGAAGTAACGTCACTTCTGCTGCATTCTATTCGTTAAGCGAGTCACTGAGGCCAACCGAGGTTCAAGGAGAATGGAATTGGAATCCACCCCTTGATTGAAGAAGCAGCATGCATGTACAGGAACGGGATGGGTGGATGGAGGCATCTTGACGAGAGCTACCACAGAGGTGCAAAGTAAAAGACGTTCCGTCCAAGGGACAGTGTGCTCTGGCTCAGGGACATGGCTACCTATTCCAATTAGCTGGTCACTACCTTGTTCTTTTGAGAAACTTTTAGTTTTATAGATTCCAGGTTCATCCAGCTGCAAGGGAAGCATAATAAAGACTAAGGCCACCAAGTGGTAATAAAAATATGAGAAAACACATCAAAAAACAAACATATGTAATTGGACACATCATGCCATCCCAGTTCTTTTAATAGCTTCAGACCTTTAATGGGCCTATCACAATGTGAAATTCTGTCCTTAGGGTCATTCTGCCTTGCTGGACCCCCATGCCTCTGCTCCTTCAGTTTCATTTTCTGAAGCTGTTCTGCCCATTACCCTTAACTCTCATGTGCTTTAATTTCTTCCCCTGGTTCTGTGTCTCCACCCAGGCCTTGTGTTTGAAATGTAGACTGGTTTCCTTTCCAAGAAATCCATCTGATTTTTATTATTCACCTTTTCAACATCTTGCACTATAGCAATTACTTCTCTGATGTCACTTCATTCTTAGAATATTGAGTATTGAAACCTAAAAAAAAAAAGTACCTATTTTAATCATGGGTTTCAGCACATTTTAAGAGCAACTGATGAGAAAAAAGGTGTGTTTCTGGGTATTATTCTACGGGGGAAGAGCTGGGAAGATGAGGGTAGGATGATTCCTAACCAATATCTTGTGATGTGAACACCGAGATGTGACCTGCATGATGTGATGAAGATAAAGGAAAGAAGAAGAAGAAAGGTATACTCTGCTTCACTCTCAAGGCAGACAAGCTAAGGGCCTTATAATATATGATATTTTAAGTCTGTATCAAAAGTTTGGGGATTACAAATCAAGAAATAAATCAGTTATAAAATTGATACTTTCCACCATTAAAAAAAAAAACACAAAACAAGCAGCAAGCACTTTTGGACTTTAAGAGGCTATTAAATACATTGTATATCAAAATGTGTGATGTGGTCAAGGCTGTAATCACAAGAGAATGCATAGTTTAAATGAATTATTTAGATAAGGAGAATGAATGTAATTAAATATTCAACTCAAGGAGGTAGAAAATAACTTAAATGAGAAAATTAGAGGAAGTTAAGCAGAAATTACTACCTCAAGACAAAAAAAATCCCCAGAGTTGATAAATAATTATAAGAACTGATTTCTTTGAAAACACTAATGAGTTGGACATTTCTCTGGAAAGATTAGTCAAGGGGAAGAAAAGAACAAAATAAGGGTGGGTGAAGAAATTTACATATATAGTGGAGACTGAGAAATGAGAGAAGTTTACATTCCAGCCCATGTTAATAGTCTTTAAAACCTGGATGAAATGGGCAACTTACAAAGAATACAAAACTTCCCTAAGGAAAATTAGGTAAATAACGAAGAAAAAAAATTGAAAAGTTGTCAAAGAACCATTTCTCCACAAAGTATCTAGGCCTAGGAAGTTTTATGGATAAGTTCTTTCCAAGACTCTACAAAACAAATCACTTCTGGGCAGAGAGAAAAAAGGAAAGTTACCTAATCCGCTTTAAAATAGTTAAGATAACCTTAAATGTGAAACTGGAGAGAGAGTATCTTTCAAAAGAAAACTGTTTATCAGCTTTTCTTATTAATATGAATAGAAAAAAAAATCCTCTCATATCAGTAAATAAAATATACCACTTGACCAGGTAGGTTTTTCTCTCTAGATTTACAGGGAATAGATTTTAACATGTAAATAACTGAAAGAGAAAAATTTCATTTCAATAAATTCCAAAAGACATTTTATAGAATTAATTTACATTCTTGACTTTAAATCAAAGAGCTCTGGGGACTTCCCTGGCGGTCCAGTGGTTAAGACTCCGTGCTTCCAATGCAGGGGGTGCGGGTTTGATCCCTGGTCAGGGAGTTAGGAAGATCCCACATGCCACGTGGTGCAGCCAGAAAAAAAAAAAGAAACCCAAAACAAAGCAGGCTAATATACCTGAATATATATATATCTATATATTCACCCCTTTCAGCATAGAGTTCTGTAAGTTCTGACAAACATATATGGTCACCACCACAATCGCTATATAGCACAGTTCCATCACCCCCCAAATTCCTTTGTGCCCCTTTGTAGTCAGCCCCTCTCCCCACCCCCGACCCTGCCAATCCCGATCTGATTTCTGCCCTTATAGTTCTGCCTTTCCCAGAATGTCAAAAGAACGGAATCATATAAGTGTATAGCCTTTTGAGTCTGGTTTTTTTTTCACTGAACATAGTGCATTTGGAATGCATCTGTATTTTACATGTATCAGTAGCTCATTCCTTTTTATTGCTCATGGAATGCCATTGTTTGGATTTGGGTAATTGCCAGTTTGGCAGGGTTCTGAAGAAAGTCACTCTAAATGGTCACATACAGGTTTTGCGTGAACATATATTGCCACCTTTCTTGAGTAAATATTTGGCCAACCCAATACTTGAGACTAGGACCAGTGGGTCACGTGGGAAATTTGCATTTATATTTATAGGAAACCGAACCAATTTCCAAAGTGACTGTACCATCGATGTGGCACTTCGAGGTGAAGCAGGCAGGCGTGAAAACCTTGTCTAGGGTCATGGTGTATTCCTGATTCTCTCTTTGCTCCCTCAGTCCATCCTTTGCCCTGTTCTGCACCCTGGGGCTTTCCCCTCACTGGCTGTATCATCTTAATTTCCTCGGGCCGGCCCTTGGCTGGGTTTGCCAGTGGAAGGCCCTGGCAGAAGGTTGGGGGGTTGCCATCTTGGTCTTCTACCCACCCGCCTCTCTCAGCCCCTACTCCTTGGCTACATGTATTTCCCCACGTCCCAGCCCAGAGCCTGGTGCATGCCGGGGGGTCCACCACTGTTTGGCAAACAAATATTGGATGTCTTCTCAAGACCTATCACAACACAACCCTGTCCAGAGTATGCCACTTTCCCCAGTAGAAACCATCTCCATCGGGTGGCCATCCCCCCGTCCTCCATCTATGCCAGGCCCAATTCACTGCTCCGCACAGCAGAATATGACATCAGCAAACTCCTCGGCTAAAATGTACTTATTCTTTAAGATCCTTCTCAGCTCTACTGAGGAATCTTTGTCATTGCTGGAGGAGGTCATTGCGAGGATGTGACTGCTGGTGGGCCTTGAGCTGGACCCCCGCAATCGAAGGCTCCTCTCCCCTCCCGCATCCTCGGAATGTGCGTTCTGCCCATGGTTCCCACGCTGGGAGCTGTTTTCAAGGACGCAGCCTTGAGAGAGCAGGGTGTGCGTAAAACCGTCTGCACTGTGTATGTGACTGAACCCAGGTAAGGCCTCTGTATAAACTTTCAGATTTAAACACAAGCCTGGTATCTAAGTGCCCTTGCTTATTCATCCTGCCACCTACCACCCTGGAGTGTGCTTTGCCTCTTTCTTCTCTCTCCTTGTCCTCTGTGTACAGGGACCAGTCTCAGATTTCACCCAGGAAGCTCTCGAGGTTTCAAGCCAACAGTTATATCATCTGCCTTTCTTCGAAATTTTTAGCACCTACGTTTAACTGGCGCCAGATAAAAAAAGCACTGTGCTCTCTTTTGCATCACTTACTGTTGTTTTGGAAGTGTTGGTCATGACTGAAATCCCAACTGAATCACGACTTTCATGAGACCAGTGACCAGGCTGGGCCTGAGCACAGCGTGAAAGCCCAGTGTTTACTGGTAACTGATTAATGTGTGACATCTTTAGTTTTTGCAGGGTGGCCTTTGACACCAGAAAACCATGCACGAAGCTGAAATCCTTGATTTGAAAACTGCAGAAAAGGCTCTGGTGCCTGAAGATGTGGGGCTTCATTGGCCCTCTTGCCTCTCCTTGGAGAATCTGTACCTTAGGGTCACGCGGTGGATTGTCAGTTCCCATGGGCAGAATCTGCCTGAATATAAGCCAATATCTTTAAGTGAGACAACCCAGAAAGAGTTATACTTTTCTATAAACTTGTTTATTGGTTTTCTGAGAGGTGGCCAGATGGGGGTAATTTGCCAGCTTAAATAGATTAGATATTGATGGAATACCATCTTCCCTCCTTCCTGGGGCACGCTTTGAGCATGCCCTGACCCCCTCTTTGCTTTAACTCTCTCCCTAGCACTTATCATTATATGACAAACTGTATATTTCATTTGTTCATTTCTTTGTCTTCTTCCACGACAACAGGGATTTGTGTTTCACTCACAGCTGTGTCCTTAGTGCCTGGAACAGTGCCAGGCACTGAATGAATGGATGCATGAGTGAATGGATGAATGGATGAATGAAAGGATGCATGCATGAATGAATGAATGAATGGATGCATGAGTGAATGGATTCATGAGTGAGTGGGTGCATGAATGAATGAGTGCCTCCATCAAGAACCAGCAAAGACTTGGTGATGAGTGGTTGACACACAGTGGGTGAGCCCAGTAGTCTGCTCATGGTTCTCTCCAGCACCATGTGGAAGTGGGTGATATAGCAAGCACGCCTGGTGCCCCCAGCACAACTCCTGGGCTCAGCTCTGATTTCAGCCCAGCTGCAGCACCCGGAATTCTGGGCAAGCTCAGCTTGACCTCTCTCATGTGCGATGGGAAGGGCCTTACCCTCTCTTCCCTGGAGACTTCTCTGATGCATAGGAACCTGGTGGGCCTGGTCAGGGGCAGCCTCAACGCACCTAAGCAAACAACCTTGAGGCAACCCTCCCCCTACGAGCTGGTGGATAAAGGCTCCAGAATTGTGTTGTTGGTGGGCCGTTCTAGAAGCGCTCCGTATGCATCTCAGAAGGTCTTTCTGGCGCTATATAGTTTTTTTCCTCCTTCTCTGAATCACTCTTCTTCCTCCCTTCTTCTTGCTTCCTGGGGCACGTCCCATACAAACTACCTTGTCTCAGGGTTTGCTTTTAGGGAAACTCTAACTGAAACAGTAGGGAGTTTAGATTTGCCAAAGGAAGAGTTACGGACTCAAACTCCAGCCGGCCCACCTCTCCAAAATTATTGTGTTAGCATTAGATTGGGAGTCAGAACTGAGATGCTCCTTCCGGCTGTATGAAAGCTTTTGACTCACTGGGCAGTGCCAATGCTATCAAATGCACTTAAGGCCCCATCCTGAAAGTCACACTTTTTGGAAAAGCCACCTCAATTTTTTTTTTTTTTTAAATTAATTAATTTATTTATTTATTTTTGGCTGTGTTGGGTCTTCGTTTCTGTGCGAGGGCTTTCTCTAGTTGCGGCGAGCGGGGACCACTCTTCATCGCGGTGCGCGGGCCTTTCACTGTCGCGGCCTCTCTTGTTGCAGAGCACAGACTCCAGACGCGCAGGCTCAGTAGTTGTGGCTCACGGGCCTAGTTGCTCCGCGGCATGTGGGATCTTCCCAGACCAGGGCTCGAACCAATGTCCCCTGCATTGGCAGGCAGATTCTCAACCACAGCGCCACCAGGGAAGCCCCACCTCAATTCTCGATGCACGTTTCTCTGTGCGTCTGACTTAAGACTTCTCATTTTCCTGTGAATGGGAACACTTTGGAGTTGGCAAGTCCAGGGCGTTTCTCCTCCCTCCTGTTTCTGGTGAGCTCGGAGTTGCTCTCATTTACAGGTGCACGGCTCAGACAGAGCACACAGGTGGGAGGTACATAAAGCAGCTGCTCGGAGGCCAGACAGGGCCTCCATTCCCTGGCTGACAGCACCTGAGGTGAGCCTGGCCTTGGCGTGTCAACTCTACCTCCAAAACCCTCCTACCGGAGGGTCCTTCCAACTGGGCTTTAGGGCACCTGTGTAAGTGTATGACTTGAGTTTCATTTTTCAACGATTGAACTATTTCAAATTAATTGGAAAAAAAGCCACTCACCAGCTCAAAACTATCTTATGTCAAATCCAACAACATGGAGATCAGTGCATTATTTTTGTCTCTCATGACTCTGCCTGAGGCCTCTCCTACCATTGTTCTGCTTACTTGTGAACATGCTATAGATATGTCTTTGATAAGATACGTTGTGTCTTTGATAAAATACCTCGAGTCTTGGAACTGGAAAAGAGTCAAACCCACACATGCCCACTCAGGTGAGATTGCAAAAGACAATGCATGTCTGCACCATGCATGTGATACCTGCCTGTTTTAATCATGTCACCCTAATGAACTGTGAGATGACAGGTCCCATGATGATAAAACTGTATGATTGGTTTTTTGGGGGTAGGTTTTGGGTGCTTGTCATCCAACTTTCTTAGTTAAAAAAATTTTAGATATTGTTAGTGATCCAACTTTCTGCTGCCCCTCATGCAGCCTTCTGGACAGTTTCCCTGAAAACTGTCTTGAGATTTTTGACCCAAGATGTCAAAAGCAAACAACAGACAAATCTATCATTTACAGTGATGTACTCATGGAATTTTGGATTTTCTGCACAACCAACCAAAACATGGAGAACAAATCGATTGCTAAAGCTGATATATGACTGCAACTCTTGACCTTCAGCTCTGATTTGAGGTATTTCTATTTATCAAAATTGCCTCCTTTATCATTAGTTTGTGGTGTACTTTTGAACTTACAAATAGCTAATGGTAAATACTGCCTTTTTCTATTTAATATACTGAGGATCTGTGTAAAATTTAATTTTATAGGGCTCTTGCTGCTAAAAGAAAAATTCTGAAAAGCACTCGTAGGCACATCCTGGGGGATGGAGTGAACTCGTATTCGTGAGATGAAAAAGCACGGTCTCCTCAAAGTCTGATTAGCTATTACCTGTCACCTGGGCTCACTCCCAATCACCCCAGCTCTTTTACTTCTCTTTACAATCACTGGCCTCTTAGTCTTTTTCTACTGGAGGTGGAGAGGAAAATAAACGTGATATATCAAAAATTAAAAGGACATTATTAAGGGTGCACTGTTCAGTTGGTAAACACTTTCTGGAGGTCAGATTGCTGCCCATATTGGGTTTGGCTGGTTAAATTGCAAGGCTTGGGATGTTAAACAGTGGAAGTAAGACATTGTTACCTATAGTTGCTCCTTCATCCTCTACATTTTATCCTAAAGCCTATGAGTTATCCTGCACATTTTTATTTGGAAGCCTGTCATTTATCCTGTCTGTTTACCCTGAAGCCCATGTTTTTTCAATAATTAAAAGATCATGTCTAGTACTTCAGATCATCTTCCTCATCCTCATCATAAACCAGAACCTAAACTGACATTCTTCATGATGCAAAACGTACACACACAGATGCGCAGTTGTTATCTTTTTTTTTTTTTTGCATTTAAGCCATAGGGGGGAAAAAAGAACAAATGAGAAGTTCTTTCAAAATGAAAGAATAAAGTTCAATGCAAATATGACTAATGACTTTCGGGTGAATATTGTCTGTTCAGCACCAGTTAGTAAGGGTTTTTTTTTTTTTTTTTTTCCTGAAGGGATCATACAGAAGAATCTTACACAGCATGTCTGGGTCCGAGGCTAAGTCTGGACAATTTGGAGATGTGGAAAGAGACGAACCAGTTGGAATGGATGAAGGTGATACCCTGGGAGCCAGACCCATGATGTAGTGGGCACTCGGGCTTAACTGGATTTCCATATATGGAGATGATTTCTTATCCACCAATTTAATGCCAACAGTTTATTTAAAGCCAGTGATTTGGAAACTTGGAATTTAGAGTCATGCTATAAATGATGCCTAGACTTTTTTTGCTTGTGCTACATATTACAGTTGCCCTGCACAGAGTAACCCCAAAGAAAGTTGGAAATAGTGGTTGTGGTACAGAGAGGACCGTTACTCTGAACTGTCAGTCTACTCTCAGGGTAAGAAAATTGGGTAGGATTAAAGCAGTGAAAGAAATGAAACACAAGTGGAAGGAGTATGTAGACAGCATTGCTATGGCTTTTAACTATTTATGCAAAGCATAACCTAATAGGAATGAGAAAACCCAGGTTCTGCCACTAACCACACGTGGGACTTGGATAAGCCTGTTAACCTCTCCCCTTGGTTATGACATGATGTCAAGCCTGTCCCTGTGCAGACCCGCAAGGATGGTGACAAGTGGGGAGTAATGCCGACTCTTTTCATCTTAAATGCACAACCATAAGTGTCAAGCGGGTAGACGGCCCTACGTGCCCTTAGCCCGTTCTAGCTCCCAACCTCCAACGTGACTGTTTCACGTTTCCTTCCTCAGGCATCAATGTTTCCTCCTTTTTCTCAGAGAACAGAAGCAACCAAATGCAACCCCCCTCATGGCTCTCCCACCTAATCTGCCCACCTACCTGCACCTGGACCCAAACGCTCTGCCTTCTTCCTGACGTGATGTTGAGGCATCATGTTCTTCCTGATGATGCACTAACTATCTGTCTTCTGATCAAAGGTCTTCCCCTCCATTAATCCACTGGGTTTCAGGTCCTCTTCCCTCTTTACGAGCATTGCTTCCGCAACGGTTCCTCTTCCCTCTCCTTTATCATCAACTTTTCCCGTCTACTGGCTCATTCCATTCAGCATATAAAGATGCTACATCTCCTATCTTGTAAAAGCCTCCCTGGACCACGTAGCTCTCTTCAGTTAATGTCCTGTGGCTCTACAAGCCCCTACAGCAGAACGACTCTGGGGAGTTTTCTGTAGTTGCTGTATCCACAGCCTCTCTTCCCATTCTCTCTCTGACCCACTCCAATCAGACCACTTCACTGACAATTTCTTTTGTCAAGTCACCAGCGACCTTCATGTCACCAAATTCAGTGGTCATTTTTCTGTCTTCATCTTACTAAATGTATCAGCAGCATTTGATGTAGTTACCCACTCCGTCCTGTGAGATCGTTCCCTCCTTCGCTTTGCTCCCAGGACACACACCAGAGGCTCCTGGAACCCTTCCTTTTGGTCTCTTCCAATGGTGCCACCTCCTCTTCCCTATCTACATGGGGTAGTTCTCCAGGGCTTTGCCCTTGGACCTCTTCTCTTGTCTCACCCATCCCTGGGCGCCTTTACCCATTCCCATGGTTTTCTGTCTATAGGCTGATAACTCCTGTATTTATATCTCAATCTTAACTTCTTCTCTCAACTTGAACTTGGCATATCCAGTGGTCTCTTGGACATTTCTGTTTGGATGAATCGTAGACATCTCAATCTTTACATGCCTAAAACTTTGCTTTTGATCTCTGCCTACCTCTCCTCTTCTTCAAATGAAACCAAAAGCAAATGAATACACACCACCTATTACTTTCCTGGTCTTCAGGATCTTAAAAATGGCGGCATGAGTCTTTCAGTGGCTCAGACCCCAAACCTTAGAGTCATCCTTGACATCTTTCTTTTCATAGACTCAGCATCCAACCCACTGGCAAATTCTGTCAGCTTTGTCTTAAGAGTATATCACACATACGGCGAACTCTCACCACCTCCACTGCTGGCCCATGAGTCTCTCCTGAACTATGTCAATAATCTCCAGAATGTCCCATTCCCTGCACAGAAGCCAGAAAGTTAATACTCCCTAGATCTTATCACTCCTCCACTTGAAAAAAAGCTTCCAAACACATCGAACTTATATTTTTGTATCAGTGTCAAGAATAAGTAACATTCTATTGTCTCCAGGACAGAAGATGTGATGTGTAATGAGATGAGATAAGATGGACTCTTACTTCTCTTTCAGAGATATAATTTCTCCTGAAATCCTATTGGGAGTTTACTTTTTTTTAAAAAATTAATTAATTAATTATTTATTTAATTTTGGCTGTGTTGGGTCTTTGTTTCTGTGTGAGGGCTTTCTCTAGTTGCGGCAAGCGGGGGCCACTCTTCATCGCGATGCGTCGGCCTCTCACTATCATGGCCTCTTTTGTTGCGGAGCACAGGCTCCAGACACGCAGGCTCAGTAGTTGTGGCTCACGGGCCTAGTTGCTCCACGGCATGTGGGATCTTCCCAGACCAGGGCTCGATCCCGTGTGCCCTGCATTGGCAGGCAGATTCTCAACCACTGCACCACCAGGGAAGCCCGGGAGTTTACTGTTTTTTTTAATTGTCAAGTTTTACTGGATTTCTTTTTCTTTCTTTTTTTTTTTTTGGCTGCGTTGGGTCTTTGTTGCTGCGCGTGGGCTTTCTCTAGTTGCGGGGAGCTGGGGCTACTCTTCATTGCGATGCACGGGCTTCTCATTGCGGTGGCTTCTTGCTGCGGAGTACAGGCTCTAGGTGTGCGGGCTTCATAAGTTGTGGCACGTGGGCTCAGTAGTTGTGGCTCATGGGCTCTAGAGCACAGGCTCAGTAGTTGTGGAGCACGGGCTTAGTTGCTCCGCGGCATGTGGAATCTTCCCGGACCAGGGCTCGAACCCGTGTCCCCTGCATTGGCAGGCGGATTCTCAACCACTGCGCCACCAGGGAAGCCCTGGATTTCTTTTAGGAAGTCTATTCAAAGGAAGCACTAGATCCCATGCCTTCAGCTCACGACCCGGCCCCGCTTTTGACATCCCGCTGTGTGTCTCTTGTCACCTGGTAATTTTCCTCCAGGCAACCTAAGACCTCTTACGTATCAGGGGATGGAAGAAGTGAAGAAGTGTGTTTGGGCTGCTGTTCAGATCCCCAAGCCCAGAGAAATGGGGGTAAGGTAAGTGGATTTTCTCCAGGTTTACTTCATCAGATTATAGATGGAAAGCAGGAAACAGGGAGCTGCCTCTGGAAACAGCCAGAGTAGAAAATGCCAGCTCTTCATTATTAGCTGTAGCAGCTGGCGGCCGGGGGTGGGGTGGAGGGAGGGAGCCAGACTCACCAGTGCCCTTTCTTTACTTTGTAAACCACCATGGCTCCAGTAACCAAATCCCTGAGCTGGGGTCCCAGCCGCACACAGACATCTGATGGCAGCATGCTTGCAGAGGCGTCAGAGGATCCTGCATTCCTCGACACCTCCAGCCAGTTTCTCTGCGGCTTATATTTGCCTTCAGTTCCTGCTGCTTCAAAATAGTGGGGTTTCCTCTTCTCTTTTAGTGCATTTTCCCTTTGAGGCTGGTGACCTACATGTGAATAAGCTCTTACCTCCACTAGCATGAACCTGCTTTATATTTTCCAGAAATTCCACAACGTTTCTGGCAGTGGATACAATGCTCCCTCAGTTTCCAGTAGTGCTGTGCATTTTCCCCTAACGTCTAGGCTAGAGTCTTTGGTCAACTCAAGAGGAATTGGGAATGGGAGGAGGGAGTAGTTGAATTCTTTGGGCTCAGATTCCCTTCTAGGACTGGAAATCTCTGCTAAGTTTTTTTTTTTTTTTTAATAAATATTTATTTGTTTATTTATTTTTGGCTGTGTTGGGTCTTCGTTGCTGCACGCAGGCTTTCTCTAGTTGCGATGAGTGGGGGCTACTCTTCGTTGCGGTGCGTGGCCTTCTCACTGCAGTGCCTTCTCTTGTTGCGGAGCATGGGCTCTAGGCACGCAGGCTCAGTAGTTGTGGCTTGTGGGCTCTAGAAAGCAGACTCAGTAGTTGTGGCGCACGGGCTTAGCTGCTCTGTGGAATGTGGGATCTTCCCGGACCAGGGCTGGAATCTGTGTCCCCTGCATTGGCAGGTGGATTCTTAACCACCGTGCCACCAGGGAAGTACCATCTGCTAAGTTTTTATTTAATTCCCGGGTACATCTTTTCTTCTTAGATACTAAGCTCCTTGATGATATATTTCTTTGGTTCACCAGAGCCTTGAGCGTATAAGACATTCAGTAAATATTTGCTGAGTGAGTGAACTGAACGATGGGCTTTAGAGGGTATTCACTTTAATTTCATCACCTAGATGGCCCCCAGCATCGCAGATGCTGCTTCTCAATCTTGGCTTTCTCCTGGTGACACCCTGTCAAAGTTAGCCACTGGTTGTAAAGGAAGACTCACCCTTGGACTGTAATGTTTCGCATCTACCTGGCCCTGGGCTCAGCTAGACTTTGTCACCGCAGGCTGCAGGCAGGCCGTTGCTGCAGGACAAAGACGCCGACCCCAGGAGCAAACTCCATACATGGTTCCCTACGCAGAACCCAGCAGGAAAGACGCAAGAATGACAATCGGGTTGCTCAGTGGGTTCTGCGTTGTGGATAAAGAACAATTCCTGACAAAATGAGGAGGTTGAAGCCGTTTGGAGATTTAAAAAAAAAATACTGCCTGTCATTCTATGGCCCGGAGCTATATTCGAATTTTATCTGGTGGATGTGATTCTCTTTGATCAGGTTGGCCATTTGAAGGGATTTGGAGCAGAAGAGATAATCCCAACTTTGAGCATAAATCAGGGGCTGTGGGTTGATGGATGCCTGGCACTTTCTTATGATAATGTATGATTGGGGGTTGATGGGGAAAATACCACAGGCTTATCTCAGTGCAGCAGCAGCCAAGGGGGGGGAAGAGTCTTGAGCCCAAAGGGAAGGGGGGGGGGGGCGGTGGGGGCATAAGAGTAGGTTTTTGTTTTATTGTTTTTAAAGAAATTGTGAAACTGAGCTAAAAATGCTCTGGGCCACGGCTAGAAATGCAGCATTTCAGAACGTGACAGTGGCCAAGAACCAAAATAGCCTGGCAGAAGTGACTGCAACCCTTTCTCCCTGATCCTGTTTGCTGTTGCTAGAATTTCAGGGAACACTAAGTCCTCTTTCTGGGGATCCCTTAGGTGTGAATATGGGAGAAGAAACTTCTACCTGCCTCCTGTGGCCTCTCCTGTTAACACTCGAGACCTAAGGGAAATTCTTGTCTTCTGGGAGGCGCACACGCCGTGGTCTGGGACCACAGGTTACTCTCGGAAGGATCCAGGGGGTTACCTGGGACCCCTGGGAGCACAGAGCCATTCTGCACCAGAGCGAAGGAGCAGAATCTACCTGCACTGCCTTAGCGCATGGTACTCCATCTTTATAGCCGCAAAAAAGAAAGAAAATGGAAATGAGTGTGATCTTAGACAGATAGTATATTACCACTGATTTAATTTTTAACCATGTGAATTCCAGTGTCTGGTGCAGTGCTTCCAATGGCCTCTGCCTGCTTCACTGGCCTCTGGGACACATGTCCACAGGTACCTCTTTCCTCTAACTAAGGCCAGAAAGACGATGGGGTGATGGGGACAAGAGGCTTCTAAAATAAGAAATGCATAAATCAACTATACTCCAATAAAAGTTAATTAAAAAAAAACAAAAAACAAAAAGAAATGCAGTCAAGTGACCAATTCCTCCATAACAGGTGGGAGCAAATAATCCCGCTGACAAGAACACACAGAAAATTAGCTAACAGTATTCTCTTTGGATTATTCAATGAGGCAGCTCTCCATTGTCCAGAGGATGGGCAGTGTCAGACCAAAAAGTAGGGTTTTGAGGGCTTTCTTTTGTGGTTGGACTGCCGCCGGCCAGGAGTTCACAGGATGGGCATTGACAGCTCTTGAAGCTCTGGTATTAAAATTTCTGGTCTTTGTCCTAGTTTCCTCACCATTGACCACAGAGTGTTGCAGCTCTGAATCACGGGTCCTTTCATACTTCAGAGAAGGAGGGGTCCTACCCCAGGGGCGGGGACCTCATGGCCTCCTGAGCCTGAGCCACCAACAGACACTGCCCTCCGGGTGATGATCCTCTTTCTTGCTGAGGTGACTTGGGACCATGTTTAATTTCTTCTAGAGACAACGCAAACACAAGAAAGGGGCCTTTCTTAAGCCTTGTCACCCCTGCTTCACCATCTAAGCAGCATTGCAAAATGCCTTAATAGCTAACATTTATTGCCCACTGGGTACATGTCAGACACTATTTTATTTTTATTTATTTATTTTTAACATCTTTATTGGAGTACAATTGCTCTACAATGGTGTGTTAGTTTCTGCTTTAAATCAAAGTGAATCAGCTATGCATATACATACATCCCCATATCTCCTCCCTCTTGCGTCTCTCTCCCACCCTCCCTATCCCACTCCTCTAGGTGGTCACAAAGCACCGAGCTGATCTCCCTGTGCTATGCGGCTGCTTCCCACTAGCTATCTATTTTACGTTTGGTAGTGTATATAGGTCCATGCCACTCTCTCACTTCGTCCCAGCTTACCCTTCCCCCTCCCAGTGTTCTCAAGTCTATTCTCTACGTCTGCGTCAGACACTATTTTAAATGTGTATGTGCTTTATCTTATAAAACCAGAAAGGGAAAGAAAGAACTAGATGTAACAATCTCAATCTACGTCTGCAAAGTCTAGATGCTGACCTAGAAACAATTTAGGAGAAATAATCCCAATCCTCTCCTCCCCACTCTCCTCATTGTCTGTGCTCCTAAGAGACCAACTCCAGTTAAGTGGAAATTTATACTTCTGAACCTCTAAAGGTTTTAAAATCTTTCCTCCCCCCTAAATTTGGTACAGGCCTATGATCTGTGCAAAAGTTCACACATTTCTTCTGATTTAATAAAATGGAGGTGAACAACAAGGTCCTATTGTAGAGCACAGGGAACTATATTCAATATCCTGTGATAAACCATAACGGAAAAGAATATGAAAAAGAATGTATATATATGTATAAGTGAATCACTTTGCTGTACAGCAGGAATTAATACAACATTGTATATCAACTATACTTCAATAAAATAAATTTTTCAAAAAATGGACAAAACTGTAAAAGTGAGAAGGCTCAGGTGTAATTGCTCAGAGAGTTGGGGAAAATGGACCAAACAGTCAGAAGGAGAAGCTCAATTGCAGAGACCTTATTTGATGAACATTTACAGAGGATCCCAGAACAAGGAGGCTGGGCTGGACCCTGCAGAGCTACCCTGCACATTTCCAATTTGTAGAAAAGGCCCTCGCCCTTCACATTTCCCTTGTAAGGTGGGAAAGGGGCTTGGAGGACTCCCAGTGTAAAGGCTAAGATTGAGGAGCAAACAGAGAAGAACTAGAAATGAAAGCTGCTTTGTATTGATCATCATACTGGACTGTTGCAAAGGCCATGGAGAGAGAGCTGAGGCCAAGATAAGAGGCGCATTAGAAGATCAAAGTCAACCGAGGAAGATGGCGGTGACCTACGGCAGATGTAACCCCAGGGAGAAAACAGGTCAGCCTCAAGTTCCAGGAAACACAAGAAGGCAATGATTACCCTTGTTCCTCTCACTGAGACTGAAGAGGATCCAGCAATTTGTAACTGGGTGGAAAGGGGGGCTTGGAAAGAAGTGGCCGGGCAGGCAGGCTTCTGAGAGGCGCATGCTGGGGACCGCTGAGGTGGGCAGAGCCCGAGGCTGTCCCCCGGGTAGGTTCACTCTGGGAAGAGGGGAGGCACCTGGCTTAGAGGAAGCGCCCACGTGAGCCCCATCAGGGAGTAGAATTCAGGCATCACTCTGGGAAAGATGGACGACTCATCAAGGAAACTAGGGCACTTCTGGTCCTCAAGGGTCCTCCATTGCCCCCAGGGAAGGGGTCCTACGTGAGGTGAGTGGGGATTTCTTTCCTTTTTCTTGAGGTTAAGGTTGGGCAGTCTTCTGTAATTGAATTCTCAGTATTTCTATTATTGGATTACTTAAGGGTGTTGACATTGTACGTAAGTTAAAATTCATAACAATCCCGAGGTAAGTATTTCAACTATTCCCTAGGATTTTAAGAAAGGGCAATGTATTGATTAGGAATATTATTTGGCGAAACAAAATACCTGCAAATTCACCAGGTAAAGGAGGGGAGGGGGTCAGAGTGTGCGGATGGCAGACTCTATTCCACCATTTCCTGTTTCCGGCATGTTTATAGACTGACAGCCAATACTACTGTGTTTTAGAACAATTTGCATCTACTCACGTTCTTCCCCAGCTGAACCGCTCTCTTCTCTTCCTAGTATCCAAACCCTTACCATCTCTTCCATTTGAGGTTTCCCGTATTTTCACAGCTGGAGGTAACCTTTCCTTTCCTACCTGCCCCCGACCCCCACTCTGCTTAGAATGTACCATTTAAAGATACTGGCTAACTTCTTGAAATTTTTATTTAGCATCATTCTTTATGTACACATCTGAGCTCCCTTCCAGACTGCTCTCTCTTTAATATTTCTTGAATAAGTGTACAGGAAGTCACAAAGTTTAGGAGGGAATAAAAAAAAAATATAGGAGGCAACCAAAAATTTTGTTGAGCAACGAATAAATCATATGTTTAGAATATGAATGAAACCCCTCAACATGTGACTCTCTGAAATTTAGCTTTATGCAATATATCCAGTAATGCTGATCAAATGGACCTCATAACCTAACAAAGTTAACCCACTGAATGACAATGGAGAGAGTACTGAATTAGGAGCCAGGAGAACCAGGTTATAGACCCTGATCTGTTGCTACCTAGTTGGTTAACTTCAGATAATACATTTCATTTGTTATCTACCTTCCACTCCATCTTGAATAGAATAACATGGTTGAAAGAGATGATTTTTAAGGACCCTTAAGGATGTCATGATGAAGGAATTAGTTCAACAGGGTGTTTGGTGAGTCAACATTTAGGATAGAATCACATCAACCATTTCCATTGACCTGTAGAGTACTGGTGAATGGCTGCACAAGAATTCCATTGGGGAAAGGCCATGAAAATCTGGTCAGGAGTGGAGGCTTCTACAAAATTGGCTATAAAATCTGAAAGAGTTAGCGAGGACAGCCATTCCTCATTAACCTGATGCTGAAGCAAACTTTCTGTCCCAAATCCAGATTTTTTTTTCCTAATAAGGTCCTAAACACTGATTTAGAAACATTTGGCACTTTGAATTTTTCAGGTATTTGCTATCTAAATAGGGTCAATACCATGAGCTAGAGACCCATCAGAAACATATTGCAGACAAATTAGTTGGGTTCTTTCTTGTTGCTGGGGCAGTTCTTAATGACACCAATACCTGGAGAGTCCAGCCTGATCCCAGATGCCACAGACAGCTTTTTTCTTTCTTACAAGTAAAGGCTCACTAGATAAATTACTTTTTCTTAGCCTAATGGATAGTCCTAACCTTGAAACTAATTTTTTGGGGCTAAAGATAACAATTATGGTGAATTACTTGACACCACAATCCAGGCAAATGAGGTAAAAATTTTTACCAAATATGCCTTATATATATACTACAACTCTATGGATTTTGTTAGACTCACAGTCTTTTATGGAGATGAAAAAATTGGAGCGCAGAGAGAGATGGGGTGCCCATTTCATTCTTTATTTGTAGAGTCCTGAGCAATGAATTGGATTAATAAACATTGATCCAATTGGATATTAAGGTGACAAGTGCACCACATAGCTAATGACCAATTGGTTATTTCTCCTGTTTGAATTGATTAGACCAAGTTAACTGATCAACAATTGGCTCCATTGCCTTCATATTTAACCATACTCTCAGTGACAACACAAAATCAAAGCCATTATCTAAATGGTTAACTCATTCTTCCCATCGTATATGTAGAAAGTAATTTTATTTTATTTGGATGGTAGACCCACGTTGACAGATCCGGAGCAGCGCTCGATGCTTTGTATATTTTTAAACAATCAGGGTATCATCTTTGAAATGAATCCTCAATTTCTGCCTTCAAGGACACAATAGTTTATTCATATTAGAGAGAAAAATGTCACCCATTGCAGCTGGCTTCACCTTCTATCAAATTGCCTCGTGTTTGAAATTTTCTCTTTCTCTTGCCCTTAGGAAACGTTAACTACATTCCTCTGTAGCGCTCATTCCCTCCACCAATGGGTTCATTTTCTACTGACTCAACTCACTGGGGCACTTCACCCCTGGGGTTTCTAAGGAAGCCTGAAATTAACACAGTCTTTTCTAATTAATCCTTCCAGAGTAAACCATTCCTTCTTGTACATCCAGAAAACTGTGAACATCTTTATCATCAGGCTCCCAAAGGCTTTCTTTCCTCATTAATTCTAAGTGACTTAGTTATTCTTCAATTTAAATAGAGACATGCCAAATTACAGGTCTAGACAAATGAAATGTGTATTTTTCCATCCTTAGCCTCCCTCACCCTCACTCGGTTTAATGTGCTTGGTTGGAAAGTTGCTAATGAACAAACACAGAACACTTTTTGTAATAGGGTTCTCCGGAGAAAAAGAACCGATAGGGTATATATAGATACACAGAAGAGGAGAGCTTTACTATAGGAACTGACTCACATGATTATTACGGAGGCAGAGAAGTTCCAAGATGTGCCATCGGAAAGCTGGAGACCAGGAAAGCAGTGGCATAATTAAGTCTGAGTCCAAAGGCTTGAGAACAGAGGGAGACGATGGTGTAAGTCCCAGTTTGAGTCTGAAGGTCTGAGAACCAGGAACACCGATGTCTGAGGGCAGCAGAATGTGGATATCCCAACTCAAGCGAGAGCAAGTTTGCCCTTCTTCCGCCTTTTTGTTCTATTCAAGCCCTTAATGGATTGGATGATGCCAATTGCACCATCTTCCTTCCTCAGTCTACTGATTCAGATGCTAATCTCTTTGCAAACACCCGCACAGATACTCCCAGAGATAGTATTTTATCAACTCTGTGGGTCTCCCTAAGCCCAGTCAAGTTGACACATAAAATCAACCATCACATTTTATAAGAGCAAGACGATTCAGTTCTGAAGGTGCAATGGTAGTGATTCTCTTTCCTAACTGCTGGGCAAAAGTGGGTTCCTGAGCAGTTTTCTGGTCAGGATGTTGGAGAGCATGGGGGCAGTGGGTGTTTAGATGGGGGGACTTATCAGGGAAAACACAAGAAACAAGGGTTAGCTTGTTAAAAAGATTGAAGCCTTGTCTGTTCCACTGATAAGAGTTTCTTGTGATTTAGAGTCAAACTTCTCTTCCTGGAGTAGAGAGGGAGACACACTTTCCAACAGAGAGTTCCCTTATAAACGTAAATTTCCCTTACGAAAGAGTAACTTCTACTCTGTTTTCAGAGCTGCTTTTGTGTCTGCTGTTTCTTAAAAACGATCAGCTCCAAATAATCCTTATGTCAAAGAGGGATAATTTGGGGTGGCGTATTCTGTTCCCCTTCAGCTGCATAGAGGAGCTTCTGGATGACTCCTGATGGGTCTGTAGAGATGTAGTGAGGACCACCTCGGCTGTCTCTCTTCTACACTCCACACTCACCTCCGCTTAGCCACTGTCTGGCCACACTGTGGGATGTGGCATGTAGCAGTGTGTGTGGTTCCTCCTGGGGTCGGGGGGCAGGTCTCTGACTGCCCCCTGGCTCTGCCCTCAATGCCTTTTACTCACACTGCTTATTGGGATATTTCATCCACATTTCCCGCCTCTCCTCTCAGGTTTCATCCCAGGAGGGAAGGAGACCAAAAGCACTGGCATCTCACATCTTTGTCCCCCTCACGGTAGCCCCAACCCTGCTCCTTCCAAGGACTTTCTTTACCTCTCCATGGGGGGTCTATGACACATTCTTGAGCTGGCATTTACCCAACCCCAATTACTAGGCCACATGGCAAAATGAATGCAGGGAAATGCAGTGTATAATGGGATGAGGGAACTTAAATTCCGAGTCTGCTCTCGATTATATTTGCTTTACGGGTATAGGATACAACGGAGCTCCAGTCTCATCTGAGCCCCTCTATTCCGAGGACTTCTGAGCCAAAGTAGAAATGGAAAATATGGTACCTACCAAAGAGAGAGGGGTAGGGAGCTGGCGCTGCATGAACACTGCCAAAGCAATTAGAACTGGTGATCGTGATTATGATAGCCTTTGAGTTTATCGACACAGCAGCAATAAACAGCTGGTACTTGGGACCCAAAACATAGTTTCATGCTGGGGACAATGCCTGTTTTATCTAATTCTATATCCCCAGCACCTGTGGGTGGCAATAGTAGCAGTAAGTGTGCGGAATGAAGGATGCATGAGGCCAACGTGCAGAGAGAGGGAGAGAGAGCAGGACAGACAGAAACGAGTGAAATAACCAAACAGCTGTAACAGCACAGATGGGAAGGGAACCCTCCAGCATGGGGGGGGGGAGGAAATACATCGCACCACACAACCACTTCCCCTGAAGATAATCAACAGACTTCTGAAGAATTCTGATAACGATACAGTCAAGGGCATCCTAAGCAGCCTGGATTTTTACCAGTTCTGCTTTTATTTCCCCTTCTTTTATGACCTTTTTCCCCCCGCTGGCCAACAGATTGCAGACTTAAGACAACAATATTTCACTTAAGATAAAACACCAGTTTTCAATACATCCAAGTGTTGGAGATGTTCTATTAAAAAATCACGCTCAGCAAAGCCTAGAGGGTTGAGACAACATGTATCCCACCTCTTTTCAGTAGACTGAAGTCATACATCCCACATCCTGATTTCAGCAATTAAAATGACACATTAATCATCTTCCTTCTTTTTGTTCTTATTTCATGTTACCCCAACTCCTCCCCAATCCTTTGGCGGATGCTGCCGGGACCATCTGAAGCAGGCCCACATGAATCCACTATGTTCCCACTAAGCTGTGTGAAACGCATCCATGGACCACATGAAACACCTCACAGTTTCCATGTGTCCCAGCGCAGCGAACACCAGGCGGCCCCGCCTTAGCATCTTGAAGTGGACCCTTGTCTTCAGTGCTCCCAGTACTTGCTTTTGTTCCCCATCTGTCTCTCTTCTCCCTACTTAGGTAAGCCCCCACGTGACCAAGCTCTACCTCATGCTTTGCAAGTTGGCAGTTCTCAACCCTGAGATCTCAAGCAACTTTGTACTATTTTGACAAGGTAACCAGACTTTGTCTTCCAAGCGTGGCGGTTAGAAGGGGCATCTAGGAATTAGAAGCAAGTGATTTTGTCATGATGCCATTCATCGTTTGCCAAAACAATATCAATTATGCTCTGGCTGCAAGTAACCAAACACCAGAAGAAATGTTGCTTGAACAATAGGACTCCAGAGCCGATGGGGGTCTCGTGGGTATGGCACCCCACGTTGCTTTCTCTGTGATTCCCTTGGTCTTCTCTCTTGGTCATCCACTTGTGGTCCCAAGGTAATGTGTCAGCTCCAAATTCAGAGTCGTCATAGAGCAATGTTCAAAGTGGGGATGGGGGAGAGGGCTTCTCCGTAAGCAAGTCTCTCTCTCATTTATCAGAACAAAAAAATCTTTCTCATAACCGAAGCTCCCTCCTTCTCCTAGCAGATTTTCCTATCAGGTCCCAGAGGTCACAAATGGATCATAAATCCACACCCCAGCCACAAGGGAGCTTGGGGATGTGAGACTCAGATATTGTCTTCTGTAGTGGGAAGAAAGCTCTGTATTAGCCATGTCTTTTACTATCTGTATTCTGATGCTTTGACACCTGGGGTCTTACTGACCCTGGAAGCACTGCCTGTCCCAGGGTTAGCCAACAACTAGAGACAGTAAACGGCTCACGCACTTTTCAGATGCAAACCAACCAATCCAGGACCCACCCACCGACCACCTCCTTTACAGGGATCTCATATTCAGGCTACTATTCCTCTACGCTGATCATCCCAGGGCCAGGTACCAGACAACTAGGGACAGCCCCTACGCTCCAGAGCCCATTGAATCTATTCCAACTAGCCAGTCCAAAATCTGCTTACCTTGCCTCGGCAGTTCCTTCCCATAGAAACCACAATCAAGGCTCATGCCGACAGCCCCTCCTTCTCCCTCTGACTCCTGACCAGCTTTGGTGCATCGCCGTGTGGCCCTCCCTGAGGGGCCCCTCCTCTCGGAAACTGTGAGTAACAAATCCTCTTTTCAATGGCAGGGTTTTCCTGATCTGTTGGCCTTACTGAACCTCACATTTTCTATGAATACGCTGTATTTTAGAACAGGCTTTGCTGGCATCAAACCCTTCTGCAAGAGTTTTTCTCTTCTAGGGGAAAATAATGGAAGGGAGCTTCTTTCTTTCTATATAAAAGGATTTATCCTAATTACCTATTGCTGCACAAGAAATTACGTAGACTTAGTGGCTTAAAACAATGATTATTTTATTCTCTCTCATGATTTCTGCAGGTCAGGAACCTAAGCAGGATTCAGGTGGACAGTCCTGGCTTCAGGTCCCTTGCATGGCTGCTGTCAGGCGTGTCTGCAGCTGCAATAGCACAGGCTGAAGAAGCTTGGTCAGGCATTGTGCTGTGCACGTGTATTATCTCAGCTAATCTTTTGTATCCATCCTTTGAGACACATATGATTAATTAACATGATTTTACAGATGGGGACATGGATTCACATAGTTAAGTAATTCGTCAAGGTTACCTCGTTGCTAAATGGCATCATTACTCAGGATAGCAGCCTCTCTCTCTCCTCCAGTCATTCTCCGTCATGTTACTTTATTCTGATGTCTTCATAGCACACACTGATGTCTGAAACAATCTTGTGCACTCATTTGCCTTGGGCTAATTTGTCTCTGTTCCCCAGTGGAATGCAAAGTCCTTGAGAGCAGGGACATGGCCCATCTCACTCACTTCTTCATTCCCAGAGTCCAGAGCAGGGTCTGGCACATTGCGTGCACTCAGCGAATAGTTGTTGAATGATGCCCAGAGCTTGGGTTTGCCCTCTGTTTTGAACAATAGCGTGATCACCCGGGTGGCACATGTTGGTCCCTCCTGCCACAACTCCAGACCCTAGAAACTGTACCACCTGCCTGAAGGCTGTCCCTCAACCTTGACTCTTCGGAAAGTCTCTCTTTCCATCCTTAAACATGTCTCCCAAAGCCTAACAGTGACGGTTGGGAATTCAGAATCCACCTCTGCTGTTCTCCTTATTTCTCTTTTCTTTTCCTATTTTCTTATTCTTCGTCCCACCTCCACCATGATTATCAAGCTATGGCATTACTGGTACTTAACGGCCCAAGATCTCCATAAACTGAAGACTTCCTCCTTCACCCAGGACACCTGAAGCAGCCTGCTAAACTATTTAGTGGTAGGTGATGGGCAGACAGTACAGCAGGAAATTAAGTCTCGCCTCCCCCACTGTCTTCCCTTGGAGAAAACTACCAGAAAAGGCTTAGTAGTCACACACACACACACACACACACACACACACACACACCACATTGTATCCCCTAAGCTTCATTGGCATACGTTGTCTTATTTCCTGGATGGCCTGAGTTTCTCTGTGTAGCATTTGCTAAGTGGGAAGGAGGGTGGGGCCCATTACGTCAGAGACACTGGGGAGAGGACCCCAGACATTCTGGCTTTCCCTCCTTCAAAAAACACAGGGAAGTGTGTTTTTGGGGATTCAGCATCCTTTTATGCAACAGAGTTGGAGGCTTGTGTGTGTGTCAGAAGGTGCAATGCTATAACCTTGGTAACAGCCACTTTGTCCCGACAATAAGCCTCTAATCCAACCATCATTTCCCGTGTGAGGGGGAAACGTATTTTCTTTTCTGACTTTCACTATGGGATCAGGGTTCCGGGTTCATGGTATGGCATAGTTTTCATACATTGTGTTGTCATAATAGGGCTTCAGAAATTGTCCTGAGCTTCCTTGGGGACCAGATATTTTGATGGGCGAGAAAGAGATCAGTATTCTCTGTGGGTGGTCTGAGGTGGCAGTCTCAGAGGGCGTGGTGGTCAGCCCCTCATAGCAGGGTCTTTCTGGGGACAGCTCATTGACGGAAGTGAAAGTTTGCCTGTGCTGCTCATTCTAGAGAACACCCCCTATGATGCTGCCGTTTTTATTGGGCCATTACAGCTCCCAGTTCAAGGAAGAATTCTACCCTAACTTTGTGGAGGATCCTGAATGCCAGCACTTTGCCAGACATGCTGGATATGAGAAAATAAAGCCAAAGAGAAAGTAATAGTTAAGTAACCAATTTACCAAATGCTGTACACAAAATAAAGCCTCTTCAGATGATTTCCAGGGTTCTCATTAGTTCAGTGAGAGACTGTTAAAATATGCACATTTTCTCTAACTGTAAAGCTATTTTTGGTACTTCCTAATAGAGAACTCTGCCTTAAATAAAACAAACAGGGAACTGTTACTGAAAAAATAGGATCAGGGCTGACCCTTCTTTACCTGGCATTACCTCTTTGCTGTGTCCTTGAGAATTTTCACTTCTTGGAGAAACTGGATAAAACATTGCTTCCAGTTACTTTCTACAGAAGATGGAATCTTATGTGGGAAAACCTTGATGGGCTTGGGAATTCAAGACTAGTGGTGAAGTTAGTTAAATTGCTCTACATGTGTTAGGCAAGAAATTTGGAATTTTGAGGGCAATTCTTTTTATTTATATTATAATTGGCTGTTATGTCCCTTAAGTCTCATTTAAGCTATAAATTATCCTTCTGTATCTTTTTATTCCCTTGCAGTTATGTGTTGAGGATACTGGGTCCTTTTCCTACAGAACTTCCCATCTTATTTTTCCTGATTGCACCCTTGTGATATGGAAGGATAACTCAAATTCCCTGTAACTTTGTAATTAGGTCTAGAGGCTGGTCAGATTCAGGTTTGATTTCCCCCTCCACTCCCCTCCTCTCCACATAGGAGGTGGTGTATACTTTCATCAGGAGGTAGGTAATGTCTTGTCCCTCTTTTGGCGATGTTAGCAGCCATGATAATCATTATCTAGATCAAGTGTTGGCAAACCCAAGAGGCAAATCTGGTCCACTGCCTGTATTTGCAGGTAAAGTTTTATTGGAACACCCACTGGTTTATGTATTGTCTTTGGTTGCTATTGCTCTGTAACAGCAGAGTTGAATAGTTGTGACAGAGACCCTATGCCCCACAAAACCTGAAATATTTACTTTCTGTTTCTTTACCGAAAATATTTGCCGACCCCTGATCTAGATCCATTAATTTATTGGGGGGGAGGTTGGTGACATTCAAAATTTATCATTCATTTCTCACTTAGTAGCTACAATACTTCTGTTTTTTAAAAAGTCCCTTTGTAACTGTTGGGTATGACAGACTGTATAGGAAAGATAGTATACATATTTGATTCTTTCCTTTTTTTACTTTTAAAAAATAATGAGGTCGTTTCGTAGCATTCTCTAAAGGTGCCTGGTAGGGCTAATGTTTATTTATTCGTTTTGTCTTGTTTGAGAATTGTTACAAACTCATGAATTTAAACATATTTGATGTGTTTTAGGTCATCCTAATTATGATTACTCTTTTTGATGTTCAAGTTCTCTTCTTTTTAGCCATTGGGAGCCTAGACCATAGACTGGGTCCTTGTGATACAGCCTTAGCAGTCTTGGGTAATTTTCTTGCTTTCTGGAATGACAACTATTCCTGACTCGGATTTTTCCTGCCTCAGTCCTGAAATTAGCCATTTCTCTAAGAATCATTTAGTGGAAATGCTATTCAGAGACCTCAACCTGGGTGCTCATTGCTGTGGGTTGGTCATTGTTTCTAGGCCTTTCCAGTGGACAGAGGTAGAAAATATGTATTCTTTAAGTTAAAATACATCATGAGTTCAGAAGCATACTTCCAATTTAGACTCAAAACTACAGGGTTTTTACTTAACCTTGTCAATCTTACATTTATATATCCTTCCAACCACACTCATACTGTCAATTCTCAATGACACCAACACAACCATACATTTGATGTATTCCACGCTATGGCAGCCCCAACATGGCAGTACTAACTTTACCACCATTGACTGATTCCTAAAAAGGTTTTTTTTTTTTTTTTCCAGTTCTTTTAGTCCTTGGGCTATCTAACACAAAATTTCACAAATTACTATCTGTCAAACTCATTTAGAATAGTTTCTCACTGAGTGGTTCTGCCACTAATTGTATACAGAGTGAGGCTCATTTATTTCATTTTACTCTTGATATCTAGGGAATGCTTTTCAATTTAGTTTTGTCCTATAATTATGTAAAATATTTACTTTATTCTAGAGTCACGTCCGAAACACCAGATATATTCAAATAAATCTTACCTCTTCCACCCTGTTCTCTCCCTCTCCCACAGGTAATCATTTAAAAAAATTTTTTTGTGGTTTGTCTTTCTATTGTTCTTTTTTAAAAAAATAAGCAAATGTCTTTTTTTTAAAGAAAAAGATAAACTGTAGAATAATATACACATGTTTCTCTTTTTTAATTTCTTTCACTTAACAATATTCCTTTGAGATTACATCATAGCAGTGTATATGAATGGGCTCCGAGGTCCAACTGGGGAGGAATATGGAGGGGAGAGGGCAGTGGTCAGGGGACAGAAAAGGGCCAAAAAGATGGAAGAAGAATATAGTCAATAACGTAACCATTCCCATGACCACCATGTTTTTGGTAAAATATTAAACTTGAGAAAACGTTTTTTAACTGGCTTTGCTTCTCCCCTCACCCCTCCCTCCCTTTCCTCTTCCTCCCCTTATTCTCCACCCCACCCTCCCCTCCTTTTCTTTCTTTCTCTCTCTCTCTCTGTCTCATAAAGAAAATGAGGCTAAATTCTGGGTCTGGAGGTGAGGAGTGAAACAGAGAATGTGTCCGGAGCTAAAAGCCAAGAGGACCATAAGTATGGAAGTCCCTGGGAATTAGAAGAACTAGGAAGCATTGTAGGCTTTTGTAGACCACAGGATTTTCAGCATTCCTAGACAAACACACCTTCTCTCTGCAGGATAAGGGGTATGTATCCATATATACTGCTATGATGTAATCTCAAAGGAATATTGTTAAGTGAAAGGGGCATCCAATGTATGGGTCAGACCAATAAATTCTCCATATGTCGCTGTATCTTTCTCCCCTGTATAAAAACACCAGCAAGGCTTGCTTGACTCCCGCCCCTCACCCCCGCCGCCCCATGTCTGCTCTGTGGATGAAGGTCAGCAGCTTCTTGTGGTTATGCTGGGTAAGACTTTGACACTGGCGTATAAGTAGTCAAACAGACTAAGATCAATGAATGAATCACAGCATCAAAGCAGTGACAGAGCCCCCAAGGCATAACCAAACCTCAGTTAACCTCAGCCCGAACACTCTAACATTGTTCCAAGACCTAATTGTTCTTTGAAAAAAAGCCAAGAATGTGGGCAGAGTGGCAGTAACTTGGTACTTATATTGGTTTCCCACAAAGTAGATATTCCAAGTCAATGACTTGGTCAAGTAACCAATTTTGCGTTGTTAGTTGACAGCCCTATTCCTCTCTTCTCTAACTGAGCAGTGACATAGATTCGAAAGCCAGTGAGTAGGAAAGACCTTCCCAGCCCTCAGACTTCTCAGACAGAGACAAGGATTCCTTCTCAGTTGGTGTGTGGTTTTTTCCCAACCAATGCAAATACCTTGTTCCACCATGGATTCTCCAATTCTCCAACACCAGCTGGGTAGCCTACAGTTCAATTCAATTCACTGAGTTAGTGCAGACCCCACAAGTTCGGCAGGGGGCGGTCCCACAAGACTGCCCCTACTTCAGCTGCCAGCCACAAAAGTGGTCCCCAGGCTACCTGCACTTCTGTCCAGCCAACTATAAATCAGGGGTTCCTACAAATCCCCCCCAGGTTCGACAATTTGCTGGGATGGCTTGTAGACTCAGAAAAGTGCTTTACTTACATTAACCAGTTTATTCTAAAGGATGCAACTCAAGAACAGCCCGATGGAAGAGATGCAAAAGGTGAGTTATAGGGAGGGATGTGGTGCCCTCTCTGGGCACGTCATCGTCCCAGCACTTTGACGTGTTCACCAACCTGGAAGCTCCCCTAAACCTTGTCTTTCTGAGTTTTTTTATGGGGGTTTCATCACATAGGCATGATTGATTAAGTCACTGGTTATCGGTGATTGAATTCGATCTCCAGCCGTCTCCCCTCCCTGGAGGTAGGCATGAGGTGATAGTTCTAATCCTTTAATGATGTGGTTGGTTCCTCTAGTGACCAGCTCCCATTCTGAAGCCATCTAGGAGCCCACCTTGACTCGCCTCATTAGCATAAATTCAGGTGTGGTCCAAAGGGGCTTTTTATCAATTGCAAAAGATGCTCTTATTCCTTAGGAAATCACAAGGGTTTCTGTGTCAGGAATCAGGGATAAAGACCGAATATATATATATATATATATATATATATATATATATATATATATATATTTTTTATACTACAGCTGGTAAATCCTCATGACCAATGTGCCAGGGAGACAGGATGAGACAGAATGTAGCTTGAATATGGGTTCTGAATCTTGGTATTTCTGGCTTAAAGTCTACCATTTTGGAGGAATCAAGAGCTCACTAATTCAGATCCACCGAAGCATCTAAGTTCACAAGGGCGTGGAATTTGGTGTCAGGTGGAAGATTGGGAAGCAGCAGGGCAAGTGCCAGAGCTAGGAGATGTGGGGTGTGAGAGAGCTCAGAGCGGCCAGCAGGGTGAGAACCTACACCTGCAGGGTAAGGACTCCTCCTCGGGCTCCTGAAAATCCATCCGCAGCGACTAGGGCCCCAGGAGTGAGATCCAGGCATCATAAGGGAACAGTCTTTAGGGACTGGGACACTCCTTGACTGATAAATAAGATCAAGAAAGAAAAGGGAGGGAGGAGTCATCACCCCTGTAAGCTTCAGAGCTGAATTCTGAGCCTGGTGGTTTTGGCTTGTGTCCCTGTGAATAGCAGGTGGGTGGCTGGTTTTCCTAACACTGGAAATTTGGCCGTTTTTGGAAATTTAATCTTCCATGATTAAACATATTTCATAACAGGCCACCTTTCCCTTACTGCTAAGTGGTTTCAGGTACGAAAATATTGAAGAAATATTGTTGGTTTTCCTGACCACTGATGGATCTTAAATATTCAACCTGCTGCATGAAAATGTAAAGTGTTAAATATTAACTAAATTGGGCTATTTTTGACTTTCTGTTCTGCTTACGCTTTCTCTTCCTAAAGCACTTTGCCTGCCTTTTGGCCCTTTACGAGAAACTTTTTGTACAGAGAGAGGCCAAGTCAGTACCTGGAGGCAAGACCAAAACACTTATGCAATTGACTGATCCAAATAAAAATATTGGAACTACAGAACCACCGTGGGGCTTTCATACAAACCATGATCCTTCACAGTAGAATTTTTAACCTATAGCCTTTTTATTTTGATAAAAAGAAACGAGTAATTTGAGAGTATTTTTTCAATGAAAATCCTTACAGAGTTTACTCACAAAGTAGAGGATTCCCAGAAAACGAATTGATGAAGATTTCTAATTCTGCTGTTATTAGCAGTACTTTGCCTTAAATGGCTGTGATAGCTTGTGTTTTTGGCTTAAAACCCTGATCTATTCAGCTAACCCGAGTGGGGCACCGATTCCATACGCAGTGAGTAGACGGGCATCTCCTGACCCCAGTCTTCTTGGTTGTCACTCAGAAAATGCTCAAACACCGGATTGGTGGGAAGTCAGGATGATGTCTAAATAGTATATGGCTCTAGTTTTTTTTTAAGAGCCACACAGACAAATAACAGATAGTAATTAGGAGGAAAATGGGTATCGGAGAACTAAAAAAATAAAGATCAGACATTCCAGTATCATGGAGAACGAGCAGTGATTGATCATCATTCTGAAATATGATTTTAAGTAAGATTTTCAGCTTTGATGTTAACAAGCACCTTTCTATAAAGTACCCATGGCTAAGATGGTACGAAAGTTGCACCGGCTGCACCAGCTTGCAGCCCAGAAAGGAATTCTGCTGCAAAGACTTCTTTCTTTCTTTCCTTTCTGCTGCAAAGGTTTAGGGCTACAAACATGCCATTGAAGGCATAAGACAAATTCAGAAAGTGAACTTTTTTTGTCCCTATTTTTGCAATGGAGCCCACAGCATACATTTCAAAGCTCCCCATAGGTATGTTTGGACTGTCTGCCATGTTGGAGTGCGTCAATGTCAGCACTTAGAGATTATCCTGCCAGCGATTCTCAGCCTTCCCTGGGCATCTAAATTTAAAAAGTACTGATATCCAGGCTCTACTCCAGAAATTCTACTTCAATTGGTCTAGGGTGGGCCCAGCATTTCTATTTAAAAAAAAAAACAAACTTGGTGATTCTACTGTATAGTCAAGATTGAGAATTATTTTATCTTCTTCCTTTTCAAGATGAGGACCATGAAGCTCAGAAAAATTATTAAACACTTTTCCAAAGTCATGCAGCTGAAAAGTGGGGGGACTGAGATTCCACCCCAGGTATTTCAAACTTCATTTTCTCCCCCTTTTTTCCCAATATACACACCGTACAGCCTCTGTGTGGCTAAGTTGGAGCCTAGATCCCAGAGCCCCCCAAATTCCTGATCCCTGGTTTTCCAGCCACCCATATCCACGTCCACTCTTTCCGAAACTCTTGACATGATGAAGTGAGAGTTATCAAAATCCCCCTCCCACTTAGGTGCTGGATATGTTGTCCCAGAGACTATGAAGCTCGTTTTCTTTAATTTAGACTTTAAGCAAAAGTAAAGATGATCGAAATTCATAGTCAGCACTCAGATACTCATTTTCTATAAGATTCCATAACCAAGCTTCCAGAAAGATCTGAGAGTGTTAGGGACTTGGTTTTCACGTGAATAAGTCAAAAAGAGGTCACGAGCTGAACTAGATGATTTGGATCCAACAGACCCATCTCCTTTGTCTACCTTCTTTGGGAATCTTCTCATGTACAAAGGATTATGAAGAAAGGCCTTTTTTTCATGTCTTCTTAGAGAAAATATCTTTCATTCCCAAATCAACCTTAAAAATAGTGATGGTTATAATGTGCTGGAAATGCTTAATCATTACCGGGAGCTTACCAGCAAGCATGTCACGTGTTAGTTTATGAAATTGCACAGCAATCCCATGAGGTAGGTATTTTTCTCATCCGTAACTTTTCAGCTGATGAAACTGAAGCTCAGAGAAGTTAAATAATTTGCCCAAGGTCACACAGCTAACAAGTGGTGGACCTGGAGTTTACTGGCACCACAAGCCCTACTTTGAGTTGTTTGCACAAGAAAGCACTGATGTGATCCCCATGGTACTGGTCTTCCTCTGCTGTGTCCTTCAGCCTGTGTACAGGGGACACGGGCTCTACAAAGAACTTTCTCCTAGACAATATTTGTTCTTCTCTGTTTGCAAAGGAAAAGATTTCTCTCTACATCAACGGTCTTCAGAAAATAGCCTGCCAAATATTTCCACACGGAGTGATCAGACCTACCCAGGTACATGCCTCTGAAATGGGTCAGCTTTCTGCTGGCCTTTCATCAGAGATCGCTGGGAAGGTGGGATCTTCCTCTCAGTGCATCTGAAGACCCTGCTGAGGGTCCTTAGGGCTAATGAACGACACTTGCAGGCACAGAATTGGGTTTCACCTGGAAAGACTTGGCTTCTAGAAACTTCGTGTCTTCTTTGGGACTAACCCATACAAATCAGAAAACTTACAGGTCTTAGTGATGGTGCCTTAAAATATATTGCTTTAAGAAATTATAAAAAATAACTCAATTTTATTGAGAAAAACCTGGAAAAATAGGGAAATATTTTTAAAAACCACCCATGATTAATATTTTGAAACCCAGCCTTAAAGAGTTTTTTCTATTTGTACGTATTTTTCTCTTGTAAAAGGAAGATCAGACTATACGTGCAGTTTAGTAAATGACATCTTTCTGTTGTTTTATTGTCAAATGTATCATAAGCAAAAGAGTGTAGAACACATTTTTATGTTGAAAGCAAAAACCCATGGAACTCCCCCCCCCAGGAAAGAAGTCAAACACTACTCATATCTTATGATCCCATGGCCTCCTCCATCAGCTCATTCTTCTCCATGACCCCAACCCCTGCCCCCAGAGGTACCCAGGATGATCCTGACTTTTGTAATAATCATTTTCTTGTTCTTTGTCACCTATGACAACACCTTCAAACAATATACTTCCATTTGCCTATTTAAAAAAAAATGTTTATAAATGGGATCATGCTGTCCTGCCAACCAGACCAGCAACTAAGATCCATTCTCAATATAACCCAGTTGAGGAAGTGGTAAAAGGCTTAGAGGTCAAAGTCGCTGCAGGACCTGGCTAACAGTTATTGGCGGGAACTGGGAGATACACCTGGTAGTAAATCTTGAGAGTGTTGGATTCAGAGAGGAAGAATATAAAGCTAAATAAGGGAGAGTTTGCACTGGGGGAAAATATTAATACACTGCCTGAATAACTCTTGCAAGCTTGGAAAAAGTGATGGCTCTCGTGAAATAAAATAGTTTGCCATCGTAGACTATGCAGGAAGTGATCAAAGGCTCCGAGAAGTAGCACGTTAGAGTGACACTATAAGACCGAAAATACACTGGCTGACTCTTACACTACTCAGGAGGCCAAAACATTTATCACCTATTCTCATGGTATGCACTAGTCTGAGGGCACCAGCGTGGTTGTGGAGCCCAGTGGGCTCTGGAGACAAGAGCTAATGGCGGGTGACGCTGTTCCAGACCCAGGATCCCTGGTAGCCATGGAGATGACAGGGTCCCAGAACAGCAGACAGCAGGAGCCACCTATGAACCATCAGGAAAACTTGGACACGATCAGCAAAAAGGCAGCAAGATCAGAATATCGGTCCAGGAGATAGTTTGGAGATCATGGTGCTCCGAAGGAAATGAGGGATGGGAGAGATAAAGGTATGCAATAAATATCATCAAAAGACATCAAGAACGGATGAACAGAAGACCTGTGTCAGTTACTCCAAAGGAAAGCTGAAGGAGAGGCCAGACGCTCACAAGCAAAGCCCGTCCAGCATCATGGTAAATGTATATGGTATCGGTTGCTCCAGTTCTTTCTTAAAGGGATCATTGGCTGTTTACTCAGGTAATAGCACCTGGGGAAAAGGGACTATCCACACCACTGAGGGCTGTTAGATACAGGACTCAAGTTGACACCGACACCCAGGTACCCAGAGCACCATCCTGACCCCCAATAGAATAAAAGAGAGTCACGTAATAAATCAAATACTGATCCAGGTCCATCTCACAGTATTCACTGGATCCAGATACACCCAGGGGTCATTTTCCCAGTTCCTGAATATATAATGGAAATGGGCATATTAAGCTGTTGGCAAAACCCTTACATTGGTTCCTTGTCCTATAAACTCAGTTATTATGGTTAGAAAGCCAAATAGAAGCCCTTGAAACTCCCCCACCCTGGCCAAAATAGTCAACGTAAAACAGTTTTCACATCTTTGGGGGAAAGGGCAGATTTGTGTCACCCTCAAAGATTTAAAGTTTGCAGGGCTGGTGGTCCTACACAAACCAAAAGAATCATGGAAAATAACAGTGTATTACTGCAAACCTTACCAAATAGTACAACCAATTGCAGCTGCCGTATTTGAAAGTGGTACCTTTATTAGGGACTCTGGTAAGTGGCATGGAGCTATTGATCTGGTAAATGCCCATCAAATAGGAGGACAGAAGCAATTTGCATTCATATGGGATGAATAGCAGTGGACATTCATGCTCTTGCCCCAGAGATATGTTAATTCTCTTTCTCTCTGTCACTATATTATTGAAAGGATCTGGGCCATCTGGGCATTCTGTAAAAGACACATTAGCCCATCTTGCTAACATCACGTAAGCTGGACGGATGAGAAAGAAGCAGTAAGACACATACATGCACCTTAGAAGGAGGGAAGTAAACCCTACAAAGATTTAGAGGCCTGATACATCAGTTCAATATCCAGGGGTTCTGTGTTCTGGGGAAACTGGGTCGTCTTTCCAAAGTAAAGGGCATATTATTGCTCCGTGCACCTCCTACTACTAAGAAAGCAGACAGGGCTTAGCTGAAGGTTTACTAAAACCTCTTCGGGTTTTAGACACAGCATACCGCACCCTTGGGAATACTGCTCTGACCCATTTATTTAGTAGTGTGAAGGCTGACAGTTCTAAGAGGTGCCAGAGCACGATAGGGGTCCAAAGCAGATTCAGGCTGCAGTGTAAACAGCCCTGCCCCTTGGAATATCTTGTGTCTCTAGCAAGCCCCAATAGTAAACCAATAGGGTTTTCTCTGAATTGTGTTCTTGAGCAAAGCCAGGCCATCTGCAAGTAGACACCATTAAAACCACATGCACACACACAACAACTGATCTGCTACTGACCCCTGATAGAGACAGAACATCTATCCATGGGACCTCGGATTGGCCATGGAGCCAGAACTGCACATAATAAACGGGATGCTGTCAGACCCAACCAGCTCGTAAGGTTCGGAAGGTTATTGCAAGATAGAAGTGGTACTTTCTGCGTTGAGGTGGGGCAGGTTCAAACAGCACAGCTGGCCCAGGTTCCAGAACCCATCACCTTCCTCTATTATACTGATGCCTCTCCCTCACCTTTGGCCTCATGGATCATTCTCTAAGTCTAGCTGGCAGAGGAGGAAAACTCCTGTTCTTAATATACGAAGGAGGTCAGCTCAGTAGGTTTGAACTGAAGTTCTGCACTAAAGCCCCCTTGGGGTGGCCCTGGAAAACAGAAATGAGAAGAAATCCTCCCAGCGGACAGAGCTTCAGGTGGCGCTCGTGGCTGTCCGCTCTGTGTGGAGAGATCATTGGCCTGTGGTTGGACTATATATGGACGCATGGTCAATGGCAAAGAGCTTAGCTGGATCGGTCAATGCCTGGAAGAAGCAAGACTGGAGGAGGAGACGAGGAGATCTGGGGAAGAGACATGAGGTTGGGTGTATGTGATTGGGCACCAAGTGTAATGCTTTTGTGTTATTTTATTCTACTACTAAACATCCACGGAAGAGGCACTAAACGCTCAGCTGGCTGTGTTGACTCAGCCAGTTAATGACAGGCAACCCCTGCCCTCGGCCACTCGGTTGCTTAGATCCTGAGCTCAGGAATGGGGTTGCCATGACAGCCGAAACGGAAGCTGCCCGCGGAATCCAGAACCTTGGCTCGTGGTCACCGAGATCGAGACTTGCCAGGTTGTGTAATAGGGGCGGGGCGGGCGCGCGGCTGTTAGCGCGAGACCTGTTAGCGCGAGACCTTTTAGCGCGAGACCTGGAGCGCGGCGTAGAGAGGTGGAGCTCCGCCCATGGTCGCCCTTGGTGGGGGCGGTCCTTGCGGTGGAGGGTGCGGTGAGAGGTGGCTCGAGGTCTTCTCGCCGGGGCCTCCAGGCCCTCCGGCCTTGGAGCGGGCGGGTGAGCTGGGCCCCCCCGGGCACAGGCTGGCGACTGCGTCCTGCCAGAGCTCCAGAGCCGTCCCATGGCCGCCCACGGGCCAGGCCTAGGCTTGAAGCAGCGGTGAACCTCTCCCCATCCCGGCCTCGGCGACCTACCGGTGGCGGCAGTCACCCTGGGTCTCGGTGCACAGACCCCCCGGCCCCGTTTGGGTGGCCTGAGGAGCCTGCGGGCCGGCTGGGTCCTGGGCGCCAGACTCCCTCGGTGATGACGGCTGGGCACGGTCTGGGGACCTGGCCTGAGGGCGCCAGCAGCTGAGAGCTGCCTCTTCAGCCGGGCCTGGGCGCTGGCGGGAGGACCCAGGCAGGGTGACCGGCCCGCGCAGGCACCCCCTCCTCTTAGCCGGGGCCTGGACCTCGGAGAGTGAAAGTTGTGCCTTGGGACCTTGCCCTTTCTTGTCAGAACAGAGACTAGCATTTGTTTGGTGGAGATTTAGAAGAACATTGTGACCTGGCCGTGACCTGACCTCCAGAACAAAGGATCTGCCGCCAAGAAATTTGCAGCAACTAACCACGCCCCTCCCTCACCTTTCCTAGAAAAGGGCTTTGCTGAAAGCTTTCGGGGAGTTTGGGGTTTTAAAGGCATGAGCCACCCCTCTCCTTGCAGGACCCCGCAATAAACCTTGCTCTGCTCGAAACTCGGACAGTTTGGTATTGTTTGGCCTCACTGTGCGTTGGGCGCATGGACTTGGCGTTCGGTAACAGTTGGACTTCTACTGCTGAACATCCAATCTGCCAGTAGAAGAGACCAAAGCTGAGTAAGTCTATGGCACCATCCCATCAATAAGGCCAGCCAGCTGCTATTGACTGTTCATTTGCCCTGGACCCCTTCTACTTTGGAAAAGACAATTCATCTTCACTAGGATTGACACGTATTCTGGGTAACAGTTTGCCTTTTCTGTCTGCATCATTACTCAGCCAGCACCATTCCTCCCAAGGCTCACAGAGGGCTTGATCTTCCAACATGCAATCTTGCATAGCATCTTGTCAGTCCAAGCATGGGCAGAAGAAGCATGGCAGTGGGCACATGAACAGGGGATCCACTGGTCTTACCATGTACTCTACCATCCAGAAGCTGCCAGCTTGATAGGACAGTAGAATGACCTCTTCAAAGTGCCGCTGAGGCATCTCTTTTGAGATGACACCCTCTAAGGATGGGGCGTTTCCTTTGGTGCTGGGTCGCCAGTCAACAGACCGCATGGGTCCAAGAACAAGCAGTGGAAGTTGGAGTACCTCCTACAACTATTATTCCCAGTGACCTTGAAGAATCTGTGCTTCCTGCTTCTGAGTCTGTGAGTCTCCGGGTCGTGGTTCCTGAAAGACTGGTGCTTCCGTCAGAGGACACAGTAAGTCCCACTAAGCTTAAAGCTACCGCTGCCATATGGCCACTGGGGGCTCTTTGTGCCAGTAGATCAGCAGCCAGAGAAGGCAGTTACGCATGAGAGGGGTGTAGCCTGATCATCAAGAGGAGGTAGAATTCCTGCTAAATAAGGCAGTCATGGGGGTGATCGTTGGGGTTCCTCTTGGTACTCCCAGCCCGGTTATACCTGTAGATGGGAGGCGTGAAGAAGCAGATCAGATCAGTTAAAGCCTTGAGATCAATTACAGCTGCAGGGGTGTAATTCATGCTGTTCTTGTAAGTTTCCCTAGAAACTGTGACCAATCAGGATCCTGGAGAAGCTGTATCCAGCCGGAGAGAACTTAGAATCAGAAGCACATAGAGCTAGTGGTGGAAGGGGTGGGTGGACTGTAGTGGTCGCTATTGGTGCCCGACCCAGATTCCCTTTACTGCTCTGTGGGCTCGTTCGTCAGCAGCTGTCAGTGCCTGTGGCTGGCGGTTCACACCTGTGCCTCCCCCACCTTCCTCCCCCTCTTGCTCCCATGTAGCTGCTACCCGTAATGTGATTGCCACTTCGGTGGGGACCACTGTCCTCCACTGTTGACCCTTCCTTAGGGTTTGGAAAGGGACCTGGCTCTCCTTGGCCTCTCTGAGCACAGCCACACCAGGCTGTGACTGTCACCCAAACTTCAGTTTATGTCTGGGAAAATGTCCTTCCTCATCCCCTGGAAGTCGTCTTGTTTTCCAGACCCCAAGGAATTCCAACTCTGTCTTCAACATGTTCTCATAAAGTGTGGTATAGTCAGCCCCATAGGGACACTATTCACCCAGGTGGCCCAGCATCAACTTCGGTTCAACTAGTGTGAGGTCACAGCACAGTGATTCTCAACCGGGAGTGGTTTTGCCCCCGACCCCTGCCCTGAGGTGGACATTTGCAATGTCTGAGCACGTTTTCGGTTGTCACAACTGGAGAGGAAGGTGCGCCTGGAATCTAGTGGGTGGAGGACCAAGGATCCTGCTGAACATCCCTCACTGCATAGGACACCGCCACCCCTGCTCCCAGTAAAGAATTATCTGGCCCCAAATGTCAGTAGGGCAGAGGTTGAGAAACCCTGATCCTTCCAGCTGTAGCCTGGTTTTCCAGTAAAAGTCTGAATAAGAACATGCATCCGTCTCTCAAGAACAAACAAGACATTTTAGGCACAGAGCAGTTTACATCTAATTTAGGAAAAATAAATTTCCAATTCTAGGTTAATCTTGTCCCTAAAAAAGATTTAGTTTGCTTATTTAAACAGGACCTTCAGCATTGCTCAGTGCAATTAGCTCACTGATTCTAGGAGAACATTGGTTATATATTTGCTTCAAATCTGTACTGCTAGAAGGGTGTATCTTCTCTAAAGATAACTTTTACCTCCTGCCTTAAAGATGATAAGAGCTTGCCACTCGCCCCCAAAACTGTTTTTCAGCTTCAAAAATGCAAACATATGGCCATATGTACCCATTCTATGTAGAAAAGTACCAAGTACCCATTCTATGTAGAAAAGCAAAGCATGCATATAAGCAAATTCACATACACAAACAAAATAAACACTACCCATAACACATTGATCTTTCCTACTAATCTTTTTCTACAGAAGACACACACATCAGAACTGACATATTCTAAAAAAATCTTGGAGAGGTAATATGTAGTAGTCCCTTTTTATTATTTATGTTTTTGAATTGTGGTATGAATTATTTTTTGCCCGTAAGTTATTTAGACAAATACTTTAAAATGTTCTGTTTCTATGGCTTAATACTTAGATCATTTTTAGTTTTATTTTATTCTGGTCAGAAAAGGGCATAGGAGGGAACGCTGTACTACTTTTTTTTTTTTTAAGAATTGGAGACTTTTTTGTGACCTGAAATGTTCTAATTTTTTTTAAAAGTCTATATTTTATGAGTGCTGAATGTTAATTTTTATTATTCATTCGTAAGAGCCATCAATGGTGTCCTGTTGAATGAACTTTGTTATTTCTGTGCATGTAATTTCTGCTTGTTGATCTGTCATGAATAGAGAAACATGTTAATATCTCCAACTATTACTATGTACCTGTTTTTTAGGGGTTTTGTTAAATTAGTCTTGCTATTTTATTAACCTCATAAATGTTTGTCCCAGTCATCAAAAAGAAGGGATTGTTCTCCCTTCAGTGATTTTGTCTGAAAGTTGGTGTCTGATATTTAGGCTTGTAGCCCTCCTTGCTTTTGTTTGAATTTGCCCAAAGTACCTCTGTCCAATAGTTTACCTTCAGCATTCCCCCTACCTTTGTTTGGGGTATTCTCTCACAGACGGCGATAGGCTGGATTCTGGAAAAACAACCCAAGAGTCTTTGCCTTTTAAGAGAGGCACTTTACATCAATGTTTATTAGCACAAAAGGCCTCTTTCATGTTCTGACATATAGTTTCATACTTTTAAAATATTGTTTTGTGCTGTTTCATTTGTTACTCCTATTTGCCCTATGGAACATGTTTTCTTTGCTTTTACTTTCTTTGATGTTTATCTTTTAATATTTAAAAACCCTCTTTGTCCTTATGTGAGCTCATTCTCAGAGTCAGAGTGTACATTCTCAGAGGGTACCCAACTCTTGAGTACACAACCCTCCCTTCTTCCTTCTCCTCATATTTCTCGGCCTCTGTTAATATTAGCTGATGTTTTAAACAGTTTTTTTTCCCCATGAAATCATGAATTTTACATTATTTTTAAAGGAACAGATGTTTAGGTATTAGATTCATTTTTACGACTAGATTTACATTTATCCTGGAGAGAACTAGGTATAAAAGGGCCAGAGTTCTCCGTAGATTTTAGTGCTGAACCCATCACGTTTATGGGGTTGGCGCTCCCATTTTTGAGCTTGAAATATTTTAGTATCCCCCAGTAGTTGGAGACAATTTTCAAGTAATTGTTTTCCGTGGATCTTTTTCAAGATCTTGTTTAATAAAAATATCTTTTAATTGTCTCCATTTATAAAAGACAACTTGCATCTCAATAGTTTTCGCCCAAAGCTCTGTAGGTGCTTCTTCATTGTCTTGTAACATTAATGCTGCAGATGAAAAGTTAGTGGCCAGCCTGGTTATTTTTTTTCTTTTATACATAACCTTTTCTTTTCGCTGAAATACTTTCAAGGTATATGAATCCTTTTACTTTAGACGGTACTCTGGAATTAAGTGAACATTTTCATACTGTTTTGCTTAGGACAACACAGAAGCTTGCATTCTATATATAGATTTTTTTAAACTTTAGAGCGTTAAAGATGGATTTGTATTTTTTCTTTGATAATTGCTTGTGCTTCATTTCTTCCAGCCTTTTCTCCCTTTGATCGTCTCTCGTTGTCCTCTATATCTGTCACTTCCTGTCTCATCATTTCCTTTTGGACTGTTCCCTCTACATCCTCTGCACGGATTTAATTCCTTTTGCAGCATCGATTATGTCTCCTTTTTTTTTTTTTTTTTTTTAACTCCCCAAAGTGTAATTTCTAGCAGGCTTTTTTTCCAGTTTTGCTCTACCATACAAATTTGACAGCTTTTCCCTCTGCTGCTGTCTTGATCTTTGAGCCTCATGAAGAAATAGAAATTGCAGCCACTCCAGCCCCGGGCTCTTCCCATCTCTGTGTCCTCCTCCAATCCTTTTCTTAGCCAGACTCTCCTTCTTAGAATACATTGCATATAACCAGTCATCCCTACCATTTTCTGCCCAATGCTTGTGGAGATTTAATGTCCAAGTAGGTTTTAGAAAGACAGGGGGTGAGGAAGCGGGGAAGGGGACAGCTGTACTCTTTAAAAAAATTTTTTATTTATTTTATATTGGATTACAGTTGATTTATAATGTTGTGTTAGTTTCAGGTGTACAGCAAAGTGATTCAGTTATACATATACATATATCTATTCTTTTTCAAATTCTTTTCCCATTTAGGTTATTACAGAATATTGAGGAGAGTTCCCTGTGCTATACAGTAGGTCCTTGTGGGTTATCTATTTTAAATATAGTAGTGTGTATATGTCAGTCCCAAGCTCCCAGTGTATCCCTTCCCCCACCTTTCCCCTTTGGTAACCATAAGTGTGTTTTCTGTGTCTGTGAGGCTGTTTCTGTTTTGTAAATAAGTTCATTTGTATCATTTTTTTTAAAGATTCCACATATAGGCAATATCATATGATATTTGTCTTTTTCTGACTTACTTCACTTAGTATGATAATCTCCAGGTCCATCCATGTTGCTGCAAATGGCATTATTTCATTCTTTTTTATGGATGAGTAATATTCCATGTATATATATGTGCCCCATCTTCTTCATCCATTCATCTGTCGATGGACATTTAGGTTGCTTTCCTATCTTGGCTATTGTAAATAGTGCTGCAGTGAACATCAGGGTGCACGTATCCTTTTGAACCATGGTTTTCTCTGGATATACGCCCAGGAGTGGGATTGCTGGGTCATATGGTAATTCTATTTTTAGTTTTTTAAGGCCCTCCATACTGTTCTCCATAGTGGCTGCTCCAATTTACATTCCCACCAACAGTGTAGGAGGGGTCCCTTTTCTCCACACCCTCTCCAGCATTTATTATTTGTAGACTTTTTGATGATGGCCATTCTGACCAGTGTGAGATGATACCTCATTGTAGTTTTGATTTGCATTTTTTTAATAATTAGCAATGTTGAGCATCTTTTCACGTGCCTCTTGGCCATCAGTATGTCTTCTCTGGAGATATGTCTATTTAGGTCTGGGGACAGCTGTACTCTTTTTCTTTTTTTTGGGTTGCGTAGGGTCTTTGTTGCTGTGCACAGGCTTTCTCTAGTTGCGGCACGCGGGCTTTGGTAGTTGTGCAAGTGGGCTTCGGTAGTTGTGGCGCGTGGGCTCAGTAGTTGTGGCGCACGGGTTTAGTTGCTCTGTGGCATGTGGGATCTTCCCGGACCAGGGCTCGAACCCGTGTCCCCTGCATCGGCAGGCAGGTTCTTAACCACTGTGCCACCAGGGAGGCCCTGGGACAGCTGTACTCTTGATGCCTCAAAAAGAGCCTCTTGTGTACCACCCCCACCGTGCTCAGAGTTTGCCCTGATCCTGGACCACTGATGGCTGCCTTGTAACTCAAGGATTCCTCCCAGCTCAAGCGTGAGGTTGCTTCCTAGTCATGGGAAAGACTTCATTTAAAAACCAAAACCACCCACTGTGCCAACATAGTTGCCTCCCGAGACTTTTTGGAAGACTGCTCAGGGACTGTTGCTCAAATGCCATTTTAGACAAGGAGTGTGGCCACTGTCCTTTGTAGAAAAGAAAATGAAATCTCAAACTAGCTGTGAAAAAATGCATATAGGGTGTAGGAGGTTTCCCAGTTGAAGTAAAATTTACAACCAAATTACTGGAAAAGCAAGGATAAGGTTGGTCCTGAGAAATACATGGAACTAGGGATTTACCACTGCTAGAACGTTGTCTTCTTTCTCTGTCTTCAGATACCATTGTTTCTCTCTCTCTCTCTCTCTCATCTCCTTTTTCCCTCTCAAATCTGGACCAATCAATCACAGCCAGGAAAAAGGGATAACTGAGAAAATGTAATCTTCCATGGGAACCATGTATTTAAAAGTGGAATAAACAGTTTTGACAAAACAAAGTTTACCTTCCCAGAATAAGTGTGGGAAGAAGATGAACAGACAAAACATGTCTCCACGACATCATCCCCTCCCCCTTTTCATTGAAAACTTACTTAATGAAACAGATGTACATGCTTTAAAAAGTTAGATAGCTTGTGTTGGTCATAATAAAAATCAGTAGCCCATTCCCAATCCTATCCCTGCACAGAGCCCTGCCCTCATGACAGCAACTTTCAACTTCTGATTCCTCTAGTCTAAACCTCCGTATTACCAAATATTATATTTATACCGTTACATTTCACACTATCATAATTGTAGGCATTATCTGTTAACTTTTTTGTTGAAAATGAGCATTCAGTTCTCTTACACACTTACATACACATATTTTCCTTTGTCTACTCCCAGCAAAGTTCAATCATACCTTTTGGTTAATTCCATAGTTTGAACTTATGTTATTGTAAAAATGTAAGTATTATTCATTGCTGAGCCAAATAATGTACTATAAATATATTTTCTTCTTATACAATGTTTTCTCCCTCTAAGTTCATAATTACCTTATTTTTTCATTTCTTTATTTTAAAAATATATCTTTATTACTAATACTTCCCAAGCTAACAGATGATTAAAACACTCTGAATCTTACCTTTCCACATGGTCAAGGATTGGTGCTCAGGAAAGCTCAGAAATCATAGAAATGATGCAATTCTGAAAGGAAAGCCTTTCTGGGTTCCTCAGAACCGGAAAGAATCGATCTTTTAAGATTCCCATTGATCACATGTATCTCTTACATCACGGGGACCTTTCTGCCTTATCATAGCTATTTGTCTATGCATCTTATCGTTTCTCCTGGACTTTTTTCCCCTTGAGGGCAGAGTCTATGTCTGATTCATTGTCTTTAGTATTCACTGCAGTACGATAAATCCAAATGAGGGAGTGAATGAATGAACTCTGTCATCCACTTTGTAGTATTTTTACATTTCTTCTGTGGCCCTATTGAATGAGTACATTGGTTCTGATGGAGTGAGATTGAATTTAGTGGACTTAACTGTACACTGTGTGAACACACTTAAGAGAATATCATATAAAGGAAAGTCAGGGGCTTTCAGTAACTTCTTTAATGAGTGGAAGAAGTGGGATTGAAAGCCAGGTCTGATTAGATCCTGGACCCTACCCACCACCCAATACCACATTCCGAGCTCAATTCCATGTCACAAAGCACGTGGTCACTCCTTAATCGTGTATGTGTTCCTTGGTCATGAAGACATTTTCCATTTCTATCCCAGGAATGCCAACCCTCTTTTCTTCCATACAACTTCAAAGTCTATAATGCTGAAAAATGAATAATCTTGAATTCTAATCAGATTTCATTTTGAATGGATGTTCGTATTCCATCCAAAAGTTTCAAAAACAGTATTTTCTGTCTCTGAGCACAGGGTGCTCTGTGTTCACTTCTATTACAGATTTCCTAAGACAACTTACTGGATTTATAAAGGCATGAAAGGTTTTCTCTCCAATGAGGTATGGCCCAGTTTAATCTTGTTTTCCGTTAGGAAATCCCTGAAGACAAACACCTGCATTCTAGGTCGTCCTGGGAAGCAGGCATCCCAGAATGAAAACAGCCCTCAGCCTCTGGCGGCTCGCCGTCGAGTCCACCAGCAGAGGGCGCCTGACCATCAGTAATAGTGGCAGAAACTTTCCTAATGGGTTTGGGGTTTTATTACCTTTTACTTCTGAGCTGCCAATTAGTAGCAGAATGTGCAAAGCCATTTTCGCTTCATTTCGCAATTGTCTTGCATTGTGTAAACGAGAATGCCTCCCTGCCAGAGTTACAAGTAGTGGCAGGGATCTGGGGCGGGGGTGGGAGGTGGGGAGAGGTTCAGGAGAGAGGAAAATAGGGCTTTCCCTGTATCCCAAGGACTGGAATGAATTCTATGCAGGATGTTGTTCCTCTTGGCTTGGTGTTTACCTGGTTCATCTCTAACAGTTCAGCCACTGGCATGTGGCTTTCTCAGCTATTTATAAGGTCTTGTATGTGAAAAGATCAAACGTGTTTGTGTTTAATTTTCTTTACCGTGTCTATAGGGCTTACACCAGATGTCATGGAATCATATAACCCCAGACTGTTAGCAGAGATTCTTAAAGATTATTTAGCGCAATAGTCAGTATATAGATGAGAAGACTGGTGCTGAAGAGGCAAAGGTTTGGCCATGTCCTCCAATTAGTTTAGAGAACAGGTATCGAAACCCCCCTGCTGACTACACCCCTCAAGACCTTCCATTTAATACTTCTGATGCCGAATTCACCTGTAGCCAGTACCTGAGTGAACCCAGATCTTAAAGAGAGAGCCACTGGGGCAACGAGATTAATTTAGGAAGATTTTCAGAAAGTGCAGTAGGACTCACGTGCTTAGACCTGGGGTAAATTCAGAACTGGGGTTTAGGTTGGCTCCAGTTTACGTAGACATTTGACCCTTCTGGATTCTCATGTGTGCCTTCGTCCTTCTTCTGGGTTATCATTTTCTACTCTTCTCTACCCCAGGCCACCTCCAGGAGACAAGATTTTAAAAGACATATTCACAGTTCTTCCCAAGATTCACCAAATCCTATGTGAGCTGGCCACTAGCGATGAACCGATCTGCCCTGCCCTCTTGCCTCTTTACCTCTTGGGTTCGACTCTCCCACACACCCACCCCTGCCATAGGCTTTTGCATTATCCGTTCCCTTTGCCTGCAGTTCCCTTCTCACGTGGCTGGGTCTTTCTCCACGAAGCCATCCTTGACCAGTGGATCTAAGTAGTCGCCTAATCACTCTTAACCCATCACCTTGTGGAGATTATTTGCATCACCTTTATAACCCGCTGGTAAAGTTCTCAATTTTGCACTTTTTTTTTTTTCTGTCTCCCGCCCACTCCTGTCACTAGAATTCACGTTCCATGAAGGCAGGGACCTTGTCTGCCATGTTCTCTCTTTCACCCCCAGCCTTTTGGACAGTCTCTGACCCATGACGGGCACTCGAGAGAAACGGCAGGGAAATGCCAATCAGAGTTGTGTGCAGGAAGCTATCCTCCAGCCTGTCAGACGGCACCCCAGAGCCACTTTCTTCGCAGAGGGAGTTAAATATCCTCATGGTCTTTGGAGGCTTCTTTTCTTTGAGCAAACTTGAGGTTGCAATCGGTGCCAACCCTAAGGTCTGGATGGCTGTGAGCTGGACCATCTGGGGATGACTTGCCTTCGTTGCCTCTTTCTCAGGACTCAACGATTCCCTCATCAAAGTTGACTCCATCATACAGCTCTTTATTGGGCAGAGTCATAGGGGAGCATAGACAAGTTGTGGGTGATGCATGGGGACATTAGACTTCAGAAATGTTGGAATCTGGGAACTGGCTTTAAGGGAATGAGTAAAGGCAGCTTAATGAATTAGTCTCATGGGACTGTGGACCGTCTTGGGGCATCCAAGGTATGTGATGAGGTCTGCCCACTGGTTAAAGCCAATGCAATCGGGATCTAAATGAGCTCCTTTGGGAGGGCAAGTTGAATAAATCGCCTTCATCCCTCTTAAAATAAAACCCAATGTTGTATCATTTGGAAAAGTGAGCAGTTTCCTTCTGTCTGCTTCATGTCTAATACGTAATGGGACAGCAGGTGTGGCTAAACTAGGTGTCAGGGAGCTGTCGGGCGTGGGTGAAATGGGAAGAAATTCTACTGCACGTAAATGTCTAGTCATCAAGATCACTGCCCCCCTCCCCGTTCCATACCAAGGGGTAGAGAGAAAACTGGAGTCTCTGGGCACGGCGAGGGCTGCAGAAACTGGCATGCTAAGTTCACCAATAACTTGTGCTGGGGGCCCTCCTAAGTGCTTCCTGTAACTGGTTTTACCTAATTCTCACAACAATTCTATGAAGTGTTAGTTTAGCACTTTGCAGGTGAGAACAGAGCCTCAGAGAAATTTCAGGTACATATCCAATGTTCCTGAGGTGGCGAAGCCATGATTCAATCTTGGACCTCATACACTCCGATGCTCCGTCCTCTTCCACCAGCCGTGGAACCCCCAGAATGCCTTTTTCTATAGACTTTTATGAAACCCTAGAATCTTAAGGGGTTATTAGTGCTCTCACACTTAAACAAACAAAAACACGTGCGTCATCCAGACTAAAGTCTGCATGCTGCTTAAGATGTTGGCGATACAGGCTTTGTGGTGATAGGAGATACCGCATTTCTTTATTTTCAAGCTTGAAAACTCGTTAGTTCAAGTTTACGACTTCTTTTATTTGTTTATTTATTTAGCAAATATTAGGTGTTTAGACTGGGTGTCAAGCCCAATGCTGGACACTGCCAGTAGATTAGTAGAGAAGGTCAATACTGTTTCATGCTCTTAGGGAGCTCACAGTTTAGAATTCTCATTGGAGGGAAATAAATAAAGGGAATACATTCCATAATTACATCACCTTTTTAATTTTTTTTTTGGCTCGCCACAAAACTATCTCATCCTTAGCAGAAGTAACTAAAAAATGGCTTCTGCTGTCACATCGGCCCTGGCCCTTCTGTTCTTTGACTTTTTCTGGTATCAATCACCAGATTCAGAATAAAAGGTTGTCCTCGGGGGTGGGGGACCTTTGACAGAGAGGAAGACAGATGGATGACTTACCCACCAGCCCTGGAGTCCACCCTTGACCAAAGACTCTGATGACAAGGCCCCTACTTGACACTACTCTTCATAGGGCCACAGAGCTGGGGGTGGGTATCATTTTTTTTTTTAACATCTTTATTGGAGTATAATTGCTTTACAATGGTGTGTTAGTTGCTGCTTTATAACAAAGTGAATCAGCTATACATATACATATATCCCCATATCCCCTCCATCTTGGGTCTCCCTCCCACCCTCCCTATCCCACCCCTCTAGGTGGTCACAGAGCACTGAGCTGATCTCCCTGTGCTATGCAGCTGCTTCCCACTAGCTAGCTATTTTATATCTGGTAGTGTATACAATGTCCATGCCACTCTCTCACTTCGTCCCAGCTTACCCTTCCCCATCCCCGTGTCCTCAAGTCCATTCTCTACGTCTGTGTCTTTATTCCTGTCCTGCCCCTAGGTTCTTCAGAACTAATTTTTTTTTTTTTAGATTCCATATATATGTGTTAGCGTACGGTATTTGTTTTTCTCTTTCTGACTTACTCCACTCTGTGTGACAGACTCTAGGTCCATCCACCTCACCACAAATAACTCAGGGTAGGGGGATCATTGCAATCACTTAGTTCAGCTCCTTACTGTAAGATCATAGAGAGGTGGTCAGCCTGTCTGTTCTTGACTGTTTCCTGTGACGAGGAGTTTACACGTGATAAAGCAGTCTCTTTCATTGCTAGCTAATGCTTATTGCTCCTTACATAGAATATAAGTCTGCTTCCTGTACTACTCCAGGCAGAGTTAATCACCCCGTGAACTTTGTGCTAGCTTCTGGAGAGTTCTTAAGAGAGATCGTTTTAATTCTTGACTCGCTGTGAAGGAGCTCCTTGATAAGGTGGGAAGGTACTTGAAAACTGAAAAGTACCTATCCCACTTACATGAGTGAAAAGGGATAATTGCTGTTTCTGAAGTAATGGAATGGAAAATATATGTAAGAACAATATAAATGGATGTTTTCTTGAAATAAAGAATTGAATCTGCAGTCAAAGGAATCACTTTAAGGAAAAATGTGACATATGCAACCAACAGTAGACATATTCAGGTTATGCTGACAGAACTCGATGCTAAAGGAAAAAAACAATCTAGAAAAAAGATGTATCTAGGAAAAAATATTATGCCATCTGCAAATCAGAAAATCGTTAGGCTGACCTCAGGATTCTCCACAAATAACACTCAACACCGTAAGAAAATGGAACAATGTCTACAAATCTAAGAGAAAGAAGTATGATCCAACAATATTATACCCACGTAGGTGGTTCAAGAATAAAGGTGAGAAGCACCTTTCAAGGGGGAGAACTTGACTCCCCCTTGAAAAAATAACAAATCTTCCTTGATGAAATTCAGCAACCAGTGATGAATGGAGAAGCGGATAGCTACCTATACCTCTGGTAAGTTTCCAGACCTAGAAAATGCTTGCCGTTGCCTGGTTATAAGACCTTGCCAAGCTTTATGAAGATTGTGTGGCAGAGTAGGGATGACCCTAGACCCAGTCCTGATTCTACCGCCAATGTACCTGCATCCAAGAGTATGTTCCTTAACCTCTCTGGGCCTTAGTTTCTGCATTTGAAAAATGAGACCCCTCCAGCTCTGTACTTTCCATATTCAGGGAAGGAAATGACCTTAACATCCCCAAGTGGTCATGCCATTTCTCTTCCCCATCAGATTCTACTTCTGCCCATCACCCTGGATAGGTGCTCTTTTTTGATTCTCTCCCTGTTAGCGATGTTTGGGACACTCCACAGTTGGTCATCCGTCTGGGCAGTCTACTGCTTAGGCAAAGATTTTGTTAAAAGCCAAGGCTTATTCAGTTGAGGGCTCATCTTGCTGGCAGTGACATCGTTAATCATGGACTTGGCCGGGCAGCCATGCCGGGACTTGCTGAGCCCCAGCAGCTATATTGCTAGCAGAAGGTTATCCTGCAAATTGTGATGTTGCTTCTCCTTTGTGGGTTTTCAGCAGAGGGAGGTCATTCAGAGCGAGGGCTTTTTCTCTCCATGGTCCTTTTCCTCCACCTTTCTTTCCTCTGAAGAGGACACATGCCAGATCCGTCACTCCCTGGATCTCCTATCACACTGAAGAGAGAAGAGCCATCACCACCATGGCAGCAGCACCTTGCTTCCAAGATATAGAGGTAAAAATGGTGAGAGGAAGGATGTGAGAGTGCGTTATGACGTAGCTGCCTGTTCTCGGGGCTCCCATAGCATCCTACGGTTCTTTAAATCAGAGCACTTACACTGCCTGTCTACTTATGTGTGGACAGTAGGCCAAGTTCTGCATCTTATTTGTATTGCATCTCTAGCACTGCATTCCTGACCCATAGGAGTACAATTCATGTTTGCTAGATAGCTGAATGAATTGAGGCCAAGGCAAGGCAATTACAGGGGGAGAGTTGGAGGTAAGAAATGTAGGTGATGGGGGACTTCTTGATTCCTTGGTGCTGGTAACTCATTTGTTTGACCCCGTATACGTGACGGAGGTGGCTACAAGGGGCACACCCAGTGTCAGATCCTAGCTCACCTCTGTCTTAAACCTCCGAGCTTCCCCACACTCCCTCAACCCCCGCCAGCCAAGGGAATGGATGAAGCCCACTCCCCGCAGGTTTCCTAGGGATCGGAGACAGTCTGTTTGCGACTCTGGCTTCTGACTCAGCCTCCTTGATACCCTAAAGCCAAACCCCCGGTGCAACTGCACACGTCACCCTCAAAGTGGCAGCCCGGCAACATGCTTCCCGTTTAAATCGCTCCCTTTAGAGCCAGCGTCCCAGTCTTAAATTTCCACTGGCTCACTTACGGGGCATGCTCTGGATCAGACTCAGCTTCTGTCCTCAGGGGACATTGTTCTGACCTCTGACACGGCTCCCTTGTGGTTCTTGTAGCTACTCATCGCCTGGTCCTTTGGGTTGACTAGCTCACCCTCCTTACTTGGGTTTTTTCCATGTAGTGACGGCATCCAATGAGGCAAAATGGCTAGAAAAAAGTGTATGAGTTTATTATTTAGAGTGGTCATAGCGGAAGTCAACAGGAAATATAGTAGGTCAGTAAAAGCGCATCATATGAGATGTATCCAAGCAGGACCAGTTTATCCCCTTGTATGTAACAGAACTCAAATTCTCCCCTTCCTAATCTCATCTTTAGTCTGTGGTGCAAGTCTCTCCTCTAATCCCCCCCAAGATCTTCCCCCACCACCGCCTGAGGTGCAGCAAGCTGGACCATGATGGCTCTCATGACTCTTTATCACATTTGCATGTGACTCTTCTCACCACCATAAAGAGGAAGAGACATTGAAAGGTAGCCCAGGGTGATGCACACATAGTGGGCTTTTGGCCAAAGACGTAGGGCCAAGTGTTTACACTCCGACTCTGTTCTTGGGTATTCCCACGCCCACGAGACAGGAAATGTTTTGCAGCTTCCTCTTTATTTTCCTTTTCCAAGAAGTCTTGTTAATAACCTAGTCCGATCTCCTAAGTTTACCAACAATCCGTTTTATACCCATCGCCCAAACCTTGATTATTTTTTCCCTCCTCTGATTTACTAGGTTCATCTTCTGCACAGTTCGAGCCGTCCAACATTTATTACCTCTAATTCCACATGAGTTAAATTGCAATTTTCTTCACCCTCAAAACAAGAACTTCCCCCAAATGTGACTTTTCTTCCAATGATGCCGCCACTCTACAGTTTCCTATGATAGAAAACTTAGTTTTCCTGTTTCTTCCTTTTTCTCTAACCCCCAGTTCCAGGCAGCCACTCGGCTGTCATACATTTTCTTGAAATTTCATGGGTTTACCCTTTCTCCAACACTACCCTGATTTCTCTGGTTGACGAACACATATACACATGGACACACACGACACCACCACGGTCACAACCACCTTATGCGAGGGTTAGCTAACTTTCATTCCTGCACACTCTTCACTTGCCAAACCATAATATACTTTGCCCTCAAATTCAACTTCCGGAAACCTTGCCTTCTCAAACTCCTAGTCAACACTAAGTCTCCAACAGCATCGCTCCACTCCTTCTTGCCCACTGAGCACCTCCATCAGGAAGCTTCTCTCAGTTGCTACTTCCTGACCATGTCGCCTATGCTAATTTCTCCTTTCCTTGAACTCCTGTTGACATTATGGCCTGCCTTTGCTCTTACTTGTCTTGGAACCGTGTCTGTGTGTCAACTGGCCCATCTTCTCCTCTGATGCCCTAAAACTCTGACAGCGTGGAAAACATAATCTGGCACTCACGTTCTTCAAAATTTCATCTGTCTCGTTGCCCCAAGACAGATATGGGCAGATGCACGTGACTTTGTAAAAATTCAGAACGGGAGATTCTGTACGGAAATTTATTCCTTATTTTAATCTTCCGAGCCACTCCTGAGCTCTGCTTTGGGAAATGCCCCCTGTTTACCTTTCCACTGCCTAAAGGATTCCATTCTCCTCGTGGTCTCAGCCCACCGCCACCCCTCCTCGCTGCTCATCTGATTTCCAGCTCAGCTGGGACGGTCGCACCACCCCCCCCCATCTTCCTCAACGACCTCTTCATGACTGAGGCCCATAAGAGCCACGCACACGAGCAACAGCTTATATTTATTTAGCTCTAACTATGTGCTCAGACTGTGTTAAGCACTTTCTCCCATTTAATCCTCACAAAAAAACCCCTCCGAGGTAGGTAAATGTTTTCTGGAAGGAAACCACAGCAGGCCTGTGCCACTTCCATGGAAACAAAGGCTGTTTTCAAACACTGTTAAGAGACTGTTTCTATCTTAGGCTTTCAATGACCTGGATTGTCCATGTGTGGAGGGAAAAAAAAGTGAGAGAGAGAGGGGGAAAAAAAAAAAAAAAGAAAGGCGGAAAAAAAAAAATTCTAGGAGAAGCTCTTCTTTTAATGCATTGGTTAATTAATCAATTAATTTTGGGTTATGCACAGGCTCTTGTGAGTCTGTAATTAGAAAAAAGCAGGTCTTTGTGCTTCTGGAGAATGTTCCAATCCTGGAAGGTGCAGCCCTTTGCTGCTCAAGTTTCCTTTTTCTCCCCAAGACCCGTCCGTAGGTATTTCAGTGTTGAATAAACAGGCCTGTGCGTTGTGTGCCCGGCTCAGGACACCCTGCTGAGAGCATGTCCTTAATGACAACAAAGCCACACATTTATTCTACCCTGACCCCACTGACCCCCAAAAGTTTGTTCCCTCAACTGGGTCTCCTTGGCCCTTTCATGCGCCTGAATTCCCTACACAAAGCCCTTGTCACATCTACAGGCCTCTTGAAGCTAAACTGGGATGGGAAGGGAAGGGGAGTGGAAAGACGTTGAAAATAGCCAAACCTTGATTCTCCACCTAAAAGAAAGTGCGGGCATTTGCATGTTAAACCATTCGCACACATGTCAGCTTCCTCTCGCCCACCCCCACCCCCATCTTAGCACATTCTTTTCTAAAATCCTGAGAATTGGGGCCCACATCTCCATCCGAAGGAGCTGATAGGTCAGCGCAGATAAGAAACCCCACTGTGAAGAAAGCTCTTTTCTCTTCCTTACATGCGTCATTATCGAAAGTCTTAAACATTTATATTCCACATGGAAGGCTCTGGAAGGCGGGAGAAAGGACACGGCTGTCTTTCCAGAGGGCATTTTATTCGTGGGGTCTCCCCACTCCTTGTCCTGCCCACCCCCCTCCCCCCCGTTTGTTTATCTTTGATCTGCTGAGGCAGGAGTTCAAGGAAGGATGACATCACTGGCTGTGAAAAAATATTCTGTGTTATGCTTCTCCTCAGCTTTTCATGATCAAATGCTTCCCTGCCACTCACGCCCCGCAGGAATGGAAATGGCCTGAGAATTCGGGATGAATTGAGTTATTTCAGAAAAGGAGCCTGTGCTAGTCAGCCTCTTGTTTTTCTTTCTGTCACGAGTTTTCTCTCTTCAAACCCAGGGTAATGAGGGCGTTCCCCTGAGAGCGAGAAAAGCAGATAAAGAACTCTGAGGGTGCGTTGGTGTTTTTCCACATGTCCATTGAGGGGAAAAAATTAGCTCAACAAACGCATTATTTTATTTGCATTTGTATGTGAACCTCAGTGGACTCGCGTGAATCTCACATGTTAACCTCTGCAGCCTTTGACTGTAGGAGTCGCCTCTGAAGATACGTAATGACAGTGGTGAGAATTTGTGATATTTGGGAGAACTTGTGGAAGATACGAATTATAGATTGAAGGAGGTGTTTTAATCAAGGAGAAAGTCACATAGTATAAATTTAACTGATTAAAGAGCACAATTCGGTGGCATTTAGTACATTCTCAATATTGTGCAACCTCTATCTAACCTCACCACCTCTATCTAGTTCCAAAATAGAAACCACTTTATGTTTCTATCATCACCCCAAAATAAAATCCCGTATGCATTAAGCAGTTAATCCCCACTGTCTGCCCTCACCCCAAGATCCAGGCAGTTTCCAATCTGATGTCTATTTCTATGAATCTGTCTATTATGAATATTTCATATAAATGAAGTCATATAATATGTGACCATTAGTGTCTGGCTTCTTGCACTTAACATAATGTTTTCAAGACTCATCCATATTGTAGAATGTATCAGTATTTCATTAATTTTTATGGCCAAATAATATTCCGTAATTTGTGCATCTATTCATCTGCTAATGGATATTTGGGTTGGTTCTACCTTTTGACTGTTGGATTGTTTTGACTTTTGGGGTATTGTTTTTCACTGTCGTAAGCAGTGATGCTATCAACATTTCTGCACGAGTATTTTTTTGAGTACCTGTTTTCAGTTCTTCGGGGTATATACCTAGGAGTGGAATTGTCAGGTCATATGGTAATTCTAGGTTTAACTTTCTGAGGAACCACCATGTTTTCCATGGTGGCTGAACCATTTTATGTTTCTGTCAGCATTGTAAGAGAGTCTCATTTGTCTGCATCCTCACCAACACTTGTTTTTTTTTGTTATAGACATCCTAGTGTTTGCGAGTGGTACCTCATTGTGGTTTTGATTTGCATCTCTCTAGTGACCAGTGGTGTTGAGCATCTTCTCTTGTGCTTGTTGGTCATTTGTATGTTTTCTATGGAGAAATGCCTGTTCCAAGTCATTTGTCCATTATTTAATTGGGTTGCCTGTCTTTTTGTTGTTGAATTGTAAGAGTTCCATATAAATTCTGGATACTAGACTCTTATCAGACATCTGATTGCAAGTATTTCTCTCATTCTGTAGGTTGTCTTTCACTTTCTTGATAAGGTCCTCTGTTGTACAAAAGTTCTTAACTTTAATGAAGTCTAATTTCTCTTTTCTTTTGTTGCTAGGTCTTGGCATCTTTGCTGAATATCAATTAGCCATGGATGTATGGGTTTATTTCTGGACTCTCAGTTGTATTCCATTGGTCTGTATGTCTGTCCTTATGTCAGGACTGCACTGTTGTGATTGCTGTAGTTTTGTGTTAAGTTTTGAATCAGGAAATGTGAGTTTTCTAATTTTGTTCTTTTTTTTTTTTTTTTTTCCCAAGATTGCTTTGGCTATTTAGGGCCCTTTGCAATAACACATGAATTTGAGGATGGGCTTTTCCGTTTATGCAAAAAAGACCATTGGAATTTTGATAGGAATTGCGTTACGTCTGTAGATTCCTTTGGATAATATTGTCTTCATAATGATATTAAGTTTTCCAATCTGTGAACATTTATTTGCATTTCCATTTATTGAGGTCTTCTTTAATGTCTTTTAGCAACAGCTATAGTTTTCAGTGTACAGGCATACCTCAGAGATATTGTGGGTTCAGTTCCACTGGTTTCTTTTCCTTTGTTAATATTAACGTGGTGTATTCCATTGATTGATTTTCTTTTGTAGAATCACCCTTGCATTCCTAGTCCTAAGTACCTCTTTTTCATGGCATATAATCCTTTGAATTAGAAACTAAAAATTTAATAGTACTGATTTTTATATTTACCTATGTAGTTACCTTTCCTGGAGTTCTTTATTTCTTCGTATGACTTTGAGTTACTGTCTAGTGTCCTTTTTATTTTGGTCTGAAGAAATCCCTTTAGCATTTCTTGTGAGGCAAGCCTGCTAGTGACAAACTCCCTCAGCTGTTTATCTGGTAAGGTCTTAATTTCTCCTTCATTTCATTTTTAAAGGGTAGTTTTGCTGAATATAAAATTCTTGGGTGATGATTTTTTTTTTCCTAGCACTTTCAGTATTCCATCCCATTGCCTTCTGGCAGTGGTTTCTGATGTGAACCTGGCTATTGATCCTATTGAAGATTCTTTATATATAATGAATCACTTCTTTCTTGCTAATTTAAAGATTATCTTTTTGTCTTTGTCTGTTGACAGTTTGATGTCTTGGTTTAGATCTCTTTCAATTTATCCCTCTTGGAGTGTTGTTCTTGGATGTGTAGGTTCATAAGTCGCATCAAATTTGGGAAGTTTTTGGTCATTATTTTTTAAAAAAATTTTCCCTTTTTTTGTCTTCTCCCCTGGGACTCCTGTAATGCATGTTAGTATGCTTGCTGGTCTCCTATAGGTTCCTTAGGCTGTGTTCAGTTTTCTTCATTCTTTTTTCTTTCTGCTCCTCAGCATAAATCCAATTGTCCTATCTTCAAGTTTGCTGATTCTTTCTCCAGCCTGCTCATATCTGCTGTAGAACCCCTCTAATGAATTTTTCATTTCTGTTATTGTACTTTTCAGTTCCAGATTCATTCTTATAATTTCTATCTGTTTATTACATTTATCTCTTTGTCTTTTCTCTTTTTCTCTTTGTCTTTTCTTTATCTCTTTACTGCTACTCTCTATTATTTTCGTATTTTTTCCTCCCGGTTTTCTCTAGCACTTTCTTCATTGTTTTCTTTAGCTACTTGAGCATATTTATCATCGTTGATTTAAAGTCTTTTGTGTAGTGAGTGCAATGTCTGAGCTTCCTCAGGGACAGTTTCTGTTGATTTTTTTCTTGTGCATGGGCCATATTTTCCTGCTTCTTTGTATGCCTTGTTATTTTTTGTTGAAAACTGAGCATTTTGAATATTATAAAGTGGTGATTCTAGGATTCAAAATCCCTCATGTTCTCAATATAGCTGTCCACAGTTCCGAGGGTCACATGTCACAGAAAGAAGGGAGATGTGAAGTTCATGTCTTTTCCTGTGTGTTTTTTTTTTATCAGTGAGGAAAATTCCAGAAGGCACCCAAAAGTATTTGCTTCAAGTGAGAAGTAGATCATGTTTAACCCCTAAGCCATAAAATAGCCTTGAATTCTATTTTGTGTTACAGTAGTATTTCTACCTTTGATTTCTTTTTCTCAGACGTTTTTTCAGAGTGGTTTTAAGTTCACAGAAATATTGAGGGAAGGTACAGACGTCTCCCACATAGCCTCCATGCACAGCCTCCCCCATTACCAATGTCCCCTGCCAGAGTGGTGTCTTTCTTAAAACTGGTGAACTTCCATGGGCACATTATAATCATCCAAAGTCCATAGTTTACATTACGCTTCACTCCTGGTGTTCATGTAATGGCTTCAGACATGTGTATAATGACATGTATCCATTATTATGGTATCATACTGAGTATTTTCACTGCCTTAAAAATTTTCTATGCTCCACCTATTCATTGCCTCCCCCACCCCACAAGCCCCTGGCAACCACTGATCTTTTTACTGTCCCCTTAGTTCTGCTTCATCGTGAATGTCATACAGTTGGAGTCATACAGGAGGTAGCCTTTTCAGAGTGGCTTCTTTCACTTACTAATCTGAATTTAAGATCCCTCCAGGTCTCATCTGATTTTTTTTTTTTTTTTTTTTTTAGTTTACACTTTTCTGGCATCAGGATACCTTTATTTTTAAACAGTCGTTTTGTTTTAGCTGTGTTAAACCTAGAGTGTTCTTTCTAAAAACAATATGCTATTCTTCCATTAAGGAATTTAACTGAAATATCCAGAAAAGGCAAATATGTAGAGACAAAGTAGATTCATGATTGCCAGGGCTGGTATGGCATGGAGAGTGACTGAAAATGGGCATGAGGGTCTTGTGGGAGTGATGGAAATGTTCTAAAATTGCACCACTCTATAGATTTTCTAAAAATCTTTGGCTTGTATGTTTGATGGTATGTAATTATATCTTGATAAAGCTGATTTTTTTTTTTAAAAAAAGAGCTTAACCAATTCTCTTTTGTTATAACAGGTTTTTTAGGTCTTCTTCCAACCTGTTTTGGATTTGGATTTGGATTTGGATTTATTCATTTACTTTTCTTGGAAATAACTTTCCCTGTCTTTGTTACATGGATCACATTTTCTTGGTGTGTTTCCTTTAGTGATCTTGGAATTTTACATATTTATTAACTTACATGCTTATTATACTTGCATATTTTTGTTTACTTTACAAAAGTGGGATATTAATCTACAGCTTGCTTTATCCATTTGATATATCCTGTATATTTTTCCACGTCACTACGTATAGACCTTTCACAAATACTTTTCATGGCACAAATACTTTTCATGAATGATTCTTATTCATCATTTCAGCAAGAATCCAGCTTGGGAGGAATTAAATATATGTGTCCAATTGCCATCTCTCCCTGAAATCTGTCCCACAACTCTTTCATTCACAGTAGTCGTTCTCTTTGTTTAAACTCTAGAATTTGGTAGCTTTCAAATTTCTGGGGGTGGGGTTGGTGGTGCTTTATATCACTTGTGACAGTTCTGTTCTCCTCAAGAGCACTGAACCCTTTTGCTTTCAGTAATTAGTTCTCACATCTCCCAAAATAGGCTTTCTTTTGAGATTCTAAGAGTCTCTATCACAGGAAATTCTGTTTGGACAGGATGTACATAAATATGGCTTTCCATGTGGTCCTTTCCTAATACTGGTGACAGAAGTCAAAGAAACATACACCAGCAATCCCTTCTTGAAGGTACAAGGGCAGCGGTGAAGACATCAGCGCAACAGAATTATCCCACCTCCCCAAGGAAGCCCCGCTTACATACTCACATCCATCTATAGATCCGGATAACTCTATGATGAGACTCTGAAACACGTAGCCCCTACCCACTGGGATTGGCTTCTCTCTGGATCAATCTACGTTGCTATTTCGCTGGTTTCATAATAGAGGTCATCTCAGTAGTTATATGTCATGTAAACACTAAAGCAATGGGGATAGTGAAAAAACACTTCTACTTAATGCCGAAGGTGAAATTCAGTTCACAGCCAATTAAAAGACCCACATACAATAGACATGCTGTTTGCTAAAGAAATGCTTTTGGTGAATCTCCTTCTACTTCCCTTTGGCTACGTATTTGGCGATGATCAGAGTTTGTCTTCTCAAAAATGTGCCACAGATGAAAAATATTTGTCCTTACAAAACAAAGTCAAGGAGAGAGTCCATTTATTTGTAACCATAATTTCACATAGTTCTTGTGACAGTGACTTCAGGAGACTTTCTCATGGGGTCATCCTCCCCTGAACTTCGTGTCCTTGATTTACCCTCAAAGCCTCAGCCTCATCCCCAGTGGACACTTCCTAGGTCTGTTATTTTCAGCTCATTTATGTGTCTAACTTTTTCATGTCCATCCTGATCAACACACATCAAGATACACCTGTGCCTTGCTATTAGTTTTTGAGTGAAAAATTGCCAACATGATCGACTAATCCATGTTGGCCAGCAAGACCTCCATAGCATTTGTGGCCAGTCCAAGTCATAAAAAAGAGAGTTTTAAGACTGTGAAATCATGGTCTGGATTTTCAAACTCTTGAAAACCTGTTTACTCATCCATTTCTGATTGCACTCACCATTTAGAGAGCAGAGACTGTTTTATTATACCTAGGGAGACTCAACTCAAGTTATAATTCACATCCGGGTGCAAAAATGATAGGTACCATGCCTAGTCTTTCTTTGCTCAGCTCAACGCCTAAGATTATTTCTCAGTCAGAACTTGCTTCATACCTTTTTTTTTTTTTTTTTTATAAATTTATTTTATTTTTATTTATTTTTGGCTGCGTTGGGTCTTTGTTGCTGCGCGCGGGGTTTCTCTAGTTGCGGCGAGCGGGGGCTACTCTTTGTTGAGGTGCGCAAGCTTCTCATTGCAGTGGCTTCTTTTGTTGAGGAGCACAGGCTCTAGGTGTGCGGGCTTCAGTAGTTGTGGCTCACAGGCTCGAGCACAGGCTCAGTAGTTGTGGCGCACGGTGTCAGTTGCAGCGCGGTATGTGGGATCTTCCCGGACCAGGGCTCGAACCCGTGTGCCCTGCATTGGCAGGCGGATTCCTAACCACTGTGCCACCAGGGAAGCCCACTTGCTTCATACCTTTACCTCTGGATTGGCTATTTTTTTCCCATCAGCTCTTGGTCCTTAAGAGGAAAAAAAAGGGAAACTTTATGACTGGACTTAGGCTGGATTTAGTTTAAAAACAGATTTTCTGAAGCCATCTGAGGCTCCGTTTTGGCTGTTTTTAACCTTCCAGGTTTTCTCACCTGGGATCTCTTTTCTCCTTGTGCGGTCCTTGGTCCCAGGGATGTCCACCAGGTCAGTGCTTATCCCGAACTCTCTTCTCTTTCTGTCCTTTTCCCTCCTGGCTCAGATTTTACAAAACTCACTCTTTCTTTGGCTTCTTTTCCCACCTTAGTGCTGCTCTTGTCTGTTTCTGCTCTTCAAACTTATGTCCACTTTTTGCTGGGTCTCATCCAGAGTATCCATTAGTGTTTAGCCATCTACAGGATGAGTTTCTCTGTTGTCCAGCTACAGGATGACTCCATATCAGTTTATATTTAAAACAACATAGGTTTCCGCTATTACCCACGGTAATACCCAGACTGTGCAGATCTTAATGATGGCTGGTATATAAATGGTGGGACGCTGTTAGCTAGGCTTTCCTCCCCTCCCCGGTTCAGGAGGGGCTGCATGGTAGTAGATCTTATAGGGAACCAAACTATAGAAGAATAATGGGGAAAAGTAGAGTGGAGGAGGGGTACTTCAAAGGCTCTGCCCATTACATTCCATAAGCGGCATCCTCTATCTCTGTGTACAGGTCAGTTTTGCCTCAATATTCACCAAATGGGAGTGGCTATTTTTACTCAGGCAAAATAGGACCTTGGTCTTTGGACTGAGGGTGGAATAAACCAATAATTAAGAGAAACTAGTGCCCTGGATTGAAAATTAGGCAACACTTCATTGTCTACTGTGTACAAAGCTCTGTCTAGGGACTAAAGGCATATAAAAAGCTGTAAAAGACTTAATATCTCCCTTTGGGACATGTGTGCTCAATTGAGGAGATATTTATGGAGGAAAGCACTTTAGATTCATCCCATGATTGTGATTATCTAATATTTGAAACGTGTAGGACTAGAAAAGTAAGGTCTGCTTACTAAAAGAATGGAAGCTGCTCAAGGAGAATGTAAATAACTGAATCCTTTAAAAGAAAAAAAATTACATAGATAACTTGGATGCACACTGACTGAAAGTGAATGAAGAAGAAAGGCCGGAGCTCCAGAAGGTAGCCGGCGAGGGCGGCCAGATCTGCCCTGTAAGTTCGGTCAAATATGCACATAAAGCCTCAACCTGGTGACACCGAGGAAAGTCTGGCATCAAATGACTTCACAGCTTCTTAGATATCATGCACTGCTCCTCCACTTGCTAACAAGTGGGGTGGGTGTGGTCAGGTTCCTTTGTGGCTAGACTGTCAACAGAGTCCAAAGTATGGAGAGTCTGGGATTGAATGAGCTCACAGTATCGACAGTGAAATCAAGAAAGAGATTTTTAGTTATAAAAGCGGTTGGCATGATCCAATCTCAGTTCTCTGTTAACTCGATTATGTCCAGGATGTGAAAGGGGATATGAAAATGTGCAGCTCATCCTGGGAGGTGCTGGATATTGAAGGCATATGTCAGGCGAGGGACCGGAGAACCTAAGGGGCAGACAGCGCATGTGTTAGTGACACAGAAAATCTCAGATGTAACCAACACAGAGCAACTCTGTTATCTACGGTTAAAGGAGAGAACCGATAGAAATAACTGTAGGGCAGCAAATTCTGGAAAAGTAGAGGGGCCAGATGCTGAAGCGGCTGCTCTTCTAGTAAAAACACAAATGGGCATATGCTTTTGTTTTAGTGTAGCCTGTTCTACGACAGAGAAGGTACATGAGTCAGGTGAACGGCTGGTTTATCAGATGAGAAAAGGAGGCTGAGGAAGGGAATGGGCATATGCTTTTGGCATATGCTTTTGTTTTAGTGTAGCCTGTTCTACGACAGAGAAGGTACATGAGTCAGGTGAACGGCTGGTTTATCAGATGAGAAAAGGAGGCTGAGGAAGGGAATGGGCATATGCTTTTGGCATATGCTTTTGTTTTAGTGTAGCCTGTTCTACGACAGAGAAGGTACATGAGTCAGGTGAACGGCCGGTTTATCAGATGAGAAAAGGAGGCTGAGGAAGGGAATGGGCATATGCTTTTGGCATATGCTTTTGTTTTAGTGTAGCCTGTTCTACGACAGAGAAGGTACATGAGTCAGGTGAACGGCTGGTTTATCAGATGAGAAAAGGAGGCTGAGGAAGGGAATGGGCATATGCTTTTGGCATATGCTTTTGTTTTAGTGTAGCCTGTTCTACGACAGAGAAGGTACATGAGTCAGGTGAACGGCTGGTTTATCAGATGAGAAAAGGAGGCTGAGGAAGGGAATGGGCATATGCTTTTGGCATGTGCTTTTGTTTTAGTGTAGCCTGTTCTACGACAGAGAAGGTACATGAGACAGGTGAACGGCTGGTTTATCAGATGAGAAAAGGAGGCTGAGGAAGGGAATGGGCATATGCTTTTGGCATGTGCTTTTGTTTTAGTGTAGCCTGTTCTACGACAGAGAAGGTACATGAGACAGGTGAACGGCTGGTTAATCAGATGAGAAAAGGAGGCTGAGGAAGGGAATGGGCATATGCTTTTGGCATGTGCTTTTGTTTTAGTGTAGCCTGTTCTACGACAGAGAAGGTAAATGAGTCAGGTGAACGGCTGGTTAATCAGATGAGAAAAGGAGGCTGAGGAAGGGAATGGGCATATGCTTTTGGCATGTGCTTTTGTTTTAGTGTAGCCTGATCTACGACAGAGAAGGTACATGAGTCAGGTGAACGGCTGGTTTATCAGATGAGAAAAGGAGGCTGAGGAAGGGAATGGGCATATGCTTTTGGCATATGCTTTTGTTTTAGTGTAGCCTGTTCTACGACAGAGAAGGTACATGAGTCAGGTGAACGGCTGGTTTATCAGAGGAGAAAAGGAGGCTGAGGAAGTGAATGGGCATATGCTTTTGGCATATGCTTTTGGCATATGCTTTTGTTTTAGTGTAGCCTATTCTACGACAGAGAAGGTACATGAGTCACGTGAACGGCTGGTTTATCAGATGAGAAAAGGAGGCTGAGGAAGGGAATGGGCATATGCTTTTGGCATATGCTTTTGGCATATGCTTTTGTTTTAGTGTAGCCTGTTCTACGACAGAGAAGGTACATGAGACAGGTGAACGGCTGGTTTATCAGATGAGAAAAGGAGGCTGAGGAAGGGAATGGGCATATGCTTTTGGCATATGCATTTGTTTTAGTGTAGCCTCTTCTACGACAGAGAAGGGACATGAGACAGGTGAACGGCTGGTTTATCAGATGAGAAAAGGAGGCTGAGGAAGGGAATGGGCATATGCTTTTGGCATATGCTTTTGTTTTAGTGTAGCCTGTTCTACGACAGAGAAGGTACATGAGTCAGGTGAACGGCTGGTTTATCAGATGAGAAAAGGAGGCTGAGGAAGGGAATGGGCATATGCTTTTGGCATATGCTTTTGTTTTAGTGTAGCCTGTTCTACGACAGAGAAGGTACATGAGACAGGTGAACGGCTGGTTTATCAGATGAGAAAAGGAGGCTGAGGAAGTGAATGGGCATACGCTTTTGGCATATGCTTTTGGCATATGCTTTTGTTTTAGTGTAGCCTGTTCTACGACAGAAAAGGTACATGAGTCAGGTGAACGGCTGGTTTATCAGATAAGAAAAGGAGGCTGAGGAAGGGAATGGGCATGTGCTTTTGGCATATGCTTTTGGCATATGCTTTTGTTTTAGTGTAGCCTGTTCTACGACAGAGAAGGTACATGAGACAGGTGAACGGCTGGTTTATCAGATGAGAAAAGGAGGCTGAGGAAGGGAATGGGCATATGCTTTTGGCATATGCTTTTGTTTTATTGTAGCCTGTTCTACGACAGAGAAGGTACATGAGTCAGGTGAACGGCTGGTTTATCAGATGAGAAAAGGAGGCTGAGGAAGGGAATGGGCATACGCTTTTGGCATATGCTTTTGGCATATGCTTTTGTTTTAGTGTAGCCTGTTCTACGACAGAAAAGGTACATGAGTCAGGTGAACGGCTGGTTTATCAGATAAGAAAAGGAGGCTGAGGAAGGGAATGGGCATGTGCTTTTGGCATATGCTTTTGGCATATGCTTTTGTTTTAGTGTAGCCTGTTCTACGACAGAGAAGGTACATGAGACAGGTGAACGGCTGGTTAATCAGATGAGAAAAGGAGGCTGAGGAAGGGAATGGGCATATGCTTTTGGCATATGCTTTTGTTTTAGTGTAGCCTGTTCTACGACAGAGAAGGTACATGAGACAGGTGAACAGCTGGTTAATCAGATGAGAAAAGGAGGCTGAGGAAGGGAATGGGCATATGCTTTTGGCATGTGCTTTTGTTTTATGCTTTTGGCATGTGCTTTTGTTTTAGTGTAGCCTGTTCTACGACAGAGAAGGTACATGAGTCAGGTGAACGGCTGGTTTATCAGATGAGAAAAGGAGGCTGAGGAAGGGAATGGGCATATGCTTTTGGCATGTTCTTTTGTTTTAGTGTAGCCTGTTCTACGACAGAGAAGGTACATGAGTCAGGTGAACGGCTGGTTTATCAGATGAGAAAAGGAGGCTGAGGAAGGGAATGGGCATATGCTTTTGGCATGTGCTTTTGTTTTAGTGTAGCCTGTTCTACGACAGAGAAGGTACATGAGTCAGGTGAACGGCTGGTTTATCAGATGAGAAAAGGAGGCTGAGGAAGGGAATGGGCATATGCTTTTGGCATATGCTTTTGTTTTAGTGTAGCCTGTTCTACGACAGAGAAGGTACAAGAGACAGGAGAACGGCTGGTTAATCAGATGAGAAAAGGAGGCTGAGGAAGGGAATGGGCATATGCTTTTGGCATATGCTTTTGTTTTAGTGTAGCCTGTTCTACGACAGAGAAGGTACATGAGACAGGTGAACGGCTGGTTAATCAGATGAGAAAAGGAGGCTGAGGAAGGGAATGGGCATATGCTTTTGGCATATGCTTTTGTTTTAGTGTAGCCTGTTCTACGACAGAGAAGGTACATGAGTCAGGTGAACGGCTGGTTTATCAGATGAGAAAAGGAGGCTGAGGAAGGGAATGGGCATATGCTTTTGGCATATGCTTTTGTTTTAGTGTAGCCTGTTCTACGACAGAGAAGGTACATGAGTCAGGTGAACGGCTGGTTTATCAGAGGAGAAAAGGAGGCTGAGGAAGTGAATGGGCATATGCTTTTGGCATATGCTTTTGGCATATGCTTTTGTTTTAGTGTAGCCTATTCTACGACAGAGAAGGTACATGAGTCACGTGAACGGCTGGTTTATCAGATGAGAAAAGGAGGCTGAGGAAGGGAATGGGCATATGCTTTTGGCATATGCTTTTGTTTTAGTGTAGCCTGTTCTACGACAGAGAAGGTACATGAGTCAGGTGAACGGCTGGTTTATCAGAGGAGAAAAGGAGGCTGAGGAAGTGAATGGGCATATGCTTTTGGCATATGCTTTTGGCATATGCTTTTGTTTTAGTGTAGCCTATTCTACGACAGAGAAGGTACATGAGTCACGTGAACGGCTGGTTTATCAGATGAGAAAAGGAGGCTGAGGAAGGGAATGGGCATATGCTTTTGGCATATGGTTTTGGCATATGCTTTTGTTTTAGTGTAGCCTGTTCTACGACAGAGAAGGTACATGAGACAGGTGAACGGCTGGTTTATCAGATGAGAAAAGGAGGCTGAGGAAGGGAATGGGCATATGCTTTTGGCATATGCTTTTGTTTTAGTGTAGCCTGTTCTACGACAGAGAAGGTACATGAGACAGGTGAACGGCTGGTTTATCAGATGAGAAAAGGAGGCTGAGGAAGGGAATGGGCATATGCTTTTGGCATATGCTTTTGTTTTAGTGTAGCCTGTTCTACGAGAGAGAAGGTACATGAGACAGGTGAACGGCTGGTTTATCAGATGAGAAAAGGAGGCTGAGGAAGGGAATGGGCATATGCTTTTGGCATATGCTTTTGTTTTAGTGTAGCCTGTTCTACGACAGAGAAGGGACATGAGACAGGTGAACGGCTGGTTTATCAGATGAGAAAAGGAGGCTGAGGAAGGGAATGGGCATATGCTTTTGGCATATGCTTTTGTTTTAGTGTAGCCTGTTCTACGACAGAGAAGGTACATGAGTCAGGTGAACGGCTGGTTTATCAGATGAGAAAAGGAGGCTGAGGAAGGGAATGGGCATATGCTTTTGGCATATGCTTTTGTTTTAGTGTAGCCTGTTCTACGACAGAGAAGGTACATGAGTCAGGTGAACGGCTGGTTTATCAGATGAGAAAAGGAGGCTGAGGAAGGGAATGGGCATATGCTTTTGGCATATGCTTTTGGCATATGCTTTTATTTTAGTGTAGCCTGTTCTACAACAGAGAAGGTACATGAGTCAGGTGAACGGCTGGTTTATCAGATGAGAAAAGGAGGCTGAGGAAGGGAATGGGCATATGCTTTTGGCATATGCTTTTGTTTTAGTGTAGCCTGTTCTACGACAGAGAAGGTACATGAGACAGGTGAACGGCTGGTTTATCAGATGAGAAAAGGAGGCTGAGGAAGTGAATGGGCATACGCTTTTGGCATATGCTTTTGGCATATGCTTTTGTTTTAGTGTAGCCTGTTCTACGACAGAAAAGATACATGAGTCAGGTGAACGGCTGGTTTATCAGATAAGAAAAGGAGGCTGAGGAAGGGAATGGGCATGTGCTTTTGGCATATGCTTTTGTTTTAGTGTAGCCTGTTCTACGACAGAGAAGGTACATGAGACAGGTGAACGGCTGGTTTATCAGATGAGAAAAGGAGGCTGAGGAAGGGAATGGGCATATGCTTTTGGCATATGCTTTTGTTTTATTTTAGCCTGTTCTACGACAGAGAAGGTACATGAGACAGGTGAACGGCTGGTTTATCAGATGAGAAAAGGAGGCTGAGGAAGGGAATGGGCATATGCTTTTGGCATATGCTTTTGTTTTAGTGTAGCCTGTTCTACGACAGAGAAGGGACATGAGACAGGTGAACGGCTGGTTTATCAGATGAGAAAAGAAGCTAGGGAAGGGAATGGGCATATGCTTTTGGCATATGCTTTTGTTTTAGTGTAGCCTGTTCTACGACAGAGAAGGGACATGAGTCAGGTGAACGGCTGGTTTATCAGATGAGAAAAGGAGGCTGAGGAAGGGAATGGGCATATGCTTTTGGCATATGCTTTTGTTTTAGTGTAGCCTGTTCTACGACAGAGAAGGTACATGAGATAGGTGAACGGGTGGTTATCAGATGAGAAAAGGAGGCTGAGGAAGGGAATGGGCATATGCTTTTGGCATATGCTTTTGTTTTAGTGTAGCCTGTTCTACGACAGAGAAGGTACATGAGACAGGTGAACGGCTGGTTTATCAGATGAGAAAAGGAGGCTGAGGAAGGGAATGGGCATATGCTTTTGGCATATGCTTTTGTTTTAGTGTAGCCTGTTCTACGACAGAGAAGGTACATGAGACAGGTGAACGGCTGGTTTATCAGATGAGAAAAGGAGGCTGAGGAAGGGAATGGGCATATGCTTTTGGCATATGCTTTTGGCATATGCTTTTGTTTTAGTGTAGCCTGTTCTACGACAGAGAAGGTACATGAGTCAGGTGAACGGCTGGTTTATCAGATGAGAAAAGGAGGCTGAGGAAGGGAATGGGCATATGCTTTTGGCATATGCTTTTGTTTTAGTGTAGCCTGTTCTACGACAGAGAAGGTACATGAGTCAGGTGTACGGCTGGTTATCAGATGAGAAAAGGAGGCTGAGGAAGGGAATGGGCATATGCTTTTGGCATATGCTTTGGCATATGCTTTTGTTTTAGTGTAGCCTGTTCTACGACAGAGAAGGTACATGAGTCAGGTGAACGGCTGGTTTATCAGATGAGAAAAGGAGGCTGAGGAAGGGAATGGGCATATGCTTTTGGCATATGCTTTTTGTTTTAGTGTAGCCTGTTCTACGACAGAGAAGGTACATGAGTCAGGTGAAACGGCTGTTTATCAGATGAGAAAAGGAGGCTGAGGAAGGGAATGGGCATATGCTTTTGGCATATGCTTTTGTTTTAGTGTAGCCTGTTCTACGACAGAGAAGGTTACATGAGACAGGTGAACGGCTGGTTTATCAGATGAGAAAAGGAGGCTGAGGAAGGGAATGGGCATATGCTTTTGGCATATGCTTTTGTTTTAGTGTAGCCTGTTCCAAGACAGAGAAGGTACATGAGTCAGGTGAACGGCTGGTTTATCAGATGAGAAAAGGAGGCTGAGGAGGGAATGGGCATATGCTTTTGGCATATGCTTTTGTTTTAGTGTAGCCTGTTCTACGACAGAGAAGGTACATGAGTCAGGTGAACGGCTAGTTTATCAGATGAGAAAAGGAGGCTGAGGAAGGGAATGGGCATATGCTTTTGGCATATGCTTTTGTTTTAGTGTAGCCTGTTCTACGACAGAGAAGGTACATGAGACAGGTGAACGGCTGGTTTATCAGATGAGAAAAGGAGGCTGAGGAAGGGAATGGGCATATGCTTTTGGCATATGCTTTCGTTTTAGTGTAGCCTGTTCTACGACAGAGAAGGTACATGAGTCAGGTGAACGGCTGGTTTATCAGATGAGAAAAGGAGGCTGAGGAAGGGAATGGGCATATGCTTTTCGCATATGCTTTTGTTTTAGTGTAGCCTGTTCTACGACAGAGAAGGTACATGAGACAGGTGAACGGCTGGTTTATCAGATGAGAAAAGGAGGCTGAGGAAGGGAATGGGCATATGCTTTGGCATATGCTTTTGTTTTAGTGTAGCCTGTTCTACGACAGAGAAGGTAAATGAGTCAGGTGAACGGCTGGTTTATCAGATGAGAAAAGGAGGCTGAGGAAGGGAATGGGCATATGCTTTTGGCATATGCTTTTGTTTTAGTGTAGCCTGTTTTACGACAGAGAAGGTACATGAGATAGGTGAACGGGTGGTTTATCAGATGAGAAAAGGAGGCTGAGGTAGGGAATGGGCATATGCTTTTGGCATATGCTTTTGTTTTAGTGTAGCCTGTTCTACGACAGAGAAGGTACATGAGACAGGTGAACGGCTGGTTAATCAGATGAGAAAAGGAGGCTGAGGAAGGGAATGGGCATATGCTTTTGGCATATGCTTTTGGCATATGCTTTTGATTTAGTGTAGCCTGTTCTACGACAGAGAAGGTACATGAGTCAGGTGAACGGCTGGTTTATCAGATGAGAAAAGGAGGCTGAGGAAGGGAATGGGCATATGCTTTTGGCATATGCTTTTGTTTTAGTGTAGCCTGTTCTACGACAGAGAAGGTACATGAGACAGGTGAACGGCTGGTTTATCAGATGAGAAAAGGAGGCTGAGGAAGGGAATGGGCATATGCTTTTGGCATATGCTTTTGTTTTAGTGTAGCCTGTTCTACGACAGAGAAGGTACATGAGTCAGGTGAACGGCTGGTTTATCAGATGAGAAAAGGAGGCTGAGGAAGGGAATGGGCATATGCTTTGGCATATGCTTTTGTTTTAGTGTAGCCTGTTCTACGACAGAGAAGGTACATGAGTCAGGTGAACGGCTGGTTTATCAGATGAGAAAAGGAGGCTGAGGAAGGGAATGGGCATATGCTTTTGGCATATGCTTTTGGCATATGCTTTTGTTTTAGTGTAGCCTGTTCTACGACAGAGAAGGTACATGAGTCAGGTGAACGGCTGGTTTATCAGATGAGAAAAGGAGGCTGAGGAAGGAATGGGCATATGCTTTTGGCATATGCTTTTGTTTTAGTGTAGCCTGTTCTACGACAGAGAAGGGACATGAGACAGGTGAACGGCTGGTTTATCAGATGAGAAAAGGAGGCTGAGGAAGGGAATGGGCATATGCTTTTGGCATATGCTTTTGTTTTAGTGTAGCCTGTTCTACGACAGAGAAGGTACATGAGTCAGGTGAACGGCTGGTTTATCAGATGAGAAAAGGAGGCTGAGGAAGGGAATGGGCATATGCTTTTGGCATATGCTTTTGTTTTAGTGTAGCCTGTTCTACGACAGAGAAGGTACATGAGTCAGGTGAACGGCTGCTTTATCAGATGAGAAAAGGAGGCTGAGGAAGGGAATGGGCATATGCTTTTGGCATATGCTTTTGTTTTAGTGTAGCCTGTTCTACGACAGAGAAGGTACATGAGTCAGGTGAACGGCTGGTTTATCAGATGAGAAAAGGAGGCTGAGGAAGGGAATGGGCATATGCTTTTGGCATATGCTTTTGGCATATGCTTTTGTTTTAGTGTAGCCTGTTCTACGACAGAGAAGGTACATGAGTCAGGTGAACGGCTGGTTTATCAGATGAGAAAAGGAGGCTGAGGAAGGGAATGGGCATATGCTTTTGCATATGCTTTTGTTTTAGTGTAGCCTGTTCTACGACAGAGAAGGTACATGAGACAGGTGAACGGCTGGTTTATCAGATGAGAAAAGGAGGCTGAGGAAGGGCATGGGCATATGCTTTTGGCATATGCTTTTGTTTTAGTGTAGCCTGTTGTACGACAGAGAAGGTACATGAGTCAGGTGAACGGCTGGTTTATCAGATGAGAAAAGGAGGCTGAGGAAGGGAATGGGCATAAGCTTTTGGCATATGCTTTTGTTTTAGTGTAGCCTGTTCTACGACAGAGAAGGTACATGAGTCAGGTGAACGGCTGGTTTATCAGATGAGAAAAGGAGGCTGAGGAAGGGAATGGGCATATGCTTTTGGCATATGCTTTTGTTTTAGTGTAGCCTGTTCTACGACAGAGAAGGTACATGAGTCAGGTGAACGGCTAGTTTATCAGATGAGAAAAGGAGGCTGAGAAGGGAATGGGCATATGCTTTGGCATATGCTTTTGTTTTAGTGTAGCCTGTTCTACGAAGAGAAGGTACATGAGACAGGTGAACGGGTGGTTATCAGATGAGAAAAGGAGGCTGAGGAAGGGAATGGGCATATGCTTTTGCATATGCTTTTGTTTTAGTGTAGCCTGTTCTACGACAGAGAAGGTACATGAGACAGGTGAACGGCTGGTTTATCAGATGAGAAAAGGAGGCTGAGGAAGGGAATGGCATATGCTTTTGGCATATGCTTTTGGCATATGCTTTTGTTTTAGTGTAGCCTGTTCTACGACAGAGAAGGTACATGAGTCAGGTGAACGGCTGGTTTATCAGATGAGAAAAGGAGGTGAGGAAGGGAATGGGCATATGCTTTTGGCATATGCTTTTGTTTTAGTGTAGCCTGTTCTACGACAGAGAAGGTACATGAGACAGGTGAACGGCTGGTTTATCAGATGAGAAAAGGAGGCTGAGGAAGGGAATGGGCATATGCTTTTGGCATATGCTTTTGTTTTAGTGTAGCCTGTTCTACGACAGAGAAGGTACATGAGTCAGGTGAACGGCTGGTTTATCAGATGAGAAAAGGAGGCTGAGGAAGGGAATGGGCATATGCTTTTGGCATATGCTTTTGTTTTAGTGTAGCCTGTTCTACGACAGAGAAGGTACATGAGACAGGTGAACGGCTGGTTTATCAGATGAGAAAAGGAGGCTGAGGAAGGGAATGGGCATATGCTTTTGGCATATGCTTTTGTTTTAGTGTAGCCTGTTCTACGACAGAGAAGGTACATGAGTCAGGTGAACGGCTGGTTTATCAGATGAGAAAAGGAGGCTGAGGAAGGAATGGCATATGCTCTGGCATATGCTTTTGGCATATGCTTTTGTTTAGTGTAGCCTGTTCTACGACAGAGAAGGTACATGAGTCAGGTGAACGGCTGGTTTATCAGATGAGAAAAGGAGGCTGAGGAAGGGAATGGGCATATGCTTTTGGCATATGCTTTTGTTTTAGTGTAGCCTGTTCTACTACAGAGAAGGAACATGAGTCAGGTGAACGGCTGGTTTATCAGATGAGAAAAGGAGGCTGAGGAAGGGAATGGGCATATGCTTTTGGCATATGCTTTTGTTTTAGTGTAGCCTGTTCTACTACAGAGAAGGAACATGAGTCAGGTGAACGGCTGGTTTATCAGATGAGAAAAGGAGGCTGAGGAAGGGAATGGGCATATGCTTTTGGCATATGCTTTTGTTTTAGTGTAGCCTGTTCTACGACAGAGAAGGTACATGAGTCAGGTGAACGGCTGCTTTATCAGATGAGAAAAGGAGGCTGAGGAAGGGAATAGGCATATGCTTTTGGCATATGGTTTTGGCATATGCTTTTGTTTTAGTGTAGCCTGTTGTACGACAGAGAAGGTACATGAGTCAGGTGAACGGCTGGTTTATCAGATGAGAAAAGGAGGCTGAGGAAGGGAATGGGCATATGCTTTTGGCATATGCTTTTGTTTTAGTGTAGCCTGTTCTACGACAGAGAATGTACATGAGTCAGGTGAACGGCTGCTTTATCAGATGAGAAAAGGAGGCTGAGGAAGGGAATGGGCATATGCTTTTGGCATATGCTTTTCTTTTAGTGTAGCCTGTTCTACGTCAGAGAAGGTACATGAGACAGGTGAACGGCTGGTTTATCAGATGAGAAAAGGAGGCTGAGGAAGGGAATAGGCATATGCTTTTGGCATATGGTTTTGGCATATGCTTTTGTTTTAGTGTAGCCTGTTGTACGACAGAGAAGGTACATGAGTCAGGTGAACGGCTGGTTTATCAGATTAGAAAAGGAGGGTGAGGAAGGGAATGGGCATATGCTTTTGGCATATGCTTTTGTTTTAGTGTAGCCTGTTCTACGACAGAGAAGGTACATGAGACAGGTGAACGGCTGGTTTATCAGATGAGAAAAGGAGGCTGAAGAAGTGAATGGGCATATGCTTTTGGCATATGCTTTTGTTTTAGTGTAGCCTGTTCTACAACAGAGAAGGTACATGAGACAGGTGAACGGCAGGTTTATCAGTTGAGAAAAGGAGGCTGAGGAAGGGAATGGGCATATGCTTTTGGCATATGCTTTTGTTTTAGTGTACCCTGTTCCAAGACAGAGAAGGTACATGAGTCAGGTGAACGGCTGGTTTATCAGATGAGAAAAGGAGGCTGAGGAAGGGAATGGGCATATGCTTTTGGCATATGCTTTTGTTTTAGTGTAGCCTGTTCTACGACAGAGAAGGGACATGAGACAGGTGAACGGCTGGTTTATCAGATGAGAAAAGGAGGCTGAGGAAGGGAATGGGCATATGCTTTTGGCATATTCTTTTGTTTTAGTGTAGCCTGTTCTATGACAGAGAAGGTACATGAGTCAGGTGAACGGCTGGTTTATCAGATGAGAAAAGGAGGCTGAGGAAGGGAATGGGCATATGCTTTTGGCATATGCTTTTGTTTTAGTGTAGCCTGTTCTACGACAGAGAAGGTACATGAGACAGGTGAACGGGTGGTTTATCAGATGAGAAAAGGAGGCTGAGGAAGGGAATGGGCATATGCTGTTGGCATATGCATTTGTTTTAGTGTAGCCTGTTCTACGACAGAGAAGGTACATGAGACAGGTGAACGGCTGGTTTATCAGAGGAGAAAAGGAGGCTGAGGAAGGGAATGGGCATATGCTGTTGGCATATGCTTTTGTTTTAGTGTAGCCTGTTCTACGACAGAGAAGGTACATGAGTCAGGTGAACGGCTGGTTTATCAGATGAGAAAAGGAGGCTGAGGAAGCGAATGGGCATATGCTTTTGTCATATGCTTTTGTTTTAGTGTAGCCTGTTCTACGACAGAGAAGGTACATGAGACAGGTGAACGGCTGGTTTATCAGATGAGAAAAGGAGGCTGAGGAAGGGAATGGGCATATGCTTTTGGCATATGCTTTTGGCATATGCTTTTGTTTTAGTGTAGCCTGTTCTACGGCAGAAAAGGTACATGAGTCAGGTGAACGGCTGGTTTATCAGATAAGAAAAGGAGGCTGAGAAGGGAATGGGCATGTGCTTTTGGCATATGCTTTTGGCATATGCTTTTGTTTTAGTGTAGCCTGTTTTACGACAGAGAAGGTACATGAGTCAGGTGAACGGCTAGTTTATCAGATGAGAAAAGGAGGCTGAGGAAGGGAATGGGCATATGCTTTTGGCATATGCTTTTGGCATATGCTTTTGTTTTAGTGTAGCCTGTTCTACGACAGAGAAGGGACATGAGACAGGTGAACGGCTGGTTTATCAGATGAGAAAAGGAGGCTGAGGAAGGGAATGGGCATATGCTTTTGGCATATGCTTTTGTTTTAGTGTAGCCTGTTCTACGACAGAGAAGGTACATGAGTCAGGTGAACGGCTGGTTTATCAGATGAGAAACGGAGGCTGAGGAAGGGAATGGGCATATGCTTTTGGCATATGCCTTTGTTTTAGTGTAGCCTGTTCTACGACAGTGATGGTACATGAGACAGGTGAACGGGTGGTTTATCAGATGAGAAAAGGAGGCTGAGGAAGGGAATGGGCATATGCTTTTGGCATATGCTTTTGTTTTAGTGTAGCCTGTTCTACGACAGAGAAGGAACATGAGTCAGGTGAAGGGCTGGTTTATCAGATGAGAAAAGGAGGCTGAGGAAGGGAATGGGCATATGCTTTTGGCATATGCTTTTGTTTTAGTGTAGCCTGTTTTACGACAGAGAAGGTACATGAGATACGTGAACGGGTGGTTTATCAGATGAGAAAAGGAGGCTGAGGTAGGGAATGGGCATATGCTTTTGGCATATGCTTTTGTTTTAGTGTAGCCTGTTCTACGACAGAGAAGGTACATGAGACAGGTGAACGGCTGGTTAATCAGATGAGAAAAGGAGGCTGAGGAAGGGAATGGGCATATGCTTTTGGCATATGCTTTTGGCATATGCTTTTGATTTAGTGTAGCCTGTTCTACGACAGAGAAGGTACATGAGTCAGGTGAACGGCTGGTTTATCAGATGAGAAAAGGAGGCTGAGGAAGGGAATGGGCATATGCTTTTGGCATATGCTTTTGTTTTAGTGTAGCCTGTTCTACGACAGAGAAGGTACATGAGACAGGTGAAGGGCTGGTTTATCAGATGAGAAAAGGAGGCTGAGGAAGGGAATGGGCATATGCTTTTGGCATATGCTCTTGATTTATTGTAGCCTGTTCTACGACAGAGAAGGTACATGAGTCAGGTGAACGGCTGGTTTATCAGATGAGAAAAGGAGGCTGAGGAAGGGAATGGGCATATGCTTTTGGCATATGCTTTTGGCATATGCTTTTGTTTTAGTGTAGCATGTTCTACGACAGAGAAGGTACATGAGTCAGGTGAACGGCTGGTTTATCAGATGAGAAAAGGAGGCTGAGGAAGGGAATGGGCATATGCTTTTGGCATATGCTTTTGTTTTAGTGTAGCCTGTTCTACTACAGAGAAGGTACATGAGTCAGGTGAACGGCTGGTTTATCAGATGAGAAAAGGAGGCTGAGGAAGGGAATGGGCATATGCTTTTGGCATATGCTTTTGTTTTAGTGTAGCCTGTTCTACGACAGAGAAGGTAGATGAGTCAGGTGAACGGCTGCTTTATCAGATGAGAAAAGGAGGCTGAGGAAGGGAATAGGCATATGCTTTTGGCATATGGTTTTGGCATATGCTTTTGTTTTAGTGTAGCCTGTTCTACGACAGAGAAGGTACATGAGTCAGGTGAACGGCTGGTTTATCAGATGAGAAAAGGAGGCTGAGGAAGTGAATGGGCATATGCTTTTGGCATATGCTTTTGTTTTAGCGTAGCCTATTCTACGACAGAGAAGGTACATGAGACAGGTGAACGGCTGGTTTATCAGATGAGAAAAGGAGGCTGAGGAAGGGAATGGGCATATGCTTTTGGCATATGCTTTTGTTTTAGCGTAGCCTGTTCTACGACAGAGAAGGTACATGAGTCAGGTGAACGGCTGGTTTATCAGATGAGAAAAGGAGGCTGAGGAAGGGAATGGGCATATGCTTTTGGCATATGCTTTTGGCATATGCTTTTGTTTTAGTGTAGCGTGTTCTACGACAGAGAAGGTACATGAGTCAGGTGAACGGCTGGTTTATCAGATGAGAAAAGGAGGCTGAGGAAGGGGATGGGCATATGCTTTTGGCATATGCTTTTGGCATATGCTTTTGTTTTAGTGTAGCCTGTGCTACGACAGAGAAGGTACATGAGTCAGGTGAACGGCTGGTTTATCAGATGAGAAAAGGAGGCTGAGGAAGGTAATGGGCATATGCTTTTGGCATATGCTTTCGTTTTAGTGTAGCCTGTTCTACGACAGAGAAGGGACATGAGACAGGTGAACGGGTGGTTTATCAGATGAGAAAAGGAGGCTGAGGAAGGGAATGGGCATATGCTTTTGTTTTAGTGTAGCCTATTCTACGACAGAGAAGGGACATGAGACAGGTGAACGGCTGGTTTATCAGATGAGAAAAGGAGGCTGAGGAAGGGAAAGGGCATATGCTTTTGGCATATGCTTTTGGCATATGCTTTTGTTTTAGTGTAGCCTGTTCTACGACAGAAAAGGTACATGAGTCAGGTGAACGGCTGGTTTATCAGATAAGAAATGGAGGCTGAGGAAGGGAATGGGCATGTGCTTTTGGCATATGCTTTTGGCATATGCTTTTGTTTTAGTGTAGCCTGTTCTACGACAGAGAAGGTACATGAGTTAGGTGAACGGCTAGTTTATCAGATGAGAAAAGGAGGCTGAGGAAGGGAATGGGCATATGCTTTTGGCATATGCTTTTGGCATATGCTTTTGTTTTAGTGTAGCCTGTTCTACGACAGAGAAGGGACATGAGACAGGTGAACGGCTGGTTTATCAGATGAGAAAAGGAGGCTGAGGAAGGGAATGGGCATATGCTTTTGGCATATGCTTTTGTTTTAGTGTAGCCTGTTCTACGACAGAGAAGGTACAAGAGTCAGGTTAACGGCTGGTTTATCAGATGAGAAACGGAGGCTGAGGAAGGGAATGGGCATATGCTTTTGGCATATGCTTTTGTTTTAGTGTAGCCTGTTCTACGACAGAGAAGGTACATTAGACAGGTGAACGGGTGGTTTATCAGATGAGAAAAGGAGGCTGAGGAAGGGAATGGGCATATGCTTTTGGCATATGCTTTTGTTTTAGTGTAGCCTGTTCTACGACAGAGAAGGTACATGAGACAGGTGAACGGCTGGTTTATCAGATGAGAAAAGGAGGCTGAGGAAGGGAATGGGCATATGGTTTTGGCATATGCTTTTGTTTTAGTGTAGCCTGTTCTACGACAGAGAAGGTACATGAGTCAGGTGAACGGCTGGTTTATCAGATGAGAAAAGGAGGCTGAGGTAGGGAATGGGCATATGCTTTTGGCATATGCTTTTGTTTTAGTGTAGCCTGTTCTACGACAGAGAAGGTACATGAGACAGGTGAACGGCTGGTTAATCACATGAGAAAAGGAGGCTGAGGAAGGGAATGGGCATATGCTTTTGGCATATGCTTTTGGCATATGCTTTTGTTTTAGTGTAGCCTGTTCTACGACAAAGAAGGTACATGAGTCAGGTGAACGGCTGCTTTATCAGATGAGAAAAGGAGGCTGAGGAAGGGAATGGGCATATGCTTTTGGCATATGCTTTTGTTTTAGTGTAGCCTGTTCTACGACAGAGAAGGTACATGAGACAGGTGAACGGCTGGTTTATCAGATGAGAAAAGGAGGCTGAGGAAGGGAATGGGCATATGCTTTTGGCATATGCTTTTGTTTTAGTGTAGCCTGTTCTACGACAGAGAAGGTACATGAGTCAGGTGAACGGCTGGTTTATCAGATGAGAAAAGGAGGCTGAGGAAGGGAATGGGCATATGCTTTTGGCATATGCTTTTGGCATATGCTTTTGTTTTAGTGTAGCCTGTTCTACGACAGAGAACGTACATGAGACAGGTGAACGGCTGGTTTATCAGATGACAAAGGGAGGCTGAGGAAGGGAATGGGCATATGCTTTTGGCATATGCTTTTGTTTTAGTGTAGCCTGTTCTACGACAGAGAAGGGACATGAGACAGGTGAACGGCTGGTTTATCAGATGAGAAAAGGAGGCTGAGGAAGGGAATGGGCATATGCTTTTGGCATATGCTTTTGTTTTAGTGTAGCCTGTTCTACTACAGAGAAGGTACATGAGTCAGGTGAACGGCTGGTTTATCAGATGAGAAAAGGAGGCTGAGGAAGGGAATGGGCATATGCTTTTGGCATATGCTTTTGTTTTAGTGTAGCCTGTTCTACGACAGAGAAGGTACATGAGTCAGGTGAACGGCTGCTTTATCAGATGAGAAAAGGAGGCTGAGGAAGGGAATAGGCATATGCTTTTGGCATATGGTTTTGGCATATGCTTTTGTTTTAGTGTAGCCTGTTCTACGACAGAGAAGGGACATGAGACAGGTGAACGGCTGGTTTATCAGATGAGAAAAGGAGGCTGAGGAAGGGAATGGGCATATGCTTTTGGCATACGCTTTTGTTTTAGTGTAGCCTGTTCTACGACAGAGAAGGTACATGAGTCAGGTGAGCGGCTGGTTTATCAGATGAGAAAAGGAGGCTGAGGAAGGGAATGGGCATATGCTTTTGGCATATGCTTTTGTTTTAGTGTAGCCTGTTCTACGACAGAGAAGGTACATGAGTCAGGTGAACGGCTGGTTTATCAGATGAGAAAAGGAGGCTGAGGAAGGGAATGGGCATATGCTTTTGGCATATGCTTTTGTTTTAGTGTAGCCTGTTTTACGACAGAGAAGGTACATGAGATAGGTGAACGGGTGGTTTATCAGATGAGAAAAGGAGGCTGAGGTAGGGAATGGGCATATGCTTTTGGCATATGCTTTTGTTTTAGTGTAGCCTGTTCTACGACAGAGAAGGTACATGAGACAGGTGAACGGCTGGTTAATCAGATGAGAAAAGGAGGCTGAGGAAGGGAATGGGCATATGCTTTTGGCATATGCTTTTGGCATATGCTTTTGTTTTAGTGTAGCCTGTTGTACGACAGAGAAGGTACATGAGTCAGGTGAACGGCTGGTTTATCAGATGAGAAAAGGAGCCTGAGGAAGGGAATGGGCATATGCTTTTGGCATATGCTTTTGGCATATGCTTTTGTTTTAGTGTAGCCTGTTCTACGACAGAGAAGGTACATGAGTCAGGTGAACGGCTGGTTTATCAGATGAGAAAAGGAGGCTGAGGAAGGGAATGGGCATATGCTTTTGGCATATGCTTTTGTTTTAGTGTAGCCTGTTCTACGACAGAGAAGGGACATGAGACAGGTGAACGGCTAGTTTATCAGATGAGAAACGGAGGCTGAGGAAGGGAATGGGCATATGCTTTTGGCATATGCTTTTGATTTAGTGTAGCCTGTTCTACGACAGAGAAGGTACATGAGACAGGTGAACGGCTGGTTTATCAGATGAGAGAAGGAGGCTGAGGAAGGGAATGGGCATATGCTGTTGGCATATGCTTTTGTTTTAGTGTAGCCTGTTCTACGACAGAGAAGGTACATGAGTCAGGTGAACGGCTGGTTTATCAGATGAGAAAAGGAGGCTGAGGAAGGGAATGGGCATATGCTTTTGGCATATGCTTTTGTTTTAGTGTAGCCTGTTCTACGACAGAGAAGGTACATGAGTCAGGTGAACGGCTGCTTTATCAGATGAGAAAAGGAGGCTGAGGAAGGGAATAGGCATATGCTTTTGGCATATGGTTTTGGCATATGCTTTTGTTTTAGTGTAGCCTGTTCTACGACAGAGAAGGTACATGAGTCAGGTGAACGGCTGGTTTATCAGATGAGAAAAGGAGGCTGAGGAAGTGAATGGGCATATGCTTTTGGCATATGCTTTTGTTTTAGCGTAGCCTGTTCTACGATAGAGAAGGTACATGAGACAGGTGAACGGCTGGTTTATCAGATGAGAAAAGGAGGCTGAGGAAGGGAATGGGCATATGCTTTTGGCATATGCTTTTGGCATATGGTTTTGTTTTAGTGTAGCGTGTTCTACGACAGAGAAGGTACATGAGTAAGGTGAACGGCTGGTTTATCAGATGAGAAAGGGAGGTTGAGGAAGGGGATGGGCATATGCTTTTGGCATATGTTTTTGGCATATGCTTTTGTTTTAGTGTAGCCTGTTCTACGACAGAGAAGGTACATGAGTCAGGTGAACGGCTGGTTTATCAGATGAGAAAAGGAGGCTGAGGAAGGGAATGGGCATATGCTTTTGGCATATGCTTTCGTTTTAGTGTAGCCTGTTCTACGACAGAGAAGGGACATGAGACAGGTGAACGGCTGGTTTATCAGATGAGGAAAGGAGGCTGAGGAAGGGAATGGGCATATGCTTTTGTTTTAGTGTAGCCTGTTCTACGACAGAGAAGGGACATGAGACAGGTGAACGGCTGGTTTATCAGATGAGAAAAGGAGGCTGAGGAAGGGAATGGGCATATGCTTTTGGCATATGCTTTTGGCATATGCTTTTGTTTTAGTGTAGCCTGTTCTACGACAGAAAAGGTACATGAGTCAGGTGAACGGCTGGTTTATCAGATAAGAAAAGGAGGCTGAGGAAGGGAATGGGCATGTGCTTTTGGCATATGCTTTTGGCATATGCTTTTGTTTTAGTGTAGCCTGTTCTACGACAGAGAAGGTACATGAATCAGGTGAACGGCTGGTTTATCAGATGAGAAAAGGAGGCTGAGGAAGGGAATGGGCATATGCTTTTGGCATATGCTTTTGTTTTAGTGTAGCCTGTTCTACGACAGAGAAGGTACATGAGACAGGTGAACGGCTGGTTTATCAGATGAGAAAAGGAGGCTGAGGAAGGGAATGGGCATATGCTTTTGGCATATGCTTTTGGCATATGCTTTTGTTTTAGTGTAGCCTGTTCTACGACAGAGAAGGTCCATGAGTCAGGTGAACGGCTGGTTTATCAGATGAGAAAAGGAGGCTGAGGAAGGGAATGGGCATATGCTTTTGGCATATGCTTTTGTTTTAGTGTAGCCTGTTCTACGACAGAGAAGGGATATGAGACAGGTGAACGGCTGGTTTATCAGATGAGAAAAGGAGGCTGAGGAAGGGAATGAGCATATGCTTTTGGTATATGCTTTTGTTTTAGTGTAGCCTGTTCTACGACAGAGAAGGTACATGAGTCAGGTGAACGGCTGGTTTATCAGATGAGAAAAGGAGGCTGAGGAAGGGAATGGGCATATGCTTTTGGCATATGCTTTTGGCATATACTTTTGTTTTAGTGTAGCCTGTTCTACGACAGAGAAGGTACATGAGTCAGGTGAACGGCTGGTTTATCAGATGAGAAAAGGAGGCTGAGGAAGGGAATGGGCATATGCTTTTGGCATATGCTTTTGTTTTAGTGTAGCCTGTTGTACGACAGAGAAGGGACATGAGACAGGTGAACGGCTGGTTTATCAGATGAGAGAAGGAGGCTGAGGAAGGGAATGGGCATATGCTTTTGGCATATGCTTTTGTTTTAGTGTAGCCTGTTCTACGACAGAGAAGGTACATGAGTCAGGTGAACGGCTGGTTTATCAGATGAGAAAAGGAGGCTGAGGAAGGGAATGGGCATATGCTTTTGGCATATGCTTTTGTTTTAGTTTAGCCTGTTCTACGACAGAGAAGGTACATGAGTCAGGTGAACGGCTGCTTTATCAGATGAGAAAAGGAGGCTGAGGAAGGGAATAGGCATATGCTTTTGGCACATGGTTTTGGCATATGCTTTTGTTTTAGTGTAGCCTGTTCTATGACAGAGAAGGTACTTGAGTCAGGTGAACGGCTGGTTTATCAATTGAGAAAAGGAGGCTGAGGAATTGAATGGGCATATGCTTTTGGTATATGCTTTTGTTTTAGCGTAGCCTGTTCTACGACAGAGAAGGTACATGAGACAGGTGAACGGCTGGTTTATCAGATGAGAAAAGGAGGCTGAGGAAGGGAATGGGCATATGCTTTTGGCATATGCTTTTGGCATATGCTTTTGTTTTAGTGTAGCGTGTTCTACGACAGAGAAGGTACATGAGTCAGGTGAACGGCTGGTTTATCAGATGAGAAAAGGAGGCTGAGGAAGGGGATGGGCATATGCTTTTGGCATATGCTTTTGGCATATGCTTTTGTTTTAGTGTAGCCTGTGCTACGACAGAGAAGGTACATGAGTCAGGTTAACGGCTGGTTTATCAGATGAGAAAAGGAGGCTGAGGAAGGTAATGGGCATATGCTTTTGGCATATGCTTTCGTTTTAGTGTAGCCTGTTCTACGACAGAGAAGGGAGATGAGACAGGTGAACGGGTGGTTTATCAGATGAGAAAAGGAGGCTGAGGAAGGGAATGGGCATATGCTTTTGTTTTAGTGTAGCCTATTCTACGACAGAGAAGGGACATGAGACAGGTGAACGGCTGGTTTATCAGATGAGAAAAGGAGGCTGAGGAAGGGAATGGGCATATGCTTTTGGCATATGCTTTTGGCATATGCTTTTGTTTTAGTGTAGCCTGTTCTACGACAGAAAAGGTACATGAGTCAGGTGAACGGCTGGTTTATCAGATAAGAAATGGAGGCTGAGGAAGGGAATGGGCATGTGCTTTTGGCATATGCTTTTGGCATATGCTTTTGTTTTAGTGTAGCCTGTTCTACGACAGAGAAAGTACATGAGTCAGGTTAACGGCTGGTTTATCAGATGAGAAACGGAGGCTGAGGAAGGGAATGGGCATATGCTTTTGGCATATGCTTTTGTTTTAGTGTAGCCTGTTCTACGACAGAGAAGGTACATTAGACAGGTGAACGGGTGGTTTATCAGATGAGAAAAGGAGGCTGAGGAAGGGAATGGGCATATGCTTTTGGCATATGCTTTTGTTTTAGTGTAGCCTGTTCTACGACAGAGAAGGTACATGAGACAGGTGAACGGCTGGTTTATCAGATGAGAAAAGGAGGCTGAGGAAGGGAATGGGCATATGGTTTTGGCATATGCTTTTGTTTTAGTGTAGCCTGTTCTACGACAGAGAAGGTACATGAGTCAGGTGAACGGCTGGTTTATCAGATGAGAAAAGGAGGCTGAGGTAGGGAATGGGCATATGCTTTTGGCATATGCTTTTGTTTTAGTGTAGCCTGTTCTACGACAGAGAAGGTACATGAGACAGGTGAACGGCTGGTTAATCACATGAGAAAAGGAGGCTGAGGAAGGGAATGGGCATATGCTTTTGGCATATGCTTTTGGCATATGCTTTTGTTTTAGTGTAGCCTGTTCTACGACAAAGAAGGTACATGAGTCAGGTGAACGGCTGCTTTATCAGATGAGAAAAGGAGGCTGAGGAAGGGAATGGGCATATGCTTTTGGCATATGCTTTTGTTTTAGTGTAGCCTGTTCTACGACAGAGAAGGTACATGAGACAGGTGAACGGCTGGTTTATCAGATGAGAAAAGGAGGCTGAGGAAGGGAATGGGCATATGCTTTTGGCATATGCTTTTGTTTTAGTGTAGCCTATTCTACGACAGAGAAGGTACATGAGTCAGGTGAACGGCTGGTTTATCAGATGAGAAAAGGAGGCTGAGGAAGGGAATGGGCATATGCTTTTGGCATATGCTTTTGGCATATGCTTTTGTTTTAGTGTAGCCTGTTCTACGACAGAGAACGTACATGAGACAGGTGAACGGCTGGTTTATCAGATGACAAAGGGAGGCTGAGGAAGGGAATGGGCATATGCTTTTGGCATATGCTTTTGTTTTAGTGTAGCCTGTTCTACGACAGAGAAGGGACATGAGACAGGTGAACGGCTGGTTTATCAGATGAGAAAAGGAGGCTGAGGAAGGGAATGGGCATATGCTTTTGGCATATGCTTTTGTTTTAGTGTAGCCTGTTCTACTACAGAGAAGGTACATGAGTCAGGTGAACGGCTGGTTTATCAGATGAGAAAAGGAGGCTGAGGAAGGGAATGGGCATATGCTTTTGGCATATGCTGTTGTTTTAGTGTAGCCTGTTCTACGACAGAGAAGGTACATGAGTCAGGTGAACGGCTGCTTTATCAGATGAGAAAAGGAGGCTGAGGAAGGGAATAGGCATATGCTTTTGGCATATGGTTTTGGCATATGCTTTTGTTTTAGTGTAGCCTGTTCTACGACAGAGAAGGTACATGAGTCAGGTGAACGGCTGGTTTATCAGATGAGAAAAGGAGGCTGAGGAAGTGAATGGGCATATGCTTTTGGCATATGCTTTTGTTTTAGCGTAGCCTGTTCTACGACAGAGAAGGTACATGAGACAGGTGAACGGCTGGTTTATCAGATGAGAAAAGGAGGCTGAGGAAGGGAATGGGCATATGCTTTTGGCATATGCTTTTGTTTTAGTGTAGCCTGTTCTACGACAGAGAAGGTACATGAGTCAGGTGAACGGCTGGTTTATCAGATGAGAAAAGGAGGCTGAGGAAGGGAATGGGCATATGCTTTTGGCATATGCTTTTGGCATATGGTTTTGTTTTAGTGTAGCGTGTTCTACGACAGAGAAGGTACATGAGTAAGGTGAACGGCTGGTTTATCAGATGAGAAAAGGAGGTTGAGGAAGGGGATGGGCATATGCTTTTGGCATATGCTTTTGGCATATGCTTTTGTTTTAGTGTAGCCTGTTCTACGACAGAGAAGGTACACGAGTCAGGTGAACGGCTGGTTTATCAGATGAGAAAAGGAGGCTGAGGAAGGGAATGGGCATATGCTTTTGGCATATGCTTTCGTTTTAGTGTAGCCTGTTCTACGACAGAGAAGGGACATGAGACAGGTGAACGGCTGGTTTATCAGATGAGAAAAGGAGGCTGAGGAAGGGAATGGGCATATGCTTTTGTTTTAGTGTAGCCTGTTCTACGACAGAGAAGGGACATGAGACAGGTGAACGGCTGGTTTATCAGATGAGAAAAGGAGGCTGAGGAAGGGAATGGGCATATGCTTTTGGCATATGCTTTTGGCATATGCTTTTGTTTTAGTGTAGCCTGTTCTACGACAGAAAAGGTACATGAGTCAGGTGAACGGCTGGTTTATCAGATAAGAAAAGGAGGCTGAGGAAGGGAATGGGCATGTGCTTTTGGCATATGCTTTTGGCATATGCTTTTGTTTTAGTGTAGCCTGTTCTACGGCAGAGAAGGTACATGAGTCAGGTGAACGGCTGGTTTATCAGATGAGAAAAGGAGGCTGAGGAAGGGAATGGGCATATGGTTTTGGCATATGCTTTTGTTTTAGTGTAGCCTGGTCTACGACAGAGAAGGTACATGAGACAGGTGAATGGCTGGTTTATCAGATGAGAAAAGGAGGCTGAAGAAGGGAATGGGCATATGCTTTTGGCATATGCTTTTGGCATATGCTTTTGTTTTAGTGTAGCCTGTTCTACGACAGAGAAGGTACATGAGTCAGGTGAACGGCTGGTTTATCAGATGAGAAAAGGAGGCTGAGGAAGGGAATGGGCATATGCTTTTGGCATATGCTTTTGTTTTAGTGTAGCCTGTTCTACGACAGAGAAGGGATATGAGACAGGTGAACGGCTGGTTTATCAGATGAGAAAAGGAGGCTGAGGAAGCGAATGGGCATATGCTTTTGGTATATGCTTTTGTTTTAGTGTAGCCTGTTCTACGACAGAGAAGGTACATGAGTCAGGTGAACGGCTGGTTTATCAGATGAGAAAAGGAGGCTGAGGAAGGGAATGGGCATATGCTTTTGGCATATTCTTTTGGCATATACTTTTGTTTTAGTGTAGCCTGTTCTACGACAGAGAAGGTACATGAGTCAGGTGAACGGCTGGTTTATCAGATGAGAAAAGGAGGCTGAGGAAGGGAATGGGCATATGCTTTTGGCATATGCTTTTGTTTTAGTGTAGCCTGTTCTACGACAGAGAAGGTACATGAGTCAGGTGAACGGCTGCTTTATCAGATGAGAAAAGGAGGCTGAGGAAGGGAATAGGCATATGCTTTTGGCACATGGTTTTGGCATATGCTTTTGTTTTAGTGTAGCCTGTTCTACGACAGAGAAGGTACATGAGTCAGGTGAACGGCTGGTTTATCAGATGAGAAAAGGAGGCTGAGGAAGGGAATGGGCATATGCTTTTGGCATATGCTTTTGTTTTAGTGTAGCCTGTTCTACGACAGAGAAGGTACATGAGTCAGGTGAACGGCTGGTTTATCAGATGAGAAAAGGAGGCTGAGGAAGGGAATGGGCATATGCTTTTGGCATATGCTTTTGTTTTAGTGTAGCCTGTTCTACGACAGAGAAGGTACATGAGTCAGGTGAACGGCTGCTTTATCAGATGAGAAAAGGAGGCTGAGGAAGGGAATGGGCATATGCTTTTGGCATATGCATTTGTTTTAGTGTAGCCTGTTCTACGACAGAGAAGGTACATGAGTCAGGTGAACGGCTGGTTTATCAGATGAGAAAAGGAGGCTGAGGAAGGGAATGGGCATATGCTTTTGGCATATGCTTTTGGCATATGCTTTTGTTTTAGTGTAGCCTGTTCTACGACAGAGAAGGTACATGAGTCAGGTGAACGGCTGGTTTATCAGATGAGAAAAGGAGGCTGAGGAAGGGAATGGGCATATGCTTTTGGCATATGCTTTTGTTTTAGTGTAGCCTGTTCTACGACAGAGAAGGTACATGAGACAGGTGAACGGCTGGTTTATCAGATGAGAAAAGGAGGCTGAGGAAGGGAATGGGCATATGCTTTTGGCATATGCTTTTGTTTTAGTGTAGCCTGTTGTACGACAGAGAAGGTACATGAGTCAGGTGAACGGCTGGTTTATCAGATGAGAAAAGGAGGCTGAGGAAGGGAATGGGCATATGCTTTTGGCATATGCTTTTGTTTTAGTGTAGCCTGTTCTACGACAGAGAAGGTACATGAGTCAGGTGAACGGCTGGTTTATCAGATGAGAAAAGGAGGCTGAGGAAGGGAATGGGCATATGCTTTTGGCATATGCTTTTGTTTTAGTGTAGCCTGTTCTACGACAGAGAAGGTACATGAGTCAGGTGAACGGCTAGTTTATCAGATGAGAAAAGGAGGCTGAGGAAGGGAATGGGCATATGCTTTTGGCATATGCTTTTGTTTTAGTGTAGCCTGTTCTACGAAAGAGAAGGTACATGAGACAGGTGAACGGGTGGTTTATCAGATGAGAAAAGGAGGCTGAGGAAGGGAATGGGCATATGCTTTTGGCATATGCTTTTGTTTTAGTGTAGCCTGTTCTACGACAGAGAAGGTACATGAGACAGGTGAACGGCTGGTTTATCAGATGAGAAAAGGAGGCTGAGGAAGGGAATGGGCATATGCTTTTGGCATATGCTTTTGGCATATGCTTTTGTTTTAGTGTAGCCTGTTCTACGACAGAGAAGGTACATGAGTCAGGTGAACGGCTGGTTTATCAGATGAGAAAAGGAGGCTGAGGAAGGGAATGGGCATATGCTTTTGGCATATGCTTTTGTTTTAGTGTAGCCTGTTCTACGACAGAGAAGGTACATGAGACAGGTGAACGGCTGGTTTATCAGATGAGAAAAGGAGGCTGAGGAAGGGAATGGGCATATGCTTTTGGCATATGCTTTTGTTTTAGTGTAGCCTGTTCTACGACAGAGAAGGTACATGAGTCAGGTGAACGGCTGGTTTATCAGATGAGAAAAGGAGGCTGAGGAAGGGAATGGGCATATGCTTTTGGCATATGCTTTTGGCATATGCTTTTGTTTTAGTGTAGCCTGTTCTACGACAGAGAAGGGACATGAGACAGGTGAACGGCTGGTTTATCAGATGAGAAAAGGAGGCTGAGGAAGGGAATGGGCATATGCTTTTGGCATATGCTTTTGTTTTAGTGTAGCCTGTTCTACGACAGAGAAGGTACATGAGTCAGGTGAACGGCTGGTTTATCAGATGAGAAACGGAGGCTGAGGAAGGGAATGGGCATATGCTTTTGGCATATGCCTTTGTTTTAGTGTAGCCTGTTCTACGACAGTGAAGGTACATGAGACAGGTGAATGCGTGGTTTATCAGATGAGAAAAGGAGGCTGAGGAAGGGAATGGGCATATGCTTTTGGCATATGCTTTTGTTTTAGTGTAGCCTGTTCTACGACAGAGAAGGTACATGAGACAGGTGAACGGCTGGTTTATCAGATGAGAAAAGGAGGCTGAGGAAGGGAATGGGCATATGCTTTTGGCATATGCTTTTGTTTTAGTGTAGCCTGTTCTACGACAGAGAAGGTACATGAGTCAGGTGAACGGCTGGTTTATCAGATGAGAAAAGGAGGCTGAGGAAGGGAATGGGCATATGCTTTTGGCATATGCTTTTGTTTTAGTGTAGCCTGTTCTACGACAGAGAAGGTACATGAGACAGGTGAACGGCTGGTTTATCAGATGAGAAAAGGAGGCTGAGGAAGGGAATGGGCATATGCTTTTGGCATATGCTTTTGGCATATGCTTTTGATTTAGTGTAGCCTGTTCTACGACAGAGAAGGTACATGAGTCAGGTGAACGGCTGGTTTATCAGATGAGAAAAGGAGGCTGAGGAAGGGAATGGGCATATGCTTTTGGCATATGCTTTTGTTTTAGTGTAGCCTGTTCTACGACAGAGAAGGTACATGAGACAGGTGAAGGGCTGGTTTATCAGATGAGAAAAGGAGGCTGAGGAAGGGAATGGGCATATGCTTTTGGCATATGCTCTTGATTTAGTGTAGCCTGTTCTACGACAGAGAAGGTACATGAGTCAGGTAAACGGCTGGTTTATCAGATGAGAAAAGGAGGCTGAGGAAGGGAATGGGCATATGCTTTTGGCATATGCTTTTGGCATATGCTTTTGTTTTAGTGTAGCCTGTTCTACGACAGAGAAGGTACATGAGTCAGGTGAACGGCTGGTTTATCAGATGAGAAAAGGAGGCTGAGGAAGGGAATGGGCATATGCTTTTGGCATATGCTTTTGTTTTAGTGTAGCCTGTTCTACGACAGAGAAGGTACATGAGACAGGTGAACGGCTGGTTTATCAGATGAGAAAAGGAGGCTGAGGAAGGGAATGGGCATATGCTTTTGGCATATGCTTTTGTTTTAGTGTAGCCTGTTGTACGACAGAGAAGGTACATGAGTCAGGTGAACGGCTGGTTTATCAGATGAGAAAAGGAGGCTGAGGAAGGGAATGGGCCTATGCTTTTGGCATATGCTTTTGTTTTAGTGTAGCCTGTTCTACGACAGAGAAGGTACATGAGACAGGTGAACGGCTGGTTTATCAGATGAGAAAAGGAGGCTGAGGAAGGGAATGGGCCTATGCTTTTGGCATATGCTTTTGTTTTAGTGTAGCCTGTTCTACGACAGAGAAGGTACATGAGACAGGTGAACGGCTGGTTTATCAGATGAGAAAAGGAGGCTGAGGAAGGGAATGGGCATATGCTTTTGGCATATGCTTTTGTTTTAGTGTAGCCTGTTCTACGACAGAGAAGGTACATGAGTCAGGTGAACGGCTGGTTTATCAGATGAGAAAAGGAGGCTGAGGAAGGGAATGGGCATATGCTTTTGGCATATGCTTTTGTTTTAGTGTAGCCTGTTCTACGACAGAGAAGGTACATGAGACAGGTGAACGGCTGGTTTATCAGATGAGAAAAGGAGGCTGAGGAAGGGAATGGGCATATGCTTTTGGCATATGCTTTTGTTTTAGTGTAGCCTGTTCTACGACAGAGAAGGAACATGAGTCAGGTGAACGGCTGGTTTATCAGATGAGAAAAGGAGGCTGAGGAAGGGAATGGGCATATGCTTTTGGCATATGCTTTTGTTTTAGTGTAGCCTGTTTTACGACAGAGAAGGTACATGAGATACGTGAACGGGTGGTTTATCAGATGAGAAAAGGAGGCTGATGTAGGGAATGGGCATATGCTTTTGGCATATGCTTTTGTTTTAGTGTAGCCTGTTCTACGACAGAGAAGGTACATGAGACAGGTGAACGGCTGGTTAATCAGATGAGAAAAGGAGGCTGAGGAAGGGAATGGGCATATGCTTTTGGCATATGCTTTTGGCATATGCTTTTGATTTAGTGTAGCCTGTTCTACGACAGAGAAGGTACATGAGTCAGGTGAACGGCTGGTTTATCAGATGAGAAAAGGAGGCTGAGGAAGGGAATGGGCATATGCTTTTGGCATATGCTTTTGTTTTAGTGTAGCCTGTTCTACGACAGAGAAGGTACATGAGACAGGTGAAGGGCTGGTTTATCAGATGAGAAAAGGAGGCTGAGGAAGGGAATGGGCATATGCTTTTGGCATATGCTCTTGATTTAGTGTAGCCTGTTCTACGACAGAGAAGGTACATGAGTCAGGTGAACGGCTGGTTTATCAGATGAGAAAAGGAGGCTGAGGAAGGGAATGGGCATATGCTTTTGGCATATGCTTTTGGCATATGCTTTTGTTTTAGTGTAGCCTGTTCTACGACAGAGAAGGTACATGAGTCAGGTGAACGGCTGGTTTATCAGATGAGAAAAGGAGGCTGAGGAAGGGAATGGGCATATGCTTTTGGCATATGCTTTTGTTTTAGTGTAGCCTGTTCTACTACAGAGAAGGTACATGAGTCAGGTGAACGGCTGGTTTATCAGATGAGAAAAGGAGGCTGAGGAAGGGAATGGGCATATGCTTTTGGCATATGCTTTTGTTTTAGTGTAGCCTGTTCTACGACAGAGAAGGTACATGAGTCAGGTGAACGGCTGCTTTATCAGATGAGAAAAGGAGGCTGAGGAAGGGAATAGGCATATGCTTTTGGCATATGGTTTTGGCATATGCTTTTGTTTTAGTGTAGCCTGTTCTACGACAGAGAAGGTACATGAGACAGGTGAACGGCTGGTTTATCAGATGAGAAAAGGAGGCTGAGGAAGGGAACGGGCATATGCTTTTGGCATATGCTTTTGTTTTAGTGTAGCCTGTTTTACGACAGAGAAGGTACATGAGATACGTGAACGGGTGGTTTATCAGATGAGAAAAGGAGGCTGAGGTAGGGAATGGGCATATGCTTTTGGCATATGCTTTTGTTTTAGTGTAGCCTGTTCTACGACAGAGAAGGTACATGAGACAGGTGAATGGCTGGTTAATCAGATGAGAAAAGGAGGCTGAGGAAGGGAATGGGCATATGCTTTTGGCATATGCTTTTGGCATATGCTTTTGATTTAGTGTAGCCTGTTCTACGACAGAGAAGGTACATGAGTCAGGTGAACGGCTGGTTTATCAGATGAGAAAAGGAGGCTGAGGAAGGGAATGGGCATATGCTTTTGGCATATGCTTTTGTTTTAGTGTAGCCTGTTCTACGACAGAGAAGGTACATGAGACAGGTGAAGGGCTGGTTTATCAGATGAGAAAAGGAGGCTGAGGAAGGGAATGGGCATATGCTTTTGGCATATGCTCTTGATTTAGTGTAGCCTGTTCTACGACAGAGAAGGTACATGAGTCAGGTGAACGGCTGGTTTATCAGATGAGAAAAGGAGGCTGAGGAAGGGAATGGGCATATGCTTTTGGCATATGCTTTTGGCATATGCTTTTGTTTTAGTGTAGCCTGTTCTACGACAGAGAAGGTACATGAGTCAGGTGAACGGCTGGTTTATCAGATGAGAAAAGGAGGCTGAGGAAGGGAATGGGCATATGCTTTTGGCATATGCTTTTGTTTTAGTGTAGCCTGTTCTACTACAGAGAAGGTACATGAGTCAGGTGAACGGCTGGTTTATCAGATGAGAAAAGGAGGCTGAGGAAGGGAATGGGCATATGCTTTTGGCATATGCTTTTGTTTTAGTGTAGCCTGTTCTACGACAGAGAAGGTAGATGAGTCAGGTGAACGGCTGCTTTATCAGATGAGAAAAGGAGGCTGAGGAAGGGAATGGGCATATGCTTTTGGCATATGCTTTTGTTTTAGTGTAGCCTGTTCTACTACAGAGAAGGTACATGAGTCAGGTGAACGGCTGGTTTATCAGATGAGAAAAGGAGGCTGAGGAAGGGAATGGGCATATGCTTTTGGCATATGCTTTTGTTTTAGTGTAGCCTGTTCTACGACAGAGAAGGTAGATGAGTCAGGTGAACGGCTGCTTTATCAGATGAGAAAAGGAGGCTGAGGAAGGGAATAGGCATATGCTTTTGGCATATGGTTTTGGCATATGCTTTTGTTTTAGTGTAGCCTGTTCTACGACAGAGAAGGTACATGAGTCAGGTGAACGGCTGGTTTATCAGATGAGAAAAGGAGGCTGAGGAAGTGAATGGGCATATGCTTTTGGCATATGCTTTTGTTTTAGCGTAGCCTGTTCTACGACAGAGAAGGTACATGAGACAGGTGAACGGCTGGTTTATCAGATGAGAAAAGGAGGCTGAGGAAGGGAATGGGCATATGCTTTTGGCATATGCTTTTGTTTTAGTGTAGCCTGTTCTACGACAGAGAAGGTACATGAGTCAGGTGAACGGCTGGTTTATCAGATGAGAAAAGGAGGCTGAGGAAGGGAATGGGCATATGCTTTTGGCATATGCTTTTGTTTTAGCGTAGCCTGTTCTACGACAGAGAAGGTACATGAGACAGGTGAACGGCTGGTTTATCAGATGAGAAAAGGAGGCTGAGGAAGGGAATGGGCATATGCTTTTGGCATATGCTTTTGTTTTAGTGTAGCCTGTTCTACGACAGAGAAGGTACATGAGTCAGGTGAACGGCTGGTTTATCAGATGAGAAAAGGAGGCTGAGGAAGGGAATGGGCATATGCTTTTGGCATATGCTTTTGTTTTAGTGTAGCCTGTTCTACGACAGAGAAGGTACATGAGTCAGGTGAACGGCTGGTTTATCAGATGAGAAAAGGAGGCTGAGGAAGGGAATGGGCATATGCTTTTGGCATATGCTTTTGTTTTAGTGTAGCCTGTTCTACGACAGAGAAGGTAGATGAGTCAGGTGAACGGCTGCTTTATCAGATGAGAAAAGGAGGCTGAGGAAGGGAATAGGCATATGCTTTTGGCATATGGTTTTGGCATATGCTTTTGTTTTAGTGTAGCCTGTTCTACGACAGAGAAGGTACATGAGTCAGGTGAACGGCTGGTTTATCAGATGAGAAAAGGAGGCTGAGGAAGTGAATGGGCATATGCTTTTGGCATATGCTTTTGTTTTAGCGTAGCCTGTTCTACGACAGAGAAGGTACATGAGACAGGTGAACGGCTGGTTTATCAGATGAGAAAAGGAGGCTGAGGAAGGGAATGGGCATATGCTTTTGGCATATGCTTTTGTTTTAGTGTAGCCTGTTCTACGACAGAGAAGGTACATGAGTCAGGTGAACGGCTGGTTTATCAGATGAGAAAAGGAGGCTGAGGAAGGGAATGGGCATATGCTTTTGGCATATGCTTTTGTTTTAGCGTAGCCTGTTCTACGACAGAGAAGGTACATGAGACAGGTGAACGGCTGGTTTATCAGATGAGAAAAGGAGGCTGAGGAAGGGAATGGGCATATGCTTTTGGCATATGCTTTTGTTTTAGTGTAGCCTGTTCTACGACAGAGAAGGTACATGAGTCAGGTGAACGGCTGGTTTATCAGATGAGAAAAGGAGGCTGAGGAAGGGAATGGGCATATGCTTTTGGCATATGCTTTTGTTTTAGTGTAGCCTGTTCTACGACAGAGAAGGTACATGAGTCAGGTGAACGGCTGCTTTATCATATGAGAAAAGGAGGCTGAGGAAGGGAATGGGCATATGCTTTTGGCATATGCATTTGTTTTAGTGTAGCCTGTTCTACGACAGAGAAGGTACATGAGTCAGGTGAACGGCTGGTTTATCAGATGAGAAAAGGAGGCTGAGGAAGGGAATGGGCATATGCTTTTGGCATATGCTTTTGTTTTAGTGTAGCCTGTTCTACGACAGAGAAGGGACATGAGACAGGTGAACGCCTGGTTTATCAGATGAGAAAAGGAGGCTGAGGAAGGGAATGGGCATATGCTTTTGGCATATACTTTTGTTTTAGTGTAGCCTGTTCTACGACAGAGAAGGTACATGAGTCAGGTGAACGGCTGGTTTACGAGATGAGAAAAGGAGGCTGAGGAAGGGAATGGGCATATGCTTTTGGCATATGCTTTTGTTTTAGTGTAGCCTGTTCTACGACAGAGAAGGTACATGAGACAGGTGAACGGCTGGTTTATCAGATGAGAAAAGGAGGCTGAGGAAGGGAATGGGCATATGCTTTTGGCATATGCTTTTGTTTTAGTGTAGCCTGTTCTACGACAGAGAAGGTACATGAGTCAGGTGAACGGCTGGTTTATCAGATGAGAAAAGGAGGCTGAGGAAGGGAATGGGTATATGCCTTTGGCATATGCTTTTGTTTTAGTGTAGCCTGTTTTACGACAGAGAAGGTACATGAGATAGGTGAACGGGTGGTTTATCAGATGAGAAAAGGAGGCTGAGGTAGGGAATGGGCATATGCTTTTGGCATATGCTTTTGTTTTAGTGTAGCCTGTTCTACGACAGAGAAGGTACATGAGACAGGTGAACGGCTGGTTAATCAGATGAGAAAAGGATGCTGAGGAAGGGAATGGGCATATGCTTTTGGCATATGCTTTTGTTTTAGTGTAGCCTGTTCTACGACAGAGAAGGTACATGAGTCAGGTGAACGGCTGGTTTATCAGATGAGAAAAGGAGGCTGAGGAAGGGAATGGGCATATGCTTTTGGCATATGCTTTTGTTTTAGTGTAGCCTGTTCTACGACAGAGAAGGTACATGAGACAGGTGAACGGCTGGTTTATCAGATGAGAAAAGGAGGCTGAGGAAGGGAATGGGCATATGCTTTTGGCATATGCTTTTGTTTTAGTGTAGCCTGTTGTACGACAGAGAAGGTACATGAGTCAGGTGAACGGCTGGTTTATCAGATGAGAAAAGGAGGCTGAGGAAGGGAATGGGCATATGCTTTTGGCATATGCTTTTGGCATATGCTTTTGTTTTAGTGTAGCCTGTTCTACGACAGAGAAGGTACATGAGTCAGGTGAACGGCTGGTTTATCAGATGAGAAAAGGAGGCTGAGGAAGGGAATGGGCATATGCTTTTGGCATATGCTTTTGTTTTAGTGTAGCCTGTTCTACGACAGAGAAGGTACATGAGACAGGTGAACGGCTGGTTTATCAGATGAGAAAAGGAGGCTGAGGAAGGGAATGGGCATATGCTTTTGGCATATGCTTTTGTTTTAGTGTAGCCTGTTCTACGACAGAGAAGGTACATGAGTCAGGTGAACGGCTGGTTTATCAGATGAGAAAAGGAGGCTGAGGAAGGGAATGGGCATATGCTTTTGGCATATGCATTTGTTTTAGTGTAGCCTGTTCTACGACAGAGAAGGTACATGAGACAGGTGAACGGCTGGTTTATCAGATGAGAAAAGGAGGCTGAGGTAGGGAATGGGCATATGCTTTTGGCATATGCTTTTGTTTTAGTGTAGCCTGTTCTACGACAGAGAAGGTACATGAGACAGGTGAACGGCTGGTTTATCAGATGAGAAAAGGAGGCTGAGGAAGGCAATGGGCATATGCTTTTGGCATATGCTTTTGGCATATGCTTTTGTTTTAGTGTAGCCTGTTCTACGACAGAGAAGGTACATGAGTCAGGTGAACGGCTGGTTTATCAGATGAGAAAAGGAGGCTGAGGAAGGGAATGGGCATATGCTTTTGGCATATGCTTTTGTTTTAGTGTAGCCTGTTCTACTACAGAGAAGGTACATGAGTCAGGTGAACGGCTGGTTTATCAGATGAGAAAAGGAGGCTGAGGAAGGGAATGGGCATATGCTTTTGGCATATGCTTTTGTTTTAGTGTAGCCTGTTCTACGACAGAGAAGGTAGATGAGTCAGGTGAACGGCTGCTTTATCAGATGAGAAAAGGAGGCTGAGGAAGGGAATAGGCATATGCTTTTGGCATATGGTTTTGGCATATGCTTTTGTTTTAGTGTAGCCTGTTCTACGACAGAGAAGGTACATGAGACAGGTGAACGGCTGGTTTATCAGATGAGAAAAGGAGGCTGAGGAAGGGAATGGGCATATGCTTTTGGCATATGCTTTTGTTTTAGTGTAGCCTGTTGTACGACAGAGAAGGTACATGAGTCAGGTGAACGGCTGGTTTATCAGATGAGAAAAGGAGGCTGAGGAAGGGAATGGGCATATGCTTTTGGCATATGCTTTTGTTTTAGTGTAGCCTGTTCTACGACAGAGAAGGTACATGAGACAGGTGAACGGCTGGTTTATCAGATGAGAAAAGGAGGCTGAGGAAGGGAATGGGCATATGCTTTTGGCATATGCTTTTGTTTTAGTGTAGCCTGTTGTACGACAGAGAAGGTACATGAGTCAGGTGAACGGCTGGTTTATCAGATGAGAAAAGGAGGCTGAGGAAGGGAATGGGCATATGCTTTTGGCATATGCTTTTGTTTTAGTGTAGCCTGTTCTACGACAGAGAAGGTACATGAGACAGGTGAACGGCTGGTTTATCAGATGAGAAAAGGAGGCTGAGGAAGGGAATGGGCATATGCTTTTGGCATATGCTTTTGTTTTAGTGTAGCCTGTTCTACGACAGAGAAGGTACATGAGTCAGGTGAACGGCTGGTTTATCAGATGAGAAAAGGAGGCTGAGGAAGGGAATGGGCATATGCTTTTGGCATATGCTTTTGTTTTAGTGTAGCCTGTTCTACGACAGAGAAGGTACATGAGACAGGTGAACGGCTGGTTTATCAGATGAGAAAAGGAGGCTGAGGAAGGGAATGGGCATATGCTTTTGGCATATGCTTTTGTTTTAGTGTAGCCTGTTCTACGACAGAGAAGGAACATGAGTCAGGTGAACGGCTGGTTTATCAGATGAGAAAAGGAGGCTGAGGAAGGGAATGGGCATATGCTTTTGGCATATGCTTTTGTTTTAGTGTAGCCTGTTTTACGACAGAGAAGGTACATGAGATACGTGAACGGGTGGTTTATCAGATGAGAAAAGGAGGCTGAGGTAGGGAATGGGCATATGCTTTTGGCATATGCTTTTGTTTTAGTGTAGCCTGTTCTACGACAGAGAAGGTACATGAGACAGGTGAACGGCTGGTTAATCAGATGAGAAAAGGAGGCTGAGGAAGGGAATGGGCATATGCTTTTGGCATATGCTTTTGGCATATGCTTTTGATTTAGTGTAGCCTGTTCTACGACAGAGAAGGTACATGAGTCAGGTGAACGGCTGGTTTATCAGATGAGAAAAGGAGGCTGAGGAAGGGAATGGGCATATGCTTTTGGCATATGCTTTTGTTTTAGTGTAGCCTGTTCTACGACAGAGAAGGTACAAGAGACAGGTGAAGGGCTGGTTTATCAGATGAGAAAAGGAGGCTGAGGAAGGGAATGGGCATATGCTTTTGGCATATGCTCTTGATTTAGTGTAGCCTGTTCTACGACAGAGAAGGTACATGAGTCAGGTCAACGGCTGGTTTATCAGATGAGAAAAGGAGGCTGAGGAAGGGAATGGGCATATGCTTTTGGCATATGCTTTTGGCATATGCTTTTGTTTTAGTGTAGCCTGTTCTACGACAGAGAAGGTACATGAGTCAGGTGAACGGCTGGGTTATCAGATGAGAAAAGGAGGCTGAGGAAGGGAATGGGCATATGCTTTTGGCATATGCTTTTGTTTTAGTGTAGCCTGTTCTACTACAGAGAAGGTACATGAGTCAGGTGAACGGCTGGTTTATCAGATGAGAAAAGGAGGCTGAGGAAGGGAATGGGCATATGCTTTTGGCATATGCTTTTGTTTTAGTGTAGCCTGTTCTACGACAGAGAAGGTAGATGAGTCAGGTGAACGGCTGCTTTATCAGATGAGAAAAGGAGGCTGAGGAAGGGAATAGGCATATGCTTTTGGCATATGGTTTTGGCATATGCTTTTGTTTTAGTGTAGCCTGTTCTACGACAGAGAAGGTACATGAGACAGGTGAACGGCTGGTTTATCAGATGAGAAAAGGAGGCTGAGGAAGGGAATGGGCATATGCTTTTGGCATATGCTTTTGTTTTAGTGTAGCCTGTTTTACGACAGAGAAGGTACATGCGATACGTGAACGGGTGGTTTATCAGATGAGAAAAGGAGGCTGAGGTAGGGAATGGGCATATGCTTTTGGCATATGCTTTTGTTTTAGTGTAGCCTGTTCTACGACAGAGAAGGTACATGAGACAGGTGAATGGCTGGTTAATCAGATGAGAAAAGGAGGCTGAGGAAGGGAATGGGCATATGCTTTTGGCATATGCTTTTGGCATATGCTTTTGATTTAGTGTAGCCTGTTCTACGACAGAGAAGGTACATGAGTCAGGTGAACGGCTGGTTTATCAGATGAGAAAAGGAGGCTGAGGAAGGGAATGGGCATATGCTTTTGGCATATGCTTTTGTTTTAGTGTAGCCTGTTCTACGACAGAGAAGGTACATGAGACAGGTGAAGGGCTGGTTTATCAGATGAGAAAAGGAGGCTGAGGAAGGGAATGGGCATATGCTTTTGGCATATGCTCTTGATTTAGTGTAGCCTGTTCTACGACAGAGAAGGTACATGAGTCAGGTGAACGGCTGGTTTATCAGATGAGAAAAGGAGGCTGAGGAAGGGAATGGGCATATGCTTTTGGCATATGCTTTTGGCATATGCTTTTGTTTTAGTGTAGCCTGTTCTACGACAGAGAAGGTACATGAGTCAGGTGAACGGCTGGTTTATCAGATGAGAAAAGGAGGCTGAGGAAGGGAATGGGCATATGCTTTTGGCATATGCTTTTGTTTTAGTGTAGCCTGTTCTACTACAGAGAAGGTACATGAGTCAGGTGAACGGCTGGTTTATCAGATGAGAAAAGGAGGCTGAGGAAGGGAATGGGCATATGCTTTTGGCATATGCTTTTGTTTTAGTGTAGCCTGTTCTACGACAGAGAAGGTAGATGAGTCAGGTGAACGGCTGCTTTATCAGATGAGAAAAGGAGGCTGAGGAAGGGAATGGGCATATGCTTTTGGCATATGCTTTTGTTTTAGTGTAGCCTGTTCTACTACAGAGAAGGTACATGAGTCAGGTGAACGGCTGGTTTATCAGATGAGAAAAGGAGGCTGAGGAAGGGAATGGGCATATGCTTTTGGCATATGCTTTTGTTTTAGTGTAGCCTGTTCTACGACAGAGAAGGTAGATGAGTCAGGTGAACGGCTGCTTTATCAGATGAGAAAAGGAGGCTGAGGAAGGGAATAGGCATATGCTTTTGGCATATGGTTTTGGCATATGCTTTTGTTTTAGTGTAGCCTGTTCTACGACAGAGAAGGTACATGAGTCAGGTGAACGGCTGGTTTATCAGATGAGAAAAGGAGGCTGAGGAAGTGAATGGGCATATGCTTTTGGCATATGCTTTTGTTTTAGCGTAGCCTGTTCTACGACAGAGAAGGTACATGAGACAGGTGAACGGCTGGTTTATCAGATGAGAAAAGGAGGCTGAGGAAGGGAATGGGCATATGCTTTTGGCATATGCTTTTGTTTTAGTGTAGCCTGTTCTACGACAGAGAAGGTACATGAGTCAGGTGAACGGCTGGTTTATCAGATGAGAAAAGGAGGCTGAGGAAGGGAATGGGCATATGCTTTTGGCATATGCTTTTGTTTTAGCGTAGCCTGTTCTACGACAGAGAAGGTACATGAGACAGGTGAACGGCTGGTTTATCAGATGAGAAAAGGAGGCTGAGGAAGGGAATGGGCATATGCTTTTGGCATATGCTTTTGTTTTAGTGTAGCCTGTTCTACGACAGAGAAGGTACATGAGTCAGGTGAACGGCTGGTTTATCAGATGAGAAAAGGAGGCTGAGGAAGGGAATGGGCATATGCTTTTGGCATATGCTTTTGTTTTAGTGTAGCCTGTTCTACGACAGAGAAGGTACATGAGTCAGGTGAACGGCTGGTTTATCAGATGAGAAAAGGAGGCTGAGGAAGGGAATGGGCATATGCTTTTGGCATATGCTTTTGTTTTAGTGTAGCCTGTTCTACGACAGAGAAGGTAGATGAGTCAGGTGAACGGCTGCTTTATCAGATGAGAAAAGGAGGCTGAGGAAGGGAATAGGCATATGCTTTTGGCATATGGTTTTGGCATATGCTTTTGTTTTAGTGTAGCCTGTTCTACGACAGAGAAGGTACATGAGACAGGTGAACGGCTGGTTTATCAGATGAGAAAAGGAGGCTGAGGAAGGGAATGGGCATATGCTTTTGGCATATGCTTTTGTTTTAGTGTAGCCTGTTTTACGACAGAGAAGGTACATGAGATACGTGAACGGGTGGTTTATCAGATGAGAAAAGGAGGCTGAGGTAGGGAATGGGCATATGCTTTTGGCATATGCTTTTGTTTTAGTGTAGCCTGTTCTACGACAGAGAAGGTACATGAGACAGGTGAATGGCTGGTTAATCAGATGAGAAAAGGAGGCTGAGGAAGGGAATGGGCATATGCTTTTGGCATATGCTTTTGGCATATGCTTTTGATTTAGTGTAGCCTGTTCTACGACAGAGAAGGTACATGAGTCAGGTGAACGGCTGGTTTATCAGATGAGAAAAGGAGGCTGAGGAAGGGAATGGGCATATGCTTTTGGCATATGCTTTTGTTTTAGTGTAGCCTGTTCTACGACAGAGAAGGTACATGAGACAGGTGAAGGGCTGGTTTATCAGATGAGAAAAGGAGGCTGAGGAAGGGAATGGGCATATGCTTTTGGCATATGCTCTTGATTTAGTGTAGCCTGTTCTACGACAGAGAAGGTACATGAGTCAGGTGAACGGCTGGTTTATCAGATGAGAAAAGGAGGCTGAGGAAGGGAATGGGCATATGCTTTTGGCATATGCTTTTGGCATATGCTTTTGTTTTAGTGTAGCCTGTTCTACGACAGAGAAGGTACATGAGTCAGGTGAACGGCTGGTTTATCAGATGAGAAAAGGAGGCTGAGGAAGGGAATGGGCATATGCTTTTGGCATATGCTTTTGTTTTAGTGTAGCCTGTTCTACTACAGAGAAGGTACATGAGTCAGGTGAACGGCTGGTTTATCAGATGAGAAAAGGAGGCTGAGGAAGGGAATGGGCATATGCTTTTGGCATATGCTTTTGTTTTAGTGTAGCCTGTTCTACGACAGAGAAGGTAGATGAGTCAGGTGAACGGCTGCTTTATCAGATGAGAAAAGGAGGCTGAGGAAGGGAATGGGCATATGCTTTTGGCATATGCTTTTGTTTTAGTGTAGCCTGTTCTACTACAGAGAAGGTACATGAGTCAGGTGAACGGCTGGTTTATCAGATGAGAAAAGGAGGCTGAGGAAGGGAATGGGCATATGCTTTTGGCATATGCTTTTGTTTTAGTGTAGCCTGTTCTACGACAGAGAAGGTAGATGAGTCAGGTGAACGGCTGCTTTATCAGATGAGAAAAGGAGGCTGAGGAAGGGAATAGGCATATGCTTTTGGCATATGGTTTTGGCATATGCTTTTGTTTTAGTGTAGCCTGTTCTACGACAGAGAAGGTACATGAGTCAGGTGAACGGCTGGTTTATCAGATGAGAAAAGGAGGCTGAGGAAGTGAATGGGCATATGCTTTTGGCATATGCTTTTGTTTTAGCGTAGCCTGTTCTACGACAGAGAAGGTACATGAGACAGGTGAACGGCTGGTTTATCAGATGAGAAAAGGAGGCTGAGGAAGGGAATGGGCATATGCTTTTGGCATATGCTTTTGTTTTAGTGTAGCCTGTTCTACGACAGAGAAGGTACATGAGTCAGGTGAACGGCTGGTTTATCAGATGAGAAAAGGAGGCTGAGGAAGGGAATGGGCATATGCTTTTGGCATATGCTTTTGTTTTAGCGTAGCCTGTTCTACGACAGAGAAGGTACATGAGACAGGTGAACGGCTGGTTTATCAGATGAGAAAAGGAGGCTGAGGAAGGGAATGGGCATATGCTTTTGGCATATGCTTTTGTTTTAGTGTAGCCTGTTCTACGACAGAGAAGGTACATGAGTCAGGTGAACGGCTGGTTTATCAGATGAGAAAAGGAGGCTGAGGAAGGGAATGGGCATATGCTTTTGGCATATGCTTTTGTTTTAGTGTAGCCTGTTCTACGACAGAGAAGGTACATGAGTCAGGTGAACGGCTGGTTTATCAGATGAGAAAAGGAGGCTGAGGAAGGGAATGGGCATATGCTTTTGGCATATGCTTTTGTTTTAGTGTAGCCTGTTCTACGACAGAGAAGGTAGATGAGTCAGGTGAACGGCTGCTTTATCAGATGAGAAAAGGAGGCTGAGGAAGGGAATAGGCATATGCTTTTGGCATATGGTTTTGGCATATGCTTTTGTTTTAGTGTAGCCTGTTCTACGACAGAGAAGGTACATGAGTCAGGTGAACGGCTGGTTTATCAGATGAGAAAAGGAGGCTGAGGAAGTGAATGGGCATATGCTTTTGGCATATGCTTTTGTTTTAGCGTAGCCTGTTCTACGACAGAGAAGGTACATGAGACAGGTGAACGGCTGGTTTATCAGATGAGAAAAGGAGGCTGAGGAAGGGAATGGGCATATGCTTTTGGCATATGCTTTTGTTTTAGTGTAGCCTGTTCTACGACAGAGAAGGTACATGAGTCAGGTGAACGGCTGGTTTATCAGATGAGAAAAGGAGGCTGAGGAAGGGAATGGGCATATGCTTTTGGCATATGCTTTTGTTTTAGCGTAGCCTGTTCTACGACAGAGAAGGTACATGAGACAGGTGAACGGCTGGTTTATCAGATGAGAAAAGGAGGCTGAGGAAGGGAATGGGCATATGCTTTTGGCATATGCTTTTGTTTTAGTGTAGCCTGTTCTACGACAGAGAAGGTACATGAGTCAGGTGAACGGCTGGTTTATCAGATGAGAAAAGGAGGCTGAGGAAGGGAATGGGCATATGCTTTTGGCATATGCTTTTGTTTTAGTGTAGCCTGTTCTACGACAGAGAAGGTACATGAGTCAGGTGAACGGCTGCTTTATCATATGAGAAAAGGAGGCTGAGGAAGGGAATGGGCATATGCTTTTGGCATATGCATTTGTTTTAGTGTAGCCTGTTCTACGACAGAGAAGGTACATGAGTCAGGTGAACGGCTGGTTTATCAGATGAGAAAAGGAGGCTGAGGAAGGGAATGGGCATATGCTTTTGGCATATGCTTTTGTTTTAGTGTAGCCTGTTCTACGACAGAGAAGGGACATGAGACAGGTGAACGCCTGGTTTATCAGATGAGAAAAGGAGGCTGAGGAAGGGAATGGGCATATGCTTTTGGCATATACTTTTGTTTTAGTGTAGCCTGTTCTACGACAGAGAAGGTACATGAGTCAGGTGAACGGCTGGTTTACGAGATGAGAAAAGGAGGCTGAGGAAGGGAATGGGCATATGCTTTTGGCATATGCTTTTGTTTTAGTGTAGCCTGTTCTACGACAGAGAAGGTACATGAGACAGGTGAACGGCTGGTTTATCAGATGAGAAAAGGAGGCTGAGGAAGGGAATGGGCATATGCTTTTGGCATATGCTTTTGTTTTAGTGTAGCCTGTTCTACGACAGAGAAGGTACATGAGTCAGGTGAACGGCTGGTTTATCAGATGAGAAAAGGAGGCTGAGGAAGGGAATGGGTATATGCCTTTGGCATATGCTTTTGTTTTAGTGTAGCCTGTTTTACGACAGAGAAGGTACATGAGATAGGTGAACGGGTGGTTTATCAGATGAGAAAAGGAGGCTGAGGTAGGGAATGGGCATATGCTTTTGGCATATGCTTTTGTTTTAGTGTAGCCTGTTCTACGACAGAGAAGGTACATGAGACAGGTGAACGGCTGGTTAATCAGATGAGAAAAGGATGCTGAGGAAGGGAATGGGCATATGCTTTTGGCATATGCTTTTGTTTTAGTGTAGCCTGTTCTACGACAGAGAAGGTACATGAGTCAGGTGAACGGCTGGTTTATCAGATGAGAAAAGGAGGCTGAGGAAGGGAATGGGCATATGCTTTTGGCATATGCTTTTGTTTTAGTGTAGCCTGTTCTACGACAGAGAAGGTACATGAGACAGGTGAACGGCTGGTTTATCAGATGAGAAAAGGAGGCTGAGGAAGGGAATGGGCATATGCTTTTGGCATATGCTTTTGTTTTAGTGTAGCCTGTTGTACGACAGAGAAGGTACATGAGTCAGGTGAACGGCTGGTTTATCAGATGAGAAAAGGAGGCTGAGGAAGGGAATGGGCATATGCTTTTGGCATATGCTTTTGGCATATGCTTTTGTTTTAGTGTAGCCTGTTCTACGACAGAGAAGGTACATGAGTCAGGTGAACGGCTGGTTTATCAGATGAGAAAAGGAGGCTGAGGAAGGGAATGGGCATATGCTTTTGGCATATGCTTTTGTTTTAGTGTAGCCTGTTCTACGACAGAGAAGGTACATGAGACAGGTGAACGGCTGGTTTATCAGATGAGAAAAGGAGGCTGAGGAAGGGAATGGGCATATGCTTTTGGCATATGCTTTTGTTTTAGTGTAGCCTGTTCTACGACAGAGAAGGTACATGAGTCAGGTGAACGGCTGGTTTATCAGATGAGAAAAGGAGGCTGAGGAAGGGAATGGGCATATGCTTTTGGCATATGCATTTGTTTTAGTGTAGCCTGTTCTACGACAGAGAAGGTACATGAGACAGGTGAACGGCTGGTTTATCAGATGAGAAAAGGAGGCTGAGGTAGGGAATGGGCATATGCTTTTGGCATATGCTTTTGTTTTAGTGTAGCCTGTTCTACGACAGAGAAGGTACATGAGACAGGTGAACGGCTGGTTTATCAGATGAGAAAAGGAGGCTGAGGAAGGCAATGGGCATATGCTTTTGGCATATGCTTTTGGCATATGCTTTTGTTTTAGTGTAGCCTGTTCTACGACAGAGAAGGTACATGAGTCAGGTGAACGGCTGGTTTATCAGATGAGAAAAGGAGGCTGAGGAAGGGAATGGGCATATGCTTTTGGCATATGCTTTTGTTTTAGTGTAGCCTGTTCTACTACAGAGAAGGTACATGAGTCAGGTGAACGGCTGGTTTATCAGATGAGAAAAGGAGGCTGAGGAAGGGAATGGGCATATGCTTTTGGCATATGCTTTTGTTTTAGTGTAGCCTGTTCTACGACAGAGAAGGTAGATGAGTCAGGTGAACGGCTGCTTTATCAGATGAGAAAAGGAGGCTGAGGAAGGGAATAGGCATATGCTTTTGGCATATGGTTTTGGCATATGCTTTTGTTTTAGTGTAGCCTGTTCTACGACAGAGAAGGTACATGAGACAGGTGAACGGCTGGTTTATCAGATGAGAAAAGGAGGCTGAGGAAGGGAATGGGCATATGCTTTTGGCATATGCTTTTGTTTTAGTGTAGCCTGTTCTACGACAGAGAAGGTACATGAGTCAGGTGAACGGCTGGTTTATCAGATGAGAAAAGGAGGCTGAGGAAGGGAATGGGCATATGCTTTTGGCATATGCTTTTGTTTTAGTGTAGCCTGTTCTACGACAGAGAAGGTACATGAGACAGGTGAACGGCTGGTTTATCAGATGAGAAAAGGAGGCTGAGGAAGGGAATGGGCATATGCTTTTGGCATATGCTTTTGTTTTAGTGTAGCCTGTTGTACGACAGAGAAGGTACATGAGTCAGGTGAACGGCTGGTTTATCAGATGAGAAAAGGAGGCTGAGGAAGGGAATGGGCATATGCTTTTGGCATATGCTTTTGTTTTAGTGTAGCCTGTTCTACGACAGAGAAGGTACATGAGACAGGTGAACGGCTGGTTTATCAGATGAGAAAAGGAGGCTGAGGAAGGGAATGGGCATATGCTTTTGGCATATGCTTTTGTTTTAGTGTAGCCTGTTCTACGACAGAGAAGGTACATGAGTCAGGTGAACGGCTGGTTTATCAGATGAGAAAAGGAGGCTGAGGAAGGGAATGGGCATATGCTTTTGGCATATGCTTTTGTTTTAGTGTAGCCTGTTCTACGACAGAGAAGGTACATGAGACAGGTGAACGGCTGGTTTATCAGATGAGAAAAGGAGGCTGAGGAAGGGAATGGGCATATGCTTTTGGCATATGCTTTTGTTTTAGTGTAGCCTGTTCTACGACAGAGAAGGAACATGAGTCAGGTGAACGGCTGGTTTATCAGATGAGAAAAGGAGGCTGAGGAAGGGAATGGGCATATGCTTTTGGCATATGCTTTTGTTTTAGTGTAGCCTGTTTTACGACAGAGAAGGTACATGAGATACGTGAACGGGTGGTTTATCAGATGAGAAAAGGAGGCTGAGGTAGGGAATGGGCATATGCTTTTGGCATATGCTTTTGTTTTAGTGTAGCCTGTTCTACGACAGAGAAGGTACATGAGACAGGTGAACGGCTGGTTAATCAGATGAGAAAAGGAGGCTGAGGAAGGGAATGGGCATATGCTTTTGGCATATGCTTTTGGCATATGCTTTTGATTTAGTGTAGCCTGTTCTACGACAGAGAAGGTACATGAGTCAGGTGAACGGCTGGTTTATCAGATGAGAAAAGGAGGCTGAGGAAGGGAATGGGCATATGCTTTTGGCATATGCTTTTGTTTTAGTGTAGCCTGTTCTACGACAGAGAAGGTACAAGAGACAGGTGAAGGGCTGGTTTATCAGATGAGAAAAGGAGGCTGAGGAAGGGAATGGGCATATGCTTTTGGCATATGCTCTTGATTTAGTGTAGCCTGTTCTACGACAGAGAAGGTACATGAGTCAGGTCAACGGCTGGTTTATCAGATGAGAAAAGGAGGCTGAGGAAGGGAATGGGCATATGCTTTTGGCATATGCTTTTGGCATATGCTTTTGTTTTAGTGTAGCCTGTTCTACGACAGAGAAGGTACATGAGTCAGGTGAACGGCTGGTTTATCAGATGAGAAAAGGAGGCTGAGGAAGGGAATGGGCATATGCTTTTGGCATATGCTTTTGTTTTAGTGTAGCCTGTTCTACTACAGAGAAGGTACATGAGTCAGGTGAACGGCTGGTTTATCAGATGAGAAAAGGAGGCTGAGGAAGGGAATGGGCATATGCTTTTGGCATATGCTTTTGTTTTAGTGTAGCCTGTTCTACGACAGAGAAGGTAGATGAGTCAGGTGAACGGCTGCTTTATCAGATGAGAAAAGGAGGCTGAGGAAGGGAATAGGCATATGCTTTTGGCATATGGTTTTGGCATATGCTTTTGTTTTAGTGTAGCCTGTTCTACGACAGAGAAGGTACATGAGACAGGTGAACGGCTGGTTTATCAGATGAGAAAAGGAGGCTGAGGAAGGGAATGGGCATATGCTTTTGGCATATGCTTTTGTTTTAGTGTAGCCTGTTTTACGACAGAGAAGGTACATGCGATACGTGAACGGGTGGTTTATCAGATGAGAAAAGGAGGCTGAGGTAGGGAATGGGCATATGCTTTTGGCATATGCTTTTGTTTTAGTGTAGCCTGTTCTACGACAGAGAAGGTACATGAGACAGGTGAATGGCTGGTTAATCAGATGAGAAAAGGAGGCTGAGGAAGGGAATGGGCATATGCTTTTGGCATATGCTTTTGGCATATGCTTTTGATTTAGTGTAGCCTGTTCTACGACAGAGAAGGTACATGAGTCAGGTGAACGGCTGGTTTATCAGATGAGAAAAGGAGGCTGAGGAAGGGAATGGGCATATGCTTTTGGCATATGCTTTTGTTTTAGTGTAGCCTGTTCTACGACAGAGAAGGTACATGAGACAGGTGAAGGGCTGGTTTATCAGATGAGAAAAGGAGGCTGAGGAAGGGAATGGGCATATGCTTTTGGCATATGCTCTTGATTTAGTGTAGCCTGTTCTACGACAGAGAAGGTACATGAGTCAGGTGAACGGCTGGTTTATCAGATGAGAAAAGGAGGCTGAGGAAGGGAATGGGCATATGCTTTTGGCATATGCTTTTGGCATATGCTTTTGTTTTAGTGTAGCCTGTTCTACGACAGAGAAGGTACATGAGTCAGGTGAACGGCTGGTTTATCAGATGAGAAAAGGAGGCTGAGGAAGGGAATGGGCATATGCTTTTGGCATATGCTTTTGTTTTAGTGTAGCCTGTTCTACTACAGAGAAGGTACATGAGTCAGGTGAACGGCTGGTTTATCAGATGAGAAAAGGAGGCTGAGGAAGGGAATGGGCATATGCTTTTGGCATATGCTTTTGTTTTAGTGTAGCCTGTTCTACGACAGAGAAGGTAGATGAGTCAGGTGAACGGCTGCTTTATCAGATGAGAAAAGGAGGCTGAGGAAGGGAATGGGCATATGCTTTTGGCATATGCTTTTGTTTTAGTGTAGCCTGTTCTACTACAGAGAAGGTACATGAGTCAGGTGAACGGCTGGTTTATCAGATGAGAAAAGGAGGCTGAGGAAGGGAATGGGCATATGCTTTTGGCATATGCTTTTGTTTTAGTGTAGCCTGTTCTACGACAGAGAAGGTAGATGAGTCAGGTGAACGGCTGCTTTATCAGATGAGAAAAGGAGGCTGAGGAAGGGAATAGGCATATGCTTTTGGCATATGGTTTTGGCATATGCTTTTGTTTTAGTGTAGCCTGTTCTACGACAGAGAAGGTACATGAGTCAGGTGAACGGCTGGTTTATCAGATGAGAAAAGGAGGCTGAGGAAGTGAATGGGCATATGCTTTTGGCATATGCTTTTGTTTTAGCGTAGCCTGTTCTACGACAGAGAAGGTACATGAGACAGGTGAACGGCTGGTTTATCAGATGAGAAAAGGAGGCTGAGGAAGGGAATGGGCATATGCTTTTGGCATATGCTTTTGTTTTAGTGTAGCCTGTTCTACGACAGAGAAGGTACATGAGTCAGGTGAACGGCTGGTTTATCAGATGAGAAAAGGAGGCTGAGGAAGGGAATGGGCATATGCTTTTGGCATATGCTTTTGTTTTAGCGTAGCCTGTTCTACGACAGAGAAGGTACATGAGACAGGTGAACGGCTGGTTTATCAGATGAGAAAAGGAGGCTGAGGAAGGGAATGGGCATATGCTTTTGGCATATGCTTTTGTTTTAGTGTAGCCTGTTCTACGACAGAGAAGGTACATGAGTCAGGTGAACGGCTGGTTTATCAGATGAGAAAAGGAGGCTGAGGAAGGGAATGGGCATATGCTTTTGGCATATGCTTTTGTTTTAGTGTAGCCTGTTCTACGACAGAGAAGGTACATGAGTCAGGTGAACGGCTGGTTTATCAGATGAGAAAAGGAGGCTGAGGAAGGGAATGGGCATATGCTTTTGGCATATGCTTTTGTTTTAGTGTAGCCTGTTCTACGACAGAGAAGGTAGATGAGTCAGGTGAACGGCTGCTTTATCAGATGAGAAAAGGAGGCTGAGGAAGGGAATAGGCATATGCTTTTGGCATATGGTTTTGGCATATGCTTTTGTTTTAGTGTAGCCTGTTCTACGACAGAGAAGGTACATGAGTCAGGTGAACGGCTGGTTTATCAGATGAGAAAAGGAGGCTGAGGAAGTGAATGGGCATATGCTTTTGGCATATGCTTTTGTTTTAGCGTAGCCTGTTCTACGACAGAGAAGGTACATGAGACAGGTGAACGGCTGGTTTATCAGATGAGAAAAGGAGGCTGAGGAAGGGAATGGGCATATGCTTTTGGCATATGCTTTTGTTTTAGTGTAGCCTGTTCTACGACAGAGAAGGTACATGAGTCAGGTGAACGGCTGGTTTATCAGATGAGAAAAGGAGGCTGAGGAAGGGAATGGGCATATGCTTTTGGCATATGCTTTTGTTTTAGCGTAGCCTGTTCTACGACAGAGAAGGTACATGAGACAGGTGAACGGCTGGTTTATCAGATGAGAAAAGGAGGCTGAGGAAGGGAATGGGCATATGCTTTTGGCATATGCTTTTGTTTTAGTGTAGCCTGTTCTACGACAGAGAAGGTACATGAGTCAGGTGAACGGCTGGTTTATCAGATGAGAAAAGGAGGCTGAGGAAGGGAATGGGCATATGCTTTTGGCATATGCTTTTGTTTTAGTGTAGCCTGTTCTACGACAGAGAAGGTACATGAGTCAGGTGAACGGCTGCTTTATCATATGAGAAAAGGAGGCTGAGGAAGGGAATGGGCATATGCTTTTGGCATATGCATTTGTTTTAGTGTAGCCTGTTCTACGACAGAGAAGGTACATGAGTCAGGTGAACGGCTGGTTTATCAGATGAGAAAAGGAGGCTGAGGAAGGGAATGGGCATATGCTTTTGGCATATGCTTTTGTTTTAGTGTAGCCTGTTCTACGACAGAGAAGGGACATGAGACAGGTGAACGCCTGGTTTATCAGATGAGAAAAGGAGGCTGAGGAAGGGAATGGGCATATGCTTTTGGCATATGCTTTTGTTTTAGTGTAGCCTGTTCTACGACAGAGAAGGTACATGAGTCAGGTGAACGGCTGGTTTACGAGATGAGAAAAGGAGGCTGAGGAAGGGAATGGGCATATGCTTTTGGCATATGCTTTTGTTTTAGTGTAGCCTGTTCTACGACAGAGAAGGTACATGAGACAGGTGAACGGCTGGTTTATCAGATGAGAAAAGGAGGCTGAGGAAGGGAATCGGCATATGCTTTTGGCATATGCTTTTGTTTTAGTGTAGCCTGTTCTACGACAGAGAAGGTACATGAGTCAGGTGAACGGCTGGTTTATCAGATGAGAAAAGGAGGCTGAGGAAGGGAATGGGTATATGCCTTTGGCATATGCTTTTGTTTTAGTGTAGCCTGTTTTACGACAGAGAAGGTACATGAGATAGGTGAACGGGTGGTTTATCAGATGAGAAAAGGAGGCTGAGGTAGGGAATGGGCATATGCTTTTGGCATATGCTTTTGTTTTAGTGTAGCCTGTTCTACGACAGAGAAGGTACATGAGACAGGTGAACGGCTGGTTAATCAGATGAGAAAAGGATGCTGAGGAAGGGAATGGGCATATGCTTTTGGCATATGCTTTTGTTTTAGTGTAGCCTGTTCTACGACAGAGAAGGTACATGAGTCAGGTGAACGGCTGGTTTATCAGATGAGAAAAGGAGGCTGAGGAAGGGAATGGGCATATGCTTTTGGCATATGCTTTTGTTTTAGTGTAGCCTGTTCTACGACAGAGAAGGGACATGAGACAGGTGAACGGCTGGTTTATCAGATGAGAAAAGGAGGCTGAGGAAGGGAATGGGCATATGCTTTTGGCATATGCTTTTGTTTTAGTGTAGCCTGTTGTACGACAGAGAAGGTACATGAGTCAGGTGAACGGCTGGTTTATCAGATGAGAAAAGGAGGCTGAGGAAGGGAATGGGCATATGCTTTTGGCATATGCTTTTGGCATATGCTTTTGTTTTAGTGTAGCCTGTTCTACGACAGAGAAGGTACATGAGTCAGGTGAACGGCTGGTTTATCAGATGAGAAAAGGAGGCTGAGGAAGGGAATGGGTATATGCTTTTGGCATATGCTTTTGTTTTAGTGTAGCCTGTTCTACGACAGAGAAGGGACATGAGACAGGTGAACGGCTGGTTTATCAGATGAGAAAAGGAGGCTGAGGAAGGGAATGGGCATATGCTTTTGGCATATGCTTTTGTTTTAGTGTAGCCTGTTCTACGACAGAGAAGGTACATGAGTCAGGTGAACGGCTGGTTTATCAGATGAGAAAAGGAGGCTGAGGAAGGGAATGGGCATATGCTTTTGGCATATGCTTTTGGCATATGCTTTTGTTTTAGTGTAGCCTGTTCTACGACAGAGAAGGTACATGAGTCAGGTGAACGGCTGGTTTATCAGATGAGAAAAGGAGGCTGAGGAAGGGAATGGGCATATGCTTTTGGCATAGGCTTTTGGCATATGCTTTTGTTTTAGTGTAGCCTGTTCTACGACAGAGAAGGTACATGAGTCAGGTGAACGGCTGGTTTATCAGATGAGAAAAGGAGGCTGAGGAAGGGAATGGGCATATGCTTTTGGCATATTCTTTTGTTTTAGTGTAGCCTGTTCTACGACAGAGAAGGGACATGAGACAGGTGAACGGCTGGTTTATCAGATGAGAAAAGGAGGCTGAGGAAGGGAATGGGCATATGCTTTTGGCATACGCTTTTGTTTTAGTGTAGCCTGTTCTACGACAGAGAAGGTACATGAGTCAGGTGAACGGCTGGTTTATCAGATGAGAAAAGGAGGCTGAGGAAGGGAATGGGCATATGCTTTTGGCATATGCTTTTGTTTTAGTGTAGCCTGTTCTACGACAGAGAAGGTACATGAGTCAGGTGAACGGCTGGTTTATCAGATGAGAAAAGGATGCTGAGGAAGGGAATGGGCATATGCTTTTGGCATATGCTTTTGTTTTAGTGTAGCCTGTTTTACGACAGAGAAGGTACATGAGATAGGTGAACGGGTGGTTTATCAGATGAGAAAAGGAGACTGAGGTAGGGAATGGGCATATGCTTTTGGCATATGCTTTTGTTTTAGTGTAGCCTGTTCTACGACAGAGAAGGTACATGAGACAGGTGAACGGCTGGTTAATCAGATGAGAAAAGGAGGCTGAGGAAGGGAATGGGCATATGCTTTTGGCATATGCTTTTGGCATATGCTTTTGTTTTAGTGTAGCCTGTTCTACGACAGAGAAGGTACATGAGACAGGTGAAGGGCTGGTTTATCAGATGAGAAAAGGAGGCTGAGGAAGGGAATGGGCATATGCTTTTGGCATATGCTCTTGATTTAGTGTAGCCTGTTCTACGACAGAGAAGGTACATGAGTCAGGTGAACGGCTGGTTTATCAGATGAGAAAAGGAGGCTGAGGAAGGGAATGGGCATATGCTTTTGGCATATGCTTTTGGCATATGCTTTTGTTTTAGTGTAGCCTGTTCTACGACAGAGAAGGTACATGAGTCAGGTGAACGGCTGGTTTATCAGATGAGAAAAGGAGGCTGAGGAAGGGAATGGGCATATGCTTTTGGCATATGCTTTTGTTTTAGTGTAGCCTGTTCTACTACAGAGAAGGTACATGAGTCAGGTGAACGGCTGGTTTATCAGATGAGAAAAGGAGGCTGAGGAAGGGAATGGGCATATGCTTTTGGCATATGCTTTTGTTTTAGTGTAGCCTGTTCTACGACAGAGAAGGTAGATGAGTCAGGTGAACGGCTGCTTTATCAGATGAGAAAAGGAGGCTGAGGAAGGGAATAGGCATATGCTTTTGGCATATGGTTTTGGCATATGCTTTTGTTTTAGTGTAGCCTGTTCTACGACAGAGAAGGTACATGAGACAGGTGAACGGCTGGTTTATCAGATGAGAAAAGGAGGCTGAGGAAGGGAATGGGCATATGCTTTTGGCATATGCTTTTGTTTTAGTGTAGCCTGTTCTACGACAGAGAAGGTACATGAGTCAGGTGAACGGCTGGTTTATCAGATGAGAAAAGGAGGCTGAGGAAGGGAATGGGCATATGCTTTTGGCATATGCTTTTGTTTTAGCGTAGCCTGTTCTACGACAGAGAAGGTACATGAGACAGGTGAACGGGTGGTTTATCAGATGAGAAAAGGAGGCTGAGGAAGGGAATGGGCATATGCTTTTGTTTTAGTGTAGCCTATTCTACGACAGAGAAGGGACATGAGACAGGTGAACGGCTGGTTTATCAGATGAGAAAAGGAGGCTGAGGAAGGGAATGGGCATATGCTTTTGGCATATGCTTTTGGCATATGCTTTTGTTTTAGTGTAGCCTGTTCTACGACAGTAAAGGTACATGAGTCAGGTGAACGGCTGGTTTATCAGATAAGAAATGGAGGCTGAGGAAGGGAATGGGCATGTGCTTTTGGCATATGCTTTTGGCATATGCTTTTGTTTTAGTGTAGCCTGTTCTACGACAGAGAAGGTACATGAGTCAGGTGAACGGCTAGTTTATCAGATGAGAAAAGGAGGCTGAGGAAGGGAATGGGCATATGCTTTTGGCTTATGCTTTTGGCATATGCTTTTGTTTTAGTGTAGCCTGTTCTACGACAGAGAAGGGACATGAGACAGGTGAACGGCTGGTTTATCAGATGAGAAAAGGAGGCTGAGGAAGGGAATGGGCATATGCTTTTGGCATATGCTTTTGTTTTAGTGTAGCCTGTTCTACGACAGAGAAAGTACATGAGTCAGGTTAACGGCTGGTTTATCAGATGAGAAACGGAGGCTGAGGAAGGGAATGGGCATATGCTTTTGGCATATGCTTTTGTTTTAGTGTAGCCTGTTCTACGACAGAGAAGGTACATTAGACAGGTGAACGGGTGGTTTATCAGATGAGAAAAGGAGGCTGAGGAAGGGAATGGGCATATGCTTTTGGCATATGCTTTTGTTTTAGTGTAGCCTGTTCTACGACAGAGAAGGTACATGAGACAGGTGAACGGCTGGTTTATCAGATGAGAAAAGGAGGCTGAGGAAGGGAATGGGCATATGGTTTTGGCATATGCTTTTGTTTTAGTGTAGCCTGTTCTACGACAGAGAAGGTACATGAGTCAGGTGAACGGCTGGTTTATCAGATGAGAAAAGGAGGCTGAGGTAGGGAATGGGCATATGCTTTTGGCGTATGCTTTTGTTTTAGTGTAGCCTGTTCTACGACAGAGAAGGTACATGAGACAGGTGAACGGCTGGTTAATCACATGAGAAAAGGAGGCTGAGGAAGGGAATGGGCATATGCTTTTGGCATATGCTTTTGGCATATGCTTTTGTTTTAGTGTAGCCTGTTCTACGACAAAGAAGGTACATCAGTCAGGTGAACGGCTGCTTTATCAGATGAGAAAAGGAGGCTGAGGAAGGGAATGGGCATATGCTTTTGGCATATGCTTTTGTTTTAGTGTAGCCTGTTCTACGACAGAGAAGGTACATGAGACAGGTGAACGGCTGGTTTATCAGATGAGAAAAGGAGGCTGAGGAAGGGAATGGGCATATGCTTTTGGCATATGCTTTTGTTTTAGTGTAGCCTATTCTACGACAGAGAAGGTACATGAGTCAGGTGAACGGCTGGTTTATCAGATGAGAAAAGGAGGCTGAGGAAGGGAATGGGCATATGCTTTTGGCATATGCTTTTGGCATATGCTTTTGTTTTAGTGTAGCCTGTTCTACGACAGAGAACGTACATGAGACAGGTGAACGGCTGGTTTATCAGATGACAAAGGGAGGCTGAGGAAGGGAATGGGCATATGCTTTTGGCATATGCTTTTGTTTTAGTGTAGCCTGTTCTACGACAGAGAAGGGACATGAGACAGGTGAACGGCTGGTTTATCAGATGAGAAAAGGAGGCTGAGGAAGGGAATGGGCATATGCTTTTGGCATATGCTTTTGTTTTAGTGTAGCCTGTTCTACTACAGAGAAGGTACATGAGTCAGGTGAACGGCTGGTTTATCAGATGAGAAAAGGAGGCTGAGGAAGGGAATGGGCATATGCTTTTGGCATATGCTTTTGTTTTAGTGTAGCCTGTTCTACGACAGAGAAGGTACATGAGTCAGGTGAACGGCTGCTTTATCAGATAAGAAAAGGAGGCTGAGGAAGGGAATAGGCATATGCTTTTGGCATATGGTTTTGGCATATGCTTTTGTTTTAGTGTAGCCTGTTCTACGACAGAGAAGGTACATGAGTCAGGTGAACGGCTGGTTTATCAGATGAGAAAAGGAGGCTGAGGAAGTGAATGGGCATATGCTTTTGGCATATGCTTTTGTTTTAGCGTAGCCTGTTCTACGACAGAGAAGGTACATGAGACAGGTGAACGGCTGGTTTATCACATGAGAAAAGGAGGCTGAGGAAGGGAATGGGCATATGCTTTTGGCATATGCTTTTGTTTTAGTGTAGCCTGTTCTACGACACAGAAGGTACATGAGTCAGGTGAACGGCTGGTTTATCAGATGAGAAAAGGAGGCTGAGGAAGGGAATGGGCATATGCTTTTGGCATATGCTTTTGTTTTAGTTTAGCCTGTTCTACGACAGAGAAGGTACATGAGTCAGGTGAACGGCTGCTTTATCAGATGAGAAAAGGAGGCTGAGGAAGGGAATGGGCATGTGCTTTTGGCATATGCTTTTGTTTTAGTGTAGCCTGTTCTATGACAGAGAAGGTACATGAGTCAGGTGAACGGCTGGTTTATCAGATGAGAAAAGGAGGCTGAGGAAGGGAATGGGCATATGCTTTTGGCATATGCTTTTGTTTTAGTGTAGCCTGTTTTACGACAGAGAAGGTACATGAGATAGGTGAACGGGTTGTTTATCAGATGAGAAAAGGAGGCTGAGGTAGGGAATGGGCATATGCTTTTGGCATATGCTTTTGTTTTAGTGTAGCCTGTTCTACGACAGAGAAGGTACATGAGACAGGTGAACGGCTGGTTTATCAGATGAGAAAAGGAGGCTGAGGAAGGGAATGGGCATATGCTTTTGGCATATGCTTTTGGCATATGCTTTTGTTTTAGTGTAGCCTGTTCTACGACAGAGAAGGTACATGAGTCGGGTGAACGGCTGGTTTATCAGATGAGAAAAGGAGGCTGAGGAAGGGAATGGGCATATGCTTTTGGCATATGCTTTTGTTTTAGTGTAGCCTGTTCTACGACAGAGAAGGTACATGAGACAGGTGAACGGCTGGTTTATCAGATGAGAAAAGGAGGCTGAGGAAGGGAATGGGCATATGCTTTTGGCATATGCTTTTGTTTTAGTGTAGCCTGTTCTACGACAGAGAAGGTACATGAGTCAGGTGAACGGCTGTTTTATCAGATGAGAAAAGGAGGCTGAGGAAGGGAATAGGCATATGCTTTTGGCATATGGTTTTGGCATATGCTTTTGTTTTAGTGTAGCCTGTTCTACGACAGAGAAGGTACATGAGTCAGGTGAACGGCTGGTTTATCAGATGAGAAAAGGAGGCTGAGGAAGTGAATGGGCATATGCTTTTGGCATATGCTTTTGTTTTAGCGTAGCCTGTTCTACGACAGAGAAGGTACATGAGACAGGTGAACGGCTGGTTTATCAGATGAGAAAAGGAGGCTGAGGAAGGGAATGGGCATATGCTTTTGGCATATGCTTTTGTTTTAGTGTAGCCTGTTCTACGACAGAGAAGGTACATGAGTCAGGTGAACGGCTGGTTTATCAGATGAGAAAAGGAGGCTGAGGAAGGGGATGGGCATATGCTTTTGGCATATGCTTTTGGCATATGCTTTTGTTTTAGTGTAGCCTGTTCTACGACAGAGAAGGTACATGAGACAGGTGAACGGCTGGTTAATCAGATGAGAAAAGGAGGCTGAGGAAGGGAATGGGCATATGCTTTTGGCATATGCTTTTGTTTTAGTGTAGCCTGTTCTACGACAGAGAAGGTACATGAGTCAGGTGAACGGCTGGTTTATCAGATGAGAAAAGGAGGCTGAGGAAGGGAATGGGCATATGCTTTTGGCATATGCTTTTGTTTTAGTGTAGCCTGTTTTACGACAGAGAAGGTACATGAGATAGGTGAACGGGTGGTTTATCAGATGAGAAAAGGAGGCTGAGGTAGGGAATGGGCATATGGTTTTGGCATATGCTTTTGTTTTAGTGTAGCCTGTTCTACGACAGAGAAGGTACATGAGACAGGTGAACGGCTGGTTAATCAGATGAGAAAAGGAGGCTGAGGAAGGGAATGGGCATATGCTTTTCGCATATGCTTTTGGCATATGCTTTTGTTTTAGTGTAGCCTGTTCTACGACAGAGAAGGTACATGAGTCAGGTGAACGGCTGGTTTATCAGATGAGAAAAGGAGGCTGAGGAAGGGAATGGGCATATGCTTTTGGCATATGCTTTTGTTTTAGTGTAGCCTGTTTTACGACAGAGAAGGTACATGAGATAGGTGAACGGGTGGTTTATCAGATGAGAAAAGGAGGCTGAGGTAGGGAATGGGCATATGCTTTTGGCATATGCTTTTGTTTTAGTGTAGCCTGTTCTACAACAGAGAAGGTACATGAGACAGGTGAACGGCTGGTTAATCAGATGAGAAAAGGAGGCTGAGGAAGGGAATGGGCATATGCTTTTGGCATATGCTTTTGGCATATGCTTTTGTTTTAGTGTAGCCTGTTCTACGACAGAGAAGGTACATGAGTCAGGTGAACGGCTGGTTTATCAGATGAGAAAAGGAGGCTGAGGAAGGGAATGGGCATATGCTTTTGGCATATGCTTTTGTTTTAGTGTAGCCTGTTCTACGACAGAGAAGGTACATGAGACAGGTGAACGGCTGGTTTATCAGATAAGAAAAGGAGGCTGAGGAAGGGAATGGGCATGTGCTTTTGGCATATGCTTTTGGCATATGCTTTTGTTTTAGTGTAGCCTGTTCTACGACAGAGAAGGTACATGAGACAGGTGAACGGCTGGTTAATCAGATGAGAAAAGGAGGCTGAGGAAGGGAATGGGCATATGCTTTTGGCATATGCTTTTGTTTTAGTGTAGCCTGTTCTACGACAGAGAAGGTACATGAGTCAGGTGAACGGCTGCTTTATCAGATGAGAAAAGGAGGCTGAGGAAGGGAATGGGCATATGCTTTTGGCATATGCTTTTGTTTTAGTGTAGCCTGTTCTACGACAGAGAAGGTACATGAGACAGGTGAACGGCTGTTTTATCAGATGAGAAAAGGAGGCTGAGGAAGGGAATAGGCATATGCTTTTGGCATATGCTTTTGGCATATGCTTTTGTTTTAGTGTAGCCTGTTCTACGACAGAGAAGGTACATGAGACAGGTGAACGGCTGGTTAATCAGATGAGAAAAGGAGGCTGAGGAAGGGAATGGGCATATGCTTTTGGCATATGCTTTTGTTTTAGTGTAGCCTGTTCTACGACAGAGAAGGTACATGAGACAGGTGAACGGCTGGTTAATCAGATGAGAAAAGGAGGCTGAGGAAGGGAATGGGCATATGCTTTTGGCATGTGCTTTTGTTTTAGTGTAGCCTGTTCTACGACAGAGAAGGTACATGAGTCAGGTGAACGGCTGGTTTATCAGATGAGAAAAGGAGGCTGAGGAAGGGAATGGGCATATGCTTTTGGCATATGCTTTTGTTTTAGTGTAGCCTGTTTTACGACAGAGAAGGTACATGAGATAGGTGAACGGGTGGTTTATCAGATGAGAAAAGGAGGCTGAGGTAGGGAATGGGCATATGGTTTTGGCATATGCTTTTGTTTTAGTGTAGCCTGTTCTACGACAGAGAAGGTACATGAGACAGGTGAACGGCTGGTTAATCAGATGAGAAAAGGAGGCTGAGGAAGGGAATGGGCATATGCTTTTCGCATATGCTTTTGGCATATGCTTTTGTTTTAGTGTAGCCTGTTCTACGACAGAGAAGGTACATGAGTCAGGTGAACGGCTGGTTTATCAGATGAGAAAAGGAGGCTGAGGAAGGGAATGGGCATATGCTTTTGGCATATGCTTTTGTTTTAGTGTAGCCTGTTTTACGACAGAGAAGGTACATGAGATAGGTGAACGGGTGGTTTATCAGATGAGAAAAGGAGGCTGAGGTAGGGAATGGGCATATGCTTTTGGCATATGCTTTTGTTTTAGTGTAGCCTGTTCTACAACAGAGAAGGTACATGAGACAGGTGAACGGCTGGTTAATCAGATGAGAAAAGGAGGCTGAGGAAGGGAATGGGCATATGCTTTTGGCATATGCTTTTGGCATATGCTTTTGTTTTAGTGTAGCCTGTTCTACGACAGAGAAGGTACATGAGTCAGGTGAACGGCTGGTTTATCAGATGAGAAAAGGAGGCTGAGGAAGGGAATGGGCATATGCTTTTGGCATATGCTTTTGTTTTAGTGTAGCCTGTTCTACGACAGAGAAGGTACATGAGTCAGGTGAACGGCTGGTTTATCAGATGAGAATAGGAGGCTGAAGAAGGGGATGGGCATATGCTTTTGGCATATGCTTTTGGCATATGCTTTTGTTTTAGTGTAGCCTGTTCTACGACAGAGAAGGTACATGAGTCAGGTGAACGGCTGGTTTATCAGATGAGAAAAAGTGGCTGAGGAAGGGAATGGGCATATGCTTTTGGCATATGCTTTTGTTTTGGTGTAGCCTGTTCTACGACAGAGAAGGTACATGAGTCAGGTGAACGGCTGGTTTATCAGATGAGAAAAGGAGGCTGAGGAAGGGAATGGGCATATGCTTTTGGCATATGCTTTTGTTTTAGTGTAGCCTGTTCTACGACAGAGAAGGTACATGAGTCAGGTGAACGGCTGCTTTATCAGATGAGAAAAGGAGGCTGAGGAAGGGAATGGGCATATGCTTTTGGCATATGCTTTTGTTTTAGTGTAGCCTGTTCTACGACAGAGAAGGTACATGAGACAGGTGAACGGCTGTTTTATCAGATGAGAAAAGGAGGCTGAGGAAGGGAATAGGCATATGCTTTTGGCATATGGTTTTGGCATATGCTTTTGTTTTAGTGTAGCCTGTTGTACGACAGAGAAGTTATATGAGTCAGGTGAACGGCTGGTTTATCAGATGAGAAAAGGAGGCTGAGGAAGGGAATGGGCATATGCTTTTGGCATATGCTTTTGTTTTAGTGTAGCCTGTTCTACGACAGAGAAGGTACATGAGACAGGTGAACGGCTGGTTTATCAGATGAGAAAAGGAGGCTGAGGAAGGGAATGGGCATATGCTTTTGGCATATGCTTTTGGCATATGCTTTTGTTTTAGTGTAGCCTGTTCTACGACAGAGAAGGTACATGAGTCAGGTGAACGGCTGGTTTATCAGATGAGAAAAGGAGGCTGAGGAAGGGAATGGGCATATGCTTTTGGCATATGCTTTTGTTTTAGTGTAGCCTGTTCTACGACAGAGAAGGTACATGAGTCAGGTGAACGGCTGGTTTATCAGATGAGAAAAGGAGGCTGAGGAAGGGAATGGCCATATGCTTTTGGCATATGCTTTTGGCATATGCTTTTGTTTTAGTGTAGCCTGTTCTACGACAGAGAAGGTACATGAGTCAGGTGAACGGCTGGTTTATCAGATGAGAAAAGGAGGTTGAGGAAGGGAATGGGCATATGCTTTTGGCATATGCTTTTGGCATATGCTTTTGTTTTAGTGTAGCCTGTTCTACGACAGAGAAGGTACATGAGTCAGGTGAACGGCTGGTTTATCAGATGAGAAAAGGAGGCTGAGGAAGGGAATGGGCATATGCTTTTGGCATATGCTTTTGTTTTAGTGTAGCCTGTTCTACGACAGAGAAGGTACATGAGACAGGTGAACGGCTGGTTTATCAGATGAGAAAAGGAGGCTGAGGAAGGGAATGGGCATATGCTTTTGGCATATGCTTTTGTTTTAGCGTAGCCTGTTCTACGACAGAGAAGGTACGTGAGTCAGGTGAACGGCTGGTTTTTAAGATGAGAAAAGGAGGCTGAGGAAGGGAATGGGCATATGCTTTTGGCATATGCTTTTGTTTTAGTGTAGCCTGTTCTACGACAGAGAAGGTACATGAGACAGGTGAACGGCTGGTTTATCAGATGAGAAAAGGAGGCTGAGGAAGGGAATGGGCATATGGTTTTGGCATATGCTTTTGTTTTAGTGTAGCCTGTTCTACGACAGAGAAGGTACATGAGTCACGTGAACGGCTGGTTTATCAGATGAGAAAAGGAGGCTGAGGAAGGGAATGGGCATATGCTTTTGGCATATGCTTTTGTTTTAGTGTAGCCTGTTCTACGACCGAGAAGGTACATGAGTCAGGTGAACGGCTGGTTTATCAGATGAGAAAAGGAGGCTGAGGAAGGGAATGGCCATATGCTTTTGGCATATGCTTTTGGCATATGCTTTTGTTTTAGTGTAGCCTGTTCTACGACAGAGAAGGTACATGAGTCAGGTGAACGGCTGGTTTATCAGATGAGAAAAGGAGGTTGAGGAAGGGAATGGGCATATGCTTTTGGCATATGCTTTTGGCATATGCTTTTGTTTTAGTGTAGCCTGTTCTACGACAGAGAAGGTACATGAGTCAGGTGAACGGCTGGTTTATCAGATGAGAAAAGGAGGCTGAGGAAGGGAATGGGCATATGCTTTTGGCATATGCTTTTGTTTTAGTGTAGCCTGTTCTACGACAGAGAAGGTACATGAGACAGGTGAACGGCTGGTTTATCAGATGAGAAAAGGAGGCTGAGGAAGGGAATGGGCATATGCTTTTGGCATATGCTTTTGTTTTAGTGTAGCCTGTTCTACGACAGAGAAGGTACAGGAGTCAGGTGAACGGCTGGTTTATCAGATGAGAAAAGGAGGCTGAGGAAGGGAATGGGCATATGCTTTTGGCATATGCTTTTGGCATATGCTTTTGTTTTAGTGTAGCCTGTTCTACGACAGAGAAGGTACATGAGTCAGGTGAACGGCTGGTTTATCAGATGAGAAAGGGAGGCTGAGGAAGGGAATGGGCATATGCTTTTGGCATATGCTTTTGTTTTAGTGTAGCCTGTTCTACGACAGAGAAGGGACATGAGACAGGTGAACGGCTGGTTTATCAGATGAGAAAAGGAGGCTGAGGAAGGGAATGGGCATATGCCTTTGGCATATGCTTTTGTTTTAGTGTAGCCTGTTCTACGACAGAGAAGGTACATGAGTCAGGTGAACGGCTGGTTTATCAGATGAGAAAAGGAGGCTGAGGAAGGGAATGGGCATATGCTTTTGTCATATGCTTTTGGCATATGCTTTTGTTTTAGTGTAGCCTGTTCTACGACAGAGAAGGTACATGAGACAGGTGAACGGCTGGTTTATCAGATGAGAAAAGGAGGCTGAGGTAGGGAATGGGCATATGCTTTTGGCATATGCTTTTGTTTTAGTGTAGCCTGTTCTACGACAGAGAAGGTACATGAGTCAGGTGAACGGCTGGTTTATCAGATGAGAAAAGGTGGCTGAGGAAGGGAATGGGCATATGCTTTTGGCATATGCTTTTGTTTTAGTGTAGCCTGTTCTACGACAGAGAAGGTACATGAGTCAGGTGAACGGCTGGTTTATCAGATGAGAAAAGGAGGCTGAGGAAGGGAATGGGCATATGCTTTTGGCATATGCTTTTGTTTTAGTGTAGCCTGTTCTACGACAGAGAAGGTACATGAGACAGGTGAACGGCTGGTTTATCAGATGAGAAAAGGAGGCTGAGGAAGGGAATGGGCATATGCTTTTGGCATATGCTTTTGTTTTAGTGTAGCCTGTTCTACGACAGAGAAGGTACATGAGTCAGGTGAACGGCTGGTTTATCAGATGAGAAAAGGAGGCTGAGGAAGGGAATGGCCATATGCTTTTGGCATATGCTTTTGGCATATGCTTTTGTTTTAGTGTAGCCTGTTCTACGACAGAGAAGGTACATGAGTCAGGTGAACGGCTGGTTTATCAGATGAGAAAAGGAGGTTGAGGAAGGGAATGGGCATATGCTTTTGGCATATGCTTTTGGCATATGCTTTTGTTTTAATGTAGCCTGTTCTACGACAGAGAAGGTACATGAGTCAGGTGAACGGCTGGTTTATCAGATGAGAAAAGGAGGCTGAGGAAGGTAATGGGCATATGCTTTTGGCATATGCTTTTGTTTTAGTGTAGCCTGTTCTACGACAGAGAAGGTACATGAGACAGGTGAACGGCTGGTTAATCAGATGAGAAAAGGAGGCTGAGGAAGGGAATGGGCATATGCTTTTGGCATATGCTTTTGTTTTAGTGTAGCCTGTTCTACGAAAGAGAAGGTACATGAGACAGGTGAACGGCTGGTTAATCAGATGAGAAAAGGAGGCTGAGGAAGGGAATGGGCATATGCTTTTGGCATATGCTTTTGTTTTAGTGTAGCCTGTTCTACGACAGAGAAGGTACATGAGTCAGGTGAACGGTGGTTTATCAGATGAGAATAGGAGGCTGAGGAAGGGAATGGGCATATGCTTTTGGCATATGCTTTTGTTTTAGTGTAGCCTGTTGTACGACAGAGAAGGTACATGAGACAGGTGAACGGCTGGTTAATCAGATGAGAAAAGGAGGCTGAGGAAGGGAATGGGCATATGCTTTTGGCATATGCTTTTGTTTTAGTGTAACCTGTTGTACGACAGAGAAGGTACATGAGACAGGCGAACGGCTGGTTAATCAGATGAGAAGAGGAGGCTGAGGAAGGGAATGGGCATATGCTTTTGGCATATGCTTTTGTTTTAGTGTAACCTGTTCTACGACAGAGAAGGTACATGGAACAGGTGAACGGGTGGTTTATCAGATGAGATAAGGAGGCTGAGGAAGGGATGTTTAATAACAAGGAGCTGCTTACAAATACGTGTGTATAAGATGATAAAGGCAGGAGAATGAGGGTAGAGAAAGAAACCTTCTAGAAGCTGTTTTCTTCCACTGGGAATGAGAGAGAGAGGGAGCGAGAGAGAGAGTTCTTTGAGGACCTGTTGAGTATCTGTGCATTTGGGGACAATGTAAGATGCTTGTCGCTCAGGGGTGTTCACCCTAAATTGTGCAGTGAGAGGTATACGGTTTGTGGGAGGATGTGCAGAGATGACCCTGAGTAAGACAACACAGCCATCATGCATTTTGTGTCATGAAAAAAAAAAAACCAAACTAGATTTTTTATGAGAGAATCAATAACGTTGAGATAATTCGACAAAATGGAAAAGGAACAGTCTTTTCTTTGTGTTATTTTACGTGAAAAGGAAAGTCAGTCTGCTCTATCTTTCCCATATTGTCACTTCATCAGTTTTCCTTCACACCTGACCGGCTCACAGTAGGTTGTTTCTCATAATAGCTGGAGGTTATAGACATTCAGTGCTTTTAAAATATTAATTTAGTTACTAGGGCTGTATTCAAAGAATTTTTTTTTCCTCTTTGAAGACTCTTTGGATCAAGTAGTCTAATGAAATCTTTTGTATTTTTTTTCTCCTCCAAACCAATGGTAAACGTAAAAAAAAAAAAGATTCCTTCATTTTCTTTTGTTACTTCTTAGCACTAAATTTCTTTTGTGATTTGGTCATGCAAGCTTCTTTACTCCGACAATAAGGCTTTTCTCTAAGGAAACAAAAACAATATTTTTAAATGTTACATGCAAGACATTGAAAATGAGGTTTTTAAAAGGAGAAAGGATCTGGGATACACGGAACACAATTCCTCCCAGGGCCATTTGCATCATAAAATGTAATTCATCAGCCATTATATCTGCTTGGTTCTCCAACTGATGGACACACTGATTGCAATAACCAGGGGAAGCTGCTATTCATGGTGCGTAATGAGCAAATTTCTGAGGCTCACTGCCAGTCATGGGTCAGGCAGAGGTCTGGAATTCCCAAAAACTCAGACACCTAAACAACACCACCACCACCTTGCAAAAAAACCCAACGAACCAAACAAAAAAATACTCTCTCCTTTAGTCCCAGTTCTATCTGAATTTAGGGAAAGTTGTGATAGCTCTCTAGTCCTTTCTTATCAAATGTAGCTTACATCAGAGTTCAGACACTTTTTTCTATGTAACGAAGGGCATGGAATAGTGGAGTTTGAACGAGAAAGATAGTCCTTGAAGAATTGAAAGGATTGAGCTCAGAGTCTAAGTCGTCCTTGAAAAAATTAAATCCTCAAAAGACTAAATACAGTTACTAGTTCATTCCCAACACTGAAGTTCGTCTGAGTCAACTACTTTTTTCCCCTCTTCTCACCATTAGCTTAATATCTAGACTCTCTAAAGACTTTAACTGCATATCATCATAGACAGACTCTCGAATTTTAGCAGAACTGAACAGGAATTTGTGTGTCTACACATCTAATTCTGGTTTACTCGGTTTAACTTATGCAAACACCCAGTCTTTCCTGTAGCTGTAGGTTATTTTTGTGGACTTGCATTAATTTTTCACCTCTCTAACCTTAATATAGAGGGTTAACTTGACAGCATAGAGGCTGAAGGTTAAGAGGAAATGATTTTCTAATACCTTGCACATAGACTTACTTCTAGGAGCACATATTTTTATTCCTGGTCCTGTTGAACTACCATGAGTAAAGAAGCAAAAAAATTTTTTAAATCCATTTTATTTCTTTTGGTAGAAAAATTCTCCATCTGTAGTTGCTAAATCAAAAGTCTGATGTGGATGAAGTGGAATATGTCCCTAAATGACTCCAAAATTAAAGAAAGATTTACTTGATGTTTCAAACGGATTTCACAAAACTTTTAAGGTTTTGCAAACTATCTTCAGAGTGTTGTTCTACAAACATGTGCAAGCGTGTGCCCATGTGCATGTCTGTGCATGCACGCACACACACAATAAGTGTGTACCTGGTTGACTTAAACGGTCAATTTAGTTAAAGAAGAAGTCATTTGAAAAAATAGCTTGACTGGTTTTGTATTCTGAATGATTAATAAAAATTCTTAAGGGCGTTATTTTGAGAAAAATGATATATATTCATGCCCCGTTGCTAGACATTATAGTGCTTCCATCCCATAATCTCAGATTTTCTTTCTTCCCCAAATTTTCTTTTAAGTGTTTTTAAATCAATGGATTTTTCTTTCTCTGGTTTCTTTTTTAGTGTCTTATCCTCAAAATGAAAGTTATCTCCTCTTTTGGACATTTAAATCTTACCTCTTTAAGGCATTGGCCGACAGGGTCCCCAAAGATCGCTTCTATGTAGACACAACTGCTCCAAATGCCCCTAGATTTGTTTTTGTCATTATGCAAAGGAAAACATAAAAGAGACAAGTGAGTCCTCAGTGCTTTGGGACATTTATTGATCTCACTAAGCCTTGCTGGAGGATGAGCTTCAAACAAGAAGTCGTCCTCGGAAGGCGCACGGTTTGTCATGACCAAATGCTTTTGAACGTGGGAATTAATCCTGCATTACTGCATGGATGATTGATGTTTTCACTCTGAAAGCACTGGGGCCCCTGTGAAATTTCTGAGGTCCAGTGGTATTGGGACAATGATAATTCTGGCGCCATTGATTTTGCTGTGAATTGGGTTCATGTTGCAAATATGTGCCATGTCAAAAATGTACGTTCTAACAATACCCGAAATCAGCAAGAGTCTTCTCACTTCTGGCAACACAACCTCAACACGCTAAGAGAGAAAACACTCCGGTGGTGAACTTTATTCTTCTGTGTACACCACCTGTGTCTCCAGCATACAAATCAGAGCACTAAACTTCCCTGCTGAGTATCTTTATTCATTTTGGGGGAGAGGCTAAATTCGTTTCTATATCGATCAAGATTTTCTGGGCTGAAGAGAAAATCCAGATCAAGCTTGTTTAAGCAGAGAAGGGAATTTATTGGGTCAGGGAAACGGATGTGTAGAAGTGCAGCAAGCTTCAGGCAAGGCTGGAACCAGGGCGCCAACTACTTTTGTAGAACACCGCCTCTCTGCCCTGCTCTGTGTCGACTTCACTCACTCACAGTACGGCCACGAAGATGACCACAGGCAGCTGTGGCTGACAAGTTGCCAGTTTGGCAATCCTCGTGGAGAGAGAATGTACCTCCCAGCACCCCCAGCAAGAGTTCCACGGTTGATTGGCTCACTTTAGGCCTGTGTCACCCCTGGGCAGGGGGTAGAAAGGAGAGTACAGGGGACTTATGTGTGTGGGGTGTGACCCACTTGAATCTCATAAACAGATTATTTCCCCATATGTATGCCATTCTGGAAATTTTTTAAAATCCCATTACCAAGCTTCTAATTGCAGGGAACTTTATACCATACTCAGCTTATTCCTTTTTAGCTTTTAATGAAACAGTTACGAAATTTGAGTCTATATGAATCTATTAATTTGCAAAGAAGGAAATTTGTGTAGGCCATATTTTCTGACAGCCTAATATAATTCAAAAGTGATATTTGTTGCATTTTTAAATACGTATAAGTTTGTTTTTAAACTTCAGACCACTTGGAAAAAACCCACAAATACCTCTCAAATTAACCCTGAGTAAAAGGGAATCAGTATAGATGTAGAATTATCCATTTCTACAAACAAAACAGAACATTTATTTTGGTAGGAAATGATATTTCAAGTCCCATATCTGGGCACTAAGGATGCTCTCTGTTACTGGACTGGTCATGGTTCTCTTCAGTAGACAAAAGCAGGGGAAAAAATGTGTATATTATATGTAACATGAAAAACCTCATAAGTTTGTATTAAAATTTACAATTCAAATTTGTGTCTACAGGATTGTTTTTTTAAAAAAAAAAACTTGTGTTTTATGTGTGTGTATCTCTCTATCATCTGTCATCTCTGTATCTGTCTATTATCTATCTATCTACCTTTTTTCCCAGTTGCTCTAGAGATTAAAAGATACATTTCACAGCTTATTTAGAATCAGTATTTTACCACTTCAAGTGTAATGTAGAAATTTTACCACCATGTAGGTCCCTTTGCTCTCCTCACCTTATATATTATATCATTTATTGAAAACTCCACCTGACAATGTTATAATTTTTACTATTAGTTGTCAAATATATCTTAAAGAACTCAAGAGGAGAAAAATAGCCTGTTATATTTACAAATATTTACTATTTCTGTTCTTTCATTAAGTTTTCAATTATTAAAATTTCCCTTCTTTTCACCTTCTCTTTCCCTTAGGGCACTACTTTTGTTTGTTTATTCTCTCTGTGTTCTCACTATTTTAAGTTTTTATTTCTTTTTTCTTTTTTGGTTTATAAATCTTGTCTGAGTTTTGGCACCTCATTTCTGAATATTCCTAATTCTGATTTATCTTGCATGATATACTTAATGCCTTTTATCTTGTTTTTAAATGAGCTGTTACCATTTTGATATGTTTTGAGGCATGTCTTTTGGCACGCTCTCATTGCTGATGTAGCGATATTATTAGGCTCCTTGCTATCTTTCGTCTTATAATAAACTTTTGTGGGATGGTTTCTGCTTCCAGACAGAATTCTGTAACTAGTACTGGACTAGTCCTCCTACAAGTAAACAACTATAAAATTGCTAAAAATAAATGAGGCAGTTGCTGAGAAAAGGGAGACCCATAGGGTGAGCCCTCTAATTGCCTAGCTTTTTTTCCTCAGGACACTTTCCTGAGTAAAGCACAGAAAACCGGCCTCTGAGCAGAATCTGGTAGTTTTGCGGAGCTCAGGAAGAAGACAGTAGAATTCAGAGCAGCTGAAGTGGATGGAATCTGTGGCACAGAGTAAGGCAGGGGATGAAGCTCTGTAGAGACGCAGCCCTGGAAGACTGTGCAGCAGGATCTCCTGTGAGTCTTGCTGAGGAATATACAGCACATAGGACGGTGAGTCTGTCCAGGGCTTAACAAATAGCAGCTGCTTTGGGGGCTAAGATAGAAAAGATACTAGAGGTGAAGCAGTGCTGGGGGAAGAGCAGTGCCAGAGGGGTATGAGATTTATGGCTCTAACAGAGCAGAGAGAGCTTCTTAACAATTCATTAATACCTTGGCATCTAGCTGAAATGCCGCAAAGCCTATGCCTTGAGAATAAAAACTAACCTTTAAAATAAAACTAGCTCTAGATCCCCCATGTGTCCTGCACTTGCCTGCTGGCTTTATTGCGGTTGCAGGAGATTGCTGAGGGCAGGGCGTACCTGTGGATTCAGTGATGTAGGTGAGGCGCCCTGGGGATGGGACATGCCTGCTGCTTTAGTGAGGCTGGGAGAGGGTACTAGGGTGGGGAGCACGTCGGTGGCTTTAGAGAGCCAGGAGAATATTGCTGGGTGCGGGGGCAGGTATGCCTACCGCTTAACTGAGGCAGAGGAAGAATGCTAGGGCAGGGCACACCCATGGCTTTAGTGAGGCCAGTTCAGTGACTGCAGTGACTCTAAGGTTTGGCCTACAGAGAAGAGCAGTCACCCAGCTCTTGGGGATGCTGGGGCTCCCTCCACAAATGTATTTCTTAAAGTTGGTAAAAAAAAAAAAAATGTCTTCTGGACCTCCTCGGTGTGGATGAGTAGGTCTTCAATGACAGGTCCACTCTCCATTCCAGTCTCCCTAAGGCTTGAGGCCCCTCCTCAACACTGAGCCAAGGCACGGCCTGCATTTCCAATTAGGTCACTGTGGGCCAGCTTTGGTCCATGTTTCAGCCAACTAACCAAACAGAGTCTTTTGTAGCTCCCGGAGTTGCAGCCATAAATGTAGACTCTCTGCTCAGTGAGCCCGTATCAGTGAATTCAGCCTGATCCAACTTTATGTTCCTTTCACCATTGTCCTTCCCACACGTGTTCTCCAGATTTCTTCTGTATAAATGAGCAAACTCAAGCAGTTCTCTTGGAGCGCAGTGCACTTCCTGGTGGGCTGTACTCTGGAGCTCACCTTTAGGGGCTCGCTGGGACTTGAGTCTGGTTATGGATCTAGAAGCAAGGAGGGTGGGTGGGGGAGTGGGTCCTGAGGAGGACCGGGATTGTCTTGAGTGGCAGCTGTTGCAGGGGAGGTCATTACGGTTTCGTCAGGTAATACGGGTGAACCCGCTCAGCAGGGGTGGAGCGGCTGCTTCCACTGGGGGTGAGGAGGCAGCTTCTACCAGCGAAGAAGAAAGGCTCATCAGCATCTCGGGGCTTAGCACCCCCAGCTTCATCAGGGTCTTCCAACACGTCCCCATCTCAACAGGGCCCCATTTTTTCTCGGTCAACGCCCTCACCTTCACCGCAGACACCTTGGGAGGCTGGAAGTTCAGCCTGCTTTGTAATGCATCCAGTTGCATGTTGAGATTGTGTGTTTGATGTCCAGCCATCTTAGCCTCACAGCTGAATGAGATAAGGGTCCCCTTTAGGGCACACGTAGAAGCTTTTAGGTCATGTATGTGGCACTTGAGCTGGGATTCAAATCCCTGAGCTCATCCTTTTTTTGTTCACCACTATGTCCAGTGACATGAGGTATAACCAGCCAATCTCATTGCATTTATTAGTTTTCCAGAAACGTTTGAAGGTATCATATACACAGTCACCCAGTTCCTTGCCTTTTATAAGTGGTTGATGAGGAGCATCCAGTGGAGATATCTTATGTATGTTGATTGTCAGATCATGCCACGAACTGTAAACATACCAGTGCTTTGTTTAGTGCTGGAAATCAAGCCATTAGTGTCTTTAAATCTAATCAGATTAGAGCTCCAATTCCTGAAACTCCAGAAACAATTCAGGAAACTCATCCTTAAAATTCTGTTTCTCTAGAACCACTCTTGGTACCCAAATCTGTATTAGTCAGGGTTCTCTAGAGAAATAGAACCAGTAAGATGTACATGGTTAGACTGTGTGCTTAAAACATGTGAATTTCATTGTATGTAAAGTACATATCAATAAAGCTGAATACATTATTGTGGAATTTGATGTATATATTTTCTCTTGTTCATCATTAGATGAACTTAGTTCGTCTAAAAGTTTGAAAGACGTGTGGTTCCAAGTAGGTTTTCTAACTTTACAGTACTCCATTTTCTCCTGTTTCTGTGTAACAATTTAAATTAAATTGTTGAAAAACATGGTGGCATGAAATGTCTCCTCTCTCCTCCACTTCCTCTCTTTTATTTACCTTCTCTTTCCTTTTTCTCTCTTGCCCTTTTTTCTGCTCACTTTTGATCCAAATTCTAGTAGTTTCTTCTCAGTACAGGGCCCTGTCCTGGAAGGGTGCCCTGGCTGGTCAGTTCTGAGGGGTCACAGCAACCTGACCACTCCAGCTCCTTCTGACCCCAGGCCCCTTGAACTCACCTGCTGCTGTAGTGGGTATTACCTACCCCTCCCAGTTTCATCCGCTGCTCTCAGATTGGCTAGTCTGCTTTCCAAGGAGTTCCTGTTATGGGCTGAATTGTGTCTCCACAAAATTCATATGTTGAAGTCCTAACCCCCAGTACTCATCATGTAACTGAATTTGGAGATAGAGCCTTTAAAGAAGTCATTGAGGTAAAATGAGGTCATGTGGGTGGGGCCCCAATCCAATCTGACTGGTGTCTTTATAAGAAGAGGAGATAGGACACAGGCACACACAGAGGGAAAAACACATGAGGACACAGGGAGAAGACGGCCATCTACAAGCCCAGGAGAGAGACCTCAGAAGAAGTCAATCCTGCCAGCTTAGACATCTGGCATCCGGAATTGTGAAAAAATAGATGTCTGCTGTTTAAGCCCCACAGTGGGTGGTACTTTGATATGGCAGCCCTAGCAGACTCACACAGTCTCTGTTGGATATTTCAGGCTTTCCTGTCCCAAGTCCCTCAGACACTGCCCTGATGCTTCCTCTTCCATGTGTGGACCCGGGTACTGTGCAGTCTTACGTTTGTCATGGTTGGTACTTAGACAGGTTTTGGTCTTTGTGGGGATAACTTGTCACTTAGGTTTTTTTTTTTTTTTTGGCTGGGTTGGGTCTTCGTTGCTGCGTGCGGGCTTTCTCTAGTTGAGGCGAGCAGGGACTACTCTTCATTGCAGTGCGCGGGCTTCTCATTGTGGTGGCTTTTCTTGTTGCGGAGCATGGGCTCTAGGCGCGTGGGTTTCAGTAGTTGTGGCTCACAGGCTCAGTAGTTGTGGTGCATGGGCTTAGTTGCTCTGCGGCATGTGGGATCTTCCCGGACCAGGGCTCAAACCCATGTCCCCTGCATTGGCAGGTGGATTCTTAACCACTGCACCACCAGGGAAGTCCCTGTCACTTAGTTTTATGAAATGCTTTCCGTGGATTTTTGCTTTGGCTATCTGACTGCCCTGTTTTTATGTAGGTATTCAGAGACATTCAAAAAATATTGAACTGCCCCCTTTCCTCTTCTCAGCAACCCAGAACTCTTCACACTCTAAATTTTTAAATAAAAACATAAATGTTTCTCCCTGATTAAAAGCATTGAGACCCAACTGGGGAAAATAGGTGTTTCTTATGACATGCAAAGTATTTATTTTCTTATACCACTAAAAATAAAACAACAAAGGAGGTACTCTTCAATAAAAAAGAGGTAACTTACAATGGCCAAATGTACAAAATATATTAATATATTTAACTGCACTACTTAGTAAAGAAATGCAAATTCATATATGGTGGTGAGAGAAGCAAGTTTTTAATGGTGAGAGAAGCAAGTTCAGTTTTTTTCAGTTTTTTCAGCCAGGGATGAGAATAAGTTGCACTATCGTTGTACAACCATTTGGAAATATACCCAAAACTTGAAAATGCACATATGCTTGGTGTAGTAATTACGATTGTGTGATTTATCCACATCGCCATTACAAATGTGAAAATATATATATAATTAAATGAAAAGGCTAGTAGAGTGGTATCCTCTTAGTTTCCTCTTCATCCAGAGATTTCTATCCTGAACACAAAAATGAAGACAAGCGTTGATGTTTGACCAATTAGGATGCAATATGCAAATGCTCAGGGGGTCTGTGTCTTATTTCCCTTTTTCTCAGCTCTTCCTGGGACCCTAGGCTCCTGCTTTACTCCTAACCCAAACCAGGCATATTGCAAATGCTTATCCATGGTCCACGTGGAAGCATCAATCCTTTCACTTCGAGATAGTTAACTTAAAGCATAAGTCCCACTTTCCTAAGAGTGGACAGTGGAATTAACCTCTAAAAACAACGGTGTGCGATTCTCTGTGTTCTAATCTGGAATCACCTAGTCCACAAATTTGCAAACAATAATCCTACATTTGCACAAATTTACTGAAATGAGAGACAGGACAATGAAAAGTGTTGGTTGTAGAATGCTGTAACATACATAAAATACCTTATTTTTTAAAAGGACCATTATTCTGTTAGTCTGTTAATTTTTTTCTTTAATCCAGAATTGATGCTCTGGGTAATGGTGATTCCTAGGGCATGGGATGGATGGGGCCTTTACATTTTTTCTCATGCATACTTTTACCTTTCTGAGGGCAGTGCCTAAAACGTCCTTGAAGTCTCTCTTTTCCATTGTCTCAAAGGTCCTAGCAGGAACCAAGGACATGACCATCAGAGCGTCATTCATAAAGGAACGGTTGTCGGAGGGAGCTCAAGTCGGTCATTACATCAAACAATGAGGATTGTGGGTGTGAGCCTCCAGATGAGCTTCATTCTGTTCACAGACAACGACTTTGTCTCAAATTTATGACTACAAATGACCTTGCCAGGGTGTGGAGAACTCAGGGTTAACTTACACCTCTCCTGGGGAACCAACAGCTCCTCCAAACCATGTGCTGTGTTCCTCCTCTTTTGTTTAATGTGCAGTAGATTACAAAAGGGAGGATTATCCAGAGAAAAAAGCCCACAAGCCCTGCAGCAGACAACCTGAAATGGAGGTATCCTAGCTGCCCGCCTCGTTCTCTGGACTGACAAAATACAAAGAGTATACTTTCTGCTTTGAAATTCCCCAGACCTTTAAAAAATTCAGCCAACTATTTAACTACCCTGTTGTAAAATCTGACGTTAAACCACCAGCAAAAAGTTTGAATTACACAAGTTTCCATAAAAGCATTTTTCTCACCAAACATTCATTTTATTATCCTTTTTTTATGGGAGAACTGAAATAGCCAGATCTCAGGTCCTGCCTGCCATTTGGCCAGAACAGCTCGAGACCCAGGTCAAGGTTTATGCTGACAGCTCAGCAGACACATCTCTTAAAAAGCCCTTCTCTCAGAGTTTATCTTAGGACAGTGTGCCTCTTGAAGACTAAAGGCTAATATTTGATTTAGGGATGATTGATGGGAGGATATTGTTGTATCCAAAGTGTATCCAATGGGCATGAGGAGAAAGCAAAGCGTGTCATGATGTGAATGCAGACATGGGTCAGAACATGGGGGAGGTGAGGATGCACAGATGTAACTCCTGGGAAAGAATCCAGCTGTGGCTCTATGTAAGGAGGTAAATTGGCTTCAACTCCCACCCCCCAGAGTTGAAGAAGAGAACAAGTAAACCCAGAGAGCCAACTCTGGGCCAGCACCAGGCACGTGCTGTCACATGTATTTTCTCATTTATGGTAGATGAACCTGGAGTGACGGTGTGTGGTTTTCTCCCGTCTGGTGGCTTTGGCTGGCATATTTATTACTTACTGTAGAGCTGGCAAAGAGGAACAGACCTTCTTTATCTATCTTTTCATAGAATCTTATGACAACTCTCTACTATAAGTGTCCACGGAGTGCCAAACAAAAATAAATGCTACATGTAGTCATTTTAAGTGGGGCTTAAATGTTACTTACACTGGAGTTTCCAAGAATCAACTGAAAGATTTTGACTCTTGGCTTATGGATATTACAGCTGCATCCGAACTTTCCTCTAAGTAACTCCATGTCCCTTCCCTTTTCATTTGGGTTCTACCAATAGGTAGTTTTGTCTCTGAGATGAAAGACAGTAATGTGTATCTTTTTTGATGGATAAATAGGCACTTGTAAAGATGCAAAATCAAGAGGACTAAAAATTTCTGAGACTCCAAGGGTCAAAAAGAAAAATGGGAAGCTTTTATTACCTTCTGGAACTCAAATGAAGATTTGAAAAATAATAATTGAGGGCAGTAAGACATCACAATATCTGGTCAATGAGTAAAAGATTCATGGGCAAAATATTCATGAAGGTATCTGTAAATGTAAGGAAATGTTGCTCATGGCAGATATTTATCTTTATATAGGTAAAAGCAATAAGAACAAAATAAAACCATGAACAGCAGAATCAAAATAAAACCATGAGCAGCAGAATTATTTGAAAATAGTCAAATGTGTTTTATCTCCACAATTCCAGACACCACAAATTTTAAAATGCAAAGGATCGAGTCTATTTCTTATGTTGTAAAATGATCTGAGTTTATTCTTTCTTTCAACAAATATTTGAGTACCCACCTGAACTAGGAATTTTCTAAGTATTGGGGATACAGAATCAGATACGATCTTGATACTAAACAGCAATCACACGAATAAATTACAGCAGGATGAGCTCCCTGCATCAGCAGTGCAATGTTGTGAGGATACAAAGGATGGAGAGTGGGCAATATCAGGCACATCGGAGAAGACCAGTGTGAAAATGCATGTCTTAGTCCGTTCAGGCTGCTGTAACAGAATCCCATGGACTGGATGCTTTATAAACAACAGAACTTTGCTCCTCACAGTGCTGGAGGCTGGGAACCCTATGATCAAGGTGCCGGAAGATTTGGTGTCTGGGGAGGACCTGCCTTCTGATTCACAGATGACTGTCTTCTCACTGTGTCCTCACATGATGAAAGGGGTGAGGGGGGTCCCTGGCGTCTGCTTGTAAGGGCACTAATCCCATTCACAAGGGCTCCACCCTCATGACCTCATCACCTTCCAAAGGCCCCACCTCCTAACATCCCATTGGGGGTTAGGATTTAACATATGAATTTTTATGGGGACACAAACATTTGGTCTAAAGCAAAGTGCTGCTTAAACAGACCTCGAGGAAGAGGAGTTACCAGAGAAAGGGTTTGGGGAGGAGGATGGGGAGGTCCAGGCAGAGGGACTGGCATGTACACATCCCACGTTTAGAAGAAACATGTCGTGTTTTTGCAAGTAAAAGAATCCACTGGGCTGGGTTGCAGTGATAGAGTGGAAGAAAGCATGGATCAAGACAAGGCAAGAAAGGCGAATTCAGTCGGGTAAGGTTTTGTGGATTGCGTTAATCATTTTTTGCCTTCATCGAAAGCCTAGGACACATTTAAATATGTTTAGAGAGGTTGAGTGGGCAAATATTTCCAGTTATAAAGTTAATTTTAAATTTCCCCCAATTCAAAGCAGCATAGGACTTAACTTGAAACTATTTATTCATTCTCCTCTAAGTTTTATGGATCCAGTTGGTAGGACAGAGACAAAGAAATTATTTAAAAGTGCATTGCGTAAGCTATGAGTCATTCTTCCTCAAATGGACAAATCATAACAGCTTCTATTCCATAGGTTTCTTACTTTGGAATGATCCCAATCCTTTTTAGTATATTCAGTCCTGGATTTCAGTAACAGTTGACAAACCTGCACAGAATTTTGTAAGTTTAGAGGAGTTGTCAAGAGCCTGGACCAAAATCTATATAAATTCAGTACAGTTAATTCCAAAGAAAGTGAGAGAGAGAGAGAGAAAACAATGTTTCCTGTGTATATTGGCTATTTGTATATTTTTTTGGAGAAATGTCAGTTCAGATCCTTTCCTATTTTTAAATTGGGCTGTCTTTTTTTGAAATAATTTTTTTTTGATGTGGACCATTTTTTTAAAGTCTTTATTGAGTTTGTTACAATATTGCTTCTGTTTTATGTTTTGGTTTTTTGGCCACAAGGCACGTGGGATCTTAGCTCCCTGACCAGGGATCGGACCCGCACCCCCTGCATTGGAAGGCAAAGTCTTAACCACTGGGCCACCAGGGAAGTCCCTGGGTTGTCTTTTTACCATTGAGTCATAGGGGTTCTTTATATATTCTAGGTACAAGCTCTTTATCACACATATGATTTGAAAATATTTTCTCCCCTTCAGAGGGTTGACTTTTTTACTTTCTTTTTTTTAAAAATATTTATTTATTTATTTATATTTATTTTTGGCTGTGTTGGGTCTTCGTTTCTGTGCGAGGGCTTTCTCTAGTTGCGGCGAGCGGGGGCCACTCTTCATCGCAGTGCACAGGCCTCTCACTGTCGCGGCCTCTCTTGTTGCGGAGCACAAGCTCCAGACGCGCAGGCTCAGTAGTTGTGGCTCACGGGCCTAGTTGCTCCGCGGCCTGTGGGATCTTCCCAGACCAGGGCTCGAACCCGTGTCCCCTGCGTTGGCAGGCAGATTCTCAACCACTGCGCCACCGGGGAAGCCCACTTTTTTACTTTCTTGATGATGTCCTCTGAAGCGCAGAAGTGTTCAATTTTGATCTCCAATTTACTTTCTTCTGTTGCTTTTGCTTACAGTTTCTCATCTAATGCCGAATTCAAGGTCACACAGATATACACATGTTTCTTTTAAGAGTTTTATAGCCTTAGCTCTTACATATAGGTCTTTAATCCATTTCGAGTTAATTTTTGTATATGGTATTAGGTTAGGGACCAACTTCATACTTTTTTTTTTTTCAAATAAATTTATTTATTTATTTATTTTTGGCTGCGTTGGGTCTTTGTTGCTGTGCGCAGGCTTTCTCTTGTTGCAGCGAGCGGGGGCTACTCTTCGTTGCGGTGTGCGGGCTTCTCACTGCGGTGGCTTCTCTTGTTGTGGAGCATGGGCTCTAGGCAGGCAGGCTTCAGTAGTTGTGGCACGCAGGCTCAGTCGTTGTGGCTCACAGGCTCTAGAGCGCAATCTCAGTAGTTGTGGCGCACGGGGTTAGCTGCTCTGCAGCATGTGGGATCTTCCCGGACCAGGGATCAAACCCGTTTCCCCTACATTGGCAGGTGGATTCCTAACCAGTGCGCCACCAGGGAAGTCCCTCAACTTCATACTTTTATGAGTGGCTATCCAGTTGTCCCAGCAGCAGTGGTTGAAAAACTATCCTTTTCCTATTGAATTGCCTTGGCACTCTTGTTGAAAATCAATTGACCATAAATGTGAGGGTGTTTCTGGACTTTCACTTCTATTCCACTGATTTATGTCGTTACATAAGTACCACACTGTCTTGATTACCATATCTTTTTAGTAAATTTTGAGGTTGGGAAATGTGAGTACTCTAGCTTTTTTTAAAAACGTGGTTTGGATATTCTGGGACCCTTGAATTCCAAGTGAATTTTAGGACCAGCTTGCCAATTTCTGCAACTAAGCCAGCTGGAATTGTGATAGGGGTTGCCTTGAATCAGCAGCTCGATTTCGGGCGTACTGCCATCTAAACAATATTGTTGTCTCTGATCTGTGAACATGGGATGTCTTTCTGTTTATCTGGGTCTTTAATTTTTTCAATAGTGTTTTTGTAGTTGTCAGAATAATTATTGCACTTCTTTCGTTAAATTTATTCCTAAGCATTTTATTCTTTCTTGAGGCTATTGCAAATTGAATGTTCTCAGTTTCATTTTCAGTTTTTTCTTCGCTACTGTATAGAAATACAATTGGTTTTTATGTGTTGATCTTGTATCTTGAAACCTTGCTAAGCTTGTTTATTAGTTCTAATAGTTTTTTTTTAGTGGATTCCTTAGGGTTTTCTATAAATAAGATCATTTCATCTGCAAATAGAGAAAGTTTTACTTCCTCCTTTCCAATCTGGATGCCCTTTATTTCATTTTATTGCCTAATTTGCCTTGGCCGGCTCATCCAGGATAATGTTAAATAAAGGTGGTGAGAGTGGACATTTTTGTCCTTTCTATATCTTAGGGGAAAGTATTCAGTATTTCACCATTAAGTCTGATGATAGCTCTGGGTTTTTCGTATATCCTCTTTATCAGGTTAAAGAAATTGCTTTCTCTTCCTAGTTGCTTAGTATTTTTATCATGAAAGAAACATTATGTCAGATGCTTTTTCTGTGATTAATGAGATACGTTTTGAAGTCTTTAATTTAATGTTTGCCAAAATCTGAGAGATTTGTTGAAATGACATGATGACCTCAGTCCAGACTGATGCATGCTACAGGTAGGGTGAAGATTCTGGAATGAATGAAAAACTACAATCACCAAATTTTCACGTGGCAGAGTGTGAAAAATATGCACAAAGCATCTGAAAGGTCAGAGACAGTAGTGTTTTAAAAGAATAGTACACTACGACCAAGAATGCTGAGATAGATCGCTCAATATAAGAAGATCTACTGGCATTACCTTTTACTTCTGTAAGTCAAAAGAGGAAATCCCAAATACTTAACGATTATCTATTGATGATTTAAAAAACATTTGGGAAAATTTACACTTATAATAATTCAATACGTTGCAGTAGTGAAAACAACTCTGGCTTCTATCTGCTAATGTAGCAGTAGCACTGCTAGGTTGACACAGAGAATGTATAACAAGCATTTCACTTGGCACTGAAATACTTGAAACATATCTATTAAAATTGGGGTCTCATTATTTTCATTATTGATGAGCATTACTCAGTATTGTTCTTACAGTCCCAACACATGAAAGCAAACATGTATCAATATTGGAAAAGGAGACAAAAGTATTATTTTCACATGACTTAACTGTATACCCAGGTAATCCAAGGGCCAACTGGGAAACTGCTAGAGTGAGGCTTCCTGTTAAAGAAGCAAAATGTCAACACGTCTCCCATATATGAGGCCTATGAAAGGGAGACAACAATGGGAAAACGCGTTTATAATGGGTAACATGACAAATAAAATAATGTTCCTGGAAAGATGGAGACACCAGAAGTACTAATACCTGTCTGAAATCGTCCAAGGTAAGCTAAATAGCACAAAACCTCAATAGGCCTTGAAAGTAGGGAAGTATGTCTCATGCCCCAAACTTTGAGGAGTTTGCCGTAAACACATAGTACAGATAAGACCAGATTGAATGACTTCACAAAAGCCAAATAAATGATCATTCTTCTGCATGCAAAAGAATTTAGCACCTTGGCAAATAAGCAGAGAAAATCTTGGTGGGAGGCCACTAACACCTTCTAATTTGGAGGCGCAAAGTGGGAGGGTGGGATAACTTTGTCTAGAGACCCCCTTCCCTTTGCAGAACAATACGTTCAGAGACAGCTGCACTGCAGACCTGAGAGCAGAGGTGATGGGACCTCATGTCAACGGCGGGACTCTCCCCAAGTGGCCCATCGCTTCCTTGGACGTCTGGCACTTTCTCCGAAACAGAGGCTTTGGCTCTCAGTCAACAGAACTCATAACCAAAAAAGACACTTATTTGATCACCTAAACAGAGTAACCACAAACAAAACCAAAACAAATGCCGTATTGAATACATTTGCAACAGGATTAGAGGTAGAGCTAATATTGTTAACATTAATATGCAAGGACCCCTTACAAATGAGTTTAAAAATCACCCAGCAAAAAATGCGTGAGTCTATGTAGGTAGACAAGCAGTGAACACACACACACACACACACACACACACACACACGCATAGACAGAGGGACCAAGACATGAAAAGATGCTGCTCTTCATTCGTCATAAAAGGCAGTGGTGTAAACACTGAGGATTCATTGAGTCTGTCATTTGACACATAATTTAAATGATTTAAATGCTGTAATACTGAAAAGAGTACATATATGACTGGTGGGGTGAAAATTGCAACAACTTACCCAGAGGGCAGTTTGACAGATATTCCAAAAGTCTTTCAAATGTCCTTTCCCTGACCCAGTAATTCTACTTCAGGGAATTGCAACTGTCGCTACACAGCATAGATTTAGTTTAGGAATGTTCACCGTAGTGTGGTTTGCACGGTGAAAATTTGGAAACCATTTACATTCCCAACAGTACGAACTGGTTTAGAAGGTTAGAGAACTCCCGTATAAATACCAAGGAGCTATTAAACTATGGCAGATGAATATTTGATGTTCAAAGAAGAGGTTCTTGATAAATTCAAAATCCATCTTAAAACATGGTTTTACAGACAGACATACACATGCAAGTCCAGCAGTGCTAACAGAGTTTTTCTCTTGGTAATGCATTTTTATTTCGTTTTTCTTAGGAGCAAAAGGAATAAAAGTTTGTAAAAAAAAATGGAACAAGTATCGTTTAGGAGAAGGTGGGCCACTTGGAATGGAAACCAGCTATTTTTGTGGGGCTGGTCTCAAGGATCCATCACAATTTGCCCCAGTCAAGGAAAAAGTGTCAGTGTCCAGACTTCACCAAGGGAGGAATTTGTTTGGTTTGGACCTTATTCACTGTGTCAAGAGATCTACTTAGTCTCTTTCTAAGTGGCTCTTCAAGCTTGAACTCAAAATAGGAAGGGCAGTCTTTGGATAATGCCCTGCTTGCTCAAATGCTTAGTGACTCGAGTCTGTTGCCTTTTACCGTGGTGCCCGTTGTTTGGACTGCAGTCAAATCAATCCCGAACAATGCATGGAAGCAAACAAAAGTAGGAGGTGCCAGGTCAGGATGGGAGAGGCTTCCTGGTGATGGACGTGTCATTGGCTGCCTCTTCGAGCCAGCCAGGACCTCTGCAAAGAGCAGGGGAGAGAGAGGAGAGGGGGAGGAAGTTAAGGGGTCCTGGGCAGGCAGCCTGGCATAAGGTGTGGAGCGGAAACTGCAATGCCCTTTCTTAACTACCCTCGGAAGTCACATACCATCACCTTCTTCATACTCTCTTGGTCACAGAAGACTAGCCCTGATTCAGTGCAGGAGAAGGTTACACATGGGTACCGGGTGGTGAAGATGACTGGGGACCCCCTTGGTGACTGCTGCCAAAATAGGCCAGGTCCTCTGCATTATGTCTTTTCATTCTCACCTACCTTGTGGTGACATAAGGGAACGACAAAGCCCAGAAGCTGCTAAGTGACAGAGCTAGGGCTTAAACCGAGGGCTTTCTTCTCCAAAGTCCATGCTATGCCCACTGCACAGCGAGCTTCCGGGCAGGCAGCTCTGTTTACATCACCTGGGACTTTGGAGGAAAGACACGAGGCGTCAGGAGAGCCAATGGACTTGGCTTTGCAGGACTAGTAAATGCCTGAATAGGGGTTTACTCCCAAGACTAGCCAAGTTCCACTGGTAGTTTGAGCTCACAGGGAATATAGGAAGGGAGGAAATGAGACGATGTGAGTGGACGGGCTTGGAAACGAGCCGCATGTCGGATGGGCAGGAAAGGGGTGACAGGCAGGAGGGCAGGAAAGGGGTGACAGGCATGAGAGCAGAAAAGAGTAAATGTGTTGGAACCAAGGCCAGAGGGCTCTGCTTGAGCCAGGCGGTGGCCACGTTAAGGGGATGTAGGGCCTGTGGTTAGGGAGACTAGGAGGGTATGTGGCAGTGATGAGGGAGAGAGTTTCAGTGAAGTCGCGTGTAACACTAGAGTAAGGCTACGGTTGGCGTAGCCCCTGACTGCAGGTGTGTCGGCTTCCCTGATAACAATCGGAGGAGCCACTTCTGCGCTGTCCGGGGTGTGACAGAGATCAGGTCTCGAAGGGCCCCCTCTGAGGCAGAGCTTTTGCACCTGGAAGAACCTTGAAACAGACGCACTACCTCCCTTCCACGTCTGGACTCTTCTGAAGTTAGGCTTGTTCCGGAAGGCACTCCATCCCTCTCTTCTGAGGTTTCTCACGTGGAGAGCTCAGTGGGTTTTAATTGTGATCTGTCTGATGGTTGTCTGCGTGGGAGGAGCTGCACGAGCCCCTGAAGTTTCCTGTGGAACACACCTCCTGAGAACGGCTGGACTGGGAGTGGGGGGGAGAGCTCCTCTTTCAGAAGTGATGGTGCAGCCGAGGCTCTGTTACCTGCTTTTAGCTGTAGAGAAAATATTCTTCAAATGGAAACAGATTAAGAGGGCAAATGGCAAGCCTGTAGCTCTGGTGCCCTTCTTCCCCGTTAACCAAGGCTAAAAGGCAGGCCTGGAAGTCCCTTTTCAAGAGCTGCCAATGACACAACTTCATGTTAATGTACTACAAGTCCTCACGGGCACACACTTGATTTCATTTTTTCATCTGAATTTCTGATGTCAGGGGACCCCGTGCAACTTTTAACTTGGCCAGCGTCTGACAACCAGGCCGCTGGATTCTGAAGTATGCCATCAGGGGAATGTGTGCTTTTCATCTTTGTTCTCTAAATCTACTTTTTATTTGCCTGCATAAAGGGGAGAGAGTCCCTTTAATGTTGTCTGGATAAAAGCCACAAGGAAGAGATAAAGCATGGCGCATGTACTGGGCCCTTAGGGGTAGACAAGCAAGGAGTTCGGGAGGGCTCTATTTCACCAAAGAAAGGCACTTTGCTAGTTGAGACAATTAACAGACAAGACAATTGTGGTTTAATTTGCATTCGTGGAGGACTGTCCCATTGTGTAGGAAGAGATTTTGGCAATGACAGATGAAGGCCGGTGTGCATCTATAACCCACAGTCAAACACATGATGATGAGGACATAAATGTTGTTTTAAAGCTATTCGCTGCTGGCCCTAGACATTCACCAGAACCACCAGGCATGGCTTAAAGCAGAGTGTTTTGCCTGTCTTCCTGCTTCCTCCAAATTCTTTATCAAAAGCCAAGAACGCGTTGCCCTTTGGATGATATGCTATTCACTCTGCATGTATTCCTCTTCTGCCCTGGCGCTGATTTCAAGGGGCCCGATCGTGGATGTTCGCGCTGTGGCCTTTCTCATCTGACTGTATCCCATTACTCCTACTTAACTACTTTGAAGACCAACAGAAGGCACAATTCATCCCTCTTCTTGTTAAGTTTGAGAATGTGGTTTGTTTTTTTTTAAATCACCTCAGCAATAAGCACGATGAGAATTTTATGAAGGTGGACAAAGCCCTCCCTTTATCCTTTAAGTTCCAAAGCTGAGTTGAGGGTAGTGAGATCATTTTCCAGGGGGAGAAATCAGTAAGCCTTCACCTTTTTCCCTGACGCCTTACTTTGTCCTGAGCTTTCAACATCAAGCCACCGCACAGATGGGCAAACAGAGACTCGGGACACCGGCAACGTAAGGCAGTCCAGGGGGACCGTTCCTAGTTGTAAAATCCAGGAGGGTTTCCTAACATCTATTCATGAGCTGCAAGCCTGAGGCTAAATGAAAACCAAGCCCCGATCACTTTTACCTTTCATTCACATTAGGGAGAAGCTATTTTGACGTTTGTGTAGCCCCAGAGAGGTCTTGTTCTCCTGAGCTGAGATTTAAAGTGCTATCGAATGTGCTCCGTTGAGTCTCAAGGTTTGGGCAACGTTTTCCCAAAACGCGGCACATGCGGCACCCTGAAAACCACCCTCGCACGCTCCAGGCTGCTCTGTGAAAGCACCCCACCTCACCTTCCCCAGAGCTTTAGTCACAGCCTGCAGTAAACAAGCCACACCAGAGGGCTTAGACCACAAACAAAAGTCAAGCGGAGGTCCCTGGAGAGACTGGAACATCCCCTCATTTCCATGTTTCCAGATTTGGGGTTCTCTGTTGTGAGCGTGAACTCTCTCCAACGTGCTGCTTCCCGTCGGTACGCCTTTTTAAGCAGCGAGATTTGTTGCTGGATGATTCTAAGTGACCATCGCCCGCTCACAAAGCCATCCTATTTAGACGTGGGCTGATGAGATAGAAAAATGGGAGGTTCGGGCAGATTTCATGAGGTCTAGTAAATCTTTAGTAAATTACGCTTGTCCCCGCGTCTGCCCTTGTGCACTCTTTGTGTTGCTAATACACATTATGCCTTGGCTGGCTTCACACTTTCAGGCATCTCGGAGGTGAGGCCTGTACAGAGCTGCAGATGTGGAAACGGAGGAGGCATTGGCACTGAATGTTACCCATTAACACTGGCGTGGCCCCCAAAAGAATTTTACTCTGGTTCTCCAGACTCAAAAGAGCTCTCAACTCGCAACTTGGGAGCCGAAAGCAACAAGAAGAGAGATGGGGGAAAAAGAGAAAAATAGAGGAGACCCCTGTATCTCTGGTTAAAAAATGCATGTTTTCAGTTCATTGGTGTAAAATATCCCGAGAGAGAGAAGTGGGCGTGGCCTTTTAAATTACAACAGCTGGAAATACAGTTACAGAAGTTAAAAATCATAGTACCAGTGATGAGAAGTGAAAAGTTAATTACCTTCTCTCCCTACATTTTGGTAACTCATGTTAAGTTCCTCATACACGGACCAGGAAACTTCTAAGCATATGAAAGTAAAAGATGCATGATAAAGAACCAATTTCCTTAATGCATAAAATACTCTTACAAGTGAGTCAGAAGCTGAATAATGACTCTGTGGGAAAATGGGCAAGATATAAAAAGCAGCAGCTTACAGAAAAAAGTGATCAGTATTCCACTGCCCACTCAGTGGAATAAATATAATATTGAACAATGAGGCATCATACTTTTCCTATCAGATTGGTGCAAATTTATAAGCTTAATAATTCCCAGTGTTATCAAAGATGCAAGGAAACAGATATGTTCTTTTAATTCTGGCAGGAGTATGTATTTTTGGACAGCAGTGTGGCTGTTCCCTGAGTGAAAATCCTTTGACTCAGTAACTCCCTCATTGGGGTTGATCATACTAATGGAACCTGTACACTCCTACAAACACTCCCACTAGAGGGTTCATTGCAAACAACAGTAGTAGGATAGAAGGGGGGACATCTAGATTTGCATAAACAAGGGATAGTTTAAATAAAAATATAGAGTCTCTATTGAAGTAGACCCCTATGCCTGTGTTTACAGACAGTCCCGACTTGCAACGGTTCAACTTACAGTTTTCTACTTTAATATGGTGTACAAGCGATACTCATTCAGTAGAAAGCCATGCTTTGAACTCTGAGCTTTTCCCAGGCTAGTGATGCGTGGTACAGTCCTCTCTCGTGATGCTGGGCAGGGAAGCCACAGCTCCCAGACAGCCCTGCCATCACCAGGATGAAAAACCGACACTTACAACCATTCTGGACCCAGACAGCCATTCTGTTTTTTACTTTCGGTGAAGTATTCAATCCATTACATGAGATATCCAACACTTTATTATCAAACATGCTTCGTGTTAGATGATTTTGCCCAGCTGTAGGCTAATGTAGGTGTTCTGAGCACATTGAAGGGAGGCTAGGCTAAGCTGTGGTGTGTGGTGGGTTAGGTGAATTCAGTGCATTTGTGACTTAGCGACATGGGCTTATTGGGATGTAACCTGATGGGAAGTAGAAGAAGATCTGTGAGGTGCAAGCCTGGGGAAACAAAGCTGTGCAGGATATAATATCAAGAACTTTGACTCCCAGACATTCCCTCACAGCAGATACCTGCCTCCGTATGACACATGCAGTGACCACATGGACCATTACGGGGGCCCATCCCCTGGGCGGTCAGTAGAGCTGACCCGGATCAGACTTCGTGGGTCAGAATCTCAGGTCTACCACTTTACGTTGGCGTGAACCTGGGCAGAGTGCTTAAGCTAAGTCTTAAATAATCTATAAAATGACAATAATCATGCCTTCCTCACATGATGGTGAGTGTTAAATGAAACAATGTATGTAAAGTGGTACGTACAGTGCCCAGGTTCGTATTTCCAGTGCAGACCCGTCTTCTGAACTTCAGAATCACATAGTCAGCCGCCGATACGCAACCTGCTTCGCGGAAGCATCTCTGCCTCTGCGTTCTCAGGACTGAACTCTCAACCTCATCCCCCGCCAGACCTCTTCTAAACCTGCTGCTGCCTTGACTTCTCCCTCTTGGTAGATAACACCCCATCCTTCCAGCTGCTCAAATCTGGATTCATTGATTCCAGATTTCTATTATCTTCTCCCAAAGATCTTCTGTTATCGTTTCTCCAAAGCCTGGGAACGCATGTGCGTGTGCACACACACACACACACACAATGAGTTCTCGCCAACCCCGTCTCCTCTCACCTAGGCCACAGTCCTAACTTCCTCACTAGTTTCCCTACAGCCTCCCTAGGCCCGCTCCACTCTCTTTTCTAACAACCAAGCGATCTTAAAATAATGCAAAGCAATTATGTCACTCCCCTGCCTAAACCGGCCCGACAGCTCCAGAATGATTTAAGGATCAAGTCCAAAATTGTTTCCATGACCAACTACACGCTCCATGATTTGGCTTCCGCCAGCCTCTCACGCTTCACCTCCTGACATCTGCCTGGTGATAACCTCCAGCCACGCTGGCCTTCTCTGTTATCACAGGCGCTCTTTCTGTGGATGCTGTTTCTTCCAGATCTCTTTCATTTCTAGCATCCCTCCTCACGTCCCACTTCTTAACCTTGGGGGCCCAGAGGAAAACTCTCTCGTTGAGTTTCGTTGCACTCTGCAATCCTTCGTAGCATTTATAACAATTTTAAAATGATATCTTTATTCACATAAATAAGTTTAAAATTTGTCTCTCCCCCAAAGATGAAATGCTCTATAAAAGCAAGAAATGGATCTCTTGATAACTTCTTTTCTTAAATTTTACTTTATTTATTTATTTTTGTCTGCATTGGGTCTTCGTTGCTGCGCACGGGCTTTCTCTAGTTGTGGTGAGCGGGGGCTACTCTTCATTGAGGGGCGCGGACTTCTCATTGCGGTGGCTTCTCTTGTTGCAGAGCACGGGCTCTAGATACATGGGCTTCAGTAGTTGTGGCTCACAGGCTCAGTAGTTGTGGCTCACAGGCTCTAGAGCGCAGGCCCAGTAGTTGTGGCGCTGGGGCTTAGTTGCTCCGTGGCATGTGGGATCTTCCCAGACCAGGGCTCGAACCCGTGTGCCCCGCATTGGTAGGCGGATTCTTAACCACTGTGCCACCAGGGAAGCCCTCTTGATAGCTTCTGTATTTGGAACTTAACACAGTGCTCAAAATAGAGTTGAGACTCAATAAGTATCGGTTTGAATGAATAAATCGCATGAAGGTATGATGGCATACTAAGCAGAACTATCAAAGACTTGAGCAAGGTCTTACTTAATCAATGGTTCTCAAGTTGGGGTCTCCAGATCAGTTGATAATGATGCTGCTGGTGCCAGCGCTTGTACGCAATAGTTTCATCTGTAAAATGGGAATAATTTCTGCCAAACTGGGTTATTAAGAGAGCTAAATTGCAACATACATGAAAAAGCACAGCACCCTGTAAACAACTGGTGCTCAATAAATGTTAGTATTCTTTCTCAGCCCCTATTGCTCTCTGGAAACTACTGCTATGCTGTTAAAAAGGCAGCATAATAAACAGGCTATTTAGAAAAGTATTATCTACACTGAGACTTAAAAGCAGGAGGTAGAATTAAAGGCCTTCCCTTGACCAAAATGGAATACACAGGGTCTTTTAGGACTATTCCAACCAATTTCTTTGGAACAAACAAACAAACTTCCTTTGTTCTCTCTTTTCAACTGGATCTTAGCTTAAAAGTAATCAAGGAGATCTAAGCAACACTTAAACCCTGGTAAGTAGATAATGGTTTCCAGCAACTGTCAGAATTTCTGGAAAAGGAGAAGATCAAAAACTAAAAGGATTTTCTCCACTAAAGCTTCCGTATATGAGCTCTCCTTATATTGCATCCTGTTGGGTAGTTACAAGAGGTAGGCGAGCAGCCTACATCTGCTGCTGAAAGATAAACTTAAGATAATGTGACTGAGTGTGGATCCCCCCGCACCGTTAGACTTGTCAGACTCCAGCTTCCAAATTTATGGGGGGAAACCACTGATATCTCATGGCTTTAGGAAATGTTGGCTGGAAACATGACCTCCTTGGTACAGGCCTTGCCATCATTTAACTATTAATTTAAGATTCAGCAGAGGGAGGTAAATTCAGATCTCAGTGACAAAAATGGCCTTTGAGGTCTTTCATCTTTGTTGTTAATGCTAATGGCTAACAAGGGGTGCAAACCCTTCACCCAATTCTGTCATGTTTATGGCAAAGAGCAAATGGAACACTCTGGGGTGTTAAAGCCTAACCACCTCGGGGACTGTTTGCTCTTTCCTATTCCCACTGCCTTGGTCCGCTTCATTACCACCTCTGCACAGACATCACCTCTGATCCTTGGGTGATTTAAAAAAATTGATTTGTGTGAGTTCTGAATGTCACAAAAATTAGCCCTTCATCACATGCTGCAACTTTTTCTTTCCTTTACATTTTTGTGCTGACTTTGTACGTGATATTTAAAAAATTTTTGGCTATGCACTATGCAAGTTTAAAATTATGTTTTAAATTTCTCAATTTTGATTTGGAGCACTTCTATAAAGCTTTAAAATTTCCTTCCACAACAAGATCATACAAAAGAGTTTGCCTGGGTTGTTGTCTAAAATACTTATGGGTTTGTTTTTTTTTTCAGTATTTAGATTTTCAATCAATTTGGTATAATACGTAAACTGATGCTCTGTTCTTTTCCTTCGATATCAATTCACTTGAACCGATGCTATCTCTGAAGTGTTTAAAAAGTGGCACCCTTATCATATTCAAAATTTATATTTTAGGTGTATATTTAGTGTAAAATGAAGTGTTTTTTGGTATATTCACAGTTGTGCAGTCATCATCGCTAATTCCAGAACCCCGACATATGCTGAGACTAATTCTGAACTTGTATTCACTTAAAAGTACTTGTGTCTATTGGTGTGCTAGCACCAGACTCTTTTGACTCGTGGTACTTTACAATGCATTTTAATAGATAAATCAGTACATTAACCCTTATACGTTCTCTTTTCTGGAAGACAGGGAAGATTGAATTATTCTGCAAAGCATTAGTCATTTCTGGGATACAAGTGCCCAAACGTTTTCACTTTGGTGAAAACAGATTTTGAAGGTGCTTGATTCGCTTCGCCTGTTAACCCTTACTGATTCAGATTCTATTAATTCAAAGTCCATAGTTTTCTTGTTTATTTACCCATGAAAAGTAGCCCCCCTCCCTACATACTCGGTTTACGCATTCGACTTTTGTTTTCCTGTCCCCTTATTTAACAAATTCATCACAAGCATCTTCTCTGTGAATTAAAGTTCAACCCTCCCTATAAGTCTTCTGTGGCTAACATTTGTGTTTGTCCCGACATCCCCACTTATTGAAATAGATGGTGAATGCCCAACGTTTCCCAGGTGCTGGGTGCCAGGAGGTAAAAGGATGGTAAAGACAGAGAGAGCCCTCACTCTGAATATGGGTCCAGGAGGTACTTCATAGATGAGGAATTCTTGTACAGAGAAAGTGAGCAAGTCTGAATGTCAGAAGTCTCACCGCCCAAGCCCTCATTTCTAACTTGAGGAGGCTCGTTCTCAATAGACACTCGTTTCCATTCACTGAGGATGAAGTAGCACCCCTCCTTCCATCTGTCTCAATCTATATCATCCATCTACCCCAAGCACAACCTAAAGCGACACAAGGATGATGGCATCTGCATAATCGAAACAGTTGGCCCCCATGCACCTGCATCTGTCTGCATGTCGGTGCGAACTCATCCCCTGTGCAGGTTGGAACTGCTGGTTTAAGATGTCACGTTCTTGGAGAAAAAGCAAGGCTCTGTTTCACTTGTTTGCCAGTCCCCGTGACAGCGCTGTGCAGGTGGGTGCTGGCTCCCCGATGATAAAATAGTAATGAGCACCTAATTATGGATAATTGCATAACGAAGGGCACCCTTGCCTCTGCCGGTTCCCAGTCGCAGCCGGTACCTGAACCCTCTGCTTGTGGCAAGAGGCTACTTTCTTCTTGAATCATCTGAGGGGAGAAGGCAGCAAGCCAGCACACCAGCGTGGATTCAATTTCCCCCAACAAGTTGGTGCTTGATTTCCCGTTTCTCCAGGGCAGGATGGGAACTTGACTAGTCATTCTCCTAATTATCCAGGGAGATTAGTCTGTGCACCCGGGCTGTGGACTAATAATAATAATGCCTTCCATTTGGAGAGGACCTTAAGTATTCAGGCTGTGCAACCACGCCCTCCTGGGTTTCTGGTAACCAACTGCCCATGTGTCATTTGGTAACTACAGGCACAGTGACAGGCGAGTTTCAGCTCAGTGTTCCGCGAATTTGCCTGTTTATACGAATCATCTTGGACATTTATTAAACATATACATTTTCAAACCCCCATCGAAACCTCCTGGATAAAAATCTGCCAGCTGATCCCAGAGCTGCCACTAACCATGACTTGGGAAAGTCACAATTTTTGTTTGTCTGAGCTGTCTCAGTTCTAAGATGAGATGGAAAACTCCAAGACCTGAGAATGTGATTCTACGATGCATTGCTCCACTGGATAGGAAGCGTTCCTTGACTGCTCTCCTAAACGAGTCACCCATTCCTATGCTGCATGTAGCCGAAAAAGGCATCTCCAGCTCTACATGTTTTGTACTGTGTGACTTGACACTCCTTCCACTGCGGGATGGTGACGATGTTCCCTTCCCTTGAATCTGGGTGGCCTCGTGACTAGAGTGGAAGTGACACTGTTTGACTCCTGAAGCTAGGTCATGACATGTGATACAACTTCCTCCTGGTTCTCTCGGGATGCTGACCCTGGGAACCCAGCTACCATGCCGTGAGGAAGCCCAGACAGCCTGCGGTCATGAAGAGACGCCCATCCCACGGTCCTGGCTGAGCAGAAATTTGCCAGCTATGTGAACCGGTAGCCATCTTGAACTGATAACAGATGGACCACATGACAGTGAGTGTAACCGATAACAGATGGACCACATGACAGTGAGTGTACGGGACGTATCTGAGCAGTGAAAACAAGACGAGTAGGTGGTGTCTGCCGAATTACGGACAACTTTCGTGAGGGGACTGGATGTGATTTAACTGGCAACAAGGGGTATACCTGATGGAGGAGTTTAGAAAATACTTGAGGGGCAAGGGTGATGGTAAAGGGGCCACTGCGTTTATTCCAGCATGAGCTGATAAGTCCAGAATTAGGTCCGTGAGGGTGGAAAAAGGGAGATGAGACAGGCAAGGGGTTGAAAAAAATCAGCAGGACACATATTCAGGGGAGAAAGGAGGTTGAGATTAATGCTGCCGATCCTTGAGCTCGCTCACAGCAAGAATCCTGGTCCTCTTGGCAGAAATGGGAAAATTGGGAAACTGGTGTAGGAAACATCTTTTCTTCTCACTTGTAATTTTAATCGAAGCATTGCTATTCATTATTTTTTTAACTCTTTCTTATAAGCACCAAATTTTAATATCTAAGTCAGTTTTGGGGGGAAAAAAACACATCATCAGACACCATCAAGAACTTCCCTCCAGAATAAAACAATGATGTTCATTCCTCCAAACAACCAAATTCAAAGTCTACCAAAACCAAAACAACGAAAAAAAAAGCCCACACAGAAAAAAAGAAGTAACAAAACTCACATTCTAGGGGCTCAGCCCATTTAGCAGACTTTGCTGTGCTATCCAGTCGTCCTTCAGCTGACTTTCAAAAAATAACACCGTGCCTCATCAAAATGTACATTTTCCATTTGCTTTTTTAAATTGAAAATAATAATTTTAAAAGGCAAATGAAGGAATTCCCAATCGATTGCCTCACTCGCTTCGATGTCCCGTGTAGCGTATGAAGGTCAGGATGGCTATCTGTAGCTCCCATGATGAGGTGTCAGCCAACTTGAGGGATTACATGTCAATTTTTCTTTCCCTTTTTCAGGCTTTCTGTGTTTTCTTCTTTAATTTTTTTTTTTTTTTTTTATCTCCTATCCTGTTTAGTCTGCTGTGGAACTCAGACACTTCCTAATTTCACTGGTGTTCATTTTAGGGCTAAAAGGATAAGTGCTTATGTGCTAAGCCAAAGGAATGTTCCAACCAAGACTCTGATTTCCTAGGGGAGAATCACTTATTTATTAATTTTTAAAATTTTCATGTCTTGCTGAATCCTTTACCTCTCTACGGGAGAGGTCACCCTTAGCAAAGTACTGGTGATCATGTGACGCTCGGGGCAACAGAGTTCAAGACTTCGGAATAAAATGCTTAGAGAATGTTCTAGAATTTATTGTGAGATTTAGATCTTTGCCTCTCTCCTCCCTCCTTATTTTTTTTCCCCAGCACATTACTTGTCACAGGCAATGTCCACTTCTCATTATTGGGCACCTAGTAGAGGAATGTTGAAGTCATTATCAAATGCATGGCCTGAAGCCCACGTTGGGTGTATTATTGGATACTTCCAAACGATAATATTTCAAATTAGGGAGGACAGAATTCAGTGGAAATGGCGGGGGACCATTATCTAAGAGCGTTTTAGAGAGACGATCTCTTCTAGGGCACAATTAGTTTTTAAAACAATATTTCCTTTCAAAACTCTCCCCTTGGTCTGACTTTTCTTACTGTTAACTGACACTGTTTCTTCAAGATTGTTGCATACTCTGTGATAAACCTGGGATCTTTCTTCAAATTGTAGATGTCCCCGGTGCTTGGTCATTTTGTTTAAAAATAATGTATCTTTTTTTTTTTTTTTTAATTTATGGCTGTGTTGGGTCTTCGTTTCTGTGCGAGGGCTCTCTCTAGTTGCGGCAAGCGGGGGCCACTCTTCATCGCGGTGCGCGGGCCTCTCGCTATGGCGGCCTCTCTTGTCGCGGAGCACAGGCTCCAGACGCGCAGGCTCAGCAATTGTGGCTCACGGGCCTAGTCGCTCCGCGGCATGTGGGATCTTCCCAGACCAGGGCTCGAACCCGTGTCCCCTGCATTGGCAGGCAGATTCTCAACCACTGCGCCACCAGGGAAACCCCAATGTGTCTTAAATTAGTGTTTAAATGGGAATTTTTGTATGTGTTCCGAGCGATTCAACTGCCCCCTACATATTCTGGTGTAAACCTAGTTTTTCATCAGAAGTAAGTCTTCCGATAGGTTCTTAAGAGGATTGTTACCCTCCTCTCCTGTCATGTAATTTCTGGCTAAAGTCCAACGTGAAGAGGAGAAAGGAGGCTATTTCAGTCATCAATTGTTTCAGTATCATAAATGGTCAAGAAAACTTCTGATTAGGGGAAAGAACAATGGAACTCTAATATCTAAAGAATGGAAAATCTACCTTTCATACAGTTTCACATCCTAATTCAAATGAAATAGTGATAAATGAACTAGAGATGCACTTTTGGAAGTTGAGAGCAAACTTCTGGGAGGAGCTTTATTAACAAGTTTGTTCTGAAATTTTATACTATCCCAGGAGACTTCAAAATACAGATTCAGGGTAAGTCAGAAAGAGGTAGCATCCAGATCAATTCTAGATCCAAACATCATAATCTTGTTGGATTGGCGATAAATGTGAAACACATAAATCATAGTCAAGTGCTTAGTTTTCAGTCCCCAGGATAGTCTTTAAATGTATCTCTCGTTACAGTGGACATTCTTACCTGTCGCTTAACAAAAATCTTGTTCTTAAAAAGGGCACAAACACGTTTTAATCTACAGAGTGTATCATCAGACCCTCTTATGGCTGCGTCAGTAACCTGTGCCATTCTTGGCTTCTCTCTGTTGGAATTTTCCTCTTTTTGGCCTTTTGTCATCTCATTGCCTCCGTTCCCCCAGTACTTGCTGGCTTGCTTTTATGATTCTTACCCTTTAGACATTCCCAAAGCCTCAAGCTTTGACACGCCTCTGTGCAGGTTTCCCTTGGACACGCCCTTTCAATCCTTAGACCCTCCCCTTCATTTCCTTGCCTTAGAAATCAGCCTCTTACAGAAATGTCATTTCTACTTTCCGGTCCACGTGTCTTTAAGGTGGCTCTCATAGGATATGGTCAGAAGTACCTTCAGGCGTTACCCCCAACACAAATGTGAAAATTAGATTGGTTTCAATTCGTGTTGTGATGTTGACACATAATGGACCCAGTGAGAGAGATGCTAGGAAAGAGAAGCAGGATGGATGGCCCCAGGCATTTTACTGTAGCCCATTGTCTGGAGCAGAATGCATCATTCTGAAAAGGGTGTGTGTGGTGGTTCCCCAGTGAAGTGCAGAGATGGAAAGTCCCTGATGGTGTCAGGCATAGTCTCAGAGAGAGAGAGGGAGTGGGAGGTTGGATGTGGCTTCCGTGCCCATTGGAACCCATTTCATCACGGGGCCATCTGACATCAGCCCTTCTCAGCTTGCTCATTAAAAAGTAACCTTAGCTGCTTCTCCTTCTGATTTCTCTCCCAATCAGAAAACTTGTGATTACGAATTGGCTTCATATGTAGGCTTGCCCACAAGGAAGGAATGAGCTGTCCACGCCGAGAGGTGAAGTTCTGGTAGACGACACCTCTCCGTGTAAGTTATTAAGCTAGAACACTGGTTTTAAAACTTCGTCTTTGGATCTTGATTCACGCATCTGTTCCTCAGCCCCAGGATGCTGAAAGAACAAGTTTCTGACCCCGCAAGGCTGGGAGCCAAACCTTGAAGGTGGAAAGTCACCAAGTAATGCCACCTGACAAAGCCTCGTGGGAGACGGCTGTCCCGCATGCCGTGGACGATGTTCTCACCTCAAAAGACGTTTTCTCCTTTGGACATCCACAGGTGTCTTATGTTTGCTCTGTGTCAGATGCCTTTCATGAGAGAAAACCTCAGTAAATTCACCTCGACTTGAACTTGACTCGCCCTGTTAGGGATGGGAGATGTTTCCTACACCAGTTTCCCAATTTTCCCATTTCTGTCAAGAGGACCGGGATTCTCGCAGTGAGTTCAGCAGCATCCATCTCAACCTCCATAGCTCCTTTCCAGCCTGAAAATGTGCCCTGTGGGTTTTTTCAGCCTCTCACCTGTATCATCTCTCGTACCTTTGTGAAGGTTCCACAGAATCAGTGGTTTTCAAAAGTTAAGCTTTTCCCACTGTGCGTACGTAGTTTACACGGTGCTGAGGTTCTCACGGCGTGTACAGAAGGACCGCAGAAACATCTTGTAGTCCTAGACTTGCGGAAACGCTCTTTTTGGCGGCTCCTCAAGGAGCACCCCCGTCTCTGGATCTTACACACCGTCCCCTGCAGGGAGAACATCACTCTGGCTAATTTCTTCCAGGGTATTTCTCCTGCGCAGCACACAGCTTCAGAAAGGAGATGGCAGAGCTCCTGGCATCGTGTCACACCTGTCCCCTGCAGGCTGCAATCTGGGCTTTGTAGAGACAGGCAGCGCGTCATACCCCTTCCTCTCCTTGTCTGGTTCCTCGTCTCTCTTCATCCCACTCCAAAATCTGTCTTCTCTCTGGGGCTGCAGGATGTGAGGCCCATCTGGGAGCTGGGTCATCCTCCAGAGGCCTTGGAGAAGGTCCACCTCACACTGTAAACATTCCTGTCAGCCGCCGCCCCTTCCTTGCATGGGTGTTTTGAATGCAGAGGTCACCATTTTTCTCCTCCGAGCAGAACACGGTCCGCGAGCAGACTCTGAGATCAGAGATGGGAGGCTTGCTGCTCTGGAGAAGAGCTTTCATCCATACTCCGCTGCATGATACCCACTCACAAAAAGTCCTCCCGCTGGGGAAGGTTGAAGAGGAGGTATCCCTGAAAGGCTCCATCCTTGGCTGTTTATGACAACCTGGTGTGTGCCAGGTACGATTTATTGCCTTCGGAACAAGATCTAAAGCCAAGCGCTGTAACCATCGCAATCATCAATTATCAAATCCAGGTACAGTGTCTGCATCACCGATCGTCCTTGTGTGGAAGGCGTGAGGGGCTGGCCACTCCTGTAGACTCCAAGGCAACAGATGTCTGCCCTCTGCACCCGGCCTAGACCTTGGGCGTTTTAACACCCAGTTACTGCACTGCCTTCAGGAAGTCCGTCAACGTGCAGTGACCGCAGGGTGTACAGGTCAGGTATGGGGCAGAACAGGCATGGGTGAAGTGCCTCTTGGCTTGTCCTCGAGCAGGACAGCCCAGCAGCTGGGTACGTGGGGAGCTGCTTCCCTGCACAGCCCAAACCCCAGGCTCCAGGAGGAACACAGAGAGGCACCACGATATTCATGGTGGGTGCTTACAGGGAGCGCTGGTGTATGACTCAATTCTCCCATTCGCCCCAAGAATTAAGGACTGTCATCCTGTTCTACAGATGAGGAAGCTGAGGCTAAGTGAGCTGAGATGTCTTTGCTAATAAATGGCAGCGTCGGTACTGAGCGCCCAAGGGGATGGCATCAAAGGCACCTGCAGATTCTGAGTGCCTACCAAGCCGCAGTCCCCAAAGGTTACTCTCAGTTTAGGGCAGGACTCTGGTATGAAAAGCTTGTGGTGGGTTCTGCAGGGTAGCCCCCCCACCTGAAGGATTCATCTCCTGAGAGGATCATCATGAAGGCAGGGGCGGGCTACATTTTGGAAGATGGGTTTAAAGTTTAGATGTCCAAGCCATACCACAAGAGACTCTGATTTAATTGATTCACGTGGGGTATTTTTGGTAAATTCTCCAAGGGATTCAAATATGCAGACAGGATCGAAGTGCTTTTCAGGTGTACGGGGACACCCCCCTTGGTCAGAGGGGACACCTGTCACCCTGTACTCTCCTTCCCATCACCTGGGGACAATACCTGTACTTGTGACCAAAATCAGAAGTAAGGGGAGTCACCGTAGAGGTCCTGGGAAATTTGCAGTGGAAGTGGAAAATTTCCATGTGTCCTCGGATGGGACAAGTCAACAGGCTCTGTGGGGTGGGGAGAGCCTTGAACTCAGGAAGACCCCCAGTTTGGAATAAGCAGGGAGGGAGGGGAAGGAAGCTTTGGAGTAAGTGGAAGAGTGGCTCAGTGGGCATCCCCACTTCCTCTGCAATGTCTTGGGTAGCCTCATGACTGATGCGGTGGAATTTTCAAATTAAGCCAGCGCTTTCTATTAATATTTCTAGGAGTAGTAACTCCTAGAAGTAAACTGACCTAGGGCAATAAGTCACTCATTGGAGCACGTTACTAAGCGGTGAAAATTCACGTGAGTGCCCTCTGTCAGGTACGCGATAAACGCCTCTTCTACCCGGAGACGGGTTGTTAGGGGGTCTGGAAGCCGGCTGAGGGCTGCCCTGCCCGAAATCCCTCCGTACACTGAGCCGGTTGCTTCAGGAAGAGATAGAAACATTTACGTAGGAGATGTATTAGTTTCCTGTTGCTGCTCTAACAAATGACCACAAACTTACTGGCTTAAAGCCACACAAATGTATTTTCTCACAGCTCTGGAGGCCAGGAGTCTAAGATGAGTTGGCAGCTCTGCATTCCTTGGGGCAGCTCTTGGGAGAGCCTGGTCCTTGCCTTTCCCACATTCTGCAGGCTGCCAGCATCCCTGGGCTAGTGGCCCGACATCACTCCAACTTCTGCTTCTCTTGCCACATCTCCTTCTCGGACTCTGACCCTCCAGCCTCCCTCGTATAAGGACCCTTGTGACCCTACAGCCTCCCTCGTTTAAGAACGCTTGTGATGACTTGGGACCCACCTGGATGATCCAGGACAATTTCCCATCTTGAGATCTTTAACTTCGTCACATCTGGGAAGTCCTTTTCACCATGTGGGGTAACATAGTCACAGGTTTTGGGGACAAGCATGTGGACATCTTTGGGGGCCCTTGTTCTGCTTGTCACAGGAACTTACTGGGAGGAAACGGATCAGGGTTCCAAACATTTGGATATTCAATGTTGCCAGAGTCTCACTCGTGGATTGTGATGGTCCCAAATAATTCCACAGCCAGCAAATCGTGCCAGGGACCCACAGGGCATTGCTCCAGGGAAGAAGGATTGTCTGCATGGGTGGCCTGGAGGTGCACCTTAGGCAAAGGCTGGATCAGGGACCTTCAGACCCCGGCATGTGGTTGTGCTTTGGCAACAACATCCTGGGAAATGAGCAGGAACAAAAAAACCCAACTCAAGAGGGACTTCCCTGGTGGTCCAGTGGTAAAGAATCCGCCTTCCAACGCAGGGGACTTGGGTTCAATCCCTGTTCGGGGAACTAAGATCCCACATGCCACGGGGCAACTAAGCCCACACACCTCAACTAGAGAGCCCGTGTGCCGCAAACCACAGAGCCCACGCGCTCTGGAACCCGCGTGCCACATCTAGAGAGAAGCCCACGCACTGCAACAAAGATCCCGCATGTCTCAACTAAGACCTGATGCAGACAAAAAAAAAGAAAGAAAGAAAAGAAGAAAAGAACAACTCAACGAGCCCAACTCGGGGTTCACTACGGACACAAGCCAACAAGGGCATCCCTGCAGCTGTGGACCTGCGTCTCTCAGGGGGCTTATGACCTGCCTGCCCGGGTGGCTCAGACTTTCCCGAGGTGGAAGGAAGGGCGCACGAAGGAGAGGCATGGCTTCCTGTGCAGACGGTACACGTATAACTACCTGGAGAAATAAAAAACGTGGTCATGTGTGCACCCCAGGGTGGTGATGCGGAGGTGCTGGAGCACAGCCCAGCGCTCTGGAAATCTGCCTGATGAAGGCGAGCACGGGGTGGGAGGGCTCGGTCTTCTGGAAATCTGCATGATGAAGGCGAGCACGGGGTGGGAGGGCTCGGTCTTCAGCGATGCCTCTTCAAGGTTAAGGGGCACCCAGACCCCCTGGGGAGTCTTGTCAAGATGTAGACTGTGATTCAGTGGGTCTGTGGTGGGGCCCGAGACTCTGGATTTCTAATTAGCTCTCTGGATACTGACGCTGCTGGCTCTGAGCCCACTGTGAGTAGCAAGCAGCAGTCACACGGCCCCGGCATTTTGAAGGACCCCCCCCACCCCCTTGGTTTAATGCTCTTCTGCTGCCATTTTGAAATTCTTTTTTTTTTTTTTTAATGTATAAAGAGCTCTTTCTTTTTTTTTTTTTTTTTTTTTAGACATTTGGCACCTTTGTCTATTTATTTATTTATTTATGGCTGTGTTGGGTCTTCGTTTCTGTGCTAGGGCTTTCACCAGTTGCGGCAAGAGGGGGGCCACTCCTCATCGCGGTGCGCGGGCCTCTCGCTATCGCGGCCTCTCTTGTTGCGGAGCCCGGGCTCCAGACGCGCAGGCTCAGTGATTGTGGCTCACGGGCCCAGCTGCTCCGCGGCATGTGGGATCTTCCCAGACCAGGGCTCGAACCCGTGTCCCCTGCATTGGCAGGCGGATTCTCAACCACTGCGCCACCAGGGAAGCCCCTGAAATTCTTAATTCATTTTTATACAAGGGACCCCGTAAGTACTGTATCTGGTTCCTGATTTAGTATCAAGAGCTGGGTTCAAATTACAACTCTGCCCCCGCCATTCGTGCCATGTGCTGGAGGAAGGTCCTTAGCTCCCGGGCTCATTTCCTTTGATGATAAACAGGATGCATGGCAGAGGCTGGGAGGGTAAGGTGAGATGCGTAAGTCTATACGTGATGACAAGAGGATCCTGCTGCCCTTACCGGCAATTATTGAGTGCTAATTTGTGCCAATACTACGCTATTAGTATTAATTTTTTTTTTTTTTTGGCCATTTAATTCTTAGTAATCATTTCCTCTTTAACCTCACTTAAGTGTATTAAAGCCCTGTGGTAGCTTTTGTTTTAATGCGGCTCTGGTGCCATCCTATGCTTAAAGGAAACAGGAAGGATTTTTCAAAGGGAAACTGTGTAACCCTGAGGCCAGCCATTTGCTCATAACAGTTTCAACCACAATTCTTTGTAGATGTGAGTCTCAAATCCTCACCAGGCTGGCTGGTCGTACCACCAGATGTCTTAAGTTTTCCCTGAAATCCACTGCCTGGGGACTGATGCTCTCCCACCGGCTAACACACAAGGCACAGAGTTTAGGCCAGAGGGTTCAGGTCAGACGTTCCAAGGTGAAAAATCAAGGTGCGTGTGATAAGTAGTTTTCTTCTGTAAGAAACGAGAAGGAACTAAAAGCACAGGAAGAGTACACCTGTCAAAGCAAAGAGGTCTGATCAACAGTATCCCAAAGCCACAGGGAGGCTAATCCAATGTCTTGATAGAACGCATGTGCTTGCCTGCTTCTCTCTTAGGTCTGGCTTTTTGGAGCCACGTCCCTGTAGAAAAGCCTCAGGTACCACCCCTCTTTGGGTTCTCCTCCCCAGCGTGTATAGAAGAACCTTCAGCATTGCCGTTCTCCCAGCTGCTTCCAAAGAAAAAGCAGGTCTGAGGGATCAGCACGGTCACCTGCCATTGTCGCGAAATACACTCCATCCTGGCTGTCGCTAGCAACATCTGGGGGCACCTTTAACACATACCGGTTCTTGGGCCCCACCTGCAAAGATTTTGATTCAATGGTCAGAGAAGGTCCAGGTATTAGTATATTTCAGAAGCCTCCGAGGTGAGTCTAATGTATAGCCAGGTTTTATATGATGAGATTGTCTTAACCTGAGTTCATTATCAAGGATCAGAGCTTGGTGGGTAAGAGCATAAATGCTAGACTCCTACTGTCTGGGTTCAAATCCCTGGGCTGCCCCTTACCAGCTGTGTGGCCTTGGCAATTCACTTAGCTTCTCTGTGCCGCAGTTTCTTCATCTTGTAAGATGGGGGGAGGGTGGGGAAGAATAATGCCTCCTTTATAGAGAATTCAGTGAGGTTTCCTCTGCAGAGCACTTTGGATGACGTCTAGCCCGTGGTAAGCACTGTGCAAGCTTTTTTTTTGTGTGTGTGTGTGTGTGTGTGTGTGCAAGCTTTTGATAATTAAATATGCTCTATACACGGTAAAGCAATGTGATTTATGAGAAGGGTGTATAATTATCTTAAGGTGTTTTGGCTAATTACTTAGATGAAATGATTTAAAAATTTTGTGAAGTGTCAAGTTTAACTTATTTTCTGATCCTAATTTTGAAGACTTTCTTGGGCTAAATTTCCCCCCTACACTTTTTCTCCAGTTTGTCTGTGTTGGCCGGCTTAAAAAAAAAAAAAAAAAAAAAGGACGTCAGATTTTCTTTACATCTCCTAGCCCAGACTTTATTGCTAACAGGTCTGTCCAATTACAGCTAATTAGCTAATGTATATTCTTCTTTTGCACAAGGGTGTATAGAAAAGCTTCTTATTATTAGCAAGGCTTACGTTCCAAAGACTGTGATCCTCACAGACAATCCTGCTGGTAGAAGCAGCAAGATGAAGTCAGGCTGGGAATCAGGTTCCCGCAGCAAATCCAGCTCTGGAGAAAGCCTACAAATCAGAAGGAGCAAGTTAGTGACTCCAGAACAGTAGTTCTCAGAGTGTGGTCCCTGGGCCAGCAGCATCCTCACGCCCTGGGAACTTGCTAGAAATGCATATTGGGGACCCCACCCAGACCTGCTGAATCAGAAGCTCTCCCTGGATGGGGCCCAGCTATCTGAGTCTGACTCTCGTGCTGCTAAAATTTGAGAGCCCCACTCTAGTACATTTTCTCCAAATCTAAAATGATACAGTTCTGTTTTGGCAGGAAATTAAAATGAGAAACTTCTTACAGTAATTCCCACCAAATTCTTATCTTTAACCTTCCAGAATGTATTTAAAAAAAAAAAAAAAACGCTGTGCCATAAACCAGAACTACTGTAACTGTAATTAAAAGCATGAGTCAATGATTCATTTGGTTGACATGTTTTGAAAATATTGAGTTCAGTTAATTTATTGTCAGTGCCTCTGTCGGTCCAAAGGGCTAAATTGTATATTTACATCACCAGAGGCATTTCCTTTCTCTTATGAACTTCTGTGTTTTGTTTACTTGTCCTTTCCCCCTTTTAGCTGTTTTAACTATTTCTGAGTGATTTTTTTTTTCTTATCAACATAATGTTGTTATATTTTTTTGATTTGTTTCAATTATGTTTGGAGTAAGAAATCTGAAGTGGCCTACTGTACGTAACTTTTTACCTATCTGATAGAAATCCTTAATAACTAAAAAAAAAAATGTGAGATATATTTGCTTAGTATGTCCCATGCACTGACTTTTATTTTTATGATTTTTTTCCCTGAAAGTGATCTATTTTTTGACAAAATAAAATCAAATAGTCATAAAAATGATGAGCTTTACACAGTGTATTTTCCAAGGTGCTATGATTTCCCCTTTCTAAGGCATGAAACAATGTAAATTACATCTTGTTTTTTCAATAAAAGACAAATCTCTGGGAAAATATCAAGAAGTAATAACTACTAAATTATATTCTTATGTTTATAATTCTAATACTCACTGCAGTGTTTTGGTATTATGATTTCCTTAGAGAAAATGAAAGGACATACGTATTGTACTAAGATCTTAATGAATCCTGAGATTTAATTAAAATTAACCCTTCTTTAAAAAGAATTAGTTAATATGAAATTTTATACAAATAATATCTAGATTGACATAAGTTACAGGTTTTAGTTTTGTGGCTTCTGTCAATACGGATTTCAGTGTAGTTCAGTGTAGTTCCTATACACGTGAGCCCAGACACTTAAATTTGAAAGATACTTTCCACCTATCAAGAAACTGATCTCTTTGGAGTTCTGAGAAGAATTATACAAGTAAAAGTTTCATAACATTGTTTCCAAAGGATTCTGTGAATTTTGAAGAATGACGCAGACCCTTAGTCAGTATTCCTCTGTGATGGAGGATACCACTTTGTATTTGTGCAGTGTTTTATAGTTTTCAAAGCCATTTCGTGTAGACCCACTGAACACTCTTCAGAGATAAGGCAGGGCAGGTATTACTATCCCTCTTTCCCATGTGAGGAGACCGAGATAAAAACAGTTGACTCTTCTTCAGAGCTGGGTCTGCAGCTGGGGGCTTCTGACCTTGAGAGAGGGGTTTCTACTTTCCACGAATCTTATTACATGGAGATATTCCGTCCAAATCAGATGCAGTTCCCTAATGCTTCATGAAACATAACTTCACAGGACAGATGGCGGTGACTCCACCAAAAAAGTGTATCCATCCATAGAGAGTCAAGTGGGAAATAGAAACTTTTCTGAGCTAGCTGCAAACTTCTGTGTAACCTTCTCTGTCCACATGTGAACATTGATCAAGTCGTCTTTGACTGACTGATTAAAAAATACTGAAGAATATTGAACCTCTGGAACTTGGTGAAAGGCCACGGAGACGGTTTTAAAGGGTTCAGAACATTTCCTGATTCTTCTTGGGATTCATATGAGAAGAGAGTAGAACCCTAGACAGACGGAATTATTGGGGATCGGGGTGGAAATAGGGGTGCAGGATGGGAAGCCTCGAGGAGAGCAAGTTCTCGGTCATGTACCCATAATCTGTAGAAATAACGACAGTAAAGTGACTGAACCAAGCACCGCTTTAGAATGGAGGTTGTGGTCAGTGAGTGGAGGGAAATGTTTGCATTAGGCATGCTCCCAAATGTCAGGCTGCTATCCTTTAGGGATAGACAGTGAACCATCATGATGAACAGCCCAAGTTCTGGAATCAGACTGCCTGGTGCAAAACCTGACTCTGACATTTACTTGCTGTGTGTCTTGGCCAAGTCACTCTCTGTGGGTCTTCGTCTTTACAGTGAAGATAAGGACCAGGGGGTATGTGGAGCCAGCTTGCTCCTGCCTATGGGAGACCCTCATTCACATCTTCTCCCAACTCAGCATTCAGTGATGTAATATCGCTAGCTTGAAAGTGGTCATTGGTGGGAGTCTTTACACCATGAAAATTAGCAGAAAGCTACAGAGCAGAGCTTTTTTTCTGTTTACATATTGATATATAAATATACATGGAGAGGCGGGTGTTAAACACTGAGGACATCCTTCCACAGTTGTTGACAGCGTTCATTGAAATAAGTCACATCACTGGCGGGCATAGTGGCTGGGACACAGGAGGGGTTGAATTAATGGGAGCAGCTGATTTTCATCGTAGCAGAAATAGTAGAAGTTATAGAAAGAGCCCTTCCTTTGTCTATAGGCAGACTTAGGGTCAGACCCCAGCTCCACTTTTGTGTCACTTTTTTACCTGGACTCCACTTTATCCTGGAGAGGTGTGAGATACCAAATCCATGTCCTTCTTTGCTCCTTCCAGAATCCCTTTTTAATCTCCCAGGATGTCCACACATTCCCACCTATTGTACTTTTAACTATAGCATCCATGAGAACACACTCAAAAGTTTCAAAGACCCATGAATCATTACTTTGGACCTGACACCATAGCTTCTGGATTTTGGCTTTTGAACCAGTGGCTCACATTAAGGCATACCTCATCAGATAGCTGAGAACACCCCCGAGGGAGGATATTTCTTGGAGCTTGTTCTCATTTAGATTTAAATGATTTCTGTTTCCAAGCGGCTGAGGCAGACTATATGTAGAAAAAATGAGCAACTCTCTCTTTCCCTCCAAATTCGGTAAAGGAATTTCATAGACCGCACAGAAAATCCCAGGGAGCCAAATTATGGATGATAGAGCCCTGAAATGTCCCCCCAAATTTCCAGAAGTCATAGAGGATTTCCTGGCATGTCAGAGCTGGAAGGGACCCTTAGGGTGATCTCATATAATCCTCTCCTCTCACAGAAATGCCTGAGACTTTAAATCACCTGCCTAAGGGTGCACAGCTGGCTAGAGGCTCCAGCAGGAGGGGGATTGGGTCTCTCCAGGGCGCAGTGGTATGGAGGTTGCTAATCCATTTTTCAAACCCAAGAGTATTGACATCAAAGCAAATCCTATGTGACCTCAGGGGTTATCTTCTGTAAACATCTACTAATTGGTTTTGCCAACCTGAGACCTTTATGGTCTTCCCATCTAATTTCCCTTGTTCAGTGTATTTCTTCCTCTATAAAAATATCCATCTTCCCTCCCTGTCACACAGATACACTCATGGCACCTCCTTCCAGCTCCTCCCTCCACTGAGGATATAAAGCTGTCAGGTCCACCAGTGACAAGAGCCAGGCGGACCGCTCTAGTTTTTCATCTTCGTGTGGGGAGATGTGTGTATGTCCCGCAGGCTGGCTGTCTCCGGGGGTTGATGGGCCAGATACGGGGCTGCGTGCTGGATCCGCTAGTCTCCTTGGGGCTGGGGTTCCTATCAGAATGGACCCCACCCTCACTCCTACCACCTATTCTTATGTCTAACCCTGTGGTCCAGACAGCAACGGGTGTCAAGTTCCCAGAACCTTCCAGCAATTTTTGAAACAAGATGAGGCAGTGGTTTTCCATTCTTGGGTGACTTAATGTCATCATAAAACTTCTCACCTCTCCAGAATCCCACGGTGGGCTGAAATGACTTCCCTATCAGTGTGAGTAAATTTTCCTTCCTTTGGGAAACAGTTTTAAAATTTAATTAATTAATTAATTATTAATGTATTTATTTAAACACATTTATTTAAATATTTTTGATTTTAATTTATTTTCTAAAATAAAATTTTTATTTTTAAAAAACACTATTTTTAAAAATGAAAGCAATATGGTGTTGAGTTTTGTGCAGGGCTGGTGCTTCATGAGAAGACTGGATATTTGTGTGATTTTTTTTTCCGCTAGAATAGAGAAGCACTGACATAACCAACCCCACCTCCTTTTTGCCCCTTTGAGTAAGTACCCAAATGCTGTGACAGATATATTTGAAACCCGTAGTTCTCTAACTTGAGCATCTTTCAGACTCAGCTGGAGGGCTTATGAAACCCCAGGTTGCTGGGTTCCACCCACCAGAATTTCTGGTTAGCAGGTCTGGTTTGCGTCCTAAGAATCTAAATTTGGCCTGAGTTCCCCCTTGGTGCTGATGCCACTGGGCCAGGGACCACACTTTGGGAACCACTGCTCTGAAGCTTAGGGGCCACGTTTTCCTCTCGGTGCTTATCAGCCTTCTCATGTATTGAATCTCTACACTTGACCCCTTTTCGCAATGAGCTACACGCTCGAGCTAATTGGTCCAGATGCAGGACACACAGCACAGGCAGACGTAATCTTCTGAACAGGCGGTGTGCTGCTGAATACGGACAAGGGCTGTAGCTGTGAGTGAATTTTAGAGAGGAATTCGCAGCCCAGCCCTGGCCTGAGCACAGGCAGCGTGGTCTGCGCGGGTTGGATTCACAGGTCAGAGGATGGCTTTCATCTGTGAAGGCTCCACGGCAAGAGCAACGCTTTATTCTGGGTCATTTAGTTTCTACTTAAAAGAGTGTCCCCAAGGAGGAGGAAGCTGGCTGTGAACTTGCCAGAGAATCCGCGCTACTTATATATTCGGCCTGGAAGAGTGGAAATCAGGGCTACTTAAATTATGGGTAACATATTTCAGTGGAAAGCTTGTGGTTTAAAACCAGAGTTTAGGTATTAATTCCACCACTTACCAGCCATGTGGCTTGAAAGGAGTCGCTTTACCTCTTCAAGACTCATTGTGTAAAATGGGGGACACATAATCCATCAGCAGTGTTGGTGGGAGGGCTGGCAAGTACGTGTGTATGAAGTAGGTCCGATGTGAACCTCAGGAGGCCTATCACACAAGCTAACTTTATGAGCAGGAAAGTAAATAACGGTGAGTGTGCAGCCTGAGACTCGGCATTCCCGCTCTGTCCTGAGCCTTTGGTGCACTGTTTAGCTCGGTGACCTGAGCCGGCGGCTGGGGACACCCCCAATACAACATGCAGCTTGCACAAGTGGATTGTGAGAAAGTCGATGCATCACATACCCTGAAACCTCTTTGCGGTCCAGCCACAGGCACACGCTCCCCGAAGAAAGATAAATCAGCGCACACAAGCACACACCAAAGCAAACAAACGAACAGACAGCCAGGCGGCCACTGTTCACTGCCACCACCACCCCCGTGGTCCCTTGTTTAATCACTCAATATTCGTTAATACTGAGTCTACGTCCACGACCTTTTCCTGGCAAATGGACCAGGCCCACACCTTTATCAACATGACTTTGCATCACCCCTTAGGCAACTCAGTTCTGGTTAAGTTCATTCCTATCCTGGAAAATGGTAAGCATGCAATTCATAGTGACTTTTAATTTTTTATTATGAGAACGTAAAGAAAAGGACACAACAGTGGTCCTCCTTTCTCTAAAATAGTCCACACACAGTAGCCCGACTTTACCTCCTCAAATCAGACTACTCGTAAGCACTATCTGAAAACACGGCATTGGACACCCGGGGGAAATAAATGTCAGAGGCCCGGGCACTGGAAGTTGTAGCAGAGGATGACTCATTGCTCAAAATGTTATGATTGGGGAAGATGGGCTGCATACAGGACTTTTCCCTTAAATGCTGTCTGCCATCACAAAGATATGCAAGAAGAGGGATTAAATGAGAAACTGTCCAAATGCTCTTTCTGTGAGAGTAGTGTGTTAGTCAAGGTTCTGCAGAGAAACAGGACATCTATCTATCTGTGTATCTATCTATTCATCTATCTATCTACTACCTACCTATCTATCCATGCATCTCTCTATCTGTCTATCTATTATCTATCAATAGATGGAAAGAGAGAGAGAGACAGAGCGATTTATTATAAAAAATTGGCTCATACAATTAGGGAGGCTGAGAAGTCCGAGATCTGTACTTAGTAGCTTGGAAACCTAGGGGAGTTGATGGTGTGGCTCTGGTCTGAATCTGAGCCCAAAGGCAGGAGAAGACGGTTGTCCCAGCTCAAAGACAGGCAGAGAAAGCAAAATATTTCATCATCGTGGTAGGCTGTATAATGCACCCTCCACCCGCGCCCTGCCGCAAAGACGCCCCGGTTCTAATCCCAGGAACCGGTGAATATGTCACCTTAGATGGTAAAAGGGACTTTGCAGCTGCGACTGAGTTAAGAACCGTGAGACGGGAGATTACCCCGTTGTTTAGGTGGGCCCACTGTAAGATGACAAGGGTTCTTCTAAGGGACTGTGAAGGCAGGAGACTCAGAATCAGAGCGGGAGAGGTACCCACGGAGGCAGAGGTCAGCATGAGGCAAGATCACAAGCCAAGGCATGTGGGCAGCCTCCAGAAGCCAGAAAATGCAAGGAAGTGCTTTCCCCGCCTCGAGCCTCTGGAAGGAATGTGGGCCTGATGGTCCATTTTAGACTTCTGACCTCCAGAACTGTGAGAGAATAAATTTATGTTGCTTTAAGCCATTAAATTTGTGATAATTTGTTACAGTAGCCATAGGGAACTAATACAATCATTCAAATTGTTTTATACTAGTGGCTAAAAGATGAATAGTTCTGATAATGGTGGAAGGATATGCTAGCCATTTGGAAAAAAGAAAATGAATAGGGAGCATTACTTCACTCCTTAAAGCAAAATAAATTGCAAATGTGTTAAAGATTAAAGAGGAGGGAGTTTGGTATTGACATGTACACACTACTGTATTTATTAAAATGGACAACCAACAAGGACCTACTGTACAGCACAGGGAACTCTGCTCAATATTATGTAACAACCTAAATGGGAAAAGAATTTGAAAAAGAATAGATACATTTATATATATAACTGAATCACTTTGCTGTACACCTGAAACTAACACAACATTGTTAATCAACTATACTCCAATATAAAATAAAAAGTAAAAAAAAAAATACTATAGGAGCAGGAAAAAAATGGGATACTCAAAAAAATAATCTTGATGTAATGAAGGAGGCCTTTTATTTTATTTTATTTTTTTTTTTTAAACATCTTTATTGGAGTATAATTGCTTTACAATGGTGTGTTAGTTTCTGCTTTATGATAAAGTGAATCAGTTATACATATACATATGTTCCCATATCTCTTCCCTCTTGCATCTCACTCCCTCCCACCCTCCCTATCCCACCCCTCTAGGTGGTCACAAAGCACAGAGCTGATGTCCCTTTTAAAGCAAAGTGAAGTTCATAAGCTTTAAAAGAAAAGATTACTAAAACTGGATATATAACAAGAAATGTTTATGAATGAAACAACCGTCATAGGCAAAGTCGAAAGCAATCAACTCCTGTAAAAGTTTTTGTGACAAATATTACAAAGGCTAAATTTCCTGAATATATCAACAATTCTCACAAAGTTATCAAGTGTTCAATAGAAAAAAAATTGGGAGTATATAAACAGGAAATTCACAAAGAAAGACTGATAGATGAGAAAATCATTTTTGATTAGACATAATGTAAAAATTCACAATTTTAGAAATGAAAAACTATTTTGTACCTAGGATGTCGGCAAATACATATAAAGCTTCGTAATGTGCAGTGTATGAGCTGGTGTAAAGGAATGGTCCCTCTCCCACGTGGCTGGTAAATTGTAACCAGGAAATTGTAACCAGTTTGGAGAACAGTTTGCTGATAAACATAAGTTTAAAATGGTCATTGACCCAATGATTGTACATCTCATAACTTACTTAGCCTGCACCTGGGTTCAGAGAGATTTATACTACAGTGTTCATTGCCACATGGCTTGTTATTACGAAAAACAAGAGACAACCTTTGTGTCCATTATTAAGGGAGTGAGCATATAAATACGTTACACCTGTAGGCAGCCATGCAAAGGAAGCAGACTGATATTTATGAACCGATATGTAAAAAGAAAATCTTCAAATGATTAAACAACAACAAAAAATCACAGTGTAGCACGGCATATACAATATCATCCCATTTGTGAAAACTGGATAATAATATGGATATTATTAACACTCATAGCCTATATCCATATAGTATATGGAAAATCATATATATCTGTTCCACTGTATACAAAGTATTTCTGGGAGGCTTAAGTTGGTTTAATCACAGGAAGCCTTCTGGAGGCTTTCCCAGAAGTAATGACAGTTGGCCACTCTCGTTACTTCTGGGAAAGGAATTCCATATACAAGAGACTTACATTCCTTTGTGTACATTTTGTGTTTTGGTTTTTTTTCGAGATGCAATATTAATTATTAATTAAAAGTAGTTAATCAAAGAAACCCATATTGAATAATGAGTCATTAAGTTTTTTTAAAATTAGGAACGCATCAGAAACCTCTCAAAGGCAGACATTATCTGTTATTAAAGCATTCTTTACGTCTTCTGTCTAGGAGCTGTAACCACTCCTGTTATCCATACATAGAAATTAGTACAGGCAACAGGATCTCAACTAGCAAACACACACACGCACACATGCACACACATGCACACTTGGCAAAATTTTTTTAAAAAGGCTACACATGAACTTAACATTTTAGTTAGGTGATTATCTCTGTTTGGAAGGTATGTGAGTGATTATTTTTTCTTTGTATTTTTCTTTTCTCATATTTTGACAATTAGCTTATATTACTTTTATAAAGAGAAAATACAGTTTTAAAATTATTGATATAATTGAGATCTATACCAGATAATCTAAGTTATATTTGAAGAATATATACAAGATACATATTAAAGTGAAAGGATATATATCAAAAAGTTTTAACAGTAAATAGCTCTTCCTAGAGAAGATTTTTCTTCTTTTTCTGTGTATTCCAAATTTTCTGTGATGAGCATTACTGTGCTTTAAATAGAAAAAAAACTTCAATGCTAGGCATAAAAATTGGGAAAATCTCTTTCAGATATAGTTAAAAAAAAAAAAACCCCATCAGATTCTTAAAGGCTTGAAGGCTTCCTGTGATTAAACCAAATGAAAACTGTTTTTCAGTTTGTGGAATCATTTTTCAGAATGGATGAGAAAATACATTGAGTGAGTTAGTAACCTTTTAAAATCTGATCTGAAAGCAGTCATTGGAAATAAAATCTGGAGCATAAATCTACTTTGAGGAGTATCTTTCCAGTTTGAGCCTCAGGGGGTAGCAATGTTAGAGTTTTCTGTATCGTGCCTTCATATTGATGGTGATTAAATACATGAACACCTAAAGAAAAGAGAGCAGAGCATCAGTTACCTGTAATAGAAGGCTAAACCTTTGTGATTCAAACCAGAAATGACTGCAAGGAAAGCTCTGGCAAGGGGCTTGGTGGCAGAGATATGGTGTTGATAGGACAGAGAGCCAGAGAACTTAAGCGTTTAAAAACCCAAGTGAGGAACAACCAAGACATGGAAACTACTAAATGTCCATCAACAGAGGAATGGATAAAGAAGATGTGGTACATATATACAATGGAATACTACTCAGCCATAAAAAAAGAATGAAATAATGCCATTTGTAGCAACATGGATGGACCTAGAGATTATCATACTAAGTGAAGCAAGTCAGGAGGAGATAGACAAATACCATATGATATCACTTATATGTGGAATCTAAAATATGACACAGATGAACCTACCTACAAAACACACAGACAGAGAGAACAGACTCGTAGTTGCCAAGGGGGAGGGGGTTGAGGGAGGGATAGACTGGGAGTTTGGGGTTAGCAGATGCAAACTATTATACATAGAATGAATAAACAACAAGGACCTACTGCATAGCACAGGGAGCTATATTCAATATCCTGTAATAAACCATAATGGAAAAATATATAAAAAAGGTTGTGCATATATGTATAACTGAATCACTTTGCTGTGCAGCAGAAATTAACACAACATTGTAAATCAAGTATACTTAAAATAAATAAATAAGTTTAAAAAACCCAAGTGAGGGAAGAACAGTCCTGCTTTTATATTTGAGAGAGAAGGAAAAGGGGAGGGGTGGGAGAGAAAGAGAGAATAATAGTGGGACAAAGCACAATCCACTAAGAGTTAAAATACTATAGAAGAAGATGCTAATCTACACTCATGTGCTTTCATTTCTTTAAACTTTGTTTAATAGCATATCTATTCAATTACGTACTGATTAAAGCACTTAGAAATAACCAGTCTTTTCGTGAAAGGTGCGTGCTAGCACAGCAGAAAACCACCAAAAAAAAAACTGCAAGTTTTTTCAATGCCACATTAACATTCGATTTTCCCAACCTTACCGACTCAGTTGGCAAACCACATCTTAATGAGAACAGAGAAGTGATGAGGCATAGGCAAAAAAAAAAAAGCTTCTAGAAGGTGTGTTAAATTTTATGAAGCTATGAGTATTAAATTGGCGTGCTTCAGGGGGAAATGGAAAATAGTGACACCATTTTTGGCAAATATATTTTTATTATGCAATATGGAAAACAACAAACACATAGATACCCAATACCCAAATTTAATGTGTCAACATTTTGTCACATTTGTTTCGTGTTATTACTTTTAAGAAATAAAATCTTAAAAGTACTGCTGGAGCCGTCCCTGTACTTCTGTCCTGGACCATTTTCCACCCCTCCTCCACCAGACATAACCACTATCCTTCTCTTTCATGCTACTGTACATATAAATTTCCGTAAATAATATACACTATTGTTGTGTGTGAATTTAAACTATCTGTAAAAATGTCATTTTGTATTTATCCTCCGAAGAAGTGCTTTTTCCATCTTATACTATGTTGATAGGACTTAATCAGGTTGCTACATGAAGATCTAGTTAATTTCATTTCTACAGCTTTAAAGTATTCTGTGGATATAACACAACTGATCAATGCTTCCACTGATGTATATTGAGCTCTTTTCACTTGTTTGCTTTCATAGACAACAGTGCCACGAATATTCTTTATCTCCATGTACATCTGCTCTAGAGTTTCTTAGATAGTGAAATTACTGAGTCTTGGGGATCATACAGCTTTAGTCTTAATAGACGTCGTCAAATTGCTTTTCAAAGTAGTTTTACAAATTTATGACATACTTCCATCAGCAAGGTAACAGGGTCTGTGTTTTCCCACGTCCTTGTCAATTAGAATTTCACATGTTCTAATTTGTGCCCTTCTATTGGGAGTGAAATAGTGCATCATTTTTGCTTGTTTTAGCTTTCATTCTCTTGGTTATAAGTGACATTGTTTTTTTTCCATATGTTTATTGACCATTTAGATTTTCTCGTCTGTTAAATGTTCATTTATTTTTTTGTATTTTTTGGTATTTTTAAATTAATTTGTAGAATTAAAAAAATATGTCTTCTGGATGATACTTCTTTGTCAGTTACATGGGTTGAAATACATTTGCCCAATCTGTAAACAATATAAATTTATTACATTATTTTTGCCTTATATCATATGGAAATACTTACGTTTAAATGTAATGAAATTTATAAAAGTATTTCCTTTCATGGTTTGTGTTATTTCCTCTCAGTTGAGGCATCCTGCCCTATCCTAACTTACGATGATATTCTCTTTCATTTCCTTCAAAAAGTTTTATCGTTTAGATTTTCGTGTTTCATTCATCTGTTCAGCTGGAATTTAATTTTGCACACGGCATGAAGTAATTTCATTTTCTTGCTTATGAATGGCCAGTTTTTTGGTGCTGTTTATTGAATACTACATCGTTTTCTTACCCATTTGTCATGCAAACTCTCTGTCTTTTATCACATTTTTGTGTGTAGTTGGCTTGTTTCTGTGATCTCTACCCTACCCCACTGTTTTTACCTGTTCCTAGGTTACCACCATGACTTTATGAATATGGTTTTGTAATAAACCTTAATCAATGGAAGAGCAGATCCTCCCTCCTACATCTCCCAGATCTCTGCTGGTTGTTGCTTTACTCGTCCAGATGCATCTTAGCATACACTTCTTAATTTCAGTGAAAGGTGGTATTTGAAATTTGACTTGAGTTGCATTGAATTCATGGACTAATTTGGAGAAAAAAATTATCAGACACCACCATGCATTTTCAAATGTATACCTATTGAACAACTCTTACTGAGTGCTCGCTACATGCCAGGCATGGATCCAGACATCAGCTATACAGCAGTGAAAAACAAAATGAACCAAAACTCTGCATTTGTGAAGCATGCGTAAATAAATTGACCAAATGAGGAGATGAATGAGTGTGTTATAAATTGGTCATGCTATGGAGAAAATGTTACCGAACTCAGGTTCGGCTGCTCATTGCTCAAGAATCCGGTACTGAGAGACAAGTGGTGGGTAAAAGGAAAGATGGCTTTATTGAGGAAGCTGGCAATCCTGGGGAAAAGGTGGACTCACGTCCCAAAGAACCAACTCCCTGTTGTCCATCAGGGAACAAAAGGTTTTAAAGGGGCTTTTCAGGGATATACAGGCGGGGGGTACTATGTGCAAAAATCACAGTCAGCTCCAACAGTCGTCTTGGAACTGGTCATGCGGTGGTCTGACCAGCATCATCTTGATGGTTTTAAGCACAGTTAATCTTCAATTCCAGGGTCCGTTTATTCCCATTTCCTTGAAGCGGTTCTCAGAATTGTGTCAGATGGAGCAGCTTATGTCATGGCTACCGTCCGGTCATCCTGCAGTTAGCTTTTACCATTTGGTGGTGGTTTTAGTGTCTATAAACAACTCAGGAATATGTGTCAGACACTGTTATCTATGTCTTTCAGGGAGGAACTAAAGACTCTGTGACTCTGTAAGGCTGATTCAGTGTTTAAATTGCTACCAGTTCTCCAGATCTAGCTGCTATCTTTGTCACTACCTATCACTACTCTCACTATCTATATTCACCAATAAAACAGATTGTATTACAGATATATGATGGTCACTGGTTCAGCCTTTTTTTTCTCCAGCTTTATTGAGATATATTTGACATGTAAGTTTTGTGAGTTTAAGATTGACAGTGTGATGATTTGATGCACTTATATATTGCAAAATGATCACCACCACAGCATTAGCTACCACCTCTATCACATCACATAGTTGCCATTTCTTTTTTGTGGTGGGAACATTTAAGATGTACTCAGCAACTTTCAAGTATATCATACAGTATTATTATCTATACTCACCATGCTGTACAGTAGATCCTCAGAACTGATTCACCTTATAACTGGAAGTTTGTACCCTTTGAGAAGGATCTCCCTATTACCTGCCCCCAGTTTAGTCTTTAATAAACTAGAATACTAGTCGATTTCGATCCCTCTAGACTGAAATGGATTTTTTAAGACAGAAATGAAGGGCTGACAGAAATATCCCATTATCACTTCTTTCTTCTTCCATTATTCATTTTTCCTTTTGCTTTATTCAAAGCCACTGTGAATAAAAAGTAAGGCAAGAGAAAGATTTCGAGAGAGAACCCCTCACACGTGCTTGGTCTCTATGAGATGCTCTGTCATAAGCATCCTTGGGCTTTATTTGTTCCCAGAATTTCAGGTCTGTGGCAGCCAACCCATGCATGCCTTCAGGAGCCATGCTCCAGGCCTCCCACTACCTGGAACTTTCTCCTGATAGTCAGCCTACATGTTTCTTTACAGTAAGTCCCCTACATACGAACTTGCAAGTTGTGAACTTTAAAAGATGCAAACGTGCCCCTGGATGCCAGCTGTTGTACTGTACTACTGTACTTTTCAAGGTACTGTCCTGTAAGATTAAAAATGTTTTCTTTATTTTTTGTGTTTGTTTGGTTTTTTATGTATTATTTGTGAGAAAAGTATTATAAACCTATTATATTACAGTACCATATAACCGATTGTGTTAGTTGGGTACCTAGGCTAACTTTGTTGGACTTAGGAACAAACTGGACTTACAGACATGCTCTCAGAACAGAACTCGTTCGTATGTAGGAGACTTAATTGTATTAAATTCCTTCTGCAAATTTGGAATTATACCCTTGATACCACCCACAGATGTCTTTCTCGTTTGGTTGTTTATTCTATTAGCAGTTATCGCCTCATCAATCCCCCTCTTTCACTTGGTCTTCAGGAAAGCAATGTGGTTTGTATTAATATCTTCAATCGTCCTTCATAAATCAGTACTTCACATCAAGTCACTTAATTATCTCTGTTCCTTTTCTTTCAACCCTCTGCTATTTACTGTATTTATCACACGCTTCTCCAAACAAACATTTTAAGACTGTTGTAGGTGTCAAATGAAATGGCCACTGGCGTTTCATAGTGGTCTCCAAAGAACTCCTTTACTAATGGAGTTGACAGCATGGGGGACAGGAATAGGTTAAAATTTCTCACCAGAGCAAGAAAATAAGACTGCTGGTACAAAAATGAGCTAGGGCCAAGCAGTTGCCCTTGGAGTAGATTAAGGGATAATCCCGGGGTACACAAACTGGTAGATAATTTAAGTGAAGATACTAGCACATCTTCCCCTTATCTCGACCAAAAGGATTTCTTTAAAAAGCAAAATTAGGGGGGAAACTGGGCAAGGTAGTTAGCATATGCTGTAAGGAAATTCTGCCAAATACAATAAAATTTGAACCAAAGCTAAGGAAGATAGAAGAATCTGAGAAAATGCCCCTCCCCTATTCCCCAAAACACAATGTGATGTTGTAGGGAGCAAGTGAGAAGCATTCTAGAAAACCACGTGCCGTGTCTCACTTTACTCAGGACTCTTTTTCAACAATACAGTAAAATGTACAGATCTTAACCTCATATACGTGGAATCGTATAATATCAGATTTTGTGATTGGCTTATTTCACTTAACATAATTCCCTCAAGGTTCATTCATGTTGTAGCATGTATCAGAATTTCCTTCCTTTTTATTTTTAAGGGTGAGTAATATTCCATTGTATGTATATACCACATTTTGTTTTTCCATTTATCTGTCTTGGGCTGCTTCCACTATTTTTGCTGTTGCAAATAATATTGCCATGAACATTTATGTACAAACATCTGTTCAAGTCCATGATTTCAGTTCTTTGGGGTATATACCTAGAAGTAGAAATGCGTGATCATAGGCTGGTTCTATTTTGAATTTTTTGAGGAACTGCCATACTGTTTTCCACAGAGGCTGCATGTCAGGGTCTGCTTAAAAGCAGTATAGAGTATAATTTTAGCTGGAAAACTTTAAATCTGTAATAGGAAGAGTAGACATTTGGATACACGGAGATCCAAATTGACTTGTAGTCGTTTCGGTAGACCAGCAGCCTCAAAAACAAGAAACGAATGTGTGACTATATTTTCTAAAAAACATATTGCTAATTGGGTTTCTATTAATCTGCAAGCAATAAACCCATATTATTTTAAAGTAGATGATCGACAACATTGTAAATCAACTATACTCCAATAAACAATGTTTAATAAAAAAAAGTAGATGGTCAGTCTGGGACCATAGGGACACCCTCTCAAAGGGAAAGCATATTCCCCCAACTTGGCAGCGAGGGTACCTTGTGACACTGTTCCATAAAACATAGAAGAAAAAAATGCTTAATGACAAAGTTAATCGGCTTCTATGACCCCCCTCCCACCTCCATCTGCTGAAATTCTGGCTAATTCTCTGCATTTATACCAGCCTTCCCTCTCTGTCTGCTATGGAGAATATTGAAATGAAGCCCAGGTAAGCAAGAAAGGAATCCAGAGTATGTCTATTGACACTATTTTGTGATAAATATAAGACTGGATAGACTAGTACCCATTTCAAATGAGCAAACCAAAACAAAAAGGAAAACATAACGTAGAGCTAGTGGAAAATTCTCAAAAAAAAAAAAAAAAGAGAGAGAGAGAAGGAAATGAACATAAGCTGCAAAAACAGATGAAGGCTATACCCCTGGAGAAGACTGACTTCAGGAATAGTAAGAATGATTAAAAGAGACAATGTTTTACTTTTCATTATAATTATAAGTGATAGGCTTTATGAAACAAGGAATGAAATTTGAGAAGAGGAAGTATTCTGTAGAAGTTACTGTTCCCTTTTTAAGGTTGAATAATATTCCATTGTATGTATATGCCACATTTTGTTTTTCCATTTATCTCTCTTGGGCTGCTTCCACCTTTTTCACTGTTGTAAACGATACTGCCATGAACATTGATGTACAAATATCTGATAGTGCTAAGACAGTAACTGTGTGAGATGAATAAAATCACAATGGGACATAAGGAAATAGTAAAGAGCATATGTTAAGACAGCATAAAAGGTGGGATCATGTGGAGATGCTAATCAGAGGAAAGCAAAAAAGACACAAAGCCAATTAAAGAGCAGAAGATTTTCTGAATCGTCATCGATACGTCTTAACATATGACAGGCAACTTTATTTTCTTTTTAAATGACTGAAACCGAGATGTATCCTGGGGAACGTATTTAATTTTAAGAATGAATTCTCCAATCACTTAGATCCGGGTTTCTCAGCCTCAGCCGTGTTGGCCTTTTGGACCAGATCATTCTTCACTGTGGGGGCTGTCCTGTGCCTTGTAGGATGTTTAGCAGCACCCCTGCCCTCTACCCACTGGATGCCAGCAGCAATTCCTACCCGCCTCGTCCGCCCCACCGTCGTGAGAGCCAAAAACGTCTCCTGCAGGGCAAAATCAGCCCAGCTGAAAACCGCTGAAGTAAACATGTCACTAAAAAGACAAAATTGAGCCGTTTACGACATTTACAGGATTATTCAGCAAAGGTCTGGGAAGCAGGGTTGACCAAGCTTTGACAGAAATAGAATATGCCCTAAGAATTCTCTACTCAGTCAAGTGGCTGCTCATCCACTTATTTTTCAAAGTCCTTAAAAATCAATGTGAAAATACAAGTGCCCCAGTAATAAAATGAGCAAGGACACAAATAAAAAGTTTACAAAACAACCAGAAAATGCAAATATTAAAAAAAAAAAACGGAAAAAAGTGCAGCCTCATCAAATGAAAGTAATTAAAAAGATATTATTTTTCAAAGATCAGATTGACAAATTGGAAAAAAAAAGAAGGTAATATGCAGTGTGGGCTAGGAGTCCTCAAACATTTCTTATATTGTTCTGATGGCTGATTTGGACTTATGTATCAAAAATCATTTGTCTTAAAATAATCGTGTTAAAATCATCGTGAGTAAATGGAAAGATTTGTCTAAAAATACTTATTGCACCGTTGCTTATAACAGGGAAGAACTAAGTTGAACATAAATGTATTACAATAAAGGACTGATCATTACATCTATATGATAGTCATAAAAAGTCATTTTGAATAAGAATTCTTGTTAGCATGAGTAAAATTCTAATCGTGTTAAAAAATATATCAATGCACATACACACATACCCCGTGAGAAACTGACTAATTTAAGGTAATTATACCAAATAGCCACAGTAGTTATTCCTGAAAAGTAGGGTTTTGAATTTTTTTTTCTTTTTGTGATCTTTCTGTATTTACAACATTTTCCATATTCGTCATTTACCATGTTTACCATGACTTTCATAATTTTTAAAAGGCCATTTTGAAGTAAAAGTATAAACTGAGGAGAGATCTTCATTGAGCATTTGCTCTGCATTTGGGGGTTAAAAATAAATCCGTTCCAATGGTTCTAACACCATATTAGAGTGAGCAAAATTATTCTGACCAATCTCTCTCTGCCAGTTCCTCTGTTCTTATTTGGGCTGACGCTGGGCTTGCAATATTTCAGGTTCCACAGAATCACCCATGTCAGGTTATCATACTAGTCATGATAATTATGAGCTGTGTCCAAAGACACCAAAATAATTCAAGGAGGTCAGCTAACAATGACTCCTGTCCCCTTTTAAGGATGCAGTGCAGTGATCCCCACAAGCCCCGGACTCAGCTGTTCGACTCAACAGCTCACGTGAAAAAAAAATCGCTCAGTTCCATGAGGAAATTTAAGTGCTAGAATATGATTTACAAAAATTAAATTGGCAAGGAATGTGGCAATAAAGTTGTCTAATGTATTCCAGGGTGTTGGTGGAGAGATGATTTAAAGTAGCCAAGGGCAAGAGCGATTTAAAATCGGCGGCTGAGCAGTGAATATTTTCAGAGCCGTCTGAGTCTTGGGTTGGGTAGATGGCATTTTAGTTCAAAGGCTGTAGTCCATTTCAGGGTTTGACAGGAAAATGTAAGAGGCCAGCTGAATTCTTGCCAGAGGATATAACAAAGAATTCAGAATCCCATACCCAGCCCAGCTCACACAAAACAATAGTTCTTTTTTCCCTTGTTTGAAATGCAAACCGGTCAGTCACTTTTCTGTTCCTACAGTTGTAACTAATGAAATCATCTTTTCAGAGCTCTTAACAATGGCTTCCCTTTCTATGTCTGGGTAACTCTTTTCTTATTACTCTTGTCTCCACTTTCCCCCAAGAACTCAGGTCTCTTAAGACCGGTTACAGTGGCTGTAGCGTAAACATCATGTCCAGGACACGTTGCTCTTGGTTACTTTATTAGCCTGGATCCTGAAGTGAGGAGGATGACATAGAACAGAGCTGGGATATGCAACATGAGTAAAAATGAAATCTTTGTGCTCCAAGCCATGGTTATTTGTGGTGGTTTTGTTATTGCAGCGTGACTTAGCCAAAGCTGACTGATGCAGAGAAGATGTACTTATTGCTGGAATTAACGCCCATGGGTACACATGAGCTCCTAGTGTAATATCTGGCATGCAGGTGGTGCTCAATAAATGTTTGAACAAATAAATGCAGGGAAAAGTGACAGCTTTGTCATCTGCAGGCTATGAGACCATCAATTAATTTACATAATTAATGTATAATTATGTAAAATTAAGGACACAGTAAGCTGTTCTGTTTGCCATTGGTATTGTTATGATGCTCCAGAATGAAAGTGTTAAAGCACAGAACAAGCTATAAAGCGTTCCACAAATACGCTTACCCACTCAAGTTAGTGAGAATAAATATTATTTCTATCCCACCCGTTTGGGGTGAGGAGGAGTCATTTATTTTCAGTTTATACACAAGTTAAAAGTTTTTCTTGTCTCTCAGCAAGGCATAAAGTAGAGAAGTAGGGGTAAGTAGACATCAAGATGCCTAGTGTCTACACCTGGATGATTCATCAAGTAGCTGGTGCCCTTAGCCAAGACACCTCCCTTCTCTAGACTTCCACTTTCTCTATGAAATAAAAGATTTACACTAGATTGCATATGAGTTCCTTTTCAAGTCTAGCGTTCAAGTCGAACCACAGACCTTCTGAGGCTGGACTCTGCAAAACTGTAATGACAGATTCATCTCCATGTCTTTGGTTGGGGCTCCATCTGCCAACATTTCTAGATGAAAACTGAACAATGCTTCATTGCCCAGATGCTCCCAGACGTCCAGATGTTTGGCATGGAGACCTAGTGTGTGAGTGATTGACTAAATTGCTTCATTTTTCAACCAGACCTTTTGTCTGGGTTCAGAGGCAACCCCTCTCTCCAGACCTGGAAGAGAATCTTACACTCGTGTGAGGACCTGAAGTAAAGACCAAGAGGAAAGTATGGATTTTGAGCTCCTTTTTCCATGCACAGATTAAAGCTAACTGAGACTTCTTATAGATAAGAGGGCCAAAGATGTTTCACTCCACCCCTTCAATTCTTCTGCTTTAATCTCTCCGTCTGAATGTAAGATTCATGACGCTAGATGCTGTCGGCTCCTAGAAAATATAGCGACTAATGAAATCAACAGGCAGATTCCCTTCAGCCTAGCCACCACGTGAGTCAAAGTAACAGATAAAAGGAATGAACATCTGAAAACCATCTCTCTCCTGTGGTCATTCCTCTTTCTGCTCTCTCTACATGCTTATCTGTGGGTATGACTCAAAGCTCATTTCCTTATCTAGAGTTCTTCTTTATCATCTTCACAAATATATCTATTGTCATAAATCGGTAATAGTCTCATCGTAAGTGTAGAGGGAGGATGGGAATACACCTAATCCGTCCAGACTCCGAAGCTTGTCTTTGTGTCCCCGTGGGGGAACACATTGCTGCTATTAAAAATGTGATATAATTTTCAAGCACCCACAAAAAGTGACATCCGTGGTGAAGCATAACATGCTTGTATTTTTTGGTGAAAGTAAATATTGTAAAATTATGTCAAGATAGGAAATAAAGAAACATAGAAAGGCCATTCACGAATTTAACAAATATTCTTTGATCACTCTGCCAGTGTGGCCGATTAGGAATCTCGTACTACCCTGCTAAATAACAAACTACCCCAAACCCAGCGTTTAATGCAATAAATAGTATTTAGCACGTGATTCTGAGGGGCAGCAGTTTGAGCTGGACCTGGCTGGGCAGTTCTTCTAGGGGTCAGTCATGCAAGTGCATTCAGTTGCCGTGTGGGCTGGGACCAGCTCGTCTTTGACAGCTTCCAATGGGAAGCACAGTCCCTCGTCTTCCAGCTGGTTATCAAGTCTGGTTCTCAAGTGGCAGGCAGTGGTCCAAGAGAGCATGCGAGTGTGTGAGGTCTCTTAGGCTTGGAAATGACACCGCATCACTTCCATCATATTCTAGGGGTCAAAGGAAATAAAATTAGCCCAGACTCAAGGAATAAAAAAATAGACTCAGCATTTTGATGAGCAGAGCTGTAAGATCACATTGAAAAGAGTAGAGATAACACAGAGAGTGGAGAGTTGGGACCATTCCTACAAGGAGTCCCCCACACCCTTCCAGGTACATTTCCTCTACCCTTACACACTCCAGTTTCTGTTCCAGGAGGCTGATTAGTACAGGCTACATCAGCATATATATGGGCCTTGTTTTTGTATCCATTCAGTGAGCCTGTGTCTTTTGGTTGGAGCATTTAATTCATTCACATTTAAGGTAATTATTGATATGTATGTTCCTTTTACCATTTTCTTAATTGTTTTTGGGTTTGCTTTTGTAGGTCCTCTTCTTCTCCTGTGTTTCTCCCTTAGAGAAGTTCCTTTAGCATTTGTTGTAGAGCTGGTTTGGTGGTGCTGATTTCTCTTAGCTTTTGCTTGTCTGTAAAGCTTTTGATTTCTCCGTCGAATCTGAACGAGATCCTTGCCGGGTAGAATAATCCTGTTTGTAGGTTCTTCCCTTTCATCACTTTAAATATATCGTGCCACTCCTTTCTGGGTTGTAGAGTTTCTGCTGAGAAATCAGCTGTTACCCTTATGGGAGTTCCCTTGTATGTTATTTGTCATTTTTCCCTTGTTGCTTTCAATAATTTTTCTTTGTCTTTAATTTTTGTCAGTTTGATTACTATGTGTCTCGGCGTGTTTCTCCTTGGGTTTAACCTGCCTGGGACTCTCTGTGCTTCCTGGACTTGGGTGGCTATTTCCTTTCCCACGTTAGGGAAGTTGTCGACTGTAATCTTCTTCAAATATTTTCTCGGGTCCTTTCTCTCTCTCTTCTCCTTCTGGGACCCCTCTAATGTGAATGTTGGTGTGTTTAATGTTGTCCCAGAGGTCTCTTAGGCTGTCTTCATTGCTTTTCATTCTTTTTTCTTTATTCTGTTCTGCAGCAGTGAATTCCACCATTCTGTCTTCCAGGTCACTTATCCGTTCTTCTGCCTCAGTTATTCTGCTATTGATTCCTTCTAGTGTATTTTTCATTGCACTTATTATATTGTTCATCTCTGTTTGTTCTTTAATTCTTCTAGGTGTTTGTTCTTTAATTCTGCTAATTTAAACATTTCTTACATCTTCTCAGTCTTTGCCTCCATTCTTTTTCCGAGGTCCTGGATCATTTCCGAGGTCATTTCCGAAGACCTTTCCGAGGTCTTTTTCCGAGGTCCTGGATCATTTTCACTATCATTATTCTGAATTCTTTTTCTGGAAGGGTTGCCTATCTCCACTTCATTTAGTTGTTTTTCTGGGGTTTTTATCTTGTTCCTTCATCTGGTACATAGTCCTCTGCCTTTTCATTTTGTCTACCTTTCTGTGATATGGTTTTCCTTCCACAGGCTGCAGGATTGTAGTTCTTCTTGCTTCTACTGTCTGCCCTCTGGTGGTTGAGTCTATCTAAGAGGCTTGTGCAAGTTTCCTGATGGGAGGCACTGGTGGTGGGTAGAGCTGGGTGTTGCTCTGGTGGGCAGAGCTCAGTAAAACTTTAATCCGCTTGTCTGCTGAGGGGTGGGGCTGGGTTCCCTCCCTTTTGGTTGTTTGGCCTGAGGCGACCCAGCACTGGAGCCTGTAGGCTCTTTGGTGGGGCTAATGGTGGACTCTGGGAGGGCTCACGCCAAGGAGTACTTCCCAGAACTTCTGCTGCCAGTGTCCTTGTCCTCATGGTGAGCCACAGCCACCCCCCCGCCTCTGCAGAAGACCCTCCAACACTAGCAGGTAGGTCTGGTTCAGTCTCCCTGGGGTCACTGCTCCTTCCCCCTGGGTCCTGATGCGCACACTACTTTGTGTGTGCCCCCCAGGAGTGGAGTCTCTCTTTCCCCAAGTCCTGTCGAAGTCCTGCAGTCAAATCCCACTAGCCTTCAAAGTCTGATTCTCTGGGAATTCCTCCTTCCGGTGCCAGACCCCCAGGTTGGGAAGCCTGACGTGGGGCTCAGAACCTTCACTCCAGTGGGTGGACCTCTGTGGTATAATTGTTCTCCAGTTTGTGGTCACCCACCCAGCGGTTATGGGATTTGATTTTATTGTGACCGTTCCCCTCCTACCATCTCACTGCGGCTTCTCCTTTGTCTTTGGATGTGGGGTATATTTTTTGGTGAGTTCCAGTTTCTATCCGTCGATGATTGTTCAGCAGTTAGTTGTGACTCCAGTGCTCTCGCAAGGGGGAGTGAGTGCACGTCCTTCTACTCTGCCATCTTGAACCAATATCTCCTGTCATCCTCACTGTCCGATTTTCATCCTTCATAGGATTTTCTGCATGAGAAAACGTAGAGTTAACTTTGTTCTCACTCCTATTCAATACTTGTTTAAATTTACATGTAATGACTTACCTTAGAAACTAGAGTTCCCTCTAATATTTACAAAGATGCTCTGAACTCTCTTTAACTTATCTGGAAGAGATGACCATAATACACAACAACAGGGTTATAGGAAGAATTAAATAAGACTATATAAATGGATCTGTTTTAACACAGTTTCTGGTCCATGGCTGATGCCTCATAAATGCTCATTTCCTTGTGTGGATACATAAGAAATTTTAAAACACATTTTGTTAGTTCACGTTTACTTATGTTTGTACCAAAGTAATATGCACACATGACAACTGTAGTAGAAGCTATGGGTGCTTCATTTGTATCCCTGGGTCCTCACCCTGTGCCTGGTCCCCATAACTGCTGACTGGCAGTGTCTGCATCCTTGTGCCTGAGAGCTTGTTTTCTAGAACCACGGCAGCCTGCTCTGCCCCCTCAGGTACAGTGGGCTGGAAGTGCTGGGAAATTAGCAATACCCTGGGAGCAGCCTTCAGCCAATGACTGTTGGGGATCAGTGTATAAATACCCCCAGGTCCCTTGCTTCTCAGATAATTATAAAAAGATAAAAAGATAATTATAAAATGCTTGGATTATGTTATTTTCCAGTTTTCCTGTGGAAATAGCTTTAGTCGCTCATTGCAATAGCTGGTTTAATAACCTAGTCTTCAGTGGTTCTCTTCCCTATAACATTTCCCCCACTTTCTTGCAGGTAGTCTTTGCATCCCAGTAGACAACTTGCCTCCAGGACCTGATTCAAGGTCTACTTCTGGGAGAATCCAAACTATGACAATCACAGTTAAATAGCACAGAATAGCCTGTGATAAAAGCCAGGGATCTCACTCCTCAAGGACAAGTTCTATTTTTTTCTTCAGTTCTGGTTTTTATTAAGGCGCCTTCATAACTGGAGATAAAATGCTGATATCTCTGTGTTTTGATTTAACCATTTTAGGGATATTTATAGACTCCCTCTTAGGAATGATGAATATTTAATCTTTTATGAGTCCACCCGCAATGTTCAATGCTTGACATGCACATTTTTATATTTGGTTTTGTTATTGGCTACACTTAGTTTTAAATCATCTATTTAAACCTCTGTTTCTCAATAAATCAACTTCAGACAGTATATATTGACACCCGAGTTAATAAGATTAGGATGGACCCACCACCTTCTCCATCCCCCACTTCCATTACCTGACTTTGGTCAACTATACCCTTGCTCTTACTGTGTCAAGGTCATTAACATTTATCTTCTGTCCTACAGTGTCCGCACAACCTTCTACATTTTGTCCATGATTCGATTCTGAAAGTCGAAAAACTATACTATATAGAATTTTATATTCTAAAAGTTGAGGAATTATACCCACAAACACCTATCCCAATAATGTGCATGTTGTGTATGTTTTTCACCTCTTAGGATTTACTCTCAAGTGTTGTTTTTGTTTTGTTAACAGTTGTTAAATACCCACCATATGCCAGGTGCCGCCAGGTAATAAAAATACAGTGATGCCCCAAAGACTCCCAGTCCTGGCCTCAAATGAACAGATAGAAAAGGTAAAACCAAGCAAATAAATGACGACCAACGTGTAAGTGTTCCAAAGGAAAAGTACAGTGTGTTTGGTGAGCTTACAATAGGGAAACCAAATTTAGACAGGAGGGTTAGGAAAGACCTCTTGGAAGAAGCGATATTTACTCTGAGACACAGAGGTTGAGTAGATATTAGCGATTAGCATGGTGTGTGGGTGAGGGTGTTTGGGGAGAGAGGGAGAAGCAAAATACAAAGTCCCCGAGACAGGTAAGAGCCTAACATCATGATGACGGTAAACTTTGGACTTTGGCTTTTATTCTAAGCATGAGTGGAAACCATCCAAGGGGTAAGACAGGAGTCGCATAATGCCAGGGAGCTGAGGAAGGAGATTCAAGGACCCAACAAGGATGATTTCATGACTAATAAATGAGATCACGTAGATTAAGTTCTTAGCAGAGTGTCTGGTGTATAGAAAGTGTTGAAGAAATACTAGGCATTATTATTTTTAATGATCGTTAATTGGAAAATGATTTATACTCTCAGAGGTTCAAGTGAATCCCTTGTAAAATAAGGGTAATATCAACCCCAAAGTGTGAATACAAGACAGGAACCATATCATAAACTAGGAAGCGTAAGTAATTTTTGTTCACGGATGAATGTGGCCAGCGGAGTGGTCTTGTTTCTCTTTCATCTTGAGACTATTTTCACTGGTGTAGAAATTGCTCTTGGCTCTCCGAAAGTAAACCAGAGTGTATGTGCAGCTTCGCTGTGGAAGTGCCACTGGCTTCCTTTGCTTTGACACAAGTGCTTTTCTTCCTTAACACTCCCCAGACCTTCTGCGTGGGAGTGGAGGTGTCTGCCAGGAATCGCAAAGTGAGCGTTCAGCCCGGTGCATGTGCCTTGGCATTTTTCCCGCCACCATTGCCAAAACATCCAAACCTGAAACTTAGCGGCACTGCAGGTTTAACGATCCACTGACAGAAGCTTTTAGAAATGTGTGGTTTCTCTTTGTGCCAACGGGGTGTTTTTCCTCTGGTCCCCATTTTCTGCAGGTGGTCCATTTAATTGAACTTCCAGCCACTACCTTTTGCTTTGATTTTTGCAAGGGAATTTACTTGTCTTCCCCATACATTTCAAATTCCAGAATCCTGTACATTTACTGTGTTTTTCTCCTTCTCCCCTCATCCCCACTGCCTTCGAACTCCACTGCAAAAAAAAAAAAAAAGAGTAAAAAAAAATCCTACAGAATAAAAAATTTCCATGAATCTGAACTGAATCTGGCATCATTTGTACCTGAGCAGCTAGTCGACTCTGTGGCCGGATGGTTTGCCTCAACACCTGAGATTTTTTTTTCAATGACCTGATTTTAATGGTCCGATGTGGACAAATCCTGAATTCTTGCTGAAAGGGATACGTGAGACACCTCATTTCTCTAACTGGTGACAGGAGTTTATGAAGTCTGGGCTAGTCCAGTGAGGCGAAACTAAAGGAATGAATAGGAGTTTCCAGTTTGGACAAGCCCCAGCAGGGGTGAAGCCCAGGGCTCACACATCATCCCTGTGATGAGGAGAGGAAGGCTTCCTGGAAGAGGTGACGCTTCAAAGCGGCGGCTAGAGGATGAGAAGGCACGTATCCGGGAGGACCTTCCAGGTGCAAGAGGGGCACTAAGGCAGGGCTGCGATGAGCTGACCCAGGAGGCTTTGAGTAGGCTGTCCTGAAAGGAGCTGAAAAGAACATGCCAGGTGAAGGAATATAGACAGCATGTCAGGGCCCAGGGCCTGATGCAGGACTCGGAAACAGGTGAGAATTCACCCAGTACACAGGTGTGCATGCACCTGAGTGTGACATGGATGTGTGCACAGGTGCACATCAGCAATGTAAGTCTTAAGCTCCATGCTGCTGTTTCCGAGACCACCAGGCATCAGGAAGCCACATCATTTCCCAATCCCTTCAGAGAGCTGAAGGGCACAGCAGTAGCGCTTTCTGGAGGTTTTGGGGAAGGAAAACAGGAATGAACAAGTAAGGCACTTTCTGGGCTGAGACCCTGTCCGCTTTCTGGGCCCTGTCTGCTGAGGGGGGGTCTCAGTTTCCCTGGGAAGCAACGTGCTGTAGTGACTGAGTCAGACAGGCTGTGAGATCAGGGGGAAAAAATCACTTAACATCTCTGTGCCTCATTTTTCTTACCTGTGAAATGAGAAGTGTTGAGGTAGCTTCAGTCTGAAAGGGGGAGTATTCTTAGCTCCTCTTCCAAGACTAGGAAATGTGAACTCGTGATCATTCCAGGAATGATCATCTGTTATTAGTCATCTATTTGTTCTATTAGGTCACCTATTAGTTCAGGTCACAGCGTGATAACCTCTCTCCCTCTGACGTAGCATAACCCTCTCTTCTCTGCTGGTTGCCTGTAGACGCAATGCCATTTGAGGGGTCTGTCTGTTGAGCTTCTGATGCTGTACATGGGACCGAGGGGTCTAGCGAAGTCTGGGATCCTAGTGTTTGTGGCCGGAGCATCAGAGCACCCCAAGAACTCATAGGAGAGCCTGCAGGCTCCCAAAGTCAAGGATGAGGTTTGCTTCTGGTGCTGGAATTGGAGAGAGGGGAGAGACTGCAGGAAGGTGTGCTACGAGGTTTTCTGTCCTGTTTTGTTCTGTCTTTAGTTCGTGTTAAGTCATGGTCAAATACTTAAAGCTTTGAAGCAGGTTTAATGTATAATGCACCTTATATTTGTATGAGCCCAAGGCTTCACAAGAATAATAAAAGTTCAAGTTCAAGTTCAGACAGCCCAGTGGTTCATTGCTTTCTTTTGATTATTCTCATATCTCAAAGGGCTACTCATCCTTTGAAGAGCTCTGACACTGATAAGATTCACAGATAACTGACCCCAGGAGGGTGTCTGGAGGATTAAATGAATTGTGATCATACCTGTAAACAAACAAGATGCTCCTGGGAGGCGGGTCCTTTCTTCTGTGCATCCCTGGGTTGGAGTCAACCCTTCCCTCCTGTGTGCCCTGACAGTGTGCTTCCTGAGTTTCTGGTCCAACACATGTCCTTCTGCTTCCTTCTTAGGTCAGCCCTCCAGCTGGACTGTACACCCCTTGAGCATTGGGGTCATGTCTTATTCATTTTTATAACCTTCACAACCAAATGTAACTAAAACATCAGGAAGGAAAAAGCCCCCATAATTAGAGCCTCTTCTATCTTGAGCAGCCCTCCTAATAACTTTCAGGGCTGTGATAATGCATTTGCTGCTTCTCTGGTTTTTGAAGCCTTGCTGCATTTTCAATCTTCCTTCCTACTTCTCAAAGTAATAGGAAGTATAGGCTTCTTTCCAAATTTAAGTTTAAATGAACTTGGCTTTGACAATGCTGTGAACTCTTGGTGATGGGGTCCATGAGAGATGATCTGTGGTGTGTCATCAGGACACCAGACAGGAGAGAGGAAAAGGCCATTGTCTATCTGCACGGGGAGGCATCACGCTTTTTTATTTTTTTACACACTTCTGAATTTACTAAAAATGTATGCCTGCTATATATTCAGTAATTAGTCAAAGTTCATTTTTAAAAGAAAACAGGAGAACAATTTGTTAAGGGTATGCAATAAACCAAGGCAACTTGGATTAACTAATGAGGATTATGGGTTTGCACTATTTTTTTTTCAGCTTTACTTTCTTTTTTTTTTTTTTCCTTTTTTAAAAAAACTTTCTTATTGGAGTATAGTTGCTTTACAATATTGTGTTAGTTTATATGGTACAGCAAAGTGAATCAGCTATACGTATACATATATCCCCTCTTTTTTGGATTTCCTTCCCATTTAGGTCACCACAGAGCACTGAGTAGAGTTCCCTGTGCTATACAGTAGGTTCTCATTAGTAATCTGTTTTGTACATAGTATCAATAGTGTATATGTGTCAATCCCAATCTCCCAATTCATCCCACCCCCCTTCCTCTTTGGTATCCATACGTCTGTTCTCTACATCTGTGTCTCTATTTCTGCTTTGTAAAAAAGATTGTCTATACCAATTTTTTCAGATTCCACATATATGTGTTAATATATGATATTTGTTTTTCTCTTTCTGACTTACTTCACTCTGTATGACAGTCTCTAGGTCCATCCATGTCTCTACAAATCACCCAATTTTGTTCCTCCTTATGACTGAGTAATATTCCATCGTATATACGTACCACATCTTCTTTATCCATTCCTCTGATGATGGACATTTAGGTTGCTTCCATGTCCTGGCTATTGTAAATAATGCTGCAATGGACATCGGGGTGCATATGTCCTTTTGATCACAGACAAGTTCATCTTTTCAACTATGGCTGGCGCTATAATCAGATGCTTTCTCTAGAATAGAGCTTCTCACAATGCGGTCCCTGGACCAGCAGCATTAATATCAATTCGACACTTGTTAGAAATGCAAATTCTCCATCCCTGCCCCCAATCTCCTGAAGCAGAAACTTGTGGGATGGGGGCCCAGCAATACACAATAGCTGAGCTACTGAATACTTATCAACACCAACAGGGGTGGGGGATGGCACCTGACACAGCTTACTTCATTCTGCTATCAAAACAACTTTATCCTGAAAACAATTTTTGTGTGTCTTTGCCCTAAGCAAGTGGAATAAAACATCCTCACATAAGTCATAAACAAGTGGATGGAAATCATATCAAACCAATACATGACATATGAGCTCATAATGATACTAAAGAAATTGCTCACCTTTGGAATATTCTGAGAATTATCCCCATTATTTTGAAAATGTGTAAACAAAAGAAAATAATCGTGCATCTATATTGCCTTTTCTATATAATGTGTAGCACTGGGTAACTAAGTAATTAATGAGGAAAGTGATATTTTAAGGAGTATTTCAGCTAATGAAGGAAAGACGAATGCTAAGATTTGAGTCACCATTTTGCAAACACTCATGAATTAATTTGGATTCAGGTTAGATTCACCCCCTCTGGATCTAACTGCCCATTTACACAAAATACAAGGTTCATGTTAAAAGACACTATGGAAGATTCCACAGTGCCTGAAACTGCGAAGTCCAGACTATGGGAAATTCTACGGGTCAAATATCCTGGTATCTTCAATACAAATTTGCAAGAAGAAAGAAAGATTTGAAAGGAGAATCTTTGAACCTGGGGAGACATCTCAACCAAGTTAAAAAAATTGTATAAGACAATCAGAAAAATATGAACACTATAAAACTTGTAATATATTAAGGATTTATTGTACATTTTAAAAAGTGAGAGTAATATTATGATTAAGCTTTTAAAAATCCTATCTCTGGAGGTAGATACTGAAATATTTATAAATGATGCATGGCTAGAATTTGCTTCAAACTGTTCAGGGGCCAGGGAGAAATGAATAGGGGTATAGACGAAACAAGACTGGGCAGGCACTGATAATCTTTGAAGCTAGGTGATAGATACAGTAAGTTCACTATAGTCTTCTGTCGATTAACACTTTTTGATACGTTTGAAATTTTCCATAATAAAAGCTTAAGAAAAACTTGGAAGCAACCAAGATGTCCTTAGTAGGTGAACTAAGCCAATAGATGCATAAGCAGTGGTCCATCCAGACAATGAAATATTATTCAGCACTAAAAGAAAAATGAGTTATCAAGCCATAAAAAGATATGCGTATTACTAAGATATGCGTATTACTAAGATATGCGTATTACTAAGTGTAAGAGGCCGATCTGAAAAGGCTATGTATGTTTAATTCCAATTACTTGACACTCTGGAAAAGGCAAAGCTATGGAGACAGAGCACAGAGGATTTTTAGGGCAGTGAAAATACTCTGATACTTAATGGTGAATACATGTCCTTATGCATTTCTCCAAACCTGTATAATATACAACACCAGGAGTGAACCCTAATGTAAGCTGCAGACTTTGGGAGATAATGGCGTGTCATGGTAGGTTCATCAATTGTAATAAATGTACCACTCTGGTGGGGGATTTTGATAGAAGGGGGGGTAGGAGCAGGGGGTAGGAGCAAACTCTCTAGAACTTCTTCTCAATTGTGCTGTGAACCTACACTCTTTGAAAAGTAAGGTCTTAAAATACACAGACACACACAGAGCAACATCATTAGTCATTAGGGAAATAGAAAATAAAACCACAATGAGATACTACGACATACCTGTTAGATGGGCAAACAATAATAATAAAAGACAACACCAGATGGAGGAGCAACTAGAACTCTCACTGACACTGCAGGAATGCAACAACGATACACAGGCACTTTGGAAATGAACTTGGCAGTTTCTTTTAAGTTAAACATAAACTAACCGTATGATGAGCAATTCCATGCCTGGGCATTCACCCAAGAGAAATAAAAACATGTTCACACAAAAACCTGTATGCAAATGTCTAATAGTAACTTGATTCCAAACTTCCCCAAACTGGAAACAACCCAAATGTCCTTCAACTGATGCATGAATAAACCACGTATAGTCCTTCCATACAATAGAATTCTATTCACCCAAGGAAAAGGAATGCAGTACAGAGCCATGCAACAGCATGGATAAATCTCACAAGCATCATGCTAAGCAGAAGAAGCCCAACTCAAAAGGCTACACACGTGTGACTCCATTTTTTGACATTCTAGAAAAGGCAAAACAATGGGCCCAGTGGGTGGGGGTGGGGGGTTGACCACTAAGGGGCAGGAGGGGATTTTAGGAGGTGATGAAACGGTTCTATGTCTTAACTGTGGTGCTGGTTACAAAATGGTGTGATTTGTGGAAACTCCTAGAACTGTCCCATCTTCAAAGAGTGAATTTGCTCTATGTAAATTCCACGAGATTTATCTTCCTTTAAGTTCCAAGTGCAGATCTCTGTGAGAGATAACACTGGACTAAAAGCCAATGACATTAAGATGAGGTCAATTGGCCAACAACTGCCAGGGGTTGGTGTTCTGACCCTTCCTGATTTTGGAGAACAAATGTTAAGGACGGTGGAGCGCCCGGGGCTTGAGAAGGGAAGAAAGGCTGGGGGAGGGTGGGGGACAGGCAGGGGACCAGCTGGTGGAGCTTCCTCGGGAGACCCAGGCCAGCCCCATTGCAGTCCCTCGGGGCACTTGAATAAGCCATTCATTTGCTAATGACTCTTTGGGAGCAGCTTACCCGGAGCCCTGGTGCCCAACCCCCAGCCCCCGGCCCCACATACCTCCGGTGCTCATTAAATTATTTTCCTTGATTTGCCAGAAATATATTACGAGACCAAAATGATACATCATAGGTATACTGGCTCAGTCCTGCTTCAGTGAAAAGCCGGATACAGCCTCGTCCTAAAGTTCTTTCCCCTGGTGTTTCGCACACGCGGTGCCACGTGGCGGGAGAACGCGGGACCGGGGATCCGAATTCCGGGGCTTCGGTTCGGGACGCATCACTGATGGGCATCGTTCCTTCCTGAAGCCTCAGTTTCACTACCTGTCAAATGGAAATCGTCGTTCTCAGCCAATAATGCACTGTCTGTATTTGTAAGCGATTTGTAATTTGGAAAATGTTATTTATGCGGGGAAGCACCGGCAGGGACCTGAATCCCCTCAGCCGTGACCTGGGCTCCCTGGACGGCTCAGACCTTTGTTCTGCCGTTTTTACATCTGTGATGTGATACGCGCCTCCTCGGGAGGATCCCGGTTCCCGCTAATGCAGCCCCTAACAATGGCTTCGATGAAACAGATAAGCGAAGAGGCCAGAGGGTCTTCGGAAAGAAAGGGAGCTTGTAGCTTTTCAAGTTCAATGAGGCTTAGGAGGTTGGAAGGCTCTCCACATAAAGGCCTGTTTAAAAGAGCGCCCCGGATTCAAAGCCCGGGCTTTCCCAGACCCCTGACCACTTGCAGCCGTGTGTGTACCGTGCCTCGCGTTCCCTTCTCCATCATTATTTCACCCCAAGCCCGGACCCCAATCTGTAAGGACCCCAATGGATTACCTGCAAGGTCTGACTGGCGTCAGCCCTGGGAACCCCGGGCGGCAGGTGCAGTCCGGTGCCCCCATCCCAGCTCGGGGACCTGATGTATGCAAATGCTGGGGCCATCAGGCCGGGGACAATGGAGCGTCCTTAATCCCCCCAGGCGAGGGAGGGGGAGAGCCCTCGTCTGCACCCCTCCCCCCTGCCGAAGCCTCCACAGGACGGAGATCGTCCTGCACCTTCAAAGTGTGCAGCCCAGAGGGAGCTCCCAGCTCCAGCTGGGACCCCTGGGAGGCCCAGCCCAGTGCTCTGGGGGCTGCGAGGGGACCCTCAGGGGTTCCTGCTTCTTGGTGAAAACAAGCAAGCCCTGGAGGGGGCAAGGGGCTTGTCGGGGGTCTGATTAGGCTGTGCAGGCCGTCGGCCTCCAAGATGCATTTATTTATGATTTATTCCACCCAGGCAAAACCCCAGCTCTTACCCTGCTTGGGCCAGTGACTCTCCCCTTGGTGACTGAGACAGCCCTGCCCCCTCCGAGGATCCAAAGCAGAAGGAAGGTGGCTTCTGTCTGCAAGGCTTAGGTTAAGTCACCACCGCCGAGGGGACCAGGGTTTCTGTCCCCACCTTAGGTCTCAGAACCCTCTTTCATGTTCACTCTTTAAACTATGCAAGTCACCGCTCTGCTAGGGCACCTAGAGGATAAAGATGGAAAATGCATGGTCCCCGACCCCCCGTAAAAATGAAGTTGCCCCTCCCAGCTCCTCTCTCAACCCACAGAGCAACTCAACCTTCAAAGTGCATATGTTTTTACGCAAGAAAAAGTGCGATGCAGCCTGCATACAAATTAGGAAAGTTTACAAGAGAGTCTTACGTTGTTCAGGTTCTGCCAGTATTTCCTGTTCTTTCTTCCTCTTTCCAGGCGCTTTACGAGGCCCTTTCTTTCACTAAACTCCAGTGATCACTGTTCTGGCCTCAGGTAAGTACCAATACCCCGCTTTGATTCTGTTCCCAGAATTTCCCTGGATTTTGTGCCACTTTCTAGAACACAGCTCACTTTAACACGGGAGGAGGTGCATTAGGTAAACCCCGAGGTTCCCTCCAGGCCTGAGATTCCGTGACTCAGGGACAGTTGCAAAGCTCTCCGATAATGCTGCAGCGTGCACGTCTGGTATCAGATGCCACTTAGGTTTACCCCCAGGACAGGAACAGAGCTTAGGCTGATGCCTTTTGAACGAGAAGACTAAACATTTTCCCCTATGCTTTCTTATCTCCGGGAAGACTTGTTTCTTAGACACTGTGGGTCTGACTGCAGTTAGAAGAGGCTCGTGGCTGGCTCTTGGCTCTGGCACCGGGTCTGGGACACCGTGACCCTCTTTGGACACCTTGGCTGTGCCCGAGTTTGAGCCCATCCAGCAGCATCGTCTGTGGGGCGTGTGGACTTGCACAGAAGTTCACTTCCCTCCACCAAAAGCTGCAGAGATGCCAAAGGCGCCGGCCCGCTTGCACTCCTGATACGGGAGAGTCCGGTTCATTACTTTCTAATGTTTTCAGATTCAAATGATCATGTCAATTAGCGATAGGAAATCACCATTAGGTCATTTTTCCTGTCCTCTCAGGGGCTGAAGTGGGATCAATGCACGTTCTCCAGCCCTTTGTTCCCCTTGTGCTAAATAATGTAAGGAATGGTGCTTCTATTCTTGAGAGAGTATTACATATTCTAATAGATTTTCACAGTTAAGAAGGCCTTTCATCTTTGGCCCAAAGTTTCCTTTCTTGAAATTCATTTCATGACTTCATTCTTTGGGTCTCCTTTTACTGCACCCTCTCCCTTCTGGGGTTTAGATCCTAAAGATGCATTTCTTAGCATCAGTTCTGTGAGCGAGATACATGAGCCCAGCCTGCCCGGGATGGAAACAAGTCCAAGTGGACCAAATCTTTCCTTCCCAGTACAAATGGAAAGGATCATAGAAACAGACGAGTGGGTGATACTGACTCAGAGCCTGGGGTGTCGTGGGTCGGAGATTCCATTGGAATTTTTCTCTAGATTTTTTATGATTCAAACAATATAAATTGTTCTGTTGCATTCAGAAGGGCCAGGCACACCAATTAGAAACATCCCTTTTGCTTGCTGTGTTTCCCAGCCGCATCCTTCTGTACCAACACCACCTGTTTCCATCTGGGGATAAAGATGGCAGTGGGGGAATCACAGGCTCTCGGGGGCTGGGAGGGGAAGAGTATTCTCACTGGGGTCCCGTAGGATGTGGCTTTTTCAGTCCCTCTTCAGAGACCCCCCAAAAGTCTCATTTTCCAAAGATGCCCATGGAGTATTTGCTTGTTCACGGGCTGTAGATACTTTGTTCAACTCTGTGCTTCTGATTGGTTCTACAGAAAGTTGGGAAATCATTTGCAAATTTGGCCAGAACTCTTTCTGGACTTTTCTTTCAGTACTTTCCTCAACTCCTGGCAAGCTGGCTTGGAGACCCCCAAACCCTGCCCACCGCCCCCATACCTCTGCACTTCCCTTTTAGACTTCTTTCCTTCCTTGACTCTTGACTTCCAAGTCGTCGGAAGGGATTCTGATAAATTAATTCAAAGTCAAGTTCCCCTTGAGGGACAAGGCTGTGGCTAGTTTCCATCCTCAGTAGCTTGCACAAGACTTGTCTGTGCAAAGTAGGTGCTTATTCGATGTATGGTAATTCAAAGAGGCGCTACTGTTTTCGCTAAAAGATTTCAAAGGTGTAGCTCATTCTTTAACCTTCTTTCCTTTCCTTCTTCCCTCCTTCCTCCTATTCTTCCCTCTTTCCTTCCCTCCCTCCCTTCTTCCTTCCCAATCTCCATTCTTCTCTTTACAAATATTGTTGAGCATGTAAACATAGCAAGCGCATTTTGATCTTCAAGGGATACAGAAGAAACCAAGACAAACAAGGTACTTCTTGTGAAACTTGTGTCTGTTGGGGAAATACAGTAACCAGGTCTAGGCGGGAGTACGTAAGGGGAGTTCAGAGCGTGGCCGGTGCTGTAAGAGCATCACCTGCGTGATGTCCTGCAGCTACAGGGTATCCGTGGGGGTAGGAGGTGTGGGGAGAGGAGCCTCCTTGGGACTGGTGACATGGAAATCTCTCCGAAGTGACATTTGAGCTGAGTGTCGACCAACAAGAAGCACTCACCTATGTGAAGCTCTGGGGACAGAGAGTGCCAGGCAGGCTGTAAAGTGGGATCATAGACGTCCTTGCAGGGGAGATGATTGGGAAGTAAGTAGGAGGCAATGCGGCTGGAGCACGCCGAGCTGGCAGTCAGATATCGTTGGGACCTACTGCATCAACGTAAAGTCTTGTATACCGTAGAAACAAGGATGCACTTTAATTGGAAAGACGATCCTGTACCGTTGTCATTTTGCATCTGTCCTGTCCCTGCTTTGGCTGTTCTATTAAGCACTTATGACTGTGTTACAACTTGCTCAAGACTTAGTGCCCTAAAATAACAATCGCCACGTACGATCTCAAAGTCTCTGTGGCTCAGGAATTCAGAGGCCCTGGCTGGGCAGTCCAGCCCAGGGTCTCCAGCTCTGCTCGTTGGAAGGTTCGACGGGGGTGGGAAGATGTCCTCCCCAGGCGGCTAACTTACGTGTCCGGTGCTGCTCGTGGTCAGAGGCCTCAATCCTGGCCGTGCGAAGCCCTCTCTGGGGCTGCTGGAGTGTCCTCAGGACACGGGGGCTGGTGTCCTCCAGAGCGAGTGATCTGAGGGAACGAGGTGACTGGACCTCAGAAGTCACACGCCATTACTTCTACAGCATCCTCTAGGTTACACAGGTCAGCTTTGGGTCTACAAAGGGCATGGATACGGGAGGTGAGGGTCATTAAAGACCAACCACAGGTCTGCTTGCTTATCTGTGCTTAACGATATTTACGCTGGGTAATTTCCAGGATCTTTTCTAAGTCTAGTATTTTGGGGTGATAACTTCCACGAATACTCATGTTCTCAAAGGATTCTGGTTTTAATTATGTCATTCCTCTGCTGCAAGCGAAGAGCGTGAGAAGACGGGTAAGAGGGCTGGGACGAAGCTCATGGTCCTCTCAGATCAGACCACAACATACGCTCCTAGGCTTACACCAGAGCTGACGCAGTCCCGACTGCGGGGAGAAGAAAATAGAGCTGTTGAGCTTCATGACTCACCTCGTAGGATGGACTTGGCAAGCCTGAGCTCGCCGAATATTACAGCAAACCAGGGCTGTCTTCTCTGTTGCTGCTGGGGTTTCTTCAAGCCACACACGTACCAGTGTTATTGGCGGGACAACGTTATGAGAGGGCAGCCTGACAATGTGGCATTGTTCTGTGGGATCTGTGACCGGGTTTTAACAAATGACTCTTTATCCCACGTGTTTTGCCCTGGGTTGTTCGCTGCACCTCAGCGCGGGCTCAAGGGCGATGTTTGGGAACACCTGTTTTCCTGTTGTGTCTCCAATATTTCTCGGTACGTCTTTCCACTGTTCATTGGCACTGTCCTGGCAGCGTCCTGCAGATGGAATGTTGTTTCAGGGCAGTCCGGGGGAGTTGGCAGTGGCAGTTCTGGTGGCAGCTGTGCTTAGTGGCAGAGAATGTTCCAGAGTTGAATTTGCCCCAGCAAACTCCTGTTGCAACTCGGCATGGGATGGAACAATGTCAAAATTTGGAGAAAGGAGAAGAGGGTATTGTATGTCAGCCAGGGTTAAAGGGGAAACTATCTTTCAAAAGTTAAAAAAAAATTCTTAAGGAAATACATCATTGAATCACTATGATTTGTCAGGAGACTGGGGTTCAAATCCTGATGTCTTCCTCTCTATGTCTTAGACAGGGACTCATAATCTCTGTGCTTCTGTTTTGTCATCTATTAAATGGATGTGAATATCTTTGTTTGCCTACTGTGAGAATCAGATGAGAAGGTTATAATTATTAGAAAGTACTTTCAAATGTATTCACGGTTGCAGGGGAAGAGGCCATACTAGGAACGTGGCTTTGCAAGCTGTCAGCTCTGGATTCAAATTTAGTTTCTGCAAGATACATGTGCCCCAATGTTCATAGTAGCCCTATTCATAATAGCCAAGACATGGAAACAACCTAAATGTCCATCGACAGATGAATAGATAAAGAAGATGGGGTATATATACAATAGAATACTACTCAGCCATAAAAAAGAATGAAATAATGCCATTTGCAGCAACATGGATGGACCTAGAGATTATCATACTAAGTGAAGTAAGTCAGAAAGAATATCCCATGATATCAATTACATGCGGAATCTAAAATATGACACAAATGAACTTATGGACAAAACAGAAACAAGCTCACAGACATAGAAAACAAACTTACGGTTACCAAAGGGGAAAGGGGGTTGAGAGAGGGGTAAATTAGGGGTTTGGGATTAGCAGATACACACTACTATATATAAAGTGGATAAACAACAAGGTCTTCCTGTATAGCACAGGGAACTGTATACAGTATCCTGTAATAAATCATAATGGAAAAGAATATGAAAAAGAATATATGTATATATAACTGAATTACTTTGCTGTACGCTGGAAACTAACAGAACACTATAAATTAACTATACTTCAGTAAAAAGAATAAAAATTTAAAAAAAATTAGTTTCTACAGTTGAGTTGTGACTTAGTCCCATGCTTCTCAAACTTTCATGTGCTCACAGATCCCTTGGGGGCCAGGTTAAGATGCAGATTCTGATTCAGCAGGGCTGGGGGGGGCCTGGGGTCTGCATTTCCTGGTGATAACTAAGCTACCGGTCCTCACTTGGAGGGCAAGGAGTTAGCTCCCCTAAGCTAGGGATTCTTAGCCCTGGTTGCCCGTTGGAACCATCTGGGAGCTGTAGAAAGATCCAATGCCTAGATGGCATCTCAGATCAATTAAATCAAAATATCTGAGGATGGAACACAGCATCAGCATGTTTGTCCTAAGACTTGGTTTATTAATCTGCAAAATAGGAAAAGAATCGTCTTCCCCTCATAGACTTATATTGGGATTCAAATTTTATAAGTATCTTCACACAGTGTCTGTGTTCTAAAAAAACTATCAACAATGTATAGATAGTATAGTGAGTTTGAATTGACAGAGTACTTGTACATATCAATTCTCAGAAAACCCTGGGAGATAATTCTATTTTCCAGACTCTGAATTGGGAGATTGGGATTGACATATATACACTATTGAGACTATGTATAAAATAGGTAACTAATGAGACCCTACTGTATAGCAGAGGGAAATCTACTCAGAGCTCTGTGGTGACCTAAATGGGAAGGAAATCCAAAAAAGAGGGGATATATGTACATGTATAGCTGATTCACTTTGCTGTACAGTAGAAGCTAACACAACATTGTAAAGCAACTATACTCCTATAAAAATTAATTTAAAAAAAAAAGTGTCTGCAGCAGGAGATGCTATAGCTGAGACTTGAACCCAATCTCCTCACTCGTTTCAGGGAACAACTATGTGTCTACACGTGGCGCAGCTATGTAAAGTATTGCCTAAAAACCTCTTCCTTGGGATGTAAAGCTGCCTACGTAGAGTATTATCACCACAGAGGTAGCCGTCCATTCCTGGATTTCAATCACTTCACCTCATTCTTTTTTTTAATTAATTTATTTATTTTTAAATTGAAGAATAGTTGATTTACGATGTGGTGTTAGTTTCAGGTGTACAGCACAGTGATTCAGTTATACATATACATGTATCTATTCTTTTTCAGATTCTTTTCCCTTATAGGTTATTACAAAATATTGAGTAGTTCCTTATGCTATACAGTAGGTCCTTGTTGGCTATCTATTTTATATATAGTAGTGTGTATATGTTAATCCCAAACTCCTAATTTATCCGCCCCACCCCCATCTTTCCCCTTTGGTACCCATAAGTTTGTTTTCTATGTCTGTGAGTCTGTTTCTGTTTTGTAAATAAGTTCATTTTTGTATCATTTTTTAGATTCCAACATATAAGTGATACCGTATGGTATCTGTCTTTGTCTGACTTACTTCACTCAGTATGATACTCTCTAGGTCCATCCATGTTGCTGCAAATAACATTATTTCATTCTTTTTCATGGCTGAGTACTATTCCATTGTATATATGTACCGCATTTTCTTTATCCATTCATCTGTCGGTTGATACTTAGGCTGCTTCCATGTCCTGGCTGTTGTAAACAGTGCTGCTATGAACACTGGGGTCCGCTGTCGTGAGGAATGAGCCACAGGTGGAATTTACTTCCTTTGCTCTCTGAAGAGAAGAGGACGGTCTGAACGCACACCTGTGAAAGCTGTGTCTGTCCTGCCTGCTCCAGGAATGGATCTCACTTTAGTTCAGAAGGAAGGGATGTCAATATAGGGCCTGATGTTGGATGAAGCAAAGAGAAATGGCCTTTTTGGGCGGCAAGCCACCCCTTTTGTTCCTGAGCTTTAAAGTGGGTAAGTTGCCATTTGGGACCAACGGAGCATCCCTGGGTCCCTCTGACTTGCTCCTTCCCTTTGTCCCTCTTCCCCTGGAGGATGAAGAAGAACTAGAGAAAAGAGAAACCGGTGAGAAATCACTTTTTAAAAAATCCATCTTTACTGGAGTTCTGAAAAAAAACTGGGGGGACTCCTAAAAGGGTATGTGGTCTCTTTTTGTTCCAGGGCTGAGGTTAGCCGTGGAAGTAGGGCCTGGAAGAGGCGATGTTGTAAAAATTATGCAAGCAGCCTACTGGGATGAGATCATTTCAACTTGGGTGTTTAAAAGCGCCTGAACATTGCATGCAAGGAACTCATCAGATCCCAGCAAAAGGCTGGCATAGCACACTCTGAGATGCTCTCAAGGGATTTAAGGATTGCGCCCTGGAACGTTCCCCTTTCCTGTTTCCATCCTGATGATTGAGAGAAATGGCTTTGAGGGGGAAGAAAATCTTCCGTTTGGCAACTGCACCAAATAATGGATAGAAAATAGTATTTTAGATGTAATTGGTGTGTTTTCAGAATTGGTAGAGACCGAGAGAGCTCTTATTTATTTTGAAAAAAAAAGGAACTAAATAGAAAATAGCTGTGTTATTGAACAAGCCACTGAAACACACCACACAGGGGAATTATCTTCCAGTTGCTGACAACCTAATGTGGGCTTCCTTTCTTGTCATAGGCTTAGATATGAATCCAGAGCTGATGAGTTTTCCCTCTTATGGGATATTTCCTCTTTGTAAGGGTACAGAGATATTAAGACACCTTGGCTAGTACCTTTTGTCCTGGCGAGGTCCCCAGAACACCCAGATAATCAATTACAGGATATTTTGGCTAGACCAGGTGTAGGTAGGTGTCCCATCCTTGTGGGTGGATAGAGCTATCCCTACCCTGGTAACAAGACCTTTTGGGAGGGGAGAGAGGAAACTCTGGGCTCCTTTGATGTGAGGCTCAAAGTTATTACAACACGTCTGGAGGGCTGAGGTTGCCCACTTGGGGCCAGTTGTCAGAAAATGAGCATCTGGTCTCTGGGGGGAAATTATAGTCAAGAGTCAAGGCACTCTTGTCTGGTGACCCCTGGCTTAATAGTAAGGAGCCAGATCATCCCAAGACGATGGCTCTGGGCTCAGGGTGAAATATCTTCTGCTCTAGGCTTCCAGGAATAATGAGTACACTTCCAGGAATAATGAGTATACTTTTGGGGAAGCATATGCAATTTTTTGCACTTACTTGCACTTACCTGTGCATGTATTGTAAAGGAGCTGCAGTGTAGGAAACCCAGATCAGCATCATGAGGCTCACCCATAGTGAGTGTAGCCCTTCTTCAAAGCCTGAGAACGACAGCTATGTACCAGCTGAAGGCAGGACCCTCCACGGACCTACCAGACAAGGGGTTTCTTACCGATGACGCGATTGTGAGCAACACAGAATCCCCTGTGACAGGTAAATTTCCTCATGGTTTTTGGACTTACCACGGGAGGGAGAGAAAAAAAGCCCTTCTTTCAATTTGTGGAATAAGCCCTGGGAGTCATAATCTGGACACACAAGAAATACGATCTGAAGATGCACCCTTGGGCAGTGAAGTGGGATGTATCAATTACCCTTGACTGTGGAGCAGCCAGATTTCCCAAAGGCAAGTCTGATCAAGAGAGAGAGTGGCACGCGCTCCCAGGAACCCTCCACCATCTCTTCCTTTGCAAAGTTTTCTAACAGCAGCGGCTTTCAAATGTTTCCTGACACATTATGAATGATGAAAGATAGATTGTGCGCCAGGCACACAGGTGTTTGGGAAAATCCCTGCCTCTCTGGAGCTGACACTCCAGTGGAGGGAAACAGATAATAAGGGGTAAAAAATAATAAGTAAGTGAATTATACAGTATGTTGGAGGTGACAGGGGCTGTGGGAAATAGTAGAGCATAGTTGGGGGGGAAAGGGACAGTCCCGGGGGGCAGGGGGGTTGGCAGTCTGCGATTTTAGGAAAGAGACCAGTTCTCACTGAGAAGGTGCTATTTGAGCAAAGATGTGAGGGAGGAGTGGGGAAGGGGGATTTATGCAGAGCAAGTGGCCACTGTGAAGGTCCTCGAGCGGGGGTGTCAGGCATATTTGATGGACAGCAAGGCAGCCAGTGTGACCAGAGCCAAGTGAAGGAGGAGATTGGCAGGAGATGGGCCAAGGGGGTAAGGGGCATGGGGTGGGTGAGGGTCATCAGACCATGGAGGGTCTTGTAGGTCATCGCAAGCCTGTGGGCTTTCTCTGCCTGAAATCGCCACTGGAGGACTTTGAACAGAGGAATGGCGTATTCTGAATTATATTTGAAAAGTGCATCACTCCCACTATGGTGCCAAAGGAGAATACTGGGGGTGGGGGGAAGGCTGGAAGCAAGGAGACCAGTGAGAGGTTATTGCAGTGACCCAGGCAAGAGATGCTGGGGGTCTGGGCTGAGGGGCGGCCATGGAGATGGGGAGAGAGTCTGCTTCTGAGTCTGTGTGGTGCAAGCTGCCTGTGCTCTCCCTACTCCCCAGACCTCACCCACACTATTCCGCAGACGGCTTCCAGCTGCCCTGTATCTGCATCTTTGTGTCTGAGAGCTTTTTCTCGGGACCTCAGAAGGTCACCTTGCCCACAGTGCCTCTCCAGGACCACCATCCAAGGGCTCACTGAGGGTATGATTTGTTGCCCTGGGACCAGCCTGACATAGCATCAGACCCAGGAACCCACTTTCCAGCCAAAGGGGAGGGAGGTGGGCAGATGGCTGTGGAGTCATAGGCTGCATCCCCAGCCCAGAGATGCCATCCGGCAAAGCAGGGAGCCCTGTCCTTCAAGGCGAAAAGTCTGTATCAGATCCTCCCAGGTGGGGCCCAGGAAGTGTGTTTCAACAAGCTTTCTAGATGATTCTAATGCATGCAGAATTACAGGGTGACTGCATTATACGGTGCCTGGTCCACAAGAGGGAGAATACCTAGGGTCAGGAACTAAAGGGTTCTGTCTAGCCGTCTGGTTAATAATTTGTCCCTAGACTTTTTTTTTTTTTTTTTTTTTGGATTTCCCAGTTGCACAATCATACTGTGAAAAATGAGGTTGTTTTTTTTCTTTTTTACGATCTTTATCTTTTATTTCTTCTCGTTGCCTTTTTGCAAGTTAACTGTGAAGTTACATACAAGTGGCAATTGTGAGTATCCCTGTTCTCAAGCTCAAAGAGAAAAGCCTATATTATTTTGTTATTGAGTACAATTCTTACTGTAGTTTTATTGTACATACTCTTATTTTATTAAAGATGTCTCTTTTCCTAGTTTGCTAAGATTTTTTTTTAATCTCGAATAGATGATGAATTTTATCATATGCTCGTTCTGTCTCTATTGAGATGATCATAAGATCAACTCTCCTTTATTAATTTTCTCTCCAGGCTCTTACAGAATATAAAACTTCCAAATGTACCTTAAAATCTTCCTGGAATATACCTTAGGAAATGATGACTCCTCTAGATTGGGATCTTCCCAAATTATCTGGCATTTCTATCATTTCCCTCCCCATTCTAGACCTGGACCCTTTGAATGCTGTATTCTCTTGGGAGGACAACTCACTCTTACATAATGATGCCTTCTTCCAAATCTCAGTGTCTGAATTATTAGCTTTATGCTCGGAGTCTTTCAGGACTTTGAGGATTCAAAATGCTTCTCTTTCCCAAAAAGCCCATGCTTACAAACAAAATTTTAGCTTAAAAACTATTATACCATTTTACAGTTTTATGAGCCAATTTTAGAAGTAAAAAGTGAAGGCTTTGACTTTTCGTTTTCAGAGTTTGGTCCTCTGTTGGGACAGCAAACCTCAACCTCAAAATGCAATATTTCTAACGTTAAGTGCCCAGAAAGCAAAAATGAATTACTGAGGGCAAAACATAGTTAATTTTTTCAAAACACCGTACTGCTATTTCTTCACTGACTTGAATGGTGATAAAACTAGGAGGGGGATCCAGGTAGGAATGTACTGAAATTGTCCAGGTGACAAAGGAAGGTGGCTTGGTCTGGAGAGAGAGCAGTGGAGAGAAATGGTTGTGTTCAAGGGATATTTGGGGAGTCGAATCAATTAAACTTGAGCACTGAGGCTGAGGAAGGAGTCGTGGATGGTGCTTGAGATTCTGAATGGATGGTGGTCCCACCTTCTCAGACAGAGTTGATGTTGCTGAGAATATCGTGAGTTCAGTTTTGGACCCAGTTAGGTTGAGGTGCCTGGAGAGACATCCGTGGGCTTATTGCTGATGAGCAACTGGGTGTGTACGCCTAGAGCCCCAGGGAAGAAGCCTGGGCTGCAGGTAAAATCTGGCAGTGAACTTGTAGGTGTTCACTGAAGCCACGGAAGTATATATAGATTGGAGGATCCAGGGAAAGAGCACAGAGTGAAAAGAATGAAACGTTCAGGGCTGAACCCCATGGAATTTCAGCTTTAAATTAATAATACACTTAAGCAAAAAAAATCAGGTTACCAAACTGTATATACCATGTTGTATATTTTTGGATAAAAAAATCATATGTTTATGCACAGGGTTGATTTGCAGTGGTTATATACCCGATAGTGTAACAGTCAACAAACCTTGTTTGGAGTCTCGTTGTAACAGTATTTTGAGTATTGCTTGTTTATACCTTTTTGTAAAAAAGACTGGAAAGACAAACAGTAGTTCTCTCTAGTTGATGGGATTAAGGATAACTTCTCTTTATATTTTCTAGACTTTTGGCTAAGAACATGTCTTTAGTGCTTTGTTTCTAGGATTTGACTTTAGTAAGTGTAGTAAGGATGATGTGTCCCTGTTTAAAAAAATAAGGATTTTGCGGGATTGGGGGGAGGGCGGTGGGAGAGAGAGATGGATTGGGAGTTTGGGATTAGCAGATGCAAACTATTAAAAGTAGGATGGATAAACAGCAAGACCCTAATGTGTAGCACAGGGAACTATACTCAGTATCCTGTGATAAACCAGAATGGAAAAGAATATGAAAAAGAATGTATATATAGTAAAACTGAGTCACTTTGCTGTACAGCAGAAATTAACACAACATTGTAAATCAACTAGACTTCAATGAAATGTAAAAAATAAGGATTTGGGGTTAGATTCATGATTCTAAAACATAGTTGATCATCAAAATCAGCTGAGGAACTTTTGTATGATGACTATTGAGGCCCTGCACTAGAGGTACAGAGTCTGGGTCTCTGTGTAGGTGACTCAGTCACCAGTGTTATCCCAAGTCACTAATGGGTGATGAGACTGGGTAATTTTGGGGCTAAATATTTTCTAATGTCCACTCTACACATTTCATGAGTGTTGGTATGAGAATGGGATGTAAAAAACATTTGGCCAGGGACTTCCCTGGTGGTGCAGTGGTTGAGAATCTGCCTGCCAATGCAGGGGACACGGGTTCGAGCCCTGGTCTGGGAAGATCCCACATGCCGCGGAGCAACTGGGCCCGTGAGCCACAATTACTGAGCCTGCACGTCTGGAGCCTGTGCTCCGCAACAAGAGAGGCCGCGATAGTGAGAGGCCCGCGCACCGTGATGAAGAGTGGTCCCCGCTCGCCGCAACTAGAGAAAGCCCTCGCACAGAAACGAAGACCCAACACAGCCGTAAATAAAATAAATAAATAAAAAATAAAATTAAAAAAAGAAAATGCTCCCTATTTCAAAAAAAAAAAGAAAAAAAAAACATTTCGCCAAAGAAGGAGGGTTTAATTTGTAAATATTAATTGCCCTAAATGATAAAAATAGCTAAGAAACAAATTTTTGGACTGAAAGTCAAATTAGGAGATGACTATTCCCATTACAAAGAGATTCAGTGTGAGATTTCTTTAAATAGTGTCACTCTCAAGTTTACAGAAATATGTGGATGGATTAGTCCCTATTTTTCAGGAGTATATTGGAAACTTGAGCTCTAGAGCCAGACCCACTGGAATCACACAGTAGTTCCAAGTCAGCTGGAATCCCTAACACGGAAGAGACACGTCACCTGGCATCTGGGATGATCTGAAATGAAGAGCCAGACCATTCACAAGAGGTGCAGAAAAAGGTTTTATGTTCCAAACTGAATTTTAAACACCATGAAAAAACATTAGATTTTAGCTAAAAAAAAACCTAGCAAGACCAAAAAATGTTATTTTATGTCAAATACAGTAAACTGAAACAATTTGATAGGATGGCTCCAACAACAAAGGCATTAACAAGTCAGGAGAGAAAACATAAACATTTTGGCTTGATGGGTACAGCGCTGGAGGGGGAGACTTCGGCGGGGTCTGGCTGCACCGAAGCATCGCCAGGACAGCTTACCTAGACCCTACCCGGATCAATTAAGTCAGAACTTCCAGGCCTGGGGCCTTGGCATTGGACTTTTTAAAAAGTTCCTCCAGGTTATTCTAATGGGCAGTCAGGATGGAGAACCTCTGAATCCAAGTGCACTTTTAATTGGTTATACTGCCCTATTTTACTTCCTGATTCCATCCATTTCTGGAGTTCCTGCTCTATCCCTTGGTAGCAGAGGGAGGCCCAAGTCTAAGGGGTTAGAGTTGGGACCAGAGACAGCTTCATGGACCCGTGACGTGTGCTGTCACACCAGGGTCCATGCTCAGAGGAACCCACACTTGGCTTAATGCTCCACCACTGTGGTCTTGAACTTTCTGACAGTTTTGTCTATGAACTTCTGATTGGTAAGTGAAGTCTGATGGCAAAACGGGACATGCCCAGAAGCAGAAGAGGTACAGGTTGCCCCACTGGCACATGGCATTCACGATGCCCCGTGAGCACAGAACTCTGGTAGAACCGGGATGCCTGGGATTCAGCGAGAGTCCACGTGTGCACAGGGGAAGCACAACTGAACGATCAAGGGCACTGGGCCGCCGAAAGGCCATGCTTTCCGTGTGAGCCAGAGCTTGCTTCAAAAGCAGAAAGGTGGCAATGGCCTTGTAAATATCATGATGGACTATGGAACCTTGCTGTATCCTTTCTTATTTATGTTACTTCTCTGGAGCAGCCAACCATTTATGCTGACAATGATGACTTAGGAGGAAAGAAAATCTCTTTTCCTTTTGTCCTTCCTCACTCTTCAGTAAGCCAAAGGTGAGAGAGTTGGTAGAATGGGCAGGTATCAAAAAGTGAAGCAGAAAGAGTTGAGTTACTACTGGGCAGTGTTTCTGCTATTCTGGTAAGATTGCTACGAAATACAGGGTGTGCAAATCTGGTGGCTCTGCACGTGACTTAAATGCCCTTATGTTTGCAGTTAAAACTGGCAATGCACAGTATAAAGATGAATGATCAAATGTACACTAACAATTTAAAATTTTAGTTCCTTTAATTAGCACAACATTAAATAGCCAATCACACTATGACAAGTCAAGAGAGAGACTTCAGGAGAAAGGAAAAATACTTTTTTCTTGCTTTTTTGAACAAAGGGCCCCCAATTTTCATTTTGTACAGGCACCTGAAAATTGCGTAGCTGGCCCTGATGGGAAGTCATCTATGGACAGAAGTGCCCCCCTACCTACTCGCCCACCCCCCCAACACAAGCTCCGAGGAGCCTGGCCTGAAGGACCACAGGTACACAGCCCCCCAAGAGCTGAGAACTGCTCTGGGGGAGATCTGACCCCACAGAAGACGCTGAGACTTCAGCTCTGTGGCTGGAATCCTGACTGACTGTTTCCAGACGGTCCAGGCTGCCGTCAGAGGAAGATAATGAGCAGCTCCTTCTGAGGATGAGCTCAGCACAGGCAGGAAGGACGATCATTAGCAGCTCTCCTGTGGATACACGAAGGCCAGCAAAAGCGTCTGCAGACAAGTAATTTGACTGGGTGTGTTTTGACAATAAACTCAAACCAGACAGAAGTTGGGTGGGGAGGGGAGAGAGAATGCAGAGGGAGAAGCCATGAACTTTACAGGAGAAAGTAACTATTTTCCTTCATACTCGTTGCCCCAGAGCTGAGCCGCCGAGAGCAAGCTTCCGGGGGAGACGGCGCGGTCTGATGGGAAGCACCCTGGGCTGAGTGTCAGGCACTGGGCATACCGGCCCATCTCTGCTGCAGACCAGCTGGCCCACCCAGGGCAGTGGTGTCAGCCTTGCTCAGCCTCTGTTCACATCCTTCGGAGATTTCTGTAACCCAGAACTTATCCGTATGCTTAGGAGGGAGGGATGGGGAGGGACCCCTGAGCCTCAGCCATCACCTTCCTGCCTTACGTCAGACTAGAGGGTTGCCGGGGAAACAGCCCTCGATTTGGGAGTAAATGGGTGAATGTGCCCATGGACCAGTCACACTGAGGACAGGGCTCTCCCCCGGGCACCGGCAGGAGGGGGCCAAGTCTGCATTGTGGATCTGTCAGACATCTGCTGTAATTCATGAAAACCGTAAGCTCATTTCATTTTGAGCTCTAGCTGTCTGGACTCTTTATCTACTTTTAGAAATCCACAGATTAGCAAGTGCAGTCAAACATGTTGCTCAGGTATAATAAGGTCAGTTGCCAGGGAACCGAAGAGTGTAGACTAATATCCATCATGGTTCCTGACACGTGGTACTCGCGTCGCCGGCTCTGCACTTCACTCCCAAGAGCGCTGCTTACGGGGGTGTCTGTGCCTTTGGTCTTTGCTGAGGACTTTCCTTACTGTGGCGCCCAGAGCATCACTTTGGCTTGTGTCATTTATTTATTTCCGAGGCAGTCATTTTCAAAGTAGAGATTTGAACCTTGTATACGAAAATCCATTCATCAAACACTGTTAAGTAAGAATCTGCTTTATGCAAGGAAGATTTTTGTTCTGAGACTATGGGCCATCGAGAAGATGTCTAAGATGGTCTTTGTCATAAAGCAGTATTTCTCAGTCTTTTTGTCCTTATTGATCTCTTAAGGAGAAAAATGTTGATTTAAATTCTCCCGCACCAAAAGGAATTAAGTCATCAGGAACACGATTTCATCGGGAGGGTGGAGGTTTGAAGAACCACAGACCACTGAGCTAGCTAAGATTTTTTTTTTTTTAATTATTACTCTTTATTTTACTTATTTATTTTATTTTTGGCTGCGTTGGGTCTTCGTTGCTGCGCGCAGGCTTTCTCTAGTTGTGGCGAGCAGGGGCTACTCTTCGTTGCAGTGTGTGGGCTTCTCATGGCGGTGGCTTCTCTTGTTGCAGAGCACAGGATCTAGGCACGCGGGCTTCAGTAGTTGTGGCTCGTGGGCTCAGTATTTGTGGCTTGCGGGCTCTAGAGTGCAGGCTCAGTGGTTGTGGCACACGGGCTTAGTTGCTCGGCGGCATGTGGGATCTTCCCGGACCAGGGCTCAAACCCATGTCTCCTGCCTTGGCAAGCGGATTCTTAACCACTGCACCACCAGGGAAGTCCCTAAGATTTTTTTTTTTCATACTTCCCAAGAACCAGCGTTCCTGGTTGGTTGGAGGCAATATGGTCCCCACCGAGAAAGCATCCCATAAAGGACCCGTTGGTAGGATCCACTTGGAAGAGAGATGTGAGGAGGAAGACGAGCTAATACAAGCCCAAAGTTTGGAATCAGACATCCTGGGCTGACTTGGCACAAGTACTTCTGGTCCCCAATTTCCTTACTTGTAAAAATGGTCCAATGATGGTACCTTCCTCATAGTGTTATGTGAGGATTGTTAGATAATACTTACACAGGACCTCGTAAAATGTCTGGCATGAAGTAAGCACTAAATCAATGGTAGTTTGGGACCAAAACCTGTATTTGTTATCTCTTGATGCATAATAAATTGCCCAAACTTAGAACAGCAGATATTTATGATCTCAGGTGGCTTCTGAGGGTAAGGAATCCAGGATGAGCTTACCTGTGTGGTTGCAGATAAATGGAACTGCCTTGGAGACGGTCGTTTTTAGCACTGCTAGGCTATATTTTAAGTGGCATAAGGACGGCACATCAAAACTCAGCATAATTTCCATAAAGACATTGTTGAGGATTTTATTCATTCTAGTACATGTGTTCTGTCCTGTTTTTGAGGACCTGTTGGAGAAAAGTATAAGAAATAGCTGTGCTTTCTGGGAGCATTTGGTTTAGGAGTGCCACTTAAGGATGCTCTAAATTATGCAATAATCTTATTTCATTCTTCATTTTGGAACTAGCAAATGTAGAAAGCAAATGTACAAGGACTGTATAATATTTATGTGTATTAGCTTCACGCCTGACTCTACTGGATGTCCCTGTCCTTTTGCTTTCCCTTTTCTGTCTCTCCTTCTTCTACTCTTCGGTTTTATTTTATATATTCTTGTAAGCTTCCTTAAAGCCTGTCTAGAACAAGACATTAATACATAAATAAGTAAACAAAGCACGACATATAATAATTATATGTATATGTACATAAATACAGATAATCTAAGAAGGATAAATTTAAAAATGTTAGTCACATTTAAAATTGAAGTGAAAAATAATGCCATTTGCAATAGCCTCAAGATGTGAAACTGTTAAAAGAAAACAAATTATATGCAAGACTTCTACGTTAAAAAATACAAAACATTGCTGAGGGAAAATAAAGAAGACATGGATTAGAAGACTGAACATTATGAAGATAGTAATGACCCCCAAACTGATAAAAAGACTCCACACAATTCCAATCCAAATTACATCAGGCAATTTTGGTAGCAATTGACATGCTGACTTTAATTTTATATTAAAATGTAGAGGACTTAGCATAGCCCAGAGAATTTTATGAAATGAGAAAACTGGAGGACATAGACTACTAGATTTCAATATTCACTCTAAACCTACAGTAACCAAGGCAGCATGGTAGTGGAGCAAGGGTAGAACTATAGATCAGTGAACCAGAGAAGAGTCCAGAAATAGACCCCACCCCAATATAGGCCAAATGATTTTAAGTAAAATCACCAAGGTAGTTCATTGGGGAAAACAGGCTTTTCAATAAATGGTGCTGAAACAATTAGCTACCCATCTGTCAATATACAAATATGTAGATTGATAGATGGATGGATAGATAGATAGGTGATAGATGATCGATAGATAGATCGATAGAGATAGATAGAGATGGATGGATGGATAGGTAGGTAGATAGATAGATAGATAGATAGATAGATAGATAGATAGATAGATAGGCAGATAGATAGATAGATAATCAACCCTTATTTCAACCATACTTAAAAATGAACTCAAGTTGGATCATAGAACTCAATGAAAGAGCTAAAACTAAAACTTCAGGGAAAAAATGGGAGAAAATCTTTGTGACACAAAAAGCACAAATCACAGAAGAAAATATACTCACGTGTATGTTGGCCTTCACAGTTTAAAGCTTTTGTTCTTCAAGAGACATGGTTAAGAAAATCAAAAGACAAACACAGGCTTGCTGTTTTAGTAACATTTGAACCCTCAGACGTTGCTGGTAGGAATGTAAAATGGGAGAGCCAGCTTTTTGGAAAACAATCGGTTTCTTACAAAGTTAAACATATACTTACCATTCCACCCAGCCATTCCTCTCCTAGGCGTATCTACCCGGGAGAAATGAAAACACACGTCTACACAAACCCATGAATGTTCAAAGTAGCTTCATTTATCACAGCCCAAAGCTGGAAACAAGCACGTGCCCACCGACTGGTGAATGGATGAAAAACTTGTGAGAATGGAGAGCCGGGTTTCTTGCCTTAGTGTAGGCTGAGCCTGAGGTGTGGTCCGCATCCACCCCCTGAGGTCCTCGTGGGACTACGTCCTGGTTGCCTGCGTAAGAGCCTGCGCATCAGCTCCCCCTGCACTGGCTTCCCTGCCGTCCTTGTCACACTTGCTTCCTACCCCCAGCCACGTGTCCTGGATCATGCCCAAATAAACCACTTGCACTTGCACCCCTGTCTCAGGATCTGCGGTGATGCAGCCCAAGACGGTTCTGCTGACTGGGAGCTCTGGTTTGCTTTCAAAGCATTCTTCACCCCGTAACTACCCCTAAGGGAAATCTGGGGTTGGACTCCTCGATGGCTTTTCACACGGGGTATGGCTGTGGTCACAGTGAAGACTGAAGTGCTAGGTGGCACGTGGGAGCAGGAGTTAGCAGGCTTTGCCCCCATTGGAAATCTGCCACTGTAACTAGGGCTTTGGAACCCTCCCTCATGTCACCCCTGTACATGTGACCTGAGACAGGTTAACACTAGAACCGGGAAGGAGGTGAGCTTGCACTCTACCTTCCTCTGGAGAGAAATGGCCTTGTCTTTCACTGCATATAATAATCACAGACAGAGATCCATTATGACACATTTAAGTACTTAAAAATTGTCGAGTATCTACCATGTGCCTAGCACTCTACTAGACACCGTGGGACCAAGAATTGAAAGAGGAGGAGATAAGCCTGGTAGACGAGACAAATAAAGAAAATCAAAATATGAAGCACGTAGAGAGGCACAGGGTGCTACCTGTCAACTGAAAAAAAAAAAAAGCACAACGTAAGAGTTGTGAGTTGAGTTTTATTGGGGGCAAAGTGAGGGCTATAGCCTGGGAGCAGCCTGTCGGAGAGCTCTGAGGACCTGCCCGGAGGAGGCGGGGAGGTCAGTACATATGTGGGTTTGGTGAAGGGGGTGCAGTCAGGCACACGTGTTGGCAGAGGCTGGCTTGGCCTCGTGAAGGTCGCTTCTAGTCGCAAGGAGCGGATGTTTCTGTTAGTGATTTGAGTGCTTTTCTAGATACGAGAAGATGCAAGAAACTGGGCTCATAAAATCTTCTCCTGAAAACATCTTACTATCTGGAGACCTGTTCTGACAGTTTTCCCAGAGCGCAGAGCGTCTCACTCCTGATCTCCGCCCTGAAGCCCTTTCAGCGGGTGTTGAAGGTCAGAGACTGCTGTGGCCAGCGACTTCATTCTTCTAGATTGTAGGCGCCCAGTTTTAGTCGGCGCAGCCTAGGTGGTGGGGGGAGACAGAGGGCTCTTTAGCAAAGCTCAAGCTGAGTTTTGAAGGGTAAATAGGAGCTTATCAGATAGAGAAAGGGAAGGGCACTTAGGCAGGCAGAATAACGTGTGCAAAGGCACCAAACACCAAGAGCAGGGCACGGTCAGCTGTGCGAATTCTGCAGAACAGCTGGAGGGGAGAGGTTTTGTTCTGACCAGCAAATGGTCGAGGAGAAGGGGGTGCAGGTGGGCCCAGATGTTGTCACCCAGCCATTGCTTCTGAGATGCAGGTATATGGCATGTGTGGTCACCCAAGAGGCCAAGTAGAAAGGTGAATTTCCCAATGCTCGGGGTGGGACCAGGGAACTCATGTCCTCGGGCCTGGAGAAGCTTGGAAACCCCTCTGCCGGCTGTCACTCCTTTTCTCAGACCCACCTGTACCATCTCCCTACAGCTGCCACTCAGATGACCACAGCTCTGGTCCTCTCCTGCACAAAAAGAGACAGACTCTCCGTACGTCTTTCAGGATTTGTGAGCAGTGACAGGGTCTTGGCCGCCGTTTCCTCGTCTCTCAAGCCACACACTTGGCTCTGCGTGGGGAGGACTGTAAAACTGACGTGACCGTTACTGACCGTCTCCCCTTTCCTTCTGACCACGTCAGTAGCCTCCGCCAGATGGCCACGATGTGTTTTACAAGATCATAGCAGTTTTGCCTGCCAAAGTACTTAGCTGTGGTGTTCATGGAGTTAAGGAGATTATCTCCTCAATGCTAGTGTTAGGCAGGTACCAGAGCTACCCAACCCGATTCCTTGGCATCGGGGCGGCTTCTCGAAAAGGTGATGCAGGGGTCGAGAGGCCCCAATTCTGACATTTTCTCCAGCTTAAAAGATGTCCACGCACATGTCATCTGTACATGGAGAAGCGAGGTCCCAGAGAGAAGCCTGAGCTTCCGCAGCCACCAAGCTCTCCAGTCCATCTCTGCTTGGCCTTTGAAAAATTACAAAGAAGCTTTGGGGTATGTTCTGCTCTGTTTTGTTTTATGGGGTTTTTTTGCACGGTGAGCTAGAAGTGAGGGTCAAGACGCTGGAAGCGAACAACTTATCTTTTCACTTCTCTGCTCAAAAAGATGGATGCCACAGGATCCACGTTTTCATCTCTCCTCCCTCTTTCCTCCCCTGAGCTAATCCTTACGCTCAGGGATATGAAGATAAACACTGATCCAGCTGCCAGGAAACTTGCAGTGTCTTCAGAGAGAAAGACAGTGGAAACAAAAGCACCAAGCTGTCCTCCTGCCCTTGTGGAGACCAGGAGCGTCACTTGGACGCCACCAGAAATGCAGAGTCCCAGGCCCAGCCCCCAGCCCTGAATCCGAACCTGCCTTGTAACCGGATCTCCAGGTGACTTGTACGGATGTTGAAGTTTGAGAAATATCCTGTGCTTTCTCTCCGAGTTCCCAAGAGCTATTTGGGAAGTGAGTGAGGAGGGCTTCTTCCTCAATGGCAGGGAGGGAAGGAGGGAGGGAGGGATAGATAAAGTGAGGACCCCCGGGGAGAGCATTAGGCTGGCATCAACGGGCAACGAGAGCCGCATCATCCCAAGGCACGTTTTTATTATTAATAGTATCAGCATAAAGGTGTTTGGTTTTTGGGGGGAAGGGGAGGGAGCTTCCCGGCATCTAAGCCCCCTTCCCACCACGAGAGTCATGGTGAGGCACAAGCTGAGAAGACCAGGAACAATCTAGACGTTCCCAGTTCATGGCAACGAGTGGATGACGCTTTCCACACACTTGGGGTACCTGTGTCCTTTCCATGTCCTTTGACCAGGAGCCAAAGACACAAACATGCAGGGAACATGGGGGATTTTCTCCCGCAGAGGCCGCAGGGGCAGCTCTGGCCAATATTCAGGTCTAGAAACAGCCATGTCAGGGGGAACGCGCAGTGTCAGGGACCAGGGGCCACCCGCCAGCGGCATGCTCACCTGCGTGCCCTGATGCTGTGCTGTGTCTCTAGTTCTGGCCTAGCCAGCCTCTGAAGGCACCCACTATATTTCTAGCTTGGTTCTTCATAGCTCCCCACCCTTCCCTTAGTTGCCTGGAGTGCCATGGAGATGACCTGAAATGTTTAAACAGGGCTTTAGAAAAGCTTCAGAGATAACGGCAGGAAATAGACCGGAGAAATTGCCACACCCAAGGGACCAGGCTTAGAAGTGAGGGGCTCCAGAGAGCTACATCCCCGCAGAGGATGGAACGCTCAGGAAGTCCCAGCCTTTTCACCTTTAGCTATTGCCCTCTTCCTAGTTCTGCCTTGAGTATCATCCTGCATTTCAAAGGAGTAGCCCCTAGCGTGAGTACAGCTTCTCCCATCTTTGGAGTTAAATCTTTCTGGCTGCCTCTGAGTACGTCCTTTGGAAATGGAATTCTTGAATCCAAAGGTGTCTGCATTTAGAAAGCTTTTGATCTCTGCTGTCAATTTCCCTTCCACAAGAGTACCAATTTACCAATTTACACGTCCACTGGCAGTATATGAAAGGCCCTCTCCCTCAATCCTAGCTAACACCAGGGATTATCATTCTTTTGAGTTTTTGCCAATTTGATGGGTTTAACATAGTAGGCATGACACTGCTGTTTTAATTTGCACTTTTTAAAGTTACTTGTGAAGTTAACCTTTTTACATGATTGTGGTCAATTGCCTGTTCAGATCCTGCTCTGTTTTATTTCCACGTGTTTGTGGGTTTTCTTTCATTGATTTATAAAGCCATTTAACATACCAACTGTCTTTTTCTGCCATTTTTGTCACAAAAACTGTTTCCAATTTGTCATTTTCTTTATAACTTAAAAAATTTTTAACTTTGTATCTTGTCTAATGTAGCACTGATGCTCAAAGTCAATAAGAAAAAGAAAACAGCATCTTTTGAATCCCTCTGTCCTTCCCATATTAAGACGAAGAACTGAGCACTTTTATTCCTCTCTCCATTCACTGACTGGTTTTAGTTATAAAATCTGAATACTTAGACCCAGATTACATTATTATGTTATTATTTTGATATTAAACATCTTTTATTAGGAGAGTAATTTTTTAAACAACAAGGACCTACTGTGTAGCACAGGGAACTATATTCAACATCTTGTAATAACCTGTAATGGAAAAGAATCTGAAGAAGAATACACACACACACATATAAAGCTGAATCACTTTGCTGTACACCTGAAACTAACACAACTTTGTAAATCAAGTATACTTCAATTAAAAAAAGGATAAAGAAGAGTAATTTTTGATATCTGCGTTAAGCTTTATAAACAAACATATATGGGAAACACTTAGCACAGTGCCTGGCACATAGTAAGAGCTAAATAAATGTTGGCTTTAAAATTATTATTTCAACAAATATTTTGAATTAATTCCATGTTCAACTGTTTTAATGCTCAGAACCATTTCTTTTATATGGGATTTCCTGGTCTCGGGTCCTTAATTTCGTTCCACGTTTCACGTGGAATGATTTTTCAAGTAATGTTTTTCAAGAAATATACCCGGGAAATATATTAAGTTTTTGGATAGTCAGCGATCTTTCTATCACCCTCGTGTATAAAAGAAAAAAATGACAGTTTACCATTGTTTAATCACAATTCTTTTCCCTCAAACCTCAAACTGTTTTTTTTTTAAATTGAAGTAAGTTGATTTACAATGTTGGGTTATCAAAGTGATTGTTTTTCAACTCCATTATTTTTTGCTGTTTGACGTAACACAGAAGAAATCTGAAACCCACTAGATTTGTACTTCTTTGTGGTTTTTTTTCTCCCAGTTTTTAATGGATATTTATAGAATTTTTCTTTGTCTTTATTAGGAAAGGTTTTGCTCTGGTATTTCTAGGTGTTGGACTTCCTTTCATATTTTTGTCCAGCGTAACGTGGTGAAGTCTTCTGATCTGCAGAGCTTTTGTAGAAAAATAAAAATGAAATATAAACAAAATGTTTATGTATGTGCATTTGATTATTCATTCTATTGTACTTGTTTTATTCTTCAGAAATATATTTGACTCTTAAGAGTTGGCCTCTGTTCTCTGTCTTCATATTCCCCACCGTTTACATCGTGTTCATTACATCATGATGTGTGATGTAAGGGTGGTGGTGATGTCACTACCTTAAGCTGACTGGCTCTCTACATCATCCCATGTGGATTTTAATTCTGCAGCTGACCTTTTGGTTTCCTTGCCATTTTTCCTTAGTTCGATCACCTACCTGTATAGTTCATCTTGTTGTCTTTTCACCTTTGACAATTGTCTCCTCATGCTTTCTCATTCCTGTTTGATTGGGGCTATGCTAACTTGTATTCTATTAAGGATACCAAGTATTTACCAGAAACTTTTTTTCTGGATCCTGGGGAAGATTATTTTCAGAGGTCTGCTCTTCTGAGACTTAGGGTGAGGTCTGTGTAGACAAGTGGATGGACCTGGGTTCCACGTAGGTCCCATCTCCTTTCCAGGGCATCCTCCAACCCAATGCTCACCCCTAGAAGGTGTTCATAGGGGGCCAACTCTGTGATTGAGGTGAGCATATCTCCTCCCCATCCTCCAAAATACACACTCTCTGCCCCTTTGTATGACAGGCTGAATCCTTGGAGTGTATGAAAAATCATAGCTTCCCACCTTCATTGTTAGTTAGGGGCATTGCGTGTTCACCTCTTTTCCGCTCTGCAAACATCCATGCCTTGCTTAAGAGGATGGCAATTCTGAAGATGCCGTTGGGCATTGTCAACCAGCTCGCACTAACATTTAGCAATGCTGAGCGTCTTTTCATGTGCCTATTGGCCATTTGTATGAAATGGGTGAACTTTATGATATGTGAAATGCTCCTCAATATAGTTGTTTTTGAAATAAATGTTTGTCGTCATTACATGCCAATGCTGCCAATAAGTTGACTTCACGTGCTAATTTTATGCTTTTATATTTTTTCCTGAGAATTCTGAGTCCCTTAAATATCTCTTATTTGCTTCGATAGTGAAAGGATTGAGGATCTGAAAACAGTGTTGTAGAATATTCCTTGTGTGCCCCAATTTTCCTGTTTCTCATGCTGTGTCCCCAGTTGATAGACGTTTCGTTTTACCTTTAGGTTCAGCGCGTCAGGATACCTGGATTCCCGTCCTGGCTCTGACATTCATTAGCTGGAGAATTGGGGTGAATATCTTCTCCCCCTCCTGCCTCAGGTAAGTCCTCATGGGCTGAAAAGGGAGACATGAGCTACATGATCTTTGCTTTGCCTCCTGCTCCGTAAGGACCTGGCATGCTTTCCCCATCCTCTCCAAGTTCTCGGATCGATTAGAAGCTGTATATACGTGGGATTTTACTTACATGACGTGGTGGCTGTGCTTACAGCTACGTTTTGGTCCAGCCCTATTCCTCTCTCTTCTCTGCCCCGTATAGTCCCCGAGGGAGGTGTAGCCACACACCAAAGCCCATTTGACTTCCTCAAATAGACAATAAGAATGGAAAACAACTGATGTCCAAAGAGTCAAAACTGGGCCCACCATTTCCCAGGTGGGGGTCTCTTCGACAAGTCACTTAGCTTCTTTAAACTTCAATTTCCTGGCCTTTAAATGGGGTTAATAAACCAGCTCCTCCAGTGTTGCCATAAACATTTTAAAACATGCCACGTGAGAGCGCCTAGCACATCGTGAACAGGCCCGGTGTAGATGAACCAACCAGGCATTGACAGATAACATGGGTTTTCCGGGCTCTGCAGTGGTGAATTGATCAGAGCCGTCCAGAGCCTGGGGTGGGAAGTCTGCTTAGGCTAATTGAACAGAGACCCCTGTCTCCTGTGCTCTTCTGCTTTCCAATGGGACTAATAGAGAGAAACAAGTTAATGAAAAGCAAACATTTCCTGGTGAGCGCTCCTCAGACAGCTGAGGGTGGTTGCAAGGTTGAGAAAGGAAACAACTTCAAGTCAATTGGAAAGGTCAGGAATCAGGAGAAGCAAAACAATCTCCAGACAAGAGGCAGTCCCTGGGAAGCCATGAGTGACAGTAGCCCGAGGCTGTTCACCCGGTGTGAAAAACAGGAAGGGTCCTGGGAGAAGTGAAACAATCCTCCTCTAAGCTCGGGCTCCATTTCGTCATGTCCTCCTCCTGGAAGGCTCACAGATGACTTCAAAGTGATTCATGGGCGTGAGTCCACCGAATTCAATACTAGGTAGTTTTCTTCCCAGGAACCTAATGAAAAAGTGAGTCTCAGCCATGTTCGGGTTCAAAAGGACGGCTGCTGTGGTCCCTAAAGCCTACCAGGTCATAACTTCAAAATGATCATAGGAAACCCAGGATGTCAACCTGCAGGGTAATAAACATTGTGTGGACATTGGAGCCAGGCAGGAAGATGGCTAGAGACAGATCTCCCCACAAAATACCAGGCTAGTTCTAATGGGAAGAATGGTGAATTTAGGGTGGAGAAACCTGCAAGACATCAACGTGGTGAGGTGATCGAGGCTAAGATTACTGATGACAGCATGTTTCGGTGTTTGGGCTGCCATAACGAAAATACCATAGACTGTGGGGGCTTAAGCAACAGATATTTATTCTCACAGTTCTGGTGGCTGGAAGTCCAAGATCAAGGTGCCAGCAGATTCAGTGTCTGGTGAGAGAGGTCTTCTAGGTTTGCAGATGCTGCCTTTCTGCTGGGTCCTCACATGGAGAGGAGAGTGAGACACAGAGAGACACAGAGAGAGAAAGCCCTTCTGTCTCTTCTTGTGAGGGCGCTAATACCCTCATAAGGAACCTGCTTTCATGACCTCATCGAAACTTCCTTTCCAAAGGCACCACCTCCTAATACCATCACACTGTGGTTTAGAACTTCAACATGGGAATTTTAGGGGGCCACAAACATTCAGTTCATAACACGGTGTGAATGGAGATTATGCTCCCCCTGAGGGAAGGCAGACAAGAGCCAGGATCCTTTCTGGGGAATTCTTGCCGAGAGTATATGACCAGAGTCTGATCACGAGGAAATAGGGAAAGAACTCAGGCAGAGGGTTCTCCAAAGAATGAAAGGCTTGTTACTCTTTAAGACAAAGACTTGATAGACAGGGAAAGACCAAGGAACTATTTCAGACTGAAAGAGACAATGAGACACAACAGATAAAAGTGATGTGTGTTCTTAAATGGGCTTGGAAAGGGTAAAGAGATCCTCTCTCTTGAAGAGAGTCCAAATCACCTACCACTATGATGGGTGCCCGAGAGTGAATTTTTTAATGTCCATCATTTTCTTCTACCGTAAGAAAGAGTGTTCCCTTGGGATTGACATATATACACTAATATGTATAAAACAGATAACTAATAAGAACCTGCTGTATAAAAAAATAAATAAATAGAATTAAATTTAAAAAAAAAAGAAAGAGTGTTGCCTTCCCCTCCATTTATTTATTTACTTAAATCAGTATATGGGTGGTAATACAGTATTTTTTCAACCTTATTTAGGTATAATTGACAAATAAAATTGTAAAATATTTGAAGTGTACAACGTGATGATTTGATATATGCATCCATCGTGAAAGGATTCCCCACCAAGTTAATCCAGCACCTCGCATATTTACCTTTTTTGAAATGAGAACATTTAGGTTCTACTCTCTTAGCAGATTTCAATTCTGCAATACAGTGTTGTCACCTATAGTTACCATGTTATTTACAGTAGATCTTCAAACCTATTCATCTTACAGCTGAAAGTTTGCACCCTTCTACCAACCTCTTCCTATTTTCCCCACCAAGCCCCTGCAACCACTTTTCTATTCTCTGTTTCTATAAGCTTGACTTTTTTTTTTCTTTTTAGATTCTACAAAGAAGTGATACCATGCAGTATTTGTCTTTCTCTGTTTGGCTTATTTCACTGAGCATAATACCTTCCAGGTCCATTCCATGTTCTCACAAATTATAGTATTTTCTTCTTTTTAAAGGCTGAATAATATTTTATAGGGTAAATATACCACATTTTCTTGATCCATTCATTCATCAGTGGACACTTAGGTTGTTTCCATGCCTTGGCTGTTGCGAATACTGCTGCAATGAACACGGGAGTGCAGATATTTCTTGGAGATCCTGATTTCCATTCTTTTGGATATATACCCAGAAGAGGGACTGCTGGATCGTATGTAGTTTTATTTTTAATTTCTTGAGGCGCCTCCATGCTGTTTTCCAGTGGCTGTACCAGTGTACATTTCCACCTACGCTGTACAAGGATTCCCTTTTCTCCACATGCTCACCAGCATTTATTTCCTGTCTTTTTTTTCAATTGAATTATAATTGGTTTACAATGTTGTGTTAATTTCTGCTGTACAGTAAAGTGACTCAGTTATACACACACATATATTCTCTTGTATATTCTCTTCCATTATGGTTTACCCCAGGAGATTGGATATAGTTCCCTGTGCTATACAGTAGGACCTTGTTGTTTATCCATCCTAAATGTAATAGTTTGCATCTACTAACCCCAAACTCCCAATCTATCCTTCCCCCAGCCCCCTCCCCTTGGCAACCACCAGTCTGTTCTCTATGTCTCTGAGTCTGTTTCTGTTTCGTAGATAGGTTCATTTGTGTCATATTTTAGATTCCACATGTAAGTAATATCATATGGTATTTGGCTTTCTCTTTCTGACCTATTTCACTTGGTGTGATAACCTTATCTCCTGTCTTTTTGATAACAACCACTTAACAGGAGTGAGGGGATATCTCATTGTGGTTTTGCTTTTCATTTACCTGATAAGTAGTGATGTTGAGCCCCTTTTCATGTATCTGTTGGCCATTTGCATGTCTTTGAAAAAACGTCTGTTCAGGTCCTTTGTCCATTTTTCATCGGGTTTTTTGTTATTTTGCTATTGAGTTGTATGAGTTCCTTGAATATTTTGGATGTTAACCCCTCATCAGATATGTGGTAGCAGCCCAACATTTTGATGCTCAAATTGTCCCTGCTTTGTTTGGTGGGATCCTTCAAGAAGACTTCTGTGCCCTTTAGATTTGTGCCCCTGATTCTTCAAACTCTTTCAGACTTTCTGGCACAATGTTCCAGGGTCATCTTAAATTTCTTGTCCTACCGCTAGACCAGATCTTTCCTCCAAGGTGCCCTGGTTTCTTTCAGTGAAGTATTTAGAACGTGGGCACTCAGTGGGTTCATTGCTTTGGGAGACGAGGTGGCTGCTTTGTCAAGTTACTCCTAGTTACTAAACTAGGAGACTTTAGTGACAGTTGTGCTTCTGATTAACGTCCTTGAAATCTGGAAGTAGACCCCAGACAGGGCGGAGGTCTTCTCAGTCCAACTACAGATGGATCCACCTACAGATATTTCTGTAATATTTAGACTCAGAGAGTAGAAAATGGTTGGTAAGACTAAAAATGTGAAGAACACAAAAATGATTTTTCTTTGCTTTATGCTGTAGGTAGGAAAATGTGTTCACCCGGGACCAGTTCAAGCACTGTGAATTAGTTCCCTGTCATTTCTATCCAAGGTGGACAAAGCAATGGGAAAAAAAAAAAAAAAAAAAGCAATCAAGCATTGTTCTGTATGTCATGTAAAAGAAACTATTACTACAATTTAGCTTTTTCAGCAGGTTGTTTGCATAGCAGGAAGATACATACCCAAGCACAAAGGATTTGAGGAAGTAGTTACATTCTCTCTAAGCTCCAGATTGATCTCCTGCCATTTTGAGGTTTGCTGATGAATTAGGAGGAAAAATGTTCCATGTTTTATAGATGAGTTTTCCCAGCTACCAGATTACAAGCTAATGAGACAAATTTGGGGTGCATCAGGTCTAATTTACCGCATTTCCAGGCTCTTCTTTCTTCTCCTCTTCTCTCCTGGGGTCTCTGATAGGAAATGTAGGTAATTTCCTCACCACAGTAGAGTTTAGGTTGAGAAGACTACTGTAACTAATCCAGTTGCAAACGAATCCAGTAACTAATCCAGTAACCCAGTTGCAGACATTCTAGGGCCATATTGCCCAAAGTGTTTCTCACTTGACTCTGAGCCCTAGAAGGGCAGAGACTATGTTTTATTTTATCTTAGAAGTGGAAGTAATAGTAGTTACAGCTACTGTTTACTGAGCAGCCACAGAGAGCTAAACGTTTGGCTTATGCCCATTCTAATTCTCACTGCAGTCCTCCAGGGTGGTAGGATAACCATCCCCATGTTCCAGAGGAGGACCGAGGCTTCACCACGAGGTTATAACGTGGCCAAGATCCGACAGTTGGCGGTAGGATTGGGCTGTGAACTGTAGAATCTGGCTGGTCTGAAGCCTCGGTTCTTTCCACTAGCCTAACCCTCACCCCCCCGCACTGTGGAGCATGCAAACACATAACAAGATTGAGTCTGTGATTATTGAACAGAATTGAACTAGACTGGGTCGTGAGCAGGAGAAACTCCCAGCAGCTCCAGGGACCTATTCTAACCAAACTGGGTCGGGGTGAAGGTGAGGAGCAAAACTTTGAAATGGGGGGAAGAACTCCAGACTGGACCCTCACCTATGGCTGGAGCCTTAGAGTAAGTAAGTGACTCCAACTTTTTGATCCTCAGTTTCCAAAATGCTAAAATAAGGTGGGGACACCTGACCGCCAGCATTCCATCTAGCTTTATTCTTCTTCACTCTCCCTTGTCAAAAATTCTTCCTTCTGCACCATTAGGGGAAAAGCTCTGAAATTCCTCATCCCATCACCTTCCTCCCCACCTACCCCAACCGTTAGCACCCATCTTCCCCCTTATTTTAGAAGTACCTTTTCTAAAAAGAACTGGAAGCAGTCAGCTGCTTTTGGAAGAGTAGATGCTTGGCAGATAGAGGTGTAATATCAAGCAATTCCTACTTGAGTGCAACCCAACGCATCCACAATGTGCCCGGGAATTAAAGGGGAAAAAAGTCCATATTTACTTATCCTCTTTTATTTTTCTTTGCATTAGAACAAATAAAGAACGAAAGATTGTTTTTTAAATGCAGAAGCATCAACAACAAAGATCAGCACACTCTGTAAAGAAAAGCCAAATTCTCCCTAAAATAGAGAGGCCTTTAGACACGTGATAAAAGCTACTCATTCCATTGTTATTCTCAGATGAAAGAGGGGATGCTGTTTTTAAGCTCCAAAATCTGTTGTGTTTAAAAGTGCTTGGTAATGAAGTCTGGGGGAAATATCAAGCATGTATTTATTTTTAAGTGTATATATTTCTAATTTATTTATTTAGACTGAAGTCCAAACGTGTACTGAGATCAGCATTAGGCAAACAAACAAAAAAAAAGGCTAATGCTGAATCTCTGGAGGAAATGAACACATTTTCCACACTGGAGTTTGAAAATTAACACCTTCAAGAACCAGCACTCATTAACACATCAAGAATTAGGGTGATACCTCTTTCAGCCCTGTTAGTGAAACAATTCTTTGTATTCGGTTTTTTGCAGAAGGCAGAGGTAGCCCTGGCTTCCAGAAGCAGAATTCCATGGAGGTCAATCCAGGTTCACCTGTCAAAAATAGAATACTGACCTATAAAGAATTTTTTCCAATGTAATCTTTTCAGGGTCTGGGAGTATTCTGAAGAAATACAACCGGGCAGGGGCACACTGATGGATGGGGAGTGGAGGACCGTCGGATCCCCCCCCTTCCCAGGAGCCCCACTCACGTGACGGTTGCAGCCCCCTTCCCATAGGACCTAGGTTGCAACCTGGGCCCACTTCACCTGGGCTCCAACTCCTCAAAATAGAAAAAGAGAAAACTCCAAATTGTGTCCCAATAACTAAATCAGTGAAAGGAGGCTGGGTGATTGGGGGAAGGTATTCTACTGCAGAAACACAAAAATCTACTTAAAATTTAACTCCCCTTGAGTAAAAAGACTGTTGAAAACCTCTCCTAGAAACGGTAGAAACTGCTAATTCTCCGTCTGTAAGTAAAGGGCTCTCTATAGGGAGAGGATATGCCCCACTTTAAAAAATAGAAGTTATGATTATTTGCATTACAAAAGGATTCCCCCACTGATGGGCAGTTTCACTGTATTCCTTTTTTAAAATTTAACTTGTGCATTATAGAAAAAAAGTAGAAAATACAAATTTTTTTTAAAGTAGAATAAATACCCCATAACCCACCTCTCAGAGATAAACACTGCACACATCACCCCCTCCCTGATATTTTTTTCTTTTGCATATACAATGACACATATGTTTTGGACCAGAATAAAATCACATTCAACTTATTATTTGATAGCCTATTTTTTCACTTAACATACATTATGAATATCTGTTCCTGTGAAGAATATATTTCTCCGACATCAATTTTAATGGCTGTATGGGCTTTCATGAAATGGGTTTATTGAATATTCTCCATGGATGTTCATTAAAATTACTTTCGATTTTTCACTTTTATAAAGAATGCTGCAGTGTAGATTTTTTCAGCTAAATACTTACTCACTTCTCTTATTTGTCTCTCTAGAATCAATTCACAAATCTGAAATTCTGTTGGAGGATGTGCCCATTTAAAGTGTTTGTTCCTTGTAGCCAGACTGCTGTCCAGAAGCCTGCCATTGAAATGTGCAGTTTATAATAACCACTTTAGTAGGAACACAGCTTTGGAAACTCCTCGGGGGGGGGGGGGGTCTTTCTTATCTTTTTCCTTTTTCCAGCATGTCCTTACCTATTTGCAGGCAGCCTGCCAGGTGGTCTCCGATATATCGATAGTGATAAAATTACAATTTCATCACTAATTGGAGAAGCCTTCAGGAGCAATTTCCCATGCTTTCAGATCTTCTTGATCTTGTGCTCTTTCTTCAGGAAAAAAAAAAAAAAATTGGTATTTTCTCAAACATGGGCTCATTTTCAGTGGTCCAGCAGATACGCCAGCTCCTCGGCCCCTGCAACAATCTGGCGAGGTAGTTACTATTTTCCACAATCATGAAATTCAATGAAATCATGCTTGTGAAATACTTGCAAGTAACTATTTTTGAGGTCCCCTTGAGGATACCGTGGCGACATAGGGTCCAAGCTTGGTGGTGGTCCTTGGGGAGCCGGTGAGGAAGGGGTGTCTTTCTAGTTTGATCTCAACACTTTTCCCAGGCCAGTGAGGTTGGGCTAACATTTTGCACACTTGGGAGAGGTAAAATTCCCATTTCTTTATAATAGCTCCCCTTTTTAAGGAAGATTGGATATATTTTTCTATTGTTTGAAACCGAAGGCCCTCAAGATGGATTTAGCCTCCTGAAGGGTCCTTCAAGATAAGATACAACTTTGTCCAGGGGAGGAAGCAAAAAACTGACTTACTGAAAAATTGAAATGCAGAGGAGACCCTCAAAAGCCTATATTCCAAAATGTCAGGTAAGAATTAAAATAAATGTCAGATAATATCAAGATAAAACTCATTCCATTGCTGCCTCATTTTTTTTTAATCCAAAAGATTGCATCCTTTAAAAAGCATTTGTTCTTGCTCTACCTGTCGGAAGTTTGATAACCTGACCTCAACAAAAGGAAGAGCCTACACATATCAATTCGTCAGGATTAGGACAAGAAAGCAGCTACTCTCTGTATTTGGGGTATGAAGGATTTTTGTATAGGGATTTAGGGTCTTAGACAACCATTTGAAGAGCTGGAAGTGTGGATGAAATGCGAGATACCCCCAGTGATTTCGTCCCGGAACACCAACGAGGGGGTTTCTCAAGAACGGACCGGGAGGGCACCGTGTATCTTGTCTGTCCAGATATCTCACTGCAACTCCACCTGGAGAGAAATACCTTTCCTTCTCATCCACCTTCCAAACGTCCCGTGACTATGTCTCACTAGCAGACTCTCCCCTGGACCATATGGGAAAAGGGATTTTAGGAAGTGTCGTTTCTAGTTTAGCCATCTTCAGATTAAAGCTTAGAAGGGAGTGGCAGTGATTCCCTTAGAAGGGACTGACAACAGACAGTCCAGCATCTGGGAGACTTTCTTCTGGATGCGTGGTCTGCAAGCCATGCAGAGGGTCTTCCTAGTCCCCAGAGGGAGATGAACAAGTGAGCTAAGCCTGTTGTTGAGAGGTGTGGGGCAGACCCCTGGGATGGGAGGTGGCCTTGACCAAGCAGGGAGAGAAGAGGTCACAGTTTCACCAGCTGCAGACATGGAAAGTCACAGGCAGACCAGGGGCAGCAGTGCTACAGAGGCCATGGGGACAAGTCAGTGCCACGACTGAGCAGGTAAATCTGAAATCCACCTCCTATGTAGTCAAAGCCACCACCCCTTGCCTCTAATACGTGCCACGTGGACACAGAACTTTTCCTCATGGACGCAGAGCAGCTACTCCTTCTTTCATCTACGTCTCACCTGCTTTTTCTTGTCCCTTTGCAGACTGGGTCCCCTGCTCCCTCATCTGACTGTACGTGGTGGCCACGCCCCGAACAGCAGCCTTGACCTCAAGTTTATCCAGCCCTCCAGCTCCACAGCCCAATGCTGACCTCAGTGCCTGCCTCTACCAGGAGAGAAGGTTGCTTGGTCCATGGAGTTATGGCTGGACTAACTCCAGATGAATGGTTATTCCCAGAAGACGCTGAGGGTAAGAAAGAAACCATTTTCAGAGGGAATTCTCAGCATCTGTATGGTATTTTCCTTCTCTTGAAGTGGAAACCACAGCCTCGGAGCTGGCATTTTCTCTATTTGAAGTCAATTAAACATCCCCACCCCCGCCATCAGCAAAGGAATTATTAAAAGATACATTTATCAGAACATCATTACCCAAAAAGGTCGTAGATACAAACAGGCAACATTCAGATTAGAAAGAATTGAAAATCTGTAGTTGACATTTGCTGAAGGTGTTAGAGGGAAGCAAAGACTTTGAGAGAATTTGATTAAGAAAGATTGCGTGGTTTTAGTAAGTCTTGAAGAAAGATTAAAGCTTTTCAGTAACAGCCCTCTAGCAAGAAGTGGGTATTCCCGACAAGAAGAAAAAGAACAAAGAGAATGGGACCAAACCAGACCTGCACAAGCCATTGGCTTCCATACCTGGCTGTGGGTTACCAGCAACTCCTTTGTGAGAACAGAGCTTGATTTCTGCACTCACGGAATATCCTCCAGAGATCATATATAGTAAACTATGAACAGTTCTTTCCAGAATTTATTTCCAGTGGTCATTACCAAATCCTTTGATTTGTCTCATAAATCCCTGAGACACTGCATCTTCCACGTATTAGACGCATGGATACTGGAGCTGAGTAGACTACAGTCCCTTTACAGAAATCTCTTAATGAGTCTTATTTTTGTCCTGAAGGTACAGTAAATTTTTAAATGGTAGTATTTTCACTAGGTAGTCGGCTCTTTTAGGACAGACGCTAAGTCCTATCATATTCACGTTCTAAACATATAAGCTTGTGTCTGGCACATACTGGATGCTCAGTAAATAGCTGAACTTAACAGTTTAAGAAATACTTTGAACATCATTTGTTGATGTAATCATCACAGGAGTTCTTTTGTGTAGGTAAGGGTATTAAATGGTACTGACCTGCCTCCATATTTTACTTCTCTCTCCCAGTTTGCCTTGTAGCCCAGGATGGGCATGGGCAGGCTGGAGAAAAGTGAATGGAAATACTGAGTGCTGAGGCTTGTGGTCAACTGATCATCTGCTGTCTTTTAGGCAGACTTTCCCAGTGCCTCTTAGCTTGAGAGCTCCTTGCTTGAAGGTCCCTTTGGGTCTTTGTTATGGATTTAGATGGTGAAATATAGGGGCCTAGATAACATGGAGTGCTGAAATGACAATAGCAGAATGAATGAACTGAGTATATGTGCTCATGTGATATCTTGGAGTTAATCTTTCATTCATTTTTTCAGCCTTTATTTCAGAAACTATTCATTATAGCAAGCACGGGGCTGGTGTTGAGGGCGTGATGTTCTTTTTTTATTATTCTTTTTTTATTGAAGTATAGTTGATTTACAATGTTACGTTAATTTCTACTGTACAGCGTGCTTCAGTTATACGTATATATGCATTCTTTTTTATATTCTTTTCCATTATGGTTTATCATAGGATATTGAATATAGTTCCCTGTGCTACACAGTAGGACTTTTTTACCCATTCTATATATAATAGTTTGCATCTGCTAATCCCAAACTCCCAATCCATCCTTCCCTCAGCCCCCTTCCCGCTTGGCAACCACAAGTCTGTTCTCTATGTCTATGAGTCCATTTCTGTTTTGTAGATAAGTCCATTTGTGTCATATTTTAGATTCCACGTATAAGTGATATCATATGGTATTTGTCTTTCTCTTTCTGACTTAACTTAGTATGATCATCTTTAGGTCCATCCATGTTGCTGAAAACGGCATTATTTTGTTCTTTTTTATGGCTAATATTCCATTGTATATATGTATCACATCTGCTTTATCCATTCATCTGTCAATGGACATTTAGGTTGTTTCCGTATCTTGGCTATTGTGAATAGTGCTGCTATGAACACAGGGGTGCATGTGTCTTTTCTAATTAAAGTTTTGAGGACATGATGCTCTTAATCATGCCCCAGGTTGAATAGAATCCATAATTCATATCCAGCAATAGCAGCACATTTTTTTTTTAAAAGAAAATGGAGTGATAATCAACCACATTATGCGACCAGCAAGAAATGCCTTGTTCAGTGATAAAATTTCTCCCTGTAGAACTTATCTCACCTGGAATCATTTACATTAGGTTTTGGTTTAACTATTCCTCTCTAGAGGAGGAGGTATGTATTATCTTATACAGCCTATGCCAGCTGTGAATTTCCTGGCTACACCAATAAATGTATACAGAGAACATTCTGCGTGATAATTCAACTAGTCTTCTACTTCTCTTCTATCACCTGCCTACTGATGCTAGAATAAACGTACTGGGGCAGAAATGACCTTTAAAGGGTCATATAAGGAGTAAGCTCCTTCAAAGATTAAAGATCTCTCAATTTTTGTTTCTCTTTCAGTTCAAAGGAGAGATAGGTTAACAAAACAAACTCGTAAGAGATAAGGTTGAGGTGAAGCTGCCCGTTCTGCAGGCAGTGGAGCAAGGTGTGGGTTTCAGATGAAAGAAATGTAGGGATATCTTGGTGGACGGGTCTTACCAGGAAAAAGCCAAAACCAAAACCAAAGCAACCTGCCTCCTCACTTCAGAAAATGATGAATCTTTTCTGTCTGCCTCTGTGACCTCGTCAAGATGAAGAATGTTTTGAATCCTTTGGGGGTAGAGGGGTGTCGGGTCTGGCTTTGGTGACATTTTTGTGGATATAACTTCATTGTTTGTGACTTACATCATAATCACTTCCTAACAGCACCGAAGGGGAGGCTTTCTTTATGAGAAATGCTTTCAACCCTACTCTTCAGACTTGGCCAGACTAGGAAGGTCTACTTATCACTGAGGTCTCAGTTCCTGTCCTCTGTCAGCACTAGGACTGCTAACCACTCCTTACCCCACTGAAGTGGCACCAGCCCCTTCCCGGTTGGTCCCCATACCCCCTGCCTAAGCATTTACTGCAGCAGTTTTGGTATTTCTTGCTCTTAACTTCTAGACTAGAGTGGTTCCATTGGGGTGTTACTTTCCCAGGATGTGGGGTGCCTTTGGGGATTTGTGGGTGGGGGGGAGGTATTTTTTGGTTGTCACAGTGACCTGGAGGGCACTGCCAGCATTTCACAGGCAAGAACCAGGGAGATTGTACCTTCTTGCCATGCAAGGAATGAAGCAACAAAAAGAATGAACCTCATCTCTCTTGAGTTTTGAATGTTCAGCTGGACATTTATGTACACTGAAAACCCAGTTTATACTCCTCTGAGCCTAGAATCTAACTCCACATTATATACAAAGTAGATTTCTACCCTCATGTATCCTGAATTCTCTAGGAAGGCAGCTACTATGTAAGTCAAGGAAAGACTGTACTTTGTTTTCTTTAAAAGACCTAGTTAATTGTTCACTATTTCAGCGACAATAGTTCTCGTGGTAATTGAGTCAACAAAAAATATGAGCCTGCCCCTGCAACTGTCACAGTCAAGGTGATTCTACACATAGGGTAGGCATTTGGTGACTTTATTACGGTGGGTCATGCCTGAGTATTTGCATATTGAGATACATGTCTCTCATGCAGCACTTTTATTTTTCATTTATATTACAGAAAGGTGTTCTGTTGATTTGTTGATATGTGAGCAGATAGATTCCATTAGCTGTATAAATAAAAGAAAATTCAGGATAATAATAGGGGTGATTATAAAATGTTATAAAGAAGGAAGTGCTGGGTCTGACAGAGGTAAGAACTACTATACCAGCCCATAACTTCCTTGAAGACCTTCCTGTCATTCAAGGGGAACAATCATATTTGTTATCTTTATCACTGGTTCATAACAGAATGCTTCCCACTAGAAGACACCAATATAGTTTAATGTTATTTCATGTGTGTAACCTGCATTTCCTGTTTCTCGCTAACGGGAAACCCTTCCAACATTGACACAAGGCTACAAAATCATTTCCTCTCAGCTGTTTCAAGGAGTTATCGGGGAGTGTCTAACAGCAAATAAGATCAGCTTTGTAAGGCATCAATCATTTTTATAACAAAAACAGAGCTACGTATATCTGGGAGCATGGTGTATGAGAAAGGTCTCTTTACGACTGAGTAAAGAACGAATGACTTGGGCTTCCCTGGTGGCGCAGTGGTTAAGAATCCGCTTGCCAATGCAGGGGACACGTGTTCAAGCCCTGGTCCGGGAAGATCCCACATACCGTGGAGCAACTAAGCCCGTGCACCATAGCTACTGACCCTGCGCTCTAGAACCCGCTAGCCACAACTACTGAGCCCATGTGCCACAACTACTGAAGCCCACGCGCCTAGAGCCCTTGCTCCGCAGCAAGAGAAGCCACAGCAATGAGAAGCCTGCGCACCACAACGAAGAGTAGCCCCCGCTCGTCGCAACTAGAGAAAGCCCACGCACAGCAACAAAGACCCAGTGCAGCCAAAGATAAATAAATTAAAAATTTTTTAAAAAAGAATGAATGACTTACTAAATGTTGTTGAGAAAATTGGCTATATCCATACTGAAAAAAAGTAGACCCCTGCCTCACACAAAAGCACAGAAACCCTCTCCAGATGGAATAAAGGCATAAACCTGTAAAGCAAAACCTGAAAACTGTGAGAAGAATACATAGAAGTATGCTTTTATGAACTTGGAAGAGGGAAGAATTTCCTAAACAAGACCCAAAAAGCACAGATCATAAGGAAAGGGTTGCTAAATTTGACCATATTAAATATTAAGGTCTCTGAATTTCCATACACCATCAAGTATTGCATTTCCTAATGAAAAAAAAAAATATTAGCAGTGTATCTAACTCATGAAGCATCCAGAATATATTTTTAAACTCCTATCAGCCAAGAAGGAAAGGACAAAAACATGCAAAAGTAGACAAAAGATGTGAACAAATAAATCAATGAATAGGAAGCTCAAATGGCCACTAGTTCCATGAAAAGTTCAACTTTTCAAGCAATCAAAAAGTGAACATGGCAAACTGCTTTATGCCTCTTAGCTTGGAAAAAATAGCACTTCTGAAAAAAAAAAGTGTTGATGAATATTCAGATTCTCAGATGGGGCTGATGAGAGTGTAAGTTGATCCCCTCACTGCAGAGAAAAGCTTGCTACACTTTGTGAAGTTAAATTCAAACGCAATATATGACTCATCAAATCCATCGCTAGGTAACTACCGTCAGTGGAGTGTATTGCAAACTGCTTTTTAAAGAACCCACAGTAGAAAGTACCTTTTACAGGACAACCCAGTACATATATACATATACATTTGTAAATAAAGTAAGACATCATTTCATACAACTTTCATTGCCCTTAATTACATGTGAGGCACTTTTACATTTTTTATATTACTTTATCATGTTTCTTAAAAAATTTTGGTGGTGACTTGCTAGATTTATTTCACAGTCCTCTAATGGGCTGCAACCAATACTCGCCAAGAGATGCTCTCAAACACGCATGAGGAGATGTATAAGAGGGTTAGCAGGAAGAACCCTGTTCTCCTTACTTGCAACCAGTTTCCGTTCACAAGCCATCTGTTCTCTTCTTTGAAAACTAGGAAACCATCAAACCATCAATGTTTGTTTCAAAGCCAAATATGTTCATTTTTGGCTGTAATAAAATACTTTTGTCATGGAGCCTTTGAAGTTCTTTGAACTCCTTAGAATAAAAGTGCCGGCTTAATATGGTGATGTTGGTCTCTTTAAAGCCGAGCTCCACATCTTAGGTGATAATCTCCCATCCATCTTCATGAGGGTTTCAGATCCTCTGTGTTTCTCTTACCATCCGTTAGATGTTCTTTCCTACCCATAGTGATCTGAACATCTACCGGAGGCCAAGCTATAGTTGTCACTATAGATTTCTCTTGCAATAGCTCAATTTAATCATTGGATAATAAAATGTCTCAGTTGGCGAACTCTAATGGTGATAGAGTTTCACCATGAAACCAGGTCATGAGCAGCAGTAAATTCAAAGAATCAGTTGAAGAGTCCAGATGAAAAGACACACAAAGCAGAAGATCAGCTCAAAAGGAGGGTTGGAAAAATAGGTTCAATATGTAGTGTTAAAACACTCAAAGGTGAACAATGATTTCCTAAAGTAGGAGATATGGGTTCCACATCATTAGGAGTGCATTTCCCAAACTGATGAACCACAAACTACAGCTCCATAGCATGTCACTAGATATATTATGATAAATATGTTCTCAGTTCAAATAAGGTTGTGAAACTCGATTAAACATAGTTAAACAGATTGTTTTAATAGCTGAGATTCTTAGAAACTCTACATTTTAAATGTTTATTGTGGTTCCCCCCAAACAATCCCTAAATGTTTCCCTGCCTTGTTTAATCATGGACTGTGTTATGTACTTTCTTCCCCAGAGCATCCATTAACCTCCCCTCAAACTATTATTTTGCTCACGTTTCTTTGAAAAACATTATACTAGGGGGGAAAAAAGTACATAAGAAAGAAAATGAGCAACATAGAAAAAAGGAACGTAAAAAGCGGAAAGCATAAAATAAAATAATAGAAGAAATTATGGTATTTGTAACATTAAATATAGATGAATTAAACATCCATATTAACATAAAAATTTCTCATATTAGATGCAAAAATTAAGTTTTAATTTCAAAAAGCACAAGGGAAAAATAGTAAGTTAGAAGAACAAAAATGAGAAGAATTGCCTTCATAGTATAAACTAAACTTTATATTTTATAAAGAAATTTTAAATTAAAAATTTGAAAAAAGAGAGAAGGGAAGGAAGGAAGGAAGGAAAGAAGGAAGGAGAAAAGAAACAGAGAAAAATAGGTTGGCAAAACTAACATCAGGAACAACAGAATTTATAACAAAATTATATTTTTAAAAAAGGAAGGAAGAAATAATCCACAATAAGGCAGTCATAGTTATGAGCCTATATAGTTCAAGTGACCTAAAGTTGAAATATAAAAATAGAAATTATTATTAGATATACAAATAAATATGTATGATCAAAAGCAGAGCTGTGATCATTAGACTAAACAATTGGATTAAAAATACATAATGACATAGAAGATTTGAATAATGTAATTAATAAGGTTATTTTATCAAACATGTTTATATAGCAAATTTACACCCAATAGAATACAGTTCTTTCCAAAAATCCATCAAACACTTATAAAAGTAATTAATATACTAGACTGCAAAGAAAAATTTAATAAATTCTAAAATATAGACATTAAACAGGCAAAAATCTATGAATACAGCATAGTGTCAAGCAGTAGAAAGAATATATCTGAAATATATAAATGACAAAAATGAACTAAAAAAGACATTGAAAACTGGCGTTGACCACTAATAGTGAAATAATTTAGGAAAGCTTCTAGATAATCAGTGATTAAAACCCCAGGCCCAGGTGGTTTTGGGGTGAGTTTTTTGAGCCTTCAAGAAAGAGAGGATTCTCATACCATTTAAACTGTCCTAGGAAAAGACAGAAAGTTTGCCAATTCAGTTCATGAGGCCAGCTTCACCTTGGTGCATAGCCTGACAAAGAATGAACTTGTCCTGTCTTAGCATCACAAAAGAGGGGACAACCAGATAACACATGTATCTTCTGATGTAATTCAACATGAGTCACACATCCCCGATGTGAATGATTACATTCTATGACAAAATATTTGACTTGAATACATCAAGACTAGATTTTACTCCATTTTACAGGATATATATGGGCTAGAGGAACAAGCTAAAAAACACAATGAATAAGTAACTGATTCCAGAAAGAAGGACATTCTGGAGGATGATTGGCCTGATATTTCAAACCAAGCCAGTGCTATTTGAAAGAGACTTAAAAGAAATAACAGGCAATCAGTCAGCCAACCAACCAATCAACAGAATTAAACAAAACAAAACCAAAAAAGAAATGAGGCAAATGTGAAGTGTAGTCCTGGATTGGATATGATTTGGGAAAAAAAAAACAGCTAAAAAGACTTTTGTGGGCTTCCCTGGTGGTGCAGTGGTTGAGAATCCGCCCGCCAATGCAGGGGACACGGGTTCGAGCCCTGGTCTGGGAAGATCCCACATGCTGCGGAGCAACTGGGCCCGTGAGCCACAACTACTGAGCCTGCGCGTCTGGAGCCCGTGTTCTGCAACAAGAGAGGCCACGATAGTGAGAGGCCCGTGCACCGCGATGAAGAGTGGACCCTGCTTGCCGCAACTAGAGAAAGCCCTTGCACAGAAACGAAGCCCCAACACAGCCAAAAATAAATAAATAAACAAATAAATAAATTTATTTTTTTTTAAAAAAAGGCTTTTGTGAACAATCAGGGGAAGTTTATTGTAGCCTAGCCATTAGATAAGACAAAAAAATTATTGAAATGGAAAGATAAATAATATTAACAAAAAAAAGTTACAAAGCAGTATATACCATGTGAACTCACTTTGGTATAAAAATTATAAAAAAATTATAAAAGGATCTGAACTACTACATTGTTAAAAGGGCATTCTGTGAGTAGTGGGATACAATGTTTTCATACTCTGTGTTTTGTTCTCTGTATTTTATAATTTTCTTAAATGTATACATGTGCTTTTGTAACAATGAAAGATGATTGTAAACTACAGTATATGTAAAGTACTCCATTTACAAGTGTGGCAAAAATTTAAAAAATACATAGACTAGTCTGAATATAGTGAGTTCTCATAATTTTCTTAAAATTAATCTATACATGTTATGCATGTTCAGTCCCAATTTCAATGAGGCATTAAAAAAATCTTTAGTTTATTATTATGGTACTAAAATCAATAGCCATAAAAGAAAATTGACAAGTAAAGGAAACTATGTAACTTTTCTGTATAGAAGTAATTGAATGGCAAATGTTGAACAAGGGGCAAAGTTTTACCATACAAAGAGCAAATTAACATATAAAACAAATTTTTATAAATCAGTGAGAGAAAATAATACCCCTACCCCACCATAAAGGCAAATGATTTTAACATACATATCTAAGAATTACAAAAACATAGCCAAGAAAGTATTGGGCTCCTGGTGCACCACAGACAGCTCCTAGTCAAAGATGGGCCTAACACACAGCCCGAACCTCTAAAATGGGTCTGCAAACTCAAGTGTCTCCGAGAGTGGGCATATAGATGTGTGAAGCAGGATACACCATGGGTACCAAGAAATGGGAAGTGATGAGGGCTGGGTAAAGTAGAACGTTAAAGTCTTATCAAAGAACAGCCAAATCAATGTTCTTTTCTAAAGTTGTACCTCTCTAATTTGGCCCGTGGGCCATGAGGTTGTGACTTGTGTGTTGATGCTAAAAATAAAATGGTCCAAGCAGCTCTGGAAAATGTACCTTGGGCATAGAATGACACATTTTCTGGATGAGTAATAAGAAGGAAACAAAAGATACCAATGGTGTCCCAGGGCAGATTGCTTAAATGTGCAAAACGTAAAAGCATGCACTACACATTTTACCCTCAAGAAGACTTCAACGGAGTCAAAGGAGCTTTTAGGTGACTTTCAAGAGGACAGATGCAGGGAACTGTGGAGACAGCTATTATATAGACGGAAGAGAGTTACAAGAGCGTGACTGAGGGAGAGAGAGGTTGAGAGAGCGTTGTTTGCCATAGAAGTTGACTATGAACAGAGCCAGTGCCATAGAAGGTTGGCTGCAGGTAGGAACAAAACCATGGGGAAGGCTTTCCCAAGATAATAGTTATCATTTGTGGGTCCTGTTGGCCTGGAGTATTTAGGTCTCCACACACATCTTCCTGTGTATAAAAACATTCCTTTACTGAGTTGTATAGTGTACCCCCCAGAATCATGCCCACCCAGAACCTTGCAGATGTAATTAGTTAAGATGAAGCCATACCAGATTAAGGTGGGCCCTAAACACCGTGACCAGTGTCCTTATAAGAAGGCCAGGTAAGGACAAAGACAGCCATACTCACAAGGAGAGTGCCATATGGCCGGGGAGTGGGGGGGGGGGGGCGGAAATGGCAGTGATGTAGCCACAAGCCAAGGAATGCCAAGGATGGCCAACCACCCCCAGAATCTAGGAGGAAGCAAAAAATGATTCTTTTCTGGAGCCTTCAGAGGGAACACGGCCCTGTTGACCCCTTGATTCCAGACTTCTAGACTCCAGAACTGGGAGAGAAGAAATTTCTGTTGTTTTTAGCCACATAATTTGTGGTCCTTTTAAAAGGGAGCTGGACCCTGTGGTCCTCCCCACACCTCCATGCCCTCCGCCTGCCTTTTCTCTGTAGAAAAACTTTAGCAAAAGAGTAAATTGAATCAGAGAAGTGAGAAAATGCAGAAGCAAAGGAAAGCAGTCCAACAGGACAAAATAATAATAGGTTAGTCATTAAGCAAAGTCAAGGACCTTTAGTTCCTCCTCAAGGGCTATAGGTAATATTCTGAGCCATCTCCTGGGAGCTGACTTAGAGACACTGAAACCCCACCAGGTGGAAGAAGTTAACTATATGGTGACCAGGCTGTAGCCATGACATGAGCTGCCACAATTCCGAGAATTTTCCTCAAGGAAACGGGAAAGAATCGACCCTGGAATTGCAGACTAACTGTACTTAAAACAATCAAGATGACGCTGATCAGACCACCGTGTGACCGATTTCAAGACGACAGTCGGAACTGACTGTGCTGTTCTACATGTAGTCCCCTCCCTCCAGCTATACACCCCTGAAACTCCCCTTTAAAAGCTCTTGCCCACTGATTGTCATTGGGAGAGTCGGCCTTTGGACATGAGTCCACCCACCCCCAGTTGCCAGCCTCCAAAATAAAGCAAACTTTCCACCAACTGTGCCTCTTTATTGGCTTTAGAGCAGTGAGCTGCCGGACCCCACTTTCTATAACAATTTGTTACTGCAGCCTTAAGAAACGAATACATGTCTTACATTTGACAGCAGAGAGAGAAATAAGGCTGGAAATGTTGGGATAGAATGCAATAAAGAGTCAGATCCTCTAAATAAAAATGCCAACAGGCTGTTTTTAATGGAGCTGGACAGCTGATTCTAAGGTTCCTATGCAAAGCAATCTTGCAACGAAAGCCAGAAAAAACAACAACTAAGAAAAGCACTTGAGGGCTTCCCTGGTGGCGCAGTGGTTGAGAGTCTGCCTGCCAATGCAGGGGACACGTGTTCGAGCCCTGGTCTGGGAAGATCCCACGTGCAGCGGAGCAACTGGGCCCGTGAGCCACAATTACTGAGCCTGCGCGTCTGGAGCCTGTGCTCCGCAACAGGAGAGGCTGCGATAGTGAGAGGCCCGTGCACCGCGATGAAGAGTGGCCCCCACTTGCCACGACTAGAGAAGGCCCTTGCACAGAAACGAGGACCCAACACAGCCATAAATAAATATATAAATAAATTAAAAAAAAAAAAAAGAAAAGCACTTGAAGGGGAATTATCTCTGCCAGGCAATAAAATACGCTACAAATCCTCTAAAATAATGTGACACTGGTGCATGAATAGACAGACAAGTAGTAGACGAGAGTAGAAAGTCCAGAAGTAGACTCACGTTCGTGTGGAAATCTAGTAGCTGATGAACTTGTCTTTTTGCTCTTGTGTTGGTTACCTTTCTTCTGCAAATACACTCGGCTCAGAACTTTTCCCCAACAGGTAACAGGGCTTGGTGGCAAGGCTAAAAGGAGGGTTGATTTTCAAAAGAATTGGGGGAGCCTCTGGCCCTTGAGAGTAGCTAATGTGATGGAGAGAGGGTCCAAGAGAAGATGGCTTTCTTCTTCCACAAGATCTCGGGCACTGGGAACAACGAAGAGACATTATGGAAGGATGGCGCCAACCACATATCCAGCTGATGGGAATGCATGAGCATCCCAATAAATCAGAAGTAAAGATGTTTGAGTATGGAGTATGAGGAGTCTGGAGCCACAGAGACCATCCGCCAAGGTGTAGACTGGTTTTGAAGCCCAGATGAAGCCTCAACCAAGGCGAGCACCACCTTTTCTTCTGTGGACCCCATCACATGAGGCATGACCAGGAAATGGAAAGTGGACATGAGGTGAGCTTTGCTCAGGACGATGGTCCTGAGGCTCCACGGTGGACCAGATGTGCCGGGACCAGGAATCCCTACATCCTGGATAAGACCTGATCTCAGGAAGACCCCACTCACCCTGTTCGACCTTCTTCTGCACCGGGAGCCATCACAGACGATCTGGGCTGGGCCAGGTGGCACCAGAACAGTGCCAAGGGGAAAGACTGAGTTTAAACCAAATGGTGATGGACACTCACTTGTGCTTCTTTGTGGCTCAGATGCCACCTTGGTTGTGTGACTATGGGAAATGTGGGGAAAATGTGTATCTCATTCTTACTTTCTCGTTTGATGAATCAGAAGCATTTATTATGCTTTCCACAAAATGAGCGTGACCAGAGGCTAATGTGGTCTTTACACTTCAAATGTGGGAAGTCACTGCCATGTCCTTGGACAAGTTAGTGAGAACTAGTTAGGAAACACACCAGAGATTTTCAAATCCCAAACCCCATGTGCTGTCCTGCCTGGGGCTGAGCGCTTTCCGTTCATGGTGTGCTGTGTTTTATTTTTTCCATTTCTAAGTCAGTGTTCTCAAGCAGTCGCTGGACTTCTAGAATGGTGACTAATAGCACAATTCAATATGTCCAAGTCTAAAATGATGCCAAAAGTAACATTTTCCCCCAGTTGTTTGAGAATATGTGCTTATAAATGATTTCACACATTTGGACTCAATTGACTTTTTAGCAGGATGAAATTAATTGCTCTTAATAAAAATTCAATTTATAGTCACCTTTTGCCTAATTCATTAAATAAGAGGAATTTTTGGTCTTTCCCTTCCTTCCTCAGTAATCCTTAAAGAGAGAACTTGAAAAGATAAGTCAGCAGCATAATGAATCCTTTCGGCTCTCTAACTAGAAGTGTCGTATCACTGACTTCTGTATTTACTTTCCTTTATTTACTGAATCAATAAAGCTTTCGAGCTCTTTTTCCTTGTTCAAACACAAACAACACATTCTCCACCATCACAACCTCATTTCACGAAGGAATTTGCTTTAATCATAATTAAGCGAAGGCTCCTGAAGTTCTGTTCCACCACCAGTGTTAGAAGGATTCTGAGCAAATAGTTTGCCAAAGCCTGTAATTTGCGTAGTAATGCCTTCAGCTCGTCACTGGGATTTGCAGCAATGACTACTTTTTAGCTCAGCCTCATGCCTAAAAAGCACTTTAGTGGGCTCACAATGACCATAAGTGCTATTTGCAAAGGTCTGAAAATTGTGGATAATGATATTCTGTGCAAGAAATCATTCTCTTAAACTAATCACACACATTCTGTTCATTCCGTCAGCCCAGGTTTTGCACGACTCCGCTCAGAGTTGAATAATATCTCCCGGGGTCACAAGCCAGTGACATTGGTGGAATTCTTTGGGTCTTCCTGGAAGACGTTTGACACCATCTCCTCAGCTAAGGCCAAGCAGGGAGTGGAATCTGTTTTCTGAATAATTGGGAACAAATGACCCATATTATTATCCTCACCTTCCACTTCACTTTAGCTGTGAAGAGCAAAACTGTGTCTGTACAGCCAACCAGTTGGATCTTGAGCTTGGAGTTACTGTTCAGATGAGTCAATTGATCAAAGTAACATTGTTGAACTGCTTTGATCAGTTATTCTTCCATTGGTCAACATGACTGAGTTCATAGACTATGCAGGCATGCTGTGAGATTTACACAAGGTCCCTCTTCCATGCAAAACTGTCATCAGTAAGGCCAAAACAAGTGGGGAAGTCAGACAGTTCATGAAAGAATTGGCATTTGTGTTCCTGCTGATTACAGACGGCAAGCGTCCTGGATGCTGGGCTTGACCTCTACAGCCTGACGTAGCCAGTTAATTCAAGTGCAGTCCATCCAGGGTCCACGTGAAAATACCTTTTTATTAAAAAAGTCAACCAGGGAAGGCTGTATGTTTGAGGAGGGGTGGGCAAGAAGGGTGGAGTGGAAGTCAGGCAAAACCAGTTGGGTTGAGAGTTGAACTGTGAGTCTTAAATCCTCATAAACCTATGAAGCAAATGCAGAGCCGTCATCTCCCTGCACGCGCCCAGGACTTAATTCCCCGATAGTTTCAGAGCCTCTTTAAGCGGAGATTAAAGCCTACACCCAGCTCTAGCCACAAGAATCAACGAGTTAATTAACTGATTAGGAGGTACGCAGTTTTCTAATTTTTAACTCTTTTAAAAGGATAAAGGGATCCCTTGGTAAGCTCTGGGACTGGTGAGCGAAAGGTAACCCTTTGTCTCCTTTTGTTTATTCTCTGATTTTGGCTCAAGGATCTGCACGGAGTGGACGGTGGGGCGAGTCTGTGGGTGCTGGCGTGGCAGGCAGATCTGCTGCCAGGAACGCTGCCCGCTTCGTAGGCTGTGACCGAGGAGGACCCAGCAACCAGAAGGTGAGGTCAGTCATATCAAATACCCCTTTGGCCGGGGCAGGGCTGATAACGAAGCAATGGCATGGAGGTGATGGGATAAGTCAATCTGAGAAGTTAGGAGTATCACCCCTCCATTTTCTCCAAGCTATATAAACAACACTTCCCATACTTCCACGAGACTTCTTTCTTAGGTGGTCTTGAAGGTGGAGGGTCCCTGTGGAAGTCACTGAGTCTATTGAAAATGTAGATTCTCTCTTTTGTCCAGACCCTCAACCTCAGGTATGGCCATGGCACTCAGTTTAAGCAGTGATGTACCAGGGGATGTAATGCGGCATACCTCCATTGGGAAGTGTGAGGAGCCAGTGCACACTGGAGCACGGTGCCTGCTCCTCTGCCTCTGTGGCCACCACTGATGTCCCCCTGATGTCTCTCCATCGACCGGGGGCCCACTGTGGGTGATGACATAGAGTAGGGTCCCCAGCCAACTCATACTGGACATGTAGCCCGAGAGAGAATAACCTTTATTTTTCATCCCTGCTCTTGGGCAAATCAATAGGTAACAGGTATCTTTCAGCCCTAGTCATGCGGGATTCATAATTCCTGGGTGTGGATAGGAGGGTTCTAAAAAGTAATCATTTTAATAAAAGGCTAGATCAACTCAGAGTGTCCAGGATGGATGACCTTGTGGTTTGCACATGCCAAAGACCTACATACACAGCCTGGTTTCAAGAGGTGGTTTCTTTTAATGAAAAAAACTATGCTCATTTTTGGCTCATTTGCATCTTACGGTGCAATCTGACGGTCTGGTTCGCTTCTAGTGATACTGACTCTTGGCAAAACCAACCTGCTTTATTCTGCATCCTTGCACACCAGCTGTCTCCCCCAGCAAGTTGTCATATCCCTACACCCATACAAGCAGGACCAACAGACTGGTTCCAGCTGAGACCTGAGGTGAGGAGCAGGGCGAGAATTTTCTTATCGTCCAGGCATCAAGGTCAACACATTGAGTCCCAAGGTGTTGGAGAAGGATATTTATAGATTGCAGTGTTCTACATTAAGTCAACATTAGAGAGCACGTCAACAGCAGGGGGTATGGGTTGCATTTTGGAGTGGCTGCTCTTTCCTCTGCTGGCGGCTCACACTCCAAGAAATGCATGGCTATTCTCCTCTGAGTATTTACAGTCACAGTTTAAAAGAACAGCCCTAGGGATCTTAAGCCATTGAAACGTCTGGAGAACAAAGTGCAATCTGTGACACTATTATTACAACGTGAACTGATTTCCATAACTCAACAAGAACTGGGAAGAGAAGCATGCAAAAATGAGATTGTGAATGGCCCATTCCTTAATTTTAAAATCCTCTATTATTGTTAAAATTAAAACGTTTTAGCAGTTGAAGCAGAAAACTTATAAAACATGGAAGCAGCACAGGGTTTGCATGAATTGGCCAGTGTTCTTTTGTGAAGTGATTCAAGTGGCTTGACCTGGGAGGTCCAGTCTGTCTCTGTGATTTCAAATCTCCCTGTAACTCAAGCCCTCTTGGGATGCTGGGATGCTGGGAGGTGGCTTCACCAAACTCATTCATTAAAGATCTAGTGGTGGAGGCGTATCTGTTCCTCTGTCTGTTCCCCCAAGTTAGCTGGAAAGAGACCCTGGTCCACACACACGTCTTCTGCGATGTGTCCATCAGAATGTGCATTTAGAGTAATGAATTTGTGTCATTAATATTTTGGGCATGTTCCGTGGTTGTAAAGTATCCCACAAGGGGAATGTCGTTGCTGAGGACAGAGGTGTTTTATAGCGGCTGCTGATTTACAGGCTGGTAGAGCCAGTCTTCAGTTGCCCTTGAGGATACAAAAGAGAAAAAAGACGGTGTGTGAAATCACCCAGATAGGTCTCGCTCTACTCTGATATGGGGAATGGAATGCAAAGCTAGCTAGCACCTCAAGTGCACATCGTGCCTTTCTTAGGTGTCTTTAATTCAGCCACTCTAAGAGCTCCGTTCTCCTGGTACCTGCCAGGTGGGGGGTTCTCAGATAGACAAAGAGCAAAAAAAGGGACTATAAAGTCCAACGTGGCAGATAGAAGAGGTAAGGGACCAGCTGAGGACCAACAAAAGCAATCCCACGTGTGAATAAGGCAGAAGTAAATGATCAAGAAAGGGTGTCATAAAATATAAAATTTAATATGAAATGCTTTAATGTTAAGATAGTACAAAGGCATCAAGAAAATGATGTGTCCTTGTTCGTGCTGGACAACTGAAATTTTCTGTGGGTAGAAACAGCAGGTTTTATTTGGCGAGCAGGGCAAGAGAGGAGAACTGGATCCCGGAGTCCAGCAGAATAGGAGAGGTGGATACACCACAAGGAGTTAGGATCAGAGAAAAGTCAGCACAAGTTAGCGTGGGACACACGTCATTAACCCTCCACCTTCCATTCAAGCTACCTGCTTAGTGAGTGTCCAGGGCTGGGGAGAACAGAATCAAACTGCAGGAGAATGAGTAAATACAAAAGACAGAACGATAGGAATCGTGGGACGTAATTCTTCAGTGAAAGAACCAATATTTACTGACGATCTGCTATGTGCTAGGCATAATTAGCCTCCTTGTATATTTATTCATCTTTGTAATAATGCTATAAATTTGCTATTATTATCTCATTTTAGATGAAGAAATGGCACATAGAGGTTAACTGACTGACATGAGGTCACAACCGTCTCTCCCCTCTACCCACAGTTTCACTGACATTCTCTACCTTCTTGCCCTCCTCTGCCCTTTGAGGAACAAAGGTTTCTGATGCTTTTTCTTCTGAGTTCTTTTAGTAAATATACCTAGATTTTCTTACCCCCCAAGTCAGACATGATTATACAAATTCAATTAGGACTGGAGAGTATACAATTAAAATGAGTAATCTCCTTTCCCCCTGTAGTGCCAAAGCCCAGAGATCACCAAATTTTGCCATTTCTATTTAACTCTAACTAATGTCACAACCTCTCTCTCTTGATTGATTGTTTTTAGAAAGTGCCTACAAATTCCCTATTATGAAAATGAAATTTTAATCCCCTTGCAATAGCTGCCTACTCTTCTGATTCTTACCAGCCACAAATTTTTAAGTTTTTCATTCATCTCTTCATTATCATCTGAGCTTTACAACAAATCACAATCTCTTGACCTCTTATCATTAAGCAAAATAAATCTTTAACCATGTTACAGCTGGCCATCTCTCCTGTCTTTACTTCCACCCTCCAACCACCTAGTCACTGCTTTTATATTGTCATGGTTTAAAGCATCCATATTTCATGCTGTAACTGAAAAGTCATCACTATTTTACCTATAAATGGGTTTTAAAAATTGAGTACCCGTAATTCACATTTAACATATTAAGACTGTCTAAATATCATTTGCTGTGGAATCAAGTAGTGGGTTTAATTCATGAAGAAGTAAACGGTAGTCTAGTGTCATTCAGGGTGTCACCTAAAGAATATAGAAACTGAGCGAAGAAATTGACTGTGATTGCATGTTTTCACAGTTACTAATATAATCTTTTCACCTTTTAAGTGAAATCACCCAGCTTCTTTTTTTCTTTTTTTTCACATCTTTATTGGAGTATAGTTGCTTTACAATGTGGTGTTAGTTTCTGCTGTATAACAAAGTGAATCAGCTATACATATACATATATCCCCATATCCCCTCCATCTTGGGTCTCCCTCCCACCCTCCCTATCCCATCCCTCTAGGTGGTCACAAAGCACGGAGCTGATCTCCCTGTGCTATGCAGCTACTTCCCACTAGCTATCTATTTTACATTTGGTAGTGTATGTATGTCCATGCCACTCTCTCACTTTGTCCCAGCTTACCCTTCCCCCTCCCCGTGTCCTCAAGTCCATTCTCTATGTCTGCATCTTACCCAGCTTCTTTATTTTAATTTTTATGGGGAATTAGGTTTCTTTTTGACATTATTCTCAGAGCCCTTGAACTTTCAGCCAAGTTTGGATTGCCTGCTTTTCTGATCTACTGCAAAGAATTTTTAAAATTGTATTCCTGGATTTATTTTCCCCTCACATGTTACCAAACACTTGACCTTGTCAGTCTTAAAATTATTTTTGCCAATCTGATGGGCATGAAATCATTGATGTTTTAATACTTATTTACCTGATCACCAGTGAGGAAAAGTACTTTTTCATAGGTTTACTGATAATTTGTTCTCCTTATCTTTGTTAATTCCTTGTTAATGTCCTTTGACTTTTTTTCTTATAGAGAGTTTACCTTCTCCCTTTTTATTTGTAGGAGTTCTTTGTCCATCCTGAATACTATTCCTTTGTTAAAGATTCTTTTCCCAATCTGAGACTTGATTTTTACCTTTGCTTTTGGCATCTTCGGAAGCACAGAAAGTTGTTAAACTTAAAGTTAATTTATTTATTTTATTTAAAAAGAAAAGAAAAAATTTTAAATAATGAAACTTGACAAAATCAAATGTATCAACAGTTTCCTGTGTCAGTTTTTATTTCCTGTTTAAGAAATCCCTTCTTTCCTAGCACACTCATTCTTCTCTCCAAGTATCATTTTTCAATAACAGGAAATATCCCCCTTGAGAAACTGCTGATTCCATATCCAGGGCTGAAAATGTAAAAGATGATCTTGGAACATCTTGGACCTGAAAGCAAGGAAATTATCAAAGTGTAAGGAGAGTGGGAAATGGACATAGGAACCAACTTGAAGGGGCTCTCTGGTCAAAGTGGGGACAATTTGAGGACCAAGATGAATAATGATTATAGAAAATAAAAAGCAGTTAAATATATAAAAATCCATGAGTCCCTAACAATACAAACAAGTAAATTTCATTGATCACTTCTGGAGGTTGATAAGGCACCAATGCACGTATTCTACCTCTCCAGTGAGAACCAACTTCAAAGTAACTACATAGACAATAAAAAAATTCTTCTTTACAGAAGAATTAAGCTAATAAGTGCAGAAGGATGATAGAACTAGAAAATAGTCACTTTGCAGAACCTGAAAAATAATGGGTCTAAGGAGATTATCATCAATGGCCATGATGATCTTTAGGCAAAAAGTCAGTGAAAACTTAATGGACGGATTAAGGTGGACAATCCATTTTAACATCACAAAATGTCTAATGGGCATTGACCAAGGTGCATTGTGTAGCACACTGCACAGCCTGTGAACTGTTCTTGCCCTCTGCAAAACACACACGCGCACACACACAAAACAAAGAAAAACCAAAACTGAATCTCATCAAAATTCCAGCTCAAACCACCTGTTTACAAGACCTAAGGGGGAGACAGGAAGCAGTCAGCCAAATCCAGAAGATGCAATATTCTGCAAGACAAATGACCTAGTTTTCATCTTCAAAACAAATAACATGCAGGGGGAAAAAGAGAAAGAGGGTATGTGAAAAGGCAACTGTTACAAATTAAAAGAGACTTAAGAAACACACCCAGTAATTATTTAGAGCTTTTTTAATATTCTGATCTGAACAAACTGTAAAAAGACACTTGGGAAAAATCAACATATATGGAGCTTTAGATGACATTAAGGAATTGTTATTAGTTTTGTTGGGTGTGCTAAGTGGTACTATAGTTAATTATTTTTAAAAAGCCCTTTTCTGTTAGGAACACATTGAACACATTATAGGTGAAATGATATATTGTCTGAGAATTAGTTTTAAATTCTCCAGCAAAAAGGAAAAAAAATAAGCGGGGAGGGAGGAATAGAGGACACAAAACTAGAACAAAGTTTTTAAAAGACTGAAATTAGGTGATGGTAAGTGGAGTTCATGATACAATTCTCTCTAATTTTGTGTATGCTTGAAAATACCCATAGTTAATATTTTTTAAATATCTCAACTTGCCACAAAGAACAATAATTCTTGCAATAAATGAACAATGAAATTTTAAAATTTTATGTTATTGAAATACAGTTGATTTACAGTGTTGTGTTAATTTCTGCTGTACAGCAAAGCGATTCAATTATGCATATATATATATATATATATATATATATACATATTCTCTTTCCTATTGTTTTCCATTATGGTTTATCACAGGATATTGAATATAGTTCCCTGGGCTACACAGTAGGACCTTGTTGTTTATCCATTCTATAGATAATAGTTTGCAACTGCTAATCCCAACCTCCCACTCTGTCCCTCCCCCACCCACCCCCTTGGCAATCACAAGTCTTGAACAATGAATTTTAATAATAAAAAGAAGAAACCCTTTCTGACCACCTCACCCCCCACACCCACCAATGTCATTCTCTCGTCAAATTGTTTTACATTTTCACCTTTAGAGTTTTCATACAACTTGGGTTTACTTTTGAGGCAGGGATATATATCTACAAAACATTTATTGATTAGTCCACCTTTCCCCCCCCCCCATGTAATTATAACGTCTCCTCAATCATATAACAAAGTCTCATAAATGTTTAGGTCTATTTTATATGCTCTCTTTGGACCTATTGAACTGTTCGTCTATCCTTGTGCTGGAATTATAATAGGTCTTAATATCTTGTAAGTCTAGCTCTTCTTGCCTCTTCTTTTTCCCCTAACTGCCAGACTATCAGAAGCAGCACCTGGAGATGGATGTAGAGGGCTATAGACTCTGGACTTCGCTAGGAGGCAGCAAATAGTTGAAACTTTGCTTTTACGCCCTTGGGGAGGGATGTGAATGTGTTGTGCATCATATCTGTTTCCACAATTATTTTGGTCAAATAAATAACTTTGGTTGATCAGCCAAAAGGCTCAACCATGGCAGAGAACTCAGTTTCTATTCTCTCTTTCTTCCTTAGTAAGAAAACCTCAGATTCTGGCTGGGCTTTCACTTCCCACTTTTCCTTACATTTCTGTATAACATGTTTAAATTCTGGTCGATGATGTGTGAGTGAAGCAACTTCCAAGAAATGTCTCTAAGCAATTGCTGGCATGTGACCTTTGCCTGTTTTCTTTTTTGTCTATTCTTCCATCTTCTTTTCCCCCTATTAAATTATGCTTTAATAGTCTTTTCTTTCTTTGTACGGCAGATTTTTCTTTTTCTTTTATTTCTTTTTTTTTTTTTGACTTAGTCTACTTTTTAAAAAAATTATTTATTTTTTTAATTGAAGTATAGTTGATTTTCTCTTCTTCCATCTTGATACCTAGAGCTCAGATGCGATGGTTGGAGTTTGGGCCTTTATCTTTGATCTTGAGAACACGGTCTCATTGGGACAGGCTGGGACCTGGGACCTGGGACTCTTTACTGCAGAGCTTGCACCTGGGCAAACGTCTCCTTGAGCAACAAAATACAAAGAGACTTATGAGGGCCTAAAAATAACTGCATGCATGCACAGTTGGGGCAAATTATGGACAAGATACAAAAAGACCAAAAACTCAACTGCCACTTCTGAAGAACTGGGAGCAAAAACAGGGTGCCGGGAGCAAAAGCAGGGTCCTACGCATGCCCCCTGCACACAACACCACCTAAGGGGTGGGCAGACCACCTCAGCCACCTCTCGGCCCGACCCCTGGACCATCCCTACCCTCACCCCATATAAGGACCCCCCCCTCGGGAAGTGAACAAGGGAACTTGTTACTTGTTTTCACTCCCTCCTGCTGTAGCAGGGGCCCCAATAAAGCCTCGTCTGAATTTCTTGTCTGGCCTCTTATCAATTGCTATTGATTAAGGAAGGCCAAGGACCCTGAGTGGTAATGTCATCATAGAAATCATGGACCAAGAACACGGGCTACTATTGACTCCATGGAACTCCCTCAGTGCCCTGGGGCTGCCTACCTCATTTACATAAGGGATCCCTAAGGAGCCCTGCGTTATTCAGGAGGTGAGTGTGAGGTGGGGGGCAAGAGAGGACACAGGGAGACTGGAGTTGTGCTGAAGAGTAATTTAATTTGTACCTGACACCTCATTTTCCCTTAATTAAATCCAGAAATCCCGATGCAGAAACACACAAACCAAATTCTCCTCGGTGCAACCAAGTCTGCTGAAATAGGCTCAGTGTTCTGGGGAATCCGAGGTCAGATGCTTCACGGAGGCTCACCCCGGAGAAGCAAGTAAGGCAGTGACTTGGCAGGTTAGGACATCCGACTCCAGAACCGAGTTCCTTCAGCCTGGGGGGTCTTTGGGTGGGCTGGAAGTTATTTTCTCCAGATGCTGCCTCGTGTTTCAAAGGCACATTTTGAAGCCTCAGCAACTGATCAAAACGACTACTGAATATTGTTCTCTGTGTGTGAAAACTACAGTGGGATGGAGAGCCACAGGAAGTGCTCTGTTGACTTCTGAAGTTGGTCTTACACGCGGTTCTCCTTCTGGGACTCTTTCTCTCTCTCTTTTTTAATTGCAAACTCCTTCCTTCCTCCTCCCTAACCCCTAACAACCATCCCCCCCGCCACTGTCTCCCAGACTTGAAGCTCTGGCTCTGGTTTGTTAATAATGCATGGACATTCCCTTGGCAGTGAAAGATTCAGAACTTCTCACTGATTACTGATCAGAGTTGGAAACGTATTCACAATGAATGCTTGTTTGCTAAGTGTTTCAGGGGAAGAAAAAGAAATGCATGAAAGCAGCTAGCATGTGTTTGCCTAGGACTGGTCTCTAAATTATCTAGATTGTTGTCCAATTTAATATGAATTTGAATCCCAGCTAGAGAAGGGGGTTTTTGCACAACGAATCCAGTATCGTCGGACCGTTTCAATAATGTGTCTGAATGTTCCTCTCACCCCGCCCCCCACATAAGCCCTCATTCCCCAACCCCATTGTTTATTGACTTTGATGGGAAAGGTAGTGAGGATGGAATTCAATTGAGAAAGTACCGAATTTCCCATCATCCTCTCATCCTCTGGCTGAATTGCTATGAGACCTTCCCAACTACGGCATTCTCTAGCATCACCTCTCTTTTGGTCAATTCTCCTCAGTTTTGCGGAAATGATCTTTCCGAAATCATGTATGTGATCAAGTGATTCCCTGACCTAGAATCCCTCTGCTGCTTCCCATGGTCAAAAAGCACCATTTAAGGCCTAAACCCCACCTGCTTCATCAGACGCATCTCCACCCAAGGAAATCTACATTAATCCATTCAATTTCTTGTCTCTCCTAGAATAAAACATACTCTTTCATGGCTCCTTTTTGAAAAGTGCTTGGAAAGATTAACTAACATGTCCAAAGCCACGTAGCTTGGAAGGGATGGAGCTGGAATTCAAACACAAGCAATGACAATGGATCACCTGCACTTTTCCACAGGTACTTTTATTTTTTAAGCTGGGAATTAAAATGTTTTTTTAAAAAATTGAGACATTTAAGAAAGGAAATAAATGTACATCTTCTGACTTTTGGTTTTGATGTCATAGCCATAGAGATGACCCTTTTAACCTACAGTTTCACTTTCTTCCTTTACGATCTGGCACAGTTTAATCCTCAAGGAAGAATTTCCCAATTATCTTCACCCGGTTTTCCCACATCTGCCTGAGAAACTCTGTTTAAATAATTCTGTCTAGCAATCATTGGTGCCTCTCTTTCTTTGGCTGTGTAAGAAATAAATGAGGACTAAATCTTGGTTAAAATGAATAAAAAGATAAATGTCTTTCATGAATTTCCCCTTTTCCTCCCGTCCTGGAGGAAAAGCAGCGAATTAATTTTTCTCCTTCCTCCTCACAGTAACTGAGGTTGTAACTAACACTCAATAAACGCTTTTTATCAAACTGGATCCTATCAGAGACGCAAGAGCTTCTAAATAATCTGCAATTCTCTCATCAAACTGTCAGACCCAATAAGTGCCAATAAAATTGGGAAGAGGAATTCAAGTCCATGGCTGAGTCCCAGTGACATTTTCTTACAAAGATTCATAATAATCATCATCTCTGGGAGCCTTGGCTATTCATTTCCTATTGTTCTTTGTCAAAGGGCTGTTAGCTTTGGGTTTCACTTTGTTTTGTTTTGTTTTTTCAAAAACAAAGAATAATACTCTGTGACTTTTGGAAAAAGCATGGAGTTAATGAAATGGTACCAAAAGGGATAGAAGAGAGGAACTACAAAGGACAAATGAAATTCTGTCCTTTTGAAACTTCAATGGTGCCAAGTTTTATATTTTAACAAGCATAAACCATCCTTTGTCATGTCCAGAGGGGGAGAGGCTCATGGAAGAAGGAAAACAAAGTGATTCTTGTGACAGAACTGAACTCTTTCTCTCTTAAAAAGAAATCTGTGTTCCTTGTGAAATATTAGAAAATGTGTATATGAAAAAAAGGTGGGAAATTTACATAATCTTGGACAAAAGGGAAAGAAGGGAAATATGTATTGTTTTCGATTTGGGTGGTCTCTTTTGTATTTGTCTAGAATGGGGGGGGGGGGCGGGTAGATGGCCTTAACAGGGAAGAGAGACTTATCCAGGGGGCTATGAAGGTGGGGGACGAGGGGGTTCCAGGAAATTTATTACCAAACTGAGTGGTATTTACCTGAGATGATACCATTCATCCTCTTCTTGAGGGTATACACCATCGTGTGCCTCTGATTATGTTGGGTTCTCTGATCTGATCCTCATCATGCAAAGGCCAAAGGCTCTGCCTTCTGTCCCAATGTACACACAGCCGTTAATGCTGAAGCCCTGGGCTTCTCCAATCAATAGATGCCCCAGAGATGCTGGTGACTCTAGGACCTTCTTAGTGTCCTGGCTCCATGTGCCCACATTTTTCCTGCCTTGAGAAGAATATCCTTGCTTTCTTACAATTTCATCTTTGAATTTAAAAGGTTTCTAATAAATATTTCCTCTAGCATTTGCATTTGGTATTGAGAGAGCTTCAGGATTGCTAGTCTGTTGATCGTATTTCCAAAAATGAAAGAGTTACAGGAGGGCTAGAAATCACACATTTGATGTTTGAATGTCTGTCTTATTCCCCACTACTCTCATATCCAAACAAAGAAGACAAGCCAAAAAAAAAAAATGCTCTTTTGGAGATCAAGACTCTTTAACATCACCATGTAATTATCTTTCTTCTGGAAAACAAGTGGAACATGAATTTTTATATTGTTATTAAGCAATCTAGGCAAACTGCAAGTCCCCTTTACAGAAAATGGGCTTCATAGTCGCACCAAGGAGGAGAATAGGTCAGACCTGTAATTTACCTGTTTAAAGTCTTTGTTTAGAAATTGTGCTTGCATGATATCACGATAGTGTTTACGGAGCAAGCTGCCCTTCCCTGCTCCCAAATAAGTTAAGAGATATAATTGTTTATAACCATAATTTCTGCCCCAAGGAAGAAAATCAAATGAGTCAGAACATCTCCCAACTATCAGAACAGTTGCCCAGTTGCCCCCACAAAAGATCAGCTGTGTGGTCGCAGGAGAAATTTGTGTCCCCAGCTCCATCACTGAGAATGCCAAAGCCCAGTCTATTCCTCCTGTTAAACATACAGAGTTAATATCTGAACTGAATGTTGAGTAGCATTCCACTGGATTTGACAAAGGGAATTTTAATAAGTAATAAAGGAACCTTTTGACCAGGGAGAGACTAGTCTAAGTTTTCTCTTAGAATTCTGAATTTCCCCATCTTTTAACGATGAAAAGAATTTTGAAAAAAGAGATTTAATCCCAGAGAGGAGAATTATCCCTAATTTTTAAGGCCCTGCATCCAGCTCTGCTCCACCACCAAAACACACACCAACACACAAAGTAATGAGGATCAGTTGCGTTATCTTCATGCCAAGATCCATTACGTGAGCTACAAGTCCACATAAAAGTGTGTCCCTGGGTCTGTTCCACAGCTTCCAACATGTTTCATATGGTGCATTTTTCTCATTACAAGGGGCTAGTCCTGTCATGATAGTTTCACCTGATCATGATGTGCAATCTGGATGTTCCAGGTCCCTCTCTTTTCCGTGAATTTGGCGGGGAGGACACGAGTGGTTCTCAGAAGGTTTCCTCTTGCTCTCCTCTGACCTGCAGGATTCTCATGTATCTCCTGGGTGCTGGGGTCTCTGCCACTGTCCATATCCAATGCCAGCCTTGGTGTTTTCATGAAAATAAATTCTCCCATCTGCGTGGGATGGTTATCATTCTCTTTGACCACCCAGCATCTGAACCCTCATTCCTGTATCTGTAAAATTCTGCTCCAGATGAGTCTTGGTTAGAGGTAGCTTGCAACACGGATTCGGGTCTAGGACCCAGGTTCTATAGCATAAAAATCTGACCTTCTTAGACGAAAGAAAGGACAACCTATCTCTGCAGCCAGCCCAGCACCTCATGTTGGGAGCCTTCATATTTTGTTTAGTCAGTGGATGAATGTGTGTTGAAATCAGATGTCCAGTGTTTTCCTTATGGCCTTGAAATGATAGACATTCCGCAGTTGGTCCTTGACATCCGTTGGGCTAAGTGGGCTGTGCTGCCATGTGCCCACAATCCCCCAAAAGTTCCAACTATTCCCATCCCTCAGGTCTGCCAGCTCTTTTCTTTCCTCCGATACTCATTTTGTCAAGCAATCCATGAAGGGCTTTGTTTGGGAGATATTACGGAGAAGGATAAGAACCAATTGAAATCTTTTATAAGGTTAAAATGTCTGTGAGTGAGGCTGTAAGAAGGGGGGATGTGAATTAAAGACCGAAAGAACTGGTGCTTCGAGATCTACTGAACACGAGAAGCCGAGAGGAGGGGTATTCATCCAAGGGGAGACCGTCAGAAACCACTGCATAACTTTGCCCCAGCAGCCTTCCCTCTTCTGGCCCGCAGGGTCCACCTAGGAATGATGGCTGAACATTCAGATCTTTCTTTAAGATCCCTATCCAGCTCTGACACCGCACCTTCAAAAGGAAGAAAATGTCAGTCCATGATTTGTCTTTCACCCAGTGAAAAATCCTTTAACAGAAACCGAACAACAGGGCACAAGCAAGAATCGAGCCCTGTGATCATGGATGGGAAGCTGGGCCAAAAGAGGACTCAGCTGCTGGAACCCTATTAGCAGCAGCTCAGATTTCCTCGTTCCAGTGGTTGCAACACACTCAGGATTAGCTTTGCCCGCAGCCTGTGGTGAACGACTGTTTGTACAGTAACCGTCTGCTGTTACGCCGACAAAATGCCTGTAAAGACGACGCTCAGATTTCTAGGAGAGGCCACATATTCCCCCCATGGATGGCAAAGCCATTTAGAGAACAAAAAGTCTCTGGAATATGTCACCTAACACCCAATCCAAAATCGGGCTCTAAGTATCCATCGTGCCAACGCTAGCGGTGGCTGGCATCCTGCACCGTGAGACAGAACATCCGTATCCACCAGGGATGCCTGGCTCCATTCTCTCCCCCATCACTGTTCTGTTTTTTTATTCATTATTTTTTTTATTGAAGTATACTTGATTTACAATGTTGTGTTAATTACTGCTGTACAGCAAAATGATTCAGTTATACATACACATACATTCTTTTTTTAAAATGTTCTTTTCCATTATGGTTTATCATAGGATATTGAATATAGTTCCCTGTGCTCTACAGTAGGACCTTGCTGTGTATCCATCCTACATATAAAAGCTTCCGTCTGCTGACCCCAACCTCTCACTCCATCCCCTCCCCCAACCCCCTCCCCCTTGGCAACCACCAGTCTGTCCTCTAGGTCCGTGTTTCTGTTTCGTAGATAAGTCCTTTTGTGTCGTATTTTAGATTCCACATATAAGTGACCATCACTGTTCTATTCATCTCTTTCCCTTCATGCTTGCTTTCTTTGTTTGTAAGCTTTAAAAAGCCCTCCCAGGGACTTCCCTGGTGGTCCAGGGGTAAAGAATCCACCTACCAATGCAGGGGACGCGGGTTAGATCCCTGGCCGGGGAACTGAGATCCCACATGCCCTGGGGCAACTAAGCCCGTGCGCCACAACTGCTGAGCCCACGTGCTCTGGAGCCCACACCCCACATCTAGAGAAAAGCCCGCGCATCGCAACAAAATATACTCTCTGTCTCAACAAAGATCCTGTGTGCTGCAACTAAGACCTGATGAAGCCAAAAATAAATAAATAAAATACTAAAATTAAATTAAATTAAAAAATAAAAAGGCCTCATACTTCCCCAAGGGGAAGGAAATATTCATAGTCTGACAAGATTCTATACCAAAGGTGATATGGAATTTGTTTTATTGCCAAGGAATTGATATCAAATTATTTGTGAAAATTTCAGTGGCTTCTTATTGGCAAAGAAGAAAGTTCAAACTACTTTACATCATTCAAGCCCCCTTTAAATGCCTCCAAGCTAGGCTGTTAGACTTAATCATTCCCTCCTGGATTTCATTCTGGTCTTGCTTTAGCAAAATATAATGTTTTAACTTTTTTAGACCGTGGCTGGGCTTTTTCGGTCTTGATCATCTTCGCTCACACTCCTGCTGCAGCCAGAATGCCCATCCTTCATTTCTGTTCATCGGCATCATCTTTGTGGTTTAAAGTACAGACTAAGTACTGCTTTCTTTACTGAGTCCCCAGCAGTCTTTTCTCTTATTTATTCCCTTAAAATTCTGCTTTGTAGCGCCATGATTTGGGTATACTTTGCCCTCTCCTAGTAGACTATAAGCTTATTGAAAATAAGAGCTGTATCTTATTCACATTTCTATTCCTCCTGGTGCCTAGGACAGAGTAGGTCCCAATGACTACTTTTTAAACCACTGTTTGCGTTTTTTGAGTTCGAAATTTAATTTTGATCCAAGAAACTCTCTTGGTAGACTTGTAATTCGGGGATGTTGAAAATACATGGAGTTCACTTTCATTCTTTTGACTGATAGAATGAAATAAAACTGTGAGGACAAACACTTCAAATTCTTTTTTTAGTACCTGTATATATATTTGAGCTAAATATGCTTTAAAGGTAATTATGTTCTTGTAGGCTTAGAGTTTAGTAAGTTAGTAACTTAAAGCAAGTTGAGTCAGAAGCAAGTTGTAAATTTTAGAGGGGAGCTTCAGGGCTTAGGTGTAAAGAAAATTACTCCTTTCTGATTGAGAATATAATTATGAAGATTCACATAGCAATGCAGAAAAAGACCATAATCTTCAGTCTTGAGGCTCTACCAACTTGCATGAAAGAGAAAAGTTGAGTCTAAAAGGCGCAGCAGATAAAAGCTTCTGAGGAATCAGAGAGGAAAAGATAACCAGAAAGAGGCAGCAATAGGTGATTCTTATTGAAAAGAGCCAGAGGGACCCAGAGCGGCCACAAGAGGTGTGAGGCCTGAGAGAATTTAAAGATCAAGGAGAAAGCTCCCTATTTGTACGTAGATGTTCTCATTTCTCAAAGATTGGCCTAGGAATGTGTCTTTTTCAAGACAATGTCTTTTCGTGTTTATCACTAGCCTTTTTAAGAATGTTCTTTTTTCCTACCTATTGGAAAAGCTCTCCGAAAATTCCCATCCCAAGAACATAAATTTAAATGACTGGGCTGTTTCCAAAATTTGGATGAGCATAAGAATGACGAGAAAAAGAAGAGCCATCTGTGATAATATTTTTAAAGACCTACATTCACCTTCCCCCTATAATTAATGTATCAAGGGTTTAATAGAAGTGGAATTAGAGCTGCCTGTAATATACAAACACGTATTGGGTATCCCGATATGAAAACACGGCGATGCCCTTACTAACAGGGGAGATGCATTGTGGCAAAAACAAAAACAAAGATAAAAACCTCAGAAAACCCTTGTGGTCCAAAATATTGATTCTAGAGGTAGAAATACTAAAGGAGGTACGTGTATCCTTTCCAGAATGTCAGAAAAGGTGATACGCTATGATCCCAAATCTCTGAGGTGCACCCAGCTGCTCTAATATCTAATACACCTCCCAGAGTACCATTAAATACTACGGTAGGCATGTACTCATAGGCTGCCCCTTACATCAAAATCAGTACCTTCCCTCTCTCTTTGGATAAGCACAGTAGCTTGGCTGATGAGCCCTGATGCTCCTTTAAGCCAACAGGAATGTACACTTACAATCACGTATACCATTCCAGTTCTTTTGATTATCTGTGGAACTTCTAGACATCACTGCCCACAGCCAGGGATGCCTGCAGGGTCAAGTTGTGGGAAGATGGCCTGTAGAAACTTACAGTTGAATTTAAGAAAGGAAGATTCTCCATGAAATATTTTTAAAATATTTATTCAACGTAGCAGATGCTAATTTTACAATGGGAGTAAGTGCCGGGGCAGCCATGGTGTTATAAATGACGTGTATTTTCAGAGTTGGTTTAACTCTTACCTCTATCACTTAGAAACCTTGCAGTTTTGGTCAACTTTCTTAACAAGCGACGCCTTTGCTTCCTCATCTGTGAAATATGGTGGGTAACAGTACCCACTTTGCAGGGTAGGGGTATCTGATGGCATACAATGTGGGTAAAGTATACAGCAGGTGATCAATAAATGGTAGCCGTCGTTACTGTAGTTGCTGAAATACAGTTGAGATGACGGTGGGGCAGATGCATTTGGAGAGGAAGGGTGTGGAGGCTGAGCAAGGGCTGAGTTGATTCAGACAGAGAAGCAAACAGAGGGCATCCCGGAAGACTCCCTGGAAGAGGAGGAGGACATAGCAGTGGGAGAGGCAGAAATACAAGTCAAATGCCTGGGGTTGTGAGATGAACTTCTGGCTGGAACAAGAGCTTTGAACAGGAAATAAGGGTTGTGTATGAAGGGAGCAGAATAGAGGGGAAGAAGTAGGTGGGGGTCAGGATGACTTTGAATCCCAAATGGAATAGTTTGTTCTTTCTCCTAGAGGCGATGGCCAGCCACTGGGTGATTTTCAGTCCAGGAAAAAAAAAAAAATGATAAAAGCTGTATTTTGGAAAAATCACTCATAAACATAGGTAGGTTGGATTGGAATAAGGAGCCGTCAAGCACTGGGAGACTATGGGGATGGCTCATTGGGGATCCAGGTGGGAAGGACAGAGGGAAGGAAGATTCAACTGAGCCTGGTAGCTGATTGCATAAGGAAAAGAGTAGGAGCAAGATTTCAAATCCAGGTGACGAAGGGAATGATTATGTTGGTCCCATGGACAGAAAGATGGCGGTCCAAAAGGGCATTCGTGTGGATAGGAAAAAAAGGGATGTTGAACAAAAGCTCTCCAAGAGCACCTGCTCGGGTCTCTTTATTAGAGCTAATAACAGTCTTTACATCTGAGCTCCCTCTATGCCTCCAACCCCATGTTCAATGTTTTCCCCAGATTATCTCCTTTCACCCTCACAAAGCTAGTCATTGAGAATTACTCTTATTATTCCCAGTTTACAATAAGGAAAGTAAGGATAACAAGGATGGAGTAACTTGCCCAATATTATAAGACCACTAAGTAGACAACCAGGGTTCTAACCCAGAACTCAACTCTTCCCCATCCTGCCTTCCTGAACTGCTGGGTTGCAGTTAGTGTTGTGTTGACCACATTCTATGCTCAGATTTCTAAGATCCTGGAACACAGCTTAATTTGTGTAGAATTGAGTGAGCAGGTTGAAGCCGTAAAGGCAATGGGTTTGTTGTAAGGGGAACATAGAGGAAAGAGGAGGGGATTGAAAACTGGCCGTTAGAATGTGTCCACATATCGCGCATGGACTTGGAGTCAGGAAGCCTGGGTTAACTTAGCTCCACTTATTAGCAACTCGCTGCACTTTAATTTTCTCCTCCTCAATAGGCTGATAACGTCGTCCCCTCATAAAGCTTTGAAACTCAGAAATAATAGAGATGAACCTGTTTCGTGACCAGTAAAGCAATTTACAAATATCAGCTGTTATGGGGAATTTGAGAGCAGGACGAGGAACCATTGAAGGTTACAGGGACAGAACACTAGGACCACAGCGCATTGTATCTTGGATGCTGAGGATGGAGAGTTTCAAGAGAGAGGGCACTCACGGGTTAAAAGTGATGCGAAAATGTTGGTGACCAGTAGATCTTTGGTGACCTTGGGGAGAATGGTTTCCGTCGAGAGATGGGGATAGAGGCTAGATTTTATGAGATTAAGGAGAAAGTGGGTGGTGAGGAAATAGGGGCTCTGGGGAGCAGACCACTTAATTAAGAAGTTTACAGTGAAAGGAAGCAAAGAATGGGGCAGTAGCTTGAGGGGGCAGCTTAAATTCTTACCGCTTCCCTGGATATAGACCTTTTAACAGGGATCAAGGCCTTAAACTAAAGGGATTAAGTGCTGTGGGTGGAATTTCAGGCAGCCAGAGGGTGGGGGGAACATTTTCTTCTTTGACACTTGGGGCATTTTCCAAAATCCCAGACATCACACCATGAAGAGTCATTTGCCTGTTCAGCCTAAACGTGAAGCTCACCCTGTAAAACTGCAGAATTTGGGGGTTCTCCCATCCTCCACTCTTGCTATTTTACATCTTTGTGCCCTTTCAGCAGTGCTTCCAGACGCAATGATTTGCCTGCAATGATGGTGCTATGGAAGTAGATCCTGCAGGGATGGGAATAAAATCCCACTGGTCTAAAAGTTCGACTTCGGTTACTTTCAGCCTTCCGAAACACCAAACTGTGTTAAGAAGTTAGAAAAAAAAGTATTTTGAGTTGTAAATAGCTGTCGCTATGTCCATACATTTTTAGTCTACCGAAAAGGAGGTGGCACTTGCCTTTGACCTCTTTGACTAAACATTTTACGTAAAACAAGGCAGCCAGCATTGCTTTCACGTTTCCCGTAACCTTGGGTCCGGCCCACCAAGCATCACCGTTTTCCCCCCATCATCAGTGTCCCCACTTACGCCAGCCCCTTGTCTTCTCTGCGCCTGTGTCCATTCTGTCCTCCCTGTAACAGCCTCTTCGTTCCCTCCCCCACCTACCGCCATCCCAATTTTTTCCATCTAGAGGGCTGGGTTCAATTCTCAGTTACTTGCAAAGGCTGTCCTGACAGCTCTCTCCACATCTTCTCCAAAAGTCTACAGATTGACAGTCTGTGCCATAAAAGTCAGCCTTGGCTTACACAGAGTTTCATCTAATGTCTGAATTGTTCCCTGCCTGGTAGCGTTCTTCCTTTTTCTTTAAAAAAAAAAATATTGAAGTATAGTTGATTTACAATGTTGTGCTAACTTCTGCTGTACAGCAAAGTGACTCAGTTATACATATATATATATATTTCTTTTCATTCTTTTTCATTCTGGTTTATCACAGGATATTGAATATTATAGTTCCCTGTGCTACACAGTAGGACCTTGTTGTTTATCCCTCTATATAGGTACCACTTCTTCCAATTTTTTATCTCCTGCATTCCTAACTTGTGTGCATTTAGTAAGTACACCTCGTCGTGGAAGGATTAGTGGCAAGCGTGGCAGGAGACTGGTGATGGTGGCCAGGAGTAAGAAGACAGACTGACAAATAATAAGGGGCAGAGTAACCTTGAATCCTGAGATCTCCGGGAACCCGGCTTGAGTTAGGAAGGATGGAATTGCCAAGTGAAGCGATTCTGCGTCCTTTTCTGCTGTCTTTCATGCCGGAGATGTTACCTATTGATTTCTGTTGTGCAAATGTAAGAAGGGATTTGGTTGTTTGGAGTCAAACACAGAAATGCTGAGTCCCTCCGGCCTGCCCGACAGCCCCACTTCATTCTTCTTCTCCCGCCCCTCCTGCGTCCTTCCCGCAGCCCTGAAGGAAAAGTTAGGATCAAGGTTTCACATCATGCTTCATAGTTTCCTGTGTGTTTTACAAGGTGTAGCATTAGTTATTCCTTGAAAACACTCCGATTACACGGTGAGGTGATGCTATTAAACTCCTTCCACTTTATGGCTCTGGGAGCAGAGGCACAGAAAGGTTAAGTGGCTTGGCAGTGTTGCCCAGCACTTTGATGACTGAGATGCATTTTTAACTCCTGGCTGACAGGATCTTACAGAGAACGTTCACGTGCCAGAGAATTTTCAGTGTCCACGATTGGGGACGCTTCGAATAACCCAAGGAGACAGCACCATGCATTAGCATGCAACCGGCAATCAGCTACAAATTATCATTGTTTAAATCTCGAACAGAGAAAGGGGATGGAATCATGAGGATAAGGAAGTTTTAAGCCTAAATTTGAAAGAGGGAAGGCTGCGAACAGGTGGCCACACGGCCGGCTGTCAATATGTGATACAGCGCTGCAGCAAGGGGCTCCAGAGGGGAAGTTTTGATGGCCCGTTTTCCCCATTTCCCATCAGGAAACCATGCCTGGGTCCACAAGGCTTTGCACTGCACTGGCGTTGGACGTGTTAGTATTCTAACTCCGTCTCCTCCTTTATGGCTCTTCATGACTCTGTCTGATGACAAAGCAGCTCTTTGCCATTTAAAGGTCAAATGCCAGTAATAGAGAGATGGCATTTTATCATCAGATGCGCACAAGCAGAAAGGAGATGAAAACTTGGAGGCCTGAGCCAAGTGCAATCGTACCCCCGGGTTGAGATTCCATGAAAATGTGGAATGTACCTTCAATTAACCTTTCACAAATACCTGGTCACTGGGACCGATTTATCTGGCGGTTGTTAGCTGGGTTTGGAGAGCGTGTCGCTCCTGCTGAGCTGGAGAAGGCATCTGATCCTGTGCTCGGTTAGTCCCACAGATGAGACATTCCCCCAAATCTCCCAGTGATAAAGATCCCTCTGATATTCCTGAGCACAGAGGCTTTCAGGGGGCCGTGGAGGTGGGAGCGTCTACTGACAAAGAAGGCTCTGGTCGATTTTCGAAAGATTTTCAAGTATTAGTCTCCTTGAGGAAATTTACAGAGAAATGTATGTTGCAGAATAGAATTTGAATACTGACAACAGCAGAGATTATACAGCTTGAAGTTGGAGGCTGCTGTCTAATTTAAAAATCTTTTTTTTATGTCTGGTCTCTTTTAAATTCCTGCAACACCAGGAAGGAGACAGAAAAGGTATTATTTATATGACTCAGAGAGGCCAAGTGAACAGCTCAGGGTCACACAGATATTCAGTGGCAGAATTGGGATTTTGAACCACAAGGATTTTTTTTTTTTTTTAAATCCAGTGTTCTTTCTGCCATTGCATTTACCTCCCAGAATCAGTAACACAGGGAGGGATCTGACTTGGCAGAAAGAGAAGAGACCTCCCTTCCGCCTCAGAGGAAATTCCAAGCAAGTCTATCCTGAGCAAGGATCTGGATGAGTTTGTTTTCTTCTCTCTCTCACCTTTATTCTCCGGGAAAAAAAAAAAAAAAAAAGAGTGAGAAACCTAGTCGTTCCTTAAGAAAAATTCACGTGCTCCCCCGTGGGCTGCGGGCTCGGGTAGCCCCACGAACACAGCCAGGTAGAGATAATTTGCCCTAAATGAAGGGTGAGGAATGTAACACTTGAAGTGGTAAATAATCCCCCCGAGATCACCGCACTGGGAGAAGATCTGGATTCAAACCCAAATTGGCCACTTCTGAAAAGTCTGCTGATTCAATGTACAGACCCCCGCGCAGGCAGGGCAGGGCGGAAACGGGCTGGTGGCGGTAGACCAAGCACCTGGGACCCCATCAGCCTTCTTGGCCAGTAGCCTTCCCAGATTCCCAGACCAGCTTGGGCCTTGGGGCACATCCTGCCTTTGTGGGCCCGGAGAGCCTTTTTAAAGAGAGGTCTGTAACTATTTTGGCAAAGGCTAGGGAATTCAGTCTTCGGAAAATAATAGGAGACACTTGTACCAAGGTCAGATCAAAAAGAACTAGTAAATCATATTCAAGGAACAGAAAGTCTCAGTTTCCCCACGTATAAAATGGGAGTAAGAGTATACTGCACAGAGCTGAAGTAAGGATGAAAATTTACCAAGAATGAAAGGCCTTTGAAACACGTGTTATTATTCCCCTCATTCATAACCCACAAAATTTCCCCTGTCTTTCATTGTTCATTTGTAGTCAATGTTAGGAGAGCAGGAAAAGGGTGCTTGGAGCCAAACAGTACTATTGGAAACGCTTATCTTGTGTATAAAAGCCTAGTGGTGACAGTATTTCCTCTCTGCTGAGTCCTCTTTAACTCCAAAGCCCTTACCACCTCAGGAAGCTTTGTTCACGGCAAACCCTCAACACTGAAGTCATTAGGCCTGTAATTTACCCCCCACTAGAACATGAGAAAATGTAATCAAATAAATATTATTGTTTTTCCTTCCTTTCTTAGCAAATTACCACCTTCTGTTCCTCTCTCCCTGTGAGCTCTAATAGTCGGGCAAGTCTGGAACTGATCTCTCGGCAGAAAATTCTTTTCAATCCAAGTGCCGCCATCTGTGAGAAGTTCCCCCATCTGTGAGAAGTTCCCCATCCTCGAGCCCAGAAACCTCCTTCAGAAATCAGGAAATAAATGCCAATTTGGCTCCAAGGGAAGGTGCTCGATTGGGTTCTTAAATTCCACATAGAAAACTCACATGTGTGCCCTAAAGTATAAATTACCCAAACAAAATGTATTCTGATGCCCCTGGAACAAAGACTTAATACTTTCCTTCTCCCTAAGGGAATTCTACACGATGGCACCTGCAGAGTGTGAGCAAAGTCTGGAGGTTTGGGAGGAGGAAAAGAGGGAAAGAAGAAAAAGAAGAGAGGGAAAAGATAAAGGCAGGAAAGAATGCTGGTTGTAGAGGGTTTGTCTTTTCTGCACACAAGAAGTATCTGTTCTTGTGTGTGTGTTTCCCAAATATACGCCAGGGATGTGCCATTGTCTTGGCGACTGTTCACGTACGTGATGCCCCAGAGACATCAGTGCTTTCTTGAATATGCCTGATGAGGACAGACTTAACAAGAGCCCACAGGTTAATCAGTGACGTTCTGCAGAGGGATTTTTGAGTGTCTGCTTTGAGGACCTCGTCTTGTTGAGACGCCAAGACACAGAGCAGCAGTTATTTAAATTATGTGTGTTGGGGGGAAATGAGTTCTTTTTTTAAATTGAAGTATAGTTGATTTACAATGTTTCAGGTATACAGCAAAGTGATTCAGTTATACATATGTGAGTATATATATAGGTTCTTTTTCAGATTCTTTTCCTTTATAGGTTATTACAAGATATTGAATACAGTTCCCTGTGCTATATAGTAGGTCCTGGTTGTTTACCTATTTTATATATAGTAGTGTGTATCTGTTAATCCCAAATTCCCAGTTTATCCCTCCCCCGCCCTTTTCCCTTTGGTAACTGTAAGTTTGTTTTCTGTGTCTGTGAGTCTGTTTCTGTTTTGTAAATAAGTTCATTTGCATCATTTTTTAAAATTCCACATATAAGTGAAATCGTATGATATTTGTCTTCTCTGTCTGACTTACTTCACTCAGTATGATAATCTCTAGGTCCGTCCATGTTGCTGCAAATGGCATTATTTCATTCTTTTTTATGGCTGAGTAATAGTCCATTGTATATATGTACCACATCTTCTTTATCCATTTATCAGTTGATGGACTTTTAGGTTGTTTCCATGTCTTGGCTCTTGCAAATAGTGCTGCAATGAACATAGGGGTGCATGTATCTTTTAGAATTAGAGTTTTGGTCTTTTCCGGATATATGCCCGGGAGTGGGAATACTGGATCATATGGTAGCTCTATTTTTAGTTTCTTAAGGAACCTCCATACTGTTCTCCATAGTGGCTATAGAGCAGCATTTCATGAGCTCACTTCTTTTTTTCTTTCCTTTGTTCCGTTTCTCCCCACTTTTCTTCATTTTCTTCTTTTCTCCCTCTCTTCCTGTCTCTTTCTTTCTTACTTTTCCTTCCTTCCTTTCTTTCTTCCGTTATAATAAGGTAACAAGCATCCGTGACCCCACCATCCCGAACAGTAGGATGTTGGCAGTAACCTACATCTGGCCACGTGATTTCCCCTTCCTGTTCCTTGCTTTCCCCCACCTGAGGTAACCATCCTCCTGAATGAATCCTGTATTCGTTTACTATATTCGTTTACTGTATTCGTTTACTATATCCATATGTATTTCTAAGAAAATTTCAAATACATATTATCTTTAGGTTTATAAAAAGGATATCCAGCGATATGTAATCTTCATGGACTCTGTTTTCACTTAATGGTATATTGTTAAGATGTATCCAGGTTTTTGCATGTTACTATAGGTATTGATTTGGGTAGCTATACAATATTCCATTGTATCAACACAGCTGTGTATTCACCTACTCTCTGTTAATGGGAATTTGAGCTGTTCCCTGGTTCTTGCTGTGAACAGTGCTGCTTACAGCAGTCTTGCACATTTCTCCTGTATGCTTATTTCTCTTGGGTGTACATCTAGGAGTGGAATTGCCGAGTAATTGGTTACATGAATGTTCAACTTTGGGAACAAATGTCTCAAAATTGACACCTCAGAGAACCTACAGATCATATCTTCTCCAACACTAAGTATTGTCAGCCTTATAAATTTTTGCCAATCAGATGAATATAAAATGATATCTTATTGTAACCTCGTATTGCCTTCCCATCATCACTAATGCTATCAGACATCTCCGACATGTTGTTTGGCTATATGTGAATTGCCTGTTTATGACTTTTGCTCATTTTTCTATTTGTCCTCTTATTACTTATTTATATAAGTTATTTGTTCTTAACACTAATGCTTTATTTCTGTGTTTTGCAAATATTTTCTCCCAGTTTGTAAATTATTTTCCCTTTTAAAAGTGTCTTTTAATGAACAAAATTTTTAAATTTTTAATTAGTGAAATTTGTCTAACACAGTGAATGTTTTTTGGGCCTTCTGGAAGAATATTATCCTTATCCCAGGGTGTAAGTGATATTTATAATTTCTACTCAGTATTTCAAAGTTTGATTTGGACATTTGAACCCTTAATCCATTTCAGGTTGATTTCTGTATATGATGTGAGGTAGGGATACAATTTTTTTTCTCCACATAGATAATCAGTGTTTTCCAGCTCTACCTATTAAAGTCTCTCCTTTTTCCCAGTAATCTGTCACCTCTCTCAATACCAAAACACCACGCACATGTGGGCCTGTTTCTGGGTTCACTCTTCTACTCCACTGATCAATTTCTCTACACCAGGGCCAATATCACACTGTCTCAATAACTATAACTTTATAAGAAGTCCTACTGTACCATAGGGCAAGTCCCTTCTCACTAAGAAAAGTCTTTTCAAAACACCCTCATAATTCCTGCCCCTTTACACTTCAAAATAAATTTTAGAATTATCTTGCCAAGATGATAATTTTGTTTGTAAATGCAATGAATCCATAGGTTTTTGGGGGACTATATGCACATTCACAGTATGGAGGTTTTCTTATCAATAAGCATGGTCTATTTTTTTATTTAGGCCTTTTACTATTTCAACACATTTTTAATAATTTTTTTTAGACATCTTGTAAATCTTTGTTAGCTCTATTCCTAGATGCTTAATGTCCTCTAATTCATCAGTAAAATGGCCCTGTACTTTCTGTTTCATTTCTTGTAATGCTTTTGTCTGCTTTTTGTATCACGATTATGCTAGCTTCAAAAAATAACTGATGAAGGGGGGCAGAGTCAAGATGGCGTACTAGGAGGACATGGAATTCGCGTCTCCTCACAACTAGGTCACCTACCAGGCACCGGTGGGAGACCACAGACACCTAAGGGGACGGGAGGAACCCCCAGTGACCGGGTAGGACGTGGGGCGTGGGGGAAGTGATGGTGGAGGAGAAGTGGAGGTGGGATGGGACTGCCGCACCTGAGGGGCGGCTGGGGTAGGGGAGGAGTTCCTACACCCAGCGGGACCCACCCACAGTTAGGGATCCAGCAGCGACGGGGGAGACCCTGGGGGAGATGGTGGAGGAGGGGTGCGAAGGAACGGAAGGGAATGGGGTCAGTCCACTCAGGCACCAGGGAGCCTGTTGGGCTCCGGGGCCTAATGCTCTGCCCTCAGAGCCTCCCTCCTGCAGTACAGAGCTCAAGCCCCGCCCCTACACCCCCACCCAGGGCCCACCTCTACACTCGGAGACCCCCTCTGAGACCCCCTCCATCGCACTGGGCCTAAACCCCACCCACACACCCTCACTCAGGGCCCTACCTCCAAACTCCAGAACTCCACACTCCAGAGGCCCTCCTTTCCATGTACTGCCTCTCCCCTTCCAGGCAGGTCCTAAGCAGCGGCCCTGCCCCACGCTCGAACGTCGCCCCGCCTAGGCCCCGCCCCATGCTCAAACGTCACCCCCCACCAGCCTAGGTCCCACCCCACCCTAAACCTCGCCCCTGCCTAAGTTCCACCCGCTGCCTAAACTCCGCCCTCATAGCCAAGGCTTTTTTTTTTTTTTTCTTTTTTCCTCTTTTAGATTGCAGTTCTGTTTTACCTTGTTCATTCATTGTTGTTGATTCTTTTATATTTTTATCTTTCCTAATAAATCTTTTATTTTTCTAATTTTATTTTATTCTTTGTAATTTGTTATTGTTCTCCCCTTTTGGCTTGTTCTCCCCTCCCCCTCCCGCCTTTTTTTTTCTGTTGTGGTTTTATTTTACCTTGTTGCAGTTGTTTCAATTATAGTTTTAGTTTTCCTAATATATATATTTATTTATTTATTTATTTATCTGTTTATTTATTTGTTTGTTTATTTATTTTTGGCTGTGTTGGGTCTTCGTTTCTGTGCGAGGGCTTTCTCTAGTTGTGGCAAGCAGGGGCACTCTTCATCGCGGTGCGCGGGCCTCTCACTATCGCGGCCTCTCTTGTTACAGAGCACAGGCTCCAGACGCGCAGGCTCAGTAGTTGTGGCTCACGGGCCTAGTTGCTCCGTGGCATGTGGGATCTTCCCAGACCAGGGCTCGAACCCGTGTCCCCTGCATTAGCAGGCAGATTCTCAACCACTGCGCCACCGGGGAAGCCCCCTAATATATTTTTTATTTTTCTAATTTTATTTTGTTTTTTTATTCTTTGATATTGTACTGCTCCCTTTTTTCTTTCTTTCTTTCTTTTTTTTTTCTTTCTTCTTTTTTTTTTACTGTGACACGAAGCTTCTAGGATCTTGGTTCCCAGGCCGGAGGTCAGGCCTGAGCTCCTGTGATGGGAGCTCTGAGTCCAAACCACTGGACTAATGGAGAACCTCAGACCCCAGGGAATATCAATTGGAGTGAGGCCTCCCGGAGGTCCTCATCTCAGCACCAAGACTCGGCTCTATCCAACTGCCTGCAAACTCCATTGCTGGACGTCTCAGGCCAAACAACCAGTAAGACAGGAATACAGCACCACACATCAAAAAAAACCCACAAAACAATGAAATGACAAAAAAATATGTTACAGACAAAGGAGCAAGGTAAAAACCTACAAGACCAAATAAATGAAGACGAAATAGGCAACCTACCTGAAAAAGAATTCAGAGTAATGATAGTAAAGATGATCCAAAATCTCGGAAACAGAAAGGAGAAAATACAAGAAACATTTAACAAGGATCTAGAAGAACTAAAGAGCAAACAAATAGTGATGTACAGCACAATTACTGAAATTAAAAATACTCTAGAAGGAATCAACAGCAGAATAACTGAAGCAAAAGAACGGATAAGTGAGCTGGTAGATAAAATGATGGAAATAACTGCCAGGGAGCAGAATAAAGAAAAAGGAGTGAAAAAACTGAGGACAGTCTCAGAGACCTCTGGGACAACATTAAATGCACCAACATTCGAATTATAGGGTTCCCAGAAGAAGAAGATAAAAAGTAAGGGTCTGAGAAAATATTTGAAGAGATTATAGTTGAAAACTTCCCTAACATGGGAAAGGAAGTAGTCAATCAAGTCCAGGAAGCACAGAGAGTACCATACAGGATAAACCCAAAGAGAAACATGCTGAGACACATATTAATCAAACTATCAAAAATTAAATACAAAGAAAAAATATTAAAAGCAGCAAGGGGAAAGCAACAAATAACATACAAGGGAATCCCCATAAGGTTAACAGCTGATCTTTCAGAAGAAACTTTGCAAGCCAGAAGGGAGTGGCAGGACATATTTAAAGTGATGAAAGGGAAAAACCTACAACCAAGATTACTGTACCCAGCAAGGATCTCATTCAGATTTGATGGAGAAATTAAAACTTTTACAGATAATCAAAAGTTAGGAGAATTCAGCACCACCAAAACAGCTTTATAACAAATGCTAAAGGAATTTCTCTAGGCAGGAAACACAAAGAGAAGGAAAAGACCTACAAAAACAAACCCAAAACAATTAAGAAAATGGTAATAGGAACATACATCTTGATAATTATCTTAAATGTAAATAGATTAAATGTTCCAACCAAAAGACATACACTGGTTGAATGGATACGAAAACAAGACCCGTACATATGCTGTCTACAAAAGACCCACTTCAGACCTAGGGACACATACAGACTGAAAGTGAGGGGATGGAAAAAGATATTCCATTTATACCTAGGAATAAACCGACCTAAGGAGACAAAACACCTGTATGCAGAAAACTATGACACTGATGAAAGTAATGAAATATCATCCAAACAGATGGAGAGATATACCATGTTCTTGGATTGGAAGAATCAACATTGTGAAAATAACTACACTACCCAAAGCAATCTACAGATTCAATGCAATCCCTATCAAACTACCAATGACAGTTTTCACAGAATTAGAACCAAAAATTTCACAATTTGTATGGAAACACAAAAGACCCCGAAGAGCCAAAGCAATCTTGAGAAAGAAAAACGGAGCTGGAGGAATCAGGCTCCCTGACTTTAGACTATACTACAAAGCTACAGTAATCAAGACAGTATGACACTAGCACGAGAACAGAAATATAGATCCATGGAACAGGATCGAAAGCCCAGAGATAAATCCACGTACATATGGTCACCTTATCTTTGACAAAGGAGGCAAGAGTATACAATGGAGAAAAGACAGCCTCTTCAATAAGTGGTGCTGGGAAAACTGGACAGCTACATGTAAAAGAATGAAATTAGAACACTTCCTAACACCATACACAAAAATAAACTGAAAATGTCTTAAAGACCTAAATGTAAGGCCAGACACTATAAAACTCTTAGAGGAAGACATAGGCAGAACAGTCTATGACGTAAATCACATCAAGATCCTTTTTGACCCACCTCCTAGAGAAATGGAAATAAAAACAAAAATAAACAACTGGGACCTAATGAAACTTAAAAGCTTTTGCACAGCAAAGGAAACCATAAACAAGACAAAAAGAAAACACTCAGAATGGGAGAAAATATTTGCAAATGAAGCAACTGACAAAGGATTAATCTCCAAAATGCACAAGCAGCTCATGCAGCTCAATATCAAAAAACAAACAACCCAATTCAAAAATGGGTGGAAGACCTAAATAGACATTTCTCCAAAGAAGGTATACAGATTGCCAACAAACACATGAAAGGATGCTCAACGTCACTGATCAATAGAGAAATGCAAATCAAAACTACAACGAGGGGCTTCCCTGGTGGCGCAGTGGTTGAGAATCTGCCTGCCGGTGCGGGGCACACGGGTTCGAGCCCTGGTCTGGGAGGATCCCGCATGCCGCGGAGCGGCTGGGCCCGTGAGCCACAATTGCTGAGCCTGCGCGTCTGGAGCCTGTGCTCCGCAGCAAGAGGGGCCGCGATGGTGAGAGGCCCGCGCACCGCGATGAAGAGTGGCCCCCGCTCGCCGCAACTGGAGAGGGCCCTCGCGCAGAAACGAAGACACAACACAGCCATAAATGAAAATAAATAAATAAATAAATAAATGAAATTATAAAAAAAAAAAAAACTACAATGAGGTATCACCTCACACCGGTCAGAATGGCCATCATCAAAAATCTGCAAACAGGGTTTCCCTGGTGGCGCAGTGGTTAAGAATCCACCTGCCAATGCCAGGGACACGGGTTCGAGCCCTGGACCGGGAAGGTCCCACATGCCGTGGAGCAACTAAGCCAGTGCACCACAACTACTGAGCCTGCGCTCTAGAGCCTGCGTGCCGCAACTACTGAGCCCACATGCCACGACTACTGAAGCCTGTGCGCCTAGAGCCCATGCTCCGCAACAAGAGATACCACTGCAATGAGAAGCCCATGCACTGCAACGAAGAGTAGCCCCCGCTCGCCCCAACCAGAGAAAGCCCATGCACAGCAATGAAGACTCAACGCAGCCAAAAATTTTTTAAAATAAAATAAAATACATAAATTTAAAAGAAAATCTACAAACAATAAATGCTGGAGAAGGTGTGGAGAAAAGAGAAGCCTCTTGCACTGTTGGTGGGAATGTAAATTGATACAGCCACTATGGAGAACAGTATTGAGGTTCCTTAAAAAGCTAAAAATAGAACTACCATATGACCCAGCAATCCCACTACTGGGCATATACCCTGAGAAAACCATAATTCAAAAAGAGTCATGTACCACAATGTTCATTGCAGCACTATTTACAATAGCCAGGACATGGAAGCAACCTAAGTGTCCATTGACAGATGAATGGATAAAGAAGATGTGGCACATTTATACAGTGGAATATTACACAGCCATAAAAAGAAACGAAATTGAGTTATTTGTAGTAAGGTGGATGGACCTAGATTGGGTCACACAGAGTGAAGTAAGTCAGAAAGAGAAAAACAAATACCGTATGCCAACACATATATATGGAATCTAAAAAAAAAAAAAGGTTCTGATGAACCTAGGGGCAGGACAGGAATAAAGACTCTGACGTAGAGAATGGACTTGATTCTCTACGGGGAAGGGGAAGGGTAAGCTAGGACGAAGTGAGAGAGTAACATTGGCATATATACACTACCAAGTGTAAAATAGATAGCTAGTGGGAAGCAGCAGCATAGCACAAGGAGATCAGCTCGGTGCTTTGCGACCACCTGGAGGGGTGGGATAGGGAGGGTGGGAGGGAGACGCAGGAGGGAGGGGATATGGGGATATACGTATGCATATAGCTGATTCACTTTGTTATACAGCAGAAACTAACACCACATTGTAAAACAATTATACTTCAATAAAGATGTTTTGAAAAAAGAAATAACTAGTGGAGTGTTTTCTATTTTTATTATATATATGTATTTTTTCCATCCTTTTACTTTAACGTGCCCTGGTTTTAGATATGTCTCCTTTAAATGGCCTGAATCTGAGTATTGTTTTTGCTTTTGCTTTTCTAATAGGCAGATCTTTGTGTTTTGGGTTGTTTTTAACTGATGAGTTTAGTTGTTAAATAGTAATTACTGTTATATTTGGAACTATTTATACCAACTTAATTTATTCTATTAATGTGTCCCATTTTGTCCTGTTACTTTTTAATTGTTTTTACTTAAAAAATCAAATGATACTTATATCTCTAGCCTAATAATCCAAAGGCATCAACACTTTCTTATATTCTTTGGTCTCTCTCCTGAATCTCCTGGTATCATGCAAATATCTAAATTTTTATTAGTAGTTAATAACTGAGTTATTATATATATATATTTTTTCTTGGTACTAGTTTTCTTAAATTAAGAAAACTCACCAAAGTGTTTGCCTGTCTTCTTACGTTTCTTGCAATATTTCTTGCTGTCCATTCCTTTGGGAAAGAAATTCATCCCAAAGTGTCTATGATGTGGGTCTTTGTGTGGCAAAATCTCTGAGGGCTTTTATGCCTGACAATATTTTATATCATGCTCTCATGGCTGGCTATAAAAATAGAGGTTCTATGTTCTTTTTCTTTAACTTTTTCTAAACACCCCTCTGCTGTGTTCTTGTATCTAGTGTTGCTGTTGAAAAGTCTCATGTCAGTCTTATTCCTTTTACAGTAATCAACTCTTACTGTAGGATTTGGGATTTTTTTAATTGATATTCTTAAATCACCCCCTAATAAATCTGGGCATGAGGTTTTTCTTGCATCTCTTCATTGATTCCTTTCTCTTTTTCATTCAGGGAAAATGTATCTCTATCATTCTTTTCTCCTCTCATTTTTTTTTAATTTCTATTTCTGGGACTTTCATTATCTGGATTTTAGCACTTCACCTCCCTCCTCCTTGGTTTTTCTTGATCTTTTATACTTCTTTCTATTTTTCTTCTTCCCCTTGAGAGGTTTCCTCAATCTGTCTTCATATTCATGAATCTCTCCTCCTCTGTGCCCTTTGTGCAATTTGTTTAATATGTTGTTTGCCTTATTTCAACTATTTTCGTTTTCACATCAAATATTTCTTCTTAGCTCCTTTCTATGTTCTCTTGTTCCTTTTTTCTATTGCTAACACATAGCTAGGAGGGGTTGCCTAACGCTTTTTTTGATGGGGGTGGTTGGCTGGATTACTGCTGTCGTTAACTAGCGTGCATCTGTCCTTCTTGGTCTTTCACAAGTACTGGGCTTAAATGTTGCTCTAATTTTACTCCTGAGGACTCCTGGACCAGAGATCAAGATACAGCATGTGAGAAGAAGGTACTTGTCTGTCTCAAGGCAATAGCAAAGAAGAAGCGGAGGAATTTAGTAATTATTTCCTGTTTTAGTCTTCCCCAGCCAACTTGCTACACACACTCTCACACACACACACACACACACACACACACACGCACACACCCCTCACACCCCTCAGCTCCTCCTGTTACAGCTTCCTCCTGTTCTTTGTCTTCTCCTTCTTTGTTCTCTCCAAGATTACTCTTGGCACAGAGATGCTGCAGTTGTTTGAGCCCGGCCTCTTGGCTAGACACAGCACTGAAACCTCAGAATGCTTACCTCCAACCCCTTCATTTTACAGACAAGGACCCAAAAGCACAGAGAAGCTAAGTGACGGGCACACAGTCTGTTAGTGGTGGATGTCAGTGCCACCTCCTGCCCCAGGAGCCCACTGAAGACCAAATAGCTACATTAACAGTGATGCTTAGAATGCACTTGGTGTTCAAGCCATTATTACAGCAAGTTCAATATTGCAAAAACATTAATAAGCTTGACTGCAATTCACTTAGTCCATTCTGAAGGTGCATGTTTCTTTTTTTAATATTTCCTGGCTTTCAAGGGTATTATCCATGGTCCAAAAAAAAAAAAAAATGCTAGAAAAACTGCAGATACCACAGACACAGCTTTCTATGAAATTTCCTGAGGCATAAAAACAGACTGGAGAATAGCCCACACACTGGGTGAAATTCCAGCAGCCACAGTGAGTGCTTTGGACCCCCGGAAGGAGCAAAGCCCCATGAAATGCAGACTCTGCTGTCCACAGGGATGCAACCAACGGTGAGGCTTGGAGTCCACAGACTCTTTGAGAGCAAGTTTTTTTTTTTTTTTTTTTTCTGGGAAGGAAACCAGGGCTGGAATTAGCTAAGTGCTCATTTAAATGGCAGGACTGACCCCTGTACTAAGATCGTGCTGTAAGCCCTTGTGCCCGCCGCACCCAAGAGAAAACAAGGCACAGAGGAAAACGTGTCCCATTGTCTCAATTTAAATCATATTTAAATACAATTCCCGTAATAAACACCCAAATTTGCCCAGAGGCTTTTATTAGCATCCACTTCCAATAATGAATGCTCTGTGAAACGAAGAAATGAGAACTAGGGATCAGACACAGCTTGTTTGTTAAGGGAAAAACCTAAGTCTCATCAAGTAGAACGCTCAGCCCCTTGAGAACTAAAAAGGACCTGAGCTTGTCAAGTAATTGCCCTTGGGCCTCAGTTCTGTGTCTTGCAACTGCACTCTCTCTGCACCTCTGCGGAAACAAACATTCCCCTCATCCGAGATAGGAGCCTGCCTACCCGACCCACCCGCCTGTGCCCTGACCTATGGACTCTGACCTCTGGCTTCTGACCCAGCATCGCTAAGTGCTGACATCTCCCCAGCCTGATCTGATGCCAGATGAACAGCCCAGGATCAGAACCTCAGACAGAGAACCTAAGATCAGGCACCCTCTGGGACATGCCCGCTAAAACCAAACCCTTTCACAATGATCAGTCATCCTCGGTCTCATCGGTAGAGCTTTGAGAGTGCCTGGTCAGTTTCTTTCTCTTGTTCATCCATATAAAATACATGTTATAGCATCTTAGAGCTGGAAGGACTCTAGAGCTCATCTTGTCCAATTTTCTCCTTTTATGTATGAGTAAGTGGAGTTCCATGGTGATTAAATCACTCATTCAAGGTGACATGAGTACAAAGAAATGGATCTGAGACTTGGGACTACGTCTAGAATGCTTTCCTTCATCAGATGCTCCCTCTACATTCTATCTCGTTCCCTTATTTCTACCAGTTTGTCTCATCTGTTCCCATATTTCCTTCCTGCACCCCAGACTCCAGGCCATGAGAAGGTTGGGTCCATATGAGGACCCTGCCCAAGAGGAGGAGAAATAGCATCAACAATTATATGCATCTGGCGTTGTCTCCATGTACTGCTGTTTTCTAGATCCATCTCGCACGTGCATCTCCATAGGTCTGAACACTGGAGATCCAGATGTTTGTCCCCAGAGTGTGCCCATTTCCATTCATTCATTTATCCAAAACACACTTACTGAGCAACTACTTTGTGCCAAACACAATGCGAGATGCAGTGGCTGCCTTTGAGGAGCTCACAGACACAGAAGAGATTCAGATAAGTAAATAAATAATGTAAACAAATGAATGGCATATTCACACAATGGAACATTACCTGGCAGAAACAAAAGGGGGGAACAATAAATAAAACAGCGTGATTACCAAAAACAAAAAATACACAGAACCAGGGATCAGACACCCACACAAGCTCAAGGGAAAACATACTGTGTCAGTCCACTTAAACGAAGCTCTAGAAGAGGGAAAACACAACTACAATGACATAAAGCAGATCATGGCTTGTCTGGATGGGGGTGAGGGGTAGGCGGGATGTTGACTTGGAATGACCACGAAGGAAACTTTCTAGAATAATGGAGACAATCTCTGTCTTGGTTGAGTTAGTGGTTAATAAGCGTAAACGTTTGTCAAAACTCAATGGAGAGTTTCGATATGGTCCCATCTCCCCAACTGACATGAAACTAATCACAGGGAGGTAAAAGGATTAGCACGGAGTCATTAGCAATGACTCAGAGAAGAAGCCAAAACATCTTGAGTGTCTCATTTACACAAGGTTCCTTGGTGCCTGTTGTCGGCAGGTCCTCAGATGAAGAACTTGAGCTCACCCGATTTAGCGTCACTCTCTTTGATTAGGGTGCTGTTGAATCCAGCAAACCCTTAATGCCCCAGAAACAATGTGCAACACTGGAAAAAGACCGTCATGGAGAGATGGTCTCCATGGGGACTCATTATCATCATTGGTGTTTCAGTAAACACCATAAAAACCCAATCTAGCGTCAACTGGGATTTTCAACATATAGATGGGAAGAGTCGACAAAAAATATATAGTCCATTCAATTAAAACTACCTTTTAAACGTCATCAAAGAAATTATAGAAGCAAATGTCCCCATCTGAAGGAGACTTGCAGCTTCAGAGAACAAGGTCTCAAAATGCAGCAAACAAAATGTATAAGAAGACAGCCACAGAGACCCGATGGTAAACTTCCTTGTTTCAAGAATGATAGGATAATGTCTCCAGCATCTAGAGAGGAAAGAAAATCTACAGAGGAAAAAAAGATTGTTATAAAAGACTTCTCCTCCACTGTACTAAATTCCAGAGAGTAGTGAGGTTAAGGGGGTAGTAGTGGATGACAACTAAAGAATTCTATGTTTCATCTAACGATCATCCATTTGGAAGGAAATAAAGAGAAATTTCCAGCAATGGAAGCACCCAAGGTGCTCTACCCTCTTCCCTACCCTACCCACCCATCCTCCAAATTTTTGGAGAAAAAATATCCAATTAAATTAGTAATGAATAAAAACAAACAAATCAATCTGGGGAAGACACGGCATAAAATAAATCACAGAGAGAAATCAGATTGGGAAAACAGCAAGTGATGAAATAATTTTTGCTAACGTGATGCTGAAACAATATAAATGTCAAAAGAATTATTGAAAAGAATATTTATTATCATCATCATCTGGATTTAGAATTATTCAAACCAACAACGGATGATTTGTGAAAAAAGAGTGTGCCAAACCTCTTTTCTTGTACTGGTTGATTTAGCAGGCATGATTTTATTCTTGAGACTATTTCAGAAGTAGAGTCCTTTATTTTCTTAATTAAGGTAGTCACCACTAGACATAAAACAAGGTCTGTATAACTTCCAGATCACTAGGGGATACACGTAGGTGTTGATACTTTGATGTGACAGTTGCTGTTCTAAGTGCTCTGTTAACGTGTGTGTTAACTCATTCCTCATCACAATCCTATGAGGTAGGAGCTTCTGCAATCATCCTTATTTTACAGATAAGAAAACCGAAGGAGGTTGAGTTCTCAAGATCCTGCCACCAGCAAGTGGAGACGTTGAAATTCAAACCAAGCAGGCTAGCTTCAACACAGATGCCCTTAATCAGTGCATTACAGATGCTTAAGTAGCACAGGAAAAAAACTGGGGGGGGGGGGGGGCGGGGGCGGTGGGGGGGAAGAAGAGCGGAAAGAAAAGGGGAAAAGGAATTAAAAGGAGACCACAAAGAGGCATTTTTAATGCCCAAGATATATCAGTGATTACAAAAAAGAAAGAGGAGGAAAAGCAGAGGAAGAAGAGAGGGAAGACACAAGGGCTTAAGTTCCTTAAATATTCTGAGGTTGAGTTAAAAAACAAACCTTCCATCAATGATATTTATACAGTTCCTACATTTTACATGACATGGTGCAATGCTCACTCTAAACAAACTGTGAAAACTTAAGGATGTATATCGTAATCCCTCAAACAACCACTAAAAATTATAATGCCAAAGAGTGTAGCTAAACAGCTGATACATAAATCAAAATGGAATAATAAAAATGTATTCAGGGCTTCCCTGGTGGCGCGGTGGTTGAGAGTCTGCCTGCTAATGCAGGGGACACGGGTTCGAGCCTTGGTCTGGGAAGATCCCACATGCCGCGGAGCAACTGGGCCCGTGAGCCACAGCTACTGAGCCTGCGCGTCTGGAGCCTGTGCTCCGCAACAAGAGAGGCCGCGATGGTGAGAGGCCCGCGCACCGCGATGAAGAGTGGCCCCCGCTTGCCACAACTATAGGAAGCCCTCGCACAGAAACGAAGACCCAACACAGCCATAAATAAATTAATTAATTAATAAAAAAAAATGTATTCAAATAATCCAAAAGTAGTCATGAATGAAGGACAGAGGAACCATAAAGCAGAGAGGATGAATAGAAAACAAATAATAAAATGGTAGATGGCAATCAACTCCAATTAAAAGTCAGAGCTTGTCAGAAGGGCTAACACAGCAAGACCTGACAAAATAGCATTTATAGGAGTCACACCAAGACCTGGTTAGGTTGAAAATAAATGGATGATAATTGATTTTCAGTGCAAACAGTAAGCATAAGAAGACTGGATTGGCTTGTTAAATTGGAAATATGCCTTCTAAACAGAGTATTACCAGCGATTGAGAGAAATATTTCATAATAATAAAAGAATAAATTCATCAGGAAGACATAAGACTCATTAATGGGTATGTCCCTCAAGACTGAGCTTGAAACCATGTAAAGCAAACAGTGACAGAATTAAAGGAGAAATACATAATTCCATGATAATGCCTAGGAAGTTTTAACATCCTCTCTCAGCAATTGTTGGGATAACTCGACAAAAATCAGTAAAGTCAGAGAAAATCTGAACAACTCCCTCCCAGCTTAAAGCCTGTCATTTGTTAGTTGCTATGGGTGGCATCGTGCTGAGAAGGATGGAAATCATGAGCTCAGAAGAAAGAGTGCTTCCATGGGTGATTTCCACCATGGACATAGAGTAGGAGAAAGAAGGCTGCCCCTGGACCAGTAACCTCCTTAACCCTGGCTGTGCATTAGAATTAGAAAATGGGGAGCCTTTTAAAAATACTGATGCCTGGGCCCCTCACCTGGAGACTTCGGTATAATTCATCTGTGCTACAGCCCAGGCATTGTCATTTTTCTGAAATCTCCCCAGATGATTTCAATGAGTAATGAGGATTAAAAACCACTGTCCTAAACTGTGAGAAAGCGGCCACTAAGTACTCTGATGAAGAGAATGTAAAATGTGTATAATACATTAAGGACCTTCAGTGCATCATTTTATGTAGAAGTCTCATTTCTAGGGAAATAATAATGATGTGCCTATATAATTTATATTCAAGAATGCTTTTTGCAGCTCAATTTATAATAGCAATAGATATAGACAGATGATAGATAGATGGATAGATAGGTAGGTGATAGGTAGGTAGGTGATAGATGACAGATAGATAGATAGATACACAGATACATAGATACATAAGTAGATAATTGGAGAAAGGGAAGGAAGGGAGGGAGGGAGATAGAGAGAAAGGAAACCTAATTATTCAGCAGTATGGAATTGGTTAAATACATTTAAATCAAGGTACAATAGACATCTCTTAATAAGATGATGTTGATATGAATTTCACATCAAATATGTTCATAACAAGCTGAGAGAATGAGGGCAAAATGGTCTATAAAATATTCTACTCTTGAGACAATATGTGTACCCAGACAGAGAAAAAGTCTTAAAGGTTGTGCTTCAAAATGTCTATCATATTTCTCTCAAGGTGATGGTATTTTCATCCATTTAATTGATGTTCTTTTTGTTTCTAATGTGTGTAAAATGAATACACATTTTTTGGGTAATACAACAGAAGTGAGAAAAAACCCCACTCTCTCTGATGATGGTACCCACTCTGAAATGGGGACAGCCTTTCATCTTGTCAGCTCTAATCCTTGAAAGGGGGTCAAATGGATTATTATCCATGCCGGTTAAGGAATTAAGAAGAATTTAGAACAGCTCTGGGAAAGGATGTGGGAACCACTCCATTTCCTTAGGTGAAAACAAACAAGGGTGGGTCCCTTTGATCCACGGGTGCCCATTCCTTTCAGCTTTCTCTGGGTGGATCTGGACCCAACCTGTAGAGAGAATGAGGCCAGCTGGTACCTGCCTGCTGTCCTTTCCATGGTGTGGCTGGGAAAGTGGGAGCTGCCTAGGCCTCCACCCAATTATCCTTCCACCCCAAGAAGGTCACACCTGTCAATCCATCTTCTTCCAAAAGGAAGGAATCTAGGCAGGTTCATTCAAAGAAATGGAAACAATGCCTAGAACCTTAGGGGCACTCCACCCCTCCTTCCTCCCACATCATCCCTCCCTCTTCCTTCCTGTTCATTGCTTTGCAGACCTCAGATTCTCTCATCTGCTGTAAGAAAAGTGGTCTAAAAACCTCATTCTTATTAAATCATCCATACTTGCATTTTGAGGAAAGATCAGAGGAATAATGTTCACAAATAAATGACTTTTTTAATATTTTAATTTTATTGGGGTACAGTTGATTTACAATGTTGTGTTAGTTTCAGGTATACAGCAAAGTGATTCAGTTATACATATACATATATTCACTGTTTTTTAGATTCTTTTCTCAGATAGGTTATCACAGAATATTGAGTAGAGTTCCCTGTGCTATACAGCAGGTCCTTGTTGCTTATCTATCTTATATATAGTAGTGTGTGTATGTTCTTCCCAAGCTCCTGATTTATTCCGCCCCCCCCCCCCCCGCCCCGTTTCCCCTTTGGTAACCATAAGTTTGTTTTCAACAAATAAATGACTTTTTAATGGAAGAATCTCAAACAACAACTTATAGAAAGGGTGGTGATGTTGTGGATCAGAAAAGCCTAAAACATCTGCAATTCTGGACGCACAGTCCCAGCAGAAAAAAGTGGGAAACACAATACCCATGGAGCTAGCTGCCATTGGGACGTCATCCTTTAAGAAAACTCTTACCTCCAGGGAGTATTGCCTAATGATTTTGAGAAACTAAGTAGAGAAGATGTTTTCTAAACATGCAGCCCAGAACCCCTGCTCTCTCTGATAAACCCGCCTCCTCACAGGCAGGCAAAGAACCCAGATGTTCTCAGTCCTATTCCTAATTTATTTAACCATCTCCACATGGCGGTGCTAGCATCAAAAGATGTGCTTTCCGCAAACAGCCTAGGAGATATTCCTTGATGTCAGGTCACCCAGCAAAAGTTCCAAAGTGGTGGCTGATGACTGCTGCCTACTCTACCTCCATCACAAGGTAATGGTTTGCTCTTAGAAGACGCTGTAAAGTCTAGGTTCTTTTAGCCCTCCCCCTGCTTCACTGCCGCCAGGGTGATGGGCGCTTGTCAATACCACCCTCCAGTGACTGATTAGTTCAGTCTCCCATGGCTGTGTGGTGATCATCTATCACAGGGCAATCTCGTACGACACAAAATATAGCACCCTTGTGACTCTTCACTCTCCAGCACTCACTGACAGCAAATGAAAATGACACTGCCTTCCAAGACCAGCCATAACTCAGCCTCATTTTCCAGAAAACCTTCATGGGGCACTACGAAATAATGAGATGTGCACTGCCTAGAGGTTACAGCATAGCCTGTCTGTGGTACGCTCAGATAAATCAGCCCAACACATGATCAGTCCCTCCAGAAGTAAAAATCACTCTGTTTTCCTACATATTTTACTGTATAATTTAAGCAAATGAGTTCAGTGCAATATTCCTCTTTAGCCATAACCAAGAAGGTGACCCATATTGGTTTGAGAAACAAGAGAAAATAATTTTCTATCCTAACCTCATTCTCTACCATCCTGCTTGAACAACTGAAAGGGATTTGGATCTGAAAAAAAAAAAAAAACACCCATTGAGAATGATGATCATTGATGGTGATCGTGGGTAAGGATGGTGATGTCCCAGCTTATAGAAAGCATTCTGCTCTGCAAAAGGGTATCACATGTATTTTTCATTTAATCTTTATGAGAAATTCTGTGAAATAGGTAACACAGGTCAATTATACATTTTTTCAGATGAATACCTGAATCCCCCAGAATATGACTTACTTAGCGTTGTACTTCTTGAAGATTTGGGAGAGTGGAGGGGGTGGGGGAGTATGTCCAGGTCTGATCATCCATCTAGAAGTCTCCTAGTGCAGCCAGGTTTTTGGCTACCTGAGAAATACAACTTGACTTAATCCCTTCCCATGTTAGAGATCGTGGAACAAATTGAACATAATTAGCATTAAGGCAGGATTTGCAAACAATAGACCTGCACAAAGTGAAGCAAAAAAAACCCAAACAAACAAACAAATGACCAAATTAGCCAAAATTATTTTACACTCATTGAGAATACAAGTTAAATGATTGATGAATTATTGATTTCTTGAGTAAAGTTTACATAACATTGATGGAACAATTACTATCTGTCACCGAGTCAGGCGTTGGGGTACAAAGATGCTTTCAAGGAGATGCTCCCTAGTAAATATCACACTGTAAATGCTAAGAAAATGGGGCACAGACATGAAGATTCCCTATATGTAGTGCATAGCCTACAATGAAGTGGAGATTTGATCATCAGTTACATGAATCTAGGGAGACAAATCGAAAAGTCAATTTCACAAAGGAGACAAAATTATAACCCAAATCACAGAGTCCATGAAAAATCCACAGAGGACATTTCTACACTAATGGTTCTTCCACATGCTAGTCTGGGGAGGTCGTTTGGCTTTTAAAATAGTGCAAGACCCAGTTGCACGCATGTCCTCTGTGCAATTAGACAATCAGGTATCTTTTTCCACTGAACAATAGGCTCTATCTTATCTATCTGTTATCCCCAACAACTAGCTTAATGCCTGGTGCATAATAATTTTTTTTAAATTGGTATATAATTCACACATTATGAAATTCATGTTTTGAACGTGTACAAGTCAGTGGTGTACATATATTCACAAATTATGCAACAATCACCACTATCCAATTCCAGAACATTTTCATCACCCCATAAAGAAACCCCATACCCATAGCCTGTAACTCCCCATTCCCTTCTTCTAGCCCATGAAAGCTACTAGTTCGCGGTCTGTTTCTATGTTACTATTCTGCATCTCTCCGTTAAATAGAATCATGCATGTGACATTTTGTAACTGGCTTCTTTCACTCAGCACAATGTTTACAATATTCACCCATGTTGTAGTGTATATCAGTACTTCCTTCCTGTTTGTGAATGAATAATAATATTCTACTGTATGGATATACCACATTTTGTTTATCCATTCATGGACATTTGCATTGTTACAGTTTTTGGCTATCATAGTAGGATTTTACTACTATTTGGTGAACTTCTAAATGTTAATATCATATGTGGGATGGCCAATGAACATATATAAATTATTAAACCTCATTAGTTATCAGAGAACTGGAAACACTAAACAATGTAAAACCATTTTCCAGTTATCAGATTAGCCAAGACTTTTCTACTCTAATAGTTGTTGCCTGTGAGGGTGTGGTATCCATCGTGCACTGGTTATGGGAGTGTAAATTAGTGTAAGCGTTTTACAGCAAGTTGGTAATATATACCAAGAGCCTTGGCATGCTCAGACAATTTGACTCCCCTAATTCTATGTCTGAGATATGAGACTAAGGATGTAATACAGAACACAGAAAAACTCTTTATGGTGAAGATACTTACTGATAATAATGAAATATAGAAAACAAACAAATACTCAATAATAATGAAATATTTAAAGAAGAAATAGTGGATACATACAATTAAATAGCAAATAGCCATTAAAAATCATATTTTGAAAGAGTTTTAATTGCACCAGAAAGTGTATATTCAGTGAAAGTAGGCATAGTATGGTTGATCTAAAATATGTGAAAATTTCACAGAAAAATAGGAATTTGAGGAAAGCTACAAAAACATTAATATGAACTTTTCTGAAAGGTGAGATTATGTATGACTTTTATAGTGATGAGAATGTAGAAAAGAGGACAATCTTAGACATAATTACATCTATCATGTCTTAAGTTAAATAGTGTTTATGTATACGTGACTTAGCTCCCCTTTCAAATAGTAAGTTCTGAGAGGGCAAAGAACTATCTTAAACAGCAGCATTTCTGTATTAAGTATACAACAGATTTGTTTACTTATTAAAAAAAGAATTTTACTTGTATTAGACCCCACTTAACCCATCCATCCACATATACTTAGAACAGGTATTTCAGATAATTATAATAGTCAAGAACAAGGTAATGGATGTATAGCAAACTGAACTATGTAAGGTTCTGTAATTCTTTTCAACAGGGTCATCCCAAGAGTAGGTAAAGGACTGTTGGCCTGTGTTACCTACTGGCCCACCTCAGAGAACCTGCTGGAATAAATGGCATGTGGGAAATATTAGACGTTCAGCAAGAAAGTAAATGGATCCAATGACAGAGGCAAGTGGCTGATGAGTTACCTATGGGGTGAAATATGCCACACTTCGTTCTTCTGCCAACACAGCAAGTGTGTTTCTGTCATGTCTCCATGAGTGAAGTGGCAGGTGGGACAGGGCATTCTAGTCACTGGGGAGAAATTGAGCAGTAATGGCCTTTATGTTTATGCAACTGTGACAAGTTGTGAGTATCTCAAAGCTTTCAATGCATTTGCCCCAAGCATCTTTTTTCCATTATATTTAAACATTCAAATCCCTTTTACGGAAAGTATACTCCCACATGGTCCTAATTCACTTCTACTCAACTTATCAAAACATTATCCTGTGAGATTCATTTTAAGTCCAGAAAATTGTCTGAGCTTCTGGTATGAGGCTGGTATTAGCTCCTCTTATAAACAAGTTCTTTCAACGACTGGTTTTGCATGCCCTTCAACTCTGCATGTGTTTGCGTGACTTGAGTTGAAGTCAGACTTGAATACCTTTGAATATGAGCTGCAGACGTTATCCAGATAATTCACATGTAAGTATCTGTGTAGTTCAAATCGTCTCAAGTGAAGAACAGTCTGAAATCATGCACTTTCTTTTTGGTTTGCAGACAAAGCAAAGAGTTAATACCTTAACTCTTTCTATGTACATAGTAAAGTCATGATTTAGTTACCTTGTAAAACAATAATAGATAAAATTAATTGTCAGAATTGATTATGTGCTGAGGCTTATGTTATGGCTACACATGCATGTTTTCATTTAATCCTCAGAAGATGATAAGAGATAGATATTATTAAGGGCAAAATTATATGTTCACCAAAAAAAAAAAGGGATTTATACAAGAATATTCATAGTTCATAGGAGCTTTATTTATAGCAGCCCCAAACCGAAATAACCCAGATGTCCACCAACAGATGGACAAATAGTGGTATATTCATACAAGGGAATACTACTCAATGATAAAAAGAAAGAATGAGCCACTAATATGTGTTACAACATAGATGAATCTCAAAAACATTATGCTGAGTAAAGAGCCCAGCCAAAAATATATAAACATGAAATATAAAAATCATAGTGTATGATCTATTTATATAAAGTTCTAGAACAAGTAAAACTAACCTATAGTGATAGAAATCGAAAAAGGGTAGATATTTATTGGAAAAGGACAAGAGGGAAAGTTCTGGAGTGATGGAAATTTTGGTCAAGATGGACACCACCATCTTGATCAAGGTGCTGGTGTCATGGGTGTGTGTGCGGATCAGATGTTTGTCAAAACTCACTGAACTGTGCATTTTACTTTATGAAAATTACGTCTCTAAAAAAGGTCATTAATAGATGATGAAGATAGGTGGATAGATAGATGACTGATAGATAGACAAATAGATAATAGACAGATGGATAGATAGATAATAGATAAATAGATAATAGATTAATAGATAGATAATAGATAAATGGATGGATAGATAACAGATGATAGATGATAGATTGATAGATACATAGATAATAGATGGATCGATAATAGATAAATGAATAGATACACAAATGGATAGATGATAGATGGATAGAAGGACAGATAATAGATAGATAGATGAAAGATAATAGAGAGACGGATAGATAGATAATAAATGGTTAGCTAGATGGATGGATAGCTAGATAATAGATAGATAAATAGATAATAGATAAATGGATAGGTGGATAGATAGATAATGGATGGATAGACAGATAGATGATAGATAGATAATAGAGAGATGGATAGATAATAGATAAATGGATAGGCGTATAGCTAGATAATAGACAGACAGTTACATAGATAATAGATAGATAGATAATAGATAAATGCATGTATGTATAGATAGATGATAGACAGTAGATGGATAGATAGATGGGTAGGGCTTCGTATTAGTAAAAGTTTAGCCATTTGCTCAAGGTTATAAGGTTATAATAGCAGTGAAATTTGAGCACAATTTGAACACGGGGAGCCGGACTCCAATCTGACTCCTGGCCGAATAGTTCATGAAATAACCCACAGGTACATTTGGCAGCAGCTACATGCCATACACTTTCCTAGCTGCTGTGGGGAATAAAGAAGTTCACCTAAATGAGTTAATACACATGAAGTGCTTATTATAGTGCGTGGCATATGCTAAGAGCTCAAAAGTGTTAACTCGCATTATTATAAGATACGAACCTTGGCCTCAAGGCAATTATAGGGTGCCTGGGGAAACAAGCCATTAATTCATAAACCATTAAACAACAATACAAAAATCATAGTTCAGTGTAAGAAATGGCACAAGGAACTACGTAAAGCCAAGGCCAGATACTCAGCATCTACAGGTGCCAAGCAGCTTAACAAAAGTGCAGGAAGGCGTGGTGCACCTGAGGACACAGATCCCATCCCATGGCACAACCATACAGCTCCAACCTATTGTTGCCACGTGGAGATGCCAGCCTGATATTGTCAAAACTCTTTTTAAAGAACTCAGAAATTTAGATGTTTATGTGAAATCTCCCAATTTTTACACATTGGCTACTAATTCAGTGCTTTTAAAAAGTGCATGATCTTTGGGTTATGAGCTATAAAATATGTCCTAAATGCATAGTCTTAAGAAGACCCTAGAGGCCACTTAAACATCTGCTCCCCATCTTAGTCTTCTACTCAGTCTTGACAAAGGGATCCAACCCAGCGAGGGGAAGCCACTTGTCCAAGGTCACCCAACTAGTTAGAGGCACAGCTGAGAATTCAGTCTACACAGACTTTGATGTGGAATAAATGGCACAGCTGCCACTTCGCTGTGAGTTCTGCCCCCTTTGGCTGAAGGAAAGATTCAGGAGGAGGTGAGCTTGGAATGGGATTCAGACAGAAACACCACAAGTGAGGGGAACATCATGGGAAAAGCATAGAGAAAGTTCAAAACGTGTTCCATGGACACTAAGGACATTCCAGTGTGAGATGGGAAAAGTCTTGTAATGGCCTAATGAGAGCGCGGGGAGCCACGAAAGTTTTCTATTTTATACCACTCTCCATGGGAACCGTGGAAGCTTCCTAGAGCCTAATGGCATAATGGAAGGTAAAAATGGACTTTCCAAAGGGCAGGCTGATGCAGTGCTTATCTCCAGGTTCAAGAGGTCCCATCAGCCATGCCCCTTCCTCCTTGCACCCAGATTTTCTATCTAGGGAAAAAGCGAGGGCACAGACATCTGAGGAATTGTAATTTATCTAAAGAGTAAGCAGTAAACTAAGGATAATTTATCAGTCACACTCAAGGAACCGGATTCAACCCAGTTACGCTTTTTCCCCCTCCATCAAATGTAATTGGGTTCTTGAGGAAGAACCGGTAAATTTTAGATGTAGATTTGTAAAACATCATGTCTGAAGATGCACTATGAATAAATTAGTGCCCCTGCTCCAGACATTTCCAACCCAGAGGTAGGCAGATATAGATATCAGTAAACCTAGATGCTCTCTTTGCCAAAAGTCCCTTTTGACCACTCATTCAGAAATATTTATTGCATGTTTGCTATATTCCTGATACTAAGTTGAGCCATGAGGATTCAGTGTCGACCCAAAGCAGAAATGTTCTTCTTACTCATGAAGCTTAAAAGACTACTCATGGAGATAGTCATTAATAAATCTGATGAAATAAATGTAGCAGTAGAATGTGATACGTGCTATAAAGAGGCATTGCACGGGCTCTGAGAACATCTGGTAGGAGGCTTGAACCTAGTCAGGGAGATCAAGGAATGCTTCCCCGAGGAAGTGATGCTTTAGTTGAACTCTCAAAATTAAGGAGACATTTTTAAAGCAAGCAGGGTAGAGAATCCAGGCAGGCAGAGGAAACAGCAGCAGCTGTGTGCAGAACCCAGCTCATACTGGTTCACAAGAGCACACTGTTGAATTTTCAGGAATTTTGCAAGCCAGTTGATGTCATGTTGGGAATATTTATACCGTGGACATTGGCAAATGTTGCAAGATCAGGGGGGCTTTTTGGAGGGCGTAGATTTTTTTGGTTTTATTTTTATGAGACCCAGTCTTTAAACAATTGCCAGCACACCATCGTTAAATGCTGTGGTTGGCGAGAGGTGAGCAGGTATAGTGGACAAAAAGAAAGTCCTGTGTCAAGAGAGCAAAGAACAAGAGGAAGATTATGGGAAATGAAGCAGACAGTTAAGCAGGGGTGGACCATGCACAGTTCTGAAGCCTTGTTAAGCATTTCAGCCTTCACTTTAAGAATAACGGGAAGCCACTGAAGTATTTATAAACAGGATGAATAATTTAAGCAGATAGTAGTTTTGATAGGATCCATCTGGCTGCAATTTGGAGATTGGATTGGGAGAAGGCAAGAGAAGATGTGGATGACCAATTAGAAGGCAGTACCGTAGTCCAGGAAATAAAAGCTTGGACTAGACTGTGGAGACGAAGAGACATAACAGATTAAAGATATTAGGGAGATAAAAATCAACAGAACTGAGGATCATATGGGAGTGAGTTGATGTAAATACTATAAATGGGCGTATGGTCAGGATCCATCACAAAAATAGAAAATATTAAAAGAGGATCGAGATTTTTGACAGAAAGGAGAAACATAATGAGTTGTTTGGGGACATGCCTGGCTGGCTTGCTGGCTTTGAGAAAACCAAAAGGGCATGAAGGATGAGGGATCTGGGCTAGAGCTACACATTTAAGAGTCATATTTAAGAAACAATTGAAAATGTGAGTGTGATATTGTAAAATGAGAGTACGGAGTGGGAAGAAAATTGGACTTAGAATTGGGGCTTTAAGGAATTCCCAAGTTTAAAGACTTTATTGAGGAGGGTGAGCCTGGGAAGGAAACTGGAAAAGAGCAACCAGAATTCTGTTAGTTTCAGCATCAAGTGCCCCATCAGTTCAGAAGGTGCTACTCTGATGTGATCGAGTCAAGTGGTGGATGGAGGAGGGTAAAGATGGGAAGGAGAGGAAACGGAGATGATGAGTACGGACCATGCTTTCAAGAAGTCTGGCTGAGATATGGGACCCAAAAAGTTGTCTGTTTTTTTTTTTTTCAAGTGAGAGCGATATTAAGACTGTTTAAAACAAAAACAAAGATGGTGGGATAGCCCAAGTTGAGAAGGAGAATCTTAATATACCAGAGAAATAGGAGACTCAGGGAGAGGGGAAAGGGAACCCACAGGAAGAGGTACCAGAAACCACGGTACTAAGGGAAAAGAGGATGAGATGGGTACAGTACTGATGGTACTGAGACTGATACTTTTCATACTAGAAATCTACAAGAGTTCCTACCTGGTGGTAAAGCTTATAGACTGAATTGCTACGTGGGGAAAACTTAGACTAAATGCCCTCTCTGGTTTCCCACTGAAAAATATTTGAACCCATAATTTAAACTGTGTGGGAGTTGAATTGCTCTGATCTTGAGGGTCTCAGAACCTTAGAAGCAGAAATTAATGATCTTATCCACCCCCTTCATTTCAATGCATTCCCTGAATATGTACTGGGCATCCACACTGCCAGGCACTCTGTTAAGCACTGGGAATTCAAAGATAAACAAGACAGCCTCAGACCTAGAAGAGATAGTGGAATAAAAATATTTATACGATTAACTATAATATAGTTGCAAACACAGCAATAGAAGGATGGACAAAACTGCAGATCCCCAAAGGGTGAGCTAGTTGGTGACAGGGCCAAGAAAACGATCGTGGTCTCTAGCCTCCAAATACAACACCTTCTTCACTGTCCATATATAATATTACTCTTATTATTCTAAAAAAAAAAAAAAGATTAGCTGTGTAAATCTATTTGTGTAACCCACAGAGATAATATAATCTTTCAGCCTTCTTGTTAATACACTAGCATCACTAATCCAAGATCAACACTCATATATACTGTTGGCCGAGAACTGTATGATTTGGATTCTGGTATAAACCACTCTTTTCCTTTTAAACATTAGTTTGGAAACCATTAAACAGTAGATGGTCATCGTCCCACATCCATTATTCACTAGAACAATTCTACTTGTCTGTGTCTATATAAGGCCACAGAATCAACCACATTTTGTTAGCCTGTTTATTTTTTCGTTACTGCTGCTGTTATAATTCTAACCTACTAGTTAAAAGCGGCCAAAATGTTTGACCATTTTTCAGCCCCATGTCTTTTATCCTTTAGGTTGAACCTATATTAATGGTTAAGAAATAAAACTTTTAGTCACTGACATATTGGCCTCATGTGGAGTCAAATATTCATTAAAATGAATTCTTACCTTCCTTTATTTTTTTGGAAATTCATCAAATATTTACAGAAGACCCACAGTTGCCTGGGATGAGGCCAAATGCATCAGGGGGAAAAAAGAGACAGTTTTGGTTCTCTAAGAGCTTGTAGTATAAATCTAGAGATTCCATTCTGAACATTTTCAAACCTTAAATTTTGATTTTAAAGCAGATATTGGCACTTTTAGTGGGGGGAAAAAAACTTTCTAGGATGAAGACTATCTAACAAGTTCATCGTGTTGAAACTCACTTACGTGAAAATGATTCTGAAGCGTCAAGTATCTAATTCACTTCTTCTCTGTAGAGTTTCCTCCTGCTCTGGGGGCTGGTCCACAGTTGGCTTCAGTCTGACAGGGAGAAGAATGGCGTGGATTCATTCATCGGTTTCCTCCTCAAATAATCCACCACCTGCCAAGCAACAGGCGTTGCACCAAGGACCCTGGAAGGAATATAAAGATGAAAATGCTGTTGAGAAATTTGTAATCTCGTGGGGAAGACAAGGATGGAAACAGCACAGCCAGAATGAAATTTATGCTAAACAGTCATGGAAGCAAACAGGCTGTGGAAACTCTGAAAAGGATGAGGTTTCCTCTGATTGGAAAGTTGAGGAAAGCTCCTCTGTAATGTTTAGGATGAATAGGATTTAGATGTTTGGAAAAGATGGGGAGGACGTTCCAGGCTAGAGCGTCTTCTGTCTTTGCAGAAGTTACAAAATCATGTGGCAAATATCACTGCATAAACCCAGACAAGAATTTCACTTTTTTTTTTTTCCATTTAGGAACCACTGAAATGTGCCCATGTTGATGACTGGATTTAGGAATAATTTGTTGTAGCAAATTAGAACCACAGACTCCCTCTAAGTTTTCCCCTCCTGGTTGTTATGATTGAGGCCTCCCTCGACATCCAAGCAGACAGGAAGGGAAACCTTGGCAGCCACAGCTCACTGCAGCCTCACCAGGAACAAAGAGCAGTGAGGGGTGGCGGGGAGACGCTGGGGTGTCAGAAGAGTAAGCTTGATGCTAAGTGCAAAGTACACCACCCTCACCTGAGTTCACGTTTCAGGTGGGACTCCACCCTAGACCCCGTTCCCAAAACAGAGGAGGGGAGAGAAGCACTGCCATGCCCCCAACTTGGGGAAAGATTAATTTTTTAAAAAACCAAGCGCTAATCTGACTGTGGTTTTTCAAGGGTGCCTCGAGCATTAGTAGGTCATTAAACCTTTGTTAAGAGGCCAGGAGAAAAGGTAAAAGGAGGAGAAAAGTGGTCATGGTCCTGTTTAAGTTTACACGGCATGGAACCTTCATCAAACCACAGAATGGCAATGACGAAAGGAACCACAGGACCTCCGGTCAAGGTTAGACAACCCTCAATAGCATTCCCGGACAGAGTTCTATCCACTCCTTTCTCATAAAGAATGCAACTCACTAGAAACTGACTCACTTATCTCTGAATTTTGGGTTTACTTTTATGATTTGAGAATATCAAAGTCTAATCTCGCCTTCCACTAGCCTTTGGAAACTTGAAAGCTGCCTTTATGGTCCTTCCTAATCTTCCTTTCTTTAGGCTATTCTTTATATAATATGGCTTTTTCAACATTTCCTCATTTTGCACAATGTTAAGCCCCATATAATCGTCACCAACTTTGATCCTTCCGTCCCCTGAAAGGTGTCCAGCTGGGCCACACCTCTCTTGCACTGTGGCCTGAGAAGTACATGAAATAATTTGAGTATAATCTGACAACATGGAGTAAAAGTTTAACTATTAGCACCATTTGCAAAATGCGTTATTTTGCTTAAAGTAGCCCAAAAAAATTTAATTAGGAGAGCAATCTTATTTTATCAGCACTTTCGAATTCATGACTTTAAATCGCCAATCAAATTTTGATGATTTGCCTCTAGCGAAGGTAAGTGAGGCAAAAATGATATAAAATTCAGCCATAGGTGAAATGCTGGTTTGACATGAACCTGAAGACATCGGAGTGGAGCACACGCTCCGGTGGTACCCCTTCTTGATCTACCCGGAGAGGTAGAGGCCCAGAGAGGAAAAGGAGGGAGGATCATTCATTGTGCCACTTTCACAGGTAAAGATGGATAACGGTTGTAGCAGGTATCAATGTCACAGTCATAAATTCAGGCAAAAAAACAAAATAACTCTCTTAATTTTTCTACAATGGAACTTGACAATGCTATCAGACCCCCCATTCTGACGATGGTAGAAAAATAGAACCATTCCATTCCAAGGTAAACTCCGTTGCTTCTAGATTGTGTATAATATCTTCTGGAAAATAGTCTGGCCAGAGTGACTGGTGTCAGGTGTTGATGGGAGGGGGTGTCTCCCCACCGCCACCACCCGGCTCAATCCATCAGGGAATTCCATGCTGACGTGGGATGGAATTAGACTCATTAGACTCTCTTCCTCTGAAGCATGTAGGGTGAATGTTTCCCACCAGGACTCCTAAACGAGTCCCTCACTCACTCACAAACTGTGACGTTTTGTTGCAAGATGGGTAACTGAATATGAAACCCATGTTCCTGAATCAATCAACTCTCAGTGATACACTTGTCGGGATGTAAAATCCCTACACGATAACTGAGGCCCTTCCCTCCTGCAATTGTCACATTGTCTCAGGGCCCCTCTGCTTTTGAGTCAGAGGCCTCCTTCCCTCGGGTAAAGGCAGACACATCCCAGAATAAAGAAGTCTGTTTAGTTTCGGAATATTCATAAAAATCAGTAGTAGAGACGTGGTCGTGGAAGCTGGGGCTTTCTGTGGCAAGAGCTGGGCTCTTTAAGAGAGTGCTTCTTGAGCTCCCAAAGACTCAGGATCTGGTAAACTTGGAGGATAGAGTTTCTTCCATAAACCACAGTGCACGATGATGTAAGAGAACTTTTCCAAACCTAAAGCAGACACAGGGTAGAGGCAGGAGGAGACTAGAAAGGGTGTGATGGGCAATTAAGTGCTATTCAGCTCCTGGAAAAGAACTGTGTACAAGCCTCTCTGCTGAATCAAGCCCCAGAGGAGAACTGGGAATCCTGAGAGAATGTTCTGGAACCACAGAGCAAAAGCAGCCAACTCCTTATGTTTCAGGCAGAGTCCAAGAAGCCAGGAGCCTTCCAATGGTTCTTCTCCAAGCTTATGAGGCCGAATCTCATGAAACAGGAATGATGCAGTGGTGGCTTCTTTAAGAAGAGAGCATCCCAGGTAAATACCCTCCTCTGAGTCTCCCATGGCCTCGGGGGACGTGAGAGTTTCCTGCCCCTCCAGGAGGGGTGTGGCAGGGGAGGAGGGCAGGTCGGGAGATCTGGAGAGACCTCACTGTTGGGATGAGGTCCTACAGAGCGGAGTTGGTACGGGAGAGGTGTAGACACTCAGCCAGGCGTGTGGCGGGACCGGGGGCCACGCACAAAGCACGGATCTCCAAGAGATGTTAGCACTCCACGTTCATTGCTGCAGCATTCACAACAGCCAAGGTATGGAAGCAACTTAAGTGTCCATTAACAAATTAATAGATAAAGAAAATGTGGTCTCTACATTCAATGGAATCCTGTTCAGCATTAAAAAAGAAGGAAATTCTGCAATGGGCGAGAACATGAATGAACTTTGAAAATAGTACGCTAAGTGAAATAAACCAGTCACAGAATAATAAATAGTGCATGATTCCACTCATATGAGATATCTAAAATTGTCAAATTCATAGTATCATGAGTGGAATAGTGGTTGCCAGGGGCTAGGAGGAGGGGGAAATGGGCAGTTACTAATCAACAGGCATGAAGTTGCAGTTAAACAAGATGAATGAATTCTAGACATTGGCTGTACAACATTGTACCCATAGTTAAAATTTGCACTTAAAATTTGTTAAGAGGGTAGATTTTATGTTAAGTGTTCTTGCCACAGTAAAAGAAAAGAAAGATGGTGAATGGGAAGCAAAGTCAGAATAAAAAAAGTAAATTAAATATGAAAATAAAAGCCAAATAGATATAGAAACTAACACCCCAAAATAACTACATTAAATTGTGTGTACATCTTGTTACCGCTACAAACGTGAAGGACGTTTTGAGCCAAGATCCCTTTCGGATGTGTCAGAGTGTGTTCTACGGTAGTGACTCAAAAAACTACAGGACTTGGAGTCATACAGCCTGGAATTGAATCCCAGTTCCCCTCATGCCAGGCTCTGGGATCGTGGACAAGTCACAGAATATTACTGAGTCTCAGGGCTTTTGTCCATAACAGAAATAATAATAATAGCTAGAGTAAGGCATTGTTATGCTTAAACAATGTAATATATGTAAAGCATGTAGAAATCACCCTTTTTGGGTATTTACCCATAGGAATTGAAAATTTATGTCCACACAAAACCCTGCACAGGGTTGTTTATAGTATAATTGTCAAAACTTGGAAACGACCAAGATGTCCTTCAGTGGGTGAGTGAATAAATAAACTGTGGTCCATCCGGACAATGGAAGATTACTCCACACTGAAAAGAAAGGAGTGATCAAGTCACGAAAAGATCTGGAGCAATCTTATGAGTATAACATTGTTTCATGAAAAGGCTACATATTGTATAATTCCAACTATATGGCGTTCTGGGAAAGCAAAACTATGCAGACATTGAGAAGATCAATGGTTGCCAGGGGTTAACGGGGAAAGAGGGATGAACAGGCAGAGCTCAGATGATTTTTAGGGCAGTGAAACTACTCTGCGTGGCACTAGAAGGGTGGACACATGCCATCATTTATTTGTCAAAATCCATAGAGCGTGCAACACGGGGAGTGAACCCTTAGGCAAACCGTGGACTCTGGGTGATGATGCCATTACGTGTCAATGGTAGCAGATGGACCACTCTGGTGGGGGGAAAGAGGAGGCAAGAAAAACAAACTAGAAAGTTAGAAACCGACAGAATTTTTACGATAATCTTGCATCCGAAAATCCAGTCGAGGCTGAAAGGTCTGCTTCTACTGACGTGGCATTTCCACCGTGACTTTGGTTTTCACCCTCCAAACAGAGCCACTAGTCTGTGTCTAATTGTGCTTGTTTTCCCCCCTGCAGGGATGTTTAACAGTCCCCTAGCCACTGAGATGGTCCCATAAAATTTTATGACAACAATTTCTTAAGTGAAATTTCCATTCAGTCTGTCTGTGGGACCCTCAAAAAAGCCAGAGAAAGCCAAATAGATATAACTCAGGACATTTTTCTGAGGTCTAATTTAATTATAAGTCATGACTTTATGAGCCTGCTGTTCAAAACTACCATACGATCGCTGTGCAACACAAAATAATTTGCTGCTCCTGCAAGACAGTCAGCTCCTGCCTACAGCCGGAGGGCACCCTGAACATCATTCCTTGGAGAAACTTTACAAGTTACGTTCTGAGAACGTGCCATGTGACATCGAGAATTGGCAAGCTCAGCCCCCCATCCCTTGCCCATCAGGCCAGCGTCGACGGGCCCAGAACGGAGTGATGCCAAGAGGCCTTGAGTGTTTAGTTAATCTGAAGAGAAGAACAGAAGCAAAACACACAGATGGCTGTTCCTCTCCGCCCAGAGATGGTCTGTTATCTGTATTTTTCCAGTGTTCGCACGCATGGCGGTTAGGAAAATGCTGGGCTAAACAGTCACACGTCCTAATTTAAGGCAGAGGTTTCAGAGGTGGAGCCTGGAATTATTGGGTGTGAAATGCAAATAGATTTAGCAACTTCACCACTATTTATGTGGCCTTCAGCGAGGCCTGTTGAAGTGGGCTTTTCTTCTTTTTCCTCTGAACATCTGGACATTTCTTAAAGACTTAGGGATCTGTGAAAGTTGGCCTCGTGGTAGTGACAGCTTATGGCTCTTGTGAAGGCGAGTCAGAATCACACTCATTCTGGGAGGAAGGGATGGAACTTATGGGTAAGATTTATTCAGAATTAAGAAGGCAAGGAAGGGATTCTGAATGTGGGCAGATCCTCAGGCTGGGGTCAAATGCGTTACTTAACAAAAGCAAGAAACGTAAGCTTTCTGAACTTAGTTTTCTCTTTAACAACCAGCAACAAAAAAAGGGGATGGTGATGATTTTTAAAATTCCCATCTATAGCGCAGACCTGTTGCAGCTCAGTTTCACGAAAGAAGAACGTACATTCAAGGTGGCAAAAGACCCTACCCTGCCCTGCTCCGGCAGCCCGGGAAAGGGTGTGCTCTGCAGGGTGATTACCTCTGTACAGCAGTAACAAACCACCGCATCTCAGGGGCTTATCACAACAAAGGTTTGTTTCTTGGTTTGTTTTTTATATATATACAAATTTACTTTATTTATTGATTTTTGGCTGCGTTGGGTGTTCGTTGTTGCGCACGGGCTTTCTCTAGTTGCAGCGAGCGGGGGCTACTCTTCATTGCAGTGTGCGGGCTTCTCTTCGTTGCAGTGCGCGGGCTTCTCATTGTGGTGGCTTCTCTTGTTGTGGAGCACAGGCTCTAGGCGCACGGGCTTCAGTAGTTGTGGCACGCGGGCTCAGTAGTTGTGGCTCGCCGGCTCTAGAACGCAGGCTCAATAGCTGTGGCCCACGGGCTTAGTTGCTCCATGGCATGTGGGATCTTCCCTGACCAGGGCTCGAACCTGTGTCCCCTGCATTGGCAGGCGGATTCTTAACCACTGCACCACCAGGGGGCGAGCACCATGCCTCCAACTTGGAGCTCCGCCATCCTTAATTCTGTGGCTTCTGGTGGGTGGTCAGGGCATGAAAAGAGAGGGTGGTGGAGACACATCTGCTCTCAGCTGTATCAGCCCCAAGGTGTGAGCGGCCCCAAATAGTCACACGGTCCAAAAGAAGTGTGAGAGAGCGGGATGGAATATTTAATCTGCAAAAGGGAAGAGAGACGGATGTGTGAACTCCAGTTTCCCCTTCTTATAATGGAGCCTCGAAAAAGGAAACAATAGAAACACCTAGACAGGTGTGGGCAAACCCAAGAATGTCAGGAGAGCCTGGCCGTAGCCTGGAGCTGCTGCTGTGAAAGTGGCCTGTCTGGATGCTCAGATGCCCCACTGAGGGGATGCAGAGATGGTGGAAAGGCAGGTGGACCAACCAAGATGCAGAATCAAGATAAAGAGGCTGCAGGGTACAGGGTGTTTGCAGCCAGTGGTCCCATGCATCGATTCTAGAGGCAGCTGCAGACACAATGTCCATCATCTCTCGTCCTGAGGGAGGGCTGCACTGCCCACCTCCCCACCCTCACCTCTGCATAGCTCTCTTCGCGCTCAGAGACATCATTCAGGGAAAAGAGGGTCAGCGAGAAGGAGAAAAACAGGAAAGACCAAGCGTTTTCTCAGAAGAGACTGAGTCATCTGAAAGCCTCTTAGATTGGAAGCCACTAGGATACCAAACACTGGCAAATTGAAAGTTAAAATTTTCCTCTCCTTCCCGGTTTGCTGAGGTGATTCTGAGAAAAAGCAGATGCATGATAGAAAATAGAAAAGTTAAAATTTCTGTGCAGAGCTAAGTACAGTGTAAATAAATTTGCGACCTTGCCACACATTCTAATTGAATTACTTTCCATGGAAAATTTAGATTTAGTCATACACATTCACAGAGAAAACCCAGTACCCTTGTGTTCTTTAACTAGAAGGCAAAATAGCTGCGCTGTTTTCCTGGTTTCATCTGTGATGGCTGCATAACTTCATGTTCTTTTAATGTGCAGGTCTTCACTGGGGAGTAACGTGAGCTACTATTTGTCTTGTGGCAGGAGTGGGATCTGAGAGCTGACAACGGGTCACTGGGTAGGAAAAGATGTTCGGACAGGGCAGACCTGCCTCATGCCAGAGGAAAGCAAAGAAGCAGTCTGGAAGCACGGCACCTCCAGGCTGAAGACTGGTCTTCACAGGTTGGCATCCTTCATCCAAACCAATCGAATAAGAGAAAGGCAATGCATGCAGCGTACCACTGCACGTAGACACCCCAACTCATCAAATACAAAGAAATAGACCACTCATATACAAGTTGGCAGAGACCTGGCTATCAGCAAGTAAAGACGTGGGTTTCGATGGGTAACAGATTTTACAGAATTCAAGGATATATGCAGCTGCTTAAAAAAGAAAAGGAGCCCTAGACTCTTAACAAAGGCAGTGAGTGTTTATGATCATTTATGCTTATCAAATCATACCGAGAATACTAATCATGGATGGGGGGTCTGGACAGACACCCCGCCTTCTTCACCCATAGGTGGGGTTAGCTCTGAGAGTAAGTTCTAGACAGTGTCCCAGAGGAAAAAAGCAGAAAGGACCCCCAGTTACCCACCCAGTAACACGCTCATTCCCACCTGCATTTCTTTCTCTCTTTTTTTTTTTTTTAAGATTTTTTTTTTTTAATTATTAGCACCTTTAATTATTATTTATTTTATTTTTTATTTTTTTGGCTGTGTTGGGTCTTCGTTTCTGTGCGAGGGCTTCCTCTAGTTGCGGCAAGCGGGGGCCACTCTTCATCGCGGTGCGCGGGCCTCTCACTATCGCGGCCTCTCTCGTTGCGGAGCACAGGCTCCAGACGCGCAGGCTCAGTAGTTGTGGCTCACGGGCCCAGCTGCTCCGGGGCATGTGGGATCCTCCCAGACCAGGGCTCGAACCCGTGTCCCCTGCATTAGCAGGCAGACTCTCAACCACTGCACCACCAGGGAAGCCCTCTTTTTTTTGTTTTAACATTCCTCTTTTAAATTGAAGTATAGTTCATTTACAATGTGTTAGTTTCAAGTGTACAGCAAAGTGATTCAGTTATATACACACATATATAGAACTGAATATATACATATATTTTCAGGTTCTTTTCCATTATAGGTTATTGCAAGATACCGAGTAGAGTTCCCTGGGCTGTACTCCACCTGCATTTCAGCCCTCATCCAAGGGTCTGCTCCTGGGAGAGCCCAGCCTTAAGACACCGCCATGTGGAACTGCAGGTACCACAGTGAATGGAGGATATGGACGAGAGAGGTTGCATCCAATGGGAGAGACCCAGAGAATAAAGGGTCTGGAAATGATGTCTTAAGAGCAACAATTAAAGAGACAAGGGGCATTTAACCTTAGGAAGAGACTTAAGGAATGCAAATATCTTGAAGTGTCTGAGATCCTGGTAGGCGGAAGAGAGGATGGCTTGATGTGTGTTGATCCAGAGGGTGACCATTGACAGTGGGGATTTGGCATCTATATAGGGGCAAACCGGGTGCCTCAGCCCTAGGAAATGGATGCAGCTTGGAGACGAAAAAAAAAAAAAAAAAAAAAAGGCTAACAAAGCCAAGGCCTTTAACAGATTTAGACTATTCAGAGTGGAGATTAGTGTTGAGATAAAGGTTTTTAAAATGTTGATGTTTTTAAGATCAGATTGCTAATCAGGCGGCAGTCACAAGTCTGATTTTCTTCCTTAGTCACGGAGGGTTCTGTCCCTTAGCCTTCTGGATGGGAACTTTTAATGAATTCTGTGTCCCAACATTTCCAAGGGGACGTACTGGCTGTTTGGCAGCTTCCCACTTGTGGGGATGAGTGAGATAATCACCCCACTTTCAAGAGGCATGGAATAAAAAGGCTGCGCTTAAAGGGAAGAAAAGACAAAGGCATGCGGACACATTAAAGATCAGCCGTCTGGAGAACTACTTTGAGCGTTGGAACGCGAATCTCTTATTAGTCACTGCCATTTAATGTGTACTGCGCCTGAGTTACTACCTATGAAAATTTAGAGTGAAACATTACATGTGACTCATGTTCTGTAGAAATGTTATCGACCAGGGTTCCTGGCCTTCCCCAATCAATAGAAATTGACCAGAGGCCAGATGAGAAATTCAGGCCAGACTTTATTGGGGCCCCTGCTGCAGCCGGGGGAAGCAAGAACAAACAACAGGTTCCCTTGCTTGCTTGCTCCTTGAGGCGGGGCGAGCTTATTCCTTATATGGGGTGAGGGTAGGCGTGTGTCCAGGGCTCGGGCCAGAGGGGTGGCTTAGCTGTTTTGCCCACCCCTCTGGTGGTGGTGTGTGCAGGGGGCATGCACAGTACCCTGCTTTTGCTCCCGACACCCTGTTTTTGCTCCAGGCTCTTCGAAAGTGGCAGTTGGGTTTTTTTGGTCTCTTTGTATCTTTTGGGTCTAGAATTTGCCCCAAGCATGAATTTGCCACTAGCATGTCCAACTTATGTATTTTAACTACATAAAAATAAGTAGTTATTTTTAGTCCCATACAGTTTCTTTGTATTTTGTTGCTCTAGGAGAGGTGTGTCCAGGTGCAAGCATTGCAGCACTGCAGCAAAGGGTCCCAGGTCCCAGCAAAAGGTCCCAGGTCCCAGCTTGTCTCAGAAACACCAGGAAATTTTTACTTAAAAAAAAAAAACACAATGTTAAAGTCTTCTTTCTACCTAAAAAGAGAAATTAAAATGTGCTATGGAAACTAAAATACCCCAACTGAATAAAGCATGGCATGGGTTAGCCCTTTTAGTGCTTAGGCAACACACAACTCACAGAAAATTCAACTCATAGTGGCTTAATTCATGGAGACACTTAGTGCTTACTTACCAAGGAGTCCTAGGATTGGCCCACTGGCTCAAACATAACATCAGGGTTCCAATTCTTCCTTTCCTTCCACTTTTGTTTCAGCATCTTTGCTTTCTTCCTTACATGTCACTTCATGGTGGAAAGATGGCTGCCACTGCACCAAGCACCATCTTCTCACAAAAGAACATCAAGTCCTGCAAGTGAATATTTATAGTAGCTTTGTTCATTGTTACCTAAATCTGGAAGCAATCAAGGTATCCTTCAACAGGCAAATGGATAAAGGAACTGTGGTGTATCCATACAATGGAATATCATTCAGTGATAAAATGAGCTATCAAGTTAAGAAAAGACGAGGAACTTGAATGCATATTGTTAAGTGAAAAGAGTCAGTTTGTAAAGACTACATACTGTATAATTCTAACTATATGACATTCTGAAAAAGGCAAGACTATGGAGACAGTTAAAAGATCGGTGGTGGTCAAGGGTTATGAAAAGGTGGAAACAGAGGACTCTTAGGTCAGTGAAACTATTCTGCATGGTTCTACAGTGGTGGATACAAGACATTATGCCTTTGTCAAAACCCATAAAATGTACAACACCAAGAGTGAACTCTAATGTAAACTGTGGACTTTAGTTAATAAAAATCTATCAATATTGGCTCATTAATCATAATATAGGTCCCACACAAATGCAAGATATTAATAATAAGGGAAAGTGTATGCCAAAATTGGAGATTGGGTGGGTACATGGAATTCTTTGTACTGAGCTCAATTTTTCTGTAAATCTAAAACTATACTAAAAAAATGAAGTCTACTAACTATTTTTTTTAAAAAAGAACATCCAATACAGAAATGGAGGGAAGGAGGTCAGAAATTCCCCTCCATATTTCTCTCCTTTTATTACAGAGAAAAAATTTTGCCAGAATGCCTAACAAGTTTTCCCTAATATTTCATGGCCCAGATTTGGGTCAATTCTAGCTTCAGGGGAGTCTGGGAAAATAAATGCTCCCCCCCCCCAAATTGAGGGTTGTGGAGAAGATTGGGGGCTGTTGGGTTGGAAACCAACAGAGTCTGGCACTGGACCTGTTCCTCAAGATGGTTGAGTGATGTGGGAGGAATTCTAAGCCTCAGCTATTAATAACATTCATTTGAAATGTGAATTTGGAACTTCTAGTTTCAGTTGAAATCAGAATAGACGTTCACGACTGAGAGTCTTCAATTTTTAAATGTATGATCTGAAATTTCTTCTCCATAATATTGAACAGTAGAAGAAAATGAGGGTAACATTCTCAGCTTTATCTGGAGGAAAGCTTGTGAAGCAAGAATTAATCATCTGGACTAGAAGTTAATGTAAGTTATCGAAGGATAGAGAAAAAGTATCATCCATGTACTATTGCTTTAAAAACCCACCAAGAGGCTTCCCTGGTGGCGCAGTGGTTGAGAACCTGCCTGCTAATGCAGGGGACACGGGTTCGAGCCCTGGTCTGGGAAGATCCCACATGCCGCGGAGCAACTAGGCCCGTGAGCCACAATTACTGAGCCTGCGCGTCTGGAGCCTGTGCTCCGCAACGAGAGAGGCCGCGATAGTGAGAGGCCCGCGCACCGCTATGAAGAGTGGCCCCCGCTTGCCGCAACTAGAGAAAGCCCTCGCACAGAAACGAAGACCCAACACAGCCAAAAATAAATAAATTAATTAAGGTGGTGGTTCAGGCCATTAAAAAAAAAAAAAAAACCCACCAAGATTATTATAAATTAATAATCTATTGAGGCATCAAAATATAGAATTCAAGAATGGGAACGCTGTAGTATTACAGCCCTGGTGGGAGAATATTGAAACCAATAAAACTGAGAATTAAAACTAGACTACAGAGACTTCCCTGGTGGTCCAGTGGTTAAGACTCCGATCTTCCAGGGCAGGGGATTCAGGCTTGATCCCTGGTTGGGGAACTGAGCTCCCACATGCCGGTGCGACCAAAAAAGCCAAAAAAAAACTCCACTAGACTACAAATACAAAAAAATTTTACAAATGAATGCAGATGGCTTACGTAAGAGTACACAATGATTTAATACTAATTCTCTGTGCTGAAAGTCACAAAATCTGACCACAAAAGTCGGGAAAGAATTGCAGGCAAGATAAGGTGAAGTGAAAGCATTCGACAGGTCCATTTTTCATAGAGGGAAACAAGAAATATTGCCATTCTTAATACAGATCATTAGAGGAATATAAGTTGAAGAAGGGTTTTTTAAACATAAAGTACTGTCTAGTAGAAATAGAAACAGGATGGGCATAAACAGTTCAGCAAAAATATTTATAAAAAACACAACATAGAGTGAGGAAAGAAATAAGAAGACAGGATACAATCAAACACGGGTGGTACAAAAGATAGACATTTATCGGGTAAATGCAAATAGAAATAATCCAGATGACCCAAAGCTAGTATCACACAAAGTAGAACTGAAGGCAAAAAGCATTCAATGGAAAACTTATTCCCTATGAAGATATAAAAACCCATGATTCTTTATTCAGAATTGTACAGCAGCTCCCCTCTCTCTCTCTCTCTCTCTCTCTCTCTCTCTCTCCCCCCACCCTACCCGATCTCCTCTCCCTCCTGGTTAATTGCCATCAGCTTAGAAACATTCTATAATGTCTCACCCCTAAGACGTCACCTTATTTCTTCTCTGCATGGCCAAAATTCTCCAAAAGAGAAGAGAATGTTGTTTGTTCTTGAATTCAGATTTGACTTTTACCCCAATCTGATTTCCACTTCTAATATGCTACCAGCATTGCTGTCACTTGACGTTACCAGGGACATATTCACTCCAGGTTCAGTGGATTCACTTTCATCTTCATCTTTGCCGAGGTCTCAGCAACAATCTACCCACTGCTTTCCTGGAGGAAACCTCCCACGCCTTCGTCTAGGGACCCCATGCTTTGCTGGTTTCCTCTCACTTCTTGGTCCCATTTTTTCCATTCTCCTCTGAGGCTCCTCGTTCTAATATCTAAAGTCTAGAGTTACTTATTCAGGGCTTGGTCCTGCTTTGGCATCTCTTCTCACTAGACTTTCTTTCTATGTGATCTTATCACTGTGCTGTGTTCCAGTCTGACCGTATACCAGTGTCTCCCAGCCCACAGTTCTCTTCTGAACTTGACCAGCACCATCGACCACGGTAGCTCGAGAATGTTTCACAGCCACCTTGGTTTACTCTTGTCTAAAAAGAATTCCTTTCCACCCTACTCCCACTTTGGTTCCATCACTTGTGTACTTTTTCTCCATACGTGGCTCCGCAGTATCCTTGACCCTCAGGCTAGAAAACTTGGAATCATTCTTCACTCCTCCCTTCTCTTCATTTCCATGTCTAATCAGTCACCAAGTCTTCTAGGTTCTACCGTCTAAAGAGTTCATGAATTTATGAACCTATTTTCCTTTCGGTTAACGTTTACCCCATATCATACTATCATCGCTGCTCTGCAGGTAGGTCTTTCTCCTGTCACTCTTGGCCACCTCCGATCTCCTCTCCACTCAGCAGCCATGGTGACCTTAAGCAAACAAACAAAAAACAGAAAAGAAAGGAAACCTCCTGATAGAGGGGCTAATTCTCATGACACTGGCGATCACAGTACAATATATAAATGGATTAAACCAACATGTTGTACACCTTAAATTTATCCAGTGTTGTCTGTCAAATATATTTCAATTAAAAAATGTTTTTAAAAGAAAAAGAAAAGAAATCTGACCATGGAGCTCTCCTAACTAAAGTTCTTCAGTGGTATCCTTATCCATGGAATCCTATGATTTTGGTTCATCGTGGTTATCACTATTTGTAATGATATAGTTGTTGCTTGGTTTCCTTGGTTAATGCCTATCTCCCTCAGCTGTAAGTGCCATGAGGTCGGGGACCATGTCTGTCAGGTTTATCATTATGTACCAACCTTCAGCGCAATGCAGGGGCACGGGCCACGTGCTTGAAAGACAGTTTGACTCACTGAAGTATTAACGCTGCCATACTTACAGCAGTGAGGTTCTGGAACAGTAAGAGACTATACACTGAACAGAATAGAAACCCAAGAAATAGATCCAGATACATAAAATGATTTATTACTTGATGAAAATAATTTACAATGGCCAAATTACGCAATACTCCTTTCTATGAAAACTGAATAACTGGGGGAAAAAATCAACCTCTATATCGTGCCATACATTAAAAAGTATGTACATAATAAAATAACTAGAAGAAAAAGTAGGTGAAAACTTTATAATTATTAATTATGCCGGACCTTTATAAGCATAATTTAAAAAGAAGGAATCACCAAGGAAAATTCACAGATGTGTAAAAAGGGTTTTTAAATTTTTACATACTTCACCCCTATTATTTTCTGTTCTAGAAGAAAAATTGGTACTCACAATTGTAAGGAAATTGTGAGAAACTGGCACTAAAATGTATGTACAGAGATGTTTAATATGATGGATTTAATAACAACTTAAATTAGGAATGATCTAAATGTATGAAATTTGAGGCATGGTTAAAGAATTACAATACATACACCCAAAGCAATACTACCCAGCCATTCCAGAGTGTATCTTGGGAGATATGAAAGAAAAAGGAAATGTTCACAAGGAAGTGTTAAGTGAAAAAGTGTTTCAAATAAAATATTAAGTATAATTCTGTTTTAACTTAAAAAACCAAAAACTTTAAGAAAATACATTAAATCTTTCCCTAACGTATATCCACTGAATGCACATTAATTTCATAATCAGAAAACAACCAGTGTTCTGTTTAAAATCTAGATAGATATCTAGGTAGAGAGATAGCAGATGAATATTAAAACATGCAGCTAAGTGCCAAAACATTTTTCAGATTTTTCCAAAGCAATGAAAACAGTGTTCATCAAGCTATAAAAATTGAAAATTTTTATAAATTTCATAAAATTTTTATGAAATTGAAAAAAGGGTCTAAAAATATTGATAAATATGCTCTTCCCTCATTGGAAGTTACTTATTAGAGGAAATATAAGTTGAGTAGAAAATAGTCAGTTACTCGGGAAGCTACATCCAAGCTACGTCCAATGACTCCATAGCTGGCAAAGGAGTATGAAGAATACAGAATGTATATTTTGATTCATTCATTAAAATACTATTAAATGGCTAGCATGTCCAAGACGCTGCAGAGGACACGGGAAGGAAAAAACAAAGAGTTTCTGGGTTAGGACTTTAAAGGGTTGCTTGGAAGTTAGGATAAGTCAGGCATCTGTTTATTATTTTATATGAACAATCCCCTCCATCCAACAGAGTTGGCTTTTTTCCTTCTTCTTTTCCATTTTCTGCAACATCTCAATGTACTTATTTTCCAGAGGGATCCCAAGACCCAAACAGCCACAAATGTTTGCTGGGCTCACTGGTTAAGAATGGTTGGTGGTTTGCAAAATATAAATAGAAGAAAGTATAACCAGTTTCAGCCAGTCTGACGCCACTAAAAGAACTGATGAACAAATAATGAGAGTACGCTGCATCTTTCCTTAGTTCAGATCCAGAGCCCTCAGCTGGGGGTGATCACACCATTCTGTCTCCCTGGCAGGGCATTTCCATCCAAAGTCAGACACAAGAAATTCATGCTGCCTCGGTTTGAGCCTCTGGGGTAATTCAGTGTTTCAAAATGATGCCGTCCTGAGAAGGAGCTCCCAGAAGATGCCATCCTTCCTCAGTGGGAATTGTTCTCATGTACTTAATGCTGATAAATTAGGAGAGTCTTCTTTTTGTGTTTCATCCTGTCTTGTGCACCCTCTTCCTTGGAGAGCTGGTCCACTCACAGTTGCAACCTTCAATGTAGCGCTGGCGGTCGTGCGGATCTTTGAACAGCTCCGTGGCTGCGATTCGCTTAGAGACCAGAGATATCTGCTTTATTTGACTTCGGAGAGATTGTGGTGCGGGCAATCCACGTTATTCAGCTATTCTAGGACTGATAACGTACGTCGCCACTTTGCTTGGTAGGGCATTTTCACATCTTTTAGCCAGCCTAAACCTCACAGAAACCCTTAAGGTAAGGAGGGCAAGACATATTCTTCTTGCCATTTTGCATAAGATTCAAGAATTTGAGAAACTTTCTCAAGGCCACACAGCTAAGTAAATGCCAGGGACAGTAATAGAATTCCCATTGTTTATTCTTAAATTCGGTGGCTTTCCCATTCTCTCGTGCTGTCCGAATGTGATGCATTTATTCTTTTGGCAGCTGTTTATTGAGCACCTACTACAAAATCAGATGTGTTCTAGCAACAGGGGGTCCGGCAGGGAATATATAAATAAGGAGCTCCCATCCCAGTGGGGGGAGGCAGGGGACGAAGGCATTTTCTGATCCAACTAAGAAGTGTCACAATGAACAACAGCAGGAAAACAAAACAATACTATGGCTTTGTTTTGTATTTTTAAAGCCAATCAATTATGAGCACTGAATGCTAATGGCTCTTGGAAGGGAAATTGGATGCAAAATGAAGATACTGTGAATTATCGCCTCATCATTCGATGTGCATTATTATTTTCCAGTCCTTTCAAGTCCCTGGCTTAGGGGAACAGCCCTACACTTACAGCATCCACACAGGCAAATGCAGCTTCTTCATACACTGACCTGGGCGTGAGAGGTGAGCAACGGGAATTCTGTGTGCCGTGCGGCTACAGCGCCGCCCACTCACCCCGCTGTGAACGAGTTTCCCGCTACAAGTGGAGCCCTGGAAGACTCCACTGGGTGTTCAAGACAAGATTACAGCAGGCTCTCTTGCCCTCATAAAGCATCTTTTGTTGATTCATACTTTGGTTATTTCAGGGGTAATAAAGGAGCATATAAACCAGTGATGTACAAAGTTAGTTATATATATTTTTTTCTCATTGCTTTGACATCATCTATGAAGGGCTACAGGGAAGAACACAGCTGCTAAGGTTGGTTTTTAGATCCCACGAAGGGAACAAAGCATCGTGCAGAAAATGAGTGGGGTGGGCTGAAATTAACATAGTTCATAAAAGGGGAGACAGCCCATCATAGTGGCTGGGGTCGTCTGGAGGTGGACATTGGCTCTGATGCCCCCTCTGCATTTATAGTTTTCTTCTCTGTAAAATGGGATGATAATAGGACTTACTCAGCAGGTTGTTAGGGAGCTTACACGAGACAAGGCGGCCTGTAAAGCACTTAGCGTAGTGCCTGCATTTCATGGCACTCAAGAAATAGTAGTATTGTTTTATTTAACTAGTTATTATTGACCTTTAGAAGGCAAAACTGAAAGTGTATCATCATCGGAGAGGTCAACAAAGATCCCGCTGACAAAACAGGACTTGAGCCGGGCCAGCTGGGGCAGGGGGTGTCCCCGTTGCTCTCTGCTGTGCTAGGAACGTAACTGGAGAGCATCTCCGAGAGGTGATGTGGTCAGCGGGGCAGGGCGGGGTTACGAGATAAGACCTCAGGACACCAGCTGGCCGCAGCAGTGGTTTTGAGCTGATTAGGGGAGGAGAGGGTTAGTAGGTTAGAGGGAGTCTGATGAGAACTCACTTTCAAAAGCCATAAAGCTGTGCGTGGGTAAGCTGAGTGCTCTCGCTGGAAATAGATGGACGTATATTTTGCTTGAGAAGCAGGGGCATTTCGAATTGTTCTGTAATGATGAGGAGCCATGGAAGGATTTGGACCAGCAGGTGGAGTGAATTTGCAGCAACGGGCAGTTTCTATAGATGAGAAGGACAAGGCGAGTAGACTAGTTCCGAAAATTCTCGAAATCCAGCGTGGACGGGGTGAAGGCTTTGAAGAGGACGGAGGCGTTGGGAGTGAGGAGGAACAGACGTGAGGCCAAACAACAGTGAAGAAGGGAGACAGGGAATGAGGAAATAGAGAACGCAAAGGGTTTTTAGGTATTCAGCTTGGTGATAATCACAGCTAGTCCTAAACAAAAGCATGACACAGCTATTTCTCTCCCTTCGCACAGAAACACACACACACCTTTCAATATCATGTCTGCTTTGTTGATTCTGTTCCCTACCCTAAGCTCCCTCTTCAGCCCCAGTGTCCAAAGGAGCCAGCAATTCTATTTACCTCCTGGGGACCCACCCTTAAGGCACAATCCAGGAACTCTACCCACCCCCCTCCACCCTTGCCCCCCACCTACCATCCCCAGACAATAGAACTTGCTAGAGAAATAGTCAAAACTGACCCTTCCAGTAACCCTTTCCCTCAGGCCTGCTCTCTGCTAGGTAATAGTGAGTCAATCTAATAAAGGTAATTCTGCTAATCCATTGATGATTATGGCAGGTTCAGGCATCTTCTCTCTAATGTCACTTATTTGCATGCTAATTGGGTATCCAGAGACCATCACTCACCCCAAAGACACTGGGGTCTTTGCTATGCCTCTAATAACCCTCGTGATGTTATTATTTTCTCTCTCTGGGACTCGGTTTCTTCATTTGTTAGAAAGAAGCTACATGATGTGTAAGATTCCATGCACGTCTAAAATTGGAGAATTCTATTGTCCACCCTGAGCAGATTAAGCCATTTCTGGCACCCCCTTCCTGAAAGGGATGTGGGGATTTCACAGAAAGGTTTTGGTCACTCTAGGCTACCGGGGGCCACATGAAGGCCCCCAAGCATCAGGCCCAACGTGGAGCATTTACACCTAACACGGGTTATCTGCAGACACCCACCTAGACTGGCGAGAAGTTTGGGAGAGAATAAAACATGCCCATTTTGGTTCTACAGCCCCTGAGACCGAGGGGGGCTGTCAAGGAGAAAGTTGTAAAACCCTGGAAAGTTCAGCATTGATAACCTTCTGTGATTTTCTGTTTTAATATATTGTTTAAATTTCCTGCTTATACCAAGATATTCCGTATTTTATTCCAAAGAGCAGTGAGAGGAAAACAAAACAAAACCAGAAAAGACCCCAGAAACAAATTAAACATCTAGAGGCTACTAAATATATTGTGATATGTTCACACAGTGGAATCAAACACAGAGAAAAATTGATGAATAAGGCTAAGTGATCTGAGAAGGATACCAGTGAGTGAAAAGAAGCAAATCCCAGAACTGCCCATGGTCTCTAAGATATAAAGCTTGACAATAAGCAAAAATTAAACACGCACACACACATAAAGAAGAAGGATAGGAATAAGTTCAAATTCTAGGATAGTGGGCACTTCTCTTTTTGTGCCAAATCTTAGGGCAAAGTGTCGAGTTTTTTATAATCGCCATTTACTATGATGTTAGCTATAGATTGTTCATGGTTACACATTATCAGGGTACGTTTCTTTCTATTCTTAGTTTGCTGAGAGTTTCTATCATGCATGTGTTTTACATTTTATGGAAACTTTTTCCACATAGATTGAGTTGATCATGAAATGTTTTCCTTTATTTCTTTACCGTAGTGAAATACACTGATTTTTGAATACTATACCAGTCATGCACTTTTTTAAAAATTTTTATTTATTTATTTATTTTTGGCTGCGTTGGGTCTTCGTTGCTGCGCGTGGGCTTTCTCTAGTTGCAGAGAGCGGGGGCTACTCTTCGTTGCAATGCGCGGGCTTCTCGTTGCGGTGGCTTCTCTTGTTGCGAAGCGCGGGCTCTAGGCGTGTGGGCTTCAGTAGTTGTGGCATGTGGGCTCAGTAGTTGTGGCTCGTGGGCTCTAGAGCGCAGGCTCAGTAGTTGTGGCGCACGGACTTGGTTGCTCCACGGCACGCGGGATCTTCCCAGAACAGGGATCAAACCCGTGTCCCCTGCATTGGCAGGCAGATTCTTAACCACTGCACCACCAGTGAAGTCCCAGTCATGCACTCTTAAGGAAAGAAAACCTCCCTGTCCCATGATGTTTTATCATTTTTATATATTTTTCAGAATTCAATTTGCTAATATTTTGCTAAGGATATTGGCGTCTTTGTTCATGAGAGATATTTGTCTGTGGTCTGTGTAATGTTCTTGTCTGGTTTGGGAATCAGGCCTCACGTTTTTGGACACAGTTTGTGTAAAATTGGTTTTATTTCTTCTTTAACTGTTTCACAGAATTCCCTAGGCAAACCATCTTTCATTGAGTTTTCTTTGAGCAAAGATTTTATTATGAATTAAATTTAACGTATTTTGAGCTATTCACATTTTCTGTTTCTTTGTGTGTCTGTTTTGGCAACTTGCGTCTTTCTAGAAATTTTTCCATGACATCTAAGTTGTTAAACTTAAGGATATAAACTTGCTCACAATATTCCCTTATTATCTTTTTAATATCTGTAGAATCAATACTAATGTCCTTGTTAATTCCTGAGTTAGTCATTTGTATTTTCTCTCACCTTTATCAGTATCAATTTATCAGTTGTTTAACCGGAGGTTTTTCAATTTTATTGATCTTTCAAAGAACCAGCCTTTGGTGTTACTGATCGTCCTCTATTGTTTGTTTATTTTGTATTTCACTGGTTTCTGATCTTATCTTTATTATTTCCTTCATTCCTTTTTTTTCAGTTTTAATTTGCTCTCTTTTTTTCCTAATACCTTAAGATGGAAGCTTAGGTGATTGATTTAAAACCATTCTTCTTTCATCATATAAACATTTAGAGCTATAAATTTCACTGCAAACTCTGCTTTTGCTACATCTCTCAAATTTTAATATGTTGTGTTAGCCTTTATCATTCAGTTGGAAATATTTCCCTTATGATTTCTCTTTATACCAAAGGTTATTCAGGAGTATATGGTTGTTTTTCTAAATAGCTGGGGATTTTCCAGATATCTTTTTATTTTTAATTTCTAATTTAATTCCATTGTAGTCGGGGAAGATAGTCTGCATGATCAAATACTTCGATATTTATTAAGACTCACTTTATGGTCCAGCATATGGTCTATCTCAGTGAAAGTTCCATGTCCACCAGAAAAGGATGTGTATTCTACTTTGTTGGGTGTGTAGTTCTATAAACGTCAATTAGGTTAAGTTAATGACAGTGCTGTTCAAATCTTCTCTATTCATTTCTTGTACCATCTACTTGTTCTATCAATTATTGAAAGTGAATTGTTAAAATTGCCAGCTGTAATTGTGCCCTTGTCTGTTTCTTACTTTAATTCTGTCATATTTTATTTATATCATTATGAAATTATTTCTGATAATTTCTTGAAGCTTAGTTTTTCTGATGCTAATATAGTGACTCATGCTTTCTTATGATTACTGGTTGCATGGGTTATATTTAATGTGTGTCTCTTGTAAGTACTATAGAGAGTTGGGTCTGTAGTTATCCAATTTTGAGGCAATTTTATCTCATTGGCCCTAAGAACATTAACAAACATAAATTTTCATTTTAAAAATCCAACAAAGAAAGTTGGCCTTTTTTTCCTACCTTAGTATCTCTCAGTCAATAGCTGCCAACAAACTTCATCAGCACAAAGATTGGGTCCACATCTGACCAAAATAATAATCAATTGTATTCATCTATGTCTAGCATGAATTGAAATAAACTATAGAATCTACTGTTCAACTGAAATGATATATCATTTCATGAATAAAATTAAACAATATTCAATTCAGGCTAGATGTATCAAATCAAAATATTTAGCCATTGTATGAAAATTCAGTCAGCAGCCCAGCTAGACGGTTGTTCTATACAATTTTAGACACCATTTAATGACTTTTCTGAATGAGCTGGCTGCTTTGGAGGAATCTCAGACTCTTTATTATTTGAAATGCAAATTTATCTCAAAACAGTGAACTACATCCAAGGGTGAACAGACCACTCAATTGTAAATTCTGTTTTAACTCTCCCATAGACACCACTGACAGACTCTCTTGTAATTATTTCAAAAATATAACTGGGGTGAAGGTCATGTACACTACGGAGAGCAGTGATTTATTCTTCCCCAGTGGCCAGATTAGATTACCGCAGCTCTGGTCCCACACATCTTCCTGCCAACCCTAAAGGAGTGCATCTGAAACAATGTTCCCATGAACTGTGACCTAGTTCAAATGCTGTCCTTCTAGTTTGTACAACGATTGGTCTTCCAGGGGCCTAAGGTAGAAAAGGTGGTGAGACAATCCCAAGCCAAGGAGACCATCACAAGGAATAAACATCAATGTCTGAATCCAGGAGAACCTTCTTATCAATCTTGGTTCAATTGGATGAGAAATTGAAGAGCCAAAATCACTGTAAATAAAGTTTCTGGGGAAAAATGATTAACAAAATTCACTCTGAACCTTTGATATTCCCAAGCGGGGGGGGCGGGGGGGTATAAATCATGACCCTTCTACATACAGTTTTAGGGCCATATTGAAGGGGCATGAGGAAACAGATTCTTCTGAGCAGTCGAGGCTGATGTCAATAGATGTTTTAATCTCCACCTGAGATCTGTGGACACCTATAGGAATCTGCCTAGATAATCAAATTCAGTCTGTGACTTCCTACTCTGATGCTTCCTAAAATAGGCAGAGAACTCTCAGCTGGGGGCTTCTTAGGGCACCCATTCTGCTTCAAGCTTTGTCTAAAATCCTTTGGCCCAGAAGTCCTAGAGTGGATATAGAAGAAGAATGTTACCTGTCACAATTTTTGAAGACACGTCAACTAGAACTAAGAAGACAAGTTACAACATATATAGAAACCTTCAGGGAGTGAATGGGAATCTTTGTCCAGTGGTCCTTCGTCCCTAAAATTGAAAACTCAATCTCAAACAGGCTCAGCTAAGCCATCTTAAGTCAGACCATTTTTTCCAATAAATAGGAGTCATTCAGAGCAGGTTCTAATGCATGCTAGACTAAAGCTGATCTGATAAGGTGGTTGCATGAGATGTTACAGAGAAAAGGGCACACGGTTGGAAATCAAGACCTGAACCAGCTTCCACTGTTAATTGCCTTCAATCCATATTCTGCAGAGCGATCAGCGTGGTCCCTTTCAATCACAAGTCCGAGGGTACCACCCATATGCTTGAGGGACTTCCGGTTGCTCTTATAATCCAGTCTCTTCCTCTTAGCCTCTCTTTCTGTTATTCGAACACCCGAAGTCTTTGCACCAGCTGGTTCCATTTCCTTGGGATGCTCTACCTGGGCTATCAGAACAACTCGTTCCTTCTCGTCACTCAAACGTCACCTTCTTGAAGAGAAAGTCCTTGAAATAACACACCTTGGCGTTGTCACCATCATATCATGTTGGTTTAACACTGTGCCTATCTGGAATTATAATGTATTTCTTTCTACATTGTCCCCTGCACTAGAACATAAGCTCCATGAAGGCAGGAATCTTGCTGCCCTGTTCTCCCGAGCCTAGACCAATACCGTCACACAATAGGTGTTCAAGTAATATGTGATGACTGAATGAATACAATAATATTTAGATTCTATTCTCAGCTTTGTCTCAAACTATCTAACTGTAATCATACCTGTTTTCTTATCTGGAAAATAAGGGAACAACAATGAATTATCATTCCCTCTTCTTCACCACTTTGCCGCCTCTCCCCGCCCGCCACCCCACAAAGAAAAACCAATCAGGAAGTGAAGGAAATAAGTTGCCTATGGGGATCACATTTTAAGATTAACACACAATGGATTGAATCCCAGATATAAAATCAACTGGGCAGAGAGAAATAACTTCCAGCGATTCATAATTTGTTTGAATATATTTACAGTGTAAACAACTTCTGGTCTGCAGTGTAGTTGGTCAGTCTTAAAAACATACCAAAAGGCCTGGAGGGGCATACTGGCCTTGCCCGTGCCAGTGCGGGGAAATCAGATGCCTTTAACCATCTGATTCATCAACTTCCCCGGTTTGGGCTCCACATTGGGCAAGCAGCCTTCTGATTATAACTTGGTCTGATTGTATTTGGATTTTCCTACAGGGAGAGAATGTGCTGATCACACAGACTTTGAGTTTTCCAGTCGTTGTGACAACGGTCCGTCACGGTGAATTACTAGATTTGCATTCTGGTGTCTTTCTGAGTCTTGTGTGCTTTTTGGTCCCAATGAGTCAATCCTTCAGAGCCCATCACCTCCAATCACCCAGAGGAACAGGCCTTGGTTTTGGGCTTTGTTTACTTGGTTTAGGGATGGCTTCCCGCAGCCCCCCCTCTGGGGCAGGAATGGCAACTCAATTCTGTTGTATCCACTGAGCAGCTTGAGTGTGTGCTTAGGGCCCCAGGAAAGAGAGAGATCACAAGTAACAGCAACAAAAAATAACAATAGTGGAAGTAATTTAATATTTCATAATATGCTCCAAATATTCCTCATCAAAAAAATTATAACATTGTTGGAATTTCTTGCAATCGTTTTATAGTTGAGAACAGTTTGCATTTTGAATGGGTCCAGGGTGCAGAAGGGCAGGGAAAGGGAGGCTCCGTAATCATTTTAGTGTTTAAACCTTCCAAAGGTCCTAGTCCAGCCTCAGGAGCAACATTTCAACGTGGCTCCCAGTGAGGCCGGCAGCCTTCCTGCTGCAGAGGAGAGGGAGGCCCAGCTATTTACGTTCACGGAAAGCCGAGGGCAGGAGCTCGATGTCTGCCCTTGGAGTGCAGGACTCCTCGCCCTACTGACCACACCTTCTTGAAGAGAAAGTCCTTGAAATAACACACCTTGGCATTGTCACCATCCTATCATGTTGGTTTAACTCTGTGCCTATCTGGAATTATAATGTATTATAATTCACCTTGTCCCCTCTGACCAACTGTCTTCAGGGGCCTCGTCTGGGACAATCCTGAGGCTGCTTCCACTTCTAGCATTCAGTGATTCAGGAAGAGAACCAAGGAGTGAGTTGAATATCACATTCTGTCGGGGGCCAGCTCATACCTGACTGTCAGAGGAGAAGGAAAACTTCCACTTTCCTCTGTTTCTGCTGGCCCTGGACTGACATCTTCTTCACCTCGCTTGGAGACAGGGAAGAATCAGGCTTGAAAGCATAAGTATTTTGTAAATTTTCAGGACTTGCTGCAGCTGCACAGTTGGGTGCCCGATTTTCGTTTCCTAATCTGCTTTTAGAGCAACCTAAGTCCCTACATTATTTAGGGCCCCTGCGTGGAACCTCCCGAAGGCGAGTGATTTGTGATTGATCTGATTAGAGCAGAGACTCAATCGATGAAGAAGCCTTTGGGGAGCCCCTAGTATGCCTGGAGTGCTGATGAAAACGATGGCAATAGGAAAGGCAGGGAGAAAGGGGATGGGATAGAGGAAGCAAAGCCCTAGTTGAAGGCAAGGGAGGAGTGTCCCTCTTTCTGCATCAGCCAGGAGGTGCTCGTGCGTGTCCCACAGCTTAGCGCAGCACCAGCACGTATCGAGTACCCGAAGAATGTTTATTCATGGACTGAATGGGGTAAATGGAATTGATCCTAAGAATGAATCCATTGTCATTTTTGTATGGACAATGCTAATGGTCTCTTGACGAAAAGAAAACTCTCATAGCTGGATCCCTCTGCTGAGCTTTTCAGAAGATATCACCTAAATGACTGACAAACATGAAAGTCACAAAGACATAGAATTTGGATCTTTTCCACCAGGACTGTGAGATCGCTGCCTTCAGAGTGGAAAGCCAGGCTGAGTGTGGCATGAAACTCCAGTGTTGCCGGCAAGATGCACTTTTGGTCCCAGTCTCTTAAGAACACAGATTCTACCTGCAGAACCCACTGGCCCTCAGCGCTTCACACCAGGTGATCAAAATTACCTGGACAGGCTTCTGAACTTCTGAGGAAGAGAGGTAGAACACCTTGAGAGGCGCCCTGGAAAATCAACTCCCTTTATAAACTCTGTGTGAGTGTGTGATTAGAACTCATCAAAAGTGCCTTCTCCTTCTAAAGTCAAATGCTTTTGGTTCAAAAGGATCCATACACCCCAGTGTTCATTGCAACACTATTCACAGTAGCCAAGACATGGAAACAACCTAAATGTCCATCAGCAGATGAATGGATAAAGAAGATGTGGTACATATATACAATGGACTATTACTCAGCCATAAAAAAGAATGAAATAATGCCATTTGCAGCAACATGGATGGACCTGGATATTATCACACTAAGTGAAGTAAGTCAGACAGAGAAAGACAAATACCATATGATTTCATTTATATGAAGAATCTTAAAAAAAAAATGATACAAATGAACTTATTTACAAAACAGAAACAAACCCACAGACTTAGAGAATGAACTTACGGTTGCCAAGGGGGAAGGGTTGGGGGCAGTGATAGATTGAGAGTTTGGGATTGACATGTACACACTGCTATATTTAAGACAGATAGCCAACAAGGAACTACTGTAAAATAAATAAATTTAAAAAAGAAAAATAATAAAGTCAAATGTTTTATCTATGAGAAAGATAAGCTATGTGTGTAAGCATACTAAAGCAATCACGTCATTCACTGGTCAAGAAAATTCAAGTTTTCGCCTGATATGGACACTTACGAGGGTCTCAGAGCAGGACTAATCACTCCAGACTTTGATCCACTCACTACAGGCCTCCACGATACCCCTTGTCCCACTAGGCTGCAGTTCTGGGTTTTATTTCTGTCTCCCCTTAGTGAGTATCTTGGAAGAAGAGACTGTGTCTCATTCATCTTTGCATAATTGAAACCAAAAATAGATCTGGACATGTAGAAGGCAATCAACAAGTGTTTGTGACACTAAGTGTCAGAGAATATGGAGGGAAATGGAGGAAGGAAGGAAGGAAGGAAGGAAAGAAGGAAGGAAGGGGGAAAGGAAGGAGGGAAGGGAGGAAGGAAGGAAGGAAAGAAAGAAGGAAAGAAGGGGGAAAGGAAGGAGGGAAGGGAGGAAGGAAGGAAGGAAGGAAAGAAGGAAGGAAGGGAGGAAGGAAGGAGGGAAGGAAGGAAGGAGGAAAGGAAGGAGGGAAGGAGGGAAAGAAGGAAGGAGGGAAGGAAGGAGGGAAAGGAGGAAGGAAGGAGGGAAAGGAGGAAGGAAGGAGGGAAAGGAGGAAGGAAGGAAGGAAGAAAGGAAGGAAGGTGTGGGTAAGAGTGTGAATAAAGGAATGAGCCACAGTGAACCAATGTGTTGCAGCAGCTGACTCTGGCATGGAATCGTTTTGAATCTGAAAAACATCTCCACTCACAAACCCCTAGGGGAAGTGGCAGAGGAGTGGGGAGAGAGGATGCATTGATTTCAGGTTTGCCTTTCAGACTCACCTGTCCTCCAAAGTAACCCACCCCACCTGGAACTAAAGTTCCATATTGCGAGCTTAACCTTTCACGTGTGTTCTGGGCTGCCCAGCCAGCTCTCCTCCAAGGAAGGCCTGTGGGGAAGCAGCCAGAAAGGCTGTTACAGCGAGATGTTGAGTTTATTGTGCAAATACGAGCCAGTGCACACCAAGGGGGGGCGGGGCGTGGGGAGAGGACTTCTCAGGCTCTGTCCAGGTAGCACAAAGCAAACACTTGGCAACTGGCTGATTGTCAAGAGCATACTTTGGAGGATCCAACTGATATTTCAGAGTGGCATTAAAGTCTAATATATTTACCTGAATCTACAGAGCTCTGATGGATGTCTCACTGCATCTCACGTTGGACTGTGAGATCCAGACCCGGTCTTTACCGACGTCCCTCAGTGCTCCCTCCCAGGGGATGTGACGGCTACATTGTCAGCATGAGAACCAACCCCAAGAACCACGTGCCCGGCTGGCCATTGTCCGCTCTAGGAGGACCTCGTGAAGAACAACACTTGAGATGTCTGGGGTCTGTTCTCTTGCCACCTGTTTTGCAGGCTCACGGAAGAGCAGAAACTGACCATGGCAAGAAACTGACCATGGCAAGAGCACTTGTCTTCACCACCCATTCGCTTTCCAGAATCCCTTGCCTTTTTTTAGGTACCCTACTAAGATGCCTCCATTTGTTGTTGTTTCCTCCTAGTTTGCAATGAGGATATTATAAATGCCACTGTACTTGGATAGAATTTTCCTTTTAAAGATTAGGTGAAACCAACAGATTAGAAACTCAGCCCAAGTCCAGCAAATGACAACCGTTTCTCCAACGTTGTTGGACTAGTACAGAAGGTTGATTTGAGGAGGAAAGCAGGATGATACCTGTGCTAATATTTTAGGGTTTAGGGTATTTTTTTAGGGTTTTAGAGTTTTTTTTAGGAATTTTTTTAATAGGGTTTTAGGTATTTTTACCTAAAAATAGGGTAAAAATCCCCATAGGGTTTTAGGTATTTTTTTCTCCATCACATTCCTTTCAGGTCTATTATTTCATTTAATCTCATGATATACCTGTGAGTTAGCTAGAGTTCTCACCAGTTAAATATAATTTATGTTTGTCCTTGGGCACAGGAGAAAACTAGAAAATTGGCTCTAGGATTTGTTTATAACCATTTATAAAGCATGAATCATGGCATTAGAGAAATGTTGCAACTCAACAGGCCTTCGAGAGCCAGACATTATCCTTCATTCTCCGCACGTGGCATCCAAGTCTCAGGAAGGTGAAATGATTTACCCGAAGTCACACAGCCAGCAAAGGTCAAAGCCTGTTCTCGTTCCAGACAGCCGTTCTTTGTACCTGGAGGTACAATGACTCACTGGGCAGAGTTAGCAGAGGTTGCCAGGGACAACAGAGCAGATGAAAGCAAGGCTGAGAGCCTCTCTGCTGCATTCAGTTGGCTGTGGTACAGCTTCCTGCCTCTGGTGCCACGTGGGACCATGTCCACCTTGCATCTCGGCATCTTGCTTCCCACAAGGCCTCCCTGGTTTCCCAACCTAGTCCTAGTCAACCCTTTAAAAAGTCTCTTGTCTTGGCTTTACACGAGACTTTTTTTTTTTTTTTTTTAGGTAGGGGTTTAAATTTTACTTTTTTAAGTAGTTTTATTGGAAACATATCTTACCTATCATAAAATTTACCCATTTCAAGTGTACAATTTAATGATTTTTTTAGGACCATTACTGAGAGGTGCAACCATCACTATAATCAGTTTTAGGGCATTTTCATCCTTCCATTAGATCCCTCACGCCCACTTTCAAGTTAATCCCCATCCCAACTTAGGAGGGATTGGATTTTTCTTATCCAGTTAAAAAAAGAAAGTAAAACAGAAGCAGGTAATTTTTTTTTATACTGCAAGAGTTTTGACCTGCTACATTCTCTTCCTCCAAAGAACATTTTGCGCCCATGAAGATAATCTGCTCACCATGTTGGTTTATCTCCCAGAGGGTGGGTCATGGGTTCATATTCACTGGGATAGTAACTCCCACTTGAACTCTGAGATGTGAGTGAGTTTCTCTTTCCCGCCTTCCTGGGGCTACGTGGGCAAGATTGCTAACTCTCCTGGTTGTGTCCCTTCCGTCTTCCCATCTCTAGGACACTGTGAGGTATAAAGACATGGAAGATTGGTCCAAGCCCCTTCCCACTCAAAGAGCTGCTCCCCTTGCCCCATCTGACTGGCTCAATGCCAAACTACTCCATTTTCCGGTGAGTAGGAATGCAGAAAGTGGGAATTGAGTTTCCCCCAGCAATTCTCCGGATGGCAAGCTATTTCTACAGGTCACTTTATGTGCTCTGTCCCCTGCTCCTTTCCTATAGTATTTTCATAACGACACAGCTCAGAAACCACCCATGGACTCAACCATAAGGAAATGGCCAAATACATCATCGAATATATATTTCTATAGAACCATTAAAATTATGCTGTAGAAGACTATCTCATGACCTAGAAACGTCTGTGGGATATCACATTGAAGGAAAAAGAGGACACACAATTTTATTTATTCAAAAAAAATTTTTTTTTTAATTAATTAATTTATTTATTTTTGGCTGTGTTGGGTCTTCGTTTCTGTGCGAGGGCTTTCTCTAGTTGCGGCGAGCGGGGGCCACTCTTCATCGCGGTGCGTGGGCCTCTCACTATCGTGGCCTCTCTTGTTGCGGAGCACAGGCTCCAGACGCGCAGGCTCAGTAGTTGTGGCTCACGGGCCTAGTTGCTCTGCGGCATGTGGGATCCTCCCAGACCAGGGCTCGAACCCGTTTCCCCTGCGTTAGCAGGCAGATTCTCAACCACTGTGCCACCAGGGAAGCCCCAAAAAAAAAAAAAATTTTTTTTTTAGCTGTTCAATTAATGTTCATTGGAATATAGTTGATTTACAATGTTGTGTTAGTTTCAGGTGTACAGCAAAGTGATTCAGTTATATGTATATATGTATTCATTCTTTTTCAGATTCTTTTCCCTTATAGGTAATTACAGAATATTGAGTAGAGTTCCCTGTGCTATACAGTTGGTCCTTGTTAGTTATCTATTTTATATACAGTAGTGTGTTTATGTTCATCCCAATCTCCTCATTTATCACTTCCCCTCATGTTTCCCCTTTGGTGCCACACAGTTTTATATACAGCATGAAACCCACCTCTGCCAGTGTATTTACATGTGTGAATCTGAGAGCTTGTGCATCAACTAAATCTGGACCAAAAAACCACCAACATATTAATAGCGGTTACCTCTGCATGGCAGGAGTATGGGTAACGTATCCTGAATTATTTCTATCTTTCTGAATTTTTCACGCTTTGCACAATGGACACAGATTACTGTTGGAATGAGAGAAAGAACCGGAAGTGTTACAATAAAAAGAGGACAACATGGGCTCCCCGGGGCTAAAAGTGCATCTTCCTCGAGATCACCGTAGCCCAGGTGCTCTGTCATCGTCAGGCTCTTGCTCTTATTAATATTGCTGTTATTACTGCGCTAATCACGGTGTACATAACTCCTTCCTCCGTGCTAATCATCCAGCACACCTGGGAGGCTGATCTCGGTCGAGGAGACGTGGAATCCCAAGGAGACAGACAGTTTGGACCGAGTTCAGAGGCAAGTTCGCCAAACGATCAAGGGAGCAGGGAGGGCTGTTGCTGGCGAAGAGATGAAAGGCTTTCTGCTTTTATAGCTCCACTGAGCAGAGGCTGGGGGTTGGGGCACTTGAAAACAGCCCCAAGACACATGAAAATCATGAACGATGAACAGGGAGGAGGGAGCCCGGTGTAGCCTGGCGCAGGCTGGTGATCGGATGCCCTGGTGACGGGGAAGGGAAGAGAAAGCCTCCCATTCAGTAAGTAGAACACAATGCTGCCTCGTCCCGGGAAAGCACTGGCTTCAGGGAGCAGTGGATGCCTTCAGTTCTATATTCCGCAAGGTGAGGGGGTCTGGTTAGAAGCCCGGATGCAAACTGCCGCCATCAATCACGGGCCCGGCACTTCTGCAGCCAAGCTCACCTCGGCGTCTGCAGCCTCGGAGAGCTGCCCTGCCCTGCTGCTTCAGCCCAGGGGCCTCTGCTATTTATTTATCTTTCTCACACCGGCTCTTTCAGAAGGATTTCCTCAGAGGCCTCTGCTGCCCAGTTTTACATTAAATGCAGCTGAGAAGTAAGTGTAGCTCGACAAAAGACTTGATCTTTGCCCTTAACGAGCTTACACAATAATCATGAGGTCAAAGCGATGACCTTTCGTAGGTGTTACTGGCGGAGCTCTGGCACCTCCTGAAAAACCTGGGGGCCCAGAGCCTGAGGACCGGGGTGAAACAGGGTAACTCCAGCAAAGCCGAGCAGGGTCCATCGAACACAGCAAATCAAGCTGAACAAACTGCAGTGTCACTCCACTTCCCAGGCTCACAGCCAACATCCGTTCCCATCCCAAAAGGAGGACCCCCTGAATGCAAGCCCGGGGGCTTTCAAGCACGAGAATCATGCTATCCGATCCTTCTCTCAACATCATTCTGCTGAAGGATGGATAGCAGAGCAAGAGACAGGAAGCGAGGGAGACCTGTCAGGATGCTACCACAAGAGTGGGTGAGAGACACCAAAATCTTGAGCGAAGCAGTGGCAAAATTGAAGGGAAAGCAATGGGTGACAAACGCCACTCCAGCGCGGAACCCACAAAAGTTGGGGATGGCCCTCGTGCCGGGGCCCACGTCTCTAGAATTACTGGCCAATAGGTGTTGATTCTAATTCGTGCCTGGGACGTCAGAAACCAAGAACCAGGGGACCAGGTGAGGTGGTGGTGTCGTTTTAGACATGTTGGCTTTAGAATTTGAGCAAAGCTTCTATTCACTCATGGATTTTCACTGCGGGCTGGTAGAAATATAGCTCTGAGCTCAAGGGAAGGGTTGAAACAAGGCAGGTAGGTTTATGAGTTGACCCACGCAACAGTGGTGGTAACAGGACAACTCGGGGGAGGGAATACAGCGAGAATGAAGGAAAGTTGAGAAGAAAACCCTGGAGAAAGTCCACTTTGGGGAGTGTATTTGGTATATGAGGGGTATTCAGAGGAAGAGCTGATGATAAAATATCCAGGAGAATTCAAGACGTGGGCTATAAAGAGAAGCCATAGAATTAATTCATCTTCGTTCACTATGCATCCAAAGAGCTCCCTCTGCGTATCGGGTACCAGGTGCTTCTTGAGGTAGAGGAGTGAGTATGAGATGGGCCCTGACATCGGGAGCTCATGGTCCAGGACAAGAGACACAAGAGCTCTAACAGGGGAGGAGAAGATGCAGGGAGAGATGCCGAGGACAGAGGCTGGTGTGATGCAGCCGCAAACGAGGAGCTTCAAGGACAGGCAGCCGCCACCAGGAGCTGGGAAGAGGCAAGGAAGGAGCTTACTCGGAGGACTCCTGGCCTCCAGAACTGTGAGAGAATAAATGTCCCTTGTTTGAAGCCAGTTGGTGTCACTTTGTTACAGCAGCCAGAGGAAACTCGCACACGTAGGTGCAAGAATCCAGTTTCTGGCTGTAAGTTCCAATGCGCCACAGAAGCCTTAAAGGGAAGTCGTACAAGTGTTGTAGGAAGGAGGGTGGCGGTCATGGCCAGCGTGGCAGGGGCGTGGCAGGCACGTGGGACCCCACAGAGGAGAAATGAGCAGACTCGGAGCCACTTTGTCACAGCCCAGCCTGCAAGGCCACCGGTCCCCATGCTTCTCCACTCTGCTCCTTCTCCTAATGGACCAAGGATGCTTTATTTCTAGGTGTAGGAAAGGAGGAAGAATGTCAGGTATAAGAAAGAACTCAGAAGCAACCTAGTCTAAACCCATCTTGGGCATGAACCTCTGTGCAGGAGACTGTTAAAAGGTAAACAGCCTCTGATTGAACAGAATAAGATGCTCTGTTCTTACCTGGTAAACTGTGCATTGTTTACTAGCCCAGCTGCTGTTAGATTGAAAGGAATATCTTCTTTTTTTAATTAAAAAAAATTTTTTAATTGAAGTATAGTTGATTTACAATGTTGTGTTAATTTCTGCTGTACAACAAAGTGATTCAATTGTACATATATATACATTCTTTTTTTTTGTATTCTTTTCCATTATGGTTTATCATAGGATATTGAATATAGTTCTCTGTGCTATGCAGTAGGACCTTGTTTTATGTGGGATATTTTCAACATATGAGAGAAAGCATAGAGTTGCTATACTTACTATATAAAAATTAAATGAATAACTAACTAATTTTAAATTACGTCTTACTGGGATGTACAACAGTATGGATATAATGGCAGTATTTTATATGAAAATATTCAAGCTCATTAATAATCAAATAAAATAATGAGCTATTATTTTGTATCTATCAATTTGAATTTTCAATTAAAATATCCAGAATTTGTATGAGGAAATATTTATACCGTGCTGGTGGATGTGCGAAATTATTTAATCTTTCTGGAAGGCAGCTAGGCAACCCTTGCCCCGAAGCCCTAGAATTCTGCATCTCCTTTGACCCAGCAATTTCTCGTCCAGAAATGCCTCGTAAGGAGAGACCTTGTCTGGGCATAAAGATTTAGATCCAAGGATGTTTGTTATGGTAGAAAAGCATTACGGGGACTAGAATATAACCTTATATCTCAGCCAGAAAAAAAAAAAAAAAATCCTATTTAGGAATAACTTCTATCATGAGAAAAGTAAGTTATGAAGCAGAATGTCCAGTATAATTTCAATTTTAGTTTTTGCAAGAGAGAAAGATAGAAAGAATATAAGAGAGAAAATAGAGATTAAAGTACTAGACATTTATACACTTTATTAATTATTAAACCACTAATTTTTTATTAATTGAATTTCTCCATGCAGTGAGCTTTGAGCAATTTTAAATTTTCTTCATTTTGCTTCTGGTTTTTTTTCAAAAAAGTTTCCAGAATGAACTTGTGTGGCTTTTGTAATAGAAACAATAACAGTTTTGTGGAAAAAAAAAAAAGTACGGATCAGTGTATGTTACAGGAAATAGCTGATTTTCAGCACCTAAAATTAATAGTTTTCCAGCGTAATATTCTGTTCAACAGAGTGAAGGAAATTTTCTTCTCTCATATTCAAGGAGGTTAGCGATAGGCGAGAAACCTTGGCCTCGTCCACATTCAGCTTTCATTTGATTTAAAAACTGCATTGCTTTATCCTGCCACCCCGCCTCCCCCATGTTTTTTACAAGATCTGGGAACTATAAAAAACTGCCAAATAAAATGCAAACTTTCCAGTTGTCTTATTTCCCTGGGTTATACAGGATCTTCCAGTTAAACTAAAATCCAACCTACTGTCAGATGTTTGAATTAATAAGATTCTTTTAGTTGAGTCCTACCAAGTATGGCTGAATAAATGAAATAGATTTAGGAATTCTCCCCAAGCTGCAGAGAATGGGTGAGCTCAGTTACCTTGGTAAGTATTGCTCTGAAATCCCCCTGAAGTTGAAACTCAGAGGAAAATAGGTGTCAATGTCTAAGGGTTAAACTCACTTTCTGTCCCAAGGGATGTCCCTAGGGAAACAAAAATAGAGGAAACTCGAAAGAAGATGACAGTGTTAGAAAATTAGAACTGGGAGAAAAACAAATATGATGACTTAACCCCTAACAGAGAAGACTCACTTAAACATCACGGGTTTCAGATATTCAAAGAATTATGATAAAGAATAAGAGCCAATGGGATTTGAAGAGATTTCATGATAGAAGCAAACCTCCTGGCAGCTTAAGGTTTATGGAACACTAAAGTAGCCTACTGATGCATGTATTACTCTTCTTTCTTTTGAGAATTCAAAGTGTAAGACAGAAAAGTATCTGCTCACGGTCATCCCTGATGGCGGAAAAGGATAAACAAGGACATTTATGATGAATAGTGCCCCTGTACCCATCTGTGCTGTCCACTGCCCACTCCCATGGTTCCTTGATGAGTTTACTTGTCTTGAGCAGCTGGAGGGTTTGTCCGCGGGTAGACAGGTGCGTCCATGGGGGTCTGGAAGAGCCAGGAGGCCACAAAAAGGTAGAACCTTTTTGCAAATGTTTTGGGATTAGCAAAAAGTCTTTTGACTATGTTTCAAGTGTTTTCAGATCTGCTAAAATCCAACTAGGGTTTGCCCCTGAGAACCTTCTTGTTTAAATGCTTTATGCTTGTTTATTTTAAGAAAAACATAGGTTTGGTGTTTCTGGGTCCGTGGACGCTTAGCTCATTCGACTGGGTTTGTAAGTCTGTTCAGTATCCACAGTGTCTTATGGGATTCGAAGGAAGTTGTCTCTCCACCGAGGGCTTGAGAAACAGAAGCCAGACTGCAAAAAGCCTTGGTTCAGCTCTGTCCGTCTGAACCCTCCAAGGGTTCTTAAGCTGCGTTTGGGTTAAAGTATCAATGTTTCCCTCTCATTGTCTGGGCTGAAACCCACAGGTTTGCCTGAACACGGGAAAATGTGTTAGAATTGTTGTCAGGGACTTCCCTGGCAGTCCAGTGGTTAGGACTTCGCCTTCCAATGCAGGGAATGCAGGTTCGATCCCTGATTGGGGAGCTAAGATCCCACAGGACTCACAGCCAAAAAACCAAAATATGAAAAAAACAGAAGCAATATTATAACAAATTCAATAAAGACTTTGTAAATGGTCCGCATCAAAAAAAAAAAAATCTTTAGAATTGATGTCGGAAAAGTGATCTTGCTGGATGAAACTTTCCTAGGAAACATGCAGAAGGTCTCAAGTTCAGAACATCAGCTTGGATAAACCCTCATCGTTTGGCTTCTGGGCTCATTTGTACCCAATGCTAAGTTGAGTGGCCTAAATGTTTAAGTCTGGACAATGTCAGTTATTTAACATTTATACCTTTGTTTCTGCTGTGTGCACCAAACTGTGCTAGTTAGGAAGTTTATGAAACAGATATAATATATGGTCCATGTAACTTTAAGAGGTTGGGTTTGTAGGTGTGAAGCCATTAATATGTAATTAATTAAAGATTGCGTGGCATAGATTTCAAGAGTGACAGGAATTCATTGGAGAGAAAGCTCTGGTTAAAGAACTCGTTAAATATAAGTTGCCCCAACATAGCCTTAAGTATACCAGGAGGGGCAATGAAAGAGAGAGACAGACAGACAGACAGAGGTGTAAGCAGAAAGAAAATTAATTATAGGCTCATGTGGAGGTGGCACAGCCTATGGTCAGAATGAAGCCTAGTTTGAGTAGAATGGAGGGTTCTTCTATTTGGGAGTCATGGAAAATAAGGTTAGAAAAGCTTATTGGAGTAAGGCCAGGCAACTGTGTTTATCCTTCATGCAGAAAGCCCTAAAGCACCATTGTTGGCTTTGAAGCACAAGTGTGGAAACTGCAGTGTTGAAGCAAAATTAATATGAAGGGAGTATGTAGGATGAACTAAAGGGTGACTAAGCTAAGGTTGGGAAGCCCAGCTTGTAGCTGGTGGAAAGGTCAAAGTACAAAGTGAACAGCTGATACGCACACAAAATTTGGTAGTCTCGTCTCAAAGAATCCCTTGGGATGTGTTTGCTGCTGTGTGCCTTAGGATAATTATAAGTACTGGCAATTTCATATGCTTCAACATAAAAACTAAAAGTCTAGAGGTATGTGGACTTCAGGTATGGCTTGATCCAGCAGCTTGATGATGTCACCTAGATCCCAGTTTCTATTTCTCTCTCTCCTCTTTGCCTTTTACCATGTCAGCTTCCCTCAGAGGCTGGCTCCCCTCTCATTAGGAGAAGAGTGGCTTGCAACTCCTTTGGGAAAATAAAAGAAATTTCTTTCCCAGACGCCCCTAGCAAATGTCTCCTCTCAGTTCCTTGGCCTAAAATTAAATGCTCATCAATGAACCAAATACAGTGGCCAGGGAAACGGGATGAGGGCATTGTATTAAGCCAATTAGGATCCACCTTAGTGCTGAGGGTGGGATCAATCTCACCCAAAGTCACATGGCTTTAAAATTTGAGGTCCCACTAGGAAGGGGAGAAAAGGCAGTGGATGAAGGAAGGCAACCAACAAATGTCCACTGAGACATCATTTTGCTGTTATGTTTGTTTTCTCCTCCTACAGTATTGCTCCCAAAGGCACGGGGCAGGAAAGAGCTGGTACCTGGAGACCCTCTAGCCAAGACCCAGACAATCCTTGGAAGCAAAGAGGGGAGAAGGCCAGCTCTGTGCCCAAGCAGAGGCCCTGTCTTCTACTCCCTGCTGGTTGAGGAGGTTTGGATACAATGGAATCCAGAAACGGTCAGAGGCACAGATGTGGAGTCACTGCTTGCTGATTCAAAGGAAGGGTTATTAACATCACTGAAAAACGAGGTCTTCGTGGAAATGGGGCAAATAAAGCTGCCCATGGCGTTGCAGATCTTAGGACCAGGGGAAAATAAGATTCTCCACCTTGTCACCAACGCTCATTTTGGTGCTGGCCAATATTTTCTTGATAGTCCTAACAGCATAGAGCAGATCATCCCTAGAACCCCAGCCCCATACGGCCAGACCTCTTTCTAAGGCTCTAACCAATACGCAGAGCCCATTATGCCTGCCCCAAGTGGATTCATTACCAGATACTTCACCTCACTGAAACTCATCCACCACATTCCTGCCCATTAACGCAGACTCCAAAGCTTTTCCTGCAGTGTATCCCCATCGGCCTGGCCAGGCACTTGCTGGGGAACTTTGTGCCATCTGCCAATGTAGAGATTTCCTGGTGCCTGTTTGTCTGGATCATTTATTGGGTGGGTGGAGGGAGTTAAAGACTGGTGCCCACACCCCATCCGTCTCTGGGAAGAATCCCTATTTTCCACCTGCAGGGCATCAAAGTCAATCTTCAGTGACTCATAGCTGTTCTGTCTCTGGTGTTGTATTCAGACCCTTCCAGTGCCTTTGCACCTGGAGGTGCTGCAAATGCTGCTTTTGTTTTTAGGTGCAACCGTCACAAGGCAGCTAATATAAAACAAGACAGGTGTTTGCATCATAAAATGAATCAATGGCGTCAGGGGACTTGGTGGCCTCCCTTTTTTTTTTTTTCTGATTTCTTCAGATGCCTCGGCACCACCGCTCCACCAGGGTGACAGCTGGCTGAACAGGACCAAAGGGAGCCTCAGCTGGACACTGATTTTATGATGACTCAGCGGCTCAGCAATAAATAATAAAAAATCAACTTTCACCACTCTTTCCAAATGCACTCCAGCCTGGGAGTGCTTTGCACTGTTTTCATATGAGTGTGTGGATCCCAAGGCAGGCTTTTCCTGCAAATGCCCCAAGAGCAATTAAAGACTAAATAGGGTTGACAGATGTTGGTAACATGCAAGCCAGCCGGGGAAACACCCACCTCACCAGATGTGTGCGTGGAAGGCGAGCGGCCTTAGCATCTGTAAGATTGAATCGATTAACATCTAAAACGGGGGTGGCGTGGCCAGGAAGTGGGAGGTGGGCAAAGATGGGAGGAAGCTGAGTTCTGTAAGGTTCCAGCTCGATCACTGGGCATTCGCCAAGGTCAAGGAAGGATGGGAAAGTACGCTCTGCTTAGAAAAATCGGCATCCTATTTGCAATGTCATTCCAAGTACTTCTGTCACTGTAGAGGAGGTGGTGTTTCACCCAGAAAGAATCTACTATCAATTCCTGTAACTGACGGCCTTAAGCCTACATCCTGCTAAGATCTGAGCTATATAGCCTGACCCAAATTTGTTTACTTATTCTTTTTTTTTTTTTTAATTTATTTATTTATGGCTGCGTTGGGTCTTCGTTTCTGTGAGAGGGCTTTCTCTAGTTGCGGCAAGTGGGGGCCACTCTTCATCGCGGTGCGCGGGCCTCTCACTGTCGCGGCCACTCTTGTTGCGGAGCACAGGCTCCAGACGCGCAGGCTCAGTAGTTGTGGCTCACGGGCCCAGTCGCTCCACAGCATGTGAGATCTTCCCAGACCAGGGCTCGAACCCGTGTCCCCTGCTTTGGCAGGCAGATTCTCAACCACTGCGCCACCAGGGAAGCCCTGTTTACTTATTCTTGATGGAAACGAAAGTATTCATCCTTCCTAGTAACAAAGAACTGCAAAATAAGACAGTGATAGACCATGTTTCACCTGCTAGAGAGACTACTCTTTTTAACGGTATCATTCAACGCCACAAAGGATGTAAATTGATACAGTCTCTGGGAGACAATTCAGCAATACCTATCAAGAGTTCAATCCCCAGTAATATAACACCAGTGAACAGAAAAAAAACCTTCATGTAGATTTTAGCTTGTGAACCTCCTCCAGAACCTGCATCAGTAACATTCAGCAAAGGGACTTCCCTGGTGGTCCAGCGGTCAAGACTCCACGCTCCCAATGTAGGGGGCCAGGGTTCGATCCCTGGTCGGGGAACTAGATTCCGCATGCATGTTGCAACTAAGAGTCCGCATGCCGCAACAAAGATCCTGCAACTAAGACCCGGCGCAGCCAAAATAAAAATAAATAAATAACATTCAGCAAATATTTATTTACCATGGACCAGACAGCACGGCAAGGAAGGAGGGACACACGAGATGATGATTAGAGAGCTATTGCTAAACTGACGGCGTCCACCCGGTCAATGGGGTCAAACAGGGCAATAGCATCTCTTTCCTCTTTTGAATGTTTCCCTTGGAAACTGCTATAGCTCTTAGAAGAATGATGAGAAAGGTCAAGGTGAAAAGAAAACTGTTTTGCTCAGTCCTTACTAAGAGCCAGGCTCTGGACTGAGCACTTTATGTATGTTATCACTGGGGTCTGCTATTCCCCTGGCTTGTCGGTCTGCAGATGGGTCGGGGGGGGAGGGGGCTTTACAGCCGAGTTACAGGCTCTAACGGCAGAAGGAGGGCATGCTGGGTTTTTCTCTATTCTCTTAATTCCTTCCTCTGCGAAGCTATCCTCTCCTCCGAGCTTGGAGCAGGGGAGGAAGAGAAGAGAAGCTCTTTCTTGATGGGCACCGGTTAACCCCCTGTCCCTTTCCTCCAGCCACTGCAGGGCTTGACACAGACTCTTTGCCTTCTACTGAGTTTTGTCGGCTCATTGGATACATCCGCAGAGAACCTACCGCCTCTCCGGGGCAGGTGAACGCACGTTCTTCAGCTGGTCACTGGAGGGGTATTTGATGACATGTCCAGCCTCCTTCTGAGACCCGCCGTCATCCACAAATGTCCCTCTCGGGCAGAGCCCGGGACTCAGCCCAGCAGAGACCTTATTTCAAGTCATTTGCTTGCTCACAACACCTACAAGGTAGGTGGCAGTATTTCCATTTTCACCAAGGGGGAAGCCAGGGCTAAGCAGTGGAGCGCCCGGTTTTTTTGAGCACCTACTGTGTGCCAAGCCTGGGCCGAGATATTTATAGGCATGGGTTCATTGATTTTACACAGCAGCTGACACATGAAGCCAAAGCAAGCATTACACACATTTTAAAAATGAAGAAATGGAATCTTCGAGACTCTTTTAAGTCATTTGCCCTGGGGTCAACCAAAGGCTCTGATTCCAGAGGCTCCTGCCCCAGGCTTCCTGATTTCCTGGTTGGGCAGAAAGGGAGGCTCGTGACCTCCACCTTCCTAAAGACGAAAGACGCTTTAAGTCAAAGACAGTATGACCATTAGGAATATTTCGATTTTTTGTTAGCAGGTTTCTGCCAGGAGAAACAAGTCAATAAAAATTCAGTTCTCAGGAATCTGGTAAACATTTACCCCAGCCACATTTACTGTCCATTCAGGTTTTTAGGGGATTTTTCAGTTAATCATTCTGGCAGCGTTTTTAGAAGAAAGCAACTCAATGCTCAATATCCTATGCAAACCAGATTTACAATTTTCCTTAAATATATGGAGTAATGATGTGGCAATACTACTGTCCAAGATGCTCAGACTGAAATCCTCACGTGGCATCAGAACTTGGGGGATCCCATGAGGGCAAGAAATGCATCCTCTTCGCCCCCATGTTCTCAGCACCTAGCATCGTGCCCAGTATACAGTAAGTGCTTAATGCACACCTGCTGCACGCACGTGGAAAGAACTTGCCCCAGGACTTAGTTTCTCAGTTCTCTCTCCCACTTCTGGGAGGGATGGAAATGATCAGTCTGGCTCAGAGATATTTAATAAATTGTTGGAGGTCATGTGGGTGATATAGCTGGTGGCCCTGGTTCCTACCCTGGTCCCCAGCTTACACTAAAGACCTGCCATAAACATCGAAGCAGAGAGAAGACCTTGCCCCCCTGGGGCTGGCGGCTAAAACAGGCCATCCTCCCCTTTAGCAAGAATCTGGCGCAGCTACTAAGGAATCCTTCTCCGCCCTGGCCCAGCCCTTGCCAAACGCGCACTTAGGCTGCTTGTTATTTGGGCGCGGGAGTTTGATGTGGTGAACATGCCGTGTGACTCTCTGCTGTCCTTGGGAACAGACACGGGGACAACTCTCCCTGCCATTCGCATCACACACTCTGGGCTCAGGCACCGATGTAGAGCCGCCCCCATAAAACTCGACTCTTGCAAAATTTCAGAGAAGTCAAGTGAGCAGCGGAGGGTCACCCAGTCCAAAAATCATAACCCTCCCAAAGGGACCTTTTGTAACTTCAGGGCTTGATGAGGGTGATGCAGGGATCTGGGGCAATGTTTGTGCCGGTATTCTTCCATGAGACCTCCCTACCACGTGTTAATTGTTTAATGAATTTGTATAAAATAGGGGCCCAAGGAGACATGATGATGAAATGTAATGTAACGTGTAACGGACGTAATGTGGATCCTGGGATAGAAAATAAGGACATCAGGTAAAAACCTAGGAAATCTGAGTAAGGTATGGTCTTTAGGTACTAATGATAGTTAATAATAATAATGGTCTTTAATTAATAATAATGTATCAATAATCATGTATCATTAATTCCAAAAAATAGGGCAAACTAGATATCGGGTAAATGGGAATGCTCTATATTACATTTGTAATTTTTCTATAAATCCGTTCTAAGAAATAAAGTTTATAGATAGATAGATAAATGATAAATAGATATCCCCAGACTTTTTACAGGCATCCTTTTTTCCTTCTGAATACCGAATGAGTGATAACCCTTTGCCAGTGTGTCTAAGAAACTAAAATCTGGTTCTGTATTTTTTCTGTGTCCCTTTTTGTACCAGCTATGCAAGGATGCCTGTTCTTTGCTTCATGAACCTAAATTTTCAGCAAACGTGGGTCCTGATTGCAGGCTGACCCTCTTTCTGTTCCAAACCTGTAAAAGTGTGGAGGTCAAGTATTCTTTTCCTCTTCGTTTGGGCTGCTTGCGTGATGCACAGTCTAGGTCTTTCCAGACCGGTCTCTGCAGAAGGTTCTGCCCTCCCCACGCAAGCCTGGCCCACCCTGGCAGTGGGCTGCAGCTTCCCGCCCCTGACGGCCCCTCCCTGACCACTTCTGCCCACCGCTGTGTTTCCATCAAAATGTGCTGTGTGTGTCAGTAAAAGAGAGAGTTTTACATCTCGTTGGGGAAATCAAACATGGTTACCAAGGGGGAGGCGGGGAGAGGGATAAATTGGGAGATTGGGAGTGACATATACACACTACTGTATATAAAATAGATAACTAATAAGGACCTACTGTACAGCACAGGGAACTCTTCTCAATACTCTGTAATGACCTATATGGGGAAAGAATCTAAAAAAGAGTGGAGATATATATATATATAAAACTGATTCACTTTGCTGTACAGCAGAAACTAACACAACATTGTAAATCAACTATACTTCAATAAAAATTTTTTAAAAAAGAATGAGGGAATAAGGGAATGCATGTGTGGAACACACAGAGGAAGCCCTGCCAGGTCAAAACACCAAGCTGATAATTTGCGAAATATCAGGTGTCCACTCCTGGACTGTCTCACATTTCAGCTTATCCAGGAAAGTTTAGAGAGAGCGTCCCGGCCTCTCTTGGGAAAACAGGACACGCTGTACAAGGGGACAGCGCTAGTGTCTGGAAACAATAAAAAAGACAGGATGAAAATGCGCCTTGTAACATCAGCTTCCTTTTGTTTAGACGTAACATGGCGTTTTCAAAGTACATCTTCAAAGTTCATCTTCAGAAATGGAACCAAAATGTCTTCTTGTTTTCGCTGTGCTTAACCACAGCTGGGCTCCCTTAGAGTCTAAAGTAAAACCTGTGCGGTTTCAAATAGACTTTATTTTAGAGTGAAGGGTTTTTTTAAAATTTGTTTGGTTTTTGCCTATTATCTCACCTGCTATTAATTGGGGTTTTTTTTGTATTATTCATCAGAAAAGAGGAAATCACATTTTCCCCAAGGCTCAGAAATGTGGGAAAGAAGATTAAGGTGAGAAAAAGCTACCGTAGAATTGTGTAGAATTTGAAGCAAATCATTGTGTATAAATCTTTACACGTATAGAGCAACTTATAGAAACGCAGCAAAGGACAATATTCCCATTCCAAAACTGGGATGGGAGAAACTAGAAACAATTAAGTTAGCAAATTACTAGTACGAATATCTAGAAAATGGTAGAGTGTCCACAAATGCCTTGGGGAATTTACTAGTGCCGAATATCCTGCATTCTGTTTTTTTTTTTTTAAATAAAGCCTTCCTTTTTCTTAAATATGTACAATATCACCAGGAAGGGGAGATAACACCAGACTGTAGGGAAAGGCCTAAAGAAAAAGCAGATGGTCGCCTCTTTTGCAGGAGCCATGTAATTTCATGGTGCATTTTCTGTTCATGGCTTCACTGAAATTCAAGCCCAGGGGCCAATTCTTTCTGGCAGAGGGGATGGGCTTAGGGGGCAGGGAGCAAGCAGCGAGAAGGGGGAAAGCTTAACAAAAGGTAGGCAGTCGGGTCTCTGCTTCTGGGTGAGTGTCTACTTTTTCCTCAACCGGTAACTTTCTGGGCTTCAGCCAACCAAGGCCCGTGATGGTCACACCAGCCCCATCTCTGCTGGTCAACCGCCCTCTACGTCACCTCATTCAAATTCCTGACGGATTGGTCCAGCTCACCATTTTGAGTGAGGTCACACAAGTCAAAGGTCAGAGACTAGCTTACTGATGGATGACCTTTTAGGTCAACACCTGGTCCTTTGGGACAACAAGGATTGTGCATGATTAGGTTCCCCCAGAAGTGTATGTGGGTGGGTAGCTACCCTACAATGCGTAGTCAGTAGCAGTTGGAAAAGAAAGTAATTGAATCTCTACAACAGTCGTTATTCAAAGTGTGGTCCCCGGACCAGCAGTATCTGTACCAACTGGGAAATTGGTAGGAATGCAAATCCCCAGGCGCCCCCAGACTTACTGAATCAGAAACTTAGGGGGTGGGACCCAGTAATCTGTGTTCTAATCAGCCCTCCTGGGGATGCACGTTGAAGTTTCAGAACCACTTGTCTAGAATAATCTCAAAATGTCTTCAAGCTCCATGCTGTAGAGACTGAAGGGGAAGGCAAGTTTTATTCCCTTGAAAAGACTGTAGAAGAATGAAATAATGCCATTTGCAGCAACATGGATGGACCTAGAGATGATCATACTAAGTGAAGTATGCCAGACAGAGAAAGACAAATATGATATCGCTTATATATGGAATCTGAAAAAAATTACAAATGAACTTATTTACGAAACAGAAATGGACCCACAGACAGAGAAAAACATATGGTTACCAAAGTAGAAGGGGGGGAGCAGATAAATTAGGAGAATGGGATTAACATATACACACTACTATATATAAAATAGATCACCAACAAAGACCTACTGTATAGCACAGGGAACTATACTCAATATTTTGTAATAACCTATATGGGAAAAGAATCTGAAAAATATATGTATATACATATTTTATATGTATGTATAACTGAATCACTTCTCTGTCTACCTGAAACTAACACAACTATACTTCAATTTTAAAAAAAGAGAAGAGAAATTAAAGGCATAGAATCAGAAAGATATAAGCAAACACACACAAAAAAGACTATGGATTAATGTATTTTGATGGGCGAATGGGTAAATTAAATGTGATGTATACATACAGTGGGATATGATTCAGCCTTTAAAAGGAAGGAAATTGTGATGTGAGCTACAACATGGATGAACCTTGAAGACATTATGCAAAGTGAAATAAGCTAGTCACAAAAAGATAAATCCTGTAGGACAGGGGTCCCCAACCCCCGGGACCAGTGCTGGGCCGCAACAGCAGGAGGTTAAGTGGCGGGCAGCAAGCGAAGCTTCATCTGCTGCTCCGAGTCGCTCCCCATCGCTCCCCATCGCTCCCCATTGCTCCCATTACCGCCTGAACCATCCCCCCGCCCCGCCATCCCCCCCCTCCCCGCCATCCCCCCCTCCCGTCTGTGGGAAAATTGTCTTCCGCGAAACTGGTCCCTGGTCCAAAAAGGCTGGGGACCTCTGCTGTAGGATTCCACTTACATGAGGTCCCTAGAGGAGTCAAGTTCACAGAGGCAGAGAATAGAGTAGGTTTCCAGGGTAGAGGGGAATGGGGAGTTACTTTTGAATGGGTACGAAGTTTCAGTTTGGGTGGATTAAAATGTTCTGGAGACGGATGCTGGTGAAGATAGCACAGCAACGTGAAGGTACTTAATACTACCAAACTATACACTCAAAATGGCTTAAGTAGGAAATGTTATGCTATATATACAGATACATATGTCGGGAAGGACACAGAACTCCAGACCAGGTGCCTCCTCCCAGTCTGCCCTTGGTGAGTGGTCAGGACACTGTGCAGAGGTGTGGCCGAAACACACTTCTAAGGAGGGTGGGCCCTGCGCATCAGAGGAAGGGGCAGTGGCCCAGCAGCTCAGGGGCCCACACCACACCCAGAAGGGAAGCGTCTGTCACGGTGCGGTCCTCCCCACTTCCTGCAGCCCAGGGAACTCAAACACCTGCGGGCGTGAGCCGCACAGCTGCAGGTGCGGGTCCCAGCCCGACCTTACGGGAGACGCGGGGAATGGAGCCAGCGCTGGCCCACAGCAAGGCTACCCTGGGCTTCCTGGCCTGCCCGCCCACCCTCATTTGGAACAGACGGGGCGTTAATCAGAGGAGCTGCGTCTCCAGGGCCCACTGATGAGGGCAGCCAGGGCTGCTACCGGAGAGTTTTCTCTGGGGACCACAACAAACACACAAGAGGAACCATTCACCACGACGGTGACCTTCCCGGCTGTACAACTGGGGGAAACTTTCTGCCAACACATCACCAGTGGCTGGAGACCTCATCTGGCAGAACACAGACTCTCCTTTTTTTTTTTTCCATAGTTACACTTTCATTTATTCTGTTCATCAGCACTTCAAAACATTCTAAAATATGACTCTTTCATGAAAAATTGCAAAAATGACCTCACAAAGTTATGATGACATTTTAGCTTGTGAGTCCTTGTGAATGATAGCACATAAATAGTCCTGAGAAAGAAAAAATAAATGAGTTAAAAACTTGGAAAGGAGAAGGTAAAACTGTCATTATTTGTTGATGAAATGGTACTAGCTAAACTCTAGAGAATATCCCCAACACTGTTATATAGTGAAGCGGGGGGGGGGGGGTACAAAATTAATATACAATATTAGGAGTTTGCCTATATACAAACAATTAATTAGAAAATAGGAGTAAAAAGAGTAAATATCTAGGGAAAAAAGCTAATAGGAAATGTGGAAAAATACATCAAAAAAATAAATGCTAGGGAATTCCCTGGCATTCCCTGGACCCTAGTGGTCCAGCAGTTAGGACTTGGCGCTTCCATTGCCAGGGCCCTGGTCTAAGATCCTGCAAGCTGTGCAGTGCAGTGAAGGAAGGAAAGAAAGAAAGAAAGAGAGAGAGAGAAGGAAGGAAGGAAGAAGGAAGGAAGGAAGGAAGGAGGGAAAGAAAGGCTACTGAGGAACTTAAAATAAATGAATAAGTGGAAAATATACTTTGAGCGTGATTAGAAAATCAGTAATCAAAGATATCAGCTATCACTAAATTAATTTTTTAAATTAGTGCAAAAGAAATATAGTAGAAATTTATTTTGAAAATTAAACAGGATAACTTTCAAGTTTATAAAGAAAAGGATACCTGTAATGATATTAATTTTTCATAAGGCAAAAATCTGGTGGAATACAGACTCTTCTTTTGCCATTTGAATTTGTGGACATCAGAGCTGGGATGTCAGTAGTCCACGCTGCCAACACACCTTCCCAGGTAAAGATGAGCAGGCAGAAACATCCCTGCACTTAAGAATAGATATACGTATAACTGAATCCCTTTACTGTACATCTGAAACTAACATAAAATTGTAAATCAACAATACTTCAGTTTTTTTAAATGGTTAAAAAAAACACACAGTCACTAATTCAAAATAAGGAAAACAATCCAGGGATCCAGTGTAAATACCCCTTCTTCTCTGAAATCAATTTAGGCCATCAAGCAGAATTTTTTTTTTAAATTGTATTCTCTATAAAATTTGAGAGAATACTGCATCTTTGCAATGAGAATAATCTGGTTATCAAAAAAGGGAGGAGGGGCTTCCCTGGTGGCGTAGTGGTTGAGAATCTGCCTGCCAATGCAGGGGACACGGGTTCGAGCCCTGGTCTGGGAAGATCCCACATGCCACAGAGCGGCTAGGCCCGTGAGCCACAACCACTGAGCCTGCGCGTCTGGAGCCTGTGCTCCGCAGCAAGAGAGGCCGCGACAGTGAGAGGCCCGCGCACCGCAATGAAGAGTGGCCCCCGCTCGCCACGGCTAGAGAGGGCTCTCGCACGGAAGTGAAGGCCCAACACAGCCAAAAATAAATAAATAAAATTTTTAAAAAAAGACACATTTTCCAAAAAAAAGGGAGGAGCTGTGATATGAAAAACAACTTTCTAACATTTTGTAATAAATTTAAAGATCTAAAAGAGATTAAATTTATTTATTTATTTATTTATTTTTTCACAGGAGGTCCTTGTTGATTATTTATTTTAAATATATCAGTGTGTGCACGTCAACCCCAAACTCCCAATCTAACCCTCCCACCCCAGGCCTTCTCCCCTCGTAACCATAAGTTCATTCTCTAAGTCTGTGAGTCTGTTTTTGCTTTGTAAATAAGTTCATTTGTACCTTTTTTTTTTTAGATTCCACATATAAGTGATATCATATGATATTTATCCTTCTCTGATTTACTTCACTTAGTATGATAATCTCCAGGTCCATCCATGTTGCTGCAAATGGCATTAGTTCATTCTTTTTTTATGGCTGAGTAATATTCCATTGTATGTATGTACCACATCTTCTTTATCCATTCCTCTGTCGATGGACATTTAGCTTGCTTCCATGTCCTGGCTATTGTAAATAGTGCTGCAGTGAACATTGGGGTGAATGTATCCTTTCAAACCATGTTTTTCTCCAGCTATATGCCCAGGAGTGGGATTGCTGGATCATATGGTAGCTCTATTTTTAGTTTTTTAAGGAACCTCCGGTACAAAATATTTTAAAACACACACACAAAATAAACCCACCTGGACTCAGCACCCAACTGAAGAACAGAATGTTACCAAAACCACAGACCTCCCCTGCAGACCCCTTTCCAACACTTCTGTCCTCCTCTCCCAAGGTTTAATCATATGGTTACAATCTTAAATTGTGATCGCCAAATCCTTAAACACCGAGGTGACAGGAAATAGATCGTATACTCTTGAAGCTCAAGAAATACTTGTGAAGAAAATGGACAATAATTTGTTGCAGTATTTTCATATTTTATAGAGAAGTTTAACCCATTCCCAAAGATTTTAAAAGATGCTCCTTGTCCAAGTAAAACTGACTTCAGGAATGTAATAGATCTACTTTGTTAGAAACTCTGTAAAAGTTCATAATGTCTATAGGTCCAAGAAGCCAAAATGTTCATCACGGAAAGTGCCCCCAAGAAATATGATCAGATTTAATGTCCATTTCTTACTAAAGGAATACCCATCATAAATCTCCAGTCAGAATATTCTTTTGTGGTGAAATATGGTTATAGGAACATCACTTGACAGAATTCTAAAGCACCAATCAATGCAATAAACAAAAAACGAGTTATAAGAAATCTAATGTTATTTGTGAATGGTAAGCACCCAGAAAATCTAAGAGAATACACTAAAATTCATGAAAACTAGAAGAGAATTCAGTAAGATGGACAATGGTAAAAAGCAGTATACAAAATGTAATGATTATACTGCATATCAACAATGACTAAGTAGAAAATATAGTTGCAAATAGCTTAAAATATCTGGTGAGAACTAAAAAATATGAATTCCTAAAAATTAATTTTTTTTTAATGCCATGGCATTATTGAGATACATTTTAATTTATTTATTTACTTATTTACTTATGGCTGTGCTGGGTCTTCGTTTCTGTGCGAGGGCTTTCTCTAGTTCTGGCGAGTGGGGGCCACTCTTCATCGCGGTGCGCGGGCCTCTCACTGTCACGGCCTCTCTTGCTGCGGAGCACAGGCTCCAGACGCGCAGGCTCAGTGGTTGTGGCTCACGGGCCCAGTTGCTCCGCGGCATGTGGGATCTTCCCAGACCAGGGCTCGAACCCGTGTCCCCTGAATTGGCAGGCAGATTCTCAACCACTGCGCCACCAGGGAAGCCCTATTTATTTATTTATTTTTGGCTGCATTGGGTCTTTGTTGCTGTGCGCGGGCTTTCTCTAGTTGCGGCAAGCGGGGGCTACTCTTCGTTGCAGTGCACGGGCTCATTGCGGTGGGTTTTCTTGTTGCAGAGCACGGGCTCTAGAGCACAGGCTCAGTAGTTGTGGTGCATGGGCTTAGTTGCTCCGTGGCATGTGGGATCTTCCCGGTCCAGGGATCGAACCTGTGTCCCCTGCATTGGCAGGCGGATTCTTAACCACTACGCCACCAGGAAAGTCCCCCGTAGAGTAATTTAAATAACCCTTATCTGAACATCATTGTAAAGTAAATTATGCAGCACACGCTGTATAACATTCCAGGTTAAAAAATGATCCATTTGCTAATAGCCCTCCTGTACTACCTAATCCAAAAGTGCCAAATTCATCCTTTCCCCTGCCTTTAAAAGCCTTCCTTCACTCCAGTCCACTTGCCAAGATTACTTCCAAACAAATAGCCTTGAACCAAACACTTCTACCTTAAAACGCAATTTACCACTTCTGCAAAACCATGCCACAGTTGAATTCGTTAACTCTGTTATTTAATTTATTCTGGTGTGTGTTTGGACTTAACTCGCTCACTTTCCTAAGCTCTTAGGTTCTAGCAGGAATGTATTTTTCAAAGTGGGATGAGAGGCTCATGGTAGCGAGTAAGCAGCAGTTTGATGTGGTTCCAAACACGTGACCTGCCTGAGAAACTGTTTGCTTTTTTTCTTATTTTAATTTTTTGCTCGTTGAGGGCCAAAATCGTGGTCTTTGGAGTCAAAGGGGGAAGGGAGGAGTCATGATCTCTTTAGGAAGTAAGCAAAGAAAGAGCCAAAAAGAAGGAGGAGGGTGAGAAGGGAAAAGAGGTGGAGGAAGGGGAGGGGAAGAAAAGGAGGAAGGTAGAGGGGAGGGGTGGGGGGAAGGGAAGAAGAAGAAGAAAAGAAAACAGAGCTGAAATTAATCTACTCAGTTTTCTCATTCTGGTTGGTGTTCAACCAAGAATCAAACAAAAGGTGTTGTCTCCTTATCAATTAACGTCAGGCTAGATATTGTCTATTGCATCCCTGAGTCTGTGGTTCCTGGTGCCACAGATATTACTCAGTCAAACTTGGTTTTCCTTTCTCTCTCTCTTCCCCCTCCCGCCCCTTTGACTGAATGATTTTAGACAGTAGAGTGGACATCATGTTCAGTTCTCCAACATGTTTTCCACTCTTTCCACCGACATCCATGGTGCTTTAGGAAGTAACTTCAACTCCTGGAATGAGATGAGTACTGATTAATCAAAGCCAAACATGTTAATCCCATCAGATAGTTTGAGGACCCTGCCCTGAAACCAACCAGTGTATGACATTCTCCTAGCAACAGCTGTTGGTCCAGAGCCCACACATGACCATCGGCTGGAAGGGAGGAATTTTATTTCATGACTGAGGGATAGGCTCTTTTTTTCTTCTACCCCTAGATCCTACAATTGTGAGGGGAGCCAGCCCGAGGCAGAAGCCAGAATTATGGACAAGGAAGGAAAGGGACCCTCAGAACTTGTGCTCTTGATGACGATGTTGAACTTCTGGATTTACTAACCCTAAATTCCATGCCCCATTGTGAAACTTCCAGTCAAGTGAGCTATAAATGTATTATTTAGGCCAATTCGAGTGGCATTTTCTGTTACTACTGAAAGTCCCCTGACTACGCGAAGCCGACACAAATGGTTACTTCTGATTATTCAGTGGAGGAAAAAACCTGTCCATTGAAGCAAAACGGTCTAGTGTCAGTTGCTTAAATAGTTTGACAACATTGTAGACAGAAACTTGGGGATGTGTTTTGAGTATTTAGGAACTGAATCTAGAAAATGTCATTTTGTACACGGGTTAAATTAGTATGTCTGCTTCTCTGACCACTGGCCGACTCTAGGTTCTGTGACCTGCTGGGACCACCAGTGGGGGGTCCAGCCATTGAGCTGTAGGCTGGAGTCTGTCACTCACTGACCATGGTGCTTTGGTTGTGTATCTGGGATTTCCTTACTTTTACCAACAATGAAAGATGGAGATTAGACCCTGTGCAAGCCTTCCAATGACATGAGCAAAGATGCCTTCATGTGGAAGGAAATGGCTCACTCACTGCTCATCAGTTCTACCACAAGCACCGCCTCCCTAGGGTTAAGCCTCTCCTCTTAGAGGGTGAGTGTGAAAGCACAGCAGGGGTTCATGCTCTCCTATAGGCATGTGCGTCCTGCTAAGTCAGCAGCAACTTAGAGTTTAAATGTGTTTTACTAGGATAGATTTACAGGTAAACAGCCAAGCCACAGGGCTTAACCTACCCTCCCTCTGGCTTTTCACTCCCACCCTGCTTAAGTCCAGCTAGTCTGCCTGGATCCCCATCCTTCAGCTGAACGTGGAACACAAGCCAGTACCACTTGCAAATGCTTTCCTCAGAGGCCACTTACAGTTTATGGCTCTGACCCTGCCAATCCCCAAACGGAGGAGCAGACCATCCTCCTTGGCATCTTCCCTCAGCCAGCTTTCACATGTTCCCTCTTCATCCCCGAATCTTCATCCACGTGACCTCATACTCAATTTGACTCAGCAAATAGTTCTTGAGCACCAGCCAGCCTGGCACTGAGCTCAATGCTGGGATATTTGAGAGAAACATATGTCTCTTCCTTCACGGAGGTTATATGTCAGTTACAAGGACACACACACAAAGGTTTAAGTGTGACGAATGTATGTGTATGAGCTGCCAGGCATCTTATGAAGTTTGATACAAGGTAAGAAAAAGTGGAAAGAAGTTGCAGGGAAGGAATAGTAAGGAAAAGCTTCTCAGGAGAGAAAACATCTGAGCTAAGTCTTGGGAAAAAGAAGAGTTAACAAGCATAAGAAAGAAAGGGCATTCCAGGCAGAAGGACCTGGATGAGTAGGGGTAAGGAGTAGGGAGTAGAGATTCTGTGATACAAGTACGAAGAGGCCAGGTCATGATTCTAAGCCTTGGGCATGATTCTGAACAGTTTTGAAGTTATTTTAAGGGAACTGTTATGATTTAATCAAAATATTAGTCAAGGTTACACTAGCTGATGAACCAAATGATCACTGAATTTTCAGTGGATTAACACAACAAAACTGTCTTTCTTATTTCTGGTCCAGTCCAATGAGGGTGTTCCTGGTTGGGTGACTTTCCTCCCAGAGCGATTCTGGAACTCAGACTCCAGAAACCTTGTTCACAAGGAGCTCCTCGGGTTGCTGTAGATGAGAAACATGCTATCTGGGAAGACTTCCCAGCATTTACCCACTTCAGCCCAGAAAGACACACACATATCACTTCTCTCATACTCCATTGGCAAGAACTTATCATAGGGCTCAATTTAAATGCAGTCCTGGAATATGTAGCCCCTGGCTCTATGGGCAGCTCAGTACTGTGATCTCAGTACTGTGAGAAGGAAACACTGATCTTTGATGGTCAGTTCTCTGAAAGGAGCAGGGAAGTACCATGACTAGGTTAGCATTTTCTTTTTTTTTTTTTTTCTTTTTTTAGGTAAGAAGTGGATTTATTTAGAGAGAAACACATTCCACAGAGTGTTGGCCATCTCAGAAGGTGAGAAAGGCACCAGGGAATGGGGTTGTCAGTTTTTATAAGTGTGGGTAATTTCATAGGCTAATAAGCCCACTCTGGTTGCAGGTTGGAGGATGAACTGAAGACAAGGAAGAGGAGAGAGAGGGAGACGAGTGGAGAGGCTGTAGCTCCCAACCAGGTGACAAACGATGGGGGTCACCTACTACAACCACAGCTCTGTAGTGGTCAGGATGGAAGAGAGGAAAGGGGGTCAAGAAACACGTAGGCGATGCATTGCCGGGACTTGGTACCCCAACTCAGAGTCATATTCAGAATGAGGAGCACATAAAAGGGTGGGTTGACTTTCAAACTTGGGATATGATCAATGGGCTGGCAGAGGCACCAAATTAGGGAGTTTAGGAGGAAGAACAATTTTGGAAGTGGTGAGGAGAGAAGAGGGAGTCTTAAATCTTTTTTTTTTTCATGATGAGCTTGAAGTTATCTGGTAGAAATATTAGAGGCATTTTGTAAACCTACGCCCAGAACTCAGAGAAGAAGCATGGGTTGGGAACATAGGTGCAGAATTATAGGAATGGAAATATATAGAACCCCTTTAGAGTTGAACTTGGGGTGTAGCTTACCATTTGATAGCCTGGACCCCTCATTCTTTCTCTGGCCCCTATGCTTGTCATTCCAGTCAACCAATCTCTGACTCATTATTAAATTACCTTTCCCCAAACTCACATTTTTAAAATTTACTGCATGATTGGACTTTACATGATGGTTTTTTCTTAACTATAAAAATACCACATGTTAATTATAGAAAATTTGGGGGCTTCCAGTCAAGATACAATACTGAGCAAGCTGGACATTCTCCTCCTTCAGCCATCATTCAGAACACATGCATTTGCTTTAAAAAAAAAAAAAGGGGGGGGGGTTAATTAGACATACATATTTACATTTAAAAATAGGAAATTTTCAGAGTCCAGAATCAGAGAGAACAAACACACTCAGCTACTTAGCTCCCCGAGGGACCTGGATTGGATCTATGCCTTAGAGGAAGGAGTTTTACTTTCCTGTGGCGCAAAGGTTAGAACTTCCTCAATCCTAGAAGCAGACCTATAAATCTCTACCCACTGGCCCAGGGTCTGGACCTGGAAATGAACCATACCTCACAGCATGGGTGGAAATAGTTACCTGTGAGAAGTTGGACCCCTGAGCTATGCCGTGTTTAGGCTGGGATCTGAACTCCCATTATGCACTGTAAAGCATCTTAAATGTTGCCCTAGTGACCTCCCCAAGGCTGAGACAGAGACAACTTTGCAACACTTCCTAAAATCCCCTAACTGAGAAGGTCTTGGTAATTTAGTTCACAGGCTAGATTTCTGCTGAAGATGAGCTCGTGATCAAAAACTACAAAACACACAAGGAAACACTCATTCCTAAAAGAGAGACAGCACAGGAGAAAGCAAACCATACACTCCAGGAACTAGAAACAATCTAAACAGAACATTGAAACAATATGTTAAAATTGATGAAAGAAATAGATATAAAGAAGTGAATGTTCTATGCAATAATAAGAAATGACTATTTGAGAAAGAGTTGTAATGAACAAAGTAGGAATCCTGCAAATAAAAGATAACCAATATCATTTAAAGCTCAGTAGAATTTTACCTAATAGAATATAATGTACATGAAGGAAGAGTTTGTGTGTTTTTTTTTGTTTACTGTTTCAGCCCTAGCATTTAGAACAGTATCTCATACACATAGGCAATCCATAAATATTTGTACATAAATGAGTGAATAAAGGAATGAGTGGGCTGAAGAGTAGAAATGGCAGAGAGAAATTATTGAATTGAAAGATAGAACTAAAAAAAAAAATCACACAGAAAACATACAAAGAGAGAAGACACTAAAAAAGAAAGAAAAAGAGTTAGGAGAACTGGACAAGAGAAAGAAATAATCCAGCGTACATTTACTCCAGAAGGACAAATGAGAAATAATGAGACAGAGGCAATATTCAGAGAGACGCTCTCCAGTAAGTTTCATGTATTTAAAATGTATAGAGAACTCCTAAAAAATTAATAGAAGATAAAGAAGCAAAGAGAAAAAAATAGGCAAAGACTACTAAGAAGCAACTTGCCGAAAAAGACCCAAAGGATTAATTAACATATAGAAAGATGCTCAGGCCCATTAGTAATCAAGAAAACACAGTTGAAAACAGTAATTAGAGATTATATTTTACTCATCAGATTGGGAATAATTATATCAAATGATAACATCAAGTGTGGGAAAATGGCAACTTTTACACATTGCAGGTAAGAGTATAATTTGGAACAATTAATTCTGACATTAACTAGTCTGACTACAGATGTGTACCCTGCAACACACAGAAAAATTGCTTGTAGTTTCTACCCTAGACAAATTCTCACATACGTGTCCAAGGAAACACAACAATATTGGTTGCCACCTTATTTGTAATAATGAAAAGTGCAAACAGGTCAACTGCCCTTTGATGAAGAAATCTACAATTAAATGGTGGTTTATTTATACCATGATTTTATTATACAGCAAGTAAAATAAATGAACGAGGCCTGTGTGTGCCAGCAGGGAAAATTTCAAAGACACATGAGTGAAAAAATGCAACTAGGTTAGACATATTATGACACAAAACAATACTATACATTGTTTAAGGAAACAGGCATATGCAGTAATGTATGAAAACATGCATGAGAATGATACACATCCACTTCAAGATAGTGGTTATCCTTAGGGAGGAACTGGGAAGTGAGATTTTCACTCTATTTTTACAGACTTTTAAAATATCTGAAGCAAAAATGGCCAAATGTGAACTCTTTAACTCAGTTATATTATTGTTTATGATTTGGGGTCTTTAATATATTTCATAATACAAAATAACTTTTAAAAGAATGAGAGCAAAATAAAAAGACATTTTCAGGTCTACAAATATTGAGAATTTACAATTTAGTATGTTGACATACTATAAGTGGATTTATGTCCTCTAGTTAAAAAAAAAAGAAAGGAAGAAAGAAGCAAAATATGAAGTAATGGTGAACAAAAAACATTACAAATCATGTTAGAAAATTTAAATAACCATGGACAGTAAAATATATAGAGATATATATTATTACTATATGGATTATTACTGTTAATTATTTGTTGTAAGACAAAGCAGAAGTAAAGTACTAGATAGAAATTATATGAAAGATGGGAGGATAAAAGTTGGAAACAAAGCATGTTTATTTCTCAATGTGCTGGGTGGTGGGGGAGTGGTCTCTACAATACCAAGTTTAGACTTTGTTAGCCAAACATAAAGTTCAGTATAAGTGTTAGAAATGTTAGGGTGAAAGCTAAAGGCATACAAATATCATCTCTGATTTCCAAATGAGAAGAAAGAAAAAAAGGGAATCATAAAAGACTTTATTAATTCAATAGAAGGCAAAGAGTATCAAAAACAAACCGAAGAAAAAGCATGTTAATAAAAAATGCAAAATAAAAATATAAGTCATCAAAATAAATGTGAGTAGATTTAATTCACACATTAGTCAGAGATTCTCAGATCTGATAAAGGAAAAAATGGGTATTATGCTATTTATGAGACAGCTCCACTACTATATATAAAACAGATAATCAACAAGGACCTACTGTATAGCACAGGGAACTCTACTCGATACTCTGTAATAACCTATATGGGAAAAGTATCTGAAAAAGAATAGATACGTGTATATGTATAACTAAATCAATTTGCTGTACACCTGAAACTAACACAACACTGTAAATCAACTATACTGCAATATAAAATAAAAATTTAAAAAGAGATATCTCACCCATGTTAAAAAACTATACCTGAAGTTCTCAGATAAAAGAATGAAAGAATATACCACACAAAGAGAAATTTAAAAAAGCAAACAACAACAGCAAAACTCCACCATCCACAACAACAATAAAACAGACAGAAAGATGCCAAAGAAAAGGAAGTTGTTACAGCAGTAGCAACATCTAACAAACTAGAAAGCAAACTGAACACTAAGAATTATAGAAAGGAAAATGTAAGTCTGTATAATGCCAAATACTGGTAATAATCACTAATATGATTTGATATATTTTTCCAAAATTGGAATTCTATTAAATATGTTTTTATTATTTGCCTTAGTCATATATTGGTATATTAGCATTTCATCATTCCTGGAAATTCTTCAATATCATAATGTCTATTTTCCATCTCATGGATGGTCTATAATTTATTCATTATTTTTTATTGTCAGACACTAAGGGCCTTTCTAATTTTTTTGCTGGTATAAATAACACTGCAATGAACACTCTCTTGCCTACATCTGTAAATTGTTTCCTGCATGGTTTTACACTCGTGTGTATCAGAGTATAAGGAGCTAAATATGAGGGAGGAAAATTATTTATTCTTTGCCATCTTCAGGTTAACAAGTGTGAAGAATGGCATGAGAGAGTTTGACGTGTTTAAAAACGGGGACAAATTGATTTAACAAATGTTCCCCTTAATTGATGGTAAGACCCAGGAGGAACAAGAGGCATCACCTTGGCTCTTTCTCCCAACAACTGGGTGGGTGGTTGCTTTGGTCCAGCTGTGAAGTCAAGATCTCTGCGGATACAGACATGGAAGGGCAGAAACCCTGTCTTCCTGGAGCCTGTGCCCTTCTCAAAAGACAGCGCATAAGCATGTGACGATTGTTGTAAGGGAGAGGCCAAACCAAACTGACAAATCAATAAATTAATACAATATGGAATTCCAAATATCAGAAGTATATCTAGCATTCTTAACATATATTTACATTCTCTAGAAGCTTCCTTTCCACACTTGATCTTAGCCAAAAGGCCGAGAAGTGATAGAAGCTTCCTTTCCATTTAAATGTCTCTGGGATTAGTACAGTTTCTCAAATGGCGATCTAGCCCTAATCTCTGACTTCCTGAGTCTAATTCATCTGTACAGAGCATAAGGGGTCAAGGGCACCATGGCTCAAAGATTCGGTATTTTGCTAATGAGCTAGTTCCAGGAAATGCGAACACCAAAGCAGGACTTGAAAAAAATACAGACATTTTTTCACCCCAGTGAATTTTTACAGCAATCCCATTGCCTGAAAACAAGGCAGACGATGGAAGCAGGAAGCAGTGCCAACCAACAATGGCTTCACCATAAAACACCCCCCAAAATGTGGTCCCCATGCTTGTACACCAGCCAGCCAGCAACGGGCAGCTCCCGCCACGTGTCAGAGGAGACACTGACACACAAGCAGAACTGAATTAACTGTAACCGAATCCCGTCACTCGGGGTGTTTTTGACACATCGAGCAGTGATTAAAATTGGCGAGCAGATGTCAGAGGATCTCAAGGAAATAGTAATATTCCAATAATGTCCTGTAAATGAAAAGCACGTCCATGATCAACCAACAAGGATTTATGAGTGTTGGTTATTGTCAGCTTAAAAAAAAAAAAAAAAAACACATGTAAGACAACACTAGGTTATCAGGTTTGTTGGGTAAAGTTAGAGAATTTTGGAAAATCAGTGTAGCTGCGTAACCGAAGACCAAAATATAATGCATATTGAGGCTGAATCCATTCACTTGCCAGGCAAGGGGAGCTACATCATTTGGGGCAAATTCAGTAACTCTCCTTGAATGTGTGGGGAGGAGGTGGGGAGGGATGATATAGGTAAAGTGGATTCTTCTTTTAATTTGTATTTTATATTGGAGTATAGTTGATTTACAATGTTGTGTTAGTTTCAGGCGTACAGCAAAGTGATTCAGTTATACATATTCATTATCTATTCCTTTTCAGATGTAAAGAGGATTCTGAAACGTCCTCTTTGGTGCCAGAGGGAACTGAAAAGTCTCCCTTGGGGCTGATGGTTCTTACAGGGCAACGTCACCAGGGTATCCAGGTCACAGGTGCGGCTCTCACAACGCGCAGGGTGAATCCTGTAAGGCTCGGGCTGTCTTAGGCCCACGCTGCCCTGGATCCCTTATGCTCTGTGCAGGGACAGAGCAGAGACGTCCTTTATCTCTAGGAGGCAATAGGGAGCTACTGAAGATTTTTGAGAAGGAGAGTAAATGATCAAGATAGTACTTTAGAAATATGACTCACCTGATATTCCATTATGTACCTTTCATTTGTCATAAAGACATGCCCAATATGACGCTAATGTCGATGTCAGGAATGACTTGGGTTTGCTTTACCCAATTTCCATCCCTTGGTCATATTTTTGAGCAGAAATTATTTATAGATCTGGGACCACATTTGAAAATGGGTCCTATTCACTATACACAGTGTTCTAGAACTTCAATTTGGAAACTAGAGGTATCTAGTCCACACTTAGCATCCATCCATTCCTGTCCCTGCCAGGGGAACGGGGAGCTTGTGAGCTGGCCTGTCTTGCGGGGGACCCGCTGGGCTGGGGCAGGGTCAGGTCCATGCCTGGGAGAAATGGGGCATCCGAGCCAGGAGGGCTGAGGCACATCGGAGGCTAGCGCCTGGGGTTTATGAAGCCCCTGAGGGCTCCACCTCCACATAAAGGTCCTGGGGCAGGGCTGAGTCATGATTTCCGTACATACCTCTCTTTGGACCAGACCGAACACTTCTTCAAAGAAACCTTTGCATCCCCGTGCATCTGTCACATCAATTCACAAACCTGGATCCACAGTGCATATCAATTACATTTTATTAAAAAGCCTCTTTCTTCCACAGTCAGAAACTGAAGGAGATTCGAGGTCTAGGCAGTATTTGCAGCATCGAAATGACCACGGTAACTGCTTTCTCCCTTCACCTCATGCTTGCCTCAGACCCCAGCCTCAGGGATTTTCAGTCCTTACCGGGGTCTCTCCCCCACCAGAGATACACCCTGAATCTGCCTGCCGTGGGTCCATTCAGCCTCCTCTGGGGGCATCTGCGCTCTGAAGAGCCTGCTTTCTTTAAAAAGAGCCACGTCCCCTTCCTGGTGGCAAATCTAAATCAGACCAGAGCGTGGATTTATAAACACATCTCGGGCGAGCTGAACAAGGCTTTCCATCAGAGATAAATGTGGCAAAGTGGTTTTTCCACCTTGCCTTTTCCCACTCTGCCTTGCAGAGCTTGCAGCCAGCTCTGCTCTGAGGGACGTGCAAAAGTGGTCGGCGGGCCAGGTCTGGAGGGCGTGCGGGCCTGAGAGGGCACCAGGAGAGCAGGCCTTGCTGCCCCGTTGCCCTGTCGCCTCCCCAGTGCCAATAGGAAATCACTATTTTATTTTGCCAACATTTTGAGGGACAATTTACATACAATAGAATATACCCATGTTAAGTATACACTGGGGTGAGTTTTGACAAATGTATCCCTGTGTTACCAGCCCCATAATCCAGGCAGAGAACATTTCCAGGGCCCGGGTCGTTCCTTATGCCCTTGCTATCCCCTCAGCTCAGCTCCAGCTCCGTGCAAGCACCGTATCTGCCTTTTCTAGAAATTCATGCAAAGACATCCTTCAGTACGTACTCCTTAATGTCTAACTTCTTTAGCTTACTATATTCATTATTTTATTATTATTATACTATTATGTTATTAATATATTATTATATTCATCTGTGTTCTTGCTTGTAACACTACATGCTTCCTTTTTTAATCCTAAGTAGTTTTTCATGGCATGGATGTACCAGAACTTTTGCCTGTTGATGTCCATTTGGGTTGTTTCCAGTCTAGAGCTGGTATTGAATACAGCTGCTCTGAACATTCGTGTGCAAGTCATAGTGTGCACATTTTCATGTTTCTTGGGTAAACATGTAAGTGGAATTACTGGGTCATATGCTAAGGGCATGTTTGATTTTATAAAAATGGATGCCTCTTCTCCAAGGTGACTGCACCCACACCAGCCCTGGAGGAGCATTCCAGTTTCTCCTTACGTTCATCAACACTTGGTATTATCAGTATAAAATAGATAATGAATAAGAACCTGCTGTATAAAAAAATAAATAAAATAAAATTCAAAAACAACCAAACTCTTGGTATTATCCATCTTTTCTTCCTTTTAGCTGATGTCTTTGTGGTTTTAAAGTTGTATTTCCCTGATGCCTAATGATGTTGAGCATTTCTTATATGTTCTTACCGATCATTCAGATGAATGATCATTCTGGTTATTTTAGACAAGTCACTTTTAAAAAGCCCTGGATATAATGGGAAGATTCTGAATTGGGGACCAGAGGATGAGGGTGTAAGTCTCAGCCCTATAAGTGGCTGTGTGACTTTGAGAAGTGATTCACAGGCTCTAGGCATCAGTGTCTTACTGTTACAATAAGGAAAAATGACTAGATTATCATTAAAGTTCTTTTTCTGCTCTGTAGACCAAGACTAGAATCTCCGTTTCTTTATTATAAGACAGACACCTCCCTGAGGCTCAAAGAAACACATAGTCACGGAATGTGAAAACAAAAATGGACATTGGAGATCTCACCCAGCTCCCGCACAAATTCAGACACCAAGCGTTAACCAACATTGCACAAATATTTAATGGCATAAATGTGACTCAACCCAGGTCATCTGACTCTAGTAAATACTAATACAAGAGTTTGAGAAATAGGCATATAATCTGCCTCTGGCTTCAGAAGAAATTCCCAGGGAGTAAGAGCTGGGCAATGTGATTTTGTTAGGGTTTTTTTGTTTGTTTGTTTTTTTACCCGAATAAGGACATTTTCATTTGCATCCCTGGCATTCATGTGAGAATAGAGGAAAGTTAATATGAAGGATTTGGGGGGGTTCTGAGCCCAGGCGTCTGTCCGGGGAAGCTTCTACACCCTGGTTTTGCAGGTACATCCCCATTAAGACACAAATCCAGTGTCCTCGGCCCAGGCAGCCTGTTTACAGAGCTGTGACTGCTATAAACATTGCCACACAAATTACATTTGCACTCCAGCCTGTAGAGTGAGTTCTGTAAACTGCCAAGTACTTAGGGGCCAGGGTAATTACGGCGCACCATTCCCATGGGTGTTAATGTTTATAGAAGGCTAGTTAACCTTGCATGGGATCTGGGATCACAAGGCTGTGTGTGCTATTCAGCTGCAGAACTAAAGAATGCTAGTCCCTGCCGTCATGTGCTGGGTGGACAATCACGGCTTGTTCTCAGGCCGCACAAAGCCCCCGGACCTGGCTTGCGTGGCTTTGAGTCCCTTGATTGCTCGACCAAGGCCCGTGGCATCCCTTTCCCTGAACAACCCAGATTTAATGAACTATGATGATTGGTCTTACATCGTAACTCTGTTCTGTTACTTGAGCAAACCATGTAGTGACACATTCGTTTGTAACTTTTCAAGACCCCCTAGGAAAGAAGGGGCCATTGTAAACCTTTGAAACAGAACCCAGACATGCTGAGAGCCTTGGAGATTGTTTCCAGTAACACGAAACTCCTTTTCATTGTGCTCTCGAGGGGCGACAAAGAGGGGCGACAAAGAGGGGCAAGACATGGTACCTTTGTTCCAAAAGTTTACAGTCTATAGTTTTTGGATAGACATGGCAGGCATACACGAAACATTCTATAAAATACAAGGGCCTATGCGCTAAATCTCAGTTGGAGGGTGTAGAGGTTAGTTCATGAAAGGTCCAGAAATGGGCGAGACCGCTGTGGCCTGGTTAAGTGGGAGAAAACATCTGGAAGGAGATGGGATTGGAAACAGCAGTTGATCGATGCTGAGTTTTGGGTAGACAGTGGATCAAGACATGGACATGTGTAGTGTCCAGGTTAGAGGGAATAGAGTGGTCTGGCTGAAACAGAGCAGGGCATTGAAGCCAGGGGTGGAACACATGGGTCATGCCCAGATGGTGAAGGTCCTTGAAAGCCAAGAGATGCTAGTGCAGAAGAGAAACGCACAGGTAACCATGTGTCGTTTGCTGGGCAGTACCCTCCAATGTTTTCCCAACTCACTTCCAGTAAAAAAACAATGTCTCTACCTTGTCTGCTCCCAACTCCCTATTACTTCCCTGATCTCAACACCTACTGCTTTCTCCTTTGCTCAGTCTGCTCTACCTACACTAGCGTTCTTATCCCTACAACACTGGAAGCAACTTTCCGTCAGGGCAATTTTGCATTGTCTGTTCCCTCCACCAGAAATGCTCTTCCTGCTGATATCCACATGGCTGTCTATCTCTCCGCTATGTCTTTCACATAAGTGTCCTCTGTCAGTCAGCCTTCCCTGATAAAAACTTAAAATTGCATCAGCCCCTTGCCTTGGGTTCTTCCTGCCCTCTTTCTCAGGTTCATTATTTCCTGAGGCATTTCATTATCTAACCTTATATATGTGTACGTATATATATATAACCTTATATATATATATATATATATATATATATATATATATATATATATATATATATATATATATATACATACTTTATTGTTGTTACTGAATGCAAGTTCGTGTGCCCGACGCACAGCGAGGCTGAACAAACTGAAACGTCGGCGTTTGGAGCAGAAAAAGGTTTATTTCAGGGCCATGAAGGAGAACTGGGGTAGGTAGTGCCCAAACACCCTGAACTCCTCAAAGGGTTTCAGCAAAGCACTTTTAAAGGCCAAGTGAGGGAGGGGCGAGGTTACTTGTTGCAAACTTCTTGGTGTCGGAATCCTTTGTTCTTGCAGGTGTCCATATAGGTCAGGTGGTGATGTTTCTGTAAACCTCCAACAAGACAAATGTCATTCTCTGTTCTGCAACTTTTTACCTCTATGTGAATGGACTCTTAAGGGTCAGAGCCCTGGGAATAGACTAGCCTGTATATTTCAGGCTATAGGCAACATGCTTTTTACAAAAGGTGCAGAGCCAGCATGACTAAGCACAGGAAAAGGAACAGATCTAATATGGAGTCAGATGTGTTCTTCCCTATTATCAATACATTGTCTCTCTTCCCCCATGAGGGTATAAACTCACGAGGGCACAGGATTTTGTCTATTTTGTTCACTGATGCATCCCCAGCAACCAAAACGACGCCTAGATACTCAGTATTTGTCTGATGGAGGAATGAATAAGTGGCTTCTAAGAGCATGATATGATAAAGGAGCCGTTATAGGTGCATGAAGGTGCACACATGCGGCAGAACACACAGTGCATGGAGGAGGCTGGAGAAAGCTATGTGATTTTGGTGCCAACCTTAGAAGACAGGTTAGGGCAGACATCAGTTAGGGCTCCTGTGTTGCAAGCAACAGAAATTAACCTGACTTAGGCTGAAGGTAATTTATTGGAAAGGATCAAGAGCTCCCCAGATTGACAAGAGGCCAGAAGAGCAGTCTGGGAGATGAAGGAAAAGACAGCAGCCCTGGAGACCAGGGACCAGAGACCACGATTTCTGCACATCGCAGGGACTCGGTGCCCAGGAGGCTGCAGTGGGACGGAACACGACTGTTTTCAATTTCTTTGTTTCTCTACACGAGAATTAAATTCTAGCAAGGGAGCATCCGATTGGCCTAGCCTGGGTCACATGCCTGCCCTCATCCCTGCTAGTAAAGATTTACTGTGTTTTGTGGTCCAGCATATACTGTCTCTTTCTGATACCACCACCAGTCTCTGTTTTTTCCTCTATATAGAGTTGATGGGATTGTGATCAAGAATTTCTCTCTCCTTTGCCAAGGAGTTGAGCCTGCTTTTCTTTTCCATGTTTCGACTCAGAAGGTATAACCTGAGGAATTGAACAAACAAGTTTCATTATGGTGATCTTTTAAGAGCTCAGCATAATGAAAATAACTTTGAAGTACGTAAGACATGACTGTTGATAAAACACTTCTATATATCTTGTCTCATGGGAACCACAGCACTTCTATAACGTAGGTAGGTAGGTGTTATTATCCTTATTCTGTAGATGCACAAACGGGGGTTTGGAAAGTTTAGGCAATTTATTCAAATTCCTAATGCCAGGACTGTTTGGATATTAAATTCTGTTATAATGATGGCCAGCATCTACGAACACCTGCTATGTATTCAGCATGGTTATGCACATGATATGGGCTCACAGCGTTAATTCTCACAACAACCCTGGTAGGTAAATATTAATATTCTAGTTAGTAGTTGGAGACTGAGGTAGGTCCATGTAACTTGCCCAAAGTGACATATTTACAAAGTGGGGGAGCCAGGCTTCTATACCTGAGTTTGTGCCCTGAACGCTATGCTAGAATGCCTCTCAAGTGTTATTAAATAAATGTCAATGGACAGAGGTGGCATCAACAATATTTGTGTTCAGCCAAAGTTCCAGAAAAATACATGCTTTTGTGGCTCACATTCAAAGATGCCCAAGATGCACAGTACCTGTTCCTAGTGGCCATTCAGTAAAGATAAGTTGAATGAATGAATGAACGAATGAATGAATGAATGAAGGTCTTTGCAGCACAGACTCTTTGCAGCAAGAAGCTTTGTCTTCCAGGTAACACTGCCGGTGCCAGGACGTGGGAAGGAGGTTTCATTATAATGATCGTTGGTACATTTGACTTTTGATGTGATGCCCATGCTCTGGGCACAAAAGAGACAGTTCCTTCCCATCATTTTCCTGCATGATGCTGACTCCAGAGGCACAAGAAGCTTAAGAAAGAAACTAAAGATATCTCTGTCCTCTGATATCCTGCACCTGGTCTCGCTCCAGGTTCTCTATTTTTGTCAAGTATGAAAAAGTCTTCTGATCTGGAAAATAATCCAGGAGCACATTCTTCATCTGAGCCCAATGGATACACTGGCATGCCGACTTTGGAAACTCATACTGATGAGTTTCCCCATCTGTGGGTGCCCTTGGCTTAGGAAGACTGAAGTGAGGAACAAACTCATTTTTTTAAGCAGTCACATTTTAATTCTTTTTAGTATGTTAAATTGGCCATGAGACCCCAGATGGTGCCTTGAATTATAAGAGGGCTGAATTAAATAAAAATCTACCAGAGTACAGTTCCCGGTGCTACACTGTATGTCCTTATTAGTTATCTATTTTACACACAGTAGTGTGTATATGATCTCTGCTCAATATTCTGTAATAACCTATATGGGGAAAGAATCTGAAAAAGAATGGCTATACGTAGATGTATAACTGATTCATTTTGCTGTAACCTGAAACTAACACAACATTGTAAATCAACTATACTCCAATAAAAATTTAAGAAAAAGTCTAGGAGAGAGTCAAGGGGAGAAATGAATTTATTGACAAGGAATGCTCACTGGTATCTTCATCAGGCTCCACACTGGACTTTGGAGACAAGGACATGAGGTGAGGGGACCCTTACATCTTGGACTTGCTGCTGTTGCTTCTGTTTCCAAAGGTTCAAGTTGGTCCATGTATAAACCATACCTTTGGGGGAATATGTGCCAGCGAAGTGAACTTGATTCAGAACGACCTGATCTGGAAGTCAGAAAATGAATCAGGGAGCTACAGTGAGTGTACACCCATGAGAGGGGGAGGGTCTGGCAGAGTGGGACCCACAGACATGAGAACTGAAGGCAAAGTGACAGGTGCTAGGCAAAGGCCAGGGGTTCTCCATCACCCAAAATCCTGTAATGGATATTTAATATCATGCAGTCCTGTGAAAAAGCTGCCCAAAGAACCAGACACATACAGGCACACACCTGACTGGCGCATAGTAGGTGATCAATTAAACGTTTGGATTATTAAATTCCTTTAAACACTGCAAATGCGCTGAATCACCCACGAATGGGCTCTATTAGCAGTTGTACCTTTAAAAAGTTATTATGCCTCAAAGAGTGGTTATAATTCAAACAGATATGATAGCTGACAACTGGATCAATCAAAGAGGAAAGCTGAAATGTAGGACGTCACCAGCCCTAACCTGTCTTAATCCTGAAAAAACTCAGAGAATGGGTATTTCAGCAGCTGCTTGAAAGACAGGGTCAAGTCAGTTAGCTAAATTCAGACTGAGTACCAAACATCACTTTAAAAAAATGCAAATTCATATGTTCAGTGTGGCTTACAGCTAAGATCAACTCTCCTTTACTCACACGTGGATATAAATCAGCTTAAGCAGATATTTTCCTTATGCTAAAGGAACGAACGGGATGAAGAAGTGAGGAAAATAAAGAAAACAATTTTGGAGGGATGGGCCACGCCCTAGGAGAGGTGAGAAAATGCTAACTCTAATTCAAGATTTCCATGAATGTTTAGTTTTACCTTCCATGAGTAAAATCGTTGACCATAAATCCAAGTCATGAAATTTTCATCCGCAGATGGAGAGCTGAGTCTGAGAGGTACCCTGCATTACCAAGTTGGTACAGAGACTAATCATCAAGAACACAGGATTTGTACAAACAACAAATGCTGGAGAGGGTGTGGAGAAAAGGGAACCCTCTTGCACTGTTGGTGGGAATGTAAATTGATACAGCCACTATGGAGAACAGTATGGAGGTTCCTTAAAAAACTAAAAATAGAATTACCATATGACCTAGCAATGCCACTCCTGGGCATATACCCAGAGAAAACCATAATTCAAAAAGACACATGCACCCCAATGTTCACTGCAGCACTATTTACAATAGCCAGGTCATGGAATCAACCTAAATGCCCATCAACAGACGAATGGATAAAGAAGATGTGGTACATGTATACAATGGAATATTACTCAGCCATAAAAAGGAACGAATTTGGGTCATTGTAGCGACGTGGATGGACATAGAGACTGTCATACAGAGTGAAGTAAGTCAGACAGAGAAAAACAAATACCGTTTATTAATGCATATGTGAGGAATCTAAAAAAATGGTACAGATTAACCGGTTTGCAAGACAGAAATGGAGACACAGATGTAGAGAACAAACGTATGGACACCAAGGGGGAAGGGGGGTGGGATGAATTGGGAGATTGGGACTGACATATATACACTAATATGTATAAAATAGATAAGTAATAAAAAATAACTTTAAAAAAAGAACACAGGATTTGGCTCATAATTTTCAAGGACCATTTTACTCCAAGTAGGGCACTGGGTTTATTCTTGGAAAAACACATGCATTTAACTAGAAGAAAGAACCCCTCCAATAAGGGTCCCAGATTTTATGAGTAAACCATTCCATTCCCCAGTCCTATGGTTTCACACCTCCTAAGACTCTCTCAACATCAACAAAAACTCCAAGGATTTGATGGGAAAATAGTGTTAAGTCTCATGTTGTTTCAGGAATTTCCCAATATGCGCTAAATTAACTTTGGAGCCAGATGAGGCTGAGTGGTAGGGGACCGCTCCATTGGACACAGATGGCAGACCTAATGTTCCCAACAGCTGCTGCACACACATGAAATCAGATTGGGATTAACACTTACCTTCAGAGTGGTCACACCCGGATGCGATGACTTCTCTGTAATATACACCAAGCTTAGCTTATGTCTCTGAAACCACATGACCTCACGGGCCTTGGGAACATTTGATCCAGGAAATCTGAACCTGGGCAGAAATCATAAAGCATCAGGTACACGTTAAGCAGGAATTTATCTGCTTTTTGTCTGAAGTGGCCTCACATCCATCCAGCTTTTGTCTGACGCAGAGTGAAATATTTATAGGCAAGCTGCTTTCTAAGGCAGAGTTACAGACTAATTCAGGTTCAGTGTGAAATGTCTCTGCCCGTTGGCCACCTGCTGAATCCTCAGTTCCAAGTGCAACCAGACCTAAGCTCGTTTGTATCACCGTGAGTTTTAGCACTGATATCAGGATGGTAAGCAAAGTAGAATTTACAACGAGATCTAGCTGCTATGCCAATTAATAGGTTATTGGCAAACAGACTAAAATTTACCAAGTTTATGATCAGTTAAGACTTCCCAAAGACCCCTTTATCTTGTCTTGGAAAGAGGGATACTTCCTTTAGGGAGGTTGTAATTTTACAACTTCTGAAATTCTCTTTGACATTATTTTCAGAACTGTGGCTCGATCATTCAGATAGACTTAACAGCTGTATCCTTGGAGGGTAGATTTGATTTTTAGAAAGAGCCAAGGGTCATTCAGAACTAAACCTGATGATTTAGGAAGGGGATCAAGTTGGGTGATATCAATATATGTCAAAATGAGGTGTGACTTTTAATTAGTAAGGTGGATTTTATTGTATGGCCTATACATATGGTCTTAAGGCGATTCCAAAACCTTTCTTTTTAATAATGCCTATATTGTAGCAATTTGGAAGTTTAAATTCTGGAATGTTGGCTTAAAAATAATGCTTCAAAAAAAATAATAATAATGCTTCATTACCTACTATTACAGTCTGTACGTGACCCTAATAAGAGCAAACATATAGAAGGATATCAGAAACCCTTCCCTTTAGGGTTAATCACAAAGATCTAAGCAACTCAGAATTCCTGATGCCTAACTCTGACACTCTTCACTTTTCAAGATTATTAGTAAAGGTCCCACATTTTCCTTACTTTTCTGTCTTTTAAAAGATCTACTCACCAGCTTTAAATTTCCTTCTGTTATTCCCTTTCATTATCCCAACATTTATGGTTCACCTTTTGCAACAAAGGCCAAAAGACCCGTAGCTGAAACCCAACTGAGAATTATTTCTCTCTCATTCCTTTCCAGTTTAAGTATCCAAGGCTTATAGAGTGACTCCAGAATTTTGGAGACCTCAGATCCTTCTGTCCTTCTGTCCTTCACATACAGCTTCCATCTTGTCCTCCAAGATGGTAGCTCCAACAGCAGTCAACTCATCCACATGCCAGGAACGGATAAAGAAAGAAGAGAAATTGTTACTTTTCTTTCAAGGACACAGCTTGGAAGTTATATACACTACTCTATCACTCCTGTTTAAATTCTCCTGGCCAGAATGAAACCAAAAGGAAGGCTGGGAAATAGAGTTTAACCCTCAACCATGTATCCAGCCAACACTTGTGATTTCATAATTTAAGTGAGAAAGAAAGAACAAATATTGGGGAAAACAAGCAGTCTCTGACACACAACATCTTTGGCAATGTTTTATTTAATGTGATCGATGGTTTTAGCTATGCCTTGAGGACTTAGGAGACAGGAGATGAGGATAAGAAAGCAGCCAAATCTAAAAAAAAAAAATGGTCATGAAGAACCTAGGGGCAAGACAGGAATAAAGACGCAGACCTACTAGAGAATGGACTTGAGGATACAGGGAGGGGGAAGGGTAAGCTGGGACAAAGTGAGAGAGTGGCATGGACATATATACACTACCAAACGTAAAATAGCTAGCTAGTGGGAAGCAGCCGCATAGCACAGGGAGATCAGCTCGGTGCTTTGTGACCACCAAGAGGGGTGGGATAGGGAGGGTGGGAGGGAGGGAGACACAAGAGGGAAGAGATATGGGGATATATGTATATGTATAACTGATTAACTTTGTTATAAAGCAGAAACTAACACACCATTGTAAAGCAATTATACTCCAATAAAGATGTTAAAAAAAAAAAGAAAGAAAGCAGCCAAAAGACTAGTCATGATTTGACCAGAACAAAGCATGCGGGGCCTCTGGCTGAGGTGAGGTGAGAGAGGGACTGGACGGTCAGAATGGATCTGTACGGTCAGAATGGATCTGTGAAACGGCTACTTTCCTCAGGAAATCCCACAACTAGTTAGACTGAACTTCACGCTGTCTGTCAGCATGGGCACAGTCTACTGGTGTTTAGATGCTGAAGGAAAAACAATCCCAGAGAACTAGAGAACACAGGGACATCGAGGCTTAAGCTTGTCCCCCTGTTACACCAGAATATTCGCAGTTCTGAAAAACCAAGCTTTCATTCATCGGAGCAGAAGCCCATTCTGACATGTTTGTTTTTTAACAAATGGTAACAGACCAGAAAGGGATCATGGTTAGGGAGAGACTAAAATTTAAGAGCATGTGGGATCACTAGGAAATACATTGGAAGGAATCATTAAACTCCCTGTAGGACTTACTTGGCAAGTGCTTTGGGGCTGGCCCTCTAATTACCCCACAAAATGAAAAGAGCATTTAATAAATGTAAGATCAAGAAACTCCACGGCATCTGGCCCCATCACCACGTCTGTGGATTGATGTCTCGACTCAGGAAATACCACTTGGCTGTAAGGCAAGATTTTTCTCCTCTGGCATCAATACTTAAAGGCTTATGAGAATATCCTCCACATTGCTAAGGTTCTCCAAGTTCAAACGTACCCAGAAGCCTGAAAATTGTCCTCAATGCATACTTGTTGATAATCAATATTGTCTATGCTTTAGAGCATCCTTACAAGAAGACCCTGAAACGACAAAATTGAAATCATGAGAGATTCCTTGGTTACACTCTTTAGCAAACATAGCAGACGCGCCAGAGAGGAATCAGTCAAAGTTGGTGAAGAAATACGGAAAATCCACTCTCCTGCAAACACTGCTGAAAAGTCAACTGATAGGAGGGTTTTCTAGAAGGCTGTGATTTAAAACTCAATTTTGCAGAAAACCAACTAGTAGTGAAATGGTGGCAGGGCGTCAACACCAACCATGATTCCCCAAGCCCTGGTGAAGGAGAAATTTCAAAAGAGGTGGAGAAAAGAACAAAAAGACCATTTTAACAGTGTTGGAGAAGATAGGGAGCTACCAGTGAATCCGAGGACAAGAGAGATTTAGGAATTCTGAAACGGCACAGAGCAGATAGAATCAGATCTAACACATGGGAACAAATAACAACCGAAGGAGGAAACCACAGCTCGGAGTATATGCAGAAGGAGGCTTGTTCAGGGGAAGAGGCAGTTCTGAAGGTCTCTGAGACCAGAGCCGAGGACCACGAGAAGTAGGAGAAGAACCAGAGCCCGTCTGACAAGGGGCTTTTGCTTCCACAGCTACGTTCCGGGCAGTTTCTCTTTCTCCTTCCTCTTCTGTGCTCATCAGAAGGTAGCCGCGATAAGGGTGGCAGGGACAGAAATACAACACAAAGCGCCAAGTGCAGTAGCCCCAGGAGACACAGCCATCAGCACCCCTCCTGGAAATGTTGGGGGTGGCGGCTAAGGGATGTGGAGTTTCTTTTGGGGGGTGATGAAAATGTTCTGAAATTCATTGTGGTGTGGCTGCAAAAGTCTGTGAATGTACTAGAAGCCATTGAAGTGATCAGTTTGAATCAGTGTATTGTATTGTATGTGAATTCGATCCCATTAAAGCTGTTACCAAGAAGTAAGAAAGAAAGAAAGAAAGAAAGAAAGAAAGAGAAAGAGAGAGAGAAAGAAAGAAAGAAAGAGAGAGAGAGAGAGAGAGAAAGAAAGAAAGAGAAAGAGAGAGAGAGAAAGAAAGAAAGAAAGGAAGAGAGGAAGGAAGGAAGCAAGGAAGGAAGGAAGGGAGGAAGGGGGAGGGAGGAAATCCTGAGTAAACTAGTAATAGAAGAAAACTTCCTAATCTAATAAAGGGCAACCATCAGAAAACTATAACAAATATCAAATTAAGTTCCCATTAAAATCAGATTAAAATTACAATATCAGCTCCCACTATCACCCAAGACTGTACTTAGTGTACTGCCACATCAATGCATTAACAGAAAGAAAAACAGAGATCTAAATATTGGGGAAGAGAGGAGAAATAACTCTCCATATTTTCAGATGATAATATTACCTATTTAGCATGTTTAGGAGAATCTGCCCAAAACCATCAGAGCAATAAAAGGGCTCAGCAGTGCAGATGGATCCGGTATCAACAGAAAACAATTCTATACACCAGCATCAACTTGCTAGAAAACGCCTTAGGGAAGAAACATTTTATTTACCATGACTACAGGAAACATCAAACACCTAAAAATAATGCCTAAGACCCAGATGCATAAAACTATAAAATAGCACCAAAGCGCATAAAAGATTAATTAAATAAATGGAGAGATAGGTCATTTATTGGACAAGAGAATTTTGTATTGTGAAGATTTAAGTGCTGCCCAAGTTAATATACAAATTCAAATCATTCTTATGTAAACCACTGTGGAACTTTATGGAATGTAACAAGCAAATTCTAAAGTTCACTAGGAAGAGAAAATGGGCAAGAATAGCCAAGAAAAACAGAACAGTGGGAGAGGTGTGCCCTGTGCTGTGTTAGCGTCAGAGAATGCTGATGCATTGCTTTGCTTGAATGTTTGGATCTTTCAGAAAGAGAATGTATTCGTGTATTAATTGTAATAGATATTGGCACTTCTCTTTCCCAAAATATTTATCTTGAGCTATTTGATATTGATATTGTGACATATTAACTTGTGAGTTGCGTTTTATAGACAATGCATTACTAATGATTTGGGTTGGGGAGAAAAGAAAAGGAAAAGCACCAGATCACCTTTATGGAACAAGAAATGTGAGTAAAAGTCAAGATGAAACTGAGGATCCCTCAGAAAGCCAGTGTGTGGGGAATTCCCTGGTGGTCCAGTGGTTAGGACTCTGCACTTCCACTGCAGGGGGCACGGGTTCGATCCCTGGTAGGGGAACTAAGATCCTGCATGCCACTTGGCCACAAAAAAGGAAGAAAGAAAGAAAGGAAGGAAGGAAGGAAGGAAGGAAGGAAGGAAGGAAGGAAGGAAGGAGGGAAGGAAGGAAGGAAGGAAGAAAGAAAGAGAAAGAAAGCCAATGTGTGACTTTTTCTGTTACCTCCACTGAAATCCAAAGAAGTCACCCTGGTCTAGCTTGGAATGGTTTCTCTCATCACCACCACACGTGATGCTCAATGCCATTTGTGTTCCATAAAACAGCTGAGGTCATACCTTTATAAAACTGGATACTTCTGGCCAAAAGTCTTATCAAATTGCCTCGATCCCCCAGATGCCAGCAGGTGACAACCACGCAGGTGACTTTCGCTAAGAAGGCTAAACCCTCCTGATTTATTGCAAACAGATGCACAAAAAGAAGCTGAGAGAAAAATAGATTTCTTGGTGTATGAAAAGATTACCTTTTGTATACACAGTTGTAAGAAACGAAGTGTAAAGAAGTGATAAATCTAAGTCCGTGTTCCCCAGGCATTCTGTTCAGACCTCTACTGTCACGCTTGTCTGCAATTATTTTAATTATTTGTTTACATGGACCAGCCTTGTGCTTATCAAATTGTAGACACTTCATAAATATTTGTTGAAGAGATGAAGGAAACATGAGGAAGAAATTCCCACCATTACAAGACAACGGAAATATTATCTAATCGTTACAATTGCACTGATTTTCAGTCTATTACTGGAAGATGGGGTTCTGTTCAAAATCATCTGGGGTCAGTCAGGACCCCTCAAACTCTGACGCTTGAGTGTCCTGCCCAGGTCACCATTCTGAGATTTGACAAAATCCAGAGGGTCCGTTATCTCTGAACCTCTGTTTCCTTCAAGCCACACAGAGGTTTCTTCACTTAGGGGGCAAAGCATCCTCTACTCCGGGGCAAGGCTCAAAGCCCTCTTTCAGGAGCTTCAGTTAACATATGCGCGGTAACGGTCTAATTTCTCGTTAACCTAGTTACAGTTTCATTTCCTTAACTAGGCCCCAGATATCCCATTACTGTTACAATTAACCTCTGGTCCGGGGTGGTCCTCACTGGGAAACTGGGCTCTTTTTCTCCCAGGCTTGTTTACAGGGGCTCCCCCCGCCCATCGCTGCCTCACCCCCACCCTCGAGAACCACGCTGGCCCTCACGGATGCCAACCGGGCTTCTTCGGCTAACATGCCACGGACACATTTCTTTAGAAGTGAGCCCCTGCCTTCCAGTTTAAAATTGTTTCCAGTTTCCCATTAAAATGCCTTTTAAAGCAGAGGAAGCAGGAAGCTCGCGGCATTATAAACCAAAATGGACAAGCGACAGAATACAAGGCCCTAGGAGGCATCTCTGCTAACTAATGAGGCAAGTGGGGCTGCGTCTGGAAAATTCTGTTCACGGGATGCTTTTCATAATCTCTCTCCTCTCCAGCTTCTCATCATCTCGCCAGAAAATAGTACCTTCTAAGCCACCACATACCTTCAAAGAAGGCATAACTGGTTCTTTGTTTAATAAATAGCACAGATGGCAAAATAAACTGATTTGTTTAGCAAAGTGCTCACAAATATTATTATTATTATTATATGATTATTTCACAAATGACTTACTCTCAGCTACTTATTTCCGTTCCGAAGGATGGACATCTGAATTGTCATTTTCAAATGTGAAAGTACTTCCAGATGACAGCGACCTCTTAGACCTTAAGAGCACTCCATGAAACAAAAGAATTCCTGGCAGGCCTAAGGCACAGACAGGGAAGGAGGAAAAGAGGAAACAGCAAAGTGTAAGGAATAGAAAACTGGATATCATTTCCCTACTCAAATCCCACCAATGGACCTCAACACACTTAGAAATTCCAAAGCCCCTGCCTGCTGTAAGAAGGTCTGCACACGATTAGACACTGCGTCTCCCTAATCCCCCTCCACTCTGGGACCTCTTTTCCTACTGTTTCCCTATCACTCCCGCCCCAGCCATACTGACCTCCCTCCTCACTGTTCCTACGACAGGCCACCATTGCTCCTGCCCCAGGGCCTTTGCACTTGCCACTAACTCTGCCAAAGTACTTTTTTTTTTAATTAAATTTTTATTGGAGTATAGTTGATTTACAGTGTTGTGTTAGTTTCAGGTGTACAGCAAAGTAAATCAGTTATACATATACATATATCCACTCTTTTTAGATTCTTTCCCCATATAGGCCATTACAGAGTATTCAGTAGAGTTCCCTGTGCTATACAGGAGGTCCTTATTACATATCTATTTTATATATAGTAGTGTGTATATGCCACTCCCAATCTCCCAGTTTAATCCCTCCCCCTGCCCCCCTTATCCCCTGGTAACCATAAATTTGTTTTCTACATCTGTGACTCTACTTCTGTTTCATAAATAAGTTCGTTTGCACCCTTTTTTTTAGATTCCACATATAAGCGATATCATATGATATTTGTCTTTCTCTGTCTGATTCACTTCACTTAGTAGGATAATCTCTAGGTCCATCCATGTTGCTGCAAATGGCATAATTTCATTCTTTGTATGGCTGAGTAATATTCCATTGCATATATGTACCGCATCTGCTTTATCCATTCGTCTGTGATGGACAAATGACTTCTTATCACTTTATCAGCCCCACCCTCCCTACTCTCCCACACCGTACTCCTTACCCTCCTTAATTTTTCTGCATAGTAACTTCTCACCACATGCCTCTATGTATGCAAGGATGTACGTATGGATGTCTGCATTTTCTGTCTGCTCTCCCTGGACCACAGGTCCAAGCAGGTGAGGACATTGGATTGTTCATTGCCACATCCCTTTGCCCGGAACAGTGTCTGCCATCCAACAAATATTTGCTAAATTAATGAATAATCAGCAGTGGGAAGAAGAGAAAGGATCTCACGATTGCTTTAAGCACCAACCTATCCAGATGAGGGTCCCAGGAAATTGACAGCCCCTTGCCAATACAGCTTTTACTCTAGTCCGGCCTATGCTAGTGAACAACGTATTTTGTAGATATCAAATTGCTACATGTGGACAATCAGCTGGTGTAAAAGGAAACAAGAGCATCCCATGAACAATACCTTAGGTGTGAGAAACAGCTGAACTCACCACGTGGGAAGAGATGGGAAGAGAAAACAGCACAACATCAGTCAGGAATTCAGCTCACAAAGGTGAAGGGGAAAAAGAGATTCTGAAAGCAAAGTGGGAAGCTCCAAGCCAGAAGCATCAAGCCTACAGCGGTTGGGCATGGAACGGAAATGAGTGAAGCAGCGGAATGAGATGAAGGGAGTTGGGGGGCAGGTACTGTGGGGGACTGAACAGCACACAGAAGGGAAGCAAGCAGCTACTACTCAGCAACAGGCCTGTGCTGATACATCAGAAGTGACCAGCATTGCCAGGTCTTCCAATATCTCAGGAGAAGGTGGAGACCTGATTTTTGTATGAAATAACATTGCAACTGATTTTTAAAAATAAAGCACTGAGCCAGGGCAACCCTTCTAAAGAATCAGGTCCTTGGGCCACCAGTTTACAGTTTCTGCTCTACAAGAATAAATAAGACATAGGCAGGCCTGGAGATGGGTCATTCAGGTTTGGGTATCACTTGAAGTGGGTTTAGGACTTTGTTCAAGTCAGGGTGCCCAGTTACTGAAGTGGAAGAACACCTGCCTCATGGGGCTGTCGTAAGGCTTCCATGAGAAGGCCTAGCCCCCAGCACAGCGACATCGTTGAATTTAGACATAGTTGAAATACATTCACTCAACAATCCTCACTTCCTATTGAAGTACAGTAGGCACTCTGTATCCACGGATTCTACATCCGCGGATTTAACCAACCACGGATCATGTCCTATGTTTAAGATCCGCGACTGGTTGAATCCACGTACACAGACCCCCGCGGATACAGAAGGCTGACTGTGGGACTTGAGCATGCGCAGATTTTAGTATCTGAGGCGGGTCCTGGAACCGGTCCCCACCCCCTACCGTACAGAGTGACGAGTGTATGGTATACGTACAGTCTGTGCACCTGTTGTAAATGTGCGGCTCAACTTATTTTCACAAACTGAACACCCCCATGTTAAAGCACCAGATCAAGAAGGAGAAATCACCAGAATCCCAGTATCCTCCCTTGAAACCCCCTTCCAACCAGCGCCCCCTCCCAGAGGACAACCTCCGTCGTGACTTCTTGCACCTGGATTCGTTTTGCTGTTTTTGTGCTTTACAGAGATGGAATCACACAGCATGTATGCTTTTGTGTCTGGCTTATTTCACTAACATGATGTTTGTGAGATCTGGCCACACTTGTAGATGGTCCAATTTCATTGGTCTGCGGTGTCACGTGTGAATATTGCACAACTTCTGGATTCATTCTATTGTAGGTCGACTTTGCTGTTCCTATATTTTGACTATTACAAATAATGCTGCTACAAACTTTCTAGTGTGTATGTTTTGGTGACCCTTGTGTCTGCATTCTTGTTGGGTATATTCCTTTGCATCCAATTGCTGAGTCATGACTCTTCCTAAGATTCACTTCAGTTGATACTATGAAACACTTTATGAAGTCATATCAAATCACACTTCAAATAGCAGTGTTGCTCTCCATTTTCACCAACGCTTGGCATTGGCAGTTCTTTTGATTTTAGCAATACTGGAGGGGGTGATATGAACTTAGTACATAATGGCTTTCATTTGCATTTCCCTTTTGACTAATGACGTTAAGTACCTTTTATATAATTAGTGGCCATTTGGATATTCCCTCTTGTGAATTGTCTGGCCAAGTCTTTTGCCCATTTTTCTATTGGGTATTCTGGCCTTTTCTTAATGATCTGTAGAACTTATTCTTTTTACTGGCCGAGCATCATTAGTTGGGTGGACAGAAAGGGGGTGGAGGTGGCAAAGAGAGACGTAGAATTTCTTCTCATTCTATTAGTTGCTTTTTCATCATCTTTATGGTTCCTTTAAGGTTTTTAAGAAAAATTTTTAATTTTTTAAAAATTTTAATTTAAAAATTTTTAATTTTTAGAATAGTTCCATCTATTTTTTTCTTTAGGGCTTGTACTTGTATTCTGGTAAAATAAACATATTTTTCTACACCAGGGTCATGAAGGTGTTCTCTTGAGTTGCTTTTTCTTAAAAGCTTTATTGTTTTTCCTTTCACTATATCAGCAATCCATCTGGAACTGATTTTGTGTATGGTGTGAGTTAGGGGTCAAGATAGTTTTCATTTTCTGTATGGTTACCCAATTGACCCAGCACCATATTTTGAAAGACCACCTTTTCCTCACCATTATTTTTTAATTTTCATTCTGCTGACTCATGTTGAATTTGTGGTCAACCAAACAGTACAGGTGCTTTTCATATGGACCACATTAAACCAGGTCTCTGCCATCCTGCGTATATGGCACAAGTGTTTTATGTTGGTGTTTGTTTGTTTTACCTAACAGGGAATTTGATGTTTATTCCTGATAAATCTCCACTTATTCTTTTCAACCTATTATTTCTGCTGACCAGGAAACATAAAATTTCATGTCACCATCCAATATATTTGTTATGTCCATGGGTTTCATAGGCACACATTTTCTTTTTTTCAACGAAAATACTTAAAATATTGAAGAGGACCAGGCCTTACATTGTCAGGCCACTAAGGAATGTCCTCTAGATCAATAATAGTTTGACAATACAGATGATCAACCAATTACCTACACAGTACCCAGCATGTTTACTTCTTGACCTGTCTTCCAGACCATCTCCATGGTCATCTACTCTTAGACCCACTTTAGGTCACCAATACACTTCCCCCAAATCAGGGCTTAAAAATCAAAACAGCATCCAATTAACCAGGCCAGTAATATCTTTCTCATGATCCAGAAAGCAAATCTGCCCAAGGAGTTTAAACCATGCCAGCTCCTCCAGAAGTAAAATCCAACAAACTCCTAGCCAATGACAGCACACAGGACCCCTACCCCTAAGCCAACATTGCTAATACAGTAAGTCCCCTACATACGAACCTTCAAGTTGTGAGCTTTCAAAGATGCGAACGTGCGTTCCATCGACCTCAAGCTTGAGTGAAATTGTAGCTTGCCCTCCATCTCCTATTGCTGACTATCCTTCAGCTCTACCATCTCCCACCTCCTCTCCGTCCTCCAGTCAGTAACTCTTCTTGCCTGTTCACTCAATGCCAGCCCCTGTGTGCCAGCTGCTGTACTGGACTACTGTACTTTTCAAGGTACTGTCCTGTAAGATTAAAAATGTTTTCTTTATTTTTTGTGTTTGTTTTTTATGTGTTATTTGTGTGAAAATTATTATAAACCTATTACAGTACAGTACAATATAGCTGACTGTGTTAGTTGGGCATGCCCACACATGGTGAGCCCTGGACGAGTCCAAGACATTACGGAACTGCCTACCATAAGGTGAGGGGCACATCCCACCCACAGCCACTGCCTCCTGCCCACGTATGTGCTCCTTGCAGGATTTTGGAGCTGGAAAGGCCAATCAAATGGAGCTACACCCCCTTTCTTTCCAGGTCTCATCCCCAGAACCAGTTCAGAGGCTACAAGCCTTGAGAATCCACGAAGGGAAACACATGTGGGCATAGAAATAGGGAACCAGGAGGCTGAGGTTCTTTATTATCAAAGAGGAAACTGAAATCACTTTAACCCATGGCTTTCACCGTTGTCAGAGCTTAAAAACGATTGCATCTTTTTGGAATAAAGAAAAATTAAACTCCTTGAGAGCTGAAACTGCACCTTACAGATGCATCATGAAACGCCTATCAGGTATCACAGTGGCGGGTACACTGTAGGTGCCCAATACATGTTTCTTGGGTACCCTCAAGAAGAACATGGGAAGTAAAGGTTTTCACAGGTAGAGGCCCATACAGAGCCCTCTTCCTCTCCCTCCCAACGTCCCACAAAGGGAACACACGTGTTACACTCACTTAATTTACAACATCTTTAGCTATGACCTGTTCACATGGACTCAGCAAAACTGCCCTCAACCCAAAGCCAGCGGTCAGCCACGGAAGGTAGCAGAAAAGTGGATGGAAACAGGGCTTTCTAGAAACACCTCATACCAAGTTTTAAAACAAAGGCGGCGCTGGTTTGCATGCCTGCATTTCAATAGAGCAGACAGCACCATTTCCCCAGACTTTCAGGAGTTCCCTCTCCCCGTAGCTTGATTAATTATTTCAAGTTTAACGTCTTTTAAAATACTGCCTTGTACTGGGGGGATGGGGGAGGAGGGTTGAGGTGTGGGAATGAGGGGGAAACACAGCTAAACAAGGACACAGCAGCACTTCGAAGAAGGCCAGGGCAGAAAGGGCCGCACTCAGGCTGGGGATGGGAGTCCCGCAGGGCTTGCTGCTTTCCGGAGGGGCCCGAGTGTGGCCCTGGGCAGCTGGCACGAAACCCAGCCCACAAAGCCACGCTTGACCTGCTCTTCTTCCCCATGAACAGCAATTGGGAGATCGTTTTTTCATAATTTAGCATCCAAGGTGGATTGCCAAATTCACAACACCTTCTGTTTGGGGGAAAATGAGGCACGCTGATGCAGTTAATCCTAATATTTAACAAACAGTGGAGAAATAGTATCCCATGGCCCCCTCCCTGACACTTCACTTTCACATGAGACGTTGGGAAGAATCACTGGTCACCAAGACAAGGGCAGGTCCCAAATATCTCCAGTGCTGGGTGACTGACATCTGTCCCTCTAACTTCATGTGACAACCGGCAAGGTTCTCCCCCTTCCCCTGCGTTTTGTTGTTATTGAGGTGAAATTCATATAACGTAAAATTAACCTTTTTAAAGCGAACAATTTAGTGGTATTTAGGGCACTCACAATGCTGGCCAACTATCACCTCTGTCTTGTTCCAAAACATTTTCATCACCCCAAAAGAAAATCCCATACCCCATCCCCCCTTCCCCAACCCCCCGCCCCTGGCAACCATCAGGGTCTTTCTGCATCTACAGAGATCCTACTTTAGATATTTCCTATCAGTGGAATCATACAACATGTGATCTTTGTGTTTGGCTTCTTTCCTTTAGCAAAATGTTCTCGAAGTCCATCATGGTTTTCACATGGATCGGAACTTCATTCCTTTTATAAGACCTTTAGTATGGACCTTCTGAATGAGGACAGTGGTTTCTTGCCCTGTGTCTTGTGAGACTACTGGCATTAAAGTCCATGAATGTGGACACCCACAAACGTATCCCATCTCTTCCGAAGCTGAGAAAACTCTAGGAAAAACAACTTCGGGAACTTTGACCTTAGAAATACCCGACACCAGCAATTCTAACTAAAAACAAACAAAAATGCCTACACACCTGCTAAGGATCCAGGGCAGAGGAACACATGTTTCCATTCAGAGCAAAACAGATCCGGTTAAGATTCTTGCTCTAAATTCTGACTTTCAACAGTCCCATGGATGGTCTGAAAAATGGAAGTCTGATATTGAGCTGCATGAGCTGCTTGTAAATTTTGGAGATTAATCCTAGGGGCAAGACAGGAATAAAGATGCAGACATAGAGAATGGACTTGAGGACACGGGGAGGGGGAAGGGTAAGCTGGGACGAAGTGAGAGAGTGACATGGACATAGATACACTACCAAATGTAAAATAGATAGCTAGTGGGAAGCAGCTGCATAGCACAGGGAGATCAGCTCGGTGCTTTGTGACCACCTAGAGGGGTGGGATAGGGAGGGTGGGAGGGACATGCAAGAGGGAGGGGATATGGGGATATATGTATACGTATAGCTGGTTCACTTTGTTATAAAGCAGAAACTAACACACCATTGTAAAGCAGTTATACTCCAATAAAGACGTTAAAGAAAAATAAAAATAAAATAAAATAAAAAATGGAAGTCTGGGCCAGCCTCTGTGCCTAAAACACCTCAGAACCAAGCCTATGGAAGACAGAGACCTTATAGCAGGTGGATAGATTAGCCGACATCAGACTTTGAATATCTCCACATTGCATCACACCATTCCTCATATGAGAAAACAGGCACCAAAGTGGGAAGAATATTTGCAACACATATAATGGGCAAAAAGTTTACAGCATCCCTATAACTCACTAGAAAAGGCAGGTACCAGACTTGAAAAATAAATGAACAAAAAATATGAACAGGCAGTGCAAAGAAGGAAAAACACAAATGGCCCGTGGGTATGGAAAAGCATTTAACTTATTTGTAACCAAAGGAGTTTAAATAAAACACCATTTTTGTCTGTTAACTTGGCAAGATTTAAAAAAAAATTTTTTTAAAGAATAAGGATCCCTAGTTGGCAAGCGTACAGATAAGTAGACGTATTTATATATTGCCAACGGAAGTGTAAATTGTTACAGCTTTTCTGGATTCACTTTGGCAAGATGTTTCAAACGCCTTGAAAAATGCACACCCCCTTTATCCCAATGTGCTCTGAGAAATTATGCCGAAGGAAAATATCATGTATGTTCATCAAACACAGCTGACATCAGCAGAAAACTGCAAACAGCCTAGTGGTTAAAAACAGAAAAAAACAAAAACAAAGGACTGTTCTAAAAACTACTGTACATCCACAGGATAGAATGTTAGTCTTTAAACACTGTATTATTGAAGCTTATATACTGACATGCAAAGATGCATGTAATATAGTAATAATTTTGTAACAGAAATTATAGAAAAATAACTGCATTGTAGTCCCATTGACACTAAAAATATAAATATGTATGGCTATATATACATCCTTATGGGAAGAAAAAAATGCCTGCAAGACTGTCTGCTAAAATATCAGTAGTAGTTTTCTGTAGTAATTATTTTGAATTCTTTTTTTCTAATTTTTCTTCAGTAAATAGAGATGTGTAATAAAAATAACAATGAAAGCAAACCAAAAAGGCTAGATGGAGCCTGGATTCTGGTTCAGCGATGTCTAGGACCACCGTTTTGGACCCAGCAGGTTGAGTCTGGTCTCAGACTGTGAGTGTGCAAAGCCCAGTGCAAGCAGCGTTCCCAGGCTGGGATGTGTCCATTTCATCTCTTTTCCAGACAGAATTTCTCGGGCCCACCGTTCACTCTCCCTCCCTGCCTCTCCCACTGCCGACTCTCGTCTAAATAAATATTGACACTCACAGAGGGCCAAGGTCGGTACTGATGAGTCGTGTGCTTGTGAGGACGGCTGCGGGTCAGCCGGCAGCCCCAGCATCTGTGCGTCCGCAGGATCTGGGAGGGACCTCACAGGAGCCAGAGGAGTTAAAAGGGAAAACGCGGAGTTGAGCTTTGTGGGTTGGGAAGGTTTATAGCAACAGCCCAAGTAGTTCGCGCACCTGGGGATGTGTTACCCCAGGATTTTTGGAAAGCTCTGACGTAGAGGCAGCCCGTGGGAGGTGGAAGAGGAAACCCCCAAAGTGCCAGGTGCGTCAGGAGCAGCGCACATCTCATGAAACAGGAGAGGACGTGTAAAGTGGCCGCGGAGGGATGGGAAAGGGTCCCTTCATCTTAAATGTGGACCACTTGCAAGATGCTCCGCCCAAAGCATCTCCGCACAAGCCTGGGTGCCTCTGACATGAAGGAACTCGCGGTCTTAGGTCACAAAGGGACAGATGTGCGGAGAAAGCATTTCCCCACCTGGTGCTGAGAACCTGGAGGAAACAGGTGCTGTGACGTGTTTCCCAGCCCTCACACCCGCACACCCCAGCCCCTCAGCTGTACCCTCTGGTGGCTGGTATAGACCAGCCCAGGGCGCTGCTACTTTTGGACCCAGCTGTTTCCTTTTGGCTGTCCTGCTCCGTTGTTCTGTTGCTGAGGGGGGTTCCCAAGAATCTCTGAGAATCCTGGATATCACATGTCCTGAGAATCAGTCACGAAATCAGAGCCGTACCATATCAGAGCTGGGAAGATCTGACCTGGGGGACATGGCAGCTGCCTGTGGGTCCCCACTGAATTAGTGGTTGACCTGGTTCTAAAACCTACATCTCCTAGTTCCCTGCTATTCCCTCCACAGCCTTGCTACCCACTGGGCAGTTTGCCGCCCAGATGCATCAGGATCGCCTGGGGGTTGGTTAGAGTTACAGAATCGTTTCTCAGCCTCACCATATACTCTCCGAATCAGAATCTGAATTTTCATAAAATTCTTAGTCACACTAAAGTTTGAAAAGTGCTTCTCTGAGGCAGTGGTTCTTAAACTTTGGGGAGCATTAGAAACCCCCTGGAACAGCTGTTAAAACACAGAATGCTGGGTCTCACCCTCAGAGCTTCTTTTCTATTTATTTATTGAAGTATAGTTGATTTACAATATTGTGTTAGTTTCAGGTGTACAGCAAAGTGATTCAGATAGATAGAGAGAGATAGAGCTTCTTTCTCAGATTCTTTTCCATTCTAGGTTATTACAAGATATTGACTATAGCTCTCTGTGCTACACAGCAAATCCTTGCTATTTATCTATTTTATATACAGTGGTGTGTATCTGTCAATCCCATACTCCTAACGGACCCCTCCCGAGTTTCTGATTCACTGCGTGGGATGGGGTCTGAGATTCTGCCTTTTCACCAAGACCAGGTGTTACTGGAGCTGCTCCTCTGAGGACCACAAGTCGAGAACCTCTGGGTTTCCCGCCACCTGCTGTGGGCCCTCGGCTCCACCAGGGAGGGAGACTGGCCTGGCAAACAGGCAGCCTGGGGTCTCTCCGAGGTAGGAAAGATGACCCACTGTGAGGGAGCCTGGCCCCTGGGGGGAGCAGTGAGGGTAAGAACACAGCTCAGCAGAATCCTCTGATCACCTCTGGTTATACCGAGCTGCTTCCGCAGCCTAGTTCTGCTGTCCTAACACAGGGGTACAGGGCACCCCCCCTGCCCCCGCAGAATCTCCACACGCCTGGTGTCGTCACCGGAAAAATGTCTCAAATTTGAGTCAACTTCTGACTCTTTACTTCTTGCCTCCTTTGATTGTCCCCGTGAGTGGGCGAAGCCAGCAGGTCCGATACTAGTGACCCCCTTTACAGATGAGAAAACCACCAGGAGAGAAAAAGAACAGGACACTCGCCTAACTGCTGACAAAAGCAGAGTGAAAGCCATGTCTCAACTCTTACTTCATTAATTTCCCTACAATAATTCGTCGCCCCTTTGGGTTCTACTGGAGTGCGTAGAACGAAGACGTTTTTGATTGTATTCCAGGCGGGGCAGGTACTTGGCTAGTCCAGATGAGCAGGAAAGAAACATTCCACTCATTTTACATGTTAAAAAAAAGAGACACACACACACACACACACACAAGTATACATACACACAAAGCAATTAAGTGACTTCCCCAAAGCCAAAGCCATCGTGTTAAAAACATAGTGAACTCAGCATCAATGTCCAAAGGATAAAAGACTTTCAAGGGAGAAACCATCCCCAACAAGCGAAAATCTGGTACTAATTTAACCCCATGTTTGGCCATTCACAAAATTATAGGCGGTGCCAAAACCTTAAAAGCAATGTGCTCCAAAAGTGCAGTTTTTAAGTCAGTTTCTTCAAGCACAAAAAATGCCTCCAGAACATTCAGTACAGATTGGGCGTTTGAAAATTAATGCATCTCTTTGAAAATTATAACGATGCGGGGATCTTTTCCAGGCGAGTCCATAAAATCCGATTTCACCCACAAGATACCTAAAACACCATTTACCTCTCTGACACTGTCTTTTAAGGGAGATTTCGTTCAAACTTCTAATTCAAAGCGTGTGACACGGGACTTCCTAATAATTGTCTCACACTGTGTTTTAATTGCTTGATTACTTGTCTGTCTTCCACTCTCAAAGGAGAGAAAGTAGGAACCATGTCTCTCTTTTTTTCATCATTGTACCCCTAGTGCAAGGCCTGACATATAAAGATGTGTAATGAACGAGAATAAGTGATTGCTGTTCCTTGGGCCTGGAATACTCTTTGACTGTCTGAGTCTTACGCCCGGTCATGAAGCCACGCCTCCCTGCCCGTCCATTACAAGGCTGCCTTGTTCTCTCCTGGATCGTTTGCTCTGTGAGAAGCCAGCTGATGTGCTGGGAGGCCATTCAAGCAGCCCTGTGCTGAGGTCCACGTGGCAAGGAACTGAGGCCACCTGCCAACAGCCATGGGATTGAGCCACTGTGGAAGCAGATCCCCAGTCCCAGTCAAACCTTCAGATAAATGCATCCCCGGCTGACACTGTACCTACAACTTCATGAAATTTGCTGGGCCAGAAATATCCAGCTAACACACTGCTGAATTCCTGAATTCCAACAGGCACTGTGTGAGACAATACATGTTTATTCTTGTTCTAGCCCACTAAGTTTTGAAATATTTTATTGCATAGACATAAATAACCAATGCACTTCCTATAAACAGAGGCTGAGGCAAACCAATGCTATCAAATTCTACTTGTAGGCTCTCCTTGATGAAGGCTCTGACCCTAAGACTTGTTCTCTGTGAGTTAAAGGGGGAGATGAGCAACTATTCAGGTTAAAGATTAGCCTCAACACAGACTTTTTCTCCTTAAGATCACCTTTGCTAAGAGAGTAGATCTTAAAAGTTCTCATCACAAGAAAAAAAAAATTATAACTCTGTATCGTGATGGATGTTAACTAGACTGGTGGTGAGCATATGTCTCAAGATATACAAATATTGAATCAAAAAACTAAAAAGGACTCCTTCCCATGGTGACTCAAAGTAGATACCGGGGGTTTGGGCTTCTCAGAAATTTTTTCCCTAGGTTATATTTGCATTGAGAGAATGCTACGAGAATTCTCATAATTGAACAAGAAAGACAAAATACATGCAGGTGTGCACACATACACAATGCACACGCACACACACACGCACAATCACACCATCAACCACAGTCTGATCTGTAGGAGTAAGTTCTTTAGCTAGGAGTTCATTGAACAGAGGAACTGTCACTGATTCATCCTCATATTCTCGGAGTCTGAAACGGTGTTTGGAATAAAGTTGGCACAATCAAGACGAGAAAGAGAGAACTGGAAAGCCTGTCTCCCTCCGTGCTTCTGTTGTTTGATCTGATCTCTTGCACCATCTAAAATGGTTTCAGGAACCAGCAATGATATGTGTTCCATACTTGGGAAGAGGAGGAGGGTGGAAAGGACGGGAAGAAAGTCATAAACTACAGAGTTTCTAGCTCACTTTGGACAATCCCTAGTGAGTGACTCTGGTGTGTGACTTCAGCCCATGGACCCCAATCTCCTCCTCTGTCAAAGGAAGGTTGAACCAGATGATACCTGAGGTCCCTGCTAGTTCTTATAATCTTTATCCCAGGTCAGACCCAAGACATAAATAACTACGATTCATCAGAACATCAGAGGACAGACACGACAACTCACACAAAACAGTCTGCAAAACTGCTCCTTATGCAAAGCTCCAAAGATTTTTAATGTGTTTTCTTAAGTGTCAGATTTGTTCATTCAAGAGTTGAAAAATATATTTAGTCACATGCTCCAATTAAAAAAATAAACAGCATTCCTGATCTATTCATCAGAGCCATTCTAATCATTGCTAAAAATAAAGCCTTTACCCTGAGTCACAGCCAAGTCATAATAATTAAATACCAAGGAGCAGAAGCTTGAAAGGGCTGAGGTCTGATTTCATTCCAGATGTGCATTTTTCACTGAGTATCAAAGTCACAGAGTTTCTGCAGGGCAGTCAAGGCAGCGGGGTGCCAATCTGAGCATTTTCTTTGACCTACAGAAAGCTAAGCTACTGGACCTGAAATTCTGAAGAAGCTGAGCTCAACTTCCAGGGTCGCCTAATGTATTAATGACCTCGAATTGTCTCTAATCTACCTCCAAACATATGTGTAATCACAGCAACATTTTAGCCTAGAATCATTTTCATAATATGTCCATCTCACTGCATCTCACGTCGAAGACCAAGGCAACGAGATATTTCCCGCACACTAGCCTTGCCCTGCATCAGCCAACCATCTCCCGTTTAACATTCCTTATGGAGGTTGACAAGGTGACAAGGTCATTTTCTCTGGTGGCTAGTTTTAGTGCAGGGCGAGGGGAACTTTTCTCTCCCGAGGTCCTTGGAGAAAACTTTCTTTGTGGATTATATACTGCTTTAAAAACAATTTCAGATTTTGGTGTGACCATTCTTTCTGCATTGAGACAGAAGTGTGAAACATTCAACTTGGCTACCTTGAAGGGCAGCGCTTATAAGACTTAATTCAATAAACATTGATCATAGTAAACGTTAAGGGGATGCAAAAGAAGGAGAAAAGAGGGAGGAAACAACAACAAAGATGAATGCGAGAAGGAGGCAGTGAGAACAAGAGAGTAAAAGAAACGGAAGTAATGGACTCAAGTGATGGAGGAAGAACAAGAAAAAAAAAAAAGAGAAGGGAATATTTCGCTTGCCTTACCTCTTCTTCTTAACATACGATGAGTTTCCCATGACAGTATTTTTACGGATAGCAATGGTGACATGTACCTCAAAAAATCACCCAATTCCAGCCCAACCTGATCTTCATAGAGGAGCCTACCCAAGGTCACACAAGGTCAACAACCGTGCCGTGTTGTGTGACCCCTCCCTCTGTCCACTCAACCTAACAGGGACTCAGCTCTTGTTGAATTATTGAAGGAGCCCCAAATGCTTCAGACAATACCACAATGGTCCTGATCCATCTTAAGAAATTAGGAAAACACAGTATTAGTAAGTTTGTTGAAGACCGATGAAATTTCACCAAGGGCCTGCTAGAGTAGGTGTGAATCACCAACAAATGTTCTTCAAAGTCTGCGTGAGGCCAGAGCATCTCAGAAGAAGGCCATATGTCTCGAGGACATGGTGTCCCTCCATCATTCCTTCAGGGAAAACAGGTGTTTGGGGTCCATGTAGCAGGATAACACGGAAACATTCACTTGTGTTTGCTTTCTCTACAGTTTTCTTCCCTTCCATTTCTAATTGGTGGCCAGTGTAGTATTTTGCCTTGGGGGGTTTTAGAAAGTGGAAAATCTAGAGCCATGGTTCTTCCTGCCTTTGATAAAGCCTAAATTAGTTGATGACATTAAGCTAAGTGTCCGAAAAGAGGGAGTGCCTTTGAGGACAGCAAGATGGGAGAAAGAGGTGTAGGGTCCTCCCTGGAGAGGAAGAGGTGTGTGGCTTCTGTCCGGACCTGGATCTGGGGCTCTGTGGCCTTCCCCCAAAGATGCCAGAGCTCAGAGGGACACCTGTGGGGCACCGAGGGACTCTGGCCATAGCACCTGCAGGGAACCTGAGGCAGGGACAACGGGCATCTCAGGGGGACTGGTGGCCTCTGAGACTGGGAGCCTGTCTAGACGTCGATGTCACTTCAGACCGGGTATCCCGGGCTACCGTGCACACCTGTGTGATCCAGGTCCTGCACAGGGATGCCAGGCCACAGTGGCAAGAAGTAGCTAAATCCAGCCTGCGCTCAGCTTGCCAAGCTATGCCCCACGGTATAGGTGTACCTCCTCCAGGAAGGGGTGCCCTTTCCCAACATACACAAAGGTGCCATATGTCCTGGCAGTGCCCCTGCTGGTACCTTAGCCCTGCCTGGGAGACAGAGCATCTCTAATGACTGCGAACCAATTTCCCATCAGTAGAGTGGGATGGGAGGGGCTTGCAGCCAGTTGCAGGTGGTTTAAAGAAATAAAGAAGTGGAATATCGATTGTAGACAGAAATTCACACCCTCCACGCTTGATGCAGTGGTCAGCCTGTCTCACATCCCAGTCACGGAACGGGGAGGCTTTCTGCATCTCAGAAGCACGTCGTCCGGAGGCCGTGTCACTGGTAGACACGCAACAGGAGGGGATGGAAATGCCTCATTAGTTCTAACTCCTAGGGAAGGAGGGCAATGGAGACTTATTAAATGTGACTCCACCTGGATAAATTAGAGCCCGTCAGACCCACCACTGAACGCCAGCAGCTGGGATAAGGGTGGAAGGCCATCTCCCATGAAAGCTGCTCTTTGTCCTGGAGGCACCCCTTTGCACCGTGCGGAGACACACACGGGCCGCTATTCGTCCAGGGATCCAGAGCGGGTATCATCCCGCCTCAACGGCAGCGGGTCCCCTGGTCTTTGACCCATGCAAATCTCAATTAGCCAAGATTATTCAACTGTGTCCAGGCTCTGTCTTCCTTCAAAACACCTAATTGTGTGAAAGCCACATTCCTTTGAGCCACCGCCCCCATCTCCAGGATCAGACAGTCCCATCCCCCCAGCGTCTCCCAAGGGTACGTCGCGTTTGGTTTCTTCTCTTAATGAACTGTGCCAGTCATTAAGGAAATGCCGCTGAAACCTTATTATTCTTGGCGATATTTCACTCATTAGCCAGCGAGCCAAGCAAATGTCCCCATTTATCGTTGCTTCCAACCTCCAGGTCCAGCCAGGCACTTCGAGATCCCATCAGCCTTCCCACCCACCCTGCTGAGAAAACACAGTCGGGCAAATGCTCAAGAAACATAAAGAGATGTTAATATTGTACCCAATAACAGTGAGCAAACCTTCAAGACAATGATTACACATCCGTTTCCTGACTCTGGTCTCTTTCCCCGACCCTCCGTGGAGTAAGTAATTAGAGGAGAAGTCACGTGATCCACAGCCAACGTTAGGGATGCTTTTGGATTTCCCAGAGGTGAACTCTTCAAAAAGTACACACGCTGTTTTTGTTGATGCGATTAAATACCCCTTTTGAGTTGTATCTGTTTGAGTTTTGGCAGGAGGGTGGGCCGTGATCTAAAACCAAGATGAGATCTCATCATTGTGATCCACTTGTACGAATAAGACATCATCCTTGACACTACACGTGGTGACCCCAGAGATAATATCAAGGCAAAGATGCAGGATGTCACAGGCATCCCCCCAGGAAGCAGAAGCTAGAGACACCCTAACTACTACGACATCCAGAAAGAATCCTCTCTGAAGTGATCCAGGCCAGATAACGTCCAAATTCTTGAATTCATTTCAGCCTTTGGGGAAAAAAGATACATTTAAAAAGAAAACCTAATTACACTCATTGCCAACAAATCAAAGTTAGATATCAAGAACCAGCTAGGTTTTCCTTTTGTTCCTTCAACCACTTCTGTTGCTTCTTATGAAACCACATCAGACAAATGAAATCCCCATTGAATAGACAGAAGTGGGATTACATCAGGCAAATGAAAACAGCAAACGCTAATTCTGAAAACTCACGTTAGGTCACTTTGGCTTCATTCTCTGACTCTTTATGTAAAGCAAACAAACTCCTTCTTTTGTTTGCTCTATTCTGTGATTATATAGTGCTGGTTTGCTGTGTCAAAAGGAACCTGGTGATCTTCCACGTAAATTTTGGATTTGGGATTTAAGCTACTTTGCCATAGCAAGTCAACTATTTCCTTCTTTCCATTTGCCCAGCTGAGTCCCTACTGGCCATGGGGACCAGCTAGAAAAATGAGAAAGCAAGGGGGCAGGTGAGAGATGTACCAGGGTAACAGGTCACTGCAGTGGAGCCTTGTGGAGCCCCTCTCCTGTGGACCAGACTTTAACACGGATGATTCCAGGAAATGATGCATTGCAGAGAAGCCAGGCCTATGTCAACCCAAGCCTGCGGGAGGGCGGAGGGGTGAGAGCAAAGCAGGGGGAGAGAGTTAGGGCTGGCATGGGACTCTGGGGTGAAATACCCTCCATGCTTGGCTTTTCCAAGTCTTCAAACCTCCTTTCTAGAACCTCATGAACCAGCAGTATCCGTACCGCCTGGGAGTTTGTTGGAAGTGCAGACTCTTGGGCCCTACCTCAGACCTATAAACCAGAATCTGCATTCTGAGAATATGATCCTTGTACACATTGAAGTTGAAGAAACACGGGTCTAGAACGTGGCTGAATAAACAAAACGCTAGCCCTGTGCCTCTAGGGGGAAAAAAAAGTATAGAAAGGAAGAGATGATGGGCAAAATACGCCAATAGAGTGTGTATTAAAGAATATTTAGGGAGAGAAAAGAGATCCAAATATAGAATTCACCCACCTGGTGGGACACCGGTTGCCTTTTCAAATCTGCTGCTTAATTGCTTTTTTCCCCGATTTACAACTACAACACACAACATCAATCACCACCTGACTTTCACTTACCATCCCTGGTCCAGGTTCCTGGAAACCCCCCCAGGTACCTGGCCTCCCCCTTGCAGACTCCTCCCTCGCTAATGTCTCTAACAAGCCACCTGCAACTCAGTCTTCCCTACATGTCTCTGACTCTCATCATCCCTAGGTTCCCTAGGCCTGCCGCGGCTGCCTGTTAAATACGGCAGGTTGAACTCACATGTTTATCTTCTCTGTCTCTGGAAACCTCATTTCATGGAATAGAAGGATTTAAAAAAAAAAAGGCACAAACCTACAAGGACAAAATAAGCACGAGAGGACACTTTAGCATGAAAAGAAAAAATTCCATAAGTTTTTGGAACGCAGAAAACAGAGAAAGGGTAACTGATTTAAACGTCATTCTGTTGGCTTTGGAGGGGACACCAACTCAATAAAGGCTGATGTACCCCAGTTTGGCTAAGTGTAGAATTTTTTAATATATGAAAATGGGGATACCTTTGATAAACAGAAGATTACCTTGAGGAAGAGGAGGAGAGAAAGGAGGGGGGAGAGAAGAAGAATCTGTAGAAATATTCTCTGTCCTAAGGGATGAATTCTAGGTCTGGGCCAGACAGAAAAATGATCTGGAACTTCCATCTGTGCCCTCCAGACACTCATGGAAATGCTCCACAGAACATAAAGACACAGGGAAAACACTGTGGCTTCCCAGGGCCAGCCATGGGAAAGAAGACTCTGTCCATATGTGATACTGCAAGGAACTCTGATGAACAAAGTACAAACAGAATAGGATAAAAGGTGTGCTACCTTCTATAGCTGGCTTCTGGGTCCTTGACATTTGAAAGGGCAATGCTTGAGACAAAAGAGAAGGGTGCGTCTCACCCACCCATTCACGCCCGCCATGATGGCTTTCTGTTGGCCGTGTTGGCTAAACCCCCAGCATAGGGGTGCGGTCAAGCTTTCCTCCACTGCCCGAGGGGTTCCCCAGTCCTGTCAAATCCTATGTTGGAAAGGACCTAGTGTATCACACAGGGAACTCTACTCAGTATTCTGTAATAACCTATATGGGAAAAGAATCTGAAAAGGAATGAATATACATATACGTATAACTGAATCACTTTGCTGTACACCTGAAACTAACACAACACTGTAAATCAACTATACTCCAATAAAAATTTTTTTAAAAAATCCTATGTTGGAGAAGTTTCTCAATGTTTTCAACACAGGGACAACTGTGTCCCCCAGTTTCCAGCATGGATTTGGAAGGTCCCCCGTTTGGTCATTTCTCTTACAATTTAGAAGGCGTGGTAGAGGTCACGGGAGTGTGTTAACATCACTACCCAAAGCTGCAAGTCTTGTAGGTAACTTCCCACCCACCAACTTTGGTCAATTACCTGGGCTTTAGAGTTCAACAAAGATGTGTCAGAATCCCAGCTTCCCCACTTGCTACCCTTAGGAAGTCACCTCAGCTCTCTACACATCAGTTTCTTCTTCTGTAAAATGGGAGACATGGTAATATCAACCTCCCAGGTTGTCAGGACCAAGAGAGCTAGGATGCATAAAGCACAAGAAATGCAACTCCCCAAAAAGTATTATAACTAAAACAAGTGACATTTCATTAAAAAGAGAAGCATTTGTCAAGGATTCACACCAATGAGTGGATAAAGAAGATGGGGTACATATATACAATGGAATACTACTCAGCCATAAAAAAGAATGAAATCATGCCATTTGCAGCAACAAGGATGGACCTAGAGATTTTCATACCAAGTGAAGTAAGTCAGACAGAGAAAGACAAATACCATAGGATATCACTTAAATGTGGAATCTAAAATAGGACACAAATGAACCCGTCTATGAAACAGAAACAGACTCATGTACATAGAGAACAGACTTGTGGTTGCCAAGGGGGAGGGTGGGTGGGGGAGGGATGGAGTGGGAGGTTGGGATTAGCAGATGCAGACGATTACATATAGGATGGATAAACAACAACGTCCTAATGTAGAGCACAGGGAACTATATTCAATATCCTGTGATAAACCATAATGGAAAAGAATATAAAAAACAATGTATGAATATATATGTATATATATATATATATATATGTGTGTGTGTGTATATATATATATATATATATAACTGCATCACTTTGCTGTACAGCAGAAATTAACACAACAGTGTAAATCAACTATACTCCAATTAAAAAAAAAAAAGATTTCACACCTTCTGGGGCCAGGAACTCTACAACGTGCCCAGTTTTCTCTCATGCACAGTTACCCCACCTCTGTTTGGGCAGACGTCTCTACCGACCTTTATTTCTAAATTTCTCTGAAAATGTCCCTGTTGAAATGGTTTACACCCCTTTGTCACTGGTTTACGTCCTTCTCAGCCTGCAGGATTCACCTGCACAGCACTGGTCCAAGCTTCACCGGTCAAAAAAGGTGTCTCTGATAGGATTAGGAAATGCCCCACTCTGACTGAAATATCAGCCTTGGTCTACTACTCCAGCCCAGACTTAAAAAGAATTTCCCAAGGGAGAGGACCTTGAGCATCCAAGGCCAATGAGCATCTGAATAGGGAAAAGCAAGAGCGGTCACGTGCCCAAGACACCGTGTGGAAGCCAGCACGCAGATGGAGAGCCTTGACTTTTCACCATACCGTGCCCCTGCAGGAGGGCGGTCCAACAGCCACCTTCACAAAGGATGCGGAAAACAAGACCAACCGTGCTTTCAGGCGGCGCATCCCAGGTTTCGACGCACTTTCTCATCTCATTGGCTCCTCGCACAGGGTCTGAGAAGTCATTTGGGCAGGTGCTATGCCCGTTTTACCGATGAGAAACTGAGGCTGAGAAAGATCAGATGACTTGTGTAAGATCCTACAGCCAGTAAACAGCAGAGCAGAGACTGAAAAGTAGAGGCTCTGATGCAAATCCCAGTGCCCTTTCCTGCTGTTCCCATGAAGGATGATGATGGTGGGAAAGACCGGATGCAGACGATGGGAAACTCAACTCCGGGATTTTGATCAGCTTTGCAGTGGATTGAGAAAGGATTGCTCCTTCCCACCTGGCTGGGACAGCCTCCCCTCGTGACAAGGGCCCTGGGGCGATGAACACTCTGAAGAGGGTACCCAGGCAGTGGTCCCTGGAGGCGTGTGGAGGTTGAAAGGCACTTGCCTGGCTGGAGTGGCTCACGTTGGAACTCCTTTAAATATGATGGACTCAAGCACCTCAGGCCATATGGAACTCGTTATCCTAGGAGCCCATTTGAGTCGAGAATTAAGAGGTTAAGGAAGGCTTTGAATGATGATATGGTCAATTGATCCAAACTGGAATATTAAGAAGGGAGCCAGGACTAGGAGGGCTTTTCCCCCTTGTATTTGGGGATGAGGCCGAGAGGAGGAACTCAAGCACTAATCCTCAGATGGCTTGATAGGGGCTGAGCCAGAGAGGAGACCATTTTTGTGGTTTTGATAAATAATCCCCTGGGAATGACAGAAGACGCTTTGGTGTTGGGACAGGCTGACGTCAATGAGAGAACCCCAACTCTTCTTTTCTTCCATTCCTACTTTTGAGTCTTACAGCTTTTGGAACTGATTCATTTCTGACTGATTAAAAAAAAAAAGACAAACAGAAAAGTATGTCTTCCACGAGTCACATTTCCAATGAGCTGAGCTAACCCCAAAGCATTTATGGTTTGAATCCTTCTCAAGGTCTTCACCTCCGATAAAGACAGTTTCATTTTTTTTGAGATAATCTAGTATAAATTCCTTTGCACCAGGGAGATTCTTCTGCATCGATTTTTTTTTTTTTTTTGATCAAAGGACAATTGGGAAGCAAAAGGTGGAGAGGGGATGAGATAAAGTTGCAGGAGCCGAGCAAGTAGTTATCCACGCAAGGCGAACAAAATAGGGACGGTCCTGAGAAAACAGGTTGTCCCCCCCTATTATGTGCCTCAGTGATAAAAGTGAATGGAAAATTTCAGTTAACTCGATGGAAAATTAAAAGCGAATGGAAAGGGTTTCCCTGGTGGCACAGTGGTTAAGAATCCGCCTGCCAATGCAGGGGACACGGGTTCAACCCCTGGTCCGGGAAGATCCCACATGCCGCGGAGCAACTAAGCCCGTGCACCACAACTGCTGAGCCCACGTGCCACAACTACTGAAGCCCGTGCGCCTAGAGCCCGTGCTCTGCAACAAGAGAAGCCACAGCAATGAGAAGCCCGCACACCATAACAAAGAGTAGCCCCTGCTCACCACAACTACAGAAAGCCTGGGCACAGAAAGGAAGGCCCAATGCAGCAAAAGTAAATAAGTAAAATAATAAATTTATTTTTTTTAATGTATATTCTAAAAAAAAAAAAAAGTGAATGGAAAGAAGGAAGCCGAACAGAGATCTAGGAGAACAGGACAAAAGGGGGAAATAAAAAGCACCTTGGGGTAGGATCAAAATTTGAATCATTCCAATGGGCAACACCGAAACCCACAGAGAAGGACTCTGGGTATAATTAAGGGAGAAACCACCAGCGGATTAAGGAATGGGGGGGGTCCTAGAGACTGGGGTTGCCAGGCACTCTCCCCCAGATAACCAAGTACACAGTGATCCAGCATGTGAATGAGTCCAGACTCACCCGCCCACCGTCTCCCCCATCACCATCTTGTACATTCTTTTTCCCAAATTATCTCCCTATTAAGTATGTCTGACACACACCACGCAGGATCCCTGGATGGTCGCATCTCTAAAATAAACAATGGTGAGGAAGGCTCCCACGATACCGCTCGGTGCTAATCACCACAGGTTTTCCTGGTCCTTGTTACTTGCTATCAGCAGCCACTGAGCTGAGCCCTGTTGGGCCCAGTTAATCCCTCCCTTGACAGGAGGAAGGTTTCCCAAGTAAAAGCTGTAAATCTCTGCTGGTCCCCCTCCAGACTTCCAACTCATTAGAGCAGTTAGAGATGCACGGAGCTTGTGATCACAGATCATCAGCCACATGTCCAACAGTGCGGTCCAGGCACCACCTAACCACCCCCCTGGCAGGGGAGGGGTGGTGCTTCCCTTCCTGGGACTCCAAGACCCAGAGACGGTCAAGGGGTGCTCTGGGTCATGTAGCTCAGGCAAGATGAACGATGGGTGGAACTCTGCAAAAGACAGAGACATTCTTAGGAGTTCAATGGTCCGCCCTCCTTCCTGATGGAAAGGGACCAAGACGCAAGACATCTTTAGAGGCCCAGAAACTCATTCTGAATCCCCGAAGTGGGAGAAGAGGGAATCTCTTGTGATCTGTTGATAGAAGACACAGCTGCTTGTTTCACTGCTCTATTTCCCAGTCACCCAGGATGCAAATCTTGGAGCCCTCTCTCAACTTCTCCCGTGGCTCTTTCTCCCGTGCCAATGCCTATAAACTCTTACCTGCTGACATCAGCCACTCTCCCAACCCCAGCGTCCCACGTCATCACCTCTGATTGGAACTGGTGCCACTGCTTTCTGACTGGTCTCCCTTCCACTACCCACCACCACCATCCTTCATGCTGACCTCTTCCTAAGGCAAAGCTTTCTTCCCTTCCCAGTTAACCTTGAGAGCAGTGGCTTCTCTTCACCTGTTTCTAAAATCTAAACACTTTATTCTGGCATCGAAGGCTCTCCATAATCTGGCCTCGCGTATATTTCCACAATGCTGCCCGTAGCTCTCCTTCAGATAAACGTCACCGCAGGAGGATAATCGGCCTCCGTTCCCTGCACTTACACCAGGCTTCCCTGCCCCTGTGTCTCTGCCCTGCTTTGCTCTCCATCTGGAGCTGTCTGTCCAGTCTGGTAGCCCCAGGTCACATGGGGTTATCGTGCCCCTGAAATGTAGTCTGAATTGAGGTGCGCTGGAAGGGAAAATACACACTAGGTCCTGGAGACGTCTCAGGAAAGAAAGAAAACAAAATCTCTCCTTTATAATTGCATTGAGATGTGCTATAAGATTTCAAAGGCTTAACACACAGAATAAGCATGTGAAATACCCCACGAATCATTTTTATATGAATTACATGTTGGAATAATAATATTTTCGATATATTGGGCTAAATAACACAAATTATTACATTTAATTTTACCTAGTTTCCTTGACTTTTTAACTCAGCTACTAGAAATGTTTAAATTCCTTACGTGGCTCTCTTGCGTGGCTCTCACTGTATTTGTACTTGACGGTGCTGATCTGGAAGGACCATCCTCCCTGGCTGCATGTGTGCGTCCCACCCATTCTTCAAAGCCCAGATTGAACCTCTTATCCATTAAGCCTTGCATGACCCACAGAAGCTAGAATTGATCTTTTTCTCCTCTGAAATTCCAAAAGACTTATCTGTTATTTTATCAATCTCTGCCTTGTAAGTTACAATCATTTCTGTCTATAATTCCCTGTAATATACCACAAGCCCCCCAAACGCCAGAGCCATTTCTGATTCACATCCCAGTTTCAGTGTGGCTTGGAGATTAAGAGCACATGTTTCTGCATCAGACAAACTCAGGTTTGATACTGACTCTGTGATTCACCGGCTGTGTGATGTTGGCTATGTTACTTAACCTCTCTGGACCTTGTTTGCACATTAAAACGTGAGAATACTAACAATCCCTGTTTTACATGGTTGTAGTGTGGTGAGGATTAAATGAAATAATATCGATAGAGCATTTAGCCTGGTGCCTGGCCCAAAACAACTTTAAAGGAAATGGCAATAGTTATTATTAGGACCTTACCCCTTGTATTAGGGTTCTCCAGAGAAATATAATCACAGAATCAATAGGATGCATATCTGTGCATATGTATATATAAATATAAATATTTACTTATATTAATTTATATATATATAAATATATATATACAAATTTTATTTATATATTTATATAAAATATGTGTATATATATAATTTATATATAAAATATGTATTTATATATAAATATATATAATTTATGTATAAAATATGTATTTCTATAAAATATATAATTTATGTATAAAATATGTATTTATATATATATAATTTATGTATAATATATATATGTTTATATATAATATATATAATTTATATATAAAAATATATAAATATATGTTTATACATAATTTATATATAAATTTTGTTTATATATAATATATAAATATATAATTTATATATAAAATATATATAAATATATGTTTATATATAATTTATATATAAATTTTGTTTATATATTTGCATATAAAATATATATAATTTTATATATAAATTTTATTTATATATTTATATATAAAAGAGAGAGAAAGAGAGAGGGTGAAAGATTTATGTTAAGGAATCAGCTCATACAATTGTGGAGATTGCCATGTGTGAAATCTGTAGGGCAGGCTGGCTGGCTGGAAATTCAAGTAAGAGTTGACATGGCAGTCTTGAGGAGAATTTCTTCTTCAGGAAACCTCAGTCTTTGCTTTTAAGGCCTTCAACTGATTAGATGAGGCCCACCCACATTATAGAGGGTAATCTGCTTTACTCAAAGTCCACCAATTTAAGTATTAGTCACATCTAAAAAAAAAAAACAACCCTTCAGAACATCATTTAGATTGGTGTTTGACCAAACACCTTGGCACCGTAGCCTTGCTAAATTAACCATCACGCCCATGATAGAGCACACTCTGTGCTTCTCCAAGATGTTAATGAGTGTTTGTTATTCTTGCACCTCAGACCCTTAGATCAGAGACCCAAGTCCATTAATTTGCTTCTTCCCAGTCCTCAGACAAGCTATTCAGGAGGTGAGTCAGTCAACAAACACTGCATTTACTGAGCACCTACAGAGTACTGCCAACTGCTCTACATGATGGGGACAGAGAGCTGAGGCAGGCAGTGTCCTTGACCTCAAGGAGCTTCCATCCCAGGGGATGAAGGCAGATAGCACACAAGCAAACCAGCAAATGAGACACTTTCGGGTTCTGAAAAGTGCAATGACAGACATAAAACAGTTAACATGATCAAGTTGGGAGACTGTTCAAGAGCTGATCACTTTACTAAGTGACCAAGGAGGTTCTCCCTGAGGATGTCCTTTGACTTGAGCCTGAATGCAGAGAAGCAACACAGCACTGGGACACAGAGCCCCACGAGGCACAGGGACAGACCGGCCACTTTGCTCCTGAGGCAGGTGTATCACGACATCCAAGAGGTCAAAATAGCTCATGTCACTCCTGCCAGCTCGCGACATCTTCCCAGGGCCACCTGCTGATACCGCAAACGCTTCCAGAGCTTCAGGGAAACTGGACCTTCCCCCCACATGCACAGACAGACACTCTCTCTGCTTATCCCCATATGTGCTTCTCAATAGAAACAACCCCTTCCCGGGAAATAACCCCAAAGTGCACACACAGCAGACACCACCCAGGGAGAGGTGCTCGGGGGCGAAGCCAAAACTCTACCAGTTTCTCCCCAGTTACCAAGCTCATCCTTTTCACAGAATGAGGGAGACGGCAGAAGAGACCTTGATAAGCCACCTGCCTGAAAAGAATCTGAAAAAGAACAGATATATATGTATAACTGAGTCACTTTTCTGTACGTCTGAAACTAACACAACATTGTAAATCAACTATACTCCAACATAAAATAAAAATTAAACAAAAAACAAAAAACTTCACCACCCCCCCACCTCCCTGTGCCCCCTGCACTCCAGAGGTTGTATCACCAGACTGTCTGCAGACACGCCTCCAGTCTAAAACACTGTCCCGATGTGTGTGTGAGCTTGTGTGCATGTGTGAAAGTGTGTGAATACATATATGTGAGCATGCGTGCATGAGCACAATGCACAAGCAGGTGCAAGTGTGGGTGAGTCTGTGCATGTGTGCGTGTGTGCTGGGCTGGAGAAACCAGCAGCGAGAGGACCTTCAGCCCCTCTGGTCCATAGCTGGGCTGTTCTAACCTACACCCTAATCCGTTTTTGTTCTCATCTTTAATCCTCAGCAATAAATAAAACAGGACCATGCTTGTTGATCCAGAAGGGAATTATTACTCAAGTGTCACACAGGGAATGCAGGGTCCACTACGAGATGTCTGGCAAACCAGCCCCTGCCTACACTGGAAGGTACTGACTTTGTGCTAAAGGGAGCCAAGGGGTTTCCACTTGAAACCCTCAAGTTGGCCCACAGGGGAGAAGGAGAGATGTTAGTGTCAGGACCAGCAAGCACGGAGGAGTGGCTGCTGGGCATGTCCCCACGATGGGCTTCCTTTGTCTGCTGAAGGACTCCCGCCGCTCTCTTCTGGGGCGACAGCTCAGTGATGTGGCCAGGACCCAAACATGGCCCCAAGTTCCCCTGAAACAGCGTGTAGAGAGGATGTGTGTTTGCTGTTTGGAGCGAGGACCCCACCTTCCACACCCTGACACTCACTCCGCTGCCTGGTATCTCAGCATCATTTTCATCCCAATGCCTAATGCTGGGTTGTCCTGGAATACAGTTTCCCCAGATTTCTGACTTCTTGCTTTCTCTTTAGTTGGTCTCCAGAGACGGTCATGTTCCAGAATGCTGTCTTCTGAGGAAAAAAAAAAAAAAAAACTGTGTGGAAATGGAAACGAACAGTTGATGAGTTCTAACGATAGAATCGGCACTTCCGCTTGCATTCTCAATTAATCCCAACAGCCTCTGAAACCAAGGGAGCAAAATAACCCCAATTGCCGGAATCGTTTTCCTTGGAAATGATAGAAACCCAACTTAAATTAGTGGAAACTTGAAAATATGTTGCCTCCACGCTGAAAAGTCCAAAGATGGAACCTGATAGATCAGGCAAGGCCCATCTGGGGTTTCAAAGGAGGTCTCCAGGAATTTGTGAATTTCTATTGTTTTCCTTTGTGTTGGCTACATGGATAGGACTATCTCCAAAAAAGTAGCAGAAAAGGCCACTGCAGCCCTAAGTTTGCACTGGCCAAACAGCTGGCAATCCAAACAAATAATAATAATAATAATGCCTCTTTTCTTAAAAGTTCCTGCAAAATTCTTATAGCTGATTCTCATCAGGCAGGACTGGGTCTCATGACTATTCTGGAGAAAGGACAGGGTCAACCTCCCCAGGACCACACGACCTGAAAATGGGGAAGCGTGCTTTCCCCAAAGGGATGCTGATAGATTTATTTTTAAATATACTTATCATCCTCCTCAAGACAAAGAGGAAGATTGACTGGGGAATGATTCCCATACCAGGGACCACAGAAAGGACTGTAGCTAATATTTTAAGACGTTTCACTATACACATTTTTTAAAACCCTCAATTCTTCCATCTGGAGCCTCTGTCGGACACACACCCTCTTGGCTTCCCATTCCCCTGGGTACCTGCACACGTCTGCGTTCTGAAAATCACTACCAGCCGCAAGCAGAGGATTTTAAATGCTGGCTCCGGGGAGGGGCTGGGAGCGAGGCAGCGGGGCAAGAAGAATTAGCCTCTTTACAGGTCCTAAACTAAGGCACCCAAACTCAAACTTCTCTTATACCATTCCCAAATATTTGTTCTGCAAAACAGTATTCTCTTATGACGTGACAAGGAGGAAAGTTTCCATGATCAAATAAGGTTTGAAAGATAACACGTTATATCCGCCTTCTTGGAGACTCCCCAAAACTCTGGGAAGTTCGTCAAAGAGGAACCAGTTGAACTCTTTTGATGCAATGCGTATCAAATTACCCTGTCCTCAAGATACTTTTTATAAATGACAAATATTAACATCTTCAGAACAAAATAATACATATCGGGAAATACTGGCCCGGGGGAGTTTTACCAAGGCCATGGACTTCTATCTTTGCAAACCATCAATCAAGTTTGAGGGTAGAATAAAGCTCTCTCGTAGATTCACGTTCTCAAAAGACCTATCTCCCAGGTACCCTTTCTCAGGAAGCCATTGGAGGGTACAAGCCACTAAGCAAGGGAGTAACCCTGGAAACAGGAAGACACGGACACAGGAATCAGGGGATTAAACTCATAGAAGAGGAACCCCCAGGATGACAGCTGTGCCTCCGTATGAAAGGCAAGCAGTCCAGACTGGAGCAGATCAGATGCTTCCTGGAGAGTGTGTTCAGGAAGATGAAATTGCTGGAATCCTTGAAGCAGCCTCCAGTATCTTAGGAGGAAAGTTAGAATATTAGAAAAGTTTGAAATGGAAATAAGTACAAAGAAATAAAATGTTATAAAGATACACACTGATTAACCCCAGAGAAAGGAAACATTGTAGACAGAAAGAGAATATTGGTCAAAATTAGGATGTAGGTTTTAGATACGTATGTACAGAGAGGGGGCACATTGTAATAAGGGCTTCAGTTCTTCATCCCTCCTGGTACCCGTGCCCTTTGCCCTGTAACTTTATAGTTGTCCTGTAACCCCACCGTGGGCCAAATGGCCTGACCTGCCTCTCGATCTTGGGATCAATCAACCACATGGCTTGCTTTGGCCAGCGAGATGTTAGCAGAAGCTTCAGATGGGCTTTCTCTCTTGTACCTCTGCCATCTCCGTGAGAAGATGCCCAGGGTAGCCCATATGGGATGAGAGTCTAACTGTCCCATTGGCTCAGGTCACCCAGCTGAATCCAGCCCAGATGAGCCAACGCCAGTCAACATCCAGACACACGAGAAAGCTTAGTCTAGGTTGGCCAGAGCCTCCCTGACCTAATCATCTAAACCTTGCAGTTGAGAGAGAAATAGATGATTTTTGCTTTACGCCACTGAGGTTTTGTGGTTGTAGGTGTATACGTGTGGTGTGTTATGTAGTATTTTGTGGCCAGAGATAAGTAACACGTGGAAAATGGGTCTGGAGAAGGGTGTGTCTGATGATGGTGGTAGAAGGAAAAAGAGGGCGACAAACCTTATCTTCCAGAGTCAATTGTAGTGCCTAAAACTTTAAAGAAGAAAGAGGAGGATGAGGAAGAGGAGCCGGAGAAAAGAAGTTCAGACAGCTTTGCGTTATTAAAACAAGAACAGGTGAGAATTAGAAAGAGCTCTTGCCAAGTGCAAATACGAAAGGGGGAATTTAACATTCAGTAGGGGGTTTGTGCACGTGTTTGAGGAATCCTCCAAAAACAAGGAGGAAAAAAAGGAAGAAAGAGGAAAATAAGGAAAGAAGGAAAAGAGAGAAAGAAGATGAATTCAGGAGGCCTCACATCCAGAAGAAAAAGGATTTAAAAAATGAAATGAGGGAATTAGCAGAGAAATATTAGAAGAAAATCGTGCGGATCTGAAAAGAGTACCCCAAGTCTCCAGACAGGCGGGGTTTGCAGAGGTCTGAGCTGGGCTGCTCCCTCACAAGGCCCTGTAACTGGGTGTGTGGGGGTGGTCCCTGTGCACTGCGTGTGCATTCAAGATCAGGGGATTTCACCACTGCATCCGCATCTTCTGATCTGAGAGGGTTTCCATTCAGCAGAACAAATCACAGCACCGCTGGATGGCCGCACAGCGGTCGGCAAAGAGGAAAAACAAACCTGCTTATTTTCCTTCGGGAGCTAAGCCTCCGTCCTTGGACAAAAACCTAAGGATGAGTAACATTTTTTACCTGACGGTGATGCTGCAGGGGCCTGGGGGGAGGAAACCAGTGGCAAGGGGGGCATTCTCCTGCCTTCTGAGTACCCAAGAGACAGCAAGACGGGGGACAGGAGGAAGGGTGACCCCCCTTTTCCCTACTGGAGAGAGAAAACACAACTGCAGGGCGGCCTGGGTCTTCACCTCGAGAACTACCTCGTCCAAACTAGACTTTACCCCCAACATCGCAAAGGTTTATATTTTCACTCATGAAGTGTCACTCTCATCTCTGTATGCGTGTGGCCCCCCTAATTAAAACCAGACCCCAAGCTGTGTTTAAGCAGTGATGAAAATAGTCCCCACTATATACAGGATTCTTGGGACCGAGAATAATTCAGGAAACCAAACATGTGTGTGAAGATGAATGAACAAGGATATTCATCGCCTCATTACTTAGAAGGAAGAAAACTGGAGGCGTCCTAAACTTTTGGCAATACGGAAACAGTTAAATAGCTTATAGTATATTTGTACGATACATTATAGCCGTTTAGAATTATTGATCCTGAGGAATGTTTAATGGCATGGGAAACTGTTCATAGAATCATATTCAATGGAAAAAGCAGTAGAAAAATATACACAATACAATTCCAATTTGGCAAAAAAAAAAAAAGGGAAAAATGTATTTATATATATGCGTGTGTGTGTGCCTTTATACACACATGTATGCTCTTATATGTGTCTATAAGGAAATACTCTTAAAATGTTAACTGTATTTTTGTCTCTGTAGTGGGATTGTGGACATATTTATTTATTATTTATATGTTTCCTAATCGTCTAAATTTTCTGCAAAGAGTCTCTATCATTTTTATGATTGGAAAAACAAATCATCATAAAAGATATGAAACCCCTATTCTGCCAGGGATCAGATTCTCTTCTCTTAATATGCGCTGAAAATAACAGGTATCACCCTGAGGCTCAAGTGTCTCTGAAATATACTACCGTCAGACTTCCTTCCTGCTCCCCATTCTAGGGAAAACCTAAATGAAGACAATAGGAGAAGAATCAGACAGGGCTGATTCCCATCCAGATGGCGCCTTGAGGGCACAGAGGGAGGACAGAGGCCACATACCTTTTTCCACTGGACTTTTAAGTTTCACACACTGGGTACCTTTCTCTCACTTACCTGGATGCCCAAGATGCTGTATTCATGTTCTTCTCCTGTGGAGTCCACCCGCGCAGCCCTCTGGCTAACGTTACCTGCACGTAACAAGTGATCCTGAGAAAAAGTTACAGCGCAAAAGCAACTTGGCGGTGCTGCAAGTTTCATTAATATTCTTGGGGGAAAAGGAACTTGTTCTGCAATTCACTGAAGCCTGTGGTCTTTCAGGAGGGCTGACTAGAATTTGGTCACTTGAAAAGCTTTCTGCAGCTCTGCATCTCTACCCCAAAATCACGTACCAGCCCCTGGCAAACATCTGTGCCCCAAGGAATGATCTAGTGGCCACCCACATGGACTTGGCTTGTCACTTTGATTGATCCCAACTGGCTACTTGGAGACGGAAAAGGGGGTGTTCCATAGCTGGGCTGTGGCCATTACCAGTGATTCATGTTCACTGTCATGAAGCAGGATTGGATACTGCAGAGTGATAGCTGCATGCATGGTAAGGAGAATCCAGGTCAAACTCCACTGGAAGTGATGTATTACCTGGGATGGAGAAGTAGGGATCGGCAACATGAAACAAAGACGCAGAGCAAACAAAAACCAAACCAACAAACAAAAAGCTTTTTGTATTGTAATGTAAGCAGCCAATCTGTCTTTATTCACAGACAACATGATCATCTATACATAAAATTCAATGAAACGGACAAAAAGCTACTAAACTAATACATGCAGGATACAAGCTCAATATATAAAAATCAATTGTGTTTCTATATATTAGCCATGAGCAATCAAAAGTGAAATTAAAAACGCATCCTTTAAAACATCATCAAAAAATATGAAATACATCAGGATAAATCTGACAAAATAAGTGCGAGAAGTTTATACTGAAAACTGCTTGCTGAGAGAAATTAAAGAAGACCTAAGTAAATGGAGAGGTATATTGTTAAGAGGTCAACTTTCCCCAAATTGAGCTATAGATTTAACACAATCCCAAGAAAAATCCCAGCAGATGTTTTTATAGAAATTGACAGATTCTAAAATTCTACAGAAATACTGAGGACCTAGAGTAGCCAAAACAACTTTGAGGAAGAAGAACAAAGTCAGAGAGCTACCTGATATCAAGATTTATTATAAAACCGCACTTGTCAAGACAGTGTGGTATTGACAACCAGATAGACAAATAGATCAATGGAACAGAATGGAGTCCAGAAGTAAGCCCATCTGTACACAGAAAATTGATTTTCAACAAAGGTGCAAAGGCAATTCAGTGGGAAAAGAATAGTCCTTACAACAAATGGTTCTGGAACAATTGGACATCCATATGCAAAACAACTTCAATCCATTCCTTATGCCATGTGTAAAATTTTACTCCAAATGGATCACAGAGCTAATTGTAATATCCAAAACTATAGAATTTCCAAAAAACAGCGTAAGAGAAAATTTTTGCAAACACGGGTTAATAATCCTACAGTGAATAACTTTATACATAGTATTTTGTATTGTTGGGTGTGTGTCTCAAGGGTCAATTCCTAGAAGTAGTATTGCTGGATTGAAGGGTAACCAGCTATGTAGTTTTGTTAGGTATTTTGCTAAATTCCCCACCGTAGACGTCGTACCATTTTGCATTCCCACCAGCAATGTATCCGAATAACTCACTTGGATTTTTCTGTTAATGCAGATGGCTGGGCTTCACCCTCAGAAACTTATTTTCAAACAGTTTGGGGTGAGGCCAAATCATCAGTAGTTATTAAAAACTCGCGGGTGATTTTGTTCCACAACCAAAATTGAACACAAAGGACTTAAGTCCAGTGTGCAGAAGAGGCAGAGGAGGAAAAGGAGACCTTGGAGAGGAGACAGAGATGATACACACACAGAGAAATGATGGAAAAAGAGAGAGCAGCGTGTCTGAGAAGACCAAGGACAAGAATAGACAAGAATAGTCAGGAGCACCAAATATCCGTGACATTGTGATTTATAATAAGAAATATACATTTGGTCTCAGTCCCAGTTTCTGGCACAGAGCACTTAAAACACTTGGAATTGCCTAAGAGATGAGAGCTACAAAGGTGTCTTTCATTATGTTAATGAGGTGACTTTTGGAAAGCACCTAAGGCTGGGGGCTGGTTGCCAAGGGAATCAACCAAGTGATTTTAGAGGGTCGGAACCTTCAGTCCCACCCACAACCTCCAGGGAGAGGGGAGCGGCTAAAGATTGAGTTCAGTCATCAATGGCCGGTGATGTAATCAATTATGCCTTGCCTGTGTAATATAGCCTCCATAAAAACCCAAAAGTGCAGAGTTCAGAGAGATCCTGGGTTGGATGTGGGGAGAGCAGGGCGCTCAGAGAGAGCATAGAAGCTCTGCATCCTTTCCCCGCACCTGGCCCTGTGCATCTCTTCCGTCTGGCTGCTCCTGAGTTATATCCTTTTAAAACAAACCAGTAATCTAGTAAGGAAAATGTTTCTTTGAGTTCTCTGAGCCGCTGCACAAATTAGTTACACCCAAGGAGGGAGTCACTGGAACTTCCTATCTGCGGCCTGTTGGTCGAAGCCCAGGTGATAACCTGGGTTTGTAATTGGTGTCTGAAGGGAGTTGAGGAGCAGTCCTGTGGGGCTGAGCCCTTAACTGTGGAATCTGATGCTATTTCCAGGTAAGTAGGTCAGAATCGAGTTAAAACGAAGGACACCCAGCCGGTGTCCAAGAATTGCTTGGTGGTGTTGGTGGGGGAAAGCCCATGCATTAGTATTGGGTGCAGAGTCTTAATGTCACTGAGAAGTTAAGAAGAACGGGCATAAAAAAATTGTCCATGGGATCTAATCTCATGCGGGCTATTATGGGTTTTATAAAACTTGTCCTCGTGGGGGGATGGGGACGGGAGCCAGGTTGAAATGAGTTGAGGATTGCGTGGGAGGTTAGCCAATCGAGATAGTAAGATCAGAAAACTAATAGAATCTAGGGGTGAGAGCATCTTTTTAATAGAAGGGAACTTTAAAAACAAAATGTTTACAAGGGGAGGCAACTGATGAGCTTGAGAAGAAGACACTGGCTATTCAGGAGAAATAAAAGACAATCTATAGTATAATGTTCCCAAGAAAGAGGAAGAGGATGGGGTCTAAGACACACTTGAGTTGGTTTTCATGAGGAAAAGAAACAGCTCCTTGATGTAACAGGCAAGAAGGAAGACCAGACAGGTACAAACGCAGTTAGGTTGGTCTGGTATATAGCAGGATTTTCGAGGGTTTGATAGCAGGATTGCTGAGGGATTCTTATTTAATAGTGTCTGTTCTCTGTGAGATACAAAATAAGGGGGTCTGCTGAGAGATTCTGGGGAGGTGGGGAAGCTGGGCAGTCGAGGAGGCTGGAGAAGGTTTGGATTAGCCCCTACAGAGAGTCAGACTACGAGCTGACCAGAGACATCTGAAAGATTGTCCGGCATTTAAGGTTAATGATCATGAATATACGATGGTACAATCCGCCCTGTTGTGTTTTTCTCCAGCTGCTCAAACACAGGAAGAGAGAAAGTGTAGAGTGGATTTCTCTGGGATTGGAGGTCAGTCAGGTGGGGTATGACAAAAGCCCAAAGGGGCAGGGAGCTTAGGGCATTGGCAGTAGGGTCGCTGAAATGGTGGCCCTGACATCTAAGCGGGATAGATAGCAACGTGAAAGAAGGAGAGGACAGAAGGAGAGGGAAGATGGAAGATAAAGGAGCTGGAGGTCACAATGAGATCAAGCATGATTTTAGTGGTTTTCATTAAAAAGCTGAGCTGGAAAAGGTGAAAGTTGTGGTCAGAAAAGGGACCCTTGCATTAACGATATTGGAGGTGATGGTAAGATCCAGGGCGACGACAAGTCACGGAAGTCCCTGGAGAGAAGATTAAAGACCAAAAACGTCAATGTGTTAGATAAGTATGTTTGATACGTGAAATTTGTTTTCGCTGCCCTTTTCTTTAGTCATTTGGAAAGTATGCATCCTGTTTTTATCTCAACTAGTTCTTATTTTGAGGTTTAAAAACTACATCCCGGAACATATATTTCACCAGTTATCTTTATTAAGAATAAAATAATATCCCCCTGGGGAACAATGAGGAAATTCTATTTTCTTCTATCATTCTATCTCTTGGCTTTTGTTTTTGTATGACAACACGTTAGACCCGAATTATTATTATAATTAGAACATGGTCCTTTTCCAAGAGTTGCTTGTCACACTTCCATTGTGCTTTGTAATCAAATATATAAAGCAATCATTGGAACTGAATTTTCTCTGGGCCTGTTTCAGGGGTCACTGCCATGACTATCACATTCTAGAGTTCTGTATTTTGATTTATTTCACCTTCAGCTAAACCAAGTCTTCGAGTAACTTTGTTCAGGTTCTAAGGGTGAGCTGCACATCTAAGAACGTTCAGTGGTTCAGTTATTATATACATACATAATATTATTATATTATTATATATCTAATATATTGAATATAGTTCCCTGTGCTATACAGTAGGTCCTTGCTGTTTATCTGTTTCATATACAGTAGTGTATATCTGTTAATCCCAAATTCCCAGTTCATCCCTCCTGCGGTCCTTTTGGTAACCATATGTTTGTTTTCTATGCCTGTGAGTCTGTTTCTGCTTTGTAAATAAGTTCATGTGTATCATTCTATTGATACTTTAATATATTGGCTTTTAAAGTCTCTATGTAGAAACATCTTAAAAATATGTCACACTTTGGGTCATCCCTTTGCACAACTTACACAGTGCCCAGCGCCTGGGAAATGATCAATACACATGTGTTAAACAGAGTTATCGTATTAACTGTGGAAAAATTAAAGAGGAGGAATAGTCCCTCCTCGTATCCTAGACAGTTCTGCATTTTTAGAAGGAATTGATGGAATTTGTAGGAGACATTGAGTTGGAGGAACAAAATTTTTAAAAGGCAAAACATTGAGGTTTATTGAAATAAAAATATCCATTCCCCTATTCCTTTTTTTTTTTTTTTTTTGGTACCCCAGGTGGCACTAGAACCCACCATTCCCCTATTTCTTATTGAGAAGAGTATCCTTGTATTCAATTCTGAAGTTGAGAATTCAGGGAAAAAGGGGAATGAGTTTGAGGGGTTTTAAGGTCAGGAAACAGCTCAGGAGACACGCCTCCACTGCTGTCCACACAGCTCAGAGCAAGTTAACATCCCTGGATCTTTATTTCTTTATCTCTAAGTGAGGAATAACAATACCTGGATGAAAGAATGTTGGAATTTCTAATGGGATTGTGGATAAGTGTAAGAAATGGTGCACGTGTCTGGGCGCCCCCAGCACTGGCCCAGCAGCTCTGGGGACACCAGCCTCTAGGACCACCGTCTCCATCCGCATCCTCCATGGCTTGGGACTCAGGGCATCGTCTCCTGGGCTCTGCTGGTTCCTCTCTCTTCTCACGACAGACCTGACATACCAACCACGAAGCTCTTTCTCGCAGACACTCCAGCACACCCGTCCCTGCTGGGGACCCCTGGTAGCCTCAGCCCCTGCTGACCCAGGGATGCATTGGCGCCATGGCCATCTGTTTGCAATGCTCTGTCACTGGCAGAGTGACCCCAAGACTCAGACCACCCTGTTCGTGCCCACTTCTCTCACCCAATCTGTGAAAATACAAGCATCCCTGTTCTCCAACAAGCCATCTCTGAGCAGAGGACCCAACGAGATGGGGAAGTCCTCTCTGGATGTGCAGAATGACTTTTCAGGCATGGAGAGAATAAACCTATGTGACCTAGAGATCACCATGTCCATTAATGTCACATCAAGTCCAAACTCAACACAACTGCTTTGTTACTTGACCGCTATCAAAACAGCAGTATTTTATTGTCAATTACTAAAGTAATATAACATTACAAAACATTTGGAATAAAGAGAATAAAAATACTACAAGTTTCAAAAAACAAACAAAACAAAACAAAAGGCAGTTATGAAATCATCGACTCCCTGGCAGTGGTCCTTTAAGAGACATTTCCAAAAATAACCAGAGTAAGCAAGGAATCCAGAAAACGGTGGTCTCTTTGCCCTCTGGCCTTCCCAGGAGACATTCTCAAATGCCTCTACTGTTGCCTTATGCCCCCAAGGGTAGGGCTATTTATTGCACCCCACACTCAAATAGAGGTTCAATTAAAAATCAGGATCTGGAAGCAACCACCTGTGTTCTTGTCAGACACATTGTAAATTGCATAAAAACTATTTTGGTACAACTTACAACGTTGGAAATAAAAACACACTCGTGGGGCAATTTGTCTGCTGTGGCACTAGGAAGTCTGGATGCCTGGGATCCTGGTCAGAAGCTGGAAAGTGGGCAATAAAGGGGATACATTTGCGGATAGAACACATGTAGCAGTGACCACCAACAGCTAGGTGTGGGTGGAGAAACGCATTCTCCCTCCTCTGGGTACTGTGTCAGGATGAAATGGATAGTATATTTAAACTATTTAGCACAGAGCCTGACACATTGTATTTTAGTAGGAGTGGGGAGAGGGGTTGGGGCCATGCTGACATTTGTAGTAATAATAGAAGTCATCCTCATGGCAGTCCTAATAGTAACGTCCTGAACTGGAGTCAGGAAAACGTAGAGCCATAGCTCTACCACGAATAATCTGTCCAATTCCTCTTCCCAGCCTCCAGGAAGGCTCAATAAAGACACAGAAAAGCAGATCAAAAGCAGGGTAAGGTGCTCATTACTAGCAATCCAGCAATATCTGGAAGCAGCCAGAAGTAGGCAGAACCAAAGGGAAAAGTTCGATTTCAGGACCTATGGGTGGAGAAAGATGAACCCACTGTCTAGTTACTGGTCCCCTTTAAAGTTTCCCTCAGGGAAGAATAGACAAGAAAGTTCTCAAAGAGAAGATGCTAGGTTTTCCAGCTATTCATTAAACACATGTTACAGAAATTGAAATTTAAATGATGTGGTCTCTGGACAGCAGTAGACAGGCAGATAAATGAAATTAAGTGGGAAGTCTAGAAATATATCCAAAGACATTTGGGAAGTTAGTATCTGATAAAGGTGGCACTTTAGATCACTGAGGAAAGAAAGGTTATAAAATAAGTCATGCTGGGAAAAAATGAGTCGCCATCTGGAAAAAGAAGTAAATGCAGGTGTCTAACTCATACCTTATCATAAAAGTAAATTACAGATGAACAAACATTTGAAATATGTGAAATGAATTCATAAAAGTACTAAAATAAAAAGGAGACTCTTTTTTTTCATAGAATGAATAAGCTCTTCCTAGAAATATCACATAAAACCCAGAAGCCATTAAAAAATTATTAGTAAACTTGACTACCCCAAGAAAAGCCTGAATGACAAAATATCAAAACAAAACAGAAACATAGAAAGCCTAAAGAAAAATGTCAAACTAGGAAAAACATATTTGCAGGTCAGAGCACAGGGAGCTAAGTCGTAGGATATATAAAAAGTTCTGGCAAATCAATAAAAAAAAATTTGCGAACACGTAAACAGACTCTTCACAGAATACAAAATAAAGATGCTCTGAAATATACAGAAGAAGCTTAATGTCACTTATGATAAGAGAACTAAAATTATGAGATGCCATTTTTATACCTCTCAGATTGGCCATTGGAAACAAATTTAAAGACATTTGATTAAGTAATAAAAAAAAGATATATAGTTAAGTAATAAAAGTAATAATGGAATATAAAATATTGCCACTTATAGGGAAACACACATTGATAGGCTTGTAAATTCATAAAATATTCTTGAAAGTATTAACAAGAAATGGGTGCCTTTGGCTGTCTCTCAGAAGCGGAAATGGATGGTATGTAGGGGGCAGAGAAGAAGAAAGACATACTTTTCATTCTATGCTCTTTTGTACCTTTGGGATGTTGTATGTGTGTGTAATGCCTATTTGTAAAATTCAGTAAAATAATATGTAAATCAGAGGGAGGGAGCTGAAAACAAAACCTTCCACCAATCCTGTCCCATCTAGTCTCAAGCCAATTTCTTTTAATTCCTCAGAAGGGTTACGTCTCTACATCTGCGCATTCTGGTCCTTTTTCCAGAATACCCACTGTTCTCCCCACTCCCCACCATCAGTCACTCTCGTACCTCACTCCCTCCACCCCCATCCCTTCCCCACCTCCCCTGTCTGCTCTGTGCCACAGGGGTCTGACCCCTATGGCTGCATCTTCAGACCCCGTGGTCCTTGGGTTTCCCACTGGTCCTATCAATGGAAAACACTGCCAGAGACTGAAAGGTAAAAGATGAGAGATCTTCGGATATTTTTTCCCCATCCTTCCCTGTATGGGTGTCATGGTTCTAGAAGAGCCTGTATCCTTCCTTCTAGGGCAGTTTCTTAACCTAGGATCTATGGACCCCCACCAAGAGAAACATGAGTAGAATTCTCAAGGCTTGTGATCTTGGAAGGGAAAAAAATTACACCATTTTTTTCATTAACTTTGAACTGAAATTTAGCATTTCCTTCAGTTCTGAGTTTAGGTAACTGACCTTAGTCATATTAGCGAGTAATATTGTTTAGTAATCTTAGTGCTGTGATTCTGCCACCCATCTAAATTAAATATATTTTTGTAGTTTATTACAGTGGTTGCAAATATCTCCAAATATTGCTAATTGTCTTCACAACCTTCAGATTATGGTGTTATTACTATGCCTCAATTTTATTTAACGCGGTAGTAACGAGGCTTACAATGAAGATATGACAAATATGGTTTCTAAAATATTTTTAATAATTTTATTTCAGTATAATAGGTTTTCTTTGTAATTAGGATTATTCTGAGGAGGGATCATCAGTTTCACCAGGCCACCTAAGGGGTACATGACGCAAAAAGGTTAAGAACTTCTGCCTAAAAGATCTGAATAGACGTTTCTCCAAAGAAGATATACAAATGGCCAATACGCTCACACACGCACACAACCTTGCCATTATATGTCACTAGGGAAATGCAAATTAAAACCACAATGAGATACGACCTCTTGCTCCGTGTAATCAAAAAGTTAGATAATAAGATGTGTTATCAAGGATGTAAAGAAATTGGCATCCTCTCACATTTCTGCTGGGAATGTAGAATGGTGTGGTTGCTTTGGGAAACAGCTTAATAGTTCCTCAAAAGGTTAAGCACAGAGTTATCATATGAACCAGAAATTCTTCTCCTAGTTATATCCCCAGAAAAAATGAAAACTTATGGCCACACAGGTCCTTGCACATAAATGTGCATAACATCTTTACTCATACCAGCCCATGGAATATTATTTGACAATAAAAAGGAATGATGGTTGCACAACAATGTGAATGTGTGTGATGCTACTGAATTACATATTTTTAAATGGTTAGTATGGTAAATTCTGTGTTATGTGTATTGTCCCACAATTAAAAATATTTTTTAAAAATTAGTATAATCAAAATCAGCTTTTTTTCCCAGGGAACTATGTTCAATATCCTGTGATAAACCATAATGGAAAAGAATATGAAAAAGAATGTATATATATATATGTATAATTGAATCACTTTGCTGTACAGTAGAAATTAACACAACATCAACTATACTTCAATAAAATACATTTTTAAAAAAATCAGCTTTTCAAAAATTAGCCTGATTCCTTAACCTGGGCTATCTGGATCCAGTCTAGAGGTTAGTTCAATATTTCCTGCCCATCTTCCTTTTTACCACTGGGAAAGGAGAGGAAATGAAAACAACATGCCTACTTCGCCCCCTACCCTTCTTCATTAAATATTCCCGGAATTCTTGGTTTTAGGGGTCTTCAGAATTTATCTCCCATGGGTTCTGAAGGCCAGGACTTTCCAACATCATAGCTAAATGTATTTGGTAGTGTGAAGAAAGGTCTGAAGTTTAATTCTGAGACCCCAAGCAAAACTTGTAAAATAGACTTCCAATTCTGTCCACAAGGTAATTAGAATGTAACTGTGATACATGCAAGATGAGTTACTTGGAACTCAGTTTTCACCTGGACTTTTGTTTTATTTATTTATTTTAAAATATTTATTTATTTGTCTGGTTGCACTGGGTCTTAGTTGCTGCAGGCGGGCTCCTTAGTTGTGGCATGCAAACTCTTAGTTGCGGCATGCACGTGGGATCTAGTTCCCTGAACAGGGATCAAACCTGTGCCCCCTGCATCGAGAGCACAGAGTCTTAACCACAGCACCACCAGGGAAGTCCCTCACCTGGACTTTTAGACAAAAGGACAAAAGCCAGAGGGAATCGTGGCAAAGCTGTGTTGAACATATTATTATTCAAATTTTATTATTCTTGATTTAAAAATTATTTATTCTCAATGAATAGGTGAGGAAACCAAGTCACAAAGAAGTTAAGGAAACTACCTCAAATCACACAGCCTAATAAGTGGCAGAGCTAGGATTTGAACCCAGGTAGTTTGGTTGTAGAATTTGTGCTCTAAACCACAGTGACACAAAGTAGCTAGACTTCAAACATTTTTATTCTGGTCTGTGAGAAGATAAGGTGTTGATATCAGATTGTAAGTCTATTCAGTGCTTCCTTCATTGACAAAGTCTTGCTATGAAACCGTATCAGCTGAGCTAAACAGTGTGCTTCATTTTCTAGCTGATTTACATTCTGGTGCAGGCTCTGGATCCCCTTGGGAACTAATAGCAAACAGTTCTAGACCAACACTCGTTGGCAGGTCACGAGCAAGTAGCACTGCTGAACCACTATGCTATGCTGCCTTCCAAGCTACCTCTCCTGTAAGAACCAGCATCCACCTTTCTTCTGTAAGACCAGGATTGTTAGCCAGAGATGTTAGGAGAACTCAGTACAGGTCAAACACTATCAAAGGGTACCCCGGTTACAAAGAAAATCTTAAAAGCATGAAAGGACTTCCAAGTCCCATCTCACCCACCCAAGCAGCATTTGATATCTGTAAGATATAGATGCCCCCATAGGAACAAATCCTTTCCAGACGGATGTACAAAAAGGCATCTTCCAGAGTGACAGCTGGAGCCCTTTGTAATTTAGCTTAGCTTTGAACCCACTCTTGTAGGATGCAAAATAAGCCAAATTATGGTTACTATCTCAGAAAGAGATAAGACTTCAAGATTTGTCTTTTCTTTCATATGGATGACCTGCAGCTATAGCCGGAGAAGAGTGCTCAATTACAAAGCACACTTGAAATAGAATCCTGTTTCAATCGGTCAATTAGTATGGAATTTGGACTGGATAAGTGCAATTTCATGTGCCCAATGTGGAAATGTAAAGAACTGCAAACACATGCAACACTTTGATGCAACTGAAAATTGGGACCTGAAGTTCCCAGCGTCTTATAAAGGTAGAAACTGCAACAATTTCCCTAGGGAAGCACCAGAAAAATCCAGTAAGTCGTCATGAAATCTTGTAAAGAATCAGGCTAATTCTGAAGATTCAACTCCCCCGCTCCCAGTATATGCTGAGAGAGTACAGTTTAGTGGCCAGGTGTGGGCTCCAGGTTAATTTCTGGCTCTGCTGCTTATAGATCTGTGAGCAATACACTACTTACCTCTTGTGCTTCTGTTTCTTTATCTGCAGTGATGTCTGCCTAATAAAGATCTGATGAGGATTAGCTAAAATGCCAAGCAGAGGACCTACAACAGGGTAAGCACTCCGTTAGGGCTGACCCTTATTATCAGTGCATAGATCACTCCCATTTTAGCTTTGGCACTTTAAATTTGGGCAAGTGTGCAGCTATTGGAAGCCTCCATTTCTTCATGGTAAAATGGTGGTAATGGAATCTTCCATCCTCCAGCTCCCATTGGGTTGTTAAAGGATTAAAAGAGACAATACAAGTAACCTCCATTATAATACAATACCTGGCATTTAACAAGAGCTTGATACGTGGTAACTGTAAATAACCGTTACAACTACTACCACCATCTCCACCATCACCACCATCACTATCATCACCATCATCACCACCACCTCCATCTCCACCACCATCACCAACAACATCACTAGCACGTGATTACACAATCATTATTTTGTTATTATCACAAAGCCTAATATCTGCCATGTGGACAGCCCTTATTCTCATAACAGCAGTTCGCTTCCCCTCTACTCCCTTCCGGGCTCAACTTTCTGCAGATTATTTGAGAGAAAGAGATTCTTGTCTTACATCCATTGTCCTGCAGATCCTTGTTGCTCTCTGCTGCACTCAACATGCACATGTAGGGGGGGGGTCACAAGAGGGGCCCCCAGGCAACACTGTGTCCTCCCCAAGGCTCTGCTTATGGGTCTGTGCTTATCTCTACCTTTCACCATGAATGCCACTCTCAGGCATCTAGTTTCCTAATGCAGCATGAGGCACTAGAAAAAGCATGGTCTTTAAAGTCAGGCCAGGGTTCAAACCTTGACCTTGACTCTGGCTATATGACCTCAGGCAAGTCGATTTACCATCCTGACTTTCGGGTTCTTCATTAGTAAAAATGTGGTTTATAATATTTACTCCACAGGAGGTAGGAGTCGTGAGGAACAGATGAGGTCGTGAATATAAGGTTCTCAGGACACCATTTAGCATCAAGTAGGTGTTGAATAAATGACAGTTTCACTCCTTCCTTTCCTGTCTCTGTTACTTGCCCAGTGCATGAAGCCATGAAAACTTTAAGAAATGTCAGAACCACCTGGAGATCTTGTTAAGATCTGGATTTCCATGTCCCACTCCCCAGAATTTCCAAGCGGACAGGCCTGGGGTGAACCCTGAGAATCTGCCTTTCTAACAAGTGCTCCCCCAGGATACTGTCTCTGTAGGTCCCGGGACCACACGTGGAAAAACACTGCTGTAAAGGAACACTGCAAAAAGAAAAAAGTACTAACTGAATGTTGAAGATAAAGCACGATTACACATCCATAAATTTTGTATTTTAAAAAATATATGAGACATTCAACCCACCAGCTTTTTTTTTTAAAGAAAGAAAAGGTAATAAAACATCTCAATAAATGACACAAAGAGTTGTTGAACCTCAGAGCTTAGCACCACGTCTAGTGCAAAATCGGTACCAGCGTGTTGAATGGATGAATGAATGAATTCCAGCTCTGCCACTGACAAGCTATGTGACCTGGGGCAAGTTTTCTCATCCATCACATAAAATAAAAATACCTACCTTAGAGCCCTGCTTTGAGAACCAAAATTTAAAAAGGATCTATAAAAGCATCAAGTATATAGTCCCTAGTACTTGATAGGCACTCAATAAATTGTGTTCTGTCGCTCTGCCAGCTTTTCTACTCTGATGTTTACACACAGCCCTGCTCACATGTACCTGGGAAATACTGAGAACCCTGGAATCCATCTTGAATGAAGTGGAATGTCAGAAAATGAACAATTCACTGAAGTCTTGCAGTAACAGTCAACCAATCAACCAACCAACTGATGGGTCTGGGAAGCCCACCCACACACCTCCTCCCAGGGCTACCCTTTCATCCACACCTCCAAGCAGGTGGAAACCTCACCTGCTTTTCCCAGACACCAGGCCTCCTTTCCAAGGACCGCTAAATCAAAGGCAAGGTGAAAATCACTGTCATTAAATGAGGGAAGAAAAAATACTTGGACTGAGGTTCTTTCAGGGGAGAACAATATTAAAATATTCCCTGAAATGTTTCCATGCTATTAATAAAAGGAAGAAACTCCCTCACCATCTTTATTACCAAAGCAAACTCCCTTTAATCTATTCCTTTGTTCATTTCTGATTTTCAGCAATTCACATCTCCCCAACGAAATCTAATTTCCATAAATGCTTTACAGAATTCAAAGAGGGCAGATCGTTGAATCTTCCTAATAGGATTAATAAATGCTGAGAGGGTGTAACACAAAATTAATGGGGAAATTTAATAATTCTCCTATTGGAATTTCCTTTGCATTTAGTTCCCCGGGGGAAGAATGTTAGTATGTACTTCCTGTAGACGACACTGTTTAATGGAAACTTTGCAGAAATGAGAATTAGGCCTTTGGTGAGCTGGGATCTTTAATTTAATTTGTTTTTACTGCCAGAACATGGGGAGTGACTCATAGCGTATCGCACCAGCAGGCAGCCTGTTAGAATTCAGTTTTGTTGTGATCACTAGGGTGATGACTTCTCCAGGGCCCGGTGTTGGGAGAACAGCATGGTGTAGTTATTCCAGGAATCGTAAGTGTCATTAATAAAGTCCTAGAGGAGCAGTCGCATGGCAGAGCGGCCTTATAAACATGGGAGGCCAGTCACTCTTCACATACTTATGGGGAGGTACCTGTAACGTTCTGGGGGAGGGGAGCAGAGACAAGAAGGGGGCATGGGAACCCTTGCTTTTATTTGGATTTTTTTCCCCTTAAAGTCAGTCTCCAGTTTAAAACAAAATAAAAACCCTTTGTTGCTAATTCTTGGTTTGCTTTCCCCATTTTGACTCTGTTGCTCCCACCTCTGCCATGGGTAGCCGTCTACCTAGAGAGAACCCAAGAAGGTAGGGCTTGAAAGGAAAATGCTTCTCCTAGGTATACATATGCACCCGAGGAACTGAAAACAGGGAATGGACCAGATATTCTCGTGTGCCAATGTTCATAACAGCATTTACAATAGAAAAAAGGGGAAACATCTCAAGTATCCATCGACGGACGAATGGATAAACAAAACGGGGTGGATTCGTGCCGTGGAGTATTACTCAGCCGTAAAAAGGAATGAAGCTCTGACACCTGCTCCCACATGGATGAACCTTGAAGACATTGTGCCCGGTGAAATAAACCAGACACACAGGGACAGGTATTATATGATTCCACTCATATGAGGTCCCCAGAATAGGCAAGTTCATCAGACAAAGAGTAGAATGGAAGTTACCAGGCATTGGGAGGGAGACAGAATGGGGAGTTAGCCCTTAATGGTCACAGAGTTTCTGTTGGAGGGGGCTGAAAATCTTTTGGAACTAGATAGTGGTGACAGTTGCACAACATTGTGAATATAATTAACACAGCTGAATTAGACTCCTAAAAATGGTTAAAATGGTCAGTTTTGGGGCTTTCCTGGTGGCCCAGTGGTTGAGACTCTGCCTTTCAATGCAGGGGGTGTGGGTTCGATCCCTGGTCGGGGAGCTAAGATCCCACATGCCTCGTGGCCAAAGAGCCAACACACAAAACAGAGGCAATACTGTAACAAATTCAATAACGACTTTAAAAGGGGTCCACATCACAAAAAATCTTTTTTAAAAATGGTCAATTTTATGTTATGTATTATGTTATATATTTTATGACAATAAAAAAATACCCCCCAAAATAAGGGAAACTGGACTTCAGGAATCTTTCTTCTACTTTTCCCTCTCTCCTTTCTACCCTACCCTGTTTCTCCCCTCCTCTCCAATGTGTCTCTCACCGTCCCACACTGTCCTTAAATAAGGGGAGGGGAGGGGAAGTGCCTGCTCATAGTATATGCTCAATAAATGGTCTTTCCTCCCATCCATGACTCTGTGGGGGGGTGAGAGTGGGGTGGCACAGGTTTGCTATCTGTTCCTTCTTCTGTCTTGTTGATTTTATTTTTTTCATTCAAATAAAGGTGTTTAAAATTACTTTCACTGACGGGGAGCCTGGTTCTTCCAGAACCCATTCTTGGCCTACACTGAGATGTACTCACGACACACTCAGTGTTGGGAGCAGGTTTTTAAAATAGCCACTTGTCAAGAGGATAATTTTATTATATTTAGAATTCAGTTCATAAGAAACAGCAGCAGAAAGCCAAGAGAAAAGCAACTCATTTCATCCCCAGCCCCAAAGACGGATCAATTGTCTGATTGGCAGTTATCACCACAGGGGTCCCGAGACTGAAATGGGGCCTCCACCTGCCTCATGCAGACACCTGTCACAGAGATACAAGTTTCTGTAGCTCTTAAGCTTGAGGCGTTAGTGTAAAACGTTAGCAACGAAAACTAGGGTTTTCCCCGCACATTTGCAAAAAGCAGCATCAGATAAACTCTCACACCTAAGAGAGAGAGTTAAATCCCAGAAACGAAGGATTTTGATCTGCACATTGAGAGCTGTGAAGTTTTTCCCCTAGATTCAAGATTATAATACAATTTGTGCGTACAATTAGGATTAGAAAGGCACCAAATTGTACCTAGATGCTTTTTTGATAGTTTACTCTCAATTTTCTTACAGGGAGGAAATAATCCTAAAATACAGGTTTGAATGGAGTTATTTTTACCTGCCTCTTCCCCACCCCCAAAATTCAAAGCAGATCATAACATAATTTGGATGGAGGGATAGACTCGGCAGATTTTTTCTTTTCTTTCTTTTCCCAGTTTGGCGTGCCTATTTTCTTCCACGATGCAAAAGCATTCCTATGATGTATAATATGTTATTGAATGTCGCTAAGACGAGCTGTACTTAATAAAAGGTTCTATTTACAACTGTAGACTCGCAGTGAAAAAGCCAGCTCTGATCTGTTTGTCAGATCATCATGCAATGCTGATTATTTAACCACTGACAAATGGCGTGGCTCCATCTTATTCCTGGTAGTAGTTTGTGCCTAAATTTTAAGGAAATGAACCAAGAGTTTCTCGGGCAATGAGTTTAGGAGAGGGCACCCATAAAATAAGGACAGCAAACACATACGTCGCTGTTTTTACAGGGCTGACTTAAGACCTTTAGAGAGCCTAGACTCTTAAAAAGGTTACGAAGCCTCCATCCCTTTGTGATTCAAAATACAATAAAAACAATAGTAAACTGCACTTACTGCTATTATTATTGAGGCAGATTGTTTGCATTGCTTGGGCTTTCCCGGGATTAAATGGCACACTTTGGAAGCCCACATCACCGCTAAGGCCACCCAGGCGCTAAAATGCGGGGCCGTGGTTCCCACTGCTAAGCCTGCCTTGAAAGAAAGCACTACACCAGGGGCGATTGATCCAGTATTTCAATCATCTCACATGACTAACTGGATCAACCATTTTAATGGAGCTGTCTTATCCGTCCAAGCAGCCACTCAATTAAATCTAACCATCAGCTTAACTGAACCCCCCGCCCCGCCCCCATGGAACAGACCAAATATCTGAACACAGGGAATTCACAGGTTGTTTTCACGTCACGTACACATGGCCTTAATGACGGAGTTGGACTCGTGCCACTGCTGAGTTCATCGACTATACAGCAATCGCTCCCTGATATGTGGTCCCCCCACCTCCTTTCAAACAAAATAGCATCAGCTCAGAATCCATCGGTCCAGTGGCCAAAGGGTGCCTTGGCCTCAGGCTCCCAGCTTCTGAAATGTCTTTGTACAGATTCTGCCAAGATGTACTTTAGAGGATAGACACCTACCTACTCAGTAAATTATAGCTCCTACAAGCACTTACATGTATATCCGAGCTTGGCAATGTGACGATACATTCCAGAAAATTCACAGCACCCTCAAGTAGAAATACACCAGCCTGTTTTTCCCGTAAGTATACTTGCCTGAGTCCTCGTTTTTTATTCCCAAACTATGGTCACCTCAGTACAGAAAGGATCCAAGTCTCCGGTGTCTTTAGTAGTCCCCTCCTGGGCACATATGAGGTCCCAAGTGCCCATTAAAGGGGGTTATAGGGCTCTCATGAACGGCTGGAGTGTATAAATTGATATAACTTCTACAGCTGGCAATTGAGTGAAATCTTTCAAAATCACAAACACATATACCCTTTGTCCAGAGAGTTCACACTTCCCAGAATTTGTCCCACAGATACACCCACTCTCAGATTTATGGCATCACCTAGATATGTGATTAGTCATTACAGCTTTGTTCAACCAGCAGAAGTTTGGAAACTACCTAAATGTCCATCCATAGGCGACTGGTAAAATACATTTTTGTAAATCTATACAATATGCAGCCACGACAAACGTGGAAACTTTGTATGGATTGATAAGGAACAGTCTCCCAGATGTTATATGAATTTTTTAAAAGTCAAGGTGAAAGCAATATATATAGCTTGCTTCCATTCATTTACTTTTTCAAATTTTTCAAATTTTTTGTTTTTATTTTAATTTTTTTTTAAATCAAGGTGAAAACAATATATATTGCATGCTTCCGCTCATTTATTTTTTCAAGTTTTTAATTTATTTTTTTTTTTACCCATTCATTTATTTTTTAAAGGAAAGATTTATGCATTTGCTTTTTTTTACACTTTCTTGCAAATAACATAGCTCACTTTTAGCTGAAAAAATTAATTTTCTTTCTTACTAAAAATACAGCATTTTGTGATGGTATACAATATTGGTGAATGATAGCCCTATCTCAATCTACTAAAATATTAATATTTGTTTTATTCATTCATGTATTAATTTAGGTGAAATATGCAACAGCTAGTTATTTAGTGGAAAAAAATTTTAAACTAGCCTCGTCAATTCTGGAAGATGTGTAGATAATCTTAAGACTAATAGGTACCAGAGGTGACTTTGGGAATGTTTCTCTGGGACTGGACAAAATTCCCTGTATTTCTCTCCCTCGTCTACTCTAAATGTCTGTGATAAAGCTGAGCACACTTAGAGGAGCCCTCTTTTAAGAGCACACATATTTGCTTTATCATGAATACTTAATATCTGAAAGCATATCACCGTTCATTCATTCAACAAGTATTTATTAAGATACCACTGATGCCAGATGCTGAGAAAGCAGCAGGAAGCAAACAAGGTCCTGGATGCCATGAGGTCAGAGCCCATGAACACAACATACAGTCAGTCCTCCGGGTCCGTGGATTCCACATCTGTAGATTCAACCAACCTCGGATGGAAAATATTCAGAAAAAAAATGTTCCAGAAAGTTCCAAAGAGCAAAGCTTGAATTTGCCTTGTACCGGCAACTATTTACATGGCATCGTATTTACAACTATTTACACATCATTTACATTATATTAGGTATTATAAGTAATCTAGAGATGATTAAAGTATACGGTAGGATGTGAGTAGGTTATATGCAAATATTAAGCCATTTTTTATAAGGGATTTGAGCATCCCTGAGTTTATGTCTCCGCTGGGGGAGTGGTCCTGGGACCAATCACCCTCGGATAGCAAGGGGCGGCTGTAACAGTCACACAGTGGTAAGTGCTATGAAGAAAAATAAAATGCATGCTTCTGAGTCACGGGCATCCAACGTTTTCTCCTTTCTGCCTTAGAAAGTACAAAAGGGAGAGAAGGAAACTGAGTCACTGGCCATTCAATGGCACTAAAATAAACCACACTGAGCATTGGTCATGATAAATTCTTGAGGGGCTGGGGAGGAGTCTGGGTTTTCAACACAACGCTCTTCCCAGTGGAATGTTGGGTGAATTCTGTTCATCACCTGGCTGGAAATGGACAATGGTTCTCTGTGGTCCAGGACAGACATTTAGAGATGAATAAAATCCACAGGAAGTCCTTATCAGTCTTAATATAGCCTTTGAGATTTAAACACGTACTAAGCCTGACCGTCAGGGATCTGGTGAGAATGACGGTAGGAGTGAGCTGAGGCCTCCTGCCCAGACCCGAAACCCAGGATATCCAGAAGGAATAGCCCTCGAAAGTGTGGCTACTGGGAAATGTAACAAACAAAACAGAAACCTGGTAAAAGAGCGACACGAAATATCACTGTCCTATCTGGGTGATCTACCCTGCGGGCAGGTACAGGGAGATTGTCTGGGTCACGTTGCACACATCAACAGCCTCAGAGCAGCTTTATCACTCCCACCACCACATCCAACCTCTGAGAGTGGTGAAAAGTTGTTCTGCACACGCGTTCCCTCTTTCCCCCTTACTTTTAGGGTCAGTCTGTACCTTGCAGTGTCAGATCACAGAACCATCGTAAGCACCGCCCGGCTGCCTCTTTAGCTCTCATTTCATCTTAGTTCTATGGTAACTTGAGGTTGAAAGCTCTACACCAGCCCGGATGTCGCCACCTCCAACCATTTCAGTTCTCTGTGCTCATCTTCCAGAACATTCCTCAGTAAGGGATTGTCTTAAAGACGCTACCCCTTGGCCCCTAGCATAAAGGCTTGCGGTCAAAGATCTGATGATAATCGAGTTCCCTTTCTGAGTCGCTGGCTGCTTTTATCTCTTGTCCAAAGGATCTCTTTTCTTTTTTTTAAATCCAAAACATTTACTCGAATACGTGTTGGTGTGGCTCATCCCGGGTTGATACTCTCAGGGACACGGTCGATTTCAATATGTAGCTTCCAACCTTGTCGTATTTCAGGAAAGTTCTCTTGCATTATAGTTCCCGGCTCTGTGCCACCATATTGCTTTTCTCTTTGGAGAGCCAGCCGTGTTATGCTGATGTCAGATGCCCTGGCTGCAAACCTTGAGTTTCACGCCTCCAAACACAGCCCCTACTCTCTCTCTCTGTCTCTCTCTCTCTGTCTTCCGGGCTCTTATTGACTGCAGCTCTCACTTTCCAGTTTCCTCCCTCCCTCCCTGCTCTCTCTCTACTTCAGGATTTTTGTCTCCTCTTCCCTAAAAGGACCATAAACTCCTTAAGACCTCGCCCACCATCTTATATATCGTTTCTGTAGCCCCCAAATCTGTCCTCAACCACACAGCTCTGAGATCCTTGTAGATAGCCATCGGATATTCTTGTAATCGAATCAAATAACCTCTTTGCCCTGAGGTCCCTCTGATTGGCTCCTGGGGGATTGTAATCATCTGCTTCTTGAGTGAAGTAGAGGGCGTGATAGAGATCTGAAAGCGGAAAATGCCTTTAAATTTCCAATAGGTGGTTGGGAGTCATATCGCCAGCTGTCCCCTCCCTGGGGGTCTTGCCTAATCTGCTGTCAGAATCCTGGATGAAATGCATAGGCTTTTCCCACTGGGTTTGAGTGTTTGGTTGAAAAAGTAGTGCATAGCTTCATATATCATTATTAACAAGGAAGAAAGGCCATTAAAAATTTTACTTATACTTGTTGGGTTTGTGGTCATTTGGGTGCAATGCACCTTGCCTCTCTTACGCGCTTACTTTGTTTAATAACATTGTTCTGAGAACTGAGTGATTCCCGATTCTATTTTTCACAAAGTAAGTCATTTTCATGTATTATATTGAAAACAGTCCCTTATTTTGTCTTCGACTGATATTGTGTTGGTGTACCCCAGGTAATTAAAGTAATATTTAAAGTCTTGTTTCTCATCAATTAGATTTAAATAACTTTTTGTCTTTTCTCATTTCTAATCAAATTAGATTATTCTTATCATACTTTTCCAAAATCATTTGTAAATTAAACAGTTTTCAAATGTTTTTGCTGGCAGGGCCCCTGCCAAAACATTTTAAAAAACTATTTGTTAAGAAGAACTTTCATTGTATGTTTACATAATCACAAAGAATATCACTTCCAGCTCTTTATATTTTATGAACATTTATAAATACAATGGTTATGTCACTCTTAAAAAGTTTTTTCTTCAATAGATCAGTCTAATAAATACTCAACAGTCTAATAAATACTAAGGTCAGGGATCTTAGGATGAGCTCATTAAACCCCTAGAGTCTGGAACTTGATCGCCTGAATTCCAATCCTGCTCTACAACTAACTGCAATTTTAGGAAGTTTTTAACCCCTCTATCCTCTGTTTCTTTATTTGCAAGATAGCATTTTTGTAAAATGAAATTAGATAATACACTCAATAACCAGGTGCCTGCCACAAAGTAAGCCCTCGGAAGAAATCAGAATCTACTATTAGAGTAAGCCCTCTAGACAGCCTTCAACCTCCACACAGTATACTCTGCAGCCCTGTGTTTGCATTCTTTAGACTTTGTTTTGTTTTGTTTTAATTTTTATTGGAGCATAGTTGATGTACAATGTTGTGTTAGTTTCAGGTGTACAGCAAAGTGAATCAGTTATACATATACATCTATCTACTCTTTTTTAGATTCTTTCCCCATATAGGTCATTACATAGTATTGAGTAGAGGTCCTCGTGCTATACAGTAGGTCCTTATTAGCTATCTATTTTATGTATAATAGTGTGTATATGTCAATCCCAATCTCCCAGTTTATGCCTCCCCCCTTCCCCCTAGGGAACCATAAGATTGTTTTCTACATCTGTGACTCTATTTCTGTTTTGTAGATAAGTTTGCATTTGTACCACTTTTTTAGATTCCACACATATGCGATATCATATGATATTTGTCCTTCTCTGTCTGACTTACTTCACTCTGTATGACAACCTCTAGGTCCATCCATGTTGCTGAGGACTTTGTTGATAGCTTAAATTAACTTGAATAAAGAATTGGAACGCCATTGACACGGGGCTTTGGGGTGTGAATGCTTGTACTACACCTGAACTTCCACAAAGATAAACCCAACTCTGCAACATTCCATCTTGTTCCATCAGAAAAAGAACAGTAGGTCCAGACTAGTCTTCACAATGAGGAGTCCTTCCGCTTTAGAGGAGGGGTAAAGACAATGAGGTCCCAGTAATTCTGAAATCTTCCTGGTCGAGGATGGTGTGCTTCTCATCACAGAAATGTCAAGAGAATACATGCCTGAAATACTGGTTTTGTTGTTTAAATCAATAGACATTCAACAAAGCCTCGTCGATAATAATGCTGGGCTGTTTCTTCTGAAAATGCATTTAGACAAATGATCCCTCTCAAGGGCAAGAACTCCGTTTATATTTCCCCTCTCCTCATCAAATTTGCTCAGGAACGTGGAAATCCTGATGTTATCCTCTTGCAAACACACTCAAATCAAACCATCCTGGTGCTGTCAGATAGGGGCTCATAAAAGCAGGTTGTCAAGATCGGTGGGTCAATTAAGGTGAGTGAAAGAACTCAGTGACAAAAAGACAAATACAGATGATTCCACTTATATGAGGGACCTGGAAGAGTCAAATTCATGGAGACAGAAGGTAGAACTGTGGCTGCCAGGGGCTGGGGGAGGGGAATGGGGAATTATTGTTTAATGGTAGAATTTCAGTTGAGGAAGATGGAACGTTCTGGAGATGGAGGGTGATGGTTGTACAACAATGGAGACGCCCTTAATACCACTGAACTGTACACTTAAAAACGGTCCATTCTATGTTATGTGAAAACAGTGGACCTTAGTGAACTCCTTTCTGTCTCTGCCAACATCGAATGCATTCCAAGGTTCAAGCCTGAAAATGGTAGAGGAGGTTGGTGTGGGTTTAATTTTCTTCCAGGTGGTTGAGCTCAGTTCTCCTGACCTTATTCCTCAGCCAGAACCCAGGTTTCACAGTGAGTGGAAGACTGGGGCCCTGGCACATGGCGTGTGCATGTGCATGTGTGTGTGTGTGCGTGTGTGTGTGTTAAGGGGCTGGATGAGTGTTACACAACTGAACAGAGGAGAGATAAACACTTCAACACAGGGCCAAGGAGACTACACTGCAGGTCAGAGGTGATAGAACAGCATCGGACAACCAGAGCTGGTGGAGACAAGCTTCTGGAAGACAATTAGACAAAATCCATTATTATTTTTAAAACATGAAGATTCCATATCTACCAACTCCACTTCTAAGAATTAATAGTCAGGAAGAAAATATAAATATATAATATATCTAACACTTCAGGCACAAGAATTGTGGCTGGAGAATTTTTATAATAGCAAAGCAATAGGAAACCAGGTACATTTGCAACAGTTGGGTTTGGTTAAAATAAATTTTGATGTAGCCATAGGATGTGATACCAACCACCTGTTTTGTATTTGTGTTTATATTTATATAAGAATGTTTAATGGTATAGAAAAATATTTATGCCATATTGTTACACAAACAAGGCAGATTATATAATAGCTTGTTTAATATAATTCCATTTTAAAAAAGGTATATAAGTAGATAAATACATAGAGATACAGGTATTTATCTGAAAGCACAAATAGCAAACTATTAATGAGTTGTTTTGTAGATGATGAGGTTACTGGTGATTTTAATTGTCATAGAGTTGCTTTAGTTAATTTTCTACTATAGATCTGTGATACTTTTGAAGAGCAAAAATAATTTTTTAAACAAATAAAGGAGGTGCATACTACATATATGTGTTTAGTATGCATTTAAATTTTCGGCCAAGCAGTGTTTTATTTAACACAGTGGTTCGCAATGGACTGCCCGCACACCCAGATATCCCAGAGTCAACTTTCAGGAAGTCTGTGAAATCCAAACTATTCTCCAAATCCCCAAACACTAAGCTGTTATTTGCCTTTTTCACTGTGATGACCATTGCACTGATGGTGCAAAAGCAAGGGGGGGTAAACCTGCTGGAGCCCCAGCACAAACAGGGGCAGTGGTCAAATTTGACTTAGTAAACATTGTATTGTTCACTGCCAACACAGTGAAACAAGGCAGTGTTGCTTAAGAGTGTCCTTGATAGGGGCTTCCCTGGGGGCGCAGTGGTTAAGAATCAGCCTGCCAATGCAAGGGACACGGGTCCGAGCCCTGGTCCGGGAAGATCCCACATGCCATGGAACAACTAAGCCCGTACACCACAACTACTGAGCCTGAGCTCTGGAGCCCATGAGCCACAACTACTGAGCCCACGTGCCACAACTACTGAAGCCTGCGTGCCTAGAGCCCATGCTCTGCAACAAAATAAGCCACCGAAATGAGACGCCCACGCACCGCAAAGAAGAGTAGCCCCTGCTCACTGCAACTAGAGAAAGCCCGCGCACAACAACAAAGACCCAGCACAGCCAAAAATAAATAAATTATATAAATTAAAAATCAAAATTTGTAAAAAAACGAAAAGTGTCTGTGATAAAACAGTAACAGTGATTAATTTTATTAAGTCCTGACTGATCCTTGAAAGCCTGGGTTTTTAATATTCTGTGTAACAAAATGGAAAGTACACAAAAACACTTCTGCTGGGTCTTAAAGGACAACAGCCGTCTCCAAGGAAAGTACCTGGGCAGTTGCTTGAGTTGCACACTGAACTAATTCTCTCCCCTCCCCCTGCACCTCTGTGGAATTCGTTACTACTTGAGAAATGATAAGCTATAGTGGTTCAGACTTGGGTATTTAGCAGACATGTTCTTTAAAATGAATAAAGTGAGCCTGTCACTTCAAGGAAAACAATTGACAGTGTCAGTTGCTGATGATAAAACACAAAGGTTTCGATTGAAAATTAGAATTTTAGAAGATGTGTATCTGTCACAGTGAACTTGACAGTGTTGCAATATTTTAAAGATTTTTCTGATGATGTCAGCTGTGATATTAGTTAATGTGACTGTTTTATACTGTATTAAAAATGAATTATTATTTGGAAGATCTGCATAACTCACTGAACCAATATTTTCCGAATGACCCATGCATACTATTTTAAGAATCGTGCATTGGTTAAAGATCCATTCAAAGTGCAAGCCAGGCTAATAAATTTTAATGCAACGGGTCACAAAAAGTTCACTGATATGATTTCAGATTCCACATTGTAACTAACCATAAGAAACTACTAAACAGTATGGCAGTTCCTCAGGATATTAAAAATAGAATCACTGTACAATCCAGCAATTCTACTTCTGGGTATATACCCAAGAGAATCAAAAGCAGAGACTCAAAGAGATATCTGTGCACCCATGTTCACAGCAGCATGATTCGTAATAGTCAAAAGGTGGAAGCAACCCAAGTGTCTATTAACAGATGAATACATAAAGAAAATGTGGTCTAAACATACAATGGAATATTATTCAGCCTTGAAAGAGAAGGAGATTCTGACACCTGCTCCAACATGGATGAACCTTGAGGACACAGTGCTCAGTGAAATAAGCCAGACACAGAAGGACACAGACTGTATGAGTCCACTTACGTGAATTACCTGGAGCGGCCAAATTCATAGAGATAGAAAATAGAATGGTGGTTTCTACGGGCTGGTGGCAGATGGGGCGGGGGGGCGGAATGGGGAGTTATTGTTTAATGGCGCCAAAATTTCAGTTTTCCAAGATGAAAAGAGTTATATAGAGGGATGGTTGATGGTTGCACAGCCATGTGAATGTACTTAATGCCTCTGAACTGTACCCTTAAAAATGGTTAAAACCTTAAGAGGGAAGGAAGGAAGGAAGGGAGGGAGGGAGAAAGCGGGGAAAGAAAGATGGAAGGAGGGGAGGGAGGGAAGGAGGGAGGGAGGGAGGGAGAAAAAAGAGAAGAAAAAATAAACTACAATTTGTCAGGTTTGAGTATTGCATCAAAGAACACTATCCACAATTATCTGAAAGGCTATTAAAATACTCCTCCCTTTTCAACCATATACCTGTATGAGGTCAGATTTTCTTTACACACTTCAACCAAAACAACAAATTGCAACAAACTGAATGCAGAAGCAGATACGAAACGTAGCCGTCCTCTTTAACAAGCCAGACATAAACGTGAATTGCAAAAATGTAAAGTAATACCATTCTTCTCACTATATGTTTTTTATTTTGGAAACTGTAGTGGTTGTCCACAGAAATGTGCTATTTATGTTAACATGTAATGCTTGTATTGTGGCTATTATTTGAATGAGTTAATAATACATGTTTAATATGTTCCTGTTTTAACTTCTAATATGATAAATATCCATACATATAGCCCACATAAATAAAAGCACTTTGTGGGCTTCGATAATTTTCAAGAGTGGTTCTGAACCCCAAAGAATCATGGGTTTGGCACATAGTAAATGCTCATTAAACATTTGTCGATCGACACTCCCTTGTCTACTCCTTGTTGGGAATTGAGTAAGAAGTCAGGGTGTCTAGATCTCCACGCTAATGGATACAGTACATCTGGGGGGAAACCTGTGGACCTGCTCTCACACCCGGGATCCCCTCCCCAGGCACCTGTTAGAAGCCTGCTGCGTCCTGCTGCCCATCAAACAAACACACAGATCCTACGCTCATAACAACCATTTGCCAAAATGTTATCAAACAATACTGCACATAACTGAGCTTCCGAAAGAACGTGCCCCGGGGTGCGTTTAAAAGAAACGTTACAAGTTAAGATAACAGATGATTCTGTAAAACACGAATCAACATCGTCCGAAGGTTGCTAGCCCACAAATTACAAACTCGGCAAAGAGATACGTGTGGTTCCATGGCGGTCCACTGAGTCCTCTCCTGGATTGCTTTATCCAGATTTTTTGCTGCCTTAGTTGTTGTTGTAATTCGTATCGCATTGCATTATAATCCTGGATTTGCACAAAGGGGTGATGAATACCAAAAAAGAAAATCCCTCATTACTTGGGACACATTCCTGAGTTTTACAACAAAACCCACCCAGACAGAAGGACTGGAAATGGGGCTGCCAGAGGAAGGGCATTCCTGCCTCTTTTGATCAATGAAATTGATGGCACGATCATTAGGGGAGTTATAGTGATGAGGAGTTTCCTGGCTGACTTGCCTGCCCCTGTGAGTGGAACGCTGAGTTTACTCCATGGCTGAGCACACACACTTGGGTTTTGTAACACCCACCCTGGGAGTTCCTCCTGTGTCCCTTAGTACCCACCATGGCCATGAGCGCTGCCTGGAACATCTCCCACTGCCTGCACCCTGACTCCCTACCTTTGGCCTCTGCCTGGCCACTGGGAGCCCCCTTAGCCAAAGTGAGGGTGAGCCAGGGAGGTAACGGCTCCCAGGAAATCCTCAACCCCTGGCTGGCAAGACTCACCAGGTAAATAGCTCTGCTCTCCTTCCTCTTGGGTGGGGCAACTCTGGAGTTTGCTCTGTACTGTCTCCTGGGGGTCCCCAGAGACACTGAGCACCGGTGCCCACCGTGGGAATCTGCTCAATAGTGCATCTTGACTATTGTTTTCCTTCCACATCTCAATTGCCCTCCTCCCATCTGGTGTTTCCTAGGATCACCTCCGAAATAAATTACTTGCACAAAACTTTCGCCTGGGGAACTGCTTCTGAGAAACCCAAGCTAGGACGTGCTTTAAAGTGCATGTCATAGAGAACAGACCTGTGGTTGCCAAGGGGGAGAGGGGTGTGGGAGGAACGGATTGGGGGTTTGGGATTAACAGATGCAAACTATTATATATAGATGGATACACAACAAGGTCCTACTGTAGAGCACAGGGAACTATACTCAATGTCCTGTGATAAACCATAATAGAAAAGAATATGAAAAAGAACGTATATAGGGCTTCCCTGGCGGCGCGGTGGTTGAGAATCTGCCTGCCAATGCAGGGGACACGGGTTCGAGCCCTGGTCTGGGAAGATCCCACAGGCCGCGGAGCGACTAGGCCCGTGAGCCACAACTACTGAGCCTGCGCGTCTGGAGCCTGTGCTCCGCAACAAGAGAGGCCGCGATAGCGAGAGGCCCGCGCACCGCGATGAAGGGTGGCCCCCACTTGCCGCAACTAGAGAAAGCCCTCGCACAGAAACGAAGACTCAACGCAACCAAAAATTTTTAAAATAAATAAATAAATAAATAAAACTAAAATCAATGGGCCATAAGGTTTAAAAAAAAGAAAAACAAGAATGTATATATATGTATAACTGAATCACTTTTCCATGCAGCAGAAATTAACACAACATTGTAAATCAACTATACTTCAATAAAAGAAATTAAAACAAAGAGAGAGAGAAGCACGTGTCAAAAGTTGAGTCTTCAGTTAACTTTTTTTTTCTTTCTCTGGTTCCCCTTAGATTTGGCTGAACACGGTTGAGCATCTCACACCCTGAGACCCCAGCTCCCAGCGCCCGGCATCTTTTCTCAGGAAGAATCAAACGGGTCCTAAAACATGGCGTGGCCTGGGCAAGAAGCAGTAAAGCTCATTCTTTCCCAAATCAACCTCAGCGCCCTGCCTCTGCCCCGCAGTCCTCCCTGCCAGCTGCTTTCAGTTTTCTGCACCTACAGGGTCCCCAGGCAGAACTCAGGGAGGGCTGGTTCTCACCGGGGTGGAGGGGGACGAAGTACAGCTGGGATGGGCAGGCAGTGGCCTCAGCCAGCAGCCTTCCCCGTGGGGTGACCGTGTACCCAGCCGGCCCACCGGACTCTGCAGCCCAGCCGCTCTCCCGGTGACCGCGGGCTTGCATGGGCCTTGCCCCCAGCTCTCTGTGTATCCTTGATCTCAGTTTGCTTTTCTGGCCCCTGACCCTTCCGTCAGCCCAAACTTCAAGTGTTATCAGGCTCTTTTGTCCTCATCTCCGCTCTGTCCTGATCGCCTCGACTGGCTGTCAACACCACACAAACGCAGAAGGACAGGACATTTCATGTGGTCAATTGAGTGGTTAACAAGAAAAGAGGTTGCTTT